>NC_134238.1:105267625-106676375 GCF_965152275.1 Natator depressus
AGCACTATGTATTTTCCAATGCTGTCCTGTCAATTTTCCTCAACCCTGTTCTGTCAGGACCATTTCTCCAACCCATTCAGCCTTGATCCCTTGCCTGAAACTTCCAACACGTGCCATTTGTGAGTGTGCTTTTATGGGATGGGAACACCCACTCAGGGCCACTGACTTATTTCATATATGTCACCAAACAACCAGAGAAGGACGATTCCTTCCGTTACAAACTAGAAAACATTCACACTGGTCATTAAGTGGTTAAAAACTCAATATCCCATTAAAAATCCCCTAAGCTAGCAAGTTCCCCCTGGTTTGGCTTTTTAACCATATAAAACTTGAGTACAAATAAATTAAATATATATAGACAAATGAAAACAAATAATTGTCAAAGTGATTTCAAAATTTAACATATTATTCATGCAATCACATAGTAATAAGGAGGAATAGGGACAGTTTCATTGACCAGAGCACAGGACTGGGAATCAGGAACTGGTGAGTAGCCCCTCCACTTTTCCCCCCACCCTCTTGAGCTAACATGACCCCCTCCTTTCCCCAAGGAAAGTAAAGGGGGCGCAGAAAACACAAGTTCTTAATTCTACCTGGCAGTTGTATGGCTGTGCCCGTGGGGTTGGAGAGAGGAGCCTTAATTCTCCCTACACTATGCTTCCATGTAAGGACCAGGCAGAATCTGGTTCTCAGGGACTGATTTTGTCATCTCCAACAACCTTCCAATGATGGCATTTCTGAGAAGAGTTGAATTATTAGGGATGAGGAAAGAATTTCTCTTCCTGGAGGTTAAGTTTGTCTAAACCATATCTCCAAGTGAAGTGGAGAGTTTGATTTACTTCCAATACCCCCTGAAACAAAATAAAGGGTACAGTTCATCAACCACCTTATGGACCAACAACTGCTGGTTTGTCACAAACTTAATACAAACTTATGGTCTTATCTAATCTACCAAACAGGTATTGAAATATGTAATACTCCTGCTCTCTACTCAGCCTCCTCCCATGAATGGAGCAGACAAACCAAATGCTAGGAACTGTGGGATGTACATATCTCCATCTGCAAAGTAGGTCACAGCTGCTGTGAGTCTACAATTTTATGTTCTAGTCCTGACATTCTCTCTTTAAAACAATGAACAAATTCTAGTCAGGTTGTTCTCTGTTATTGCAAAAAGCACATATGTTTAAACAAAAAAAATCACAAGGAAAATCTTTCAGACTGAAGGCATTTACATATAATGTGTGAAGTAAGCACTGTGAAAAAAACCTGTCCATTCTAAGATCTCAAATTCCCTATAAAATATAATATTTGTTCCCCAAGTTCCAATTAAGTACTCCACTCACTGGTGACTCCTGTATTGGCAGCTCAACTGAAATAAGACCACATATACTCTTGATTCCTGTGATTATCTCTTGGCAGTCCCTTTGGTACATACTCTCAAAATACTGCCAGACATAAATCAAAACAAATTGTGTTGAAAGAAAAAAGAAAAGGAGTACTTGTGGCACCTTAGAGACTAACCAGTTTATTTGAGGATGCATCCGATGAAGTGAGCTGTAGCTCACGAAAGCTCATGCTCAAATAAACTGGTTAGTCTCTAAGGTGCCACAAGTACTCCTTTTCTTTTTTCTTTTTACGAATACAGACTAACACGGCTGTTACTCTGAAATTGTGTTGAGTAGCTTCTGAAGTATCATAAAAAGGATGAACTTTAAACTCTAGTATTGGGTGTGGATCTCAGACCTTAAAGGATTAGGGGATATGCAACAGCTCATAGGAAAGAGAAATGGATAGATAAAAAGAAACTCCATGCAGCTTGTGCTTTCCACCAATGGTTCACACAAATTACATGTTTTCACTTGCAATGATTGGATTTTGGTTTTTTTTTGAGCAATCCCACATTCTGTATTTTATGATCAATCATATAGAAGCCACTGGAAGAAGAAATCCTCTGACTATAATTAATGGTTTAACTCACTCAGAGTTTTCAATATTAATAATCAAGATGGGACGTTTACTTTTGTTTGAGAAGAAGCATGTGTGTTTTGGAGAGTTTTGCTGCTAAGAACGGAAATGAAGAGACTATTTGGTTTCTCTTTTTGGCAGCCTCAAT
This sequence comes from Natator depressus, assembly GCF_965152275.1. Lineage (NCBI taxonomy): Eukaryota > Metazoa > Chordata > Testudines > Cheloniidae > Natator > Natator depressus. Next base: position 105,269,739 of record NC_134238.1, read on the forward strand.
GCAAAGAAAGCAACAATGGGATCACTGTCATCTCTATATACCAAAATGTGATATGGAAAAATCTGCTGCAGGGTATTTCATTACTTATTTGGTTGAATGAAAAATGCATGGTTCAAACAGAAGACCTAAATCACCTTGTAGTCAATCCTCTTTTCTCCTTACTTCTTAACAGTCTGTGGGATGGAAGAAAGGATTTGAGAGCTATCTGGTAAGAATTATTCTTGGAAGAAGTCTGTTTTCCCTGGTGGGCTTGCACAACAGTAAGTAACATTTTCCAATGTTTCCCTTCCTGTATAAAGAACCTCCTTCAACCGATTCAAATAGCATTGTTCTTACTTGACAGAAAAGGATGAATCTCTTGTGATTTGAAGCTTCAGACATCTTCTGTTAAAAGGCCTGTGATGGTGATTATTTTGCAACTCAAAGGGAGTCCATATTCATTATAACTTATAGCACAGGCTCTTCACTTCCTGTGGACTTATTTAACTGAAGGATCTAAACATTCAAAACGTTCACAAGGAAAGCATTACATGTATGTAACTTACCATGTCCACGAAGGGAAGAATGCATAACATATTTTGATGCTGCTGGATATTTTTCAACCACATTTATAGAAAACGAATACATTATTTTTGGAGGAAACAAGTGTGCTAGTCAATGATGCCTTATTTTCGGTGAGCTCAGAAATCAATCCAAACATTTCGACCACAGCATGACATTTTAAAATGTAGTACAGTATTACCTATTCCTTTGTATCATTTCAGAAAAGACATTTACTTTGATGCCTATCCTTTTTGCACCTACATAACTTGATTTTCGCTGTTACCATTTCCAGATGGTTCATGAATACTATGGTAGCTGCAACTCCTCTGCATGCGTACGCTTTCTTCCACTTTAAAACTTTGATTCATGAAGCATCACATCAAAGTCATTCCAGTATTTGGGGCCTGAGCCAAAATATTTTGAAGTGGAATGAAATACTAATGCTCCCATTGACTTCAATGGATTTTGGAATCAGGACCTTAGGCTCATCCCTGTGCAGATAGCAAGAAAAATCCACGTCAGACCTCAAAGTAGGGCTTCTGTGGGATGCATAGGTTTTTTTTTCACAAGCACGGATTATAGAGAATCCCTTTGGAACCCAACAAAAGTGGTTCTTATTATTATTTGTATTACCATAGCACCTAGAATCCCTAGTCAGGGAACAGTGATGTCATTGTGCTAGGTGCTGTACAAACAGAACAAAACAACAGTCCCTGTCTGGGGGAGCTTTTAATCTAAGTATAAGACAAAAGACAACTGATGGAGAGAGACAAACGGGAGAGTAAAAGACAATTTGGGTTGGCATATTAGGCAGCGGTCTCAGCACATCAGCAGCCTGTTATCAAGTTTTCTGTAGGTGTCACAGCACAAGAGAGTTGTGAGGAGGGATCTGAAGGTGGATAAGGAGGTAGCTTTATGGATGTTTACGAGGAGCACCTCCCAAGCACGTCGGGCAGCATAGGAGAAAGCAGAAAAGTTCTTATTTGAAAATTTAACATGGGGACATCCTGGGCCTATCATAGGCAGGAGGTGACAGCTCAGTGTTCGACGGCAGATAATAGGTTGGGTGGAGGTCGCAGATCGTGAAGGGCTTTAAAACTGAATACAAAGAGCTTATGTTTGCTGTGGTAGAGAAGAGGCAACCAGTGGGGGGATGCAAAGGAATGAGCTGGGAAAATGATTTTAGCAGAAGCATTCTGAAGGGATATGAGTGGGGCAAGATTGCATTTTCCAAGGACAGAGAGAAGGACTTTGCAGTACTCGAGATGTGAGATGAGAGGCCGGACGAGAGTGACACGAGGCCTTTTCTTCCCTCAGCGGATGAGCTTCACTGCCTGTGCAGAACTCAGAAAGACTGATCCTGGGTTACTTCTGCAACACCCCTACCCCAAACTGCTGCTGTGGTAAGCAGCACCCACACTGAGTAGTAATGCAAGCGGTTTAATGACTAAAAAGCTGGCAAGAGGATAGAAGTATTCCATTATCCATTCCCACTTTTCAGCTACAAACCTATTAGTCAGTGATCAGGAGGCAGGAGTGGAGCTGATCCTTTTTCTGTATTGCAAACTGATTAAGGTGAGAGCTAATGTCAATCAAGCTATGATATCTCTTTTCAAAATTGATTTAGCAGTTTTGGACTCTGGAGGCAATTTTTATTGCATTTCAGTCTGGTATGAGGGTAAGTGGATGGGCCCCTTTTGAAAAATATGCAACAAATTGATATGCTTATCAAGGTGAATCAAGCCATTAAAAGAACATGTAACTACAACATTTGGGACGGATAAATAAAACAACACACATCCATTCAATCACTGTACTGCTATTTACAACTGTTTCTGATGTGCAATGACAAAGCATGCTTCTGATGTACTCCAGGTAGTCGCATGACAACTGTGGGTTATGTTACTTTTGCCTTACCGAGCAGAGATTTTCAATTCTCATGACATATAATGCAAAACGTCTTTTCCAACCTGACAATGTAGTATGAAATTCTAGATATCCCCAGTTTTTATAGCAATTGATTAGAGGATGTCTGTCCATCTACAATGTTGCATGCCATGTTGTAGCAGCCGTGTAGGTCCCAGGATATTAGAGACACAAAATGGGTGTGGTAATATCTTTTATTGGACCAACTTCTACTGGTGAGAGAGAGAAGCTTTCGGGTTACATAGAGTTCTTTTTCCTGTAAGCTTGAAAGCTTGTTTCTCTCACCAACAGAAGTTGGTCCAATAAAAGATATTACCTCCTCTACCTTGCCTCTCATCTACAATGTTCTCCATTTTCCTTTGTTCCCTCCCTCCCCCATTTCACATTAATAAGATATCTACAGTATACAAGAAGACAGACAAAAGAGTGTCTGAAACAGAGAGGACTGAAGAAACAGATACAGTGGCGGCAGATTAAACATCCTATATGCTGTGACACAGCAAAGACCTTTGCAGTCTGATATTAGATCAGCCTGCAGTAAAACAAAAGCGCTTTCTCTTTTTATGATATATAACCCACAGTAGCCTGCTTCAACATATCTTTCTCTTATTGCTGTGGAAGACAGTAGGCATTGCCACTATAGATGAAGATATGTCAAAGATGTTTCAATTTGTTCAGAGCTTTATTTTCTTTGAAATGTTGACTTTTTCTGAAGTAAGTAAACTCCGTTGTCAAATGTGATTATTTGCCGCTTTAGAGCATTTTAAATCATAATTACAGCTGCTGCATATATACAAGAGGGGTGGGACCCTTCAAAGCACTCAGTAATGGGTTAAAATTCCTCCCATTGTAGTCAATGGGAGTTTTACCAGTAATTTCAATAGAAGAGTTAAAACCAACGATAAGCACTTTTGAAAATTGCATCCCATGCTATTTCTGAATATTCAAAGCCCTGTCAAATCAAAGACATTTTTCTTTGGAAGAAAACTGTGTGCTGCTCCTCAACAAAGGTAACTCCCTTCCCATATGTCAATTTTAAAACCTACATTTTTGAGCAGCAATAGAACTACTCAAAAAAATGATGAATGCATTTTGTAACCAATATATATTATATATATTTACTGTTTTCATGCTTAAAAATGGAACAACAGTTTTTGCTCTAACTTTCCAAAAAACAAACCAACATTTTAAGAGACCAAGCCTGGAAAATATCTACCTAAGGGTAAAAGTTGCAAAAAGCTCTGAGTGACTGGAAAAAAACAAACAGGGGGTTAGTATAGAAGAGGTTAAGCAATCCTTATAATAGCAGTGTGTAATCAGTGCACTTCTATAATACATGCACAAGTGCAACTTGAAGCGAATGCCTGCAGAATGATGTTATAATGTCTTACTCTCTGACATGTTTTTTTTTTTTAACGTACTTTTAGTGCTTATTAGTGGTATGCTGACAATACACTAATTTATGAAGTAGAGGATTCTCATGTTTAAACTTATCCTTATAAAGCAGGTTTTTTAAAGTGTACTTTATGTAAATGTAAAAAATAGTGATACATAAGATGAACAAAGCATTAAGCCTATTGCATCACAAAGTTCAGAGCAAGAATTTCAACTGAATTAATTACAAAAAGTAAATCTGGCATTGATTTGTTGCAAAAATCTGGGGAATGACTACCTGCCTTTTAAATTTCTTACCTCCTCATGGTCTGATGATTACCCATTGACTCTAAGTTGTACCAGGATCATCATTTCTCTTTCTGTCATTTGTCAATATATTATTAATAATTTTATATTTTTCTTTCCAAGTACTAGGTCTGAGCACCAAACACTCAACCATCCTCTTATCTACAGATAGTTTGATAGTGGTCTTCTTTATGGCATTGTGGTCCAGTAAATGCAATTTTAGATTTTGAAAATTGAGAAAAACCCCAATGGGTGTATGCCCACAAACTAAAGCTAAGTCTACACTACTGGCTAAATTGGCATTGTTATGATCAAAGCAGCAGTGTCCATTTAGCGGGTCTGGTGAAGACATGCTAAGTTAATGGCAGAGCACTCTCCTGTCAACATCTGTACTCCACTGCCCCGAGAGGCAGAAGCTATGTCGGCGGGAGACCATCTTCCATCGACATAGCACAGTGTAGATTCTGCTGTAAGTCAACCTAAATTACATCAACTTCAGTTATGTAACTGAACTAGTGTAATTTAGATCGGTTTACAGCATTAGCGTAAACCAGCCCTAAATCCGCAGAATTTTATTTTCCTATGAGATTAGCAGCAGAGAGTACATGCCTTTAAGTTTCTTGATCACTAGCTTTTGCTTTATCAAGTTGGGATAAGACAGTTTTGCAGAATGACAGGCTAATCACGGTCCAGATTAAGCAGAGTTCCGACAGTAATAATACTCCTCTCCATCTCCAGTAACTCCTGAAGACTTCCGAAAGAAAACGAACCTTTGTTGATTTCCTCCCATTGCTCAGAAGGATATGCATTATCTTGAAGCCATCTTGTAGGTTCCTTTTGAACAGTAAAATAGGACATTTCTGCAAACGAGAAGCAGCTATTTTTCTACATACTATGTGTCAGGATTCAGTTTCTTATGTTGAGCCTGGAGTTGTTAGATTTGAATGTTTAAATCTAAACATGTGCTTTTCAGGTATGCAAATACAGATACAGTTTGTTCATGGAAAGTGCTGCTGGTTTTAACTAGGTAAGAGAGAAGCTAGTTTAAACAGCATGCCACGCTTTTCACTGCTAATTCTAAAGGTGATTTTTATTTCTGTATTTCAAGTTGGGTAGATCATTTAAAAAGTTAACCCCTCTGACCCGGACTTATCTGGCACTGCAAAACTACTCAATATTTTTGCTTCCTTTTCCCCCCACTTATCTGCTTAAGTCAGTATTTCCCTGTAGTCCTTTCAAAATGCCATGAATGATTGATTCAAGGTATGGAAATATGTGACCAACAAGGTCATCAAATGCCTTCATATCAGCATCTTTTCCAACCTACCTGTTTTTAAAGAGCGTCAGATAACTCAGGAATGGTCAACAAAATGGAATGCACATTTTAAAGTGTAGCAAGTATATGCTAAAATAAAGCTACACAGTTCTCAAAAAGAATGACTGGCTTTAAAATTATGAAATTCTTTTCCATTTGGATGACTTCTTTTTTTATTCCTTTTTCTTTTTGCACCACTTGAATGAGATAGCTGTGTGTTGCCAATTGAGAATTAAAACTTGGATATACAGTAGGTGATAATTGAGACTTGTTTGTGTAAACTTGAAAATAATGAGCTCTCTCTTCATAATTCAATAAACACCTTAGCCTCTTTTAAATGCAGAACCAATTTGGTTTCTTTTATATTCTGATGCTAGGTTGATTATTGTTTATGTCAGAGCTTTGACAAAACAACAAAAGTCTCTTTTTGTAGATTGTAAAAAAAAAGTTTGAATGTGAAAGTGAGCAGATTCCATGAAATTGCAACTCCTTGTCATGTTGTATGGGAACAAGAGTCTCAATATAAATGAGATATATTCATTGTCAACGGATTAAAACATGGGCTGTGCCTGACCATAATAGGATGGCAGACTGTTATAGCTATTGTAATGTATTGATAAATGAGGAATATTAAATTAACAAAAATCACCACTGAGCATTATTACTATTTCTGATGATCAAAGGGACACATGAAGTGTTAAGATCCTAACCAGAAAGACTTAAAGGGGAAGAAACAGAAAGGAAAAAACCATTAAAGTTGTTAGTGTGTGTGTGGTCATAGTGTTGTATGTATGTTTAATAAAGGGTGCCACACCCCTGGGAATCAGTCAATGGCAGCCCTCTGTTATTAGGAAGACTGCTTTAGTTAAACTCCTGTAGCTCTCAGAGGTGCTGAGACTGGCTAGGAGGTGACAGGGGACCACCCATGAAAGGCAACACCAGACAGAAACACATCACCTTATCAGGAATGTTTCCTTCTAAAAAGGTTAAAACTTATCCCCTTCTTGTAATACTTCTATATATCATACTATATAATCCCTCTCTTCTTGGTATTAAAACAGTTCAAATATTTGTTTATGTTTATCCTTTATTTTTAAAGCAAACTATGCCCACTTAACTCTTTTAAGCTCTCCTCCTGAAGAAGACCCTGATAATTTATGTTGTCTTTCACAGGATATTCTCTGATTTGTCAGCATCTTTCTGGAAATGTGTTAGAACCGAGTGCAAAATATTCCAGCTGCAGTCACCCCAGAGCCATTTAGAGAGGGACTGTTATTTCAGCTACTACAACGAAAATTGCATTGACCACCTCAGAGCCATCTGGCACTGCAAGCTAATGTTTAATTTCCTGTCTTTTAAATATTTTCTATCTGTGAGTTTTCTCCCTCACAGTTGCACCAGCTAACTCCAATCTGAATTTACCTTTGTGGGGATGTAGAACATGGTGAGGGGATAAGATAAGAAGTGTGTTCAAGTCAGTGAGTGTGTATGCATGCACATATTTGTTGCGGGGGGGGGGGGGGGGTAGGAAGGGAGCTTCTACACCTTCCTGTTGGTTTCATTTTCTGTTACATTCCACCCACTTCCTCCCAGCCCTCCCAAACACACAAATCCCTTCTGCATATAATTTATACTTGAAGGCTGAATTGATACAAATTCATCATTTTCCCCCTTTAAACACAAAGTGCAATTTACACCACCATTTGCATCATTGCTGAAATTGAACCAGAATCTTCCATTCTTCTGGCTGCATTTGGATCATTGGTTTTGTAATAAGTTAATGGAACAAAATGGCTGCAAGGATTAGATTTTGTTTGTTTCATATTATCTAGAAATTCAGGTCCAGGAGGCCTGGGAGTTGCTTGCTATTCCACTCAGCAGAAAGGCATGTTTAATAACAAACACATCCACCATTCCTAAAGCAGCTACTGTACAGAGAAATATTGTGTGTTCTTTAAAATGAAAAAAAGCAAATTGATCCAATTTGTTATTGTAAATACCTATTTTGAAATCATTATGGTCACATTTTCCAGTATATTAAAGAAAATAGAGAGCCAGAGGTCTAAGACTGAGTAGCTCCAACAATCTTTAGTTAGCTACTTATCATTCCATTGGACAAGGTAAAACCAGCAATCTTCCTCTCTCTGTACTGAGGTACCAAGTAAATATAGAATTTAAACCCATTTGTAGCAAGGCTCCATGGAGATGAATAAAGTAAAGATAGCAACACTATGTTTAAGTAACTTTTGAATATTAGCACATGCTGCCTCCACTAGTCTTGGAAAATAATTTAATTCACAAATAGACCAATAAAGTGACCTCACCTAGTTAGATTGATACAAAAGGGATTTGCTCATCTTGATATAATTGATCAGTGTACCTGAGTAAACTCAGTTCACACTAGCAGGAAACAGGAAGGCTCACATGCCTGGAAGAAAATAAAAGATTGTCAACACATGTCTACATAGAGATAAGGGGAAAATATAATATTTAACCCATGAATATTTGTTTGAATTTGTAAATGAATTCACTTGGTTCCTTTTTTTGTTTTTTCCCCCACAAACCCTTGAGCTTTTAGGATTGATTGGCACACATGTCTGAGAGTGAACAAGTTGCACAGTTGCACAAGTATTAGTAGAAATAAAATACATACATGATATACTTGCATAGAAAGTGCATCAGCTAATCACAGAATGGACACAATACCATATTACTCATGTGACCAATCTCAATTAAGCAGCATATCTGGAATTTCAAACACTTAATCAATACTCAAAGTAAAAGTCAGAAAGACACTAGTCACATATTTTTGGATAATGAATAAGTGTGAGAACTTCACAATCTGCTTGTCAGTCTTCCACAGGGAGAAAATGAGACAAAGGGCCTGAGTTTGCCTCCCTTAGTGTATATCTACATTGCAATCAGAGATGGACTGCAGCACGAATAGATGTACCTGAGCTATCTTTGATCAAGCTAGCTTGAACAACAATAGCAGAAATGCTGCAGCCATACTGGCTAATCCCTCGAGTACATACTTAAGGTTTTCATCGAGGTTGTCCACGGCTTCACTATTGCTTTTGCTATTCTAGTCTCAATGCTAGTGTCATTGATCTGGTACCTTAGTCTTCAAGGAGTCTCATGGGTTTCAGCGGGGCTACTTACTGAATAAAGTTATTCGTATGCTATTAAGGGTAGAGGATCCAAGCCCTGAATTTATCTAATTACTACTAATTGTGACTTTATCACTAATTTGCAGCACTTGTAGTGGGAAGTGTTAGTCTAATAAATTGGCTAGGAAGCATGATCAAGAATAAAGTTCAGTTAGGTCACTTTAAATACAAAACTCTCCAATGCAATAAAAAGAATTAATCTTGATCTAGGCATAAAGTCCAACTGAATTTGGTAATTTGGAAATTTAGGAAGCGTCTGATAAAAAAAATAAGTGTGTATTTTTTTCATCTACCTAAAAGATTAGGACAACAACAGCTACAATTGAACTCTCCTGGAGCAGTGTTTGGAGCAAAATAAGAATGTTATACTGCCAGGCTAAGCTTGAAAAATACATCCTGGATGTGGAAATATTAGAAGTAAAAATGGAGAGGCTCATCCCATCAACAGATCTTCTGGTTTTTAATACAAATTTCTCCATCACAAAACAAAGAGGAAAATGTATTGTCAAAATAACGGCAAATAAAGGTGAAATTCAGAGAACTAGCACAAGGCCTATGCACCAATCTGAAATCATCTTTTTAAATGCTTAAACTGGATTTCCCTGCCTGGGCTTTCTGCAGTGGGATGAATTTCATTACATTCGAGATGATACAAACAGCTATAGTTATAACATTGTTGCTATTTTTTATCATCAGCATAAAGGAGGTTAATCACCAAAATGCTTTAGAACATGTTATCAAACATTCCAAGTCTGCCCATGAGCTCACATGCTGAAAAGTAAATTCAAGTGCTGCTGACAACACAGCTAAAAGAGCTGGCCACATGAGTAACATTTCTTTGCTCCAGAATGCCAGTTTCTGAGACTGCAATAATTAGTGATTTTATCTGGGTCAAGTTTGCTCTCATTTGCACCAGCCTTGCAGTAAATGTGGCACCTTAGAGAATAACCAATTTATTTGAGCATAAGCTTTCGTGAGCTACAGCTCACTTCATCGGATGTGCCACAAGTACTCCTTTTCTTTTTGCGAATACAGACTAACACTGCTGCTACTCTGAAACCTTGCAGTAAATGAAGTTACTGATGTTTACCTTAATTGATGTTAGTAGTAGTAGTAGTATTATTGTAGCACGAATCATGGGTCAGGATCACATTGTGCAAGGTGCTGTACAAAACACAAAATAAAAAACCACAGTCCCTGCCCCAAGGGGCTCATAATATAAGTATAAGAAAAGTAACAACACACGGATGGGGGAGTACAAGGAAACAACAAGACAATATTGGTCAGCATAGTACACTATGGTCTCAGTATACCAACAGCCTAACCATTGTCATGTTTTTATAGGAATCATGGAAAAGCAAAGTTTTAAGGAGGGTTTTGAAGGAGGCTAATGCATTAGTTTTGTGGATGTTTATGGGAAGCTCCTCCCTACTGTGCGGGGCAGCAGAGGGAAAGCACAAAGGTGCTTGTTTTGATGACAGCTGGCATCATGGGCTGATTGGATGTGAAAGCTGATGTCTTGATAGTGAATAAGAGAAGACAGTAGGGTAGGGATAGGCCATGAAGGTGAAGCCAAGCAGCTTATGTCTGATGTGACAGTGAAGGGTGAGCAGCAGAGGGATTCAAAAGAAAGAGGCATGGTCAAAGTAATGGGCTAGGAGAATGATCTTTGCAGCTGCGTTCTGAATAGATATGAGTGGAGCAAGGTTAAATGTGTCAAGATCAGAGAAAAGGGTGTCGTAGCAACTGAGACACAAGATGAAAGCCTGGATGAGAGTTTTACAGTGTGGTTGGATAGGCAAGACTGTTTCTTAAAGACGTTATTCAGAAAAAATCTGCAACATAGAAAACTTTATCTTACCTTATCAATTTTTGTTCTTTCTAGCAGGAAAGACCACAGATCCGTTACAGTGGGTCTTACTCCTGCATGCAACTTCTTAGGGGCAGTAAGCAGACTTGCCAATTATGGCAGGGTGGGAGTGGTCACACCCCTGAAGACCCAGTCAACTAGCCAGTCTGAGGTAGCTCTACAAAGCCACTTTGTTGAGTGAAGTTCTTTAAAGTTGAATTCATGTGTTAATAGGGAAAACAAGAAAATTCACAAACATATGCTGTTTCAGAGCAACTTGAAAATCCATTCCAAGGAAATATATATATATTGTGCCCACAAAGAAAATGGAGGAGAGTGCGACAGTTTAGGCCTCCCTCAGAATCAGAGTCCTCACGCTGGATGGGTTGGAACTGAGGACTTTTATACTAGAAGAAAGGAAATTTTCAGGCAAGATAAGTTTTCCTGTTCTTCTTCACAGATCCATTAGAATGGAATGTCCAAAAGTAGTGTTATCACCAGAGATGGAAAACAAAGAATAAATGAGCACTCTTTTAAAATCTATGTGCCCTTCAGGAAAGTAAATAAAGGTAAAGGTGTGGAGTAGCATTGTACATTAAAAATGAGGTAGACTGTAAAGCAATTAGCAATGATGGAATGGACAGAACAGAGTCTGTTTGGGTCAAAATCACTTTGGGAAAGAAAGCTTCCAGAGGTTCCCCTGGGATAGTGCTTGGCAGTCAGCATCTGATTTGGATATGGATAGAAACTTCTTTAATGTTTTCAGTGAAATAAATATTACTGGGAATAGTGTGATTATGGGAGACTTTAGCTTCCCAGAAACTTGACCCAGAACGTTCCCAGATCATTGCCACCAGATATATTTTGGAGGGCAAGTGCTACTTATAATAGTTGGGCCCAGATTTTCTTGGATGTGTGATAGCTGACAGATTTCTTGACCAAATAGTTGCTGAACAAACAAGTAGTAATGCCATTTTAGATTTGGTATTCAGAAGTAGTGAGGACCTCATAGAAGAACTGGTTGTAGGGGACAATCTTGGTTCAAGTAATCAAGAGCTAATTAAGTTTGAACAAAATGGAAGGATAAAAAAATAGATCTGCAATTAGGGTTCTTGATTTCAAAATGGTGGATTTTAGAAAAGGGAACTAGGGAAGCAGACTAGACTGAAGAACTCAAGGATCTGAATGTGGAGGACATATGGAGGTAGTTTCAGCAATTTTTACTTAAAGTATCAAGGAGAGAATGACCATTTAATTTTTAAAACTTAGGGAAAGTGTGAAAAATATGACCATGAAGCAGCTCTACATCTCTCTTTTTATGTGGCTATGAACCGTCAGGTTAGTACTTCTATGGCTCAGAATGAATTAGTACTTTTTTAAAAATAATTTTATTTTTGCATGCTTTTCCTTTGCATTGACTGGATCCCTCCAGACCACTAACTTAATGCTATGCTATACATATAGATCAGTTTGTAAAACACTTTCTCAAGGCTAAAGAGATGTGTTATATACATATCTGTATATCCTATTTTAGTTGATACCTCTTCCATGTTGTGTAACTAGTTAGATTTAATTTTCTGGGCTTGGGTGCAGAATTTTGTCCTTGGAAGCAGATCTTTCTTATAGAGGTGGCATAACCAAGTGATCATTGCCACCAGAATTGGATCTGAGACTCAGGACCTTCCTAGACAATGTGAGGTCCCTCCCACAGAAGGGTGCTCAATTCTGCCTTCTTGCTGTCATGCTGGAGAATGTTGTGATCAGAAGCAGTAAGTCATGCTTTTTGGCCATGGGAAAAAAGTGCACAACTGTAGATACAGCTTATTAATTTCTTCCTCTGGAAGACTTCAGTTTCTTTTCTGGATCCTGGAGACAGATAGGTCCATTGACAGGATAACTCAGGGACAACACTCCATTAAAAGATCTTAGTCTATAGACTCAGATCTCCTGGATTTTTCCTTCCTTTCCTTCCTATGATATTTATTTCATCTTTATGGGTAGTGCTACAACATACAGAAAGCATTCTCTCTCACACTTTTAATACATGTCCAGGAACGGAGAAAATTAGAAGCTCATAACCAGGTTGAAGACTTGGTACATCCTTCCTTGTTGATAAAAGCCATTGCCAAAGTGTAGTAGGCTATCACCAGTTCATCCTGGCTGTTCAGGACTGGAGTTATAATCCCTAGGGCCTAATTACTCTTATCTTCTCCCCAACTGATGCCATGTTTGAAGTCTGTTCTTCAATTATCGTTGAATGACTTGTTCCCTGAATGATGTTCTCTACTCTTGAAGCTGTGTTCTGTTAAGTTGGCAGTTGTGGCATGGATATGGTTGTTGCTGCTGCTCTGAGCAGGAGGCCTGGAAAAGGCTTCCAGCAGCTGCATGAGGTGGTTCAAATGGGCTAGCTGGCTGGGTCTTCAGGTGTATGGCTGCGCACAGTCTGTCTCATTGACAAGTCTTGTTACTGCCCCAAGAAGCTGCTAGCAGGAGTAAGACCCATTGTAATGGCTCTGCAGACTTCCCCTACAAAGAATAGCCTGGATGTGAGGCTCTAGAGAGAAGCTGAGGTTGAAGATGACATCCTGGTTACACGGCTAAGTGATGAGTAGGATGATGGTGGTGTCCACAGTGATTGAGAAAGGAGGTAGCTGGGACAGTCAGGCACCTAAATCACTCGGTAAATCTGGCCAAAAGTAAGAGAATTGCTACCAGAATCTTTACGATGATCCCTATTTTCATCTTCACCTATGTTTGTATGCTATTCTTGTTAAAATAAAGGAAAGGAAAAGAAACTGAATTTCATCAGTGAGGTGACTGACTAATATGACATTACATCTGAGCGGAATTTGGAAGGAAGCCATCTGAAATGTCTTGGACACCTCTACCAGATGGGCAGAGAAAGGTTGCTGTGGACCATATGCTGGAAAAATGGCCCATGTAGGCTTATATACATTGGATGAACTACATCAGCAGCTATGTGAGAAAAGATTCTATAAGCCAGAGCAACAAGGCCCAGGAGCATCAGTATTTGAGCTAAATGCTGAAACTGCTAATATCTGGAGCCTACTGCCCAGTAGGGGAGAAGAAAACGTCTAGCCAAATGGTGTCAGTATACATAATTCATACCCTTTAATTGCAGAATATCAATACTATTAAAGTCACATACAAACAACAACTTTAAAACTAAAAACAACCACATATGTGCAAAATAAACAACACCCCCTACAAAATGATGCAATCCATAAAATATTGGCAAGATTGGTTTAAAAAAAAAAAAGAAAAAGAAAAAAGGTAAACAATTTTGATGTAAAGCCCATTAGCCTGTGTGCAATCTTCGAAAAGACAGGCAATCTGTTCTATTCAAAGGCAGCCAAACAGGCAAAATCCCACTTCCTCTTTTAAACAAAGGATGTTATTTTTCCTGGGCACCAAGCGAGTTTCCTGAATATAAACATGAAGCTTTAGCTACATAGATTTACACAGGGGGTGGAGGGGAAACATTAAAAAGAAGACCAGTGTAATTAATTCCCTCATTTTAACACAGTAGCACTTAGAATAAAAAGTCCAAATGGAATTGTTTTAGGCATGATTACAGTTCTATGTCTATACTCAGTTATCCCGAAAGATGCATTGTAGTTAGGTACAGTATATTCTTTAGCAGTAGTTTTGCCAATGGTATTATGTAACAGGATAATTGTATCCATGTGAAATCTCAAAAAGGGAATAATTAACATGGCATTAATGTACCTAGATCTCATGTAGTAGACTCACTAAATATTGAGCATCAAACTGTGCCTATAAGGCACATTCCTTCCCCTTCCCCAGGTACAGAGGGAATGTACCGGTTACACCAGCCTTTAGACCACACCCTTCATAGTTGTTCCTTTGCAGCAGTGTGCACCATAGGTGCTGGAACTAGGGGAGCTGCCACACCCCCTGGCTTGAATTGTTTCCCATCACATACAGGGTTTATAGTGTGGTTCACTAGCTCATCATCACACTATACAAATTGTTCCAGCAATCCTGGTGTGCACTGAGGGAGGATACTCTACACTCACCCTGCTGCAGGAACTGCAGTTTTGATTGGCACCCAATGGAGTCATGCAAGAAAGGGCCCCATTCGTGAACAAAAGCTGTTATAACCAACCTGGTCTTAAATTGGCAGGCATGGTAAACCACTCTAAAATACATGAGGAACCTATGAAAGGACAGTCATTCTCTTGCTTTCTCATATGCACAAATTCAACTAGATGTATTGCCTCATGCTATAAGTGATTTGATTCTGCTCAACTGAAGTTGGAGGAGCTTTCCCATCAACTTCAATGGGAGCAGGAGCAGGTAAGGTTGTGAACTTGCAGAGGTTTAAACAAAGCAGAGCTTGCTTACTAGGATCAAAAATTAACCCTCTGCTGAGGGCCAGCACAACCTATTCACCACTTAGAAGAGGGTTTATGTGGTATTTAAGTGGCAAACTGGTCTTATGTTGGCCCTCTGCACAGAGGAGAATTTTACCTTAAGAGAAGTTTTCCACAGCTCTTGCTGCTTTTGTTTAACACCCTTGACTCAGTTCAGGTGTGGGTTTCAAATGCTTTCCTTCTTTGGATTTCTATCACTTTTATAAATGTACCAAATGCTAGAACTGTGCAGTGAGAAAAACATTTGCACAGCTAGTAAAACCTGTGAAAAAATGTTTCATCCACTTTTACACAAGTGGGAGAATATTACAGCCCATCCTGGGAATTCATATGATGACAGCCTAATATAAAAATACAAGGAGAGATACCCCCCCCCCCCCAAGACTCTAAAAAGTCTCCATCCGGGTTTAGTTCTAGGTTTAGGCAAAAAAAAAAAAAAAAAAAAAAAGAGGGGAGGAGGGGTTTATTACCAATGTATTGCTCATCCCAGGTAAGAGGCCAAAATGTCTGGCCCTCCACTACTAAGTGGAGTAGAAGCAAGCATGTGTGCACCTGAGGTAGGGATAACTATGGCAAGCAATGAAGTTCAATCCTTTCCAGGAGGCTGATGCAGTTTAAAAGCGGTTTCTGATATTTTGAGACAGAACAAGGTGTTTCTACACCCAAAGATTGAACCAGCTAAAACAGGAGTGAAACCTGTGGTGTGGGGACAATGCACCTTTTCAAAGACAGAAAGGAGAACTGAAGGCAGGGGGTAAAAAAGTTCCCTTTATTGTTGGACTTTTTTTTTTTAAGTGACCTATCTTTTAAAAGTGGCAAATGTATTTCACATGGTCATGGAATGCATTAATAGAATTGCCCAAGACACATGCAAGAAGCCCTTTTTTGATTCTCTTCTGTATTTAAAGTGTATAGCAAGATCTTCAGCTGGCATAAATCAGCAGAGCTCCATTGGAGCCAATGGAGTCCATTGGAGCAAAGCCAATTTATAAAAGCTTGAGTATCTATGGGGCAGTAGAGTCTTTTTCCAAACAAGTGTCAGCTGCTACTCTTAGGACTTGTGTACATGTGAGGCAATAGATTCATGGTGTTGTACATTCACAACCTGGCTTGCTGCATGCTAACTCACTTGTGAACAAGCCCTTACAATATCATTCGCTCCTCTGCCCCTCCCAGCTTTTTCTCCTGGCTGCTAGGAGAAAGAGAACAGGCCTCATTTGTTTTCTCATTGCTGGTGGGGACGCTCCACTTCCTTCTTTCTCTTTCCATTCTCTTTCTCATTCTCATCTTGGTGGCCTGGTAAGTGGGAGCTTTCCATGGATGCTGAGAAGCAGCAATCCCTTTCCCCTTTTCAGTCCTGGCTGATGGGAGAGCGGAGTGTTCAGTGACACTCGCAAGGTAAGTGACCTCTTTAGGCCCTGTAGCTCTGGAAGCTTGTGAAAGGCTGCTCATAAATATCACAAATCTCTGGCATAAAACCCCATCCACAGTGACACCAAAGGGGCAGGCATAACTTGAAGTAAGGACTGGAGAGGAAAATCCCTGTCTGCCCAACCTTCAATATATCAGGGCTGGAATTCACTTCTAGATTCCCCTTCACATGCACCATCAGATGCAGGAAGCAATTCTCAGTAGCTCTTCCATCGTTTGAGATCATGTTGATTGAGGCTTCATAAATAGGAGACGTGGGTGCGTGTGCGAGAGAGAGTTTTCCTCTCCTCCCTATTTTATAACTGCTTGGAGGGAGGGGTCTTTTCACCTGGTGCAGAAATAGTCATTTTATTCTTGCCAAAATGTGGATAATTATGGGGTGGACGGAAGTGTCTGGGCTTCGGTTAGTATGATGCTGAAAACCCCCTCACCTGATGTTATTAAGTATTAATGCAGTAGAAATACAGTCATATTTTAATCATTTTGAGCCAGATCCAATTATTATGCCTAATTGGGACCTTATTACTTTATGATTCATTTTATTTTTTTGGGAAAATTCCAAAATAAAAAGTCATAGTATAGAGTCTATCACAGAACATACTTTGCTCTGCAGTTTCAGCATATTCTTTTCCTGATTCTCATCTTTGTACGTTTTATTCTTTTTATTTCCAAAATACATCAAAAACTTTGAGAACGAATAAAAAGAAAGAGTCTCTGATCTGAGCGTGGGTCTGATTAGTGTGCTATTGTCTCAGTGTTCTAGTATGGTAGTATCCTTTTCCTTTTAAATGTTGTTAATGGTTTGGTGTCTAGAATGAGGAAGTTTGTCTGTCCTTTCCTTATCTTTTTCTTGAACAGTAATAGTTAATTTTACCATTAGTCATTGCTGGGCATTTGTGACCTACGATTCCTTGGAGGAAGCAAGCACAAATGCATTGAAGCTTACTTAACACCAAGGCTTAATTTGGGCCAATCTCTTGTTTTAGAGCTTCTGTGGCTGTTCTAACTTGTGGGTCTTACAGTCACTGTTGCAGCTGCGAACTGAGCCCTTAATATCTGGCACAAGCGCTAAGATTCTGCATGCATTCTATATACATAAAATTGGAGTGGTAATTTTACAGGCAAGCTTGAGACCCCCTTTCAAAATGGGACTCAGAGCTTAAGCTCAGTGTTGTTCCTTTTGAAATCTGTTCCCTATGATCATCCTGGATTCTTTAATCAGAAAAAAAGAAAAGTAGGGCTTGTGGAGCCTTAGAGACTAACAAATTTATTTGAGCATAAGCTTTCATGAGCTACAGCTCACTTCGGGTAGCTCACGAAAGCTTATGCTCAAATAAATTTGTTAGTCTCTAAGGTGCCACAAGTCCTCCTTTTCTTTTTGTGGATACAGACTAACATGGCTGCTACTCTGAAACCTTTAATCAGAAAGAAGCTTTTGTCATTTTTTAAGTTACTGGTTTCAAATTGTTTTCCTCCCCACTGTTTTCCATAAACCGAACAAATGACAAAAAATGATAAGATTCAACATGCAGTTGTCAATCACATTCGAGTAAAAAGGGTAATAAACACAATTTCAGCATTTGCAATAGAAACTGTCAGTAATTCCCATTAAGGCCATGCAGTGGAATGCAAAACAGTCTGGGCCAGATCCTCAGTGCATGTGAACCAGCAGAACTCCACTGAAGTCAACAGAGCTATGCTTATTTACACCGACTGAGGATGTGGCTTTCCAGTAGATCGGAGAGAATGTAAAGCATCATACCCTTAAAGTAATAATGGACAGTGGAGATTTCCACAATAGTTCTTTTGGAAAAATACTCTATCATTTTATGCAATATCTGCTTGATGCATCAATCATGTAAAATGTTTTAACTTGTAAAGAAAGTTAAAGAAGACATTGAAAAGAAACTAGACTTTCAAGCTGTAGAGAAAAGTTCAGTTGTTTATTGGGAAAAACAAGATTACAATTTCTCTTACCTGAAATATATTTGGTGAATGTGGTAGGTATTACAGAAATAAATAAAAAATAAAAAAAAATAAAAACTCCAGCATTTTAGGTCATGTCGTAGACAAATTGAAAAAAAGTGACCATAAAGTCTATTAATGAAAATACTAAGAAAAACGGAAACATTAGGTAAAAGACAAGCTCTGTGATATTGGAAAATTTGCTGCTTATGTGTCACAGTCTAACAAAGTGCTGTGTTAAGTAATTATCAAACATCTGACTTCAATGTCATTTAAAGAAGCAATTATATCAAAGTTGCTTTCTGCGCAGGAGGTCGTGGTGGTGTATATACACACCTATTAATGCACTTCAAATACAGCTTCAGGAAATCATATTGGAAAAAGATCACAACATGCCATACAGGGATGTATTATTGAGTGAATGCTCTAAGCACATTAATTTGTTAAAATAGTACCTGCCCTTCAATGTTAGCATAAATGATTCAGTGGTATTTGAATTTCGGTAAGATGAAATACTGATGTGTATGTTTCCTATACAAATTTGTGTTTGTGCCCTGTACCCTAGTGGCTGGTGAGACATGAGCTTGAGGTACACATTCACACTAAGAAGGTGCTGGTCATTCATTGATCAGATCGAATACACAATAGAATAACTTTAAAACAAAAGATTTTCAAGGCAAACAGCGTATCTATTTCATGAGGACTCAATCAATACAGTTTTAATTCAGGTAGCTTTTTTCACCCCACCTCCAGTGGTACATTTTCCTCAGTAATCTGACCATGATCCCTTCCTGCCTGGATTCCTGCAACCTTCTCCTCTTTCCAGTCCAGCCTTTCACCATTCATTCTGTCCTCCATGCTGTCCAAAATCATTGTCATCTTCTCCTACCACCCTGACTATGTCACTCCCATATCAAAATCTTTGCACTGGTTTTTGTTCACCTTCCACATCAAATTCAGGTTTTTGGCCCTCACCCTTTTAGGTCTTTGGCTAACTGCTCTCCTTCTCCCAAGTCTCCTTGTTTGATTAAAACTGTTGAATACTTGCTCCCTTTTTATCTTTCTATGTTTATTGTTGGTGGGTTGGTTTTTTTTAAATATCAGCTGGAATTCTCTCATCAGCCTTGTACCCCAACAGAAGATTTTCATCAAAATAATTCTGATTAGAACCAGGGCCCTAATCACCACCCCATTGAAACCACTCATGAAAAGACACTTCATCTAAGAAACCCATCCTTGATGATCCACCTAATGCAGAAGTAAAATATATTTTAATATAAATATACAAATAAAATTCTAAAGTAAAAAAAAAAAAAGAAATATGAAGATCTTCCTTCTGCCAAGAGCTGAACATACCTTCATGGATGTTTTCTCACTCCCTTTCCCCACCAACCATAATCTGTCATTTTTGGTAGTGTTTTAGACAAGATCACATTAAGTCATAAGCACAAACAACCCATGCTGAGGGTCCAAGCTGCTGGAGTCATATGATTACATCAGAATCTCAGTTTTTAGTATTTTAATTATCTAGACTTCATGGTTGCAAAAGTGAGAAACCCTTCAAAAACATGACCTGAGCATAACCAGTGTCAGCAGAGAGCATGAAACAGCAATGCTGAGGAGTGAACTGCCCCATGCACTTCCATAGAGAGTTAACTAAAAGACTCTCTTCTTCGGAGGGCCCTTCCAATGCCACCCTAGTAGAGGGTTGTGTGCATGACAGGATGAGGATCAACCCACCCACCCATCCAAACAGATACATATCCCAAAAGTGAGAGGGAACTGGGGCCTTCCTGTTATGACCCCTACCCCTCCAGTGGTTTGGGAGGCCTTCTGCTGTGGCCTCCAAGACTCCTTTGGGGAAGAGGATCTTAGCTGCCTCTCCTTGGGAAAAAAATGGAACCCCCATTGTGCTGCCCTGCCTCTCTGGAAAAGAAGGGAAGCCCCTGCTACTGTTATGCCAAATGGTAAGCAGGGCTCTGATTTGGAGGCAGTGCAATGGCCACAGAAATGGTTCACAAGAGGCCCTAATCATGCTGTGCTGAGAGCCCCATATTGCCTTAATGTGGCCAGTTCTTGATATAAATTTACATTTTTGTACATAGCACCAGTAGCATGCTAGGCACTGCAGGTTTGAAAAGTTTGAGTCTCTGAAACCTTGTCTATCCATCTGCTTGTAAAGACCTATGTAGCCTTATGAATTTCTGAATTAATATATTGATTATTGATGGATTGGTTTTATATTAGATCAGTGACCTGAGTTAAGTGTTTGACCTCCTAAATAACTATAGTATCAGGCATTAGCAGGGTGAGAATCGCCATTAAGAATATCATTAGATTTGTGGACTCTGTAACATGAGGAACAGTAACCACAACTGATGTACTTAGAAGGTCTCAACCATCCTTTCATTAAGAATCATACTAAGCAGATAAAAAATATCAAACACAATACAATACGACAGGAAAGAAAGGGGTAACATAGCATGTCTAGTCCTAATGCTGGCATCACTTACATTTCCTGCTAGAGACCTTGAGGTGCCAACCATTATTCTCATCATCATCAGCTTCACCAGTAGTTGTCATTCTGGCCCTCTCCTTCCCCTATGCAGGCCAGGATATAGTTTTATAGTATGCTATAATGCTACTTATGTTTATGCATAACAGTTTCAGCCCCTGTTCCTTATCTGTACTTCCGCACCCCACTGATTTCAGAGTGCCTGGTTTTTCATAGGCTAACCCCTTGGCACCACTTACATTCAGTAGAGTTCATATCAATGATTTACTATGGTAATTTGCAGTCTTTGCAGAATCAATCAAGATGTTGCCCATAATCTTTCAGTATTAAACGGAGACACTGCAACATATTTTACACTCTGTTGCTGCATATTTTCCAGAACATCAGCACTTTAAGTCATCTTTTACTATAATCTTACATTTTACTAGGATAGGGTTCTCTCTCAGTCAGCTACTCATGCTAACCTGTTTTGGGCCTGAAGCCTTTCTACTGCCAAACTATATATATATATATCTTACAGACCTAGGGCCTGTAGACCTTGTGTTACAGCCCTATCTTACTTATACAGGCAATATGTAGTTATCAGTGATACATACTTATTAGTCCCATACCCTGTGGTGTAAGCCTCCTTATATGTCACTTAAATCTACAACTCAAATCTAACCTTATATATATATATATATATATATGGTTATTTATATTTAGCTACAGCTATATACCTCTTTAGCACTATAATAAATAAAATGAACAATGGGCTTGACTTTTTCCCCTGCTCTACTCCACCTGAATAGTGTGGGCTGTCATCTGCCTTAGACAAGCATGCCAAGATTATGAAAGCCTGAATGTAATCATGGGGTTTTCACCCTACCTCTTAACTGAGCCACATTTTCCAACATTGCTTCCCTTCTCCTTATGAATATGTCCAGCTGCACTGGAGCAACTGGTATCATGGATGATGTAACAGGGTGCTGCTCCTTCCGGCATATGGCCAGCCTAACATGCCTGGTACAGAACCATAGCCCTTTTAAGGCTAGAATTTGAGGAAATGTCCGTCCCCAGTTCGAACACACAATTGTGTGTGTGTGTGTGTGTGTGTGTGTGTGGTGGTTTTGGGTTTTTTTTTTGTTTTTATTTTTTTTTTGGGGGGGGGGGGATCTGATGGCCTGGAATCATCTGACTTTTTACAGGAGTATATGGAAAGCTATTGTCTTAGAGAAACCTGTGAGGATGTTCTTCTCTATGGGCAGGTGGGAGATCTAAGACTAGAGCCAGGGAGAAGCCCAATACAAGAAATTTAAGCATTTGGGGAAGGGTCAGAAAGGACTTTGGGCTGCATGTTTTGTTTAGCGTGGATAGATTTAATTTAATATTAACCAGATCTCACTCTATCACATATCCAACACCATATACAGGAAAAAAAACAACTCAACTCAATACATTCAGCCAGAAAATTGGACTGAAAATCAACCTTTAATATTGCCTCACTATCACCAGTACAGAAAGAGGATCATTTTCTCACCAATGTGGAAACATTCACACACTTGGGCAGCACCATCAGCCTGGATGATGGAACAAGCCAGGACATCCGGAACAGAATCAATAAAGCCAGAAACACCTTCAGGAGCTTAAATACACAGTCTGGAAATCATCAAAATAGAACACCAAAACCAAACTCAAGATTTACCAGAGCTGCATACTTTCAGCACTACTTTATAGTGCAGAATGCTGGGGAATGACAAAGTATGACATGTCCAAACTGTCTTTATTGCATACAATCTGCTGCAGAAAAAAATCTCCATATCTGTTGGCCCAGAACAATCTCAAACCAAAACCTATTCACACAATGCAGCCAAGAAGCTATGAGCACCATCATTACCAGGAAGCCTTGGAGATGGATTGGCCACGTGCTTTGGATGGAAACTGATTCCATCACCAGAGTAGCATTAAGATGGACACCTGAAGGTAAGCGAAAACAATATGGTGAAGAGCTGTGGAAGCTGAGCTGAAAAAACCTAGGGCACAACTGGGGAACTATTGAAAGACTTGCCAGAAACAGACAGGAGTGGAGGAACTTTGCCGCTGCCCTAAATGCCAGAGGCGTAATGGGAACATGAGGATGATGAACCACCAGACCTCGGAAAGGGACATTTTAATCTGAAACCCCAGTGGCGTAGCATGTGATTACTCCAGTGCCATAGAAGGGGAAACAAAAGCACAGCACTGCACCCAGACAAAGAGGGTACTGAGACCCTTTAAGAATCCCGGGCTTTTGCCACCCTGTTTTTAAGTGTTAAAGATATATTAGATACGTTGTAATAAACAGCACAAATAAACTGTGACAATACAACACAAACTCTGCAATAACATTATCACTTCTGATTTGACTAAGATGACTATCAGGTCTGTTCAGATTAAATTATAGTTAGGGTCCTACCAAATTCATGGCCATGAAAAACGCATCACGGACTGTCACCATGAAATCTGGTCTACCCCCCATGATTTCACAGTGGAGACCAGGGTTTCTCAAATTGGGGGTCCTTACCCAAAAAGGATTTGCACAGGGGTTATTTTAAGGAAGTCACAGTATTGACTTCAGAGCTGGGCAGCTGGAGAGTGGCAGTTGTTGGCTGGGTTCCCAGCTCTAAAGGCAATACCATACCATGCCACCCTTATTTCTGCACTGCTGCCTTCAGAGCTGGGTGGCCAGGAAGTGGCAGCTGCTGACTGAGGGCTCAGCTCTGAAGGCAGCAGTGCAGAAGGGTGGCAATACCATATCATGTCACCCTTACCTCTGCACTGCTGCTGGCAGCAGCTCTGCCTTCAGAGCTGGGTTCCCAGCCAGCAGCTGCCGCTCTCGGGCCACCCAACTCTGCCACTGTTATCAGCAGCCCAGAAATAAGGGTAGCGTACCGCAACCCCCTCTGCAATAACCTTGCGATCCCCACACAACTCCTTTTACGGTTAGGACCCGTACAATTACAACACCATGAAATTTCCGATTTAAATAGCTGAAATCATGAAACTTACAATTTTTAAAATCCTGTGACCGTGAAATTGACCAGAATTGACCTGAATTTGGTAGGGGCCTAATTATAGAATTAGGCAACTTGTATCACCACTTTGCTTAGCCTTGATTATACACTCTGATTGCATATACTAGCCTCTGTTGGGTGCAATTCAGCATCAAGCTACTCCCCAGACTACCAATATCCGTCATATGATCTAAAATACTCTCTGTGTTATTCATCTGAATCCTGAATGTCAAATACTGGCTGTGCCTTGAAGGGAGATGGGTCTCTGACCCTCCTGTGATGGTCAACTCTCCTTAAAGGGACAGCCACTCTGCCACACTTGCTAAGAAGTTAATTAAAATATTTGACTGCATCTGGTCTGGAGTTCTCAAATACTATTTTTCACAGCTGTTGTTCCAGAAACTACCTACAGTACTATACAACTGGTGTCTAAGTGTCCACTTCGTTCGTGGGTTCCTATTCCTTCACTTTAAAGAAATTAGTTTCACCCTTAGGGATTACTGTACCATTTAAAGTTCATAACTGGCTCGTCTCCCCCATCTGAGACTGGTACGTATATTTAAGACCCTCTCAGCCCTTATCAAATAATTAACTCCCAAGGGGCACGGGAGGGATTTTTTTCCCCTTCCTCCTTTTCCTGCAGGCCAAGCTACTGCTTACTTGGAGACTTTTGCACAAGCACAAAAAATATTCTTCTTTAAAAGTTTGAGAGTTACAGTAGCTAATGAAAGCATTCTGCCAGAGGACTTTTTTTTAATTAACTTCATTTCACTTTGGGGAGCTGTGATGCAGTTATTTTGGGCTAGTGCAATTGCTGGATGATAATGTGCAACCTGGTATCTTGTGCATGTGTCTCACTATACTGTAGAAATATGTTCTGAGAGACTCTGGAATACTCAAATCTCCATCCAATATTTTCTGAACAATCTTTTATGTGGTACATGTTCCACTTATTGAACTGTCTGTTAGAGTCAGAAAAGTTAGTGCAAAAGTATTTCAACTTGTTATTGTACAGAAGTACTTCTGTGCATCTTGTTAGTCATATCCACTTAGTTTACTAACAAAACATTTCACTATTATAAGCAATGCAGAGCCAATGTCGCTGTGGAAAAGCTAGCTGTATGTGTGTGTATTTCATACATTATCAATAACTGCCAGCTAAATTCTAATGCCAGAATCTTTATTGTTGGCAACGAAGTGCAAAACAGAAAGAACTGAGCTTGGTTTTCAGAGAGAGGATGAGCTTGCAGTTCTGACAATTAGAAAAACCTGGTTTTAGCTTATAAAAAAGAGTGCATTTGGTATGGAAATCAGTGATGGAAATGAATACCGAAAAAAACAAGACACCAATTTTTACAGTAGCACTTCAAAAAACAATCACTCTATGGCTAATGGGAAGAATCATAGACTTTAAGGTCAGAAGGGATGATTATGATAGTCTAGTCTGACTTCCTGCACAGCACAGGACACAGAATCTCACCCACCCACTCCTGAAACAAACCCCTAACCTAGGTCTGAGCTATTGAAGTCCTCAAATCATGGTTTAAAGACTTCAAGGTGCAGAGAATCCTTCAGCAAGTGACCCGTGCCCCACGCTTCAGAGGAAGGCAAAAAAAACCCAGGGCCTCTGCCAATCTGCCCTGGAGGAAAATTCCTTCCCGACCCCAAATATGGCAATTAGCTAAACCCTGAGCATGTGGACAAGACTCAACAGCCGGAGCCCCGGAAAGAATTCTCTGTAGTAACTCAGATCCCATCCCATCGCAGGCCATTGGGCATATCTACTGCTAATAGTTGAAGATCAATTAATTGCCAAAAATTAGGCTATCCCATTATATCATCCCTTCCATAAATGTATCAAGCTTAATCTTGAAGTCAGATATGTCTTTTGCCCCCACTGCTTCCCTTGGAAGGCTGTTCCAGAACTTCACTCCTCTGATGGCTAGAAACCTTCGTCTAATTTCAAGTCTAAACTTCCTCATTGCCAGTTTATATCCATTTGTTCTTGTGTCCACAGTGGTACTGAGCTTAAATAATTCTTCTCCCTCCACAGTATTTATCCCTCTGATATATTTATAGAGAGCAATCATATTGCCTCTCCGCCTTCTTTTGGTTAGGCTAAATAAGCCAAGCTCTTTGAGTCTCCTTTCATAAGACAGGTTTTCCATTCCTCGGATCATCCTAGTAGCCCTTCTCTGTACCTGTTCCAGTTTAAGAAAGATGGGCGACCAGAACTGCACACAGTATTCCAGATGAGGTCTCACCAGTGCCTTATAATGGTACTAACACCTCCTTATCTCTACTGGAAATACCCCGCCTGATGCATCCCAAGACCACATTAGCGGCTCATAGTCATCCTGTGATCAACCAATACTCCGAGGTCCTTCCTCTGTTACTTCCAAGTGATGTGTCCCCCGTTTATAACAAAACTTCTTGTTATTAATCCCTAAATGCATGACCTTGCACTTTTCACTATTAAATTTCATCCTATTACTGTTACTCCAGTTTACAAGGTCATCCAGATCTTCCTGTATGATATCCCAGTTCTTCTCTGTATTGGCAATACCTCCCAGCTTTGTGTCATCCGCAAACTTTATTAGCACATTCCCGCTTTTTGTGCCAAGGTCAGTAATAAAAAGATTAAATAAGATTGGTCCCAAAACTGATCCCTGAGGAACTCCACTAGTAACCTCCTTCCAGCCTGACAGTTCACCTTTCAGTGTGACCCGTTGTAGCCTCCCCTTTAACTAGTTCCTTATCCACCTTTCAGTTTTCATATTGATCCCCATCTTCTCCAATTTAGCTAATAATTCCCCATGTAGAACCGTATCAAATGCCGTACTGAAATCGAAGTAAATTAGATCCAGTGCGTTTCCTTTGTCTAAAAAATTGGTTACCTTCTCAAAGAAGGAGATCAGGTTGGTTTGACACTATCTACGTTTCGTAAATCCATGTTGTATTTTGTCCCAGTTACCATTGACCTCAATGTCCTTAACTATTTTCTCCTTCAAAATTTTTTCCAAGACCTTGCATACTACAGATGTCAAACTAAGAGGCCCGTAGTTACCCGGATCACTTTTTTTCCCCCCTTTCTTAAAAATAGGAATTATGTTAGCAATTCTCCAGTCATACGGTACAACTGGTGAGTTTACAGATTCATTAAAAATTTTTGCTAATGGTCTTGCAATTTCATGTGCCAGTTCCTTTAATATTCTTGGATAAAGATTATCTGGGCCTCCCGATTTAGTCCCATTAAGCTGTTCAAGTTTGGCTTCTACCTTGTATGTGGTAATAGCTACTCCATATCCCCATTCCCATTTGTCATCCTACCATCATCCCTAAGCCCCTCATTAGCCTTATTAAAGACTAAGGCCATGCCTAGATTATCCTTAACCTCCACTCCAGCCTCAGTGTTTAACAGCCCCACTTCTTTCTTTGTTTTCTTCTTATTTATATGGAGACAGAACCTTTTACTATTGATTTTAATTCCCTTTGCAAGATCCAACTCTACATGGCTTTTGGCCTTTCTCATTTTATCCCTACATGTTCTGACCTGAATAAGGTAGCTTTCCTTGCTAATCCCTCTCATCTTCAACTCCTTGTAGGCTTTCTGCTTTTTCTTAATCACCTCTCTGAGATGCTTGCTCATTCAGCTTGGTCTACAACTCCTGCGTATGAATTTTTCCCCTTTCTTGGGATGCAGGCTTCTGATAGTTTCTGCAACTTTGACTTGAAATAATTCCAGGCCTCCTCCACCTTTAGATCCACAAGTTTTTTAGTCCAATCCACTTCCCTAACTAATTTCCTTAATTTTTTTAAAGTTAGCCCTTTTGAAATCAAAAGCCCTAGTCACAGATCTATTTTTTTTATCCTTCCATTTAGTTTGAATTGAATTAGCTCATGATTGCTTGAACCAAGGTTGTCCCCTACAACCATTTCTCCTCACTACTCACCACAACCAAATCTAAAATGGCATCACCTCTTGTTGGTTCAGCAACTACTTGGTGAAGGCATCCATCGGCTAACACATCCAGGAAAATCTGAGCCCTATTATTATTACTAGCACTTGTCCTCCAGTCTATGTCTGGGAAGTTAAAGTGTCCCATGATCACACAATTTCCATTAGTATTTACTTCATTAAAAACTTTAAAGAGGTCTCTATCCATATCCAAAATCGGATCCCGGTGGTCTATAGTACACTCCAAGCACTATCTCAGGGGAGGGTCTAGTAGCTTTCTCCCCTAATGTGATTTTTGCCCAGACAGACTCTGTCTTATCCATTCCATCACTTCTTATTTCTTTACAGTCTACCTCATCATTGATATACAGTGCTACTCCACCACCTTTGCCTTTATTTCTGTCTTTCCTAAACAGCACATACCCTTCAATACCTGTAGTCCAGTCATGACTACTATTCCACCATGTTTCTGTTATCCCTATAATATCTGGTTTCACTTTCTGCACCAGTAGCTCTAGTTCCTCCATTTTGTTACCTAGGCTCCTCGCATTAGTGTACAAACATCTTAATTTTTGCTGTTTGGCCTCACTCGCATTCTTTACCCAATTAGGCACAGACATTCTACCGCCAGAATCACCTATTAGACTGGTATGTACACTACCCTTCCTCCTTATGTCCATTCTCCTACCCATGGCTGTATCCTTTCTTGCTTCATTTTCTTCCCTCTCAATGTTAAAATCTGGCGTGGAGACTACCTGGACATCTCTCAACCATCTCCCCCAGATTCCTAGTTTAAAGCTCTCTTGATCAGTTGTGCCATCCTCCATCCTAGAAGTATATTTCCCTCCTTACTCAGGTGAAGTCCATCCCGAGAGAACAGTCCTCTGTCCATGAATGCTTCCCAGTGGCCATACATCCCAAAGCCCTCCTTATAGCACCAGTTCTTGAGCCATCTGTTGAGCATCATAATCTTGTCATACCTTTGTTGCCCTTCTCAAGGAACAGACAGAATCCCACTGAAGATCACCTGAGCCTCGATTTCCTTAAGCATCTTCCCCAGCCTGGCATAGTCTCCCTTGATATGTTCCAACGAGAATCTAGCCGTATCATTTGTTCCCACATGAAGGACAATCAGTGGATTCTTTTCTGCTCTCATTAGGATCCTCTTCTGCCTCAGGTCCACATCCTGTACATTAGCACCAGGCAGACAGCATACCCTTCTGTTCTCTGGATCAGCTCTTGTTACAGGTCTGTCTATTCTTCACAGTAAGGAGTCCCCAATCACATAGTCTTGCCTTTTCCTGGTGATGGTGCGATTCTCCAGGCTATCCCCTGTTCCCTCTGACTGCAAGTCTTCTCGATTCCTATTGTCCCTTGCAATCCTCTGCAACCCATCCCATATCCTCCTGGGGCTCATATTTTGGTGGTGGTATCTCCATTGACTCTTGCCCTCTTCCTATAGGACTAGCAGCTCTTCTCTTCTTCCTTGCCTTCTCCCCTTCAGTGACCATCCGCTGTGCGCCTTCATTTTCCAACTCTGCAAACCTGTTCCTGAGCTCTGTTTCTCCTTCACTAGACTGTCTTTTCCTCTGCCTGGTTCTCTTAGTCACATGCTTCCACTGTCCACTTTCCTCATCTAGCAGTCTCCCCTCAGAGTTCTTTGGTCTTGCTTCCATCTGCAAGTCTGAGCTTTTCCCTTCAGCCTCCTCATGTCTTTGCTCCATCAGCCGCTCGAACCCATACAACCCTCACCCCTTCTAGAGACTTGATAAAATTAGAGAGGATTGGTCAAAGACCAGTCAGAGGATGACACGGTGGAAAAACAAACAATATTGATGACATTATTGGTATTATGATTAAAGGATAAAATAATGAAATCACAGAATGTGAAAATTTGGGCAAGACTCAAATAGAAGGCAGGAAATGGATAGACTTAGGCCTGGATATTATCCTGAACTTAATAATCACCGCTGGATATGATAGTTACTTAAGGAAATGTAAGCAAACCTAACTTTCACATTTACTTTACTTTGACACCTGAATCTGTGGTTGAGCTCCTAAACATCTTGTCTGAGATACTTTGAGCAGGCTTTCAGAGAACCATGATGATGGTATAAAAGCCTAGGTAGATGGAGATAGCAGATAGCTAGATGGACATGATTTACTTAGATTGTAAGGTCTGTGAGACAAGGACCACTTTTTCTTTGTGTGTGTACACAATGCTGTGCTGGGATGGTCTGCCTGTTTAAAGGCCAGAGGCATGGAATTGGCCAGCCCTGTCTACTTAGCCCTGCCTACCACACCTGGAATGTGGTCTGGGGTAAATTAGCAGAACCAGCTGGAAATGGAGGAGCTGATTCTTCTATAAAAGGAAACAGGAAGCTGAAAAGGAGAAAAATGCTCAGGAAGGTGTAGAGAGACTGCAGAGAGTTAGAAAGGCCCCTGCAGGAATGACCCTGAGACACTAGGGGAGTTTGAGACTGTACCCAGCTTAAGGCTGGGGGGTAGGAGGAGAGATGTTTGTTGTTATTTTTGAACATTAAGGTAATAAAACAGACCCTAAGGAAAGTAGTGGTCAGTGGACTTATGAAAGCCTGCGTGGAATTTTATTAAAGAAGTCCCTTGAAGGGGGCGGGAGGGGGGGGGGGGGGGACCTGAGGCAAAGCAACCTCTGGCCATGATGGGCACAAGGAAGGCAATCGGTCCAATGAGAAATGCCTGGCAAAATGGGGCCCCGATTCCTGACTGGAGCCTCTGCAGCCATATTACTGAATATAAACAAATGAATGGAAGTGATGAACATTTATAAGAATAGTGCATGGATATGGACCTTTTATAATTGTATTATGGTGACAGGTACCAGTAGCTTGTTCATTAGGGTTACTGATGCACAGGTGCAGAGGGTGAAACTCTTAGAAGGTGCTAAACATGCCATGCAGCAACCACACACAGAAAGTTAAGGGTATTGTATGGGTTAAAACACCACACTTTTTTCCTGGCTATGAAAGTTCTGAGGTTCCTTTGTGCTGCAGCCGCACAAAAAGGAGGGTGGATGTCCAGGCTCACCTTTCCAGGCCTTGCGATCTTAGTGAGAAACCTTGGACTAGCAGTTTCCCAGGTGTATAACTCAGGGGATTGGGCAGAAAGAGGAGGCTGTGAAATAGACTTGAGTGGGGCCCTGGGGAGAGAAGAACAAAGCAGCTTCTAGGACAGATGTGCCTTCCCTGAGGTTTCTGCAGGAGCGTGTTGCCTGAAAGCCTTTTGTTACCACCTTGTTGAGAAAACAAGAGATTTGTGTACATTTTTAATATAAAAAAATTACACTAAGAAAATAATTGGCTGTACTTTACCACGTTTTCCAAAAGGGAAGCTGGTATGCAAGGCCTCCAATTCTGCTACCGCTTTGCAAAGGAGCAACACTGTAATAACTACATAGTGCCTTTCTTCCTGAATATCCAGAAAGCACTACACAAACCCATATGTACAATGCCACTGAAACGTGGCCTCCTATGGGAGCAGGATGGCATCTAACTGCCACAAAACACACAGTGTAATAGTGGGTAAGAACAAAAATTACACTAGGATAGTACGGCAAAACTGCTCTCACAAAAAAGGGCAACAGTATTTTAGAACATTTTTTTTTGGTAAATAGAACCAAATGTCTGAACATTTCGTTAAAATGCATTATCTCTATTTGTGTTAACAGTTTCCTGACCTACAAACACAAGTCACTAGAGCAGGGTGAAGTTATTTCACGTGAAACTTTTTTTTTCCCTGATGAAAAATGCAGATTTGGCAACTAATATTTTGCAAATTTGTGTCCATTGTGCTGAGTTGTTTTGGGGGATGAAAAAAAAAAAAAAACGTCTAAAAAGTTTAAAAAAAAAATCCAAATATTTTGTTTTGACACTTTTGAAAAAAAAAGTTTTGCTTAAGCTGTTTGAAACATATTATTAAAGAATAAAAAATTAAAATGGAAATGAAATGTTTCATTTGACCCTAAAAATTTTTTTCTTTGACTTTTTGATTCACTGAAAATTTTGAGAAAGTTAGTTTTTGGTTTGACCCAAAACAATTTTTTCCCCTGGAATAGCTAGTGAACCAAAAATTCAGTTATTTGGCCAGCTGTAAAAGACAGATACTGCAATTTCAGTTGACTTTGCCCACTTTTTGCAGGTGGTGAATCTGCCCCTGTGAGTACTGCCCAAACATCTCTACAGATGTTCTTCTCTCTGTTCATCTTCTGTTGCCAGTGCTATGAAAGAACTAAGTTGTAAGTGAAAATACAATACTCCAATATTTCTTGACCTCTCCATTTATATTTGCTCTGAGCTAAAATAGAGAAATAGCTTGGACTTAGAAGCAACTAAACTTAGCCTGTTCAAAAGAAAAAATTGTTGATATTACTTATATGCAATAGCTTAATAGCTGGAACACTGAATACTAGGGAATTATAAGCTATTAATAGTTTCTCCATGTTAAGCCTTATTGATGTCCAGCTGAATTAATGATGCAGTGACCAAGTTTAAATTGTTTATGTATTCATCTGGTGTTAGAAAATATTATGACCATTAATCATAAATAAATTCACATTAATAGTGTAAACTCATGCAGCAGAAGCATGTAAGATTAGAGGTCTTGGCATGATTTTATTTCAGAGATGGCATTCATAGTGCATCCTAATTCTTCAATAAATATCAGCTGGGTTATGAACAGTTTGGGAAAATTAGCCATCATCACCTAATCAGAGCAGTTGACAGGTCCAATTTAATTTAGGTGGTTGAGTCCCAGTGATGAAATAATGGTGTCATTCTATTGAATTCTGATATAGCACTTGACATGAAGCATTGGCACCACCTGTGGCCATTCTGCTTGCCTGTTGGAAAGCAATGTGAGTAATTCAACTCTTGCTGTTTAAAAATATATGCTATTCATTTTTTTCTTTTGTGATTACAACTTTAAAATGCAAAGGCGATCGTCTTTTGTTGATCTGTGGGTAGCTTTTAATACATTTCATTACTGTTTAAGCAATTATAATTTCTGAAGTTATTATTTGTACTAATGCTAGAAGACTTATATAAACCCCAAAAAGCAAGTGCACAGAAACTCACTGGGGCAAATTCATCTCTGGTTTAACTCTATTGAAGTCAATGGAGTTACAGCAGGGAATAATTTATCCCATTGACCATTCAGTTTCTTATATAGGATTAGAAAAAAAAACCCCAAAAGCTTGATTTCAAAATCCAATTAAGGTTGCTTAGTGACAACCTTATGTTTACCCATCCCATCACTTAAAAAACCCAAAAAGAAAAGGAGTACTTGTGGCACCTTAGAGACTAACCAATTTATTTGAGCATAAGCTTTTGTGAGCTACAGCTCACTTCATCGGATGCATACTGTAGCTCACGAAAGCTTATGCTCAAATAAATTGGTTAGTCTCTAAGGTGCCACAAATACTCCTTTTCTTTTTGCGAATACAGACTAACACGGCTGTCACTCTGAAACCTTAAAAAACCCAAGCATTTAAAAAGTATAAGGAAATGAACATTACATCAAACACATTCCAAATAATCTCCCTACGAAGAATTGTTTAAGTGTGTATTTCATCACCATAAGAAAACCTTAAACTCTGACCATGTAATCTGAGAATGCAAATTCATGGCTTGGTCACCAGCGATAAGGGTTGTATTTCCAGCTCCTATCCAAGCTTCAACAGAGTTACGCTGATTTATACAAGATGAGGATCTTGCCCTTTATTTTTTCCCTTTAGCACCTTCTAACACTGGTTGTGATAAGTGAAAAACCTAGTTAAAATAAGACACGTTCAGATGAATTCATTTTCAATGTTAAAGTCAAATTTAAAATTCTGGATTTGGATTCAGCTCTGAACTTTGTAATTGGTGCCTATCCATGGAACTAAAATGAAACCTTAGGTCAGGACACTGCTAAACTTTGGGAAGTAAATATATGCATTATATGCCTAAACATTGCTCTGTGGACTGTGTTCAAGGGCTCTAACCTGCCATCCTTACTCATGCTGAGTATCATCTGCAAGTAATCCCATTGAAATTAATGGAAATGCTTACAAAGCATGAGGAAAGGGTAGCAGAATCAGTATAACTGTGTAAGTAAAGCCCAAATATTTTTGGGACTACAATCTTGTTAAGCCAATACTTCCTTATGTCTGTTATCTCTTCTTGCTCAGAGCATGCTGGAAGGTTCCAATTCATGCGTAGTCCCATGATCAATAGGCAAATGTGCTTGCAGTATCTTGTGTGCAAAACAGAAAGCAGGGGAAAGGGAGGATGGAGGCTTGTAAAAATGACCCAGAGTAGTACCTTTTGTTTGCTTTTAAATTCCTCTTTGTCAAGGATCAAGAACTGTTTAAATGCAGTTAATGGATTTGAGAGAAAGATAGTAAAATTGAAATTTTCAGCTCCAAGACACTTACCTTGAAGTCATAGGATGACAAGCCATTACCATGATGTAACAGATTGTCAGTTTATCCTAAAGCCAATATTCTGAAGGCTAGACCTTTACTCTCTTAATTTAATAATTTAAATGCAAGTCTGACAGCAATAGCATACTAAGCTGCTGAAAGATTCTGAACTGCATAGAGTAATGCTCTTGTTGGATAATCTGAATTACTTCAACATGTAGTCAGGTACATGGCAGTAAAATGTTAGACTACTAGAGTAACTAGCCAGCACATTAGGCCTTACTCTGCATATTAGATGAAAAAGCATTTGCCACCAGGACTGACTACAGCTGCTCTGTAAGGCTCCCCCTGCAGTGACATTCAGACAGCACCGCAGAAAACTAAAAATGGTGCCCTTCTCTGGGGAGAGCAAAGTGTTCTGGGAAAAGAATTCCCCTCCAACTTGTCTCATTGAGATCCAGAAATCTAACATCTCACTGTGATTATTTGTGTAGCAGAACTTGAACTTTTTGTTCCAAAGTGAATGAGTAATGTATAAGTGTTGTGCAGTTTAATACTGTTTTTTTTCTCCCTGAAGCTTCTTGGATCGGGTTTTGAATAACTGATTTAAATGTATAAATTGGCCCAAGCTTGGCAAAACTGAAGAATATTTAACAGGACACAGATGGTGCAGAGGAAAGCAATATCCAGAGATTTGGGTGACTTCAGTGCTCTCTAACCCTCCACCAGCTGCTTTGGCTCAAGTGTGAATAAAGACCCTTTAAGAATCAATAAGCGTCTTATATTTTGCCTAAGTATTGCCCACCGAACCAAACTGACACCACAAACAAAAGCAACCATTTGTCTATAAATATATTAGTGAAAAGGACATTGCAGCTTAATAAATTAACATATTTAATCTTAAGTATCACGGATTGCTTGCACATTGCTAGTTTCCATCAGCCATCTGATAGGAAGAAATGCATTTAACAACACTTTATGTACTCTGTTTTCAGTTTTAATGGTACCAGAAAATAAGACAGACAGAAAATGCCTGAAGCCAGAGGAAAATGAGAGAGAGACATTCAATTTCTTTCTTTACAAACTATAATAAAATCACAGTCAATAGATTATATTTATTGGAATAATAAAACAACACTAGCCACAGTTTACAATTAAGTCCTCTGGGGTTGTAAGTGCTCTATATGGTTTCTTCAGCTTGTAATGAATGATTACTAATTACAGGGCACAGATTATTGGTGTAGGCATGTGAGCTCTGATATACCAACATAATATAAGAGAACCTTGAGCAATGTCTTCTGTTTTCAGAAGGCTGAATTTGATCAATTGATCTTTTTGTTCCGAATAAACGTTAAAGCACAAGTGATGGAGCAGAGTTTTGATTGAGAATAGATTTCAGGACACTAGATGTTGACTGTGAGATTCTAACAATACTCCATGGTTTTCTTTAGTGTTACTTTGTATTCTTTCTTTCTCTCTCTCTCTCATGCGCACATGTGTATGTATTACAAATAGCATTCCTGGGTCTTTAATGCTACAATTAAAGTTACATTCAAATGTCCATTACAGAACTTATTTTCTCATGCACATAACTTTCTCAAATAATTCAATTTAAAAACTGTTATAACAGTACTGCCAATCTTGAGTATTTTTTTTTTAAAAAATCACATAAAAGACACCTAAAATCATCAGATTTGCTTAAAATTCACAACATTTTAATACAACTATAAATTTAAGAAAATGATAAATGAAAGGGCCTTAATTTTTTATGGGCTTTCTAAAGTTTGAGCCTTTAGCGGAAAGTCATCCACCTTCAATTGTATATGAGCAGTTCAGGTTCAAAACTCAATCTTAAATGCCCACACAAATATGTAAGCCTCCCAGCTGGCCATTCAAATGATTCCATTTAACCGCTGTTAATGCTTGGGGTGGGAACGACTGCCATTCTCTCTCTCTCCATCCTCTCTCTTATCACCATCCTATCTATATCTTTCCCCCATTCCCATAATCCCTTCATGTTAGTCCAGAGTCCACTGCTTCCATATTTGTCTTCCCTTACCCCACAATATACCTCTGTATTTGGCACTGGTATGATTACTAAAGAAATACAGTGTCCAGTTCTGTTGTCCACAATTCAATAAGGAAGTTGATACATTGGAGAGGGTTCAGAGAAGAGTCACAAGAATGTTTAAACAATTAGAAAACACACCGTATAGTGAGACTCAAGGGGCTCAATCTATTAACTTTCAAAGAGAAGAGTAAGTCTGAAGTACCTACATGGAGAACAAATATTTAATAATGGGCTCTTCTGTGTAGCAGAGAGAGGTGTAACACATTCAAATGTCTTGACAAATTCAGACCAGAAATAGGGTGTAAATTTTTAACTGAGAAGATAATTAACTGCTGGAACAAATTACCAAGGAGTGACTCTCCATCACTGACAATTTTTACATCAGGATTGGGTGTTTTTCTAAAAGATATGTTCTGGGAATTATTTTGGGGAAGTTCTATGTCCTGTATTATTCTGGAGGTCAGTCTAGATGATCACCATGATCCCTTCTGGCTTTGCAATCTACGAAGAGGTCTCCTACCCCCTTCATTCTCCCTCTTTCATCTCTATTCATCTGGACCAGCCTCAGTTTCCTGCTGTAATCCATGTTCCCTATATATCCTCAGTCTCCATCCATATGTGACAACCCCCCATCTGAGTTCTCTATGAGCATTGAACCCAAGATGTCTAGTTTCAAAGCTCAGTCCTACACCTCTATCACGTCAAGCTAAGAACAATATCCATTAGCTAGGAGCAGCAGTAGGTAGTTACCCTCTCTGGATCAATCAGAGATGGGAATAGAGACATACTTGGCTAGTGTGTGTTCCACACTCCACTTCACCTGTTCTCCTTCACTCCCCCTCTGCCTCACATTCCCGTATCTTTATAGTTTGTTGACTGACTAGTTTCCGAACCACAGAGAACAAGCCAACTTCTTTCAAGACAACATGGCTTCAATCCCACTGGAAACAATGGGAAATAGAGACCATCTTTACTAGGGACAGCCTCACTTCTACATGCAGAGGCAATTAGAAAATGATAGTTATTTTAACCGAAAGCATCTTCAGGCTTCACTTCCATTGGAAGTAATGGGAAATGCCAGCTATTTTGAGTAAGTGTAAAATTCATGAGTTTGATGGCAGAAACTAGGAAATCATTAGGTTTTTTTTTTTTTTTAAATAAAGAAACCACACAGTATAATAGGACTCAATAAAATTGTGACTTGCAATTCTGTGAGAAAAGAACATTAAGGTGGCATGGTTGAATAGCTGAAATCTGAAAAGACATAAGTGCTCAAGTTAAGATACATTGTGTCCCCCTTGTGTATGTGTGTTTGGGAGATCAGATAGGGAGATGGAAGAATGAGCATACACATGGATACATCTAACCTGTTGTCTGCAGCACCATCTGGTGTGTGTGCTATCAAATAGATTTAAGGTTCCTAAAGCTAGAGTGCTATCATAATGGCAGTTTCAGTAGATTCCATGATAATTCTTCCACTGGTCTCTGTTGGTTTCTCCTGGAGGACCCCCGCTAATAAACTCATTGTCCTATTTGCCAGTTGAAACCAGGTGAAATTTTTCAGCTGGGGATTTCTACTCGGGTAGATAGGAGCTTAAGAAGTTGAAATAAATAATGAAGCAGCAGTTGTGCTGTGTTTTCCTTTAATGAAAGATGCTGGCTACTCACTGTCGGGATTTCTTTTTTCCAGACTTTTTGTTTTACTTGGCTTATTTAGAATACCTTGTCCAGTTTGGAAGAACATTTTAATAATTGGGGGGGGGGAAGGGATTTAAAACACGGTTCCATTTCAGATTTTGTTGTTTACGGTTTTTTTAATTTGCATATGGCAACGCTAAGCTGAGTTGATCAGACTCAAGCATAGGCCTCCCTTCAAGTGTTACTCATGTCAAATCAGCCCTTAGCTACACTCACTCATTCGATGGAAGTCCTATCCAAGCATGGTGTTTTTCCCCCCACAGTAACCTCATAGTAGCTTTTCTAGTGAGAGAAGGGGGGAGGGATAGTTCAGTGGTTTGAGCATTGGCCTGCTAGACCCAGGGTTGTGCGTTCAATTCTTGAGGGGGCCATTTAGGGATCTGGGGCAAAAACTGGGGATTGGTCCTGCTTTGAGCAGGGGGATGGACTAGATGACTTCCTGAGGTCCCTTCCAATCCTGATAGTCTCTGATTCTAAGGGGAGAGAAAGGGGCATTAAGAACAAGCCTATGGGAGAGAAGCAGAGTTTTCTTTAGGTACCTATTTAAAACAGCTGGAGTACCTGTCCTAGAACGCACCTCTGTCATCTAGTTAAGCCCTGATTCAGTAAAAGATCCCTATTCAGGAAAACAGTTAAGTACATGCTTAGTTTTAAGCACATGTTTTTTCTTCCACGGGTATTGAATTAAGGATGTGATGTCAGTCCTCTCCTGAATACTATACTATACTATACAATATAGCCCAATGTAGGATTACAACTCCTCCCTCTCATCAAACCATGAATTGAAAAGCATATTCCCAAAGAAAAAATTGCTACAGGTTCAATGCTAAAATGTTGGTGGGGGAGGGTATTATTTTGCTCAATTATTTAACATAAAACTAAATACGAAGTCTTTCATTAAGAGAATATTTTACAAATTAGTCCCAGAAGATCCTGAAATACTGTTTCTACTTTTTTTTAAGCCTTCAGCTTCTCCAAACAGTCTGAATTTTTTAAATTCACATGTGAATGAAAGGTCAGTTGTGTCAACAATTCTGCCCTGTTACACCTGATATTAATGGTTTGAATGTAATAATTATTCACCTCCAAGATGAAAAAAAAATCAATAATAAGAGCTTTTCAGGTCTATAAAACTATTGAAAGGTTGTAAATTCAGGTTACAGGGTGAATCATTACCAAAGGGAAAGAAGCCTCAGAAAGTTAAATTTGTTAATTGAAATGACTGGAATGACAGCAAAGTCATGCTATTAACTATTTACAGGAAAACTAAGTGCAGTCAAAAGCTGTGGCAGTTGAGTTTGGTTTGGGTAAATACAATTTATCCAAATCTTATCTGAGCGTCTTGATTCTACAACACTGGATAAGGAAACTCCTAAGAGAAGACTGTTTTGTGAGACTACCGGTACCTTCTCTTCCACTCGGGCCCCTTTCTAAAATAGTCTAAAATGCTCCCCCTAAATGGTACATGTATTCTGAGAGACAAGGTGGGAGAGGGAATCTCTTTTATTCACACAACTTCTGTTGGTGAGAGAGACAATAACATGTGAGAGTCCAATAAAAGATCTCAGCCACCTTGTCTGTCTAATATCCTGGGACCGACACAGCTGCAACTACACTACGTACCTGCATTCTGAGGCACAAGCCCCCAGAGCTGCACGTTGGATGGTGTTGCACTGCACTGCCCCCAACACAACTAGCACACCTTAACAATACAATCTGACTGTAAAGAATCCACACGGATCCTTCATCCCTGTTAAATGGCCACAGTCTGGATTTGATCCTGTACTCCTCATACAGAGTCTTAGCAAAACAAGATAACATTTGCAACTCCGCCCCCGCCCCCGCCCACGCCCCCCCTCCCCCCCACATATATATACAGGCAGACTTACAGGCAACTTCTGTTATCCTACACTAGTTAAGGTACTGCTTACTGTTAAGGTGGACTATCCCTTCTGTCTATTCAAGGCCATAAATAGCAGTACATAACCAGATAGCTATACTGATCCAGGTGAAATAAAGCCTCCCCATGCTCCTAAATCTGCCAGCAGAGATCCTCATTGTTGCTCCTATTCCTTCGTTACAATACAAAGCTGAGAGTTGGAAAAAGTGGCAGGTCTGACTTGTCTACACTGTGAAATGGGTGTCAGCAATGGTAGCAGCTGAACCAGTGCTGAAGACCATTTAATTACATGCATAGCCAGGAACAAACCTCATTCCGCTCGGATTCAGAACCCAGGATCTCTCTCGTAGCAGCTGTGTCTACACCAGCATGTTTTGTCACTGGTGCAGCTCTACCAGTGGTAGCAATAGCGTGCAGAGAGGATTTGAGCATTTTTATCAGGGTCATCTAACCCTCTACAAGACAGGGATAAACAACACGCATGATAAAAATTCCTGAGCATTGCTGCTGCTGAGGCCACTGATGATGAATTACTGTCCTGAACTTCCTTGTAAAGATGAAGCCTTTTTGAAGTGGTGTTGATAACAGTTTGGCCATGTCAAGCATAGCCAATATCAGACAACAGGTACCAAACGTGCTAGTATAGACAAGAATTATTACAAGATAAGAGATTACTTTTTTTGATTTTCTTACAGTACGTATTATATTTTGAAAACATCTTGCAGACCTCTTTATTTTGTCCTTTTCAGCATCTGTTAGTTCAGATTCCACTTACAGGAATGTTTCTTTCATTTTCCCTCTTCTTTTCATCTTTACCTCTTTTGATTTTATTTCAAACTTGGCCTTCTCATCTGCGGCATCTCTCTCTTTCTTTGTCAACTTCACTACTCTCCCCCGTCTCTCACTTGTGTATTTTTTCCTGACCACAGCTCTGCCTCTTCATTCCTCTCCTGAACCCCATTACAACCAATGATTTTTGCTGCTTCCTTTTGAGTTGAAAATAAAGTTTCCCCCCCTTTGGACTCCTCTAAACTCAATATTTTAGAGTGAATGACATTTAAAACAAAAAAAGAGAATAAGCTTTAGAAGCGTAGTCAGATTTGATGGTGGTAACATGGCGTTACCTAGCAATGCCATATACCTAACCGTTCCTTTCTTCTGCAAAATGAAAGCCATTTTTATTACCAATTTTGTCAGAGTAGGCTTAAAGTCACAAAGAGCAAGCATACTCTAAAAAGGACACTTTCATGTTGCAGCTTAGAAATAGTGGGAAAACTGTCACCTCAGGGCTCCTAAGTGCATCTTTTAAAACCAATAGAAAGTTCAAATACATGATTTTTTTTTTCATTGTTAAGAACATAAGATCATAAGAATGCCCATACTGGGTCAGACCAAAGGTCCATCCAGCCCAGTATCCTGTCTTCCAACAGTGGCCAATGCCAGGTGCCCCAGAGGGAATGAACAGAACAGGTAATCATAAAGTGATCTCTCCCCTGTTGCCCATTCCCAGCTGGTGGCAAACAGAGGCTAGCGACACCATCCCTGCCCATCCTCGCTAATAGCCATTGATGAACCTATCCTCCATGAACTTATCTAGTTCTTTTTTCAACCCTTTTATAGTCTTGGCCTTCACCACATCCTCTGGCAAGGAGTTCCATAGGTTGACTGTGTTGTGTGAAAAAAAGCCTTCCTTTTGTTTGTTTTAAACCTGCTGCCTATTAATTTCATTTGGTGACCCCTAGTTTGTGTGCTATGAGAAGGAGTAAATAACACTTCCTTATTTACTTTCTCCACACCAGTCATGATTTAAGAGACCTCGAATACTTTCTTTCCAAGCAGAAAAGTCCCAGTCTTATTAATCTCTCCTCATATGGCAGCAATTCCATACCCCTAATCATTTTTGTTGCCCTTTTCTGAACCTTTTCCAATTCCAATATATATTTTTTGAGATGAGGCGACCACATCTACATGCAGTATTCAAGATGTGGGCATACCATGGATTTATATAGTGGCAATATATATTATATTTTCTGTCTTATTATTGATCCCTTTCTTAATGGCTCCCAACATTCTGTTTGCCTTTTTCACTGCTGCTGCACATTGAATGGATGTTTTCAGATAACTATCCACAATGACTCCACGATCTCTTTCTTGAGTTGCAACAGCTAATTTAGACCCCATCATTTTATATGTATAGATGGGACTACGGTTTCCAAAGTGCGTTACTTTGCTTTTATCAACATTGAATTTCATCTGCCATTTTGTTGCCCAGTCACCCAGTTTTGTGAGATCCTTTTGTAGTCCTTCACAGTCTGCCTGGGACTTAACTATCTTGAGTAGTTTTGTATCATTTGTAAATTTTGCCACCTCACAGTTTACCCTTTTTTTTTCAGATCATTTATGAATATGTTGAATAAGATTGGTCCCAGTACAGACCCCTGAGGGACACCACTATTTACGTCTCTCCATTCTGAAAACTGACCATTTATACCTACCCTTTGTTTCCTATCTTTTAACCAGTTACCAATCCATGAGAGAACCTTCCCACTTATCCCATGGCAGCTTACTTTGCTTAAGAGCCTTTTAGTGAGGGACCTTGTCAAAGCCTTTTTGAAAATCTAAATACACTATATCTACTGGATCCCCCTTGTCCACATGGCCTCAACAAATTCTAGTAGATTGGTGAAGCATGATTTCCCTTTACTGTGGACTTCTTCCTAATAAATTATGTTCATCTACGTATCTGACAATTTTGTTCTTTACTATAGGTTTCAAACAGTTTGCCCGGTACTGACGTCAGGCCTGTAATTGCTGGGATCACCTCTGGAACTCTTTTTAAAAATTGGCGTCACATTAGCTATTCTCCAGTCATTTGGTACAGACTTTAAATAGTAGGTTACAAACTAGAGTTAGTAGTTCTGCAATTTCACATTTGAGTTTCTTCAGAACTCTTGGGTGAATACCATCTGGTCCTGGTGACTTATCAATTTTAGTTTATCAGTTTGTTCCAAAACCTCCTCTAATGACACCTCAATCAGGGACAGTTTCTCAGATTTGTCACCTAAA
This sequence comes from Natator depressus, assembly GCF_965152275.1. NCBI lineage: Eukaryota > Metazoa > Chordata > Testudines > Cheloniidae > Natator > Natator depressus. The sequence continues at coordinate 105,312,715 of NC_134238.1, forward strand.
AAGAATCACTCAGGTTTGGTAATCTCCCTCACATCCTCAGCCATGAAGACTGGTGCAAAGAATGCATTTAGTTTCTCTGCAATGACCTTATTATCCTTGAGTGCTCCTTTAGCATCTTGATCGTCCAGTGGCCTCACTGGTTGTTTAGTAGGCTTCCTACTTCTGATGAAGTGGGTTCTAGCCCACAAAAGCTTATGCCCAAATAAATTTGTTAGATGCTATTACTTTTTGAGTCTTTGGCTACTGTTCTTCAGATTGTTTTTTGGCCCTCCTAATTATATTTTTACACTTCATTTGTCAGAGTTTTTGCTCCTTTCTGTTTTCCTCACTAGGATTTGACTTCCACTTTTTAAAGGATGCTTTTTTGTATCTCACTGCTTCTTTTATGTTGTTGTTTAGCCACAGTAGCACTTTTGGTTCTCGTATTATGTTTTTTTTTTTTAATTTGAGGTATACATTTAAGTTGAGCCTCTTTACGGTGTCTTTAAAAAGTTTCCATGCAGCTTCCAGGGATTTCACTTTTGGTGCTGTATCTTTTAATTTCTGTTTCACTAACCTCCTCATTTTTGTGCAGTCCCCCTTTCTGAAATTAAATGTTACCATGTTGGGCTGCTGTGGTGTTTTCACTGACACAGGGATGTTAAATTTAATTATATTATGGTAACTATTAGCAAGCAGTCCAGCTATATTCACCTCTTGGACCAGATTCTGTGCTCCATTTAAGATTAAACCAAGAATTTCCACTCCTCTTGTGGGTTGCAGAACTAGTTACTCCAAGAAGCAGTCATTTAAGGTGTCAAGAAGCTTTATCTCTGCATCCCATCCTAAGATGAAATGTACCCAGTCAATATGAGGATAGTTGAAATCCCCCATTATTACTGAGTTTTTTATTTTTATAGCCTCTCTAATCTCGCTGAGAATTTCAGTCACTATCACCATCCTGGTGAGGTGGTCTGTAATATATCCCTACTGCTATATTCTTATTATTAGGGGTATGGAATTGCTATCCACAGAGATTCTATGGTACAGTTTGGTACGTTTAAGATTTTTACTTCATTTGATTCTAAGTTTCTTCCCCCTCTCCCCCCACATATAGTGCCACACCCTCACCAGCACGACCTGTTCTGTCCTTCTGATATATTTTATCCCTGGTATTACTGTGTCCCATTGACTATCCTCATTCCACCAAGTTTCTGTGATGCCTATTATATCAATATACTCATTTAATAGGAGGCACTCCGGTTCACTCATCTTATTATTTAGACTTCTAGCATTTATAAACAAGCATTTTAAAAACTTGTCTCTTTTTAGCTGTCTGCCATTACATGATGTATTTAAATGGGCCTCTTTCGTATGACTAAAAAGAACAGGAGTACTTGTGGCACCTTAGAGACTAACAAATTTATTTCAGCATAAGCTTTTGTGGGCTACAGCCCACTTCATCGGATGGAATAGAACATAAAGTAAGAAGATATTTATACATACAGAGAACATAAAAAGGTGGAAATACCCATACCAACTGTAAGAGGCTAATTAATTAAGAGGAGCTATTATCAGCAAGGGAAAAAAAGACTTTTGAAGTAATAATCAAGATGGCCCACTTCAGACAGTTGACACGAAGGTGTGAGGATACTTAACATGGGGAAACAGATTCAATTAGTGTAATGACTGAGCCATTCCCAGTCTCTGTTCAAACCTAAGATAATGGTATCTAGTTTGCATATTAATTCAAGTTCAGCAGCTTCTCACTGGAGTCTGTTTTTGAAGCTTCTCTGTTGCAAAATTGCCACCTTTAAGTCTGTCACTGAGTGATTAGATAGGTTGAAGTGTTCTCCTACTGGTTTTTGAATGTTATGATTTCTGATGTCAGATTTGTGTCCGTTTATTCTTTTGCGTAGAGACTGTCTGGTTTGGCCATGTACATGGCAGAGGGGCATTGCTGGCACACAATGGTATACCACATTGGTAGATGTGCAGGTGAACGAGCCCCTGATGGCGTGGCTGACGTGATTAGGTCCTACGATGGTGTCACTTGAATAGATATGTGGACAGAGTGGGCATCAGGCTTTGTTGCAAGGATAGGTTCCTGGGTTAGTGTTTTTGTTGTATGGTGTGTGGTTACTGGTGAGTATTTGTTTCAGGTTGGGGGGGGCTGTCTGTAAGCGAGGACTGGTCTGTCCCCCAAGATCTGTGAGAGTGAGGGATCATCTTTCAGGATAGGTTGCAGATCTTTGATGATGCACTGGAGGGGTTTTAGTTGGGGCTGAAGGTGATGGCAAGTGGCGTTCTGTTATTCTCTTTGTTGGGTCTGTTCTGTAGTAGTTGACTTCTGGGTACTCTTCTGGCTCGGTCAATCTGTTTTTTCACTTCAGCTGGTGGGTATTGTAGTTTTAAGATTGCTTGATAGAGATCTTGTAGGTGTTTGTCTCTGTCTGAGGGATTAGAGCAGATGTGGTTGTATTGTAGAGCTTAGCTGTAGACAATGGATCGTGTGGTGTGTCCTGGATGGAAGCTGGAGGCATGTAGGTAGGCATAGCGGTCAGTAGGTTTTTCCATGGGTCCTGATGATGAAGATATCAATGTAGCGCAAGTAGAGTAGGGCCATTAGGGGATGAGAGCTGAGGAAGCGTTGTTTTAAGTCAGCCATAAAAATGTTGGCATACTGTGGGACCATGCGGGCACCCATAGCAGTGCCACTGACTTGAAGGTATATATTGTCCGCAAATGTGAAGTAGTTGTGGGTGAGGGCAAAAATCACAAAGTTCAGCCACCAGGTTTGCTGAGGCATTATCGGGGATACTATTCCTGACAGCTTGTAGTCCATCTGTGTGTGGAATGTTGGTGTAGAGGGCTTCTACATCCATAGTGGCCAGGATGGTGTTTTCTGGAAGATCACCAATGCATTGTAGTTTCCTCAGGAAGTCAGTGGTATCTCGAAGATAGCTGGGAGTGCTGGTAGCATAGGGCCTGAGGAGAGAGTCCACATAGCCAGACAATCCTGCTGTTAGGGTGCCAATGCCTGAGATGGGGCGTTCAGGATTTCCAGGTTTATGGATCTTGAGTAGCAAATAGAATACCCCTGGTCGGGGTTCTAGGCATGTGTCTGTACAGATCTGTTCCTGTGCTTTTTCAGGGAGTTTCTGGAGCAGGTGATGTAGTTTCTTTTGGTAATCCCCAGTGGGATCAGAGGATAATGGCCTGTAGAATGTCGAGTTAGAGAGCTGCCTGGCAGCCTCTTGTTCATATTCCAACTTATTCATGACGACGACAGCACCTCCTTTGTCAGCCTTTTTGATTATGATGTCAGAGTTGTTCCTGAGGCTGTTGATGGCATTGTGTTCAGCACCGCTGACTGTTTCTCATCAGATCCTACCCGCATTTTGTCATCTTCCATCCTCTCCTTCTTACTAGGACATAGACAATCTCCATTAATAGATCCTCCCCTAAGAGATGTCTCTGTCTGAGCCACATGCTCTTCCACACTGGTCATCTTTTCCCCAGCCCTCAGTTTAAAAACTGCTCTATGACTGCTCTTTAATTTTAAGTGCCAGCAATCTGTTGCCATTTTGGTTTAGGTGGAACCCATCCTTCCTGTATAGGCTGCCCCTTTCCCAAAAGTTTCCCCAGATCCTAATAAATCTAAACCTCTCCTACCTACACAATCATCTCTTCCACACATTGAGACCTGCAGTTCTGCCTGTCCAACCTGCCACATGCATGGAACTGGAAGCATTTCAGAGAATGCCACCATGGAGGTCCTGGCCTTCACTCTCTCATCTAGCAGCCTAAATTTGGCCTCCAGGACCTCTCTTCTATCCTTCCCTATGTCATTGGTACCTACATGTACCATGAGCACCAGCTCCACCCCATCACTACACAAGTCAATCTAGAGGTCTTGAGAGATCCGCAACCTTTGAACCAGGCAGGCAAGTCACCATGCTGTTCCCCCCCGTCATTGCAAACCCAGCTATCTATGTTAATAATGATTCAATCACCCATTACTAATACCTGTCTCTTCCCAATAACTGGAGTTCCCTACCATGGAGAGGTATCCTCAGTGTGAAAGGATACCATGACATCATCTGGAAGGAGTGTCCCAACTATGGAATCATTTCCCTCTGCTCCAGTTGGATGTTCTCCTTCCCTGAGACTTTCATCCTCCTGAACAACACAGAGGCTTTCAGACCGTGGGTGGGACCATTCTACTGTGCCCTGGAAAATCTCACCTATGTACTTCTCTGTGTCCCTTAGCTCCTCCAGTTCAGCCACTCAGGTCTCCAAATCCCGTACACAGTCTCTGAGGGCCAGGAGCTCCTTACACCAAATGCACACATATGCCACCTGCCCATGGGACAGGTAATCATACATGCTGCATTGGGTGCAATAAATAAATAAGCCTCCACTCTGTTGCTGGACTTCTGCCTGCATTCTCTTTTTTACTCTTGCAGCTCCTTCCTTTGTTGAGGCTTTGATCTCTTTGATCCCACAAAACACACTAGAGACAACAAACTTACCCCAAAGGTCACATAATTGCAACTCCTTCACCGGGAGAACTCCCTCGCAAAACTCCCGTTAACCGATCCTGTTCCATGTAATGCTGTGATCTCCAGGTCTATTGTATTTTTATATACTACATACAAAAACACAGTATGGATGATGTATATAGTCTTGCACAGAGTCAAAGTGAATATTCAATCTTCAAGTTGCTTGGGAAAAAAGTTTTGCCAGTCACTATTTTGGAGACACTGAGGAGGTCATTGTTTTCAGAAGTACACAGAAACCAGATAAGTAGATAAACTAAATACATATAGTAGATAAAGCCCATGGTACTCACCACATGTAGTGGCATGAGTATCATTAGATATGCTAATTTTGAAGAAATAACCTTTTATAATTGCTTTAAAGACCTTGTCTAACTGGGCAGAGTGTTACTGCATTGATGGAGACTAAAACCAGAGGCAAGCTTTCAGAAAACTAATTATACTTGCACTATTCAGTACATATTATCCTAGTGGTGTTTATGCCACCCTCTCATTTAATTATTTAAAAAAAAAACATTTCTATTGTGAAGAATTCCCACCAGGAATCCTTGTTTCTGCCTGCTTTGTTCTCTAGTCCCTATTATTCAAGATAATTTTGGTAATAGAAAATCATCATTCATTCAAAGTAAAATCTTTGTTTTTATTCTTCTCCTCTCAATTAGAGCTAAGAAAAGCAATCAAATATCCTTTGCAAGAAAGGGAAAGACAATAAGTAAAAGCAGAAAGCAGTTTATATTTGTGTATTGAAATTATGGAACCATTTACAAATTTTGTGCTTCATTGTGCAACATATGCTGATGCAGAGAAAATGGGTTATCACAGACATTAACCCAGTAATAAGTTCCAGAGAAACTGGCCCAGTGACAGAATGCTAGATGAATCAGTTGAGAAAGATAAAAACATTGTGTACTGATAAGAGGTGTGAAACTATATTGGGCAGATCAGGGACTTATGTAGTGGTAATTTATTCTGTGTGATCCAAAAGGAAATAGATTTATGGAAGAAAGTCAGGCTAGGGAATTACTTTGTGCAACTCCACAATACATCAGACCCTAACCAGTAATTAGGCCACTAACAGAAAGTTAAGAGCCACACCTGCTGTGACAACTATAGAACATGATTCTATATTCAGTCCTATATCGGTTAAATTAAATTACAACTTCCAGGAAGCTCAAGATTTTCTAATGTCACTACTGCTACATAGTCCCATCAGTGAATGCTACATCCAGACAAGCAGTATAATTCAATCAAATAAAAAAACTTGACAAACATTTAGGGTCCCAATCGTGTAAAAACCTGTGCATATTCTTAACTTTACACACTGAGTAGTCCCTAAGCTTCCAGGGGCTTACTCACAGTGTGCAGTATAGATAAGGACATGCAGAAGTCTTTGCAGAGTCAGGGTGATAGACTAAACTCCTTGGTGCAGATAATGTGTGTCTTTTTTTTCTGTTAATCAAAGCTTTCACATGTTACCATCATCAATAGTTGGAATTTGGTAGTAGCTAGTGGACTTAACCAGATTGTAAATATGCTTCAAATCAAAAGGCTGCAAAGGTCAGTGTTGGTACAGTACTGGCAACTTACTTCTATTTTTCATATTTTAACAGCTGTGATTCTGTAGCTCTTACTCTAGTGATACATTGCCCAGAGGGTACATAAAACGCCTCCTCAATGACATGAAAATACACTTCTACAGAAGTTATATTATAGTGTGATGTGTGTTTCATTTCAGTCAAGAGTATGTTGTGTTTCTTATGAGAGAACAGGAAAGAGCACTGCAACACTCACTCCACAGTCTACATGCTGTACTGTGAGTGAGGAGAATTCAGAGCTGTAAGGGGAAAAGTTATTTGCCACTGGGAATCCAACTGGAATGCAAAAACCCCTTCTGCAGTTGAGCTTCGTCTGTTGGTCCTTCCCTTATTCATTTGCCTCATTCCTTCTTTCCAGGTGGACAGGCAAGGACAATGCTGTGGATACATGACAGATATACATCTGGAAATAATTTTGTAAAAGTGAAATACCTTTAGAAGCTGAACAATACTGCATGCCACTGAGCTGTAACATCTAATTATCAGCTGTGGCACAAACTGTACTGAAATGGTCAGCTTTTGTATAATGTTGCTTTATGCATTGCCTCTGTTAAGATGTCCACTTGTCAATTACTTAAAAGCTGATGGATGCCTCCATTCATCAGTCATCTGAAAGAAATATTCCTTTGCTTCCAAAGGTTTAGTCTGGGGTTGTGAAAACACAATACTGAGGGGGGAGAGAGGACATAACAATTGTGCCTCTTTGTAGGAAAACAACTCACACAGAAACTGACTTCTGGTTAGCGATCTGACTAAACACAGATAAAGATTCCATGTTTCGGTTCAGATGTTCCTTTCCATCCTTCTAACAATACTAAAAATTCCCCACCCCATCAGTCTTTGTTTGTATATTTCTTCTGCCCTTTGGAAGGATTGGCTTTCCCTCCCCTCCTTCATTCAGTTTCAAATAATCAGCTAAGTGAAAGATGCATTTGAAGCTTCCAGGAGGGAATATGTATAACGTTATTTATTAAATATCTGTCAGTCAATCATGACAACACAAACAACATATCCCCAGACTGATAAGACAACCATTTTCTTATTTTCCTTTTCAAGTACAAGGAGCGAGAATTGCTTCTCTTCAAAGACCCTGAGCTAAAAAAACGACAACGATCTGAGCTTAGTGGTGGAGTAGGAGCAGAAATTAGTGGGAAACTCTGCTAAATAAAATAATTCTCTCTCACCACAGCTGTGTCTAACACCAACAAGCAGCAGCATTATCCTGCAGCGGCATCCTTTGATATAATCACAACCCTTTTCAAGCTCACCCTTTTGCTCCTTTACAATTTTTATTTTAAATTCAAAACATTCTGTAGCCTTCTATCCTCCTTTAAAAAAAATTAATTGCTACCCTTTCAAAGACAGTTCACTTCATTAAAAGGATTAAACATCTGACACGCTGGTCAATATAGTGAAGACCTCTTAAAACATATAGTTGTGAAGGCTAGAGTCCATTTATGTCTTTAATAGGGTTATGACTGTATTAGGTGTGTTTTAAGGAGTGCATATATATTTAATGAAAATAGCAAAAGTGCTATTGCCAACTACCAAACAAAATTAGTTCCATCTTACAGCCGTGTTACAGGATTGTTCAGCATGCATTTTATAGAAGGGGCTGCTGTGACATAAGCAAATGTACCGGTGCCTCTCAACCTCCCAAAGGCCAAATGTGGGGCCCAATGTGTGATAATGACCCAAAATGGTGGGGGGGAGGGAATATATGTGCACACAAGTTAAAATGTTGTGGGGTTCTTCCTTTAGTGTAAATGATTAACTTCAGTTTCAGCACTCTGCATTTCCAACATAAATAGTTTTAACATGAGGGGACTTGGGGATGAAATCGGGCAACATCCTTGGAAATGAAATGAACATCTGAGATGTAGAAATATACCTTTTTCAATATAAAAGTCTCTATTTAAAAACAGAAACAGATCCAAAATATATTGGTGTGACAGAGCCCCTGACCATCCCTCCTTGCCCTATTCTCCTCCTTTTTTATTGTACTTAAAGGATGAAGGGGGAAAAAATAACTAACTAACTCTCCTCCCCCATCTCAGGTTAGCAGAGTCAAAGACAAAAACTACACCATGAAGGTGATCTGAAATGAAATAATACCTATGTCTTTGTATCCGAAACCTCAATAAAAAGCCCAGGACTTCATGAAAAAAAATTTAAAAAAGGAAAAAGGAAATAATCATTTATGGGCCAGAAATCTTGTTCAAACAATGTTATTTAATGCTCAGTAACTTCAGAAGAAGGTGACAAGAAAAGACTGCTTCAGTCAGCCCCAGATAAAAGCATATTATCAAAGTAGAAACACAGAATCTGGCCTCAGACCAAACTGGAACCTAGGATTAAGAGTAACTTAAATCTGATAAAATTGTTAAAATAGTCGCATGCTCCAAGAGAGGTTCCATGGGGAGCAAGCCGTGCTCTTCGTTAGTATGGGGGTGGGGGAAGGATTTAACTCCCTTGAACTCTAGCCTGCTTGTATTGTACATTTGACACCTTTCTGCTAAACTACCTAAAAACGCAGGGTATTTGCAGACACTACTCCTTTGTAGAGTAGAGCTTTCACTACTTTGTTCCCCTTCAGCACAAAAAAGAAATGCAAAGGAATTCTTTATATTGAAACATATCCAAGAAAGCTGGAGAGCACTTTGTGATGCAGCCATTACCCCTCTCTTTGTGACTGAAGGAGCAGGAGCCAGGACAATAAATATGGTACCAATACATTGCAGAGCTATAGAATGCTACCAGCATCCCCTGGCCTCATGAGCTCTACCATGTGCATGCCAACGATTCCATTCTGTGGAAACAGTGGAATCTAGGACAGGTGCCCCCAATATTTCCTTAGACAAACATCACATAGCGATTGCAATCTTTTTTTCTTCTTCTGAGGGCAATGGATTCCCATGTAAACCCCTACCACCAGAATACATTTGTAGACATTATTTGGCCCTCTGCAACTAGCAAGAGGAATATTCCCCCCTGGCCTTTAGGTCCTCTTTAAGCTGCTGCAGCTACATGAATGGATCATAAACACCTTGAATCCAGCTGGGGGGAAATTTCCCCAACTCAGGAACTGAACAAGGCTTTTCCTGAGAGTCTGGGCATAAGGGGCATGCCAGGGAATAACTGGATGCTACTACAGGGATTTTGCTTAGCACTGCCACCCAGAGACAATTGGCTTGGCTGCCACAACTATGGCTGGGGGGCATTTCAGTCCCATGTGCAGCCCCAAACTGGGAGAGCACACAGACGGCTTAAAGCCACTTTAGCCCTCACCCAGTGAGCTGAGATTGTTGTGCTCTGCCTCCCCGAGGCACAACAAAAAAAATCCCACCATGCATGGCCAACACATTATAAGTCATTACAGCACTGGATGACATTAAGTTGCAGTGATATTTTTGACATATCGTCCACAGATTTTGAAGGCAATATACAACAAATTGTCCCCCAGCTGATTCATTTCATTCTCACCCCACCATCTACCCTGCATATAACTCTTCAGTGGAAATAACCATGATAGATACTTTTATCTGAAGTACCTTTTAGGCAAAAATCACAAAGTTATTTGCTAACAATTAATTATCAGAACACTCCAATGAATATTAGAGCTCATCAAAAGCATATAAAATTCAGCAAAAAGTTGTATTGCCTTTTTTTTTCCTGATTGAATTTCCATTTTGATAAAAAAATTTATGGCATTCTCTACTAAATATGATTATTTTTTCCATTTTACATACGGGGAAACTAAAGCTTGTAAGAAGGCAAGTGGTTCGCCCTCAGGTCGATTCAAGGGCACTGCAAAAAAAACAAAAAAAAACCCTCCCTGCCCTCTGCTATAAATGGGGTCAGCCCTTTGCAGGTCAACACAACCTGTTATGGATGTTATCTATTGGTAACCTCCACTTTCCCAATGGTTTCAATTTCCTAGGACTTGAAGCTACAATATTTGTACATAAAGAAAAAAAAGTTGGGCAGAGAACAAATAAGGTGAACAAAGTTGCATAATAAGTTCTTTTATGATACAGTTCTACAGATTTATTACTTTCACGTATGTGATATATAATATAAATATTGCTAAAATCCAAGACAAGTTTAAATTACAATAAATGGAGAAATTAACAGAGAGAAACACCTCAGCCTACAGGGGAAGGCAGCAGATTGACCACTTAACCTGTAACAGGAAAGTTGAATTTTCTTACAGCATCTTACCTTTTCTGTAAGCTACTTTTTTCAGAACTATGTATCAACTATAGCCAAAGTTTTGCTCTTGGGGTAAAACTTGGAGAGTGTGCCAGATTTCCAGATCTTTGTGAGATGTAATGAGAGAGAATGGAGTACAAATGTACAAGAGGAGAAAGCTGCCCAGAGCTCAATGTGTGTAACACTTTGGAATGCACACTCTGTTCACACTGAAGTCCATATAAATGGATAAAAGAGTGGCAGTTGCACATGTACATTGTAATTTTCATCAGGGGAAAGCAACATAGGCAGCTTCTAATACTGCTGGGCAAATGTAAACTAATCAAAAAGTGTCAAATAAGTAAGAAAGGCTCTGTGAAACAGAGAATCAGTGTTTTAACCGCAGAAATACACCCAATTTATGGGAAGGGACTTAGAGAGAAGCCATTTTCTTATGCATCTAATGTTCACGCATGAGGATTTGTGCAACAGTAGAATTAAAAGGTCTAAAGCTCAAGGAAGGATGATGGGTTTATCTAGCAGAATGTGTGATTAGGGTGGCACATAGAGCATGTGAGTGAATAACAGATCAGAGACAACTCCAGTCCCCAAGCCGTTGAGAATAGAACGTCTGAATGTTAGCTAAAAGGAGATCTTACTAGCTTGTGCAGTATACAGAGTTTGAAGGCACTGATTGAGAAGAGAAGTGCTTTGTGCAGGGGTTCATTGAGAGGAAAACCTAAACAAGATAAAGACTAAGATCCTGATTCATCAAAGCTTGCTTAACAATTCAGGCCTTAAAGCTTAATAGTTCATAAACAATGAATAATGGGGCAAATCCTGAGAAGCACTGAGCACCTGCAGTTTTCATTGAAGGCCATGGGTGATGCAAGTACTTGGCCCCCTTTCAAGATGTGTCCTAACAACAAATTATGAAATTTAGACATGGCAAAAATCACTTTGATGGATCAGTGTTTTGTGGATCCAGTGACTAAGGCAGCTAGGTAGTGGCAAGTGGGTGTTATTTTAGTATTCCTATGCATGCAAAAGTTTAATACACCATGAAGATAAATTTATATGGGACGAATGATGTCTAAGTTTCAATGAATCTGAGATGAGACTCGCTAATATGCTAATACATTGGCAACACGCAGCATAATTAAATAGTGATTGCCACACTCTTCTCCTCAATTTTCCTCTCCTAGTTTTCTTCCAGTATTACTCAGCATTCCTTCAAGCACATTCTTTAGTGGTTCCATCTTTTCATTTCCTCCTTTTGTTGGCGTCTCTCAAGACTCTGTCATTATTCTTGTAGGATTCATAAAGGTTTATGCGCTTGGCAACATTCAGGGCACACCCGGAGTGTTGTGTAGGAGTAGTGCACACACAGCTCCTTTCAAGGGCATCAACCTTGGAATCTCGTCAAGATGATATGTATCGTGGGAAGCCTCTCAGGACTGGGCTCAAGGCCCGAGAGCAAGGAATGCAGTAGATAGAAATTGGTAAATAAGAATGTTAAACAAAGCCAGTGTATTCCTTTTATCTGTTGGAGAATGTAATGCGCGGGGAGAGAGAGAGAATAAAGGGGAAGGTGGAAAGCTGACAGGGAGAAGCCCGTTAGCAGAGACCAGCCTGCTTGCTTGCTAAAAGCTGTGTTCTGTCTTGTCATTGAACCGCCACAACTGGCGCCCAACGTGGGGCCCTCAGCACTCACCTCGCCCGGCAAGGGTTTCAGACGCGTCACTCATCCGCTTCGTGGATCCCAGTGAGTATTTTTCGTTGTGGTAAGTATGGGAAGCTCCCTCTCTGCTTTGCAAGTGCAACACCGCAATGAGCTACAGTATTTGCTGCGTAAGGCTCAGCATGACTGCCCCACTCGAGAACTCACTCTCCTGCTACAGGAAGTGAGTGCCCAATGCCCGTGGTACCCTGAAGCCGGAACCCTTAAGCTAGCGGACTGGGAGCGGTTGGGCCAGACATTGCACAAAGAGCCTCGGGCGTCCGTGCAGGCTTTACATGCCTGGCACCTCTGCCGCGACGCGATACAGCGTGTCGCCTCGGACAGGCCCTCCCTCGCGAGGCTGGTGATCTCGCCACGCCCGTCCGCTCCTGCAGCCACCCCCCCTCCTACCGATGCAACACAGTGTGTCACCTCAGAAAGACCCTCTCCCGCGCCAACAGAGGGGCTGCCGATCCCGCCACCCCCGTCCGCTCCTGCAACCATCCCTCCCCCTGCTTCGCCCCCAGTGCCTCTATTACCACTGCCTCCCTGGCCTTCCCCACCGGAGCCGGTGTGTGATCGCCCTCCGCCCGTGGGGCCCCATGCTCCGGGGCCCCCCGGGGGGTCGTCTGCGTCTGCTCAGAGGCTTTCGCTGGTGCAACAAATGGTTCACGCAGCGAAGACTCGCTCAGATCTTGCAGCAGAGGAGCTGGCTGATCTGGTCTCAGTTTGTCCTGTGACCTGGCAGGATGATGGCCAGGGCAACCAGGTTGCAGACTGGGTCAGTTTGCCTTACTCGGTGATCAGAGAGGTAAAGAAAGCAATTCGCGAGTTCGGCCTGACTAGCACGTATGTGCGTGGTCTCATTGAAGGGCTAGGTAGTGGGTACACCCTGGTCCCTGAAGATTGGAAGGCGCTGTTGCGCATGATGCTGACACCCAGTCAGTATGTTATTTGGCTTAGTGAGTATCGGCAGATGGCGGAACGCCAAGCCCAGGTATATCGAGAGCAAGGTATCATTTATGAGCAGTTGGCAGGGGAGGGCCAGTTTGCTACCATTCAGCTGCAGTCTCAACTCCCTCAGGCCGTCTTCCCCATTATTTCCGCCTGCGCCCAGCATGCTTTCCGGAAGGTCCCGGATTCGGGCAGGCCTACTAAAAGCTTTGCCAGTATCCGTCAGGGTGCATCAGAGTCCTTTATGGATTTTACCAACAGATTGCAGGAGGCTATCCTCCGACAGGTGGATAGCCCTGCAGCAGCTCAGGAGATCCTGTTAAAAATGGCGGTTGAAAATGCGAACGAGGATTGCCGCCGTGCTCTCCAGGCTGCACAAGCCTCTGGAATTCTAGAGCTGTCGGACATGCTGCGGGTGTGCCAAAACATCGGAACCCAAGCCCATAAAGCTGGAGTTCTGGCTGCCGCCCTGCGAAAAACCGGGAAGGAGGGGAAGCGTTGTTACCGCTGTGGTAAGGAGGGTCACTTTCAGCGGGAGTGCCGCTCATCGACGGCGCCCGCCCGCCCCTCAAAGAAGTGCCCCAAGTGTCGGAAGGGCTATCACTGGGCTAATCAGTGTCGTAGCGGGTCGGGAAACCGCACGACGGGTCCCCCCCGAACCCAGGGCCAAACGGGGGTGTTTCCCACTCAGACAACTGTTCCTCTGCCTTACAATCCATAGATTTCATGAGGGCGGCGACTGCTGGAAGTGCAGGGCTTGATTTGATTATGCAGGAGGACGCTGATTTTCAGTTGCCAGGGGAGGTTTGCGCCATACCTACACAGGTGACGGGACCTCTCCCTGCCGGATTTGTGGGTCTGGTTCTCCCTCGCTCACACGCTGGGAAACAGGGTTTTTTTGTCATCCCAGGAGTCATCGATGCTGATTACACTGGTGTTATTAAGGTTCAGGTGTGGACCCATCTTCCGCAATCGCTCCCACGTGGACGATCAATTGCACAATTGATTTTGGTCCCCTATCAGGTGCCAGCCGCAGAGGATCAAACCCGGGGTGGAGGTGGCTTTGGATCAACGCTGTCTCAGTCGCCATCTCACAATACGTCCTCTCCACTTGTTGCTCTAACAATGTCGGTCCGCCCCTCGAAACCTCAGTTAACACTTCTTTTAAATAATGTTCCTTTTACAGGGCTGGTGGACACTGGAGCTGACGTTACGGTGATTCGTGATCCGGAGTGGCCAGTCGGTTGGCCAACAGTTCCTTCTAAAGAGTTGTGGGGGATCGGGGGTAGCAAACCCGGGCGCCAAAATTTGTCTTGGGTCACGGTCTCTAAACCAGGAGGCTGTGCCCTTGCTACAATCCGCCCTTTTGTGCTCCCTGTCCACCTCAATATTTGGGGCCGCGATTTACTTACAAAGCTGGACACCACCCTCGATATTAATATATAATGGCCCAAAATCCTCCCTCACCCACCTTGCCATCCGCATTACCATTGGTATGGCAATCCTTAGAGCCCGTATGGATTGACCAGTGGCCGCTCCCTCTAGAAAAGCTGAAAGCGCTTCATTCACTTGTACAACAATATTTGCACGCACAGCGCTTGGAGAGCTTTACTAGTCCTTGGAATTAGCTGCTGTTATTTTGGCCTTTCAATTTTTTGCTGATTGTCCCTTTAATTTGATCATGGACATGCATTATGTTTATCAGGTAATTGATCATTTACCCCTTGCCCTCATTACCCCTCAGGTCGATGCGGACCTTCTTCGCCTGTTTTTGTCCTTACAGTATTTCATCACCACTCGTAATTTCCCTTATTTTGTTGCTCATATTTGCAGTCATACCCCTCTGCCTGGGCTACTCATTGAAGGCAATGCGCGTGCCGATCGCGCGTTACGTGGTCAGGTAAATTCCCTTTTTTCTGACCCCATTGAAAGCCATTCCTTTTTTCATCAGTCTGCCTCTGTTTTGGCCCGACAGTTTCATATTCCTGCTGATCATGCACGTTCCATTGTTCGTTCCTGCCCCCACTGTGCCGCTGCTGCCCCTACCTTTTTTTATGCCGTTAACCCTAGAGGTACCGCAGCGAATCAGCTGTGGCAAATGGATGTTACTCACGTGCCACAATTCCACCCCTATTCATTTTTACATGTTTTCATTGATACCTATTTGGGATTCCTTTGGGCGACCCCACAGCATGGGGAAGCCACTCCCAAAGTTATTCACCATTTGCTAGCCTGTTTTGCTGTTATGGGTCACCCGAGCCAGAAAAAAATGGATAATGCCCCAGCCTATTGCTCCACAGCACTTTTCACCTTTTGTGCCCAATGGGACGTCCGTCTCAAACACGGGATCCCTTATAATTCCACAGGCCAAGCTATTGTTGAACGTGCAAATCGCACGCTAAAAACCTTGCTTGACAAACAATTAAAACAAGGGGAGCTGCGTCTCCGAATCTTAGGAGACATTCAGCAACAACTGCATATCCTTTTGTTTACTTTAAATAATTTAACACTGAACGCAGATCAGCAGACCCCCGCAGATCGGCATTTTCACAAATGGAAAGACCGCGTGTCTATTACCATCAGCTGCCCGATCCGCAATGGTTGGGCCCAGTGCCTTTAATCACTTGGGGTTGGGGATATGCTGCTGTGTTTCTCCCTGCAGGACCGTTGTGGGTTCCAGCCGGTGTGTGCGACCGGCACTGAAACAGCATGGCGTGGCACCAGGGGCTGTCGAACCCCATACCGGAGTTTCAGCTGACCTTGGAGGAGAACGCGGTGCCTCCCAGGTCGACAACGACGGGACGGAAACGGAGGAGACGTAGCATCCCAAGCCAGCCCGTGACATGCGGAGCAGTAAAAGCATTGGTCGCCACGGCTCAACGAAGACTGGCAGCAAACCAACAGCCAGAGACTCCTGAGACTTTGTTTGTGGCAATTCTCGCCCAAATTACTGCTAATTCTGTATTGATTGTATGCCTTTTGTGCCTGCTATTTCCTGGAGGGGTTGACTCGGGAGCGCTTCCTCCGTTATGGGCCCGAATGACATATAACCTATGGGAAAGATTGGCTTTAATAGCAAATGTTACCCACTTTTGTTTATCTGATTCTGTAGCAGCCGGAGAACTGTTAGGTACATGCCTTATTTCAGTATGTCATCACCCTGAGGAAACTGGGAATGAGATGATGCTCGCTGCTACTCGAACCTCTCTTCCCAGTACTCTAGTATGGCTAATTGGGGCCCGGCCAATCACACGTTACCTTTTTAAGCTTATTTTTTGCTGCTGCTGTGTACAATGTATTCCTTTTTGTTAAGGCTTTGTCGAGACCCGCCCTGGCAGGCTCCACGAGTTATGACCTTGTCTGTCCGGGAGTTAATTGGCTTGCAAATGCAAATTGATGGCTACCATGAGATGGCCGAGCACAAATAAACAAAAAAGGAGGGGATGTAGGATTCATAAAGGTTTATGCGCTTGGCAACATTCAGGGCACACCCGGAGTGTTGTGTAGGAGTAGTGCACACACTGCTCCATCCAAGGGCATCAACCTTGGAATCTCGCCAAGATGATATGTATCGTGGGAAGCCTCTCAGGACTGGGCTCAAGGCCCGAGAGCAAGGAATGCAGTAGATAGAAATTGGTAAATAAGAATGTTAAACAAAGCCAGTGTATTCCTTTTATCTGTTGGAGAATGTAATGCGCGGGGAGAGAGAGAGAATAAAGGGGAAGGTGGAAAGCTGACAGGGAGAAGCCCGTTAGCAGAGACCAGCCGCTTGCTTGCTAAAAGCTGTGTTCTGTCTTGTCATTGAACCGCCACAATTCTCCTCCTCTAAACTTAAGAGTTAAATTGTATTCTGGGTCAAAGTATTTCAAGGTGCCTTATGGAGGTGAAAGCAATAGAACTTGCAAAGTGTGCAGGTGAATAAATGTGGAGCAAATTCTGCCAGTGAATTAGCTGTCTGGTGCAAGATGATTACCTCCAGAGGCTCTTGTTTCTTAAAAATCCTAAGAACTTAAATGCAAAGAAGTTTAACATTAATCTAATATTAAAAGTTTAGCTCTCAAAGGCATGTTTCTAGTAGGAACACTCATGTTTACTAATTAAAAGTTCACTTTCCATGAATATTCTCCAAATTTTTCTTAAAATTCACGCTTTTTTCAAATACATCTGCCAGCAACTCATTCACTAGAACATGTGTGGATGGTGAACAAATAAGGAATGCAAACAATATAAGCCAGTTGAATTTGAAATTCGAATGAATATTTATGGAAAATATAATGCTGAAAATGTAATGCTGAATTTGCCCAGCTTTACTTAAGAGTCAGGTAATTCTAAGGTTGCTCTGAAAACGGTGCATGAGAGAGACATTTCCTATTCTTTTTTATGTACAAACCATTTAATATATCACGGTTCTTAGTATTGCCATAAAAAATACAGGATGTGCAATGTGACCAAGTTAGGGCTGCTTGGGCAACTTAGACTTTTAAAAAGTTTTTTCATTTATGGGCTTGATTTTACAACCAAAACAGTTTAATTATAAGAATAGTCAACACCGAATCACCATATTTATTGGTAGAGAGTCATTATGATGTGTTTAAATTTGTCCTTGCATTATAGTAGCACCTAGAGTCACCAACTGAGATGAGAACCCAACTGTGCTAGGGGTTGGACATACACATAGCAAGAGAGAGTCATTAAAGTTTTACAAACTAGAAGGACAAGTTAAACAAATGTGGGAGAAAGGAATTACTGATGAACCCATTGTACAGATGAGGAACTGAAGCACAGAATTTTTGGACTAGGTTTTTAAAAGAGCTCCAGGCCAACTATTTGAGGGCCCAGCATCTGCAAGTGGGGGCTGATTTTCAAAATCAGCTCAATATCCAGCAGCTCTCACTGTTAAAAATACGGGCAGATTTTCAGTAGATTTCATAACCCAATGTGATTGAAAAGTCTGTCAACTTATTTGATCCCTAATTAGGAGTCGAGAACCTTTGAAACTCTAGCCAAAACTGTGAATGCTATCCACTTTTTAAAATTTTTCCCTAATGGACTCACCCAGGAAGTCCCTGGCAGACCTGGGAACTGATCTGAGATCTCATGAGTTGCAGTCCACTGTCTAATTTTGAAAATTATCCTTTTCATCCATTGTGAATAATTCATTTAAATTTTTTGGAAAAAATGTAGGGGTAAAGGGCAACCACACCCGCAAGAACTAATCTGGCAGGATGCATTACCAGAAATGAGAGAGCAAAACACTTAAAAAAGCAAAGTTACTTTGGCATTTTTTAAATCTATGTACCACATTTTTATTTTGGATTCAATTTGCCTTCAAAAGGATGGGGATAGGAGAGTGCTATTTCTTGCTTGTTTGTTTTTTTCCCCTAAGAGATGTGCTAAATGGCAAGGAAATATAGAACACACTGGAGAGCTTGGACACCTCTAATTCATCACCCTGGTGTACACTAAATCTATTCCACAAACAGGTTTATTTCTTCTATCAAACAAGATTTTGCCTAATAAATGGCCTGGATATAAAATGGTGAGTGAATGTGTAGTGAGTGATGTTACTGGGGGTATGACTCATCACAGTGATGAAAGATCCAAGAGAAGCAGCGCTTTATAAATAAGTGCGTTGTAGAAAAAAAATTTTTAAACCACATACTTTACTTGAAAATTCGCAAATGAAAGTAATGTTACCAGAGAGATGGACTTACAGCATAGTTTTTGATCCAAGGATGTTATGGAACCTGCCCTACATTGCTTTATTGGAGTACCCCGATCTGCCATGCCACCCCCCTGCCCTTTGCTGACATTCGCTAGTCCTGTGGGCGGGCAGGGATTGCTCATCATGCTACATTGTTTGACAGGTTACCTACGTAAATAAATTGCTCTAAATACCTTCACTCAATCTCCCTTGTTTTGCGAGTCTGACCTGAGACCTGCCATCACTCAGTTTTATTCAGACATTGTTAAAACACCAGTTTGCAACCAGTGTAGACAAAGACAGTTGTGTTTAAAAAATGTGTTAGCAAGTCATGGTGAGCCCTCGCGCAAGGGTGTCAAACCTACAGCTGGTGGGCTGGACCCAGCCAACAGGGTCTATTTATATTGCCCATGTGACATATTAATGATGAAAGTTATAGAAAGCATGACTTATGAGGAAAGGTTTAATAAAAACTGTTTTTGTTTAATCTTGATTAAAAAAAGGTTGCAGGGGGACCTGATAACAGTCTTCAAATATGATAAGGGCTGTTATAAAGATGGCTATGATCAATTGTTCTCCATGTGCACTGAAGGTAGTAATGGGCTTAATCTGTAGCAAGGGAGATTTAGATTAAGTAGCAGATATAGTTGCGGGGGGGGGGGGGGACGGACCTCCAGGAGGTTTATAAATAACATGACATGTTAGACCAACATCTGGCATGGATTGTCAATGCATACGTGATCCTGCCTCAGAGTGGGGATGGACTAGATGAGCTCTCAAGGCCCCTTCCAGCTCTTCATTTCTATTATCAAGATTACGCAGGATCTGTTTGTTGTTGTTCTTAAGCTTCTAGCTCTCACTGCTGCAGAGATAATGTTCTTAACATCAACTGAGTGTGAACTGAAAGGTCCACCAGAGTCTGTTGACAGTCTGAAACAATGACTCAGAAGTATGAGCTCTCCAGGCCCAATTAATTTCACTGGAGTATCAGCATGTAGCCCAATGACAACACTTCAGCATCAACAACATTAACTATTGCACTACTGATCACTTTAGCAGATGAAACAGGAAAGGAGAAGCCTTGAGGGATTGCAATTAGTGTAGCCTGGCAAGACATGAGTAATTAACACCTGGAGGGAGGTCCCATTTCTTGGAGGATAGAATTAGGGAGGTAAACAGAGCATCAGGTTGAAAAGAGAACATTTGTGCTAAATACGATAAGTAAACAGGTCAGTAGGCTAAGACAAAAGGGAGAACACCCAGGGAATAATTTACTGTGAACAAGAACAATGGACAAGATAGGTTAGGACTGTAGAGAGGAGGAAAGGAATAGGTCAAGTGCATACAATGCATAGACATAGCACTCTGCACAGGGATTGGGTCCTGAAAAGTAACTAATCTTATCAAAAATGTGTGATGTAACATAGTAAAAGTATATAAAGGAAACGGAGTACTTGTGGCACCTTAGAGATGCATCGGATGAAGTGAGCTGTAGCTCACAAAAGCTTATGCTCAAATAAATTGGTTAGTCTCTAAGGTGCCACAAGTACTCCTTTTCTTTTTGTGAATACAGACTAACACAGCGGCTACTCTGAAACCTGTCATAAAGGAAATGGTTTCTGTGTATCTTTGGAGCTGTGTTATACACCTTCCCTGTGTTTGAGTCTGATCATCTTAGCATCATTTTGCTGTATGCCAAATAAAGATACCAGAGTGACAAAATTTGGAGTCAAACTGAACGCTTTGGATCCCAGAGAACTGGATGAGATGTTCCCCCAGAATTGGACAAAATGTTCTGGATAAGCTGAGTAGAAAAGGACTCTTACAGAATCCCAGCAATTAGGAGCTGGGTCAGGGAAGAAAATGCAGAAGGAAGAACAGAGGAGACCAAGAAATAGGAAAAAAAAATGGGAAGGAAGAGGGGAGACAAGGCTCAAGTAGTGGTAGTCTGAAGGGGACAGATTTTACTCAACAAGTGGTACTGGATGTGACACTAAAGTGCTGAATAAATAATAGTTAATATATTAAGTAAAGGCTGCATTCTCCCCTGGATCTTTGCATAAACCTCCCACTAACATAAGAGAGAGATCCACTGTGGACTGAGGGGAATGCAAATTCTGAATTTATATCCTGGCCAATAGACCATAATTAAACATGGAATCCAGCCCTCTCCTCCAAATGAGTTTTATACCCCTGCCTTAGGGCAACATAGTATTCCATCACTACGGAACCCACAGCCAACAAAAAACATTTTAAAACTCGACTGTCCTTGCTTATACTAGGTGTGAAGTGAAGTTTAACAACATGATGAGTAAAATGTGTTCCAGGCAAGTTAAAAAAAACCCATCTTTTGTTGCTTGGTTATGAAGTCTCAAAAATTCAGTTCAGTTAAGCATCCAAAGCTGCTCTAAAGTTGGCTTAGTCAGCCACAGGAGGAACCTCTAGTGATTTAAAGTCACCATAGCAACTCCTGGACCACCCCTGAAGGCAGAAAAGAACGTGGCCAGGGTAAAATGAGGCTTCCCTTTACCCCAGTAATCCTGGGTGCTGAACAGTCAGTTGGGGTCACAAATTGGAAATGGCTGTTCTAACTTGTGTTTGGTGATCAGTGTAGTGCAGAGTAGTTACAAGGATGACTCAAAGCCACCTATACTGCTCCTCCTCCTGAAATGTGTATGTGCTCAGTGGCCAAAGGTAAGGACTGGGCTTTAGGTGTTTTGATAAAAGCTTCCTACCACTACTAACATCAGAGCAGCTCCAACTTTGATAACAATGGTGAGAGCAACAGAATAGAAAAAACTCCCATGAGCATTGGGAGTTTTAACAGTAGATTGTCTAGCCCTGTTCAAAGCAGATCTAAGTGAGATGGCTTCTCTAACCACAGGAGCTTGTTAATACCCGACCCACCAATGATGGATCTGCACCAGCATTAGCAACAGTAATTTTTTGCTAAACTCCACTATTCGTAGACAAGGTCATGATGCAAATTTGGTCTGCAAAGAATGGAAACAATCATACAGTATTTGGGACATCTGTAATGCCTTTAATTCAAGAATCTCAAAACAGCTTTGCAATCCTAATTGAATTAAGCCTTACAACATCTCTGTGGGGTAGGTAAGGGATATACAGAGATCATTTCACTCACCACTCACACAGAACAGCTGTCAAGTAGCAAAGAGCAACACTGCTTAGGTAAAATACTGCAACAAAAAAAGCAGTATAAGGCAAGCAGCAGTGAAGGAGAAAGTCAGAATGAAATTAGCTGAACTGCAGTTTTTCTAGATACCAAGGTTATCACTAGAGTTGGTCAGAAAATAAAAGACTGCATGTGAAAATATTTGGGAATGATTTTTTGTTTATTTTTGTTTTTCCGTCAGATCTTTCTTGCTATGGAAACTATTACTAGTACTCTTCCAAAAGGGGTCATGGGACCTTTCATGACCTCAAATGGCCAGGATCCTGGATTTACACTGCAGGAGAAGGATGGCACATCTAGCAGTACAGTACTCATTACAACCCTGTTTGGGCATTGGTCAGTAATGAGGGAGGAGTGCCACCTACTGACTCATTATCCTACTCTCCTTAAAATCAATTGCTGCCCTTCCAAAGATATCACCATTATATTTTCTTCCAAGACTTCCATTCAAATACCAATCAAGTTGATCACACAAAATAAGCTATGTTCCCTCAGTGCCCATTTGTTTGTTGAATTCGGAGGGGGCTCAGGACTCCACAGGACTGGACTTTTAGTCTGTGAGATTTGATGGGAACAGAACAAAAGGTAAGAGGAAATGCAAGCAGCGTTCAACATCATTGCTATGGAGCTGTCAACCATCTAGACAGCATTTTATTCCTCCTCTCACATGTGCACCAGAGATGGATCACCGAAAATAGTTCTCCTGGGCCTGCCAGCACCTCTCTTTACATAACAATAATAGAATAATCATAGAATATCAGGGTTGGAAGGGACCTCAGGAGGTCATCTTGTCCAGCTCCCTGCTCAAAGCAGGACCAATCTTCAACTAAATCATCCCAGCCAGGGCTTTGTCAAGCCTGACCTTAAAAACCTCTAAGGAAGGAGATTCCACCACTTCCCTAGGTAACCCATTCCAGTGTTTTACCACCCTCCTAGTGAAAAAGTTTTTCCTAATATCCAACCTAAATTTCCCCCACTGCAACTTGAGACCATTACTCCTTGTTCTGTCATCTGCTACCACTGAGAACAGTCTAGAGCCATCCTCTTTGGAACCCCCTTTCAGGTAGTTGAAAGCAGCTATCAAATCCCCCCTCAGTCTTCTCTTCTGCAGACTAAGTAATCCCAGTTCCCTCAGCCTCTCCTCATAAATCATGTGCTCCAGCCCCCTAATCATTTTTGTTGCCCTCTGCTGGACTCTTTCCAATTTTTCCACATCCTTCTTGTAGTGTGGGCCCAAAACTGGACACAGTACTCCAGATGAGGCCTCACCAATGCCGAATAGAGGGGAATGATCACGTTCCTTGATCTGCTGGCAATGCCCCTACTTATACAGCCCAAAATGCCATCAGCCTTCTTGGCAACAACAGCACACTGTTGACTTATATCCAGCTTCTCGTCTACTGTAACCCCAGGTCCTTTTCTGCAGAATTGCTGCCTAGCCACTCGGTTCCTAGTCTGTAGCGGCACATGGGATTCTTCCATCCTAAGTTCAGGACTCTGCACTTGTCCTTGTTGAACCTCATCAGGTTTATTTTGGGCCAATCTCTGAGTACATTTCTCCACATCACATAATCACTTCCCCTTCTCCCTAGCTTTTCTGCACCTGAAAAAGCTACTGAAGAAAACTGGGCTGGAGATTCCATCAGATCAGAACAGCCTTTCCCCAACAGATTTTTAGCCCTTCTAGGGCTTTATCATGAAGTTGGAACTAGCACAAGAATTAGCCTCCCTCATGATATTTCACCAGGAACCACCAAGGAGCACAACAAGCACAAAATTTTTAGTAAAATGAAAGTCAGATTTTCAACTTCCAAAGAAACTCATCAGTGGGTCAGACTGCAAAGTCCCTTACTCACAGTGCTGAACAGTGTCACTGGAGTCAGCTGAGTAGTGGCTCAGCAGATGAGTCAGGTCAGTTCTGGTTTTATCCAAAATGATTCCCTCAGCTCTGGCAGATACTGTCCATGTTAGGGCCAGTCTGTGACTTGGCCAGGTCCAGATGCCTGAGGGGAGGGAGACGGTAAGGGCTTCCTTACCCTTGCATACCCTGCACATTGCAAAAGACTAGGACTATGCCTGGCTCTCACATTCTCTCCCAAGGGTGCACATCACCCACAAGAAGAGAAGCTGGGCCATGGCCTCTCCCTCTCCAGTGCCTCCACTGATCTCATGGGGTATTGGCTTGTTTCATGCTAAAGGGTGGTATACCCTGTGGAAACCTACTTGTAAACATTGAGACAGTGGGCTTCAAAAAGGCTTAGTCCTATAGCAAGCTCCCCCTGCGGTGCAACTCCCTGAAGTAGAGTTGTGCCTTGAAGACACCCACTAATCCTTGGAATAGAAAAAGATAATATTCGGCAGACACCCATATTTTGGTAAGTTTAATGGCATCTACATTGACTGACTGTAACCCTATTGCCAGGTGGTTAATAGCAGCAGGTAGAGCCAGGTTTAATACTGCCAAACAACTAAACTGGCTTGAGTCCCACCAAGAAACCTGTGAAAACTAAATACACCCTCCCTGGATGCACATGTACAGGAAAACCTTCCCTACTTGCCAGCACTTGAAGATGGTGTACACACAGGTAAGTCTTATTTAGGGGAAAGGGAACACAGACAAACTTGGTGAAACACATGTAACAATTAGGGCTGTCAAGCGACTAAAAAAATCAATCATGATTAATGGCATGATTAAAAAATTTAATTGCACTGTTAAACAATAGACTACTATTTACATAAATATTTTTGGATGTTTTCCATATTTTCAAATATATTGATTTCAATTACAAAACAGAATAAAAAGTGTACAGTGCTCACTTTATATATATATTTTTAATATTATTTGCACTATAAAATAAAATAGCATTTTCAATTCACTTAATACAAGTACCGTAGTGCAATCTGTTTATCATGAAAGTTGAACGTACAAATGTAGAATGTACAAAAAAGTAACTGCATTCAAAAATAAAAACAATCTAAAACTTTAGAGCCTACAAGTCCATTCAGTCCTACTTCTTGTTCAGCCAATCACTCAGACAGAAAAGTTTGTTTACATTTCCAGGAGATAATGCTGTCCACTTCTGGTTTACAGTGTCACCTGAAACGGAGAACAGGCATTCTCATGGCACTGTTGTAGTCAGTGTTGCAAGATATTTACATGACAGATGAGCTAAAGATTCATACGTCCCTTCATGCTTCAACCACCACTCCAGAGGACATGTGTCCAGTGGTGAGCTGGAGCCGGTTCGCACCGGTTCGCTGGAACTGGTTGTTAAATTTAGAAGCCCTTTTAGAACCGGTTGTTCCGCGAGGGACAACCAGTTCTAAAAGGGCTTCTAAATTTAACTGGCCCAAAGTGGCGCCTTAGGCTTCGGGCTCAGGCCCAGGGAGGCAGAGCGGAGGTGAGCTGGGGCAGGGGCACGAGAAGAGCCAGTCACGCCACAGCAGGTAACCCGGCCCACGAGACCCTCCTGCCCAGTTCTGGGGGCAGTCAGGGGACAGGGGTGGATGGAGCAAGGTCCGGGGGGGGGTGTCAAGGAATGCGGGGGGGGTTGGATGGGGCAGGAGTCCCGGGGGGTGGAGGTGGGCAATGACCCCCCTCGTGGGGTGAGGAGGGAAGTCGATGTTAAGATTTTGGCGGCTCATCATTGCATGTGTCCATGTTGATGAGGGGTTCTGCTTGATAAGGATACAAAGCAGGGCAGACCAAAGCACATTCATTTTCATCATCTGAGTCAGATGCCACCAGCAGAAGGTTGATTTTCTTTTTTGCTGGTTTGAATTCTGTAGTTTCTGCATTGGAGTTTTGCTCTTTTAAAACTTTGAAAGTATGCTCCACACCCCATCCTGATCAGATTTTGGAAGGCACGTCAGATTCTTAAACCTTTGGTCAAGTGCTGTAGCTATCTTTAGAAATCTCACATTGGTACCTTCTTTACATTTTGTCAAATCTGCAGTGAAAGTGTTCTTAAAATTAACAACATGAGCTGGGTCATCATCCAAGACTGCTATAACGTGAAATATATGGCAGAATTTAGGTAAAACAGGGAGCAGAAGACATACAATTCTCCCCCAAGCAGCGCAGTCACAAATTTAATTAATGCATTATTTTTAATGAGTGTCATCAGCATGGAATCATGTCCTCTGGAATGGTGGCTGAAACATGAAGGGTCATAAGAATGTTTAGCATATCTGGCACGTAAATACCTTGCAATGCCAGCTACAAAAGTCCTACTTGAACGCCTGTTCTCACTTGTAGGTGACATTGTAAATAAGAAGCCAGCAGCAGTATCTCCCGTAAATGTAAACAAACTTGTTTCTCTTAGCGATTGGCTGAACAAGAACTGGGACTGAGTGGACTTGTAGGCTCTACAATTTTACATTGTTTTGTTTCTGAGTGCAGTTATGTAACAAAAAGCAATCTACATTTGTAAGTTGTGCCTTCACAATAAAGAGATTACACTACGATACTTGCATAAGGTGAATTGAAAAATAGGATTTGTTTTTACAGTGCAAATATTTGTAATAATAATATAAAGTGAGTACTGTACGCTTTGTATTCTGTGTTGTAATTGAAATCAATATATTTGAAAATGTAGAAAAACATCCAGAATAGTTAAGTAGTTTCAATCGGTATTCTATTGTTTAATAGTGAGTTAACTGTGATTAAAAATCGACAGCCGTAGTAACAATCACTAGGTTGTACTATGAAGGTTGGCACTTGACGGACGCATTGCCTACTGGTTAGGGAGCTCGTCCTTCTTAATGTGTAGCGGAGTTGGTAGGGGAGCCTGGGCCCCACTATTCCACTGGGCTCTGCCCCAGGCCTGTGTGAGGTCTAATAAAGTTCAGGGACCTGAGAGTGATTTAAGGTTGTCCTCCCTGGGCCACTTCATATGCCACACTCTATGGTCCAAGCTTTGCAGTCTGTAACCAAAGGTAATGAAGAAAACTGCAGCCTTAGTCTATCCAGGCCCAGCAGGTAGGCTCCCTCATCCTTGAGATGCTGCTGCCATGTTCCTTTTCAAGAGCTCCCAGGGCTGGTTCTTCTCCCTGCCTTGTCAGCCCCCTTCTGACCTGTCTGGCTTCCTTTTAAGCTCCTTCTCCATCTAAAGTATGCTCTACAGGTGTGGCTAGATGGGCACAGAGTTATTCTTTAACCCCTTCACTTGCAGTGTGTGGTTCATACACCCTGTCACATATACCACCACTTCCATCCATCAAACCCCACTCATAGTTTGGATCAGCAAGTTGCAGTAGTCCAAGTGTCTCAATGCAGGTCTGTCTCCAGTTCCAACAAAGATGCTTGCCTGGACCCACTACCAAACACAGCTTAGTGATTCAGTTTTATCTGGGTAGGCAGGTCCTCAACAGAACCCATTCACCTTTGCTGCTGTCTCTGTGCCATCACTTGCTATGAAGTCCCTTTGACCAGAGCCCAAGAATTTATAGGGCTCTTGAGCAGAGTCCTGGCAGTGTGGAAATGGGTCATTTGCCACAAGGTAAGAGCACTGAATTCTATCTTTGGTATCATCTGGATCTGGACACTGTTGGGTGTGCTCATCTCTATTTGTAGGGCTGCCTGGTTTATGGTAGCTGGAGATAATTGTTGCATCAAGTGTTATGAGCATTGTCTGAGATCTGTGATGAACGCAGTATAAAAATCTGTACAGAACAGAGTACTAAACCAAAACAGAAACATATGGGTTTTTTCCCCATCTCTTCCCCATCTTGTACTCTAAACTACAAAATCCCTCCGAAGTGCATCCTGAGATCAAGCCCCTGAAGAATAACCCTTCACACAGAGTAGGAAAATCTCACTCTTAGTTCTGCGTGAGCTAATTTTAAACGATTAAACTGGAATACTTATGCCCCTCTGCAAACAGCTATGCCTTTCCCTGCTCATTTTCCTTCCTACATGCAAACAAAAATAGATTGCCACACCAACCCTGCATTCCCTTCCCCCACTCTGAATTCAAACAGCTTGCCCACTCGCTGCAAGGATAATCATCCCCAACCTGGCCACCAGCATCCCACAGTCCACTGAACCAAAGCTCCTTTCAAGGGCCTGTTTGGTGCTCCATATCAGTTGTTTGAGTTTGGGCTGAAGAACGTAGCATTACCTGACTTCTCTCTGCTACTTCCCAGCTCAGAGGAGGGCAGTTGAGGACAGTCACGAGCTAAGTTCTCTCTAAACTGCGCAGCTGCACAGCATCCGCACAGACACTCAGGGCTGTGGCGGGGAGAGATTCGTCTCCCACTCCCCCGACCCCAACCCAGCCCAGGAAACGTGCCCCTCCCCTGGCTCCAACCCACCCTGGCCCAGACCTGCTGCAGCCGTGGGAGAGGTGCCTATCCCACAGCCCCAGCCCAGGTGCTGCTGCGGGAAGAGAGAGCTGCAGGGAGTCCTCTCCCCCTGCCGTAGCCCCGGGGTAGCCCGTACCCCAAATCCCTCATCCCCAGCTCCACCCCAGAGCCCGCACCCCCCCACACCCCAACTCTCTGCCCCAGCCCTGAGCCCTTCATCCCCAGCCCCACCTCCGAGCCCGCACCTCCATCCAGAGCCCTCCCCCCCCACACCCCAACCGTCTGCTCCAGCCCTGAGCCCCCTCCCACACTTCGAACCCCTAGGCCCCACCCTTACCACATGAATTTTGTTATGTGCACCAATATGGAGGTGATGTGTGTCACATCACCTCCATATTGGTGAACATGACAAAATTCATTCTGAATATGGGTGGGAAAAATTAGAGGGAACACTAGTCACTAGATGTAAATTAGTCATGCTGGAAACATAAAATGGGTGGGTGTAGAATAGATTAGAATAGACAGGGATAGATTAAGGCAATCTGGGGCTTTAGGCACATCGTGACAAGGAGTTTCTGTTGTTCCATTCTTGTACTCTGTGCTATATAGTCCCATTGATATGCTGTCCACCCCCAACCCCACTTGAAATGGCTGTTGCAGAGGGCTATCCCAAATATGACTAATGCCTGCTTCTCTGCAGCTGCCAAGACACCTACGAAGATATCTACATCATTAGAGGAACATAACAGAGGTATTTGGGAGCAAGGAGTGAGTAATTTCATTGCCTTTACTGGCTGGCAGTACATTGCTACTGTAAGGCTGTGTCTACACTACAGAGACTATACAGGCATATCCGTGATGGCATAGCTATCGTGGCATTATCCCATGATGTAAAGTCAAACTACACCAACAGAAGGGTTTATTGTTTTTTGGTCCACCCCTTCCCCAAACTAAGTTAGCTATGCTGACGGGAAGTATTCCTCACAGCTGCCTCCACACTGGGGGCTAGGGCAGCATTGCTAAGTCGGTTAGGGACGCAGTTTTTTTCACAACCCTGACTGATGTAGCTATGTCTGCTTAAATTTTCATTTTTGCCCAAGTCTACAGTAGCAATCAATTTTTAACGCTGTG
Organism: Natator depressus; assembly: GCF_965152275.1. Lineage (NCBI taxonomy): Eukaryota > Metazoa > Chordata > Testudines > Cheloniidae > Natator > Natator depressus. The sequence goes on from NC_134238.1 coordinate 105,342,053, forward strand.
AATGCTCTTAGCAATGGTGAAGCTATTTGTATTATTTTCCCAATTTAATTGGAGAAAGATTGTTAAGATATAGTCTCAGATGAGAAAGAGCTGTAGGGTCAGAGTGTGTGCTTTTCAAAGGCAATACTGTTAAGTAGTTAATGGATTTTAAAAGGAATATCAAAATCTAAATTATATTAAAGAAAAAAGTGAATTAAAACCATTATCTGAATTTTCAAAAAAATGTAAATGAACAACTTTTTTTAAAAAAGCAAACAAAGCATTCCTCTGTATTCTTAGAAATCCAGCACAGGGCATTTTTTGCAAGGGAAACAGAACAGAAAAGTAAAATTATAGCCCAAAAGTTAAACTGGCCAGCCTTGCTTCGCTGTTTAAACTGTGCAAATGGAAAAAGAAACAAACACTGAAAACTAAACTATTTAAAATTTTTTGTTAATCATTTAAAAAGATGTGAGTTTGCAGTTAAACGTGTTTTTTTTTAAAGTTCTCATTTGTAATAACCTCTTATAAACTTCAAATAAGACATCGCCTCACAAGTTTTGTTCTTTTCAGTTTGGCAGACAGGTTGCTATTTAAAAAAAAAAACTGTTTTTAAAGCGAAAATTGGAGCTAAAATTAGCACAAATCTTTGCATTTAACAAACCACTTCCTCTTACATAGCTCCTTGACTTGGTCTCAGAGGAATTTTACCTTGTTAATTAAATGACTGGTGATCATCACACCAAAATATCTTCGGTTTTGTACCCGCAGTACAAGTGTTGCTTTGATGTCAGTACAGAGCTGGGAATAGCATTCCTGAATTAACCGTTATTGCAGGATAAGGAAAAAGTGACAAAAGGGATATTATTTTCCCCCTATTTGTTCAAGACTAGTATAACCCAAGACTGCTTATTAGATCAGTGCTTGAGCACCATAGTAAGACATGGACGATATTAATTTCTAGGCACTATCAGAATTGTGGTTCTGTGAAAAACAAACACTGACACTATTTGTAATATATTGCCTAGAGTTTACTCCTACCCTTTGTTGATAGAATCAGACTCAAACTTTAAGGCCAAAAGGGACCACAGTGATCAGCTAGTCTGATCTCCTGCACGTTGCAGACCTACAAAACTTACCCGCCCACTCCTGTAATAGACCCATAAACTGTGTCTGAGTTACTGATGTCCCCAGAACATGATTGAAATATTTCAGAGAATCCACCATTTACTCTAGTTTAAACCAGCAAGTGATCTGTGCCCCATGCTGCAGAGGAAGGCCAAAAAAAAAACCCCAACGTCTCTGCCAATCTGACCTGGGGGAAAATTCCTTCCTGACTCCAAATATGTTCATAGAATATCAGGGTTGGAAGAGACCTCAGGAGGTCATCTAGTCCAACCCCCTGCTCAAAGCAGGACCAATCCCCAATTTTTGCCCCAGCTCCCAAATGGCCCTCTCAAGGATTGAACTCACAACCCTGGGTTTAGCAATGCTCAAACCACTGAGCTGTCCCTCCCCCCCAATGTTGATCCATTAGACTGTGAGCCTGTGGGTGAAACCCACCATCCAGACCCCCGGGGAAAGTGTAAACAGTATTAACTCAGAACACTAGGTGGGGAGGGTTCTATCTCCTGTCCTTGCATAAGGGTTTGCCTAAAGTGGAGGGAGGGAGAAAGAATCTTGTATTTGATTTTTATTAAAAAGTAAAGTATCCAAGAAAAAAAAATCCATTTTTTCCCTTAGCAAACATGTCAAAATCATGGGATGCTACCAGTTGCAAATATTGTCTTTTAGCTTTAAAAATGCTACAGGTGTTTTGGTATTTTTAGGCATGCAGGTTAGTCTTTTTATTAATTAATGTTTTAGAGGTCTCTCACTCCAATGGGGGTGGGAGGAAGAGTGAAAAGAGGCACTATGTTGTATACATCAGAAAAGGTATGCCCCATATATTTCTTATTAGTATTTCATTGCCTGATTTGGACATGACTGGTCCACTCACGAATGTATCTATTATTTTTGTATAGGTTTAACATCAGTCTTTACTACAGCCTCATTAGTTTACAAGAAACCAACAGTAGATGCTACTTTGTTCAGCAAAATAATGCAGGTATTTGTGGTCACATCCTGCGACGATATTCCTGGGAGGTTTCCCTGAGTAACGAATACATCAGAACTACCAGGCTGGGCTCTTGGAGCACAAATACTGTATATAAATATATATTTGTAAAGAATCATTTATAAATATCTTGAATTTTACTAGGGATGGATGGAAGAACAGAACTTTCACCTAAAATTTAAACTGATTCCAAACTATTGGTTTTACGTTAATTAATTATTTCCCATTTTCACATGCCACTGCAGTACTTATGCCAGATCCTCAGTTGGTATAAATCTGTGTCACTCCATTGAAGTTAATGGAACTATGTTCAGATATACCAGCTAAGGCTCAGTTCTGGGCCTGAATCCATTTCGACCAGTAGCATAAAATATCAAAAAAGAGAAACTATCCTGTTTCTAATCTGTGTAGGTTCCTGTGCTTCTCTCACCACCAGTAGTCACCTAATTTCACTTCTCAACTCCTTTTCCAGTTTACATGGGCTTGGCGGTACCCATGATTGTTTACCACTCCTTCCAGGCCATAGTATGGATTCATAGGTCTCTGAGTTCTAGTCCTTTTCTCTACAGACTTCTCTTGACAATCTTTCCATCATATCCTCAGTCTTCTATGTCCTTTTCTCCCATGCTTTCTGTGCTGGTCATTTTTCTTCCATTCTTATCATATGATCAACTGACCTCTAATGGGCACCCTCCAGCCTACCTATTACTGAAAGTCCCAAGTTCAACTGCTTTCATGCTCGTTCTGCCCACCCTCTGCTTGCTTGCCATTCTCCTCAGCATATTATTTTCAACTACCTTTATCTTTTTCTTCTTTCATCTCTGAAAGATCCAGTTTCCAAACCATAGAGCAGGCAGGAACAAACACAGGCAGCATACACTTTTCCTTTCCTTTCCTTACTTAATTGCTGGTCCCACTCTTCTCCTGCCACCTTTCCCACTGCCACCCATGCACACTGGGGTCTTCTTTTTAATTCTCCAGATCTCTCTACAATGGCACTAAGTATATTTCTGAAGTTCACAAATTAATTCTTCTGATTCATCTTCTCTTCAATCAACAGCTCTTCTTCCTTACTTGCATAATGTCAAGGCTTTTTTGTGTTTACTTTTGAACCATGCTTTTCAAACAGATGTCCACTCCGATACTCTCACATGACTGGGATGTGGGCAATCGTGCCTATAGGTCAGAGTAGGAGTGAGACCTAATGGTTAGAACAGGAGTTGGTAGCCAGGAAGCCTAAGGTCATAGTTGGAGTCAAAGGTCAAGAATCAGAACCAAGTTACCTGGAGAGAGACAAGGCAGGTGCAGCAGACAGTATTGCAGCCGTGGGCAAATGCTTTGAGCAGCCACTGAACGGCTGCAGCTGTTGGGATTAACAGCCAGTCTGCTGACTCTTCCAACCAATCAGGTGAGGTAGCCATTAAGGCAGCCTACTATAACCCACATGCACTTGTTAGGTTGCCCAGAGACTGGTTCTGCTGCAGACCCTGACAGATGCCACATTTACCAATTCCTCTTTGCTGTCAGTCAAAAGGACCAGATTATTAGCATATATTAGTTTTCTCTGGGTCTCCAAAGGCTCAGTTCTCCTACTAATTAACTCCATAACTAGGAGGAAGAGAAGTGGACTCGGCATACTGCCTTGTCTCAATCCCATCGCCACCTCAAAACTCTCTCAAATTCCAGGTACTGTTACCATGTGAACTCTTGATCCCTGATACAGCTCTTCTATCAACTCCACTTCTTGCAGTCCCCCTCCCATCTCTCTCAATACTCCAAACACCAGCTCCTATAGAACCAAGTCTTCTGACTTTAATATCAATAAATGCTACATGATAGGTATGCTGTCCATTTACCATTCTTCAAACTTCTGTTTCATTGCAAATTATTGTGTGTATAGTAAAACCTTTCCTTCTTAAAGCCATGTTGCTCCTCTCCTTTATTTTCCTCTACCTCACACCTAAACCTAGCCTCTAAAAAACTCTCTCAGACCTTGGGATGCTCTGAAACATGTTTGGATCATTTGCATCACCCTTGTCCTTCCAAAGATGCACAATCAATCCCATACATCAGTCATCCTGCATCCTACTTTGATCTCAGCAAACACATGGCAGTGTACATGCAAATCATAGTAATCTGTGAGGTTTAAATCAGCTAAATGTAAACATGTGCATCTAGAAAAAAGAATGTTGGCATACTTAGAGGATGGGGGACTTTATCCTGGGAAGCAGTAACTCTGAAAAAGATTTGGAGGTTGTGGTGGATAATCAGCTGACCATGAGCTTCCAGTGTGATGCTATGGCCAAAAGAGCTAACACAATCCTGGGATGAATAAATAAAAACTTGTAAGGGACTTTTATTGGTTGCCATTCCCCTAAGGGCAGCTAAACATCAACAGGAGCCCTTACCCTGTGTAATGGGGCAGCAGCCCCATCCCCATGCCAGATTGGGCTACAGCAGACCAGAGCGGCTGCACAAGGCGGCAGCCAAACAGGGAGGGCTTGTTAGAGAGCCAATCAAAGCCAGGCTAGGCCCTATATAAAGGCTGCCCAGGCAAGAGGCAGTCAATCTCTCCCAGACCTTCAAAGGGGAAGATCTGTCTCCTGAGTGAGGAGACCAGCACCTGGGACAGCGCAACGCAGGCTATGGGGAACTCCAGCCCAGTACCTGCCAGGCTGCAGACCCTGATAGAAAGGCCCACAAGGTGCAAAGGGGCCAAAAGGGAAGTGGCCCAGGGAGGAGAGGTGGACAAGGGGAGCGAAGGAGGGCAGGGAGGCTGCTGCCAGAGGGTCCCTGGGCCGGGACCCAGAGTAGAGGGCGGGCCTGGATCCTTCCCCCTTTTATTACACCCGGCAGTTAGAAGTGGCCAGAGCAGACTGCACCCAACCCCTAGCAGAAGGGGTTAGACTTTGGGAGTGTGGTTGGCCACTGTGGCTGGGGTGAAGTGGAAAGGGGGTGAGTGTAGAGTAGGGGGCACTGCCAGAGGGCAGTCCTGAAGAGGATGCCGCGAGAAGGGAGCAACGTGGGTCCAAATGCCAACAGAGGGCGAGAGATGGATGGGACACCACCAGCAGAGGGTGCTCCACATGGACTGAGCTAATTCCCAGAGGTACCAACAGGAGATGCTGCAGTGGTGAGTCCCAACCCCGTCACACCCTGTATCTCTCTCTGTTTTGGCCACAGGTGGTTTCAACAACCGGGGTTCCTAGCTGCTACTTGGTGGTGCCTCTCACCTCACTGTCTAAGGTCGTCAGGAACCCTACCTTATTTCCTAATGTAGTTTCAACGATCACCAACCTTATACTTATCCATCTACTCATACATCTACTCAAACACCTTTGTAATGGATGAACTAGCAATCATGATCCACTTTATTTAAAGTGGAAATACAGAGGAAGCACATTGTTGGCTCATCTATTGATTGTGTGTTAATTATATTGCTAAATTAATTGTCAGGTAACACTGAGACTTGGTAGATTCTCGTCCCAAGATCAGGTTTAGTATTATTAGAATTACTGTTCAGTTGAGAACCCAAATGTGCAGATTAACACTCAAATTTAGGAAATATCCTTCTGTATTTTATTTTATTAACATGGTTAGGAAAGTTACAAACACTCCACCCCAGCATGACAGAGATAACACAGAATGAGCATGTGAGCATCCATATACTCCCACCATCCCTTGTAGAACAACCTGAAGTGTTAGTCATTATCTTCTGACTCATCATCTTCCTCATCACCACCAACGGTGGTCATCATCCTGACATCTCCCAAGCACACAGGCTGGGAGACAACTTTTATAACATGTTATGTTGACGCCACTCCGCTTAATTCATAGGCAGTAGGGGTTTTATCCCCTTTTCCTTATCTGTACAGCCTCACGCTATCAATGTTGGGGTGCCCTTCTCCCATAGTCCATTTGCCTCAAGGTCCTCAGCATATAGGTGCATTAGTTACCATGGCATTTTCATGGTCACAGAACTGTTGACATCCTATGTCTGCAAAATCCTCAGAATATTCTAACCAGCTTTAACTGGTACATTGCAGCATATATTTTCTGAGTATCAGCAGTTTTAACACACTTACTTCTTGCAGCATTCTATCCTAGGATAGCTTGTGAAATTGGGTCACGGCTATCTTACAATAACTTATGATTTAGGGTTTCTTACTGGTTAGCTGCTTATGACAAGGCTTTTGGGGTTTGATACCTTGTTTAGTTAAGCTATTGTCTTACAGGCCTGAGACCAGTAGGCTCATTGCTTTATTGTCTTAACTTATACCTCTGCCTTACCTAGCAAATGTGTATACCTAAAGGCTACAATCTAAATGGAAAGGGAAGATTGATTTGGAGCAAGTACGTCAGTAACACCACTATAAGTATTTTCCTGGATTTCCTGAATTCACAAGTCTAGGGTGCTTCTTTGGGATGTGGGAGACCCTGGTCCAAGTCTGCCCGAAGGGGAGAAGAGGTCTGAACAGTGATCTGCCACCTCTCAGGTAAGTGCCATAACCACTGGGTTGTAGGGAATTCTGATCCAGGGCTCCCTTAGTCTCTCCTCAACACAGCTACTGTATTGGGCTCCCTAAGTGAGTTAAGCAGAGGAATGCCTATCTTTCCCCAGTTTAAGCATTGCTCTGGAGCTTCAGCATCCAAATGCCTGGTGTGGGAATGAAATGCAGGGGGGCAGAGGCAGAAACGTAAGTGCCTAGGACACTTTTAATGCAAAATTGTGAGCACTGAGCAAGTTTAGGCACCTGCACGAGCTGCTGAGCTGGGGTTTTGTGAAATCCTAGAATCAAGCCCCATTGGTATTAGGCACCTAAAGCAGCTACTATGCACCTTTCATGCATCTAGCCTATATTGACTGCTTTTCGCGGTCCTCAACCCAGATGCTGTTTTTGTGAATGCCATTTAATCTTCACAAATAATCACCACTTTATTTTTCCACCTGCTGTGGACTGCAGCAAAAACCCATAGACATTGCACTAGGAATATTTGTGTATGTAATGGATCATAGCACAGCACAATGGAAGGTGATCACTGAAAATGAAATCCACACTGTGTATAGTATTGTAGCACAAGACTTGTAGATACAATTATGATTTCTAGGGAGTTGCTCAGGTGGAACTAAGGCTATGTCTACACTATATTGTTGGCATAACTAGTGTCACCCAGGGGTGTGAATAAATCACCCCGCTGAGTGACATAAGCCCTGTTGTGGACAGTGCTATGTTGGTGAGAACTTCTCCCGCCAACATAGCTGCTCTTACTCACGGGGTCTGGAGTAGTTAAGCCAACATGAGAACTCTCTCCTGGTGGTTTAGAATGGCTACATTAGAGAGCTTACAGCAGTGCAGCTGCACCTCTCTAAACGTCCTAGTCTAGCTGTGCTCTAAGTGTTTGGTTTCATGACCTCGCAAGATGCTACAGAGACAGAGTACTGATGAGTTCTCAGATAAAAAGATGAGATCAGATTTTAAGTGTATTGGACTAGGAGTCAAATAGTTTTTCTGCTCTCTCATTGTCTTCAATGGGAGAATGATCAGGACTTTGATTAATTTCTGGAGACAAGTTTACAACTCCATTGAGGGAAACACTGAGGACACTTATGCCCCATTATTAGATGAGACTCTAAACAAGTATAAATTATGCCATTTAGTTTTCATTTCAGCAGCAATAATTTGAACCTCTTGAAAATGTTGGTGTCAAAACAAGGAATGTAAGTATTGGTCCAAAGTACGTCCCTTTTGTAATTAGTTACCACAAACAACAAAAAAGATTCTGGAGACATGCATGGGGTATCTTTTAGTAGGCAACCTACTTTTGATATGCTTTTGTTTTCTGTGTACTCCATCTTTAAATCACTAAGGACTCTGCAGTTTGAAGAGAGAACTCTTTTTTTGGGGGGGGGGGGAGGCGCATACTGTCAAACTCGGGGCATACTCTCTCATGGTGCCCTGACTTTTGTTACTCTATTTTTTGATGTTTTATGAATGAAAAAAGTTTATTGCCAGAAAGTATCTGATTTGGAGGATTCACATATTTTGGAGGATGCTGAAATTCAGGCAGATCCAAACCTGCACAAGGTCAGTTTCATTCTCGCACTCATAAATTACTCCAAAAGATCAGACACATGGCACAGATCAGAGAGTAAAATTTTCCCCTATGTTTTTTTCAGCAGTCAGCTATCATCCTAAGTACCAAATTTTCCAAGAAAGGTATAGTGTGTGATCATCTTACCTGATTTTTTGCTATGTACTGTTTGTTACATGAGAGAATATACTGAAAAGACCAATTGTGTAACAAATTGTAAAATACATCTCTTCAGCACTCGTAATAAACAAACAGTGCTTCATAATACCAAACCAAGGAGTATAATAGCTAATAAAACTACCTTTTGCTGTTAAGTACCAGAGAGAAATGCAATATTCTGTAGATATTTATGCACACGTTATGCTTAATCCAAAATTATTCTGAAGTTGAAAATCTTTAGCAATTTTGGAATGTAAGTTTTCAGGCAAATCCCACTGTAATTCTCTTTAAGAAATTGCATTACTTGAGAATTTAGGAAAACAGTGTAAAACATACACAGATGCAGACATAAAAAGATGAACTTCAGGTCATTCTGAAATGAAGAGTTCTGTCCAATATGCATAAAAGGTCTTAACAAAATAAAAGTATGCAAATAGGAGGCAGTATATTTATCTTGAGAAAGGAAAAAAAGTTTTAAGATATAATCAAGCTGAAATATTGTAAAACGAGACCTACTGCAACAATAATTTAAGGTAATAGCAGCAATGTCATTTAAGCGATTTGCACACCATATATTTCCCTGCTGTGTTTGCAAGATTACCTTGTGAATCATTGAGATCCATAACTCAAAACACTTTTGATTTACATTTGCCTGAGACTTAAAGGCAAGAAAGGACACTACAGATAAGACAAATAACTTCATGATCTAGTAGCTACAATAAAGAAAAGGCTGCCTTTCCCCAACTGGCTAAAGTTAGCACCAGATATATTCTTGCAACCTATCATGTAGATATATTGGATGTTAAAAGACTGTCTGGATCAGTTTTGCAAAAAGTTTCAACAGATAATTATGGGTCTAAGAGTGCAGGAGAGGGAACTTACAAGGGCTCTGGAGGAGGATTGCAGTATTAAAATCATTTTAACAAACTAGGACCTGCTTTTCAGAAGTGCTGAGCTCCACAATTCCTATTACTGTATTTCAGTTGGTGGTGTGGGGCTCATCACTTCTGACAAGCAGACCTTTATTTCTATTTTTTTCCCATTCAGTTTAGGTTCTTATCCCTTATTTTTTTTATTTTATTCTATATAGGTTCTTATATTGTATTCATCACTGCAATATCTGAGTGCCTTACATTTCTGCTATTTGTTCTCTCATTCTCCCCACCTCTCCCCAAAGGGAGGATTGTGTACATTGGAGTGTTTTTGTTTTAGTGGTGATTTAAAAAATAAGATATACATACACACATTTCTAGGTATCTAGGTTAGAAGGCATGGTCAAAAATGTGTCCTGCATGTGGAGTGGATGGTGGTAAGGTTTATAATGGCCCTTTTTTTGTGTCTTGAACCAGCCCTTCTGATAACTGTGGCTCCTCAACAGACAAGATGTACCCATATGGTACAAAGCTCTGTTGTACCAGGAGGATCAGAGTCGTTGACCACAGTCCTCATCCTGGAGCATTAGGCAATCTTCTCTATATACTGGGCCTAGGCCACTGAATGAATTGACGATAAGGACCGAGACCTGAAACTTGTCTTTACTAGCTTTTCATAGAATACAAAGTCAAGTTTGATTTGTTCATGATGGCCTGTGTTGCTGAGGAGACATGCTAGAATTGTACTATATATGTAACATCGGGCACATTAAAAAATGGTCTCGTTTACTTTCTTGCAGGTATCCAACCAGTAAAACAAAATATTAGTAAGCATAAAGTCTGGTTTGATTTTGGAGGAGCACCCAAATGTTTGTATAGTTTATAACCATCCAAAACTCTAGTGCCTACAAAATTAACTGGCAATCTCCTGAGAATAGGCTTTCTACTTAGATTTAAAGTATCTTCTGGTTTTGATTGGGGTGGAAATCACACAAGCAGCATCTGCGAGCAATGCTTTCTACCATCTCTGGTTGCCTAAGATACTTGTCCCATCCTGGTGGACAATAATTTGGCCTTGGTTATACACACACTTTTGTCATCTCATGTCTAGACTACAACGATGCTATATGTGAGTATGAACCTATCAGCCTGTGGAAAATTCCAGCTAGCACAGAACATAGAGCATGTCTCCTCAATGCCACCAACTACTGTGAGCACATCACACCCTGCCCTTTCTTCTCTCTAGTGGCTTGACTGCCCATAGAATAGAGTCCAGTTCAAGGTCTTGGTCCTCATCTTCAAATCACTCAATGGCCTAGGTCCAGCTAAAAAGTCATTTAACACTCCAGGATGACTGTGGTTGATAACTCTGCACATCAGGCACAATGGAATTTTCTGCCATAAAAGGTAACTATTGTCTGTGCAAAAGACAGAGCTATCACAGGTGCAGGGGGCTCCAAGATTGTGAGATGAACTCCCACAGGAGCTAAGGACCATGATTAACTCCACTCAGATGCAAGGTACACCTCTTCCACCTGCCTCCTCTAAACATGCACATAAAAGTGTATCCACTATTTTATATTTTACACACACACACACACTCCACTGCACAGAGTTCTCCAAGGGAAGAATTATAAGGAAAATGAACCATGTGACAGATTTTGTTCAGTCACTTAATGTACTACTGGAAGGTACTCTGATATGTTTGTATGGCAGAGCCCAAAACATTTTCCTAGAGCATATCTTTTGAAAAACATCCAATCGTGATTTTTAAAATGTCAGTGATGGAGAATCCACCACGATCTTTGGTAAATTGCTTCCATGGTTAATTACTGGCACCATTAAATATTTACACCTTATTTCCAGTCTGAATTTGTCTAGTTTGAAAGTTCCAGCCACTGGATTGTGTTATAAATTTCTCTGCTAGATTGAAGATCCCATTACATTTAACTTTCTCTTTGTTCAGCTAAATAGATCTCCTTGAGTATCACTACAAGGTATGTTTTCTAATTCTTTAATCTTTCTCGTGGCTCTTCTCTGAACCCTCTCCAATTTATCAACATGCTTCTTCAACTGTGGACACCAGAATCGGACATAGCATTTCAAGGGCGATCACACTGGTGCCAAAGACAGAGGTAAAATACACATCTCTACTCCTACTTGAGACTCCGCAGTTTGTGTCCCAGGATTGCATTAGCATTTTGGCCACAGCATCAGACTGGGGGCTTATGTTCAGCTGATTATCCACCACAACCACTAAATCCTTTTCAGAGCCATTGCTTCCTAGGATAGAGTCCCCTATCCTGTAAGTATGGTCTATAGCAGAAGTTAGCAAACTACAGCCTGCGGGCCACATCTGTCCTGCCCGGCCCTTGAGCTCCTGGCCGGGGAGGCTAGCCCCTGCTGTCTCCCTCCCCCGCAGCTGCACGGGCAGTGCTCTGGCCCACCGCCCCTGTTGGGCAGTGCAGTGGCATAGCTGGCTCCGGCACGGTAAGAGGGCAGGGAGCTGGGGGGTTGGATAAGGGGCAGGGGGTCCCGAGGAGCAGTCGGGGGAAGGGGGTGGTTGGATGGGGCAGAGGTTCTGGGGATAGGGCGGTAGGGGATGGGAAGCAGGGGGAGTTGGATGGGGGTGGGATCCCAGGGGACGGTTGGATAGGCATGGGAGCCCTGGGGGGGCCTGTCAGGGGTGTGGATAGGGGTCATGGCAGTCAGGGGACAGGGAGCGGGGGGGAGGTCCCAGAGGGTGGTTAGGGGCGGGGGGTCCCGAGAGGGGGTGGTCAGGGGTCAAGGAGCAGAGGCATTTTGGATGGGTCGGGGGTTCTAAGGGGGGAAGGAAGTGGGAAGAGGTGGATAGGGGGTGGGGTCCAGGCTGTTTGGGGAGGCACAGCCTTCCCTACCTGGCCCTCTATACAGTTGCACAACCCCGATGTGGCCCTCAGGCCAAAAAGTTTGCCCACCCTGGCCTATAGTCTTCGTTCCTAGATACATGCATTTATATTTTATGGTATTAAAAGGCATATTGTTTACTTGTACCCCATTTACCAAGAGATCCAGATCACTTTGAATCAATAACCTGTGGTCGTCATTATTTGTCACTGCCTCAGTTAGTGTCTTCTGCAAACTTTCTTTGTGATTTTATGTTTCCTTCCAGGTCACTGATAAAGATGTTAAATAGCATAGGGTCTAGAACAGATCCTTGCAGGACCCCACTGGAAATATACCCACTCAATGACTATTCCCCATTGACAGTTACATTTTGAGGCCTATCAGTTAGCCAGTTTTTAATTCCTTTAATGTGTGCCATGTTAATTTCATATCATTGTACTTTTGTTTTAATCAAAATGTTGTGTGGCACCAAGTCAAATGCCTTACAGAAGTCTATCAACACACACACCTTTAATCAACCAAATTTGTAATCTCATTTTAAAAAAATAAATCAAGTTAGTATGACAGGTTCTATTTCCCATAAACCCATGCTGATTTTCAATAATTATATTACCTTCCTTTAATTCATTATTAATCAAGGCCTGTATCTGCCACTCCATTATTTTGCCCAGGATCAATGTCTAGCTGACAGTCCTATAATTTACCTGGGTCATCCCATTTACCCCTTTTTAAAAATTGGCACAATATTAACTCTCTTTCAAGCCTCCTGGAACTTCTCCAGTGCTCCAAGTCCAGCTAGTGCCCCAGCCAGCTCTTTTAAAACTCTTGAATGCAAATTATCTGGACCTACTGATTTAAAGTAGCAGCTTCTGTTTAACATCCTCCAGAGATAAGTGGACTAGAAAGAGCATCACTACCACACAATGAGGCCATATCTTTTTTCCCCCCCCAGAACAGAAATATTTATTGAACACCTCTACTTTTTCAGCATTATTATAGGTAATTCTACTATTTCCACCAAGCAAAGGACTAATACAATTTTATTTGTAAAGTTTATATATTTTAAGCTACAGCAAGAGGTTTGAATGATGGGACCTAGAAAAGCAAAAATGTTTGAGGGCGGATCAATAAATCAATCAGTTAGGTAGTCTCTGCAGACTAATGCTAAAACCATATCCAACTGAACAAAAACTTTGCCAAAGGACTTCATGAAATAGCTAATGAAGTCTGTTATGCACAGACAGTTGTAGTCTCTATAGAACCATGCTGATCACTTTACCTATGTGTGGGGGAGAAAACAGACATACTACTGCTCTGTGACTTCAGGGATGATTGAAACCTTTAGTGTAGTTTTGACTGATCTGCAGTCACCAAATGGAGAAAGATGGCTGCATTTCCCCCCATGAATGTTAAGGTTTTTTTTTTTCCTGTTTTGCTTCTTGCTTTTTGCGTCTTGCCGCCTTGAGTCTTGTTCATAGGCTCCAGTAACTCATTGTTGAAAAAAATCAATTTCTATTCAATTAGGAGATGAAAATTTCCCTGCTGGAAACTGAAAACAATCAGCTGCAGCTTGCTAGCTTTCAGATTACAGGTCTCTGATGCGTAGAATAGAGTATTATTCTATCACTATACGTATTGCATTGTCTGATCGTGATCAAGCATTACTTTTGAACACAATACAGCTTGTGGACTAATATGGCAATGTACTTAAGACCTTATTCATACACATTCTGATGACTATAGATTTCATTGTTGACATACTTTTTTTATTCCATTGCTGTCCTGTTTCATCCACTACCTTTTGTCCAAAGCACTTGCAATTCAGTACTATAGCTTATAATCAAGGGAAGAAAGTCTTTGAAATTGAAGGTAAAGTCATCACTGGTCCATGGACAAGCCAGTCAGGAAGGAAGACGCCATGTATGATGCAAATTTACCATCTTTTTCAACAGTAAATAAATATTATTTCCATGGTCACTGTGGTTCCAAGTTGCAGTGATCAGTTTAGCCTCTTGGCTATTCAAAATCATTTTATTCCCCCCCCCCCACACCACCACCAATTTTTCTTATTTGATGTCTTATGAGCAGAGTGAGCTTTTAATACTCTACGTCTAAAATCTGAGCTGCCTTGGTTAAGTTTTCATGGGTCACACAAATTGTAGTGATGCTCAGACATCATGATAATCAGTGTGGGATAAATCCTTAGACAGTTGCTGTTCCTCAGATGGATCAGTTTAACTCTTATGATCAAGAAGAGGGTGTGAAGAAGTCACTGTGGCTGGGGAGAGGCAGACAGGCAGAACTAGAGCATTTTAGAGCAACTTACGCCTTATCTTTTCTGGGCCATATTGGTTTTGCCTGAGGTAGCTTTCCTAGAAAATTTAACATAAGTGAGGTTAATTGTAATGATTACATTTAATTTTATCTTGCCCCTCCCCACAAAGTCATTTCCCTGAATAATTGCTTCTGTGCCATGGCTCTGCCAAAGGATTTTGGGAATCTAATCCTGCTGCTGTGCCTACCAATATCCCACCCCATTTAAAATGTACCAAGGACACTGCATTTGCCGGTCTGTAATTTTCTATCACTGCCTCAATTACTGACAGTCTGATCGTTTAACATTTGTTTTTCCTGAGCGCACGAGTAAATCTGAAACACACTCATTTTCACAAAAAGTGAACGCAGACAAACCATATTCATATTTACATTAAAATGCATACTTTCCAGATGTGTTTCCTGGTATTCACCCAACTCTAATTTTCAGCATCTGTGTAGAAATATTCATTATTTTTAATGTGTCTACTTTTGAGTTTCATTACAAAAGCCACACTCACAGCAGGCTTGTTGTAATAAATGCAGTCACTGGGTGACAAACATCCCATCACCTTGAGTACATGCACACAACCGCCATTCAGAGCTTTTATACATTTTTTTAAAACTTTGCTGTGAACTAATTGCAATATTGAGAAATATCCTGTGCATGATTGGATGTTTTTCTAAAAGATCTGCTCGAGAGAAAAAATTGGGGAAGTTTAGTGGCCTGTGTTACACAGGAGGTAAGACTAGATCACAATTCTCCCTTAGAATCTATGAGATCAAACAAAACAAGCCATAGAAAAATAATGATGGCTAAAGAGTTGTATGTGCTAGATGCTCCCCCTCCTCTTCATTGGATGGAGGGGAACAAAGAAGCAAATTTTAACAATCATGCCCCCCAAACTGCTAGTGGTTAGCAGGGTGAGGAAGTAGAGAGACTCCACACCATTTCATACTCTCAAAGAGCCTTCAGAAGCCCTTCTGCAAGATTAGAGCTCCACATGCTTTTGGGAACTGCATTTAGGATGAGATACAAGAAGCAACCACTTTTTTCCCCATGGCAAGCTCCCCTCCACACCATCCAGTTATGCTACAAGTTATCCAAGTGAAAGCCAATACAGCATTAATTTCTGAACAATCACCTCCAAAGTTTCTATTATGTGGCTATGGGGAGGCATTAAGTAACAGTATGGCTCCCTGAAGAGCAGTTTGAAGGTGCAGGAGCAACAGTCCTACCAGTTTAAATAAGGAGGCAGCCCTGACTAGCATGTCATGTTTGCTAGCATTGGAAAGATCAAGCGTAAAGCTGAAGCCTATAATTTAATGGTTACAGTTACTGTCTGTTACTACTTTGGCTGAGCAGTCAGTGATTAGGTACTTAGACTGCACACGTGAATTCTTATCGCTCAGTTCTTATATGATCCATGGACTGAAGTCCCTCTGTACTTTGTCATATGCTTGTTTTTATTACTTTCTCCACACCACCAAAGTGAAAACTTGATAGTGTTTATGATTCTATGAAACCAGGGAGTATGATGTTTGTCATTCATTGCCTTCATAGTATCTTCTGTGTTGGTGGGATGCGGGGGGCAGAGGAGGGAAAGGAAGAATGCATACAGAATCTCACCTTCTGTCCGGGGAGTTAAGAAAATATCTGTTCCTCCTGCATTCCTTACATGGGAAACTGGAGAAATAATTCAGTGTACTGAGAATTATGACAGGTGGAGAGTCAAACTCATAGTGACCTGGAAGTTTCTTCTCATAGGATGCTGTCTCCGGATAAGGGATCAACTACCACAGCCTGTTTGTGGAATGTGTTGAGATGACAGGTTTAATTTGTTGCTCTGTCAAAATTCAAATGTGTACAGGCAGATTGGACATCTACTTGTACCTGATCTTCCCCCTCCCCCCCCGAGTTTGGTCAAGTGAGATAGCACAAAGTTCATATGGGTGCCCCAGGGAGTGTGTAGTGCAGATAATGCTCTTCAGAAAAGAGGAACTCTATGTTTATATTGAGTGAAGTATGGGAGAAGTCCACTTACCCCCTTAACTTTCTGCTGAGGAAAGGCTGGCCCCCAGCCTGCTGATGAAAGCATCTGTTCCCAGATTTCTAGGGTGGGTGAATGTAGGGAAGAGTGGGCCATCAACAGGAGGTTTATCACCTCCAACACAAAGTTCATCCAGGTTGCCTGAAGAAGGCAGAGGCTTGAGTCCAAATTGGAAGTTTAGTCCCTTGTCTTTAAAGAGTACTGTCATAAAGACACTGGAATACAGACTGGTCACAGGGAAAGCAAGTAGATTAATTACCAGTCGCTCTAGATGCCTCACTAAACATTTTTGGGTGTGGAAGGAATTAATAACATCTCTTCAGACATCTGTAATAGATTCCCTTAAGCAGGGACCAGTGATTAGAAACATAGCATCTACCATGAACTCCATGAACTCTAGCCTGGGAGATGGGGAATAGCTGAAAGCTTTGGGATAAATCCAGTTTATGTAGTGTGCCTGCAATATGAGGTTTCGGCAGCTTGCCTCTGCCTCAGTCAAGAAATGCACACCATTTTAGTAGTACCTGCACACTTTAGCACACATGTACAAAATCTAGTGTGTGTGTGTGTGTGTGTGTGTGTGTATCTATCTATCTATCAGGGATTGGAGCAAACACAACCCTTTACATGTGAATAAATCTGACTTGTGCATGAGTACTGACATTAAGCAAAAGCACACACGGACTTTTTAAAAACATGAGCCATATTATCTAAACATACCCCAGTAGACCTTAGGAGTTAAGCCACAAGTTCCATTACCATGGTAAAGGCACCTGGAGCAACACAAAGATATCAGGGCCCTTCTTCCCCCATGTGGGGAAAATACATAAGGAGCGTGAAGCCAGCAGAGAGGCTAGAGCAGGGGATGGTGTAAGTTTCTCCACTCAACAAGTTTTGTTTTGTTTCAACTTCATACTCTTCATAACAAGTAAATGAACAGAAGTCCTCCTTTGGGTATGACATGTCACACGAAGGCCAGAGCTATGGTAAAATGAAAAGGATATTGTGGTTTTATTCCCAGATCTGTAAGCCAGCCTGTACTGAATTTACTTTCCACAACAAAAACTTCCCTCTGTTCTGAAGTACCATTTTATAGAATCATAGACTTTAAGGTCAGAAGAGACCATTATGATCATCTAGTCTGACCTCCTACACAACGCAGGCCACAGAATTTCACCCACCCACTCCTGTAACAAATCCCTGACCTATGCAAGTCCTCAAATCGTGGTTTAAAGACTTCAAGGTGCAGAGAATCCTCCAGCAAGTGACCTGTGCCTCACGCTGCAGAGGAAGGCGAAAAACATAAAGCATAGTCCTGGATTAGCCACAATGTTTACTTATAGAATAACCACTATACACCGTTAGCATCTTACCCCAAAAAGTCACGTTATCGAAGACACTAAAGCATGCAATTAAGATTTTCCATAGGATTGCCACCTCCAATAAGTATCTTCCAGACGCTAATCCAATTACCTTATTATATACAGCATCTAGCTTCCAGTGTAGATTGTGCAAGACTTCAAAATATTGCGATAGCATTTGGGTGGCCATAGGAACTTCACGTTGCTGTGTTTTACTAACTGATTATTTTCCCCTTTTTCATTTCTGTCTCTCTTTACAATCTTTCTTTCCCATATCAGCTTGAAAGATAAGACGATGCTTTTTACACTATTTAAGAAATATACGCATGGTGGATGCTTGGTGCATTCTTTTCCTCCAAAGCAAGGAAAGATCATATTCAAATGGCTTCTGTGAAGAACTGCCTAGTACCTAGACTGCTTTTTAAAAAATAATATAGAAAAAAAGATTTTGAGCGGAGTCACTGCAAAGCCACTACAGAACCCCAAGTTGCCATCATCCTTGGAATGTGTTTATATGAAGAAATGAGAAAGCCAAACCCATGTCAATTCCTATTTAAATCAAGAGGGAAATATGCTAGTCAAACTGGAGTGGGAAAGCATCAGTGTTTTGGGGAAGAAATAATGGGTCAAATCCTCAACTGACATAAATAGACTATTGCCTTCAAAACCTAATCAGGTTCTTCGAGGATATTGAAGGAAATGGACACATGCTGATTTACACTATCTGAGGATCTGGCCTGACATTTTCATACTGCTCAAAGTCTTGTAAAATTAGAGGTATAAAAAATTAGAGGTATAAAAAATCATAAAGTGAGAGCACAAACGATTGGATCAGCATGTTTGATCAATACTCTATTAGTTGTTTTTCATTAGCAGGCAACACCCTCCTTAATTCTCTGTCTCTCTCTGCTGACTCAGCTCGTTTTTTGCATCTCTCCACTTGACATTATTCTGACAGTTGTGCTCAGCATTCTGCAGATTGGGCTTCTCAGTACAAAAGAGGCATCGAAAAGGAGAGACCGCAGAGATGTTAGGAGAAAGAATATGACTGCTGAGGTACCAGTAAGGTTGCCCAAATGAATTTTCCGTTCCACACTACCTCGAGCAGAAAGAGATTTTATTCCCCTTTGTCACAGATACTATAGCAAAGCAATTATTCAATAGCCTTTGTAATCCCAGAAAGGAGAAATTTCAGATGGGATTTTCTAAGGGGTCAAAAGGAATTGGGCACCCAATTCAAATTGAATTTAGGTGCCCAGCTCCCTTAGAAAAAACTATAAGCTTAACACTTCAGTGGAGCTACCCTCCAGCTAAGGATCTCTCCCCTCTCACCATTTTTTAAATCCTGTTTTGCTACCACCTGATAATTATACATACAAACACACACACACACACACACACACACACACACACACCCCTCTCATGTAGGGGTACAGTAGTACAGAGCTTATGCTGAGGCTGAAAGCCAGCTGTCCTCTGGCTGCTAGAAGTTCGCAACTGTGGTGGGGGGTGTTAAAAACAGAAGCAGGAGAATCCATATTAACCGTGCCACTTTGTCTTTAGCTCACTCCCCCATTATGCTTAAAATTATATTCCTGACTAGTCAACACTCAGAGGCAGCTCCTTCTAGAACGATAACGTAGCTGACTTTTTCGTCTATTGCATATTGCTTTTAATTTTAATTCCATAGATTTTTTTTCCTGTCAGACAGCTAAACGTATTATATTGACTGTTGCTTAGACATCCAAAAAAAAAATCATTTCCTTGAAATACTATTTATGTCAATAAGCTATATCTTATGGATGCTTCATATTAAAATTTAATTATTGTTCATCTCACTGTTCTTAAGTGTAATGAAGTGTGTGATTTCCCTGGAACCATCCACTGAGCCTTAAGGTGTAGATCTATTTCATATGGTCCACCTCTGTCACAGCACTGTTCAACAGCACAGTTATTGGAGCCAAGTAGTGTGGAGCCAGAAAAGATACAGTATGGATACATGTAACCCTTTGAGCATTTTTTGTCCCATGCAATCTGTTCAGATCAATGCTGAAGCTGTTTACAAGGCAGCACCTGTTCGAACATAATCTTAATATCCCATTTACTTGTAGCAATCCCCATAAGTTATCATCTAAAACCATTTACCAAAAATGAATGGCTTGCACAATCTCCTTAAGTTACCTCTATTGGGAATAAAGCTAATTAGTTTCTAACCCTGAGTTTGCTTGTTTTCTATAGTAATAATCACTAGTTGACTAGAACCAAGGGAATTGGTATAACCTTTGTGGTTTTTGTCTTAACTTCAATTGATAAAATGTATCTATTTGTGGTACATGGACTTTAAGTCAAACATTGAAGGATGAAAGCCATTAGAGACCTACAAATTGATAAGATGTCTCAATAATGCACTAAATTTGTCCAATTTTTCCACTTATTTGTTGAATCCTAGGTTATGGAGAGTTCCTAAAATAAAAAACCTAAAGGCATGATAGTATGGTACAGAACCATGAACTTTTATTATTTCTGCATTGAGTATTCATACAGTACTCACTAATCTCCCAAAGTCCTCGACCAGCATGCAGTAGGCTCATAGTAAAAACTTCTATAGTTAGAACAACTTTGTTGTTCCAAAGAGCTGGTCATGAATCTGGAAGTGATAATCTCAGGAAATTCCTCCATGCACTAACAGGAAAAGAGAGCCCCATTCTTTGGCACCCTAAAATCTACAGCACCGGTAGTCTTCAGATTCTCCATAGAGGGAGTTGCCATAGTTCAGGACAACTGCGTCTCTATCATCCACTGTGGTCCCTCAAGAGAACCCACTCTAGGCTCCTGAGCCATTACATCTCTTGCACCTGCATGTCTCTCCCTCCTGACCAGGGTTTTCCAGCCTACGCAGTTCCTTGTCTACATTGTAATATCTCCAGCAAGCCAAACTTCCTAAACTGGCCAGAATCTGTGCTTGTCTTTCTTTTTAAAGGTTATGAACAGCTGTAATTGCTAGCCATTACAAATGACCACACAGCTCTTTCTAGGCAAGCACTTTTATTCATAAGGTGAAAGCATTATAGAGATCATTAAAAAAAAAAAGTCTACATACATGCTAATAAGCTTACCAGAGATCACTCCTGAACTCCAACCAGCACTCTGGCAGAAGTCATTCCTTCACACACCACAAAGGAGTTTTTCTGTAGTTAGAAGTTCGTAATAGGCCTAGCTCAGAACTAGCATGAACATGAATAGCTCAGTCTTTCTTTTATACAGCGTGGGCCTTTGATGTTGGCCTCATGCTGATCATGGCTCACTCCTCAGGGCATAACTTCAAAAGGCTGGGTATTTGCATAACTGGAGATGGGGAATTTATATTCGTTACCCCTTAGAGAATCCCCAGGCAAACCACTTGACACTGCTTGTCCTAAACGTCCATTCTTGTCTGGCACATTGTACAATACAATCAGAAGTACATAACACTTCCCATGGGTTGCATCACATACAATCCCAGCCCACAGTAATACATAATCTTTGCATTTAATACAATGGACTGCAAAAATACTTATACTTAATATAATCAGGTTTTTCGAGGATATTGAAGGAAATGGACATAATCTGTCACCGGGGCATTTGGGTTAGACTTGGACTCAGAGGGCATGTACAATCCCACACAGGCCAGCCTGTTCCTCATGCAGTCTATTCCTCACCCAAAAGAGCTATGCATTGCCTCATGGATACATCAGAATATAGACCCAGGTTAATGTGGTTTTGAAGCACTAACATATGCCCTTTCCCCACCACATTCCAGCTCAAATGGGTCTGCATTTGGCCCTATGGACATATATTCAAATGACAAAATATGTTTTGGCCTTTCAAGTCAGGCTCATGAACATTACTGAGCATAAATATCTAGGGTGCAAAATAAGTTACTATTATAAATTGTTTTTTTGGAATGTAATCCAATGGTGGGATTACTTTTGACTAGCTGTAAATGTGTTAAATAGCATTACTTCTGCATCCAGAATCAACAGCACTGACTTTAGAGATTTTTGTGCTGCTATGGTTACTTCCAGGCTGCAGATGTTTTTTACAAGATTGTATCAATAAAGGAATAATGTCACATTTTACATAAGAAAGGCTATTACTCCCTCTGTTACAGGTGTGAGTTTCGATCCAGAGACAGGAAGTATTCTCCTGATAAGCATGAAGGAATCTTTTTCACTATCATCTCATTTAAGAACCAAAACCCCACTAAAAGTATAAAAAACTTAAATAGCCTGTGAATTACAAGGAGATCTCTATATAGATGCAATAAATACATACCCTACTTGTGTTGTTTATGAATTCACAATATGAAAAAAAAGATTTTGAAAGAGAAAAAAAGTGGGCTTCTGTACGTTAGGACAATTTTTGTTCAGCTGTCTTCTATTGATGCACATATTGTAGCAGATAGAGCATACCAACTGAATTTAGTGACCTTAGTAAGCTAAAGCCTCACTGATATTTACAGGGTGTTGTGACTTGAACAGCCTGTTGCCGTTTGTATGTTGAACAAGTTAGATCCTATAAAACGTTTTACAAAAGGAAAGGCTAGATTTTGAGGAACGAAACAAAAAGTCTCAAGAAGAGCCCAAATCCACTGAAATTTACAGATTTCTCTCTCTCATAGTCATACAGTACCTGACCAAAAAGATCTGTTGCTAAGCAACATCATTCCCCTTTTCCCTTGTTTGGTTTCACACACAAACAAAGGACCACTGAAGAAGTGTCCTTGCCAAACAGCCTTAATAGTTATGAGCCAGCATCTCAAGGAATGACAACGTGACTCCGCTCCACCTGCATAGAACTTGTATTTGGGCTTTATGTGGGTGAAGTGCAGAGAGAGAGAGGTGAAAGCTAACACTCTCTTTGCTGTGAACTGGGGGGGGGGGGCCGGGAAGAGTGAAGTTTCCTTTTGTTGTTGTGAAAGAGAAAAAGGAAAGAAAAGGAAAGAAAAGGAAAGGAAAAATATGCTTTACCTGAGGTAGTTTTGTCAAACCTACTGCAAGTAAAGCTTTAGTGGCAGCCTCCAAATTCCCAAAGCTGATTTTTTTTTGTCCCTCTCCACATTGTAATTGGTTTCAAAAGGGAGGCAAAGAGTAAGGTCAAATCTGACAGTTTTCTATTTCACAGTCTTTTGAGCTGGATTTTATCCACGTGATCAGCAGGAGATGCTTTAACAAGGAGGAGACCTTGGCAGCGGGAAGGCTCAATAAAATGGACACCAAAGAATAAACCTAAAGAAGCATGAACGCAAGATTTGATCACAGGATCTTAAAGTCATATCATGCCCTGGATCTGAGAAGATCCCAATGGTATCAATAGGAATTGAATGCAACAGATCCAGGGCATGATATGGCCCACTGAATTTAGAGACGACAAAGACATATTAGGTTAACTTGTTCAATTCTCTTCCATTGTTCTCTGAAGTATATTCTTGGATGCTTTCTCCAGTCTAGTTTTAATTACTCAAGCTTCAGCCACCTCTATGGTGAAACAATTCACCAGTCCAAGACTTCACTGTTAAGAAAAATAAAGGCCCTAAGGAAACATCAACAGGGATGCTAATGGGGAAAGTTGGGAAGGGAAGAGAAAAGCATACATCCCGTTCTGCTATTCATCTTAAAAATAACCAGTCACTTAGGGCTTATCTATTCCAGGGATATTTGTGCAGATGAAGCTACACTGTTGTAGCTGTGCTGGATTAATAGGGAACTAATCTCCATTTGGGGTATGTCCCAATATAAATATTCCCATTACAGACAGGCCACTAAGCTTTAAGTTGTTGTTACTCAAGGTTAATATGAGATCAGCCATACAACTTGAATTTTGTACATGAATAATATTAGCAAGGAGAAGAATGGTACACATATGGAAACATCTATTCTAAGAAGCCGCAGATAAGTGACTCCACAATATCAGGGGAAGAGGCAGGAGAAGCCAGATAGAAAGTGCTCAAATTTGGATAAAAGGTAGGTCAGGAAAATGCACTCATATATAAAACATTACAGTAGCTATTCTTCCTTTCCTAGCTAAAAATACCTCAACTTTTCAAGCCAAAGGTAGTTAAGCAAAACACATTTGGGCCAGGATTATTATTTTACAAAAAGGGCACCTAAACTTTAGCCCCCAAGTTAAATTTAACCACCTAGATAACTGGACTGATTTTTAAAGAGTTCTGGGAACACAATCCCACTTGCAGGACTCAGAGAATGAGACTAGTCTTTGCTTTTCAAGCACACATTCATTGTAAGTGTCTGTAAGAAAAAAGGGCTGCCATCCCCTCCTAAGCAGGCTGTTTCAAATTTCGTGTTTCGGTCGTGAGATGTTGGAACACTATAGTGTAGTTTTTGAACCCCAAATATTCAGCAACTTAAATAAAATCCACATTTACACTAGTGGCCATTTAATTGCATTATACATGAGGCCCTAATTGTTATTACTTTTTATAATAGTTAGATTTTAGTGAAACTATTTTTTTTACCTGCCTGGCAAATCTAAACCTAACTAAAATCAGAGATGCTCAAATATATCTTGATATCCCTAAAAGAACTGGCAAGCCACAACAATTTTTCATTTACCTTATCAGGTCTGTGAATAACTTTACAAGCAGTAGCTAAAGGTAAGCACAGTGAAAAACTGATTTGAAAATAAACATGCTTAAGAAAAAGCATCCAATCTGCCTAAAACATACAAAAAGTAATATCTTTCTGAAAAGTGCATGGTGGAGAAGATTGGATGGAAAGAGTCATCCAATAAGTCCCTCATCATCACAAGTCCAAATCTGTTGGGTGTTACTGTAAGGGAGGGTTAAATATACTGATGCATGATTAGAGCTGTTACAGGTTGAATTAGTCACTGTATTGTAAACTTATCTGAGGAATTTAGCTCTTATTTGCTCACAAGTATGGTATGGCATCATTCATTATTGCTCAACTTATGCTTTGTGTAAAAAAACGACAACCAACAACAACAGAAGTTTTGACCCAGGGCTTGTCTGTCAGCTGCTCACTATGAATATTTTCTATTCATGTCCTGCAATTAGTTTCATAACTCTCATGATATTGAGTCCGTTTTGTGATTTCTAATATTTAGAAAGAGCAGAAAGGTTTTCTGCAAATTATCTGTGAACAAGTCATGATTTTAGCAAATTTGTTCAATATTTAAAATTAGTCAAGTATTTCTTTCTATATTCATGCCAGAAAAACAGATTTGGTGCAAACACACTCAAATGTTTATCTATGCTATTATTCAGGATACTTTCCACAAAGATTCTTTCAATAAAGATGTGCTCACCTGAATATTCTCAAACACATGAAAGAGGTTATAAAAACCAACAAAGCAAAGAATATTTGATTATATACAAAAATACTCAAAATTTCCTCCTCTGTTTGCCTAGCATTTTACAAGATACTTAGCTATTTGAGCCAAATAAATTCCAAGATTGTATACAAGTTATAAACTGGTAGAATGGCTCAGAAGAAAAAAAAATGCAGCTGCAGTCAGGAAGATGGGATGGGAACCTGGGAGGCAGTGACCATGAGATGGTCGAGTCCAGAATCCTGACACAGGGAAGAAAGGAGAGCAGCAGAATATAGACCCTGGACTTCAGAAAAGCAGACTGACTCCCTCAGGGAACTGATGGGCAGGATCCCCTGGGAGAATAACACGAGAGGGCAAGGAGTCCAGGAGACCTGGCTGTATTTTAAATAATCCTTATTGAGGTTACAGGGACAAACCATCCCGATGTGTAGAAAGAATAGTAAATATGGCAGGCGACCAGCTTGGCTTAACAGTGAAATCCTTGCTGATCTTAAATACAAAAAAAGAAGCTTACAAGAAGTGGAAGATTGGACAAATGACCAGGGATGAGTATAAAAATATTGCTCGAGCATGCAGGAGTGAAATCAGGAAGGCCAAATCACACTTGGAGTTGCAGATAACAAGAGATGTTAAGAGTAACAAGAAGGGTTTCTTCAGGTATGTTAGCAACAAGAAGAAAGTCAAGGAAAGTGTGGGCCCCTTACTGAATGGGGGAGGCAACCTAGTAACAGAGGATGTGGAAAAAGCTAATGCACTCAATGCTTTTTTTGCCGCTGTCTTCACGAACAAGGTCAGCTCCCAGACTACTGCACTGGGCACCACATCATGGGGAGGAGGTGACCAGCCCTCTGTGGAGAAAGAAGTTGTTCAGGACTATTTATAAAAGCTGGATGAGCACAAGTCCACGGGGCCGGATGCGCTGCATCCAAGAGTGCTAAAGGAGTTGGCAGATGTGATTGCAGAGCCATTGGCCATTATCTTTGAAAACTCATGGTGATTGAAGGAGGTCCCGGATGACTGGAAAAAGGCTAATCTAGTGCCCATCTTTAAAAAAGGGAAGGAGGAGGATCCGGGGCACTACAGGCCAGTCAGCCTCACCTCAGCCCCTGGAAAAAATCATGGAGCAGGTCCTCAAGGAATCAGTTCTGAAACATTTAGAGGAGAGGAAAGTGATCAGGAACAGTCAGCATGGATTCACCAAGGGCAAGACATGCCTGACTAATCTAATTGCCTTCTATGACAAGATAACTGGTTCTGCGGATGAGGGGAAAGCAGTGGACATGTTATTCCTTGACTTTAGCAAAGCTTTTGACACAGTCTCCCACAGTATTCTTGCCAGCAAGTTAAAGTAGTAGAGGCTGGATGAATGGCCTATAAGGTGGATAGAAAGCTGGCTAGATTGTCGGGCTCAAGGGGTAGTGATCAATAGCTCCATGTTTAGTTGGCAGCCGGTATCAAGTGGAGTGCCCCAAGAGTCGGTCCTGGGGCCGGTTTTGTTCAATATCTTCATTAATGATCTGGGGAGGAGGGCGTGGTTTGCACCCTCAGCAAGTTTGCAGATGACACTAAACTGGGAGGAGAGGTAGACACGCTAGAGGGTAGGGATAGGATAAAGAGGGACCTAGACAAATTAGCGGACTGGGCCAAAAGAAATCTGATGAGGTTCAACAAGGACAAGTGCAGAGTCCTGCACTTAGGACGGAAGAATCCAATGCACTGCTACAGACTAGGGACCGAATGGCTAGGCAGCAGTTCTGCAGAGAAGGACCTAGGGGTGACAGTGGATGAGAAGCTGGATATGGGTCAACAGTGTGCCCTTGTTGCCAAGAAGGCCAATGGCATTTTGGGCTGTATAAGTAGGGGCATTGCCAGCAGATCAAGGGACGTGATCATTCCCCTGTATTTGACATCGGTGAGGCCTCATTTGGAGTACTGTGTCCAGTTTTGGGCCCCATACTACAAGAAGGATGTGAAAAAATTGGAAAGCGTCCAGCGGAGGGCAACAAAAATGATTAGGGGACTGGAACACATGACTTATGAGGGGCGGCTGAGGGAACTGGGATGGTTTAGTCTGCGGAAGAGAAGAATGAGGGGAGATTTGATAGCTGCTTCCAACTACCTGAAAGGGGGTTCCAAAGAGGATGGCTCTAGACTGTTCTCAGTGGTAGCAGATGACAGAACAAGGAGTAATGGTCTCAAGTTGCAGTGGGGGAGGTTTAGGTTGGATATTAGGAAAAACTTTTTCTCTAGGAGGGTGGTGAAGCACTCTAATGCATTACCCAGGAAGATGGTGGAATCTCCTTCCTTTGAAGTTTTTAAAGTGAGGCTTGACAAAGCCCTGGCTGGGATGATTTAATTGGGGATTGGTCCTGCTTTGAGCAGTGGGTTGGATTAGATGACCTCCTGAAGTCCCTTCCAACCCTGATATTCTATGATTAAGATCTTTTCCTCAAGAGACATTTCCTGGTTAAGAAAACAACTCTTTAAACCAAAAGTAGTTTACCCAACCAGGATAGCAAAATAAATTAACCTAAGCAGAAAAAAGCCCCAGAGAGCGCCATAGTTGGTTGCTCCTCTTCCATCTCTCCCCAAGCAGCCAATTTGTAGTACATCCTTCGGAGTTCTGTGCAAGGCTGAGGTTAACTCCTTGTTTACTGGGAACTAGCAGGGCCCTTGAACATACCTTATCTTAACGTCCATCCCAAAAAACAGGAAAGATGGTCTCACTAAAGAGATTTGTGTTTTTTTTTTAAAATAAAGTAGTAGATTGTATGGCAAGATTGTTAAATTATGCGTTATTGAAGTCCCATTTCCCAAGGAATCAGCCATTATAAGTAATTACCAACTGGTTTGTCAGTTATCCATCCTGAGGCAAAGCTGAGAACGGTTAACTGTCTAATAAAGTAGCTAGTCACCAGAGTACTGGAAGCTTTCAGAGGTATTCTTATGAAGACTTAAAAATACTTTACGATCCAAATATTTCATGCATTTTCAAAAAGACTGGGTAAATAGCATGAGGGTGGTACAGCCATTAAGAACCAGCTGTGATAAAAATTGGTTATTTATGTTTACTGATAGTTAGCAACTAATTTTCCACCACTCCAAGCAGAGAATACTTTTCATTTGACAAATTAATGTGTGCTGTAGCTTCACATTCCCTGTTTCTGTATCACATTTTGTTCAGTTCTAATCTTGTTAGGGTTTCATTTTTAGAACAAACAGTGTTGCCACTGAATAGAATGCT
Organism: Natator depressus; assembly: GCF_965152275.1. Taxonomy (NCBI): domain Eukaryota; kingdom Metazoa; phylum Chordata; order Testudines; family Cheloniidae; genus Natator; species Natator depressus. Next base: position 105,370,480 of record NC_134238.1, read on the forward strand.
TGAAATGGAACACCACCACTCTCACTGCAGCCTTCCCTATTCTAGTAAGATGTGGATGAAGGAGCAGTCATGTGTTGCAACACGACTCCTGCCATTTAAATATAGATCTATGAATATTGAGAAAAATGCATGCATGTTTGTGTCTGTAAATGTATTTGTCAATTTTATTCTGAAACCAGTGTTCCTGCAACTGGGTCAACCTTCAGCTGCTTGAAAGCAAGTGGTCCAATAGGTGAAGGGTATTCTAGACCTCGTGGGTGAATCAGTGTGTTTTTGATGTGCCAAAATACAAATATCCATGTGTAATCTCTATAATAAGATATTGACACAAGTAATATCATAAATCTCAAAATTAGTTAAAGCATGATTACCATACAAGTTAATTAACATGATGGGCATTTCTAGGTTTTTCTATACCTTTACATCTGTGCGACTATCACAACAGCTGTGGGCCAAATTAATCCCTGGTGTAACTCCAATTATTTCATTAGATTTAATGGGCTGAATTCATCCCAGATGCATATTATAGGAGCTTACAAAAAGTCACTGGCCCCCTATTTTATGGAGCTTTTTATAGTTGAAGTGTTAAAGAAACAGTCAAAGAAATATGTACAAAATACAAACCCCTAGAGCTAACCTGGGTGGCACATAGAGAACAATGCAAGCTAGATAAGCACTGGTAAAGGGATCCTCAAACCATGCACTGAGATATTTAACTAAAAAAAACCCAAAACACAGTTTTGCCTTGACAATCTTCATGATCTTTTTCCATATGCTTTCCAGCAACACATACGTCAATTGTGGGTTTTTTGGTTTTGTTTTTTTTGGCAGAAAGAGAAAGTATTTCAGCTACTTGTGGAAATATATATATGCTCTGTGTCACAAATATAAATTCACATGAATGTTTGCACCCAAGGGGACTTATTCAGTTCTCTTCCCGTTTATTGAATTTTCCATTTTCCAGTCAGGGAGCAGAAACAATGCTAGGTGTGAGATACCAATATCAAATCACTCAAAAAATAGTGAAAATGACATACAACAATGTGGTAAATAGTTTAGGAGTAATCCAAGCTGAAATGTGTGTGCATGAAACACAGGAACAGTTTTTAATAATAAATAATAAAATAAATAATATTCATACATTACAAAGCCAAACAGACCATTGTAATCATCTAGTCTGACCTTCTGTATGAGACGACATTGAACTTACCCTATATAAATCCTAGAACATATCTTCTAGAAATACATCTGATCTTGATTTTAAAATTGTCCATGATGGAGAATCCACCATGACCCTTCAAAACCCTTGTTACCTTCAATGTCAAAAATTTACACATTATTTCCAGTCTGAATTTGTTTAGCTTCAACTTCTGGCCACTGGAACTTTTAATATGTTTCTCCGCTAGACTAAGTTCCCATTATCAATTATTTCCCCCAATTAAATACTTACAGACTAAATAAGTCACCCGCTTAACCTCTTTTTTAGCTAAATATATTAAGCTAGCTGACTGTCTCACAACAAGGTATGTTTTTAATCCTTTAATTATTTTTGTGGTTCTTCTCTGAATCCTCTCCAATTTAACAACTTCCTGGAATTGTGGGCACCAGAACTGGACACAGCAGAAGTCACACCAGTGCCAAATACAGAAGAAAAATAACCTGTTTACTCCTACTCAAGATTCCCCAATTATACATCCCAGGATCGAATTAGTTCTTTTGACCACAGCATCACACTAGGAGCACCTCTTCAGCTGATAGTCCACCCTGGCTCCAAATCTTTTACAGAGTCCTGTAAGCATGGGCTATGGCTTTGCTCCCAGATGTATATGATTACATTTAGCTGTATTAAAACCATTGTTTGCTTGCATCCAATTTACCAACCCATCTAGATCAATCTGTCCTCTTCATTATTTATCACTTGCCAAATTGGTGTTCTCTTCAAAATTTAAATCAGTGATTATTTTATGATTTCTTCCAGGTCACTGATAAAAGTGTTAAATGCCATAGGGACAAAAACCAATCCTTGCACAACCCCACTGGAAACAAACCCTCTCAATGATGATTCCTTATTTACATACGTAAATTCCCTAATTACGTATTGAGATCTATCAGTTAGCCAGCTTTCATACTTTTAACATATGCCATATTAATTTTAGAGAGACAAGATGGATGAAAGAATCTCTTTCACCGGACTAACTTCTGTTGGTGAGAGAGAAAAGCTTTCTAGTTTACACAGAGCTCTTCTTCAGGTCTGGGAAATGTACTCAGCATGACAACTAAATACCAGGTGGAACAGATTGTTTTGCATAAGTAGTTAGCACCATATTTCAAGGGACCATTCAAGGTGAAAACGTTCTGTGTAAGTTCAAAAGATTGTCCTCTCACCAACAGAAGTAGGTCCTATAAAAGGGAGTACCTCACCCACCTTCTCTCTCTCATCCTGGGACCAACACAGCAACACCACTACTACACACAATATATGTTAATTTTATCACTTTTCTTTAAATCAAAATGTCATATATAGTTCAATAGAGCCAAAATATTTCAATAAGAGGTCTTCAAATTCATTAAAATGTGAAGTTTGTTCCCAGATAGTTAATGGGGAAATTGTTTATTTTGAAGAGTGCACCCATTTCTAAAAGATTTGTCAATGTTTCTCCATGGTTAAAATTAATCAATATCAGATTAACACACGAACCATTGGGAAGATGAAGGGCAGCTGAAAATTTACACCCCCTTTATGCGTATAAAGGGGCTTTAGCGTAAGTGAGAATCAGGTCCTACACATCTAGGATTAAATCTTTCAGCCTTGTTTTAGTTCCCCTTCCTTACCAGCTACAAAGAAGAGAAATCTTTTCCCATCACTCTCGCAGATACCAGTTCTCAAATTCTCCTGCCATATGTTCTGGGAACTTTTTTTTTTTATTTTACATAATCATCCAGTTTCACTGAGGGAAATCTGCCATCTGCCTAACCCTTTTCTATATATATATCCTGCTGTTTCACTTTGAAGGAATTGGCTTCATTCTGATCCACTGAAATAATTCCACACTTGGAGGCTTTGAAGGGGGTTACTTCTACCACCATGGGATGCTACACAGAACCATGTTAGGATTCTTTAGAGTTTAATATTCTCAGGTCATGAATACTGGCCTAAGGTTTATGTTCTTGGTACAATTGTATTTTTTCCAGGGAGGAGAAAACAGACCACAATACTTAAGTGGGGTCTATTATGCCAACAAAAAGGATCAAAATAACAAATCATAAGTGAAAAGGAGGTTACACAAAAAACAGCACTAGTCTTAGGAGAGAGAAAGAGAGAGAGAGAAAAAAAAGATATACATAGATTTAGATAGGAATATCTTTAGGGCATGAAGTGTTAAATCAACTAGCTAGCTACGCAAGGAGCATTAGCATAATATTAAAGTCTTTATTTTCAATTAAAATTAATAATGGAGCCTGCAAATTGTGAGGTTCCATTGTTCAGTTCCTAGTCTTGAGAACCACAGCTTTAAGGAGGGTTTTCAGTGTCTCAGAAGGCCATGAGCTGGAGGGCTGTAGTGTGGTGACCCAAGGAGCACAGGGGGAGCAGGGAAAGAGAACCAGGAGGTAAAGTGAGCTGTAGCTCATGAAAGCTTATGCTCAAATAAATTTGTTAGTCTCTAAGGTGCCACAAGTACTCCTTTTCTTATAACATGCAGTTGCAGTTCTCTAATTAGTTCTAGTGAATGGTCAGACTGAAACCAGCTGCAGAATCCTTCCAGCTGGTATATGGGGAAAGAGCCCATTTACTGGTGCAGACTGTTCATATTTGGAATTTGGAAATACATCCCCTGCCTGAGGATCTTGCACTTTGCTCAGAGACACATGCCCACCTCCTGTAACTCCACGGGGCACCCTACATGTGTACTAAAAGTCTTGGGCTTGATCTTCAGTGTGGTTGAGGTACCATAAAGGTAGCTTAAGTCACATTTTAGTCACCATGATTCTAGGGCTAGCCAGATGCATCTAAGTCCCTTCTTTCTGGCTGTCCGCAGTACCATGACACCATTCCTGCAGTTGAGAATTGCCAGGGCACAGCCCCTCCCTCCCCCGACCCAAGAAACACTCCCCATGAGCAGGCTCCAGGATACCTAGGATTTTTTCCATGCTGGGTGCATCCTCAGATGGTTTATACGGAGATTGTAAATCTCTTTGGCACAAGGACCATCTTCATGTGTGTTTACACAATGCTGAATACACCAGGGTCCATTCCATGATTGGGGCACACTAGACATTATTGCAGTACAAATAATAAAATTAATTATGGGCAGATTTTCATTTGGGTCCCAGCCTGCTTGCAAGTCAGGTATTCCTCCATCATTGTACCTACAAATTAATTGCTTGTCCAGTCATCCTAGTCCTCCAGGGGAGCACGTGACCGTTCATGGCTCTCTTTCCAGCACCAGGACAAAAAGGGATAGCTTGAAGGGTTGGGGGGCGTTTGCTCTTGCCTGGATAGATGCTCACAAATTGCAAAGCCAGCTCTGACTTTCCCCTTAAGGAAAGTAATCCACTCAACTCCTGTTTCACAACAGACCACCGAATATTATCAGGGCTGATCAACTTTTACCATATACTTCCTTCTGTTCACACCTCTCATGGATGGATCCATCTGAGTACTACAGATCTGTACTCCTACTGCTAGTTAGAATCCAATCACTAACTACCTTCACATCTGTGGTGGCACTTAAGTATGGTTTGTTACATCAAACATCTAGCAACACAAAGAGAGACTTCCTGGTCATCTTGCTGCCGGAGATCATCACACTCACCACTATTCTGTCCAAAACAGCCCTGACTGAATTTACTCTTTAGAGATTAGCATGTGAAGAACTAACTGTGGGATTTTTCACAATACGGAAATACCATTCATCTGAAAACAACAGTTGCTGTCTACACAACAGTGACATCACATGGAAAAGAAGTTTCTTCAATCTTCAGACATTAGCATTTAAAAAAGGAAAACTGAACTAAAAACAGAGCTAAGTTCTAAGACGCAAAGAGAGAGATTTTAAGAAGTTTTTCCACTCCATTTTATATTTGTGTCAGGTTGCCAAGGTTTAAATAGGACATCTGGCTGAAAGTAGAAAAGTTCAAAGTGCCCTGCTTTTTATTCTTTATTTAGAAAAGAGAAAAGTTTAAAATAGGACAGTTAACTGTGGAAACAAAAATATGCATTGCTGGACAACCAGGTGTCTTAGCTAAAGTCTCTTCCAGCAATACACTCAACTAGGTAAGATAAATTGTAAAACAAATGTGAAAGTTTTACATTCTTAGAAATTTGTATTAATGAGAAATGATTGGATGTATATACAGTGTGAACAACTCAAAAAAACCAAACCAATGGTAGACTTCTTTTAATTTTTTGCCCAGCTTCAGATTTGCTAGTTCTCCAGAAGGAAACTCATGCCAAATCAGCAGCTATGAATTGCCCAGAGCCCAAACAATTGGTATATTAGAAAGGGCCATTTAGTTTGGGCTCCATGCCTTTTCGTGAGATCAAAGAGCGATATAAGTTTTGGAGGGTTGACTGCAGTCTGAGGCAGGCTGTGTGGAACACATCCATACTGTAAGAGATCTTTTTAATATCTTGTGAAAAGAATACTTGCATCTATTTCAGCTTCTATCTAAATAGCCAAACAGGAGGTCATGGAAATAGGCAAATATCACATCCCAACAAGCACCACAGGGAAGGATGCGGAGCAGGTGGCTGTTGCAATTATCTCAGCTCCGTGATGAGTGAGAACTGTTTCAACTCGAGAGGTCTGTCAAAGACTGATAATATCTCAATCCCTAAGACATGAAATGGTAAAGAGAAGGCAATAGTGGAGCATTTAAAATATAAACAATGGGCTTTCCCAGACTTCGCTTTTGAGTGTACCGCTAACCATAGAAATGGGAGATGAAAATTTTAATTTTTTGGATTAGGACTTGCAAAAAAGTGAGTAGCTGCTGTGTTAGTCTGTATCCGCAAAAAGAACAGGACGACTTGTGGCACCTTAGAGACGAACAAATTTATTTGAGCATAAGCTTTCAGGAGCTACAGCTCACTTCATCGGTCCACTAAATGCATCCGATGAAGTGAGCTGTAGCTCACGAAAGCTGATGCTCAAATAAATTTGTTCGTCTCTAAGGTGCCACAAGTCCTCCTGTTCTTTTTAAAAAAATGAGTGTTCATTAACAGAGAACAAGCCTTTTTCTATACAGATGCAGTGGGGGAAGTGGCTCCTTATTTCAGAATTCCCTGCAGAAAGAGAAGTGCAGTCTGGAGAATGTGAGGAGGTTAGAGGACAAGGGGAGATTTAATGTTCCTTGGAGTCCATGCCCTCTAGAGCTTTGGTGCGGGGAATCATGAGGCTCGATGTCTGGCAGGTGTGGGAAAGAAAACCTTAAGACATATGTTCGGTTTGGGGTTTTTTTGTACGAAACGTGTTTTAACAAGTACGTACAAACACTTTGCTTTTTATATCTGCTTATACTCCCAGTGCTATCCAAACTGCTAATAATGATTGTTATGATCATGAGTGGGAGAAGCAGCACTAATTGGTTATCATTGCTAGGGAAACCATTTCCTTAGTCCACCCCACATAACACCTCCGTGTCAATTTTTCACTAGCGGCAAACAGACAACACTGCTGCTCTGCTGAGGTAGGCAGTTTTTAAAAAGAAAAATCCACACAAAAGCAGACAGTGTTTTGTCATCTTTCCAACTGAATAGTTATCTCGATGTGAGCATACTCCATCACGACAGTGGAGCTGCTGAGGGCACCAATGCTCTGAAGCATAGTTAGGGCTTCTGTTTTTCAGGATTTATAAATTTATTTTTTCTGGGTTTATTTTTGTCTATTTACATTTTATGAAGATGTCCAAAAAAATCAGGGGTTTTTGGCACTCTCTCCTTGTATTTACTATAATGAGTGATGTCTGGCATATACATTACTCATCGCATATTGTACATACTGTAATGAGTAATCTCTTTGTAATGTTCCTTAGTGCCCTTTAACATAGCACCATTTCAAAGAGCACATTAAAGCACACTAGGAAATCTTCAGTGTGCACCAGCAGGGTCTACAGGGACCAATTAATGCATAACACGTTACACAACACATTGGTTCCCTTTAGAAATCACACCCTCCCTCTACCCCCCACCCTGCCCCAGTAGTCTTCATTAGTGCTCTGTGTAGACAATCCTTTAGATACAAGTAACCATTTCCAGTGCCTATTGGGTAAACACCAATTTCTTTTTTTGGGTGGGGAATAGGTTGTTAATCAGTTAAAACCAAAAATCAGAATCTCTAAAGACAAGACGGTGCCTAAAAGGAAAGGTGGTTTTGGTGCCTCCAATGGTGCCAATCCTCTGTGGGTGCTTATGTGTTACAGACATACATCTGATTCATGTCCATTCAGCACTGGGCCACATGACAGCTTAAGAGCTTAAGGGCTCTGGAAAGTTATCTAACAAGTATGTAACCTCCTGCCTTCTATTGGTCCCCTGAGAAGAGGGTCTGTGATTCAGAGACAATCCTGCTCATTCCCCTACTGAGTCATAGAATCATAGAATATCAGGGTTGGAAGGGGCCTCAGGAGGTCATCTAGTCCAACCCACTGCTCAAAGCAGGACCAATCCCCAACTAAATCATCCCAGCCAGGGCTTTGTCAAGCCTGACCTTAAAAACTTCTAAGGAAGGAGATTCCACCACCTCCCTAGGTAACGCATTCCAGTGTTTCACCACCCTTCTAGTGAAAAAGTTTTTCCTAATATCCAACCTAAACCTCCCCCACTGCAACTTGAGACCATTACTCCTTGATCTGTCATCTGCTACCACTGAGAACAGTCTAGAGCCATCCTCTTTGGAACCCCCTTTCAGGTAGTTGGAAGCAGCTATCAAATCCCCCCCCTCATTCTTCTCTTCCGCAGACTAAACAATCCCAGTTCCCTCAGCCTCTTCTCATAAGTCATGTGTTCCAGTCCCCTAATCATTTTTGTTGCCCTCTGCTGGACTCTTTCCAATTTTTCCACATCCTTCTTGTAGTGTGGGGCCCAATACTGGACAGAGTACTCCAGATGAGGCCTCACCAGTGTCGAATAGAGGGGAACGATCACGTCCCTCGATCTGCTGGCAGAACAACTCCAGAACAACTCTAATAATTCTGTGTTACTAAGTAATTCTCAGACATGTTGAGAGTAACTACATTTAAATGTGAACCAGCTAAAGAAAAATACAGCATTTTCCCCACACTGTTTACAGGGCGAAACACACAGGAAAGAAAATGGAAACTAAATTACTGAACATATCTGGTAGGTTTGTTCATGCTCATAAGGACTCTCTTACAAAAGAAAGGGATGTATATGAGTAAGACCCCATCCTGATCCCATTGACATTAAGGGCTATACTCCTGCTGCCTTGAATGGGAGCAGAATGCGGCTCATTAATGAGCCTTAAAGAGATCCTACACTGACTTCTTGATCTCAGGAGCTCCTAGGAACTACTGGGAACCACTTCTAAGTACTCTCAGTTCTTTTCATATTTTTGGTCCGACTCTCCAAGCTACTACACCAGTTCTAGGACCATATAATCCATTGATTGATGAAATGATGGAAGTCAGGAATCAGACCTTTAAACTACCTCACTTCTTTTACTATGGAGGATTCTAATGACATCATGTGGTACTTTTGATGTCTTTAAAGATCCTTTGTGTGATTGACAGACACTGAATTCTACTAACACTTAATGGGAGCACTACAGCATTGGCAGCCCTCATAGTCTAGTCTTCAGGAATTCGAGTAAGGAACGAACTTTCCTATTTGTGCACGCAGCTTTTATATAGACTACTCCCAAATGAAGAGTTTTAGCACTGGGCAAATCAATAGCACTGTCGCCAGTTACTGAGTTTAGTAAGCTCATAGTAAAATCCTTACTCAGCCTGGACTTTTGGGGTCAAGTCACCATTTCACGGTGTTCATGAAGTTTTCATGACAAAAAAAAGTTACACAAAAAACTCATCTGGAAAAGCCATATCCTGTTAAGGAGAAACATAATGCAGGTTTTGAATGTGAGTTTTGTTTCAGCTCAGAACAACGTTAAGGGCCATAAGCAAAATGTGTGTTAGGATCCTGAATCAGATTTCAAACACCCCAAAGTTTATTGTACTTGAGATGGACATGTGGAAAACCCAAGTTTAAATTGATTAACACAAACATTGTATCTAAAGTACTTGTATGCTCCCAGTTATTGTAGCATCTATGCCCCTCACAGACTTTAATGTATTAATACGCACAAGTCCCATGTGGACGTAAGAAATAGTATTCTCCTCAGTTTACAAATGGGAAACTAAGTAACAGGGAGATAAGTGACTTGTTCAAGGTCACACAGGAAATCTGTGGTGGAGCAGGAACTTGAAACCAGATCTTTTGAGACTGAGGCCTTACCCACTGGACCACCCTCCCTCTCTGTTGGACCTGCACTAGTATGATATGATATTTGATTCATTACCACAATTAACATTTCAGTTAGTGACATATCAACAGACCAACACTTGGGCACTTATCTGAGGCTTCTCTAAAGATCTGTACCCTTGAAGCCCCTCACATTCCACTATCCTCAAATCACTAGTTTTTGTTGTAAATCTCCCTTCACACACATCCCATTCCTCTCTACTGGCTCTGACTCATGCAATATTTGTGGCAGTAGAGACTCCAGCAATCATCCACTCTAAACTGATGGATGTCTTCCTTTCAAAAAGGCAAAATAGGTGGCCTTACACGTGTTTCTGCAATCAAGTCAGGGGTTCTTCTGCAGGCAGCATGCTCACCCACAACAGTAACCCCTCTGCTGGGTTCCACTGCCCTGCTATTCTAAATAGCACAAACTGGGAAGAATTAGTAGGGGAAGCAAAAGTGGATGGGAACCTGGGAGGCAGGGACCATGAGATGGTCAAGTTCAGGATCCTGACACAAGGAAGAAAGGAAAGCAGCAGAATATGGACCCTGGACTTCAGAAAAGCAGACTTTGACTCCCTCATGGAACTGATGGGCAAGATCCCCTGGGAGAACAACATGACGGGGAAAGGAGTCCAGGAGAGCTGGCTGTATTTTAAATAATCCTTATTGAGGTTACAGGGACAAACCATCCCGATGTGTAGAAAGAATAGTAAATATGGCAGGCGACCAGCTTGGCTTAACAGTGAAATCCTTGCTGATCTTAAATACAAAAAAGAAGCTTACAAGAAGTGGAAGATTGGACAAATGACCAAGGATGAGTATAAAAATATTGCTCGGGCATGCAGGAGTGAAATCAGGAAGGCCAAATCACACCTGGAGTTGCAGCTAGCGCGAGATGTTAAGAGTAACAAGAAGGGTTTCTTCAGGTCATGTTAGCAACAAGAAGAAAGTCAAGGAAAATGTGGGCCACTTACTGAAAGAGGGAGGCAACCTAGTGACAGAGGATGTGGAAAAAGCTAATGCACTCAATGCTTTTTTTGCCTCTGTCTTCACGAACAAGGTCAGCTCCCAGACTACTGCACTGGGCAGCACAGCATGGAGAGGAGGTGACCAGCCCTCTGTGGAGAAAGAAGTGGTTCGGGACTATTTAGAAAAGCTGGACATGCACAAGTCCACGGGGCCGGATGCGTTGCATCCAAGTGTGTTAAAGGAGTTGGCAGATGTGATTGCAGAGCCATTGGCCATTATCTTTGAAAACTCATGGCGATCGGGGGAAGTCCCGGACGACTGGAAAAAGGCTAATGTAGTGCCCATCTTTTAAAAAAGGGAAGGAGGAGGTTCCTGGGAACTACAGGCCAGTCAGCCTCACCTCAGCCCCTGGAAAAATCATGGAGCAGGTCCTCAAGGAATCAATTCTGAAGCATTTAGAGGAGAGGAAAGTGATCAGGAACAGTCATCATGGATTCACCAAGGGCAAGTCATGCCTGACTAATCTAATTGCCTATCTATGACGAGATAACTGGTTCTGCGGATGAGGGGAAAGCAGTGGACATGTTATTCCTTGACTTTAGCAAAGCTTTTGACACAGTCTCCCACAGTATTCTTGCCAGCAAGTTAAAGTAGTACAGGCTGGATGAATGGCCTATAAGGTGGATAGAAAGCTGGCTAGATTGTCGGGCTCAAGGGGTAGTGATCAATAGCTCCATGTTTAGTTGGCAGCCGGTATCAAGTGGAGTGCCCCAAGAGTCGGTCCTGGGGCCGGTTTTGTTCAATATCTTCATTAATGATCTGGGGAGGAGGGCGTGGTTTGCACCCTCAGCAAGTTTGCAGATGACACTAAACTGGGAGGAGAGGTAGACACGCTAGAGGGTAGGGATAGGATAAAGAGGGACCTAGACAAATTAGCGGACTGGGCCAAAAGAAATCTGATGAGGTTCAACAAGGACAAGTGCAGAGTCCTGCACTTAGGACGGAAGAATCCAATGCACCGCTACAGACTAGGGACCGAGCAGCTAGGCAGCAGTTCTGCAGAAAAGGACCTAGGAGTTACAGTGGATGAGAAGCTGGATATGAGTCAACAGTGTGCCCTTGTTGCCAAGAAGGCCAATGGCATTTTGGGCTGTATAAGTAGGGGCATTGCCAGCAGATCGAGGGACGTGATCGTTCCCTTCTATTCGACACTGGTGAGGCCTCATCTGGAGTACTCTGTCCAGTTTTGGGCCCCATACTACAAGAAGGATGTGGAAAAATGGGAAAGAGTCCAGCAGAGGGCAACAAAAATGTTTAGGGGACAGGAACACATGACTTATGAGGGGCGGCTGGGGGAACTGGGATGGTTTAGTCTGCGGAAGAGAAGAATGAGGGGAGATTTGATAGCTGCTTCCAACTACCTGAAAGGGGGTTCCAAAGAGGATGGCTCTAGACTGTTCTCAGTGGTAGCAGATGACAGAACAAGGAGTAATGGTCTCAAGTTGCAGTGGGGGAGATTTAGGTTGGATATTTAGAAAAACTTTTTCACTAGGAGGGTGGTGAAACACTGGAATGTGTTACGTAGGGAGGTGGTGGAATCTCCTTCCTTAGAAGTTTTTAAGGTCAGGCTTGACAAAGCCCTGGCTGGGATGATTTAATTGGGGATCGGTCCTGCTTTGAGCAGGGGGTTGGACTAGATGACCTCCTGAGGTCCCTTCCAACCCTGATATTCTATGATAGCATGCAAATCCCTGCTCCAATTGTCACAATATTAGTAACTCTCAGAGTAGATACAGGGAGGGATTGTGTTCCCATTTAACGTGGAAGATCAGCAGAAAAGATATGTATGTGTGGCAATGGAAAAATATGCACTGGCATACAGACAGAATATGGTGCGGATACTTCTATTGTCTCTGCGTTTCATTGCAGATATACCTTTTAGAGACCCTCATCAGAAGAGTCAACTGCTAGTTCAACTAATAATTCCTTCCATTACTTCCAAGAAGACTGATTTTCTTCTGATTTTTATTTTGTTACTAATAGATAGAACATTGAAAAATATATTACATTGCCAGATAAACCAATTAATTTTATGTTTTCACTAGTTTCAAGAGGAGGGGAAAAAACCCAAACCATCATTTAACAGTGGCGATTCACCAAATTAACTGGAAGCAAAAACCAGACCAAAAAAAAAATACACACACCCCCACAGCCACACCCACACACACGTACCTATGTAGCAAAAACGTGCATCAGCTTTGCATTTGTCTTGCTACTTGTACGCTATGCAGGTTACATAGTCTTTTGCCTGCATCTACAAAGCTGCCAAATTCAGATCCAGAATGTAACATCTCAGGATTAGCGGAGGTTCATACTGGAGGTTTTTGTTTGGACCGATTTTAGTGTAATAATTTGAAAATAAAAAAAACAACACCGTAGTACGCCCCCATAGCCTATTGCTCATGGTCCTTTTTCCAGTATAGATACTTAAATCAGGTACTTCTTGAATCCTAAGAAGTTCATTGAAATGCTCCTGTTTGGCATTTCAACTAGTCTGACAATATCCTTTTACTCTTTTCTACAGAAGTAATGATACTCCCGACATGATGGGACAAACTGAACACTGGTATACATGGGCACAATGCCAGTTGAATTCATTGCTGCTGGGGTGTCAGAATCTGGAAAAATCAGGCCACATTTTTGGCGTTTAAATATGTTTTAGGGATCCAAATTTAGACCCCAACATTTGACGAGGCAACAGTGAGTTAGTAGCAAAGCCAAGACCAAAATTCAGGTCATCCCCTGATTTCCAACAATTAGAACACACTGCCTCTCCAGCATGATGATTGGTTCATGAGAGCAGTAAAGGAAAGGGGGAAGAAACCACACATACATGAACTTGAGGGATTTAAAAAAAAGGAGGAAGTTAGTTGATACTAGAGAGAGAAATAAGTAGTGGAGGGAAAGCTAGAAAGAAACAATGGGAGGACAGTGAAGGAGAAAAAAAGATCAAAGGGCCAAATTACCTACCTCTTGGGAAAGACATAATTTAGGGGGGAAAGGTCTGGGGGAAAATGCTGTCTGGAGCATCACTCTTTTCCTTTGATCCCACAGCAGAACTTCTGTGGAGATCAGGACCAGGAAGGTCTCAAATTTGCTTTTCCCCAGCACTCCATAGGGAATCCACACAGAAGTTAGTAGCGAATGGAATAGAGTTGTTTGGAAATTTTGCTATGCCACCGAGTTTTGTCAGAAAAAGCCAATTCATAGAATCTGAAATGTTTCTGACAATAGCAACTGTCCATCCTTCACCTGTTATTTTCTGCCTGTAGCTATAGGTGTTTTGGGAGTAGAGTCATGGAAACAGTCAGGTGGGGTATTTGGGTGGATTTAAAAGGGGCAGATAATAGTTGTCCCTAGTATCCCTCCTAATGAAGTTTCTTATCTATTGGTTAACACCTCAAAGAAATGGGGTGGCGGCCTATTCCTAACCCCACTCGGTTTGTAACTAATGTGTGATGAAAAAAACCAGCAGTGAGGAGATGCAATACATACTTGACAAAGCCAGGGAACTTAAGGTGGGAAAGGACAAAAAATTAAAAAAAAAAAAAAATTGGCCTGGAATACACTTTGAGAATCTGCTTGATTGAAAAATAGGTGTAACTCTCCTAATTGCCTGCCTATTTCATTCAGACCACCACATACACATTAGGTGGTTCCATCCTAGGACATAGAACCACGTTGCTGTCTATCATTGTGGAGAGGCAAGGAGCAGCATAAGTATCCAAAGTCCTAGATTTATTCATGGGAGGGCAGTTTCTTTGAAATTTCTGAAAATTAATCTGCCAAACAAAAACCAAAACCACACAACTGAGCATAAAAATGGTTCAAAGTCACCCCGGATGAATCAGAAGTGATTTGCAGATTTTAAAAGCATGTTTTATGATATTTTAAGAAATACAAGTATTCTTTCTTCCTCCCCAGCCCCTTTCTTAGAGTTATAAGTAAAAGTACATCACATCACAGAGTAGACTCCATGTTGCAGTATCTGTCATTTGAGACAGGCTGACACTTGCTAGATTTGCTTGGTTTCCCTGACCAAGTTGCCCTACTACACTGGGCCAGACATTTAGGTCACATCACCTGCAATGTGAAGGTTTGATGGACCTGTGAGGCATTGACTGGATAGACTTTATAACATAGCATGTGTTTTATTTTTGGTTAGCATCCTGCATGCATAAATCTCACAAAACCCTTCACAACTGCTGACAGTCTATGCATGCTGATATAGACATGATAGGCCAAATTTTCTTATGCTGAGTTCTTCCTAAGATGCAGTTACAAAATGTATACAGGTTTCAGAGTAGCAGCCGTGTTAGTCTGTATTTGCAAAAAGAAAAAGGAGTACTTGTGGCACCTTGGAGAAATAAAATGTATACATTTATCCAAAATGTTTAAACCTCACACTGACCTGGAAACTGCTTATGGGCAGTTAGGGTTGCAGTCAGCCAACTTGCATGTGCAAATGGTCTGATAACTATGGGCCAGTTTCATGAGAGAATCCAGATAAGGAAAGGAGATGTTCTATTTCTATGGTACAATCAAGTGCCCTTTGCTTCCCGTCTGCAACCAAAAAATCTTTTTAAAAATTTTTTTAAGCTATTTTGCCTTGTCTCTGCTGCTTGCCATTTTCCTTGTTTCCTCAGCCTGCAGCAGCGTATACCTGAATGGCAGATCAAAGACCTGAAGGTTATTGTTTCTCCATTAATGCTTTTTAAAATTCATTTTTGCGTTTTTCATATTGATAACGCTGTCAAAAATGCCCTTTGTAGATACCGACATGATCCAAACACCAAATGCCTGCTATTAACTTGTTGGCTCATTAGCTGATCAAATGCAGACTACTCCGCTTTCCCAAAAATCACCAAGAAGAAGCGAGGAAAGGGAAGGGTGGCGCTGATTCAAACCAAATCCATTTAGCTTAAAAAAATGTCCTATCCCGACATATTAGTACATGGTCTAAGAAGGGTTCCATGCTCCTCTCTGCGCCCACTCACAGACAGAAGCCTGCATGAGCAAGTGGGGAGGGGAGGGAATTTCCACAGAGGCAGTATACTTCCTCCTTCAGCCTGTCCCAATGGAAGGCCCTACTGCAGAGAAGACAGGCCAGGGTTGGGGGCAGTTATGCAAGTTCCACCAGGTTCTCCCACCTCATATTGTCAGTGGAAACTGGTGCAAAACAGAATAGCTCAATGCTGTACTAAACTGTCCTACTTCCATTTCTGTGCTGTGGAATTTCCCCGACTTCATGTATGCAGAAATTGTACTCTCTGGGGTTCTCAGGGGCCAGGAGGCAGAATGGAAGCAAAACATAGCCTTGCCTCTTTGTGATTCCTAGGGAAATCACAGGTTCTGGGAGCAGAATGTCTCTGACTTCTTCCATGCAGGGTCAGCAGGCAGATCCCTCTACTCTGGTTCATTGAAAAATCCATGAGTCTCAGCTCCCACAGTTTCCCCTCTCTCTCTCTAAGTCAGTGGTTCCCAAACTTGTTCTGCCGTTTGTGCAGGGAAAGCCCCTGGCGGGCCGGGCCAGTTTACCTACCTGCTGCGTCCGCAGGTTTGGCCGATCGCGGCTCCCACTGGCCGCGGAGCACTGCTCCAGGCCAATGGGAGCTGCTGGAAGTGGTGCGGGCCGAGGGACATACTGGCTGCTGCTTCCAACGGCTCCCATTGGCCTGGAGCAGCGAACCGTGGCCAGCGGGAGCCGCGATCGGCCGAACCTGCGGACACGGCAGGTAAACAAACCGGCCAGGCCCTTTCCCTGCACAAGCGGCGGAACAAGTTTGGAAACCACTGCTCTAAGTTATTCCCACACTGCAGAATGTGGCCCACAGTATGGTAGTTACAAACTATGAAATCCATTCTCCTGCTAGGGCAAGATATAGGACCAGATCTTCAGCTGGTGTAAATTGGCATAGCTCCAGTGACTTCAAGACTCCTGATAAAAGATATCTGCTATTGAATTGTTAGTTATTTTATTGGATTTTTTTTAAGTAAAAGAAGGCAATCAATTAAACACATAAAAGAGATTTCTCTGGGAATTAGCAAATATTCTTAAAGGAGTGAAGTTAATCCACTTGGGGATAAACATAATGATACTTAGCTCTTGTTTAGCATTATTCAACCATAGATCTCCAAGCACTTTACAAACGAGATAAGTCTCATTATCTCCATTTTACAAAAGTTGTCAGATTAATTGGCCAAAGTCATCCAGCTGACCAATGACAAAGCTGGGAAGAGAACCCAGATCAAGTCTCAGGCTAGTATCAGTTTGGTACCATTGCCTCCTTGTTTGTTACTTATATTAATATAACATATAATGATGTTCAGAGAGTGGACTCAGATGATTAACAACATGCCATTTATTTCATTGTTTCCAATCTGCTTTAAAAAAAAAAAAAAAACCAAAAACCAGTAGTATCAATCCTCTGCCCTGCAAACTGAAACACTCCAGCTGAGTGACTGTTGTGTACTTTTCATAGCACAACCAAATTCCAAAGCAACATACGATAATTTGCAAAGTTGGAGGCACTCGTGTATTCATTTCTGCCCCCCCTAACATTAAAGGGCTAGCAGAGATAACAGGTGACCTCACAGGAAAGTGAGTCACAAACAAGAAGCAAAGAAAGATTTTGTTCAACATTTCCCTTTTGGGTTCTCTCATATTTATGTCATCTTGTGTTATAATAGCAACTTCCTTTTGTAGGTTTATGCTACTGGAGTGCCTTCTATCTTTTAATATTGCTATATGCACCTAATTAGTCCCCTGGGACGTATAACTTTTGTTCTTTGCTATTGGAATAACAGATTATGGTTTTAGTATTGTTTTAAGTGGATGCTTTTCCAAACCTATTCTATTCGGAGTTTTTCATTTCAATTATTATTAAATTACAGAGAAACGTGGTTAAAGATTTAATATTTTAAGTCATTTCTTCTCAATTTGTAGGGAGTACATTTGTTAGTATTTTTGCAGCATTCGTTTAAAATTATCCATCTTAACATCTACATTAATATGCATTTGCTGGGAAATAGAATTCCTGGCATATTTTGTGTGAAAAATGTAAAGGCTAGGTTATTAATATATTAACAGAATCAACTCGGTTGAAAGCCACTGTAGTTTTCAAAAGGTGTTATTACATTAATTAACACTCAATTATTATTACCTTGTACCAGCCAGTCCATTGGGCTTTGTGTTGTTCAACATAATTGAGAAAAAAAATACCTCTCTTGTAGACCAACAAAACACACATTAAACATATTAAGGGATGCCGGTCTCGTACGCATCCTGCATGTAAGAGTGGTGTTGTGTAATTGTTTAAGATTTAGAACAACTAGGCAAATAAATTAGCAGCACTACTGAACCCATTTCCAAGGGGAGGTGGGATGCAGGGAGAGAAAGCCTGCCAGACACATAGGGAAAGGAAAGGGTTAGAGAAAGAAGTCTGAAAATAGGCTTGAAGCGACAACATTTTCGAATGTTGACACGCATTTTCCATTTAAACAAGGAGGTTGGTCTTTTCTTTGAACAAACATATGGCCCACTTTTGGTGAAAAGCTTCGGTATTGCGTCAAGGTGCCGTACTCTGCTTTTGAAGAAGCTTCACACTCTGTGTTCATCATACAAAAGTGTTGCACAAACCACACACCACCACTTACTATGCCACTCGTCTATGGAAATTAATTGCATCTCTCTCCCTTCCCCCGCCCCCCCCCCAACAATCCCCCTTCAGTATCACCCGTGAGAGCTCTGAAAAATGCATGGCTAGAACAAAGACAAGGGAATCTAGGGCACTGCCACAAGATTACACAGCCTTGATTTCTGCTATGGTATGTAACAATGCAAAGCATTAAACATTTACACATTTACTTGTTATCAAAATTGTTTATCTTGTAATTTTTTAGTAATAACTCCTTTGATATTACTGTAGCATGCAATCTCCTCTTAGCAGGAAAGAAATGTTCCCAGCCTTAGCTAATCTTTCCTCACAGAGAAGTCTTTTATATAAAATATCAGTCCAGAACAAAGATGCAAAGCAATTTCAGGAGGGAGTGAATGTTTCTTTCCTGCTTTCACCTATATTTGAATATATGGTTTGTACAATTAATCAAATATATGTTTTGTGAAGGAAGGCTCAGTTGGTAGGGTGGGCAAATTTAAAATGAGCACTTTATAAAGTCATCTTTGTTTCCTGATACTTCTATTTTTAGCATCCCTCAACAATCTTCATTGTACAATGTCTCAGATAATAGGAAGCCACTTCGGTAGTGTTGTCACTCATTAGCTGTTCGCATGAAACCATTAAAAACTGTGGAAATAAAAGCTTAATGCAGCAAGGATCTGAAGCCATACCATTTTGCAATGTTGGCCCATCAAAACTCACAACTGAGCAGAGTCATGTTGGGTCAGTTACTTGGATAGCCTATCTCCAAGAAAGAGCTAGGATGATGCAGGAAGTGGCACTGCCTATTTAACAGCTGGCACTCATCCTTCTGTATAAGTAATAAAGCAATGCCCTAGGAAGTTGCTGGAATGCACGGCGCAGAGAGAGAGGATATCTTTTGGGTGACAAATTTCAGCTACCATCTACTTAATGATCCCTGGTACTTCTCAATCAAAGTAGGGTGTTACCCAAGGTGGCATTTAGCCAGGATATTGGGGTTGATTACATCCTGCCTATCTACATTGCTTCTGCAGCTTCAGTTGGATATGGTATTCTTCATGTTTTGCCTTAAATTGCTGTTTTGCATCACTGTAAACCTTCAAGAGCACCATTCCAGAGGCAGCGGCATTTCACTGGGTGGATTAAGTGATTAATATAATATGCATGACCTTGTAAAGTGTTCTGGAGTTCTTTGGGGGAAAACAAGGTGCATGCAAGGAAAGCATCAGGGATTGGGCCTGGCTACTAGGATTTATGCTTACTGCATTCTCCTAGCTATTCCCCCATAGGGTGGGGAAGGAACAGTTCATAAAGAGGAGAGATTTCAGCACCCATACCAGAAATGGAACCACAAATGGTTCCACTCAGCTACCCTGATCTGGGCAGGAGAATTCCTTTTCTCCCAATGCCCCACAGAATTCACTAGTACATAGACTATATATTTTGGTTGTCCCATGAAAGCCAGATTTGGGCCACAGCAAAGTAGAATGAAAACCTCAGTTTCAGTGAATTGTCCCATCCCAGTTGAAATCCCTTCTACAGTTAAATTATATAATGAAAATTACT
Source organism: Natator depressus (assembly GCF_965152275.1). Lineage (NCBI taxonomy): Eukaryota > Metazoa > Chordata > Testudines > Cheloniidae > Natator > Natator depressus. The sequence goes on from NC_134238.1 coordinate 105,390,220, forward strand.
TCTGTCAGCCTGTTCCAAAGACTCCCATTGACTTCAGTGAGTTTTGGGCCAAGCCCTATAAAAGGATTCAGCTGCATTCTGCGAGATGTACACAACAAAAATGGAAAAAAATATGGACAGATCACAAAGTGATGGATAGACTCTTTCCAGTGTATTCAACTCCAACTTCACTGACTTCAGTAGAGCTAGTCTTGATTCACACTGTTGTAACAGAGAAACAGGCCCGTTCATACTTTCTTCGTGATAGGTGTAACATTTACCTTGGAGAACGGCTGAGGGTTTGATTTTTGGGGAGAAGAGGGGAAGAAATTATTTTCTAGTCATCGTCCTTTACATGAATGCGAATGCTGCTTTCCCACTACTGGTGAGAAAGGAAATTCAATTTACTTGCAGCATATCCTTACCTTACTTCTCTTAGATTGTCTGGATACAGTTTTTAATTACGAAGTCCTCTCAAAAATTGAGCACTGAAGCCAGCCCTCAGGAAAGTTTTCATGGTTAACTCTCCAATCTCCTATATTGCCAAAGGAGAAAAAAAAAGTGTATTTTAGTCAAACTAGGTGAACTGTCAAATCTGCATTTAAATGTAGTGTCTTTAGAAACCTTTATGCAACAGAGCTTGGGGCTACAGGCTTCCTTGTGTGTCAGGAAATGGAGGTACTTCGTTTTATGTAGCTCATCAGTGCTACTGTTCCTGAATAGGAGGCAAGCTAGGTAAAATTAGAACTGCACAGGAAGGAAGGCTAAAAGGCATAAATTACAAACTCAAAAATGAGTTACCTAAAAATCTTATCGGGGTTTCCATGTGCTGCTTAAAAAATTATTAAAAACAGCATACCAAACCTCACCAGAGAAATCGAAGATGTCGTCATTCTTTATAAAGAACTACATCTTTCACCCTTATGATTCAGTTAATTAGTTATTGGTAAGTTTTGCTCCTATCACTAGGTAAGTGTCCAGCAGAATCAGCACAAAGAGCAGAAGAACAAGCTTGACCCAAAATGGATATTTAAAAGAATGCTAAAGGGCTATTGCAGCAACATTAGACTATTTTCTTACAATGCTCTCTACCACTGATATAGTGCTATCCCTCCCAAAGACTCAATGCACACGTATTGATGCACACAGGACTGTAATTGCTCCACATGAAATTCAAACTAACTGCAATACTGATTCTGTGCAACAGGCACTATAGTCTGAGATAGATAAGTATCAAAACTCAAATAGTCCTGGTGAAAGTGCAGGGCAGAATCTGGCCCAGAGTCTACCTATTGTTCAGCGTGCACAAACATTAACTAGAAACCTCCCCAAGTTAGAAAGATGGGTTCCTGGGACAAGCGGAAGGAAAGCTAGAGAGAAGTTGGGGAAGACATAGGGATGGAGTCAGTAAAATAATGCAGTACAGCAAGAGCCAATGCATAGTATGGTGGAACAAATTTGTTATTTCCATAATTGATTTTTGTTAATAGACTAAAGCTAATACATGTCTTAGTTGGCCGATTTCTTGTCAGGTTTGTGGATGCGGTCTTGAGAAGCAACTTGATTGAGGGCAACTGCAGTGCAGACCAGCCCAGGAAGGATGTTTCTACCATGGGGGCAGTGTGGTAGAAAACTTGGTGACAGCTGTGAGAGTAGTTGATGACTGAGGTATAGAGGTAGGTGTCACTGGCAGAGCAGAGGGGATGATGCAAGAGGAGACAAGGACAAATAAGCGGGAAAGGGTGGAGTTATGTAGGACCTTAAAGACAAAGACAAAGTAGTCTGAACTTGGTGTTGTGGAGAAAAAGGAGCCAGTAGAAAGATTCCAAGAGAGGAGGGTGACATGGTTAGATGGACAGGCAAGGAATATGAACTTAGTTTTTTCACTGAGTTGAGGAGGAGTGATGTGGGTGTTGGGGAGGCCAGATACAGGTATCAGACTACGAATATGTAATCAGTGTACTCTGATAAGGTAGGTTTCTTATTCCAACCAGTTTTGCACGCTTGTGCAAAAGTCTCAGTTTCAATCCTCACCTATGTAAAATCTTTTTTAGGGCTTATAAGTGACTTAAGTGGTGTGAACTTCATCCCTACTACACTAGAAGGCATCTACCAGTAGACATCATACAGCGCACTAGGTATAGTGCAAGACACGTGGACTTGGGGGGTGGGGGTGCTCAGGGAGAGACAGCAGTCAAACACAATACAATAGGAGGGAAATATGAGGCAAAGGGACTGGACTAGGTTACAGTTCTTGTAGTCTTTCAGAAACATCTGCACTACAGAGCTCTTTGTAAAAAGGAGTCCCATCTAAATTCCCCACAGTTTTCCTTCCTTATTGCAAATTAGTACCCCTTGATCTTAAATAGTCAGTGGTTCAAATAGCCGTGCAGGACATCTTTCCTCTACGCTCTTCACTGTTGTGTACCAGACCAAAGCAAGATCCACCCTCACTTTTTCAAATAACCGCGGACCAGTTTTGCCAGTCTTTCAGAACAGTAAAGGTCCTTGAATTCTCCAATGATCTGGTTGCTTAGTTTCTCTTTCAGCAGTTCCATTATAGCCTTTTTACGACAGGGTAACAAGACTGAGCTCTCTTCCATGTACAGCCTTGACAGTCTGTTCTGAAACACAGATTTTTTTTTCTAATTTATATGGGATTTCTATTCTATCCTAGAAAGATTTAATACCACCTTTGTCACTACGGTAGCGGAGCACTTTCCCATAGCACAGTCAGTGCTGGGATTAACCCCTGTCACATGGTTCAAGTCCTCTCGTGTGTGTGCAGTGTAGTATTTTGTTTTAGTAGGGGTTGTGTGTGTGCGCATATATATATATATATATATATAAAAAGTGTACCCACTGCTATGTGTGTGTATGCTAGCGAAGATAGGTTGAAGAAGCATACCTTGCACTTGGATTGTAAGGTATTTAGGTTTCTGATGGTTCTGAACTGCCCCTCAAGAAAGTTCTCTTTCCTGAACAGTGGAGCTTATGGTAGAAATTTCTATTGTGCCTGAAGAATGGAGTTGTCAGCCACCCACAGCTCTGTATTGCTCTTTATATTACAGTAGTGTCTAAAGTCACTAGTTGGAATGATAGCCCCATTGTGGTAGCTGTATAAACACTTATTACAAACGAGAATCTAAATTACAAGGAGATGACTAGGCAGATGCGAGAGAGACATTTAATCCAGTTGTCTGGCCTGTGACGTGTACCCCTGCTTTCCCACTGGTGTTTTCCTTTATTTGTAGCCATTTTTTGTAACCCCTTCTCTGAGCACCTGGGCAAGCAAAGGGAATTTTATCCAAAGTTAATCCAATTGACCTGTTACCATATTCCCCTGTATCCGGTCAGATTGGATATGCTCTGTCCTGTCACTTTATTTGCATATAGTAGGAGTGTCCAAAGGAAAGCCTGGGTTTATTCCTGGCTCTTCCATTCACCTGCTGTGTGATTCTGGGGAAGTCAGATCACCTCTGTGCCTCTCCTTTACCATTCTACCATGTGGCCGCTGTTAGGGATTGGAGGAGAGAAGGGGGAAGAGATAGATCACAGGCACTGACTTTGCTTTTTGCTGGTAGGTGCTTGCTCCTCTCCTCTCCACCCCTCCTCCTCCATGTGAGTGGCGGTTGGGACCTTGGCCGAGTGGGGGCCATGGCCCCAAAAGATTAATTCAGCCCTGAAGTTGCTGAGCATCCCCCTCTCCCCCTTTTTTTCTTCTTCCAGTGGATGCTTGAGCCCCAGATCACCTACGGAGTTGGTGGATGGGTAGATCCAAGGTTCTGACCATTCTTTCAACTTCTGTCTGCCTTGTCCATTTAGATTGTAAACTCTTCATGGTAGGGATTGTTTCTGGCTGTGTCTAGACAAATCGTGCAGAGTACATCCAAGCATCTTGCGGCCTCTAAGCTCTATGGTAATACACAAACATATACTCCCTATCACTACCCAAGGCCCTTAATATCCCAAAGCTAGAAATCAACCCATTTGCAGTCACCCAGTCAGGATTCTAATCTGTCTCCTCAAATAGCCTTGAGTAGGGAGTTGGCAATATTTCTTATCTCACGAGGAGGAGAGACGTAATCCTAACGTGACTGTGGAAAAACGATGCATGTGCTACAAAGAGAGAAATCCTGTTCCTTGTAAGTGCAGGTAGGAGAGGAAAATTACATTGTGGGTACAATGAATCCTGATGCTACTGTGGGGATCAGGCAGAAGCAAGTAGTCTATTACCATACTGGCAGTGTCATCAGTCCTTTTGGGAAGGAGACTAGGGGAAATTGTTGAAAATAAGCTCATGTCAACTTTAAAATGCTGTAGCTTTTATTTTTATTTTTCAATTTATTGCATAACTACTTTATAAAAAGAATAGCTTGGGGGAAGTATTCCAGTTTTGCTTTATGTAATTAGAGGAACCTATGGCATACTTGTATGACATACAGGCATTTGATTGCGGTGACTAATTCACATGGAATTCTCCTTCATAAGGAACTGCAATGTTTGGCTAGAATACATTCCTTGCTTAACTGAGGGTAAAGAGAGGGGGCCTGGTTATGCCTGGTCCTGTGTGGATGCACAGGGAAGGCAGGGAGAGGGCACAAGAGGACAATGACCAAAGATTGGGCCCAGTCTCACAGAGAAGTACAAGCAGAGCTCTTTCTGTAGCTAGAGTTAGCCTCCTGAAAACAGGTACAGTAGAGGTGGGCCACAGGTCCATCCACCTCAGTGGTGCTCACTTCACCAGTGGCAGAGCTGCAGCCATCAACATACGCTTGCTGGCAATCAAAGGAGAAATTTTAGCTGAGTTAGCCAGAATTTTCTCAGTGTTTCCTACTGCTTCCAAGCATCACCATGGTCTCCTTCTCCTTCTCTCTCCACCCTGCCCCTCCCTTCCTCCCCCAGTGTACCTGTCAGGTTCAAAGTTTTGGAACTGACCTTCAATGCCCTGTCTGCAAGCAAGTGGGCTCAATTCACCTTTGACTCCTGACTGCTTGTCTCAGTTATGTACTTCTGGAACAATGAAATTTCAAACCCCAAAAGAGGGAGACTAGTGGGTGGTGGAGATGGAGCTTTCTTGACAGTAGGCCCAGAACTGTGTAATCAATTCAAAGAAGAGATCAGAAAGATCAGAGGCCTTGCATATAACATAGATTTATACCAGAGATTTTTTAAAAATCCTTAAAAAAAACCTAAAACAAACAAACATACAAAAACCATGAACTAGGTAAATTCATGGAGGATAGGTCCATCAATGGCTATTAGCCAGGATGGACAGGGATGTTGTCCCTAGCCTCTGTTTACCACCGGCTGGGAATGGATCACTTGATGATTACCTGTTGTGTTCATTCCCTCTGGGGCACCTGGCATTGGCCACTGTTGGAAGACAGGATACTGGGCTAGATTGACCTTTGGTCTGACCCAGTATGGCCACTCTGATGATCTACAGCTCATTGAAGTTGATGAGCTTTGGTTCAGGCACTAAGCAAGCTTCTCAGGAACACCTATACACACACAATTTCTTCCTACAGAGGGGCAGAGGGAAAAAGAACATGTGTGTTTCTTTTAGAATATGTAAATTGCTCACATATCTTGGTGGTGAGTGTGACATAAATACATAGATTAGATAGATGTCATAGCCAAGTCCAGAATAGTCTCTATGGATCGTTGCAGGGGAAAATCATATCTATAATTCACCAGAGAGCTTAAAACTCTCTAAATATGAGTGGGAGACAATTTACATCTAATTACAATTCAACATAGTAACTATTAGCTTTTAAAATAAAAAATTCTAATCCATGCAAGCATATTTTCCCTTTTTCCTTCAGGCTTTTCTCAAGAGCCGAAAATGTCCAGAGCAGTGTCTGCTGATGGCACTTGCCAACTAAATCAAGCAATGCAAACAACCACTCTGTAAAAGATATATTTCCGTTTCCATTAACGGGAGAGATGCAATCTAGGGCAGTGGAAACATAGGTGGCCTTCTAGGATTCACAATCCCTGGAAAGCCTCAGATGTTGGCTTGACAGTAGGTCAATCTATCACCCATTGCAGCTCTGTGCCTGGCATTTGCAGAGGGACTTCAGGGCATGGACAAATGGAATCAGAATTGGGGTCCAATGCTCTGAAGCTTGCCCTTGTCTCTGAATATGAACCCAAGATCAGTCTGTGGAAGAAATAGAGGAAAACTGTATGGAAGATTCTGTGCAGGGCCCATGAGCAACATTATCAAAAGTATTTGATTTTCATCCACCGTATGCTAGGAACCATGTACACAAACAGGGATACAGAGTCTCAGACCTGAAGATTTTACAGTCTAAAGTACGGGCCTTACGTAATCAAACCAGCCCATAGGGAAAGGAGGGTGGGGATTATGTAACTAAGCTCTCCAATTCATTTTCCTCTCCTGTACACACACTCCTCTCAATCTACTGCTGACTAGACAACCTGTGTAAGCAACTAAGGCTGGAGTAATTTGCTTGCATTTGACTAAGTGATTCAGTGTTGCCAGCTCTTTTGATTTGGTCAAAAGTCTAGTGATTTTGGTGGTTTTATTCCAAACCCCATCTTCTGGAGTCAGGAGATCACATGAGAATCTCTTCTTTTATTTAAGGAACATGTCCCTCCTCACTAACCAACCCTCACCCCCACTAAAAAGTAGATTTTACCCTCATGATTACAGAGAACAGTTTGTTTACCTGAACCCTGAAGGCTCAACCAACAGAAGGCAAATAAAGAGAACCTGACATTTAATATATATCATTATTTTAAAGCCAAATCTAATGATTTAGGAGGTTTTACTTATGGTTTTTGAACATCTGGGGTAGGACATTTTGGAACTGGAAATCAGAGATAGATCGTGTGTTTGGGGAGGGAAGGAAGGGAAGATCTATCTTTCTTCCACTGACTATTATAGGATGGAGCATGATTGATGGGCCAGTTGCATTTCTAAGAACAGTAGGTCTGAAAGTAAAGAGGTCTTCTAGGGTAATAAGCTACCACTGCTTCCATGTAATGTACTACTAATGTTTCAATATTTGTAGAATTTAACTAACTTTGTATATATTTTCTTTGTACAAGCTTTTAATTGTCAGCATTTACCTCACATATGTGGTGTATACATTAATTATAAAAAGATCCACTCCACCATTAACAACAGCGAAGTAAGCTATAGAAATCTGGGCTGCCTTGTTAACTCTCTCAGAGCTCATGCTGAGATTTATGCATACTAATGCATTACTATTTGTATAATATATATATATATATATATATATATATATATATATATATATATCTATATATATATATATATATATATATATCTATATATATATATATATACTATTTGTATAAATATATAGTATTCTTCTCATTTTGCATTATCAAGAGATGTTTATTACACCGTTGTCTCTCACCCCCTGCAACATTAGTGATAGGGAGCTTGCTGCAGTAATATCTTTAAACTCTTGATTTGGTTCTGCATAATCTGATTTTTATACACTGTGCACAAATTGTAGCCACTTTATCAATGTCTCATTATTTTTCTCTTAACAATGCAGTGACAGTGATTAATTTCTGAAGACCAGTAAACAAAAACCTAGCCTTGGAAGCGATTAAAACCGAGCTGTACTTGTAGCTAAATACTTGTATTATAGGACCAAATGCTGCTGCAAAAAGGAGTGTATAGCATGAAAAGCGGCATGCTACAACATGAGAACTATGACACATGCCTATGGTTGGCTTTACAGACTATCAATATTTGGCCAGAATTTATGGATACTTATGGGCACACCAATAAATATGGAAGGATCAACTTTAGTGCACCATTAAGATGCAACTAAGCACTAGCCATTTTTCAATTAGTTTGATGGAACACTGAATGCAGAAAAGATTGATTTCACAGCTTCATTGTACAGAAATATTCCATTTTCGTGCACATATAATACTAAAAGAGCCACACTATAACACAGTGAAATGCAAATCACTGCAAAACTTTATGTACCACTTGATCTCTACTTTAACAGAGGTTTTACAAGGAGCTCGAGTAATGCTTGGGTCTTGTGCATGCTTGTACTCTGGTGAATGACAAGGTTAATGTGCAAGAATGAAACTGGCCTTAAAACTATGTCTATATCAGATGTTTTTCCACCATATTTCCACAGTCAATTAAATATTGTCCCAGGGGTCTGTCAAGTACACTAACTATCGGCCCCATTAGCTTCTATAATGAATAAGGGCCAGAGGATCAGAACCTACATGCCGACAATCATTCAGTTAATGAAGTACCTGACAATTAAAAAGGCATGGGGGAAAAAAACAAGAGAAATTAGTTTAAAGGGTTTTTTTGTGCATGTTTTCAGCAGTACTTCTGCACATGCAGAACAAGAAGAGGATGTAGAGAAAATCCTGCTGCTCCGAACAGACAGAGCTCTCTGCTCTCCCTTGCCTGTTCCAGAAGCAGGTTCTGGGTCATGGAAAACTTGGCCTTTAGAGTCAATTGTTACCTTAGGTTGCACCACGTGGGGTGTATATGGGACTTAAGGAGGTGGGATTACGCTCAAGACAATCCATCTGAGGACAGAACTTGGCTTCATGTGTCCAGTAATGCGCTTTGTAGCAGTAAGAATATATGAACTCGAAAAAGCTATTTTAATGCACGTAAAAGGAGTCTGTATTGCAACTTCTTTGGTAGTCACCAGGTGAAACTATGTCTGCAATTTCCTTTAAGCTAATAAATGAGGTTAGATAAAAGAAGGATTTATTCACCATTGTTTTTCCACTGGACTTACAAAAAGACTATTCTCATTGGTCCAAAGTCATCTTTACTGTAGCTCACGAAAGCTTATGCTCAAATAAATTTGTTAGTCTCTAAGGTGCCACAAGTACTCCTTTTCTTATATTATCTCAGTGAATTTACATTAGGGAATAAAATTAGCAAATTTAATAATGTATTATAGATGTAGCAAATAGTACTGCCTATTAAAGGTACCGGACATGTCCCATTGCAAAACGCTGTTTTCCCTTGTTTGTTTGCCAAAACTTTAACCATTCAGGCTGAAGTTGTCCATATTGGATGTCTGCCTCAGTCTGATTTGTTCTGGAAAATTTAGCCAAAAGGTTCAGCTGTTTCTGAGAATGAGACTACAGAAATACACGTTGTTATTCCATATTAAATATTTCTGGCAAACTTTTCTTTGAGAAGATCCAGTGCCCCCATGCTTGAGAGCAGGGACTTGAAATTAGGCAGAGGGTGGATCTGTGTGTCAGGTACGTGCTTTAGCTATCCCTAAACATGTACAAATTTGTCCAGATTCATCCAGGTTATAAGCTTTGGGGACAAAAGTTGCAGTTTTACATATTCTCAGTAGAGACTTGCTAGAGCTTTGCAATTAAATTCCCTGAAGATTCTAGCTGCAATCGGCATGCTCAAGCAGGACTTTCTGTGAAGTTGCAGCTGCTACATGCTGAGCACCAGGGAGTTGGTCTCTCCTGTTCTCTCAGTGCCTGAGCCCAGGAGGAAGGCACAATCTGGAGGAGCAAGCTGCCTGATTCAAATGCAGAGGGGACAAAAGCTGGACCTAGGACAGATGTGAAAGGACCGAGGGCTTGTCTATACTTCAAACACTGCAGCTGCAATGTTGTAGTGCTTCAGCAAAGACACTACCTACTCTGACAGGAGGGTTTCTCCTGTTTGTGTACATACTCTACCTCCCTGAGAGACAGTAGTTGGGAGAATTCTCCCATCAAGCTAGTGCTGTCTACACGGGGGGGTTATGTCAGTTTAACTGCATTGCTCAGAGGTGTGGATTTTTCACACCCCGAGCGACAATTATACTGACCTAATTTGCTAGTGTTGATCAGGCTTGAGTTATGGAAATAGACTGGCTAATTAAAAAGAATTCAACAGGAAGGAGCAGCCAAGGTGGGAAGAGACAGGACTGGAGGGGATAAGGCAGAAAGGATGAGGCTTGAGGGTAACCAGCAGAAGAGATTGAACCCATTTGAGAACTCTCTCCTCCAGAGCCTGGAATGGAACATGAAATTCCAGAGTCTCACTATTTCTCTGTCATCAGATGGCTGTAAAGCCCACTGGCAAAGAGCATTTGACTGCCATCTCATGCTGGTTTGCAAACAAGACGACAACTACTGCTATCAATTACTTGATTAATTCTCAAGTGGCAGAGGTCTCTGTGGTGGCTCTAAACATTCCAACCCTCCTGACAACACATATGGGTGTCAATAGGCCACCACACAATAGGAAAACACACAAAAAATTAAATACCTGGGAACTGTGTCAAAAGACCATTAAAGGTTGCAAAGTCAACGAATCAGAAGTTATAAAAAAAAGCAAGAATCCAAGAATCAAACTTTCTTGGGGCTCCTGTGGGTTATGTGCGCTAGCTTACTTCAGCCTCCTTGTGCATTTGCATTAAGATAGTCCTTAATTGCATGATCATACACTATATTTTTTCCTGCAGAACCCTGACCTCATTAGTGTTTCGGGGGAGGAAGCTGTCCAGTCCCAGCTGTGCTACAGCTGTAGGAATTACGATATCTTCGGGCAGATATCAAGGGACATGAGAGAAAGGGGTCATGAGTGGGACGCACTGCAGTGCGGGGTTAAAGTGAAGGAGCTGTGGAATGCCTACCACAAAGCTCACAAGGCAAACTGCCACTCTGGTGCTGCCCCCGTGACCTGCTGTTTCTACAAAGAGCTGGATGCAATACTTGGGGGCAACCCCACCTCCAATCAGAAGACCACGATGGACACTTCAGAGCCCAGTTCAACAAGGCCGGAGGAGGAGGAGGACGACAGCCCGGCATCCCTAGATGCATGCAGCCAGGAGCTGTTCTCAAGCCAGGAGAAAGGTCACCAGTCGCAGCGGATGGTGCTTGGGGAAGGACAAACACCAGAGGAGGTGCCCAGTAAGCGGCTTTTATTTTGGGAAGGAAGTTGTTTGGCGTGGGCTCTTGGGGCGAGGAGGGTAGGGCTGCATGCATGCCTTGATGCAGAATAGGGCGTTGATGTGCTCTCTCACATTGCGGTAATCAGTGTCAGTGATCTCTTCAAAGGTCTCATGCAGAATCTGGGCAATCCACTTGCGCAAGTTCCTTGGCAGAGCTACTGTGCTCCTTGTCCGCCCCACTGTGCCGTGCAGGGGGGCGGGGGGCATTGCTGCACACAGGCAAGCTGCATATGGGCCAGGAAAGAAGCTGCATGGTAGCAGAAGACCCTCTCTTGCTTCCCAGGTCACTCTCAGCAGCAAGATATCTTCCAGGACAAACTCCTGTGGAAAATGTGGGGACAGTGTTCAGTATAGAGGCTCCTTGCAGCTGTTGGCTCTCTCCAAGGCACAGAACCCAGAGGACAGAACAGCAATGAAACAATCAGTCCCCCTTGTGCCATGCTTACTCACAATTTTGGGGCTCCTGTGGGTTATGTGCTCTTGCTCTGGGACGAGCAATTTCTGCTATTGTGTAGACTGTGCTTGTCTACTTTAAGTTTGGCCGAATCATTGCTCTGTCTGGTGTGAACAATGCTGCCTCTGTGAAGTGTTGCATTTTGGCTTTACAGATACAACCTTGAGATCCCAGACATCCTTGCAATCAATGGTCAAAACACTCCAAAGAATCAGGAAACAGCCATGTAGAAGCAAAGGACATGCTGCATGAAGTAATGCAGCAGTCCCTTAATGAAAATCAAAAAGTGCAGGAGTGGCTGGAGAGTGAAAGAAGGATCTGCCAGCAGAAGGCGGATCGCTGGCAACAAAGCATGGGGTGGCTGTTAAGCATCATGGAGCGCTAAGAGAACTCGATACAGGCGCTCATAGTAATGCAAGCGGAGCACTTCCAAGCCCACCCCACCCTGCAGCCCATGTCCCAAAACTCTTTTCCTTGTACCCCCATGTCACCTCCAACCCACTCCCCAACATCTGGGTTCTTATCACCACCAGCTGCCTCCAACACCTGTAGCTTCACCACCCAGCCTTGCAAACTATGACCCTTACCCGCTGCATTCAACCCCTATCACCATGCATTTTAGCCAGCCAGAAGTGCAATACTCATTGCACAGCACTCCAGACAGGAAAGCTGAGTAGGATGACAGGACATACACAAATCTGTGATTGTACCATTCCCCACCCCGCCCCCTTGCCCTGTTTCCCCAGCAGTTGTGTTTCTTTTCAATAAATGATTTTTTTGGCTTTGAAAACATTCTTTATTATTGCATTATAAAAAGATACCTTAGCCCAGGAAAGCAACAGGCACTGCAAGTCAGTGTATCATACATAGCAAACACAGATTCCTACTAACGTTGGAACCACTGCACTTCACTGCTGTTCAGGGCACCAAACATTAGTGGCGGCTTTCAGCCTCAAATTGCATCCCTAATCCTTGCAGCCCCGCACTGGGCCCTCTAATAGCCCTGCTCTCTGGTTGTTCAAATTCAGCCTCCAGGTGTTGAACCTCCGAGGTCCATGCCTGAGTGAATCTTTCACCCTTCCCTTCACAAATGTTATGGAGGGCCACGCGGATAGACCTGTGGGAATGTTGTCATTGGCCAGGTCCAGCTTCCCATACAGACATCGCCAGTGGCCCTTTAAACTGCCAAAAGCACACAATCATTCTGCACTATCTCAGCCTGTTGTTGAACCACTCCTTGCTGCTGTCAAGGGTCCCTGTGTAGGGTTTCATGAGTCACGGCATTAAAGGGTAAGCGGGGTCTCCAAGGATCACAATGGGCATTTTGACTTCCCCTACGGTGATCTTCTCATCTGGGAAGAAAGTCCTGGATTGCAGCTTCCTGAACAGGCCTCTGTTCCGAAAAATGCTTGCATCATGCACCTTTCCAGACCAGCCTGCCTTAAATGTCAATGAAATGCCCACGGTGATCCACAAGCACCTGGAGAACCATAGAGAAATACCCTTTCCGATTTATGTACTCGGAGGCTCGTGGGCTGGTGCCAGAACTGGAATATGCATCCCGTTTATTGCCCCTCCCCATTTGTGCAAAGCCAGCCACAACGTCATGCACGTTACCCAGAGTTACGGTTCTTCTGAGCAGGATGTGATTAATGGCCCTGCAAAATTGCATCAACACGATTCCCACTCCAAACTGGTTAGCGACCGATCGGTAGCTGTTGGGAGTTGCCAGCTTCCAGATTGAAATAGCCACCTGCTTCTCCAGCGTCAGGGCAGCTCTCAATCTCGTGTCCTTGCCCTGCAGGGTGGGGGCGAGCTCCTCACACAGTCCCATGAAAGTGGCTTTTCTCATGTGAAAGTTCTGCAGCCACCGCTCGTCATCCCAGACTTGCAGGACGATGTGATCCCACCACTCAGTGCTTGTTTCCCGAGCCCAAAAGCGGCGTTCCACTGCGGTGAGCATGTCTGTGAATGCAATAAGCAATCTCATTTTGTAAGCGTTATGTGAGTCGCCATCGGCCTCCTCACTGTCAGTTTGTAGCTTAAGGAATAAGTTGACTGCCATTCGTGACGTGCAGGCAAGACCCATCAGCATATTCCTCAGCAATTCAGGCTCCATTCCCACAGACCAAAAGGGAAGACAGAGTGTGCTTTCTCTCCTGCCGTCTCTGAGGGCTGGTTTAACTCACAGCACTCTACATCTGCAAGTGTAGCCATGCCCTCAGTACACAGAATGATTCCTAGAGCAGGCCCACTCAGGGTTATGTATGAAGGAGGCTGTTGTCTGTAGGACCCCTGCTTCACTGGTGGCAGAAACTGGAAGGTATGTAGCGTATGAAGTAGAGGATTGCAGGGAGAGAAAGGACAGTCTCATGGCTAAGACAGTTGAATGTTACCCTGGGGAATTGGATTCCATCACTGCCTCTATCACAGAGTTCCTGTGTGAGGCGGGGCAAGTCACTTAATGACTGCTTGTGAACAGTTTCGGTTAATTGGGTGTCCTTCATTTTCTGGGTGCCCAATTTGAGCTCCTGGCCTTGATTTGCAGAAGAGCCACAACTAAAGTTATTAGGAACTATGCCTTGAGCACTGTGTTACATAATGCTAGTACTCTCAAAAATCAGGTCCAGGGGATGGGGGCGATCTCAAACTGGACACCTCACTCTGTGCCTCAGTTCTCCATCTGTAAAATGGAAATAATGCCACCCAAACTCTCACAAAAGTGTTGTGAGAAGTAGGTTAATGTTTGTGAAGCACTGAGATTTACTATATTGATAAGTGCCCCCAGAAAAGCCTAAGAGGCAATGAATGATTCTGCCTTCATTGCAGGGTTTGAACAGTGTGTAGAAAATTGGCTTTGGACCACACATTGAACAATGAGGATAAAACAAAGTATTGAATAGCAGCTCATACTGTGCAATGAATCAGGATCTGTGGGAAGGGGGGAAATTGTATGTGATCATGTAATTAAAGATTGTATCATGCATATGCACCAGAGGACTTAATTAAGTTTTCAAAGACAAACCTAACTTTTAAGTACTTAACTTTGCAACCTTAATGTTTTTTTTTCCCATTCATGCATGAGTGTGTATACGAGTGAGAGCAAAAATGCCCATTAGCACAAGATATTACAACCAATAGAATTGTCAGGGCAAGAGGGAGCAAATTGAAACATGGGACACTGAGCAATGCAATTAAGAACATACTTCCTTCCCAAGTAGCAAGTCCGACTATTTAGTTACCCAGTGGAGATCTAACTCTTAATTCAGTAATACCTCTTGTCAAGATCCCAGCTCATTCCCTGACATTAAGAACTGAATGCTGGCCTCAGGTATGCCCTGTAACAGCCACTCAAATAAGTGGATGGAAATTGGATGCATATGTGTCGGAGGACAGAATGCATTTGGATATGATCCTGATCTACAAGACAAGATTTATAATTACACTCATCTATGTAATTTGTGTACAAAAAATGAAAATATCAAGAAAAAAAATCAGCAAACCACAAGGATACCGGATAGGACAGAAAAATGGCATTACTGCCCAGTGCTACAGAATTTACATTCAACACATGCTGTTTCCATCTATTTTGGCATTTCCAGCACTAATTATATACAATTATTACTTTAACTAGCATTGACAAGAATTTACAGAGCAATTCTCTTGAGAGCAGGATTAAGCAGAAAAGTTATCAGGCCATACTTTAAATTAGATGAGGAGAGGAAACATTTTTCACTCTATTTAAACATTCCAGTATTTTTTTCTTGTTTGCTCTGCTTACTTCGAGGTTTTGACTGGAGATGAAGGTTTTTTGTTTGTTTTTAAATAACACTGGTCTCAGAGTACAGTGGGCTCTTTAGAAGCATGATGAGAAGCATGGCTAAGTAACACTGAAATCAGCAGCCATTTGCCATAGTTCTAATTACAGGGTTCTTACTGGAGAGCTCAAATTGTGGAGTCCAACACTCTTGGTTTCCTTTTTAGTGGTGGTAAGCAGAGATCAACAGACCAACCTTTGGATAGATCTCTATTTAAGGAAGAGGACATGAGGTTAAAGCAGTGGACTGGGAGCCAGGATACTCAGCTAAATTTCCTGGCTTTGCCAGACTTCCTGTTTTACCTTGGACAGGTAACAACGTGCGTCTATCTCGAATCCCAATCCTTTAAAATAAGAATACCACCACCTCCTCTCCCCCGAGACAGTGTGTCTTGTCTATTTGAATAGTCAACTCTTCAGAGCAGGGACTCTCTTACTACTACTTTTTACAGCAGGTAAAATAGGGGGGCCTCAACCTCATTTGAGGCATTAGCAACTACTGTAATAAAACATTAGTAGTAATACCCCAGATTGGTCCTACAGGGATGTTTTAGAATATCTCACTGATTAGAGACATTCTAAAACATCCCTGTTTTCCTCCTGCAGAAACATATTAAGGTTTCTAAGGAAATATCATTTGGGATGGAGAAGGAGGGAACAAGAGTCTCCATATTCAAAAGTCACCCCTAAATTTAGGGGTAGAGGGGAGTTCAAAATCTTGATCTGAATTTTGCAACTCAGGCCCATCTCTATTTATAGAGTGATGTATTTAATCAAGTTTCAGAGTAGCAGCTGTGTTAGTCTGTATTCGCAAAAAGAAAAGGAGTACTTGTGGCACCTTAGAGACTAACCAATTTATTTGAGCATAAGCTTTCGTGAGCTACAGCTCACTTCATCGGATGCATTCAGTGGAAAATACAGTGGGGAGATTTATATACACACAGAACATGAAAAAATGTGTGTTATCATACACACTGTAAGGAGAGTGATCATTTAAGATGAGCTATTACCAGCAGGAGAGCTGGGGGGGGGGGGAAGAGGAAGAGAAAACCTTTTGTAGTGATAATCAAGGTGGGCCATTTCCAGCAGTTAACAGGAACGTCTGAGAAGACTGCTTCTTTATAACGGGCACCAGGAACTCAATCATTTTCAACCAGGGTATAGACAACGTGCTCTAATATGGAGTTTATGGAGTGTACGACCACTCCTCTGTTCAAGCCACATGCAAAGCCACTTTTATAAAAGTATCAGACAACCATATCATTAATTTTGTCCAGTTTTTGGGCCAAGGGAGGGGGGAAAGTACTATGGTATTCCAACAAGCAGTAGTGTAAATTGATAATTAAATTTAATGATTAATCTGGATCATGAATCAAAGAATTAATCCTGAGTTTCATGTGAAAGAGCAAGTTTCAGATCACACATGAGTATTTCACTAGGAGTGCTCAGAATTGTAAGTTCACAGTAAGCATTTAAATGGCTTCACGACAGCTGCTCAACCAAAGTACGCCTACTCAGTAATTCTACAGCTTTTATATCTCCCACCCCCCCGCTTAATTTGTTCTAAGAAATAATGAGTTCCAATTAGTCATCATAAGACTTGTTACCATAGTTTAAGTCAAAGATTTAACCAAAAACCAAGAATTGTACAGGAGTGAATTATTGGATATTATGTACCAGTTTGAGCGTAATGAATTTGAACATTCTGGATGTCACTGAAAGGCCTGAAGTTTGAGGCAGAGAGAGAGAGACAGACAGACAGAGGCCCAAATTGTTGGCAGCAACACAGTCTGAATATCAGGCACTGTACTACTTCGTCCCCTGGGGGAGGCATCCTTCCCCTCAGACACAGAGCTAGTAAGAAGCCACCCCATGTTCACTTGTGACAGTCCTAATGATGCATGCAATAGGCTCTGTAGTTCCAACATGCTCCCTAGAAAGGGAGGCTAAAAACATCTGATCCTCTCACTCGGTCCCTTGAGGCCCATTCTTCACCCACTAGTGCATAGAGGGACCTTGCTCTGTTCCTCATATTCCAGCTTTGTTTGTAGTTTTTATACCTGCCAACACCCTCTAACAACAAAAAAGCCAGGACATTCCAAATGTGCATAACTTTTCATATAGTTGCATCCATTTTCACTTTAATGCTATGCTGTTGCAAATCCCAGCCTGGGAAATTATTGTATGCATTTGTGGGATGCAAAATGTTTAATAGGGGATGTGCAATATATGTCAATTCAGATGAAAACTATAAAAATATTCTATATTATCACCATGAAAAAGATTAGGAAAAATGTTGTAGAATCATTAGAATATGGAGGGAGAATGCCTGCTAGATTTGCTTCCAGCTTTATTAGTCTTGACAGCAATAGCAGGACCCGGAAATGGAGAAAGTCAAGCTTTTCTGTGCTGGTATTCTTAGAGGAGCTGTTAATGACATCATAAGGATGTATGCTGGAAAGTCAGGGATTCAAGGGGGGAAAAGTCCCTCCCCTTTCTTCCCTGTTTTGTGTAAAAGTTTTGCTTTTATCCTCCAAGAAAAAAAATGCCTGAAAAATTCCAAGGTGGCGTTGACATTTTCTCACAATAAACTTCAGTATGAGTCAATGAGAGATCCTTCAACTGAGGGCCTTGTGTTGCAGGCAGTGCCACTGGGAAGCCCATGTGCTTACAAGTGGGTAAGTGATTTATTAGAGATGACCTGGAAGTGACACAGAAAAGTCAGCATGACTTCTGGGTCCAATGGAAGTGCCACCACATTGCAGTTGATTCCTCTGGATGGGGTGTGAGAGGGACAGAGGGCCTCCTCTCTTCCCCTGAAGAGATGCACTATGGAGCATGCCAGCTGGCTGACTCTTGAAGGTGTTGGAGAAATAGATACCCTCTTGCCTCTCAAGACCCTACCTCCTTCCCCAAGGATATTGTAACATCTGAAAAAAGGCATTATAGAGGCTATTATAGGAGGAAGGGAGGCCTTCTCAGTTCCTGCCACAGCTTTGTGTGAACCTCAAAGAATTTTGGTTTCATGATTAAACCTAAAATCACATGGCTTGGACAGGGTTTATGGGGTTAAAACAAACCTTTTTGACAAACCTAAGGTGAACATCCCTTTCAATGCCAGACCTATGTACCCAGCCCAGGAATCTCTCTATTGTTGGAATCTCACTTTAGGAAGCTGCATCAGTTCCTCAATGGGAAGCAGTCAAACTGCTTTGAGTGCTGTAACTGCAACTGGTGATCCATCTCAGCTGGTAGGCACAGTAATGTTTACTCTGCACCCTAATGAGTCCCAGATCAATGACAGTGACATCCTGATTTCAATATTGGTGAGCCTGACTCTCCAGTTGATGCTTTGTTCCAACAGTTCTATGACAGTGGCATTGCTTAAGATTAGCAACAATCAATACTTCATTAGTAAAACCCTCAGCTGGTTAGAAAGTCTAAAGTTGTAAGAGCTGTGGCTAAACATTTTCAAAAAGTAGCTTCTAATTTTGGGTTCCTCTGAAGTCAGTGGGAGCTGCAGGTGCCCAACACCTCTGAAGGACAGGTCCACCTCATATTGCCCAGCAACCACCACCACCACCAGCACCCAAAATTAGAGGCATTTTTTGAAAATATATCAGCATATTTTTAGAAAAGGCAGAAAACCTAAATGCTTTCCATCTCTAAGTCCTTTATGAGGTCATCTATTTAGTTTTCCGGCAACTATTGCCTGTTGAAAGGCAAAGCCTTTAATGAATTTACAGTAGGGTTTTTTAAAATGTTTGAATAGTGAATCCAATGAAGCCACAACAGCTGCTTCTTGTTCTTTCCATTTTCTTGCAGAGAAATTTTTAAAATACACCATAATTAATTTTAAGATTTCCAGCCTGGAAATTTTATCTATTATTAGGGACAAATAAAGCTAAACACAAATATCTTCATATTGTACAAGATGCTGAGACACTGTAATGGGGGTTCAAGCTGCACCCCCCTCTTCAACGAGTCAGGGACACTTCAGTCTGGTGCAACACCTGTGCTCTTTATTCTCAAAAGGTTTCCCACCACCAGTTCCCAACTATATACAGGCTTCACAGGTACTTTGCCTTCAACAGGCCTGATCAGCAATAGACTAGAAGGCCCCAGCTCCGGCATCTGCGTCCCTGTCCCGGCTTCCTCCCAGCCTTTATAGCTTCCAGCTAATAAGACCGGCAGGTGCTGCCAGTTACCAGGCAGGGACAGGGCTATTCACCCAGCCCCAATCAAGGGGAATGGAGTGTTAGGAAGGGCTAAGGGCTTCTCAGCCAGCACCCTGCCATAGACACTATCATCACTTATGCATAAATTACATACATCTTTACTCACAGTCCATACACAAAAAGGTGCATTCATATATTCCTTTTTGTTTGTTTGGTAAAGAAGCAGGAAGCCCCCCCCCCCCAAAAAAAATCACAATATAGTTGAAAAAGAGTTGAGGATTGTTGGGAAAGATTCTTAATTATCTTTAAAACAATTAAGCACAAATATGATATTTTTAAGAGTCATTTATTCAGATGCTTATAAATTGAGACTCACTGCCTTACAGAGAAATGTTTTATCAACTTGGAACTTTAATCAGGCAAAGAGAATGGAGCTCTCTCTAATTTAAAGGAAGATCATCTCCCTCTCTCCTTTTTCAATTACCAGTGGATAAGTAGAAGAGCGGATCTGTTCAAAATGGGACAGAGGTTCGAACAGGAGTTGAGGAAAAAAATAAATCCAAGAGGACTAGTCTGACATGCAAAGAGGCCAAAGTATTAGTTAATACCAGGCACAAAGTGATTGATTTTTAACATGATTTAAAACATAAAAAGACACACAGTACATGACACAGGAGAGAATACAAAAAATTCATCTCACTAATAATGAGCACTTTCACAAAATGTTAAACACAAGCAGGGCTCTGAGGCATATGCTCTAGAGAGATACATAAATTTGGGTAGAGAACAATTCTATGTTATAAATAGAAAAAAATCCTTCTCCAGACATTTACATGATTTATTGTGTTGTGTAAAGTGGGACAAGGATATTGAGAGCACAGGGTGGACTTAAATCTTTTACTGAGAGGATGCGCACTCACAGAGCTCCTGGTCCATTTTCCATCATTTGCTATTTAATGTAGTCCCAAATGTCTCACAGATTGCAGTAGATCAGAAAGCAACACAAACAAACTAAGGCGTCAGTGGAAATGCTGAAACCAAATCAGGAACTGGAACAGCCTGACTTGCTTTGAAAAGCAAATTCCCACTCTAAGGCCAAGAGTTAACATATCAAGGCCTAGGGCCACAGAGATCTGAACTGCAGGCCTGACCACTGAAATGTAAGAATCATCAATCATCATCAATCATCATCATCACCACCACCATTAATACACTAGCATCTAGAGCCCTGAATAGCGATCAGGGCCCCATTGTGCTAGGTGCTGTGCAGATACAAACACACAATCCCTGTACCAAAGATCTTACAATTTCAATAGACAAGACAAAATGGGGGAGGAGAAGTAGTTATCTAAAGTCAGCAACAGAGCTGGGAACAGAACATAAGTCTTCTGAATCCAAGTTCAGGACCCCTACCCCTGGGACCACTAGTGCACTCTGTTCAAGTATTGTGACATTAAAGATTCTGCCACGCTTACTTACGCTATGTAGCACCACTGAAATAAAAGTCGCTACTCAGTGAGAGTAATGGTGGAATAATCTGGCCCTAAATTAGGAAAATTCTAGCGACATTATTCACAATTGACTATTCAGCTATTATTAGTCAAAAGAGAGGAAAAAACCATCAACAAAAAGAGAAAGCAAAGTTCCAGAGCTAATAGATTTTACTTATGATACAATTCTATGAAAAGGCACTGCTACACAAAGTTGAACCATTGAGAACCAACCACGGCTATACACTGGGTCTGCTGGGGGATACCAGATTTAGAAAGATGAAACAATTTAATGGGTTTCCACTGTAAACATGGATCCCTGCTTTTCTGGGAATTAACATAAGTAACAATTAGAAGTGAGTGCATTCTTTGGATGGTGAGGAAGTCTTCAACTCAAAGAAAAGAAATATTTCACAACACAGTAATCTTTAAATGCCTGTAACTAACATGACAAGGAGTGGTGCTAAAGGCATTGTCTGACAAGAAGACTCTCATTTGAACACACTGAAAGAGTGAGGCCAGTTCTGGTTCAACCAATGAAGCAAAGCAGATAAGCTCTAGTCCTCACTCATAAGAGCCTGATTCTGATACATCAGTATAAAGATTTCCATATAATTTTTCCCTTGGGAGACATTAAAGCAAACAAGAGGTGCTATTAAGCCAGCCATCTGGAAGCAGTCAATCCCCATACATATATCATATCAATGTCTACATGCTTATCTTCACTACCAGATCTTCCTCTAAGAATCTTATACACGTATTGCCAGCTATAATGCTGTGAAATGAAGTTAGTGGCTAAATTCCACAAGTTAACCCTTAGTCACTGTCTTACGTAAGTGATGGTGATTGCTGGAGTTCCCTGATTGTGTGCGCATAGGAACACGTTGGAATACTTCTTTGAGGAATGTAGCACAGGAGAGATGGTGATTTGGTTCAGTCTATTCCCTGACCTTTCCCCTTTCTGGAGAGTTGCTCCAGTGCAACCTCTGTGCTCCTTTGAGCAGTAGAGCTGCCATTCTGGCATGGCCCACCTAAAAGCCATCAAAGGGATAAAGCTGTTTACCTCATCATCCATCAATCTAGTCTTAGGAGCATAGCTCAATTCCTGGAAATGGCTGGGCTTGTTGAGAATGATGGAATGGAAACTGCAATTTTCTTGCTATAGCAAAATAGCAATATATAAGACACTTCTTCATAACTTCCTCTTGACTTTAGATAACACACTTTATGGAGAAATTGAAAAGAGCTATTTTATTTTTTTAAATATTGTCATAAGTTTGCATCATGCATTTTGCCAGTCAAGCATCACCATATAAATTTTTTCAAAATTATTGAAAATGGAATATAAATATATTTAGAATCAAAGCAGAATATGCTTTGGGAACAGAATATCTGCTTAAACTTGCAAAAAGAAAAGGAGTACTTTGGCACCTTAGAGACTAACAAATTTATTTGAGCATAGTGTAAAACTATTTCCCCATGTTTATTCCCCCCCCCCCACTTCACCGCCCACTGTTCCTCAGATGTTCTTGTCAACTGCTGGAAATGGCCCACCTTGATCATCACTACAAAAGGTTCCCCCCCCCCCCCCGCTCTCCTGCTGGTAATAGCTCACCTTAAGCGATCACTCTCTTGTTACAGTGTGTATGGTGACACCCATTGTTTCATGTTCTCTATGTATATAAATCTCCCCACTGTATTTTCCACAGTATGCATCCGATGAAGCGAGCTGTAGCTCACGAAAGCTTATGCTCAAATAAATTGGTTAGTCTTTAAGGTGCCACAAGTACTCCTTTTCTTTTTGCGAATACAGACTGACACGGCTGCTACTCTGAAACCTGCTTAAACTTGGTTATTTGAAGTATCCTTATACAAACTGATGCAGGAGATGAGTCATTGCTGGCATATTTTTAACTAAAATGCTACTCTGGTAATATGTTGTATTGGTCCACCTTCACTATAGCACCATTCTAGGGAGCCAACATTTTTTAGTGTTGTATGGAATATTTTTATTAGAATTATTACAAATGGAGCGTGGTGGATACGGGAAGACTTTAGCTACGTCAGCTACAAATCAGAAGCATTATAATAACAGCAGTCTTTATACAGAGGTAAAATTAAAGCAGCATTGTCATTCTGAAGCTGTTTAGCTCAGAGTATCTCCAGCACACCATCTCAAAGCCTTCTTTTTTGAAGATAATATCATAGTCCCAGCCCTCAATTCAGCAAAGTACACAAGTGTTTCATTAGCCGAGAGTGAAGCAGAATGAAGTTAAGTTGAATTAGAGGAATTTTATTCCTGTGCGCTGCTCTGTGCACGTGTGTGAGTTGTCCCTAGGCTTACTCCTCCTTGTCCCCAGTTGTCCATCCATAACATTCCCTCCATGGAATATAGGCCCTCTGGCTCAAATTCCACTGATCACAATACAGTAAGCACATACTTTAAGCCTATTCTGAAATCCCATTGAATCCAATGGGCTTTAAGCATCTATTTTGAAGTATGTGCTTATGTACTTTGCTGAATCGGGACCCAATGAACAACATATTTGAAGTCTAATTTAGACACAGACTATAAATTCTATAGAACACTAAAACAAAAGATTGGTGCTTTTTCTGTTTGATGTCACTGTATCTTGCAATTGTTGTGATTCACCAGGGCTTAGCATTTACACTTGCTGGCAGCAATGACCAATTCACTGTGCCATGGCAGCTCAGTGGAGCAGTTGGGAGATGGTTGCTCGACTCATTTTTCCCCCTCCCACCGCTCTGAAGAGGATTCACCTTCCTTCACAGATTGAAATTGAGCTGCTAATACTATGATTAGGATTTCTGAATGGACTTGTAACAGTTTCTTGAGTGCAGTTAGATCTACTCCCCATCCATTTTTGAACAAGTCTGTGCAGTCTTTGATGCATGAATGCTCTTGTAAATAAATTATAAACTAAATAAATGATAAGACTGCCTATCACATAAAGCCAGTGTCTATTTCTTCTCTTTCCTTTCTGTGACCTACTTTTTTCCTCCATTTCATAAGCACATTGTGTGTGAGAGGAATTACAGTGCAATTTGCACAGTAATTTTTTATCCCACAAACAGACTCAACATTTTAAAAAGTTGTAAAAAGTCCCTTCTCTCTATCAAAATGCATATCTAATATCTAGTTTTGCATGATGCCATTGGACTCGAGAAAGTTCATTGCTACTCCACCACAATAATTTTCAGCACACTAATCACAAATTCGAGTGGCAATGCTGTTTATGACAAGGCACAAGTGTTAAAAGTTTGGCATACATTCATTTACATGCCTTGGTAAACTGGGGCCACAGCTCCCAGTGTGTAATTTTAATAACTGATACTCCAATTCTGTACAAAAGTTACAATTTAAATTAAATAAGGCCAGTTTCACTCGTATGCTGGAGCTATACAAAGTACTAGACTCTACAGATGAAACTGACAGGTAAAGGTCAGTAGATCTCCCATTATTTATACTAATGTAACTCCAATGAAATTATTCCTGATTTACACCAAAGTAAGAGAAGGCAATGAGACACAGGCCTTATATTCTTCACACTTACAACAGTATCGATCAGCAATAACTCAATTGGATTTACAGCGTTGTAAAATATTACATATGGCAGGTTATAGAAGCACAATCTAGCCCTTTCTATGGGAAATAATTTTATATATATGCCATGACATGCATCACTGCATCCATGCCTCAGTAACATGGCTTGTAGTAAACCGGGATCAAAGCATTACAATTTACAGATTGGTTTTAAAGTGCATTTATGAAGTCAGATTTACCCCACAGGTGCAAGTTTTCCCCCTTTAGACCTTTGTATCAATACAGGTTATGTATATTTGTATGTTTTCCCAAATCATAGGGGGTAAGATGAGGTGGGGGATTCCTTGCAGATCTGAAATCACTAGAGGGGATACATGCAAAATCCCAAGGCACCCCTTTTAAACTAGGCCTCCCAGGGAATAGGGGTAGGAACTGGGTTTCACTTGTTCGCTGGGGGAGGGGGGGCGCAAAGCAAGACTTCTGGTAAAAAATACTGAGTTTAATCAGACTCCATGTATCCCTTTTAATTCAGCAAATGGACAGGACCTTTGGTTCCAGTGGGACCCCAACCTCTTACTTTGGCCTACCCAACACCCCATATGAAAGATGGGCAATTCCTGGTACGGTTAGTGTGCATTTAAATTATTTTTTTGTTTGTTTTAGGTTTTCTTCATAGGTTTTTGTCTTTGAATAAATGTTTTTTCTTTGGAAGAGCTGGGTGGTCACTGGTAAAAACCATCATCATTGTGCCTGGAGAGATACTAAAGAGCAGGAGACTGGACCTTTGTCAGACCTCCTTGGGAGTGCTACAGTACACAGCAGGGGGCTTCAGCCTAAAAACCCCAGTCTGGAGAAAGAAGAGATGCTGATTCCTGCCCATAGGGAGGTAAAGACTAGAGGCCTCCATCCTGATTGGGGGTGGGGGAGTGGCGTCAAAGGGGCAGTTACCCCTAAAATTGTGATATTGGCAGTATATTGTTAAACACTGCATTTATTCCCAGAAGAGATAAGGATGCCTTTCAAACCAACAAACAAAAAAACCCCTACCCAATTGTTCTTTATTCTTGGGTGAGCATTATGGAGCCTATACAGCCCTGTGAGAATATATCTATTCCAGCTCATTCCTCATCAGTAGACTTTTCTTTATATTGTGCTTAATTAACATTTATTACAGTTTCTAATACTGGAGCCAAAAGGAACTTTGCTGGATGTTCAGATTACAGGGCTGGAAATTAGGGTTGGGGTTTTTTTTGTTTGTTTGTTTGTTTTAAATGGCAAATTGAGCAAAATTTGATCTGAAAGACATTGAAAGCCAGTAAGCACAGAACCCCACGATGACTTTTTGGTCACATTAGAGAATAACTGCACTTTACGTGAATCTTAATAGGCGCACAACTGCTGCTCTTACACACACAGTACAGAAGCCTCTCTGACTATTTAGCCCTATGTATATTTCTCCACCCTGTGATATAGATCACGTATAGAGTTTCCTCTTGGAAATTTGTCATGCTTCAAGGAAGAACAGGATTCCTTTGTAGACATTTTGTGCTGCCAGAAGCAATTTTTTTAACTGCTGCTTTTTGCATGGTGTTTATTTGACCCCATTTCTAACAGCTCCTTCTCCACAGTGCCTGTGAGAAAATGAAAGCAGTCCAATAAGGGAGTTCACACAATTCCCATTGTGTGCCTGTGTGACATGCCTCAGAAACCAAACAGAGGTGATATGGGTTAATATTAATCCTGTGTAACACTGCAGTGAGCCATTCTTGTTAATAGCTCCTTGCAGTAGGAAGTGGCAGCACTGCCGAATATAATGATGAGTTATTGTGACACGATGGAAACCAACTGGTGTCACCACTCTGTCACAGTCACTGTCTTTGAAACTACAGACAAAACAGGTGAGGGTTTTGCTGTAGCATGTGTGATGCAAGACAGTGGATCCTTTTCTCCAAGGCCTTTCCCCCACCCCCTCACCACAGACAACAACTTTATTATAACCTGAGGTTCCCAACAACTGCAGTTGCTATGTTCACATTGCAATGCACTGAAACACGCTGGGAATTTCATTATTCTTGACTGCAAGAGCTAGGTATTATTATTATTATGCTGAATTCTGTCCTGGCCCACCCCCCAGAGACCCTACGTACAGCAGAGGGTGCTCCTGGCAGGGATCAAAAAAGTCGAAGAGGGGCTGCTTTGCAATCCTTGAAAACAAGAGCTATGGGATGCATTCCAGGATGGGTTCTAGAGGTCAGGGGTACACTTCATTCAGTGTGACACATCCAGGCACAGATTTTTCCTGACAGGAGCAGACGTAATGGGCCCAGGGAGAGGGTACTGTACATTCAGGGGGGCTACTGTTATTGAAAACAGTGTGCATTACTGCTAGAAGCATAAACCTGAATTTGATGAGTATTGCTGTCTGGAAAAACAGCATGTGGCTCATTTTTTTGGCGATTCACTCCTATAAAGCTGCTGTAAGGATGGGGTTTTCGTAAGTGCTGAAGCACGGGCCTAGCCCTGCTCCCACTAAAGTCAATGGTACAGCTCCTTTTTGCTTCAGTGAGAACAGATTCAGGCCAACACCAAGCAGTTCTGAAAATTCCACCCTCTGACGAAATCATGTTTGCATCTTCCCCGTAGTTTCCATCTTTCTAAATGATTAGCTATCATAACTTTATGAAAAGGGGATTTAACAGTATTTTTATAAAATTACTGAAGGATAGAAGTAATTCTAAAATGGCTTTTAAGAAATAACTTTTTCACAAACTAAAAATCATCATACAAATGGTCAGCCTTATTTTCAGGCACATAATAAAAAAAGGAGTCATACTACAATAATCATAAATGTAAACATTAAAGATGCACTTGATTTTAAATACCTACCGGTACTTGTCTTCCATTGCCTTACATCCCAGACTAAGTGGCTCATTCACCTTCCAAATTGCAAAGCTTTCTCAGGCCCTAAGGAGTAGCAGTTATGCTGGCACTAGTGTTTTACACAAACTTTTTTATAGATGAAAGAGATATCTGTCAATATGTTTTCACAGCTCTTTGATCTGCTAGTGAAAGACTCTGGAAAGATAACACATCTGCCTGAAAATTCCTTTTTCAGGTGATTCACACTTCTTTTAAGCCATTGAAAAATGTGTTTTCCAATGGACAGGAGACATTCCACACCACAGGACCAATGTTCTAGGAGGGAACACAACAACCCTCTGGATAGGTCATTATTGAACCCTATTTAAGGTGAGCAGAAAAGCACTAACTTGTCAAGTTTACATTAAGATCCCTTAAGACCTGTGACTATCTGGCTCTAAGAGCAGCAAGAAGCTTGTTAATGTTGGCTTACCTGTATTAATGAATGACAACCGACTTGAAAAACAAGGTTTAAGGGCCATAAACACAAGAGATCCAGTACCAGATTTGGCTCCCATTCCTCATCATATTGTCTTTTGTTCTCTGTGGTACTTCTTCACTTCAGAATATATTTGTCCATAATCATATAATCTGCTGCCTACATAGGCAACACTTTGACATAAATTCTATATATATGTGTGTAGGAGGGAGAGCGTGCGTGAGAGAGAATCTGCTATAAAAGCTAGTGGAACAATAAAAGAAGAAGTAAAAGTAAAATGACTTTATTCATATATTGTCTAGGACTTGTCAACCAGAGGTTGTAAATATTTACAGATGAGAACCTCATGCTTCAGTTTCCCTATTTGCCCCAACATCACACTGTGAGCCATTCTAGAGTTGGAAATCAAACCTATGCCTTCTGCTCTAGCAAAGACATTTCCTCAGTGACTTGGTTTCTCTCCTACACCCCTATATTTTGTCCACTCCTTTTCCCACAAGTCCTGCATTTTTTATACAATGCATATATATATTTCTGCTTTGTATTCCTCTCTCTTCTGCTTCTACAACCAGCTCTTTTCAACTTTAATGGAATAACCTTGAAATTTCATACCCCACCCAAATGAATTATCAGTATTGATCTGCATTGGAAAGTTCCTACATCACCTTACTTCAGGGGCCACTGTGTTCCCACAATAATAACCAACTACATTTTCCCAGGAAATAGTTTTGTACATGGTGACAGATAGATGCTTTAAACACACTTATTTGCAGAATAGCATATTTCAGATCATTCTCCTAGGATATGTTTCCAGAAAACATTTCAAACTGACAGAACTTTCAAGCTCTATTTCAAGTTTAACAGCATTGCAATATATGACTTTGTCTAATGTGTTAGTTCTGGTTTCTATTTTCAAAACTGTTTTTATTAACTAAAAATGGAGGTTTTTATATAACTTTTTAATAGTTTTAAATTTGACAAAGCATTGTAGAGAAGTAGGTGACATATTGTCTTATTGCGGCAAGAGGAAGCTACTGAAAACATTCCCTTTGGTGTTTCTTTGACCTTACAGGCTGTAGAAAAATATAGTTGAACAGAATTATAGCAATTCTTACGTTAATAGAGAGAGGTTTTCCTCAGATTTCAGAAACCTAGCTTTTCTCGTTACGATATTAATGCATGAAAATAAATGGAAGAGGCAAGTCATCCTAAAGAGATTACCAGTTTGTAATGACAGCTTTACTGCATGATCTGGTTTTGAAGGGCAGCTTAGCTGAGGACCAAAAGCAGTGATGATTTTCAATTTATTTGCAGTGCAGCTGGAATATGCAATGAAGGCTTCCTTATGCCTTTATACTAATGTAAGATATATCTGCCCAGAGAAAGATTCGGTCTTGACCTTCCATAATGAAAAGGCACTTGGAGACAGGTTGCACAGACTTAAAGAAACTACACTAACAATGTTCCAAATTACATAGGGCAAAACCATCGTTCCCTTTTCAGGCCTAAAGATACTATCGCTCTTTCAGGGAGCCTGGAATAGCTTTGCACATTGTGACCACCACGAAGCAGGTAATAAGCTCTCATTTTTAAGTTTTGACTTCTTCCCAAAGGTGTATTTGCTGGTTCAAAGCATCATAGCACAGCAGTTTGCAGTGCATGCTCTTAGAGCGACATATTGATTTCAAATCATCTCTAATCTCTCGGCCAACTTGGTCTTACGAATCTTAGAGATGCAAAGATACAAATTAGGGCTGAGGAAATAATTCGTAACAGTTTGTTAAATTTCATCCCTCTCACTCTCCATGAGCTGTCACTGCACTGATTGCAATTTTCTTATAATAATTCTTGGTTTGCACTTCTTCATGAGCACCTCACTGCAAGCGGTCAGTATAAATAGGACCCAATCCTGCAAACACTTACATACAATCTAGACTTTAAATTTAAAGAATATTTAGTCCATTTAAGTCAACAGGACTACAGATATAAATGAAGTTAAGCATGTATGTAAGCATTTGTGAGATCAGAGCTTTCATCTGAACACCTGTTATGTTTATGTTGCCTAGCTGCGTAAGTATCTTTCAGAAACAAGATTTTGGTAAAAAAAATAAATAATTGTGTATCTAAAATTCACTGTGAATATTCCCTTAAATCTTCCTATTCAAGAAACATTTCTACATTCATTTTTAATAGTATTCACCCAGCTCTACCTCCAGCCTATAGTTAGTTAAAACTGAGACATGAGAAACATTTTTTAAAAAGTTTAGTACGTTACATTTGGGCCAAATTCTCTAAATAAGGCATGTGTTTTAGTAATTTTTTCTTTCGTTGGTCATTTTATTGACATTTCTGATAGAAAAGCACCTCAAAAGAGTAAATTGAATCATTTTTTCACAAAGACAACAGAATATACATGGTTTCACTTCCATATCAAACTTTTTCCAAAGTTCTATTGTCGACTTTGTTTAGTTACCATTTTGCAGTGACCAATCACAACTATTACATACCAGTGTAACATCCAACTGTTCATGATATATGGATTTCAATTTTCATTGTGGAAAGGAAGAGATGACTTTGTGAAGTCTTCATGCTGAGCTCTACTAGATGTTCAAGGATGGCCTGTTTACTCAATATTTAATCTACCAAATAGGAAAAAATGTTTAATTTAAATGAAAATTAAGGTTACATATTATGACCCTGATCCTGGAAAAGCAAATCATGCAGGGGAACCCCTGAACCACATTCAGGCCCACTGAAGTCTACAGGTTTTATGAGAAAGTTTGCACTGTTGCTGCTCATGAAGTATTTGTAATGTGCATAGAGAAAACCAGCTTTCAGCTGCTTTCACAGACACCTGATATATATAGAAGAAAGTTGTAATCACTGGTAAAACTAATACCATAAGTCATTCT
Source organism: Natator depressus (assembly GCF_965152275.1). Lineage (NCBI taxonomy): Eukaryota > Metazoa > Chordata > Testudines > Cheloniidae > Natator > Natator depressus. Next base: position 105,420,940 of record NC_134238.1, read on the forward strand.
CTCCTCTTCCTTCCCCCTTACTCCCAACCCTAGAGGCTGTGTGTGTAACCTAACCTCTGCCAACTCAAAAGATCTTAGGGACAAGCTCTGAACTCAAGTGTCCTGCTTTGTACATTGTGTTCCTAGTAGTCTACCAGGTTGGCTACCTAGTGTCTGTATTAAGGGGTTCCCCAACAGTGTGTACTACACACAGCCTTGTTGTTAGGGGGATATTTATGGGCTTCTAAGTTAAACACTGAATCTAGGCTCCATATGCCAAATATAACCCTGTGCCAGCTGGTTGTAAAGCTGTTTCCCTCTCTCTGAGGGAGTCTGTTTAAAATATTCATGACTTGAAAAGAGGTCTTGAAAATTGGTACTTTTATAAATGGAAAGACAAAATAATTTTATGTTTCAGAGAAAGAAAACTGTAACTTTAAGAATATTTTCCACAGGATTAATTCAAGTGATATTTCATAATAATAAATGCTGCTTCTTGTACAAATAGTCCATTCTTCCCAATATCCATAACTAGCCTTTATGAAGAATCCGATTATTTTACAAGTTAAAAAAAAAATCACATCACAGTTAGTGGTGAATGAACTTCAAAAGGTTTGAAACCTGAGTAAGGTTCAGGTAGCACTCAGAAGTGCAGATACCAGAAAGTTGCCCCAGTCTTAACAAGCCCTGATCCTGCAATGAGATGTGTATGGTCAAATTCCTGTCTCTCCATGGAGCACCACTGAAATCAAGGGATTCACTCCCATGCATTTCACTGAAATATCATGACATTCATTAGGGGGGGAAAGAGTTAGAAACCTGAAGAAATCAAAGACTTACAAGATTACCAGTATTCAGAGTAACAGCCGTGTTAGTCTGTATTCGCAAAAAGAAAAGGAGTACTTGTGGCACCTTAGAGACTAACCAATTTACTTGAGCATAAGCTTTCGTGAGCTACAGCTCACTTCATCGGATGCATACTGTGGAAAGTGTAGAAGATCTTTTTATATACACACAAAGCATGAAAAAAATACCTCCTCCCACCCCACTCTCCTGCTGCTAATAGCTTATCTAAAGTGATCACTCTCCTTACAATGTGTATGATAATCAAGGTGGGCCATTTCCAGCACAAATTCAGGGTTTAACAAGAACGTCTGAGGAGGGGGCGGCGGTAGGAAAAAACAAGGGGAAATAGGTTACCTTGCATAATGACTTAGCCACTCCCAGTCTCTATTCAAGCCTAAGTTAATTGTATCAAATTTGCAAATGAATTCCAATTCAACAGTTTCTCGCTGGAGTCTGGATTTGAAGTTTTTTTGTTGTAATATCACAACTTTCATGTCTGTAATCGCGTGACCAGAGAGATTGAAGTGTTCTCTTACTGGTTTATGAATGTTATAATTCTTGACATCTGATTTGTGTCCATTTATTCTTTTACATAGAGACTGTCCAGTTTGACCAATGTACATGGCAGAGGGGCATTGCTGGCACATGATGGCATATATCACATTGGTGGATGTGCAGGTGAACGAGCCTCTGATAGTGTGGCTGATGTTATTAGGCCCTGTGATGGTGTCCCCTGAATAGATATGTGGGCACAGTTGGCAACGGGCTTTGTTGCAAGGATAGGTTCCTGGGTTAGTGGTTCTGTTGTATGTGGTTGCTGGTGAGTATTCGCTTCAGGTTGGGGGGCTGTCTGTAGGCAAGGACTGGCCTTTCTCCCAAGATTTGTGAGAGTGTTGGGTCATCCTTCAGGATAGGTTGTAGATCCTTAATAATGCGTTGGAGGGGTTTTAGTTGGGGGCTGAAGGTGACGGCTAGTGGCGTTCTGTTATTTTCTTTGTTAGGCCTGTCCTGTAGTAGGAGACTTCTGGGAACTCTTCTGGCTCTATCAATCTGTTTCTTCACTTCCGCAGGTGGGTATTGTAGTTGTAAGAATGCTTGATAGAGCTCTTGTAGGTGTTTGTCTCTGTCTGAGGGGTTGGAGCAAATGCGGTTGTATCGCAGAGCTTGGCTGTAGACGATGGATCGTGTGGTGTGGTCAGGGTGAAAGCTGGAGGCATGTAGGTAGGAATAGCGGTCAGTAAGTTTCCGGCATAGGGTGGTGTTTATGTGACCATCGTTTATTAGCACTGTAGTGTCCAGGAAGTGGATCTCTTGTGTGGACTGGACCAGGCTGAGGTTGATGGTGGGATGGAAATTGTTGAAATCATGGTGGAATTCCTCAAGGGCTTATTTTCCATGGGTCCAGATGATGAAGATGTCATCAATATAGCGCAAGTAGAGTAGGGGCGTTAGGGGACGAGAGCTGAGGAAGCGTTGTTCTAAGTCAGCCATAAAAAATGTTGGCATACTGTGGGGCCATGCGGGTACCCATAGCAGTGCCGCTGATCTGAAGGTATACATTGTCCCCAAATGTAAAATAGTTATGGGTAAGGACAAAGTCACAAAGTTCAGTCACCAGGTTAGCCGTGACATTATCGAGGATAGTGTTCTTCACGGCTTGTAGTCCATCTTTGTGTGGAATGTTGGTGTAGAGGGCTTCTACATCCATAGTGGCCAGGATGGTGTTATCAGGAAGATCACCGATGGATTGTAGTTTCCTCAGGAAGTCAGTGGTGTCTCGAAGGTAGCTGGAGTGCTGGTAGCATAGGGCCTGAGGAGGGAGTCTACATAGCCAGACAATCCTGCTGTCAGGGTGCCAATGCCTGAGATTATGGGGCGCCCAGGATTTCCAGGTTTATGGATCTTGGGCAGTAGATAGAATATCCCAGGTCGGGGTTCCAGGGGTGTGTCTGTGCTGATTTGATCTTGTGCTTTTTCAGGGAGTTTCTTGAGCAAATGCTGTAGTTTCTTTTGGTAACTCTCAGTGGGATCAGAGGTAATGGCTTGTAGAAAGTGGTGTTGGAGAGCTGCCGAGGAGCCTCTTGTTCATATTCCGACCTATTCATGATGACAACAGCACCTCCTTTGTCAGCCTTTTTGACTATGATGTCAGAATTGTTTCTGAGGCTGTGGATGGCATTGTGTTCCGCATGGCTGTGGTTATGGGGCAAGTGATGCTGCTTTTCCACAATTTCAGCCCGTGCACGTCGGCGGAAGCACTCTATGTAGAAGTCCAGTCTGCTGTTTCGACCTTCAGGAGGAGTCCACCTAGAATCCTTCTTTTTGTAGTGTTGGTAGGGAGGTCTCTGTGGATTAGTATGTTGTTCAGAGGTATGTTGGAAATATTCCTTGAGTCGGAGACATCGAAAATAGGATTCTAGGTCACCACAGAACTGTATCATGTTCGTGGGGGTGGAGGGGCAGAAGGAGAGGCCCCGAGATAGCCCAGCAGAAGCAGCTGTCCTAAGAGTATAGTTGGATAGGTTAACAATATTGCTGGGTGGGTTGAGGGAACCATTGCTGTGACAAATTTGATACAATTAACTTAGGCTTGAATAGAGACTGGGAGTGGCTAAGTCATTATGCAAGGTAACCTATTTCCCCTTGTTTTTTCCTACCCCGCCCCCGCCTCAGACGTTCTTGTTAAACCCTGAATTTGTGCTGGAAATGGCCCACCTTGATTATCATACACATTGTAAGGAGAGTGATCACTTTAGATAAGCTATTAGCAGCAGGAGAGTGGGGTGGGAGGAGGTATTTTTTCATGCTTTGTGTGTATATAAAAAGATCTTCTACACTTTCCACAGTATGCATCCGATGAAGTGAGCTGTAGCTCACGAAAGCTTATGCTCAAATAAATTGGTTAGTCTCTAAGGTGCCACAAGTACTCCTTTTCTTTTTAAGATTACCAGTACACTCTGATTTGATCTAGGCCAGAAATATTATAAGAGCCACCTATCTATCTCACATTATTTGGGCACTGTGTTTCTAGTCCTAGCCAAAATTAGGGAGTGTGGAGTTGTCCAGATCTGACCCTCTTGACTTTGCTTATATAATAATTTCTGAGTATCACAAAGTTTGAGTTATGTGGAAAATATTTTTATTTCAGGAAAACTAGTGAAAAACAACACTCTTCCATGTTTGAGAATAAATAAAATATTTTTAAAATAAAACTTTTTGGGTGCAAAATAATTGTTTCCCTTGTTTGTGACGTCTTATTTCCTTTAAAGATATGGATAAAAATAAAATATGTTTCATGGAAATAAGGAGCCATGAAGGACGAAAACAATTACAGTTTTGCATCAATAAAACCTTTTTGCTGCAAAATAAATCTCCACATGTCTTACACATAATTGTCAAATTGCAAAGTGTCTTCTTGGCTCATGTTTTGAATCCTCTCAAACATAATTTTGCTCATTTGAATCCTAACAAAGCAAAAGAAAGGGGGTAGGGGGAAGCATCACACAGGGCTTCACTCAATGAATGAAATTTCTATCTAACCCACAACACAAGCAGTTCACACCAACTATCAGTGAATCTCAATAGTCTTGGTACCTTGATTTTAAAATACTTTAATGTCCATAAGATAAATGTCTGTGATAAATTAGAAAGAATAGGTCAGTCAATAATCTAAGTATTTATCCACAGATGCTAAATTATTATTATAAATCACACTTGACCCTTAAGCTTTAATCAGATTCAAAGTACTGAAATGAACTCTAATTATTGGTATTCACAGTTCCCAGCTCAGCTGGCTTCCCACAAACTAGTAATGTTAATAACTATTGAATGCAAGGAACTACAATATAGCAACATCAAAAGTCCTGAGCATCTGGTAAGATTTACAAACGGTATGTAGGGATCACAGTACCTACCACTAAATTTAAGTCCCCTTTGATTTGAAAGTGGCAGCCTTTAAAATGTAATAGCATAGCAATACTACACAAGAGTTCCAGCTAGAAAGCAAAGGACCCCATCTCCAACTGAAACCACCAAGGGAATTTGAGGCAGTCAGAAGGTAATTTGACCTGGACACAGAGACTGCATGTCTCCTGAAAGTTTGCAAAGCACTATTGTTAAGATTTAATGGAAATGATCTCTGATATCATTTTCTCTCATGTGTTACTATTATCCTCTTCTTCATCATTGTCTTTTATTTATACTGCAGTAGCACCTAGAGGCAAGGGCCCTCGTTGTACTAGGCACTATACAAACACACAAGATGACAGTAACAGTCCATAAGAGCTTTAAGTCTAAGTTAAACATGAGTCACTGTGATAAACGGTGGTCACCAACTACCTAACCACTGTCCAGCAATTTGAAAAATACATAAACGCTATGGAGCATATTTTCAATGCTGGGCTTCATTTTGCAGGTACACTCTTGCACCCACAATTAATTATTGTTGCAAATCCTACTATTTATATCTCTGACTACACTCCACTGTTAGAGTTTGCCCTGATACAAATACAAAACTGGGAGTGTAATTAGTTGCAGGAACAAAATAATAGGCTAGCGCAAAGCCCAGTTAAAAATCGGGCCCTACTTATCTACTAAAAATATGATTATCTGTGCTAAATGATAGACAATGGGCTTGCCAAGGGCCATTGACTCAGACCTTCCTATGTAAATAACAACATCTTGAAAAATGATTTACTGAATCTTCTCTATATAGTCCTCAGTACTAGCTGTTTGGCTAGGAATTATAAGGTTACTTGTTTGTCACCCTATAAGTAAAAGTCTGGTGGCCTGAGATTCTTTAGCCAACAAAACTGGTTTGTTTCAAACAAACAAGATTCTCTTCTAGTGAGATACTTCACATGAATTTCTTACAAAAATAACAAAGAGAATAAAACCCAAAGACTTTTCTGCCTGCACAACTCTAATAGCCCTTGGAGACTGAAATTCAACTACTGTAAATATCTCATTGGGAGTCAGAGCCCCTAGCATATTACACTCCCAAATCTCTTTTTTTTCCTCCTCAGAGGTCCTTCCAACAGCAACAAGCACTTAGGTTTTATCAAAAACAAAACTGCACAAACCAAAAAAGAGAACCTCCATGCTCAGCCTTTCTAGAGGCTGTCCTTTAATACAACATGGCTAAACCCATAGGGCCCCAAAGCCCTTAAAAATAAATACAACCACTTTTAAATAGCTATAACTTCATCATAGAAAACCAAACATCTAACAGTTTTCTCCAACAAGGGAGACACAATCTCCATGTAGCCACACGCAGTTTTGCATCAAAAAGTGGCATGACTATAAAAGAGAGAAAATTCTCTGGCTTGCAAACAAGAGGGCTCTTGGTTATAGGGCAATTCCTTTTAAATCAATTACAATTGATTTTGCCTCACCAAACAGACTGAAAAGATTCAAAAAAGCCACTAGAAATGATATAAAAAAGGAGTTTATTTTACCATGATCTGGTAGCTGTGCCAAATACTTTCAATTTCCAAAATGCTGCAGAAACCAGGACTAACTCTGTAATAGACAGCTGCAATACTTGGCGTTAGCTCTCTTTCTCTCTCTTCTACTTCATTTTCCCTTTCTTTTATTTGGCTTGAAGAAGTTTTCAAAGCACAGAATGGGGAGAATCACCAAAAGGCTAGAAAAGGGAAAGCAAAAAAGAAAGACCGGAGAGAGTTAGGAAAGAGGCAGGATTTTGCTAAAAGCACAATTAGGACTAGATCCTGCAATTGGATTCACCTGGACACGTCCCTGCAACCTCATGAAGTTCCACTGAAGTCAGCAGTACACCCATATGTAATCAGTTGCGGGATCAGAGCCTTGATATTCATGGAGGAAGAACTGCAAAGGTTCAAGTTAAATATTAACCTTTTGATACTGCATTAGTACAATATGACTTGTTAAATTACAAGTTAGGGTCCTTCTATACATATATAGATTAAAATATATATATATGAATGATCAGGAGAAGTTACCTAAAAATTGAGACCTTTTACATTTGTGTAAACTCAAGACTGGTCTCATTTGTCCAAAAATGTTTTGTAACATTTGGGGGTCAGGAGAGCTAAATTTGTGACCATTTCTAATCAGAAGCTTGCTCTGAAGTTTGAAATATTCATTTTCACATTTTTTTAAAAATTCAAAAAACTCTTTTTTTACCAAATGTTGCAGGGCAGAACATTTTGAAGATGTGAGAAATAAATATTTTGGAGCAAAATGTTGTAGACCCCTTTTTCACCAATTTTGCACAATAATAATGCGTATACAGAGAAATTAGGATGTAGACAGGGAATTCTACAGCACAACAGGAAAAAAAAAAAGAGTACAACAGAGGATCATGCAAGTAGAAGAGGCTTCAGTGCTGAAGAGAAACCACAGATTTCATACGTAACTTTTGCCACACAAATTTTCCCCTGAAATAGTCACAGAAGTAGCATAGGGCTCTAGGGGCATTGATTATAACAATGCTGTTGTAGAAAAGCCATCCCTGCCCTGTGATAAATGAAAGCAAAATCAAAGTACAACTCATTTTATCCTTGGTTTACCTCATCTTGCAAGGCAAAGAAAGCTGCATAGCCAAAACCTCCATTTTAACCTCCTTTTAATTGTGTATATATACCCATGACGCCTTTTAATTTAGGCCTCAAGAGATTTAAAAGTTTCATTATTCTTACCTCCTTGAGTACATGACTTCAGCAAATTGTAAATCTCCACTCTACAGCTACGTGATAGGATGGTTTTGATTTTCCCGATGAGAATTATTTCAACAGAGGCTAAATTGTATCAGAGACTGGGGCCTGCAATGTATTTGTGAGCCAATAACTGTATTGAGACACACTTGCATTTGTATGCGGAAAGTTGCTTCTGAAAAAAAAACAACAACAACAACAAAAAAAAAACCCTGTTTGCCTTGGAGTAACTCTGGTTTATTGGTATATTAAAAATGTGGTGGTGCAGGCTAATGCGTAGAATGTAGACTGCCCCTTTAAGTTGATGGTGATCTACGGTATTATGTGAGGTCAAGCACTGTTTAGTCTTCTCCTTTGCAACAAATCATAATGCCACATGAAGTACTTACAGGGTGTTTTTAACCAAAGAAAACCACATGGGAAATGGGAAGATTTGTTGAAGACAGCAGAAGGAGCACTATGCAGGCAAATAGTCTAACACATTACATCAGAGGACAGATCTAATGCGGCAGGAGACTGAAAACGGGAAAGATAAATAACACCAGGTGGTACTTGGGTGCTATAATAATGTTTTGTTTCTTTTGGAATACTTTCTTATTTTAAAAGAAGTGAGAAGAAATCAGTCTCTCTCTGTCTCAGGGGACTCTTGCTAAACTGCACTAGTAAATCTGTCTACTATATTTCTGGTAGTAATCAGCAGGAAGAGGCACCTGTCATCCTTAAGAGAGAGGGTGGGGGAAATAAGCTGTCTTTTATTTTGGTGCAGTCAGAGATTCAAACAGACTCATGAACCTGCTTTAAACCTTAAGGTTACACTGGAAGTCAGTTAAGAATGCCAACAAGGCAAGTCAACCCCTTTTAGTATGTGTCTTCTTAGTCAAAGGGCCTTGGAAGGGAGGTACTAGCCATTTGGTCTATACCGAAGGATGAGAGAAACTGGTTATTTTGGAAGATCAGGGCCTTCGACTGTGAATATTTCAGGGCAGGGTGTCTCTTGCTATCTGCACATACCGAGCCTAGCACAATGGGGCCCTATTCTACATGTTCTCAGTCTCCAGCTGAAAGTTTGCAGTGTGGCATTCTATAAGAATCTTTGTCAGTCTGACTTCAAAATGACTGCTGACTCCAGCAGAAATCCTTTCCATTTAAAGATGAAATAATAACAAGTTATAACAGACACAAGACTCATAACAGACATAAGTCCTTCCCTTATGACATGCTATTTTTAAAATGTGGTATGCATCAACATCAATCAAGAGCATACATCAAGGGTCCAGTGGAAGCAGCAGTATCAGGAAGGAGGAAGATTTTTCAGCCCCACTACAGAGAACAGGGAAGGAAGAATAGTGGGACAGAGAATGTTTTCCACTCTTATTACTTAAGATATGGTGAGGTTTTCAAGAGGCAGTAAGCCTAACTTGCTACCCCTCCAAAGTGTAATGGGGGGCAGACCAGCCCCTGGAAATGCTGTAGGGGGTTCTTCTCGGAATAGCAGTAAAAGTGAAAGAGGGCTATTGCAAGTAAAAGAAAAATCTCTTCCTAAATCAAACAAGAAAAAGAAGCCATCACTTAGGTGATCCTTATCAAAACACATAAGCACTGGAATCCATTTCTATTTTAAAAGTGCCCATGGCTAGTTATTTGTTCTAGAAAGTCTTGTAGAAATAGCCAATTGCTCCATTAGCTGAAGTTGTTTATTTCAACAATATACAGTTATTTGCAAGATCATAGAAGAACAGTATACTGTACAATTTTTGTTGTGCTATATTCCTGTTTACTGTAAACTGATACCCAGTAAGGTTGAGTCTGGTAAAAATACAGTGTTAAATATTTTGCCTATGTTTTCACAGATTAAATGCCAGAAACTTTGAATGTTTTGACAAGACCACAGACAGTGACAGAAAGTTGAATTTGTCTAAGGGCATTTTCTCCAAATGTTCAGACTGGTTCTGTAAATGCTGTTGTATAAAGGAGGTGAAACGAAACCTCTCTGAATAATGTATCATCTTTATTTGCTGTAATTCATTAACTATAAAGAACTGATATATCAGGAGCAAGTCTCTCTTGCATTCAAGCTTTGCTCAGCACAGGGCAAGGTGGAAGCTGTCAGGTAGCTTAAGGGCTGCTCTGTCTGATACCACCAACAGAAAACCCTAAGGACCTTACAGAAGCGGAGGACTGGTGTAGCAGAGCACAGCCTAGCTTTTCCCCATCCCCATCCCCTGTGCTGGGATGTGAGGGGACAGCTGGCACAGAAATCGGTTCTGCTGGATCGATAGCAGGGGGAATTCCCCTCTACAAGAAGTTTTCTCTGTTGTCCATTTACAACCAGAATCAAGATGCTTTAAGTCTCTGAGTGTTGCAAAAGAGCATGTGGGAGTATCTGGACCATAGCTTGTAAGCCTATCATCAGGCATTCCTCTTTCTCTACATGATGATGCAAGTCTCTGACCACTCTGATAGTTTGGCTATAGCTAAGGAAATCAATTCATATTTCAACATTTTACAAAGAGAAGAGAAGTTTTTGGTGACATCTGGTCAAAAATCTTTTCTAACCATGGGATCAGGGAATGGGATTAAAAAAAAAATCAAATCAAATAAAAAAAAATCTTTGTTATCAGATCATTGTGTTTGCAAATAATAAAAAGGTGGTTTTGTTAGTTTAAGTCCCACACAACTTTTTATAAATTGGTCTTTTTTTACATTGTTTCCAATCAGTACTGTATCTGTCATTATAGAATTTTTGGTTACTTGAACTGACTCCTGAGTTTCTGATTTGAGAAACAATAAATATGTTCATATATCCTATCCTGTATTTGTTGTTCTCTTTGCCCAGAAATACCTTCATGTTTTGTGATTCATACTGAAATACATTTAATTTAAGATAGTTTTAAATGGGGGTAGATTAAAACCGCCTGTGAATTTTTGATGCTATGGATTGTGTATTGAGTTCATATAATTTTTCTTTTCTTGGTCCAATTAAACTTTGAAAATACTTTATGGAATATTTGGGGGGGGGGGAACGGTTTTGATGTCATGGGAGAACATTTGACATTGGTATAAAAGCAGTGGGAACACATCCATTTTTATTATAGTTGCTCTATCCAGCACAGAGATAGGGAGATCAATCCTCCTACTTCATTTAAATCATTTGAATAGTTTGGATTAAAGGTGTGATATTCAGCTTTTGCACCATATTAAGGTTGTTAGGTATTTCTATTCCCAGCTATGTGATTCATCCTAGAGGAATTTTAAATTGAAATTGTAATACTGATTGGGAGATGGCACCACCACAACAGAGTCTCAGATACACTAGCATTTGCCCTATATTCAGAAAAGTTGCTGAAGTCTTCTTTAGTTTTTAAATTAAGTGAAAACAGAGAGCTATGGATTTCTTATTGTGATTAATAGATCATCTGTATATACAAAGACAGTTATTTCACTGTATGGCCACCTTTAATCTACCTGAGTCCAATTATGCCCTGGAAATTCACATTTGAAAGAGCCCTCAAACCTCCCCTGTTACCCATGCAAGGAAAGGTCAGCTATCTCCACTTCATTCTAAGACTTTTAGGCAGGCTCTTATGAAGCTGGGATCTGTGCTGTTGAAGTGGATGGGTCAAGGTTTGGCACTAGGCCCATGATGAGTGGGGGCAGGTCATAGAGATGCAAATCATTCTTCTCTACATTCACGGGTCCCATGGCTGTTCTCAGAGAAAGGTAATAGAGACTGTATTTTTCTTTTATTGGGGCCCTCTGCTGTCAGAAACACGTTTTAATGGGCAAGATGGAGGTACATATCCCGGGGTTGCCATCATAATCCAACACAATTGTTTAGCCAATCTAGTTCTTGTTGTTTCTGATTAATTGTACCAGGGCTTGGTTTTTTGGTCAAAAGTTAAAGAGGACAAGATGCATCATTCTCTGGTGCTTCTGGAAAGCGTGGAAACTGAGATAATGTACGTTTAACTAAAATGGTATTTCTCTACACAGTGCAAACTGTAGCCATCTATACAAGAACATGATCTGTTAGTGCTATATTGCCAATGTTTGCATAACAACATTCAGGTGTAAGATTCTCTGAGCCAAGGAAATAACCTATTATCACAAACACAGTCCCCACCGGCATGTGCCTGTGGCAGTTCATCTTCTGTAGCATCCTCTCCTCATGCAGTTTAAGGTACTAATCTGTTCTGGTGTCTACTTTTTTTGACACTGAGTGATAAGTGTATTCTCTACATTGATAATGGAAAAATATCAGCACATATCACACAAACCTAAATTAGTCATATTTTTCATTATTTCTTTAGATTAATACTCAAAATAGAAAGAAATCTATCTTGAGCTCTAGTGACTTTGACATAAATTAAAATTACAGCCACATCAGAGAAAATACCAGCAGCTTCCTCTCAGACAGAAACAAACTGTTACATGAGGGTGGGATTTTCAAAAGCTCTCAGCCGTATCTCTGTTCTGATTGCAGTCAAACTACTATTGACTTTGAGGGGAATAAACTTAGGCCAAAGCTGAGCACTTTTGAAAATCCCACCCCAAAAAAGGAGAAGAAAACATAATGCTATTTTTAGCATTCTGTACTGTGTCATCTTTGGTAGCTCCACAGGGGAAGGAGAGCCAGAAGATCATGTGTTCTAGAGGATAGAATCTCTGAGTAGATTTCAGCCCCCTTCTCCTGGCAGCACAAATGGCTGTATGAAAGACAAGAGATTCAGGCAGCTGCTTGGGAGCCTGGGAGAGGGTTCCTGAAATGGAAAGAGTCCTGGGAAAACCAGAGACTGAATCAAACAAGTAAATATAGGACTTGGCAGAGAGACAGTTGAGTAGATTTCTTATTAATATTTGTCAGTGCAGCAGGAAATAAAAGGGAGAACTTAATATGTACACTGTGGAAGGCTTTATACACTTTTCATATGTAACACTTCTGAGAAGTGGTTAAAAGGCAGAAAAAAGGGCTGGGTTCAATATATCTAGAGTCCCTCCTGACAAATAACTAAACAATCTCTATCCCTCACCAAAAACTAAACGCATCCTCCCTGGCTATCGTTAACATGCAGAACTTCCCCACTTGCAGGTCCTCTGAGAATAGTCTTTATTGGAGGAATAGGAACGCAGTCATAAACTTGAGAAAACACAGCAACAGAATGTATATGCAAATAAAGATAAAATATGCTCCCCTGCTGTAAACTTTAGCAGTAGTCCATCTAACTCCCTTTGCAACCCTCCAGTGAGAATATCACGCAGGTAGGAGTCCCTTGATCATGCTACCCCTTTGATCCACCAAACCCCCCACATAGTTTGGGTCAGGAAGTAGCAGTTATCCAAATGTATCTGCTTCCAGTTTCAAGGGACTTGCTTTCCTTGTGTTGCAGGGAGGTGCTGCCACCTAACTAGTTTAGGGATTTAGCTTTATTATGGTGCTGGGTAAATAAAGCCTCATTAGCGTTCACTCAGCTCTGCTGATGTCTTCTGCATCACCTCTAGTTATGAACTCCTCTGCAACAGCTCTCTCAGTGAAGTCCTCAGTCTATGTTGTCTCTTGCTGAGAAGTCCTGAGTCTGTATTGTCTCTTGCAGCAAAGTCCCCCACAAGAGAGGAGCCAAGAATAATTAAGGCCCTTGAATAGAGTCCTAGTTACTTGGAAGTGAGTCATAAGGTGACAGTTCTTTCCCCTCTTTGAGCCACTCTGAAAGCCCACTATCCCTGAAAATCCAAATTCATATATGGTTATGCTGACTATCTAACTGTCACTAGAGGTATTCTGGGTAAGAAGCTTATGCAAATGAAGCTCTGTAAGGCAGCATTTCTCCCTTTCAATAACAGAGGGAGGAGAGAGCTCTTTCTGTTCTGTAGCTTCTGGCCATGGGGCTTTCACTTACAGTATATATTTACCCCACTGCTTTAGAATTCTGGAAGAATTTTCTGGAACAAACCTTATTTTATTTTTTCATCTGTTTTTTGCAATAAGTTATAATAGGAGTCTCTGTAAGTCTTGAAATTGTTGTCTCCACTCTGGTTCTCCAAATTATTCAGCATTTCTGTTACATGTTTTCTGTTAGATTTCTAACTCATGCTGGAAATCATTTGTCTGCTGGGCATTATCTTCTGCTTCTGATGCTTGTTGGTTCAGCTCACCAGTGTCCAAAGAGATAGAGCTGATTTTTTTTTCTCTCAGGCTTCTGTTTTCCATTCTAGTTTTTCAAATGCTACATGCAGCACTGCTGTGAAGTTCACTGTACTTTCTGCTAGACTATTTTTTCCTGCATGTGCCTGTGGCAGTTCGTCTTCTACAGCAATGTCCTCACATGGCACTGCCTTTTCTTTTCAAGAATGGAATTTCTGAGATTCATGACAAATTTCTGGTACGGTCAGAGCTGAGAGGGAGTGTTCTACTGAAATTTAAGAGAGACAGATTGACCATTTAGCTATTAGCAATGATATTTTGTCCCAGCAGACTGGAAGTTTTCACTGCCATCTCCTGATCCCTCATGTTGTCCAAGAATACATCCCTCCAGTGTGCCCTGGGACTCAGGCAGTCCAGAATTCGTTGGGCAGTTCAAGTGTCCATGCTGAGGGTCAGGTTCTCTGTACAGTTCTGGCCCCTTTTCACTACTCAGATGCACAAAGGGGTCATAATCTGCTCAGAAATCTGCCAACATGGGAATTCTGTGCTTGACACAAGTGTGTCCTGCAACTGCAGTCCCTTCAACTCATAGCAAAGGGTGTATATTGGAGGAAGGAGGATATAAGTCAGAATCTAGAAGGGCACATGGTTGAGTAAGTTTCACCTTACCTATGCTCCGCTGGCAGAGGGTCTATGAAGATCTTATGCCACCATCACAAGCTCAGTAGCTTCTCTATGTCATGTTGGTCCCTGGGCCAACTCTGAGAATCAGCATGCCATCAATGGCTCTCTGAAACAACCACCTCTCTCTCCTGTACCAAGCAGGACTCTAACTAACTTTGAAGAGGGAAGGAGTTGTTTTGGGGTGCAGGGGCTATCATGAGGAGAAAGTGGTTAAAAGAGAGTAAAAATATTGTAAGGTGAATGGGACCTTTTTCTTACCATGTTTATTAGACTGTGTAATGATTTCACAAGTTTGGAGGTTGTGCTGGCTGATCAGCTGAACATGAACTCTCAAGTGCAATTCTGTGGCCAAAAGCATTAATGTGATCCTTGGATGAATAAATAGTGGAGCATGGGGTCCCGCTGCCTCTGCTCCTCAGAACTATCCAGCTTCAGACACTGCTGTGCGTCCCCAGTAGTGTTCACTGCTAGCCCCTGATCCATGGACATTTGGGGCAGGTGAGGGGCTACCCTGAACCAGGCAGCCTGGGGTGAGTGCAGGAGCCATGAAAGGAAGTGATCATGATCTGATAAAATTAAAGATCCTAAGGAAAGGAGGACATGAGAACAGCAAAACAAGGTCACGGGACTTCAGAAAGGTGGTTTTCAACTAACTCAGAGAAATAGTAGGCAAGGTCCCATAGAAAGACCAATTAGGAAGAAAAGGAGTCGAAGGAGGCTGGAAGTTCCTAAAAGATGTAACACTAGAGGCTTAACATCAAGCTATTCTGATGACAAGGAAAGATACGAAGAGCCACAGGAGGCAAATGTGGCTGCACAAGGAGCTTTTTTGTGATCTAAAACCCAAAAGGGATACATACAGGGAATGGAAGGAGAGCTCTGTCACCAAGAAAGGATACATGGGAATAGCACAAGCATGTAGGGACAAAATCAGGAAAGCCAAGGCAAAGAAAGAGCTGGCAAGGAATGTTACAGACAACAGGAAGGGGTTCTTCAAATATGTCAGACAAAAAAGAAAGATCAGGGATCATGTTGGTCCACTGCTCAGTGGAGAAGGTGAGCTGGCAAAGGAAGATGATAGGAAGGTAGAGCTGCTCAGTGCCTACTTTGCTTCAGTCTTATCACAAAAAATTAATGTGGCCAGATGAAGAGCAAAGTTATCAGAGACAATAAAGGGAAAAGGATGCATATCAGAATAAATAAAGAACACTTCAGAGACCTTCTGACCAATTTGAATGAATTCAAGTAAGCGGGGCTGGATGCTATTCAGCCTAGTGTACTGAAGGAATTAACTGAAGAAATCTTATTTGCAAACTCATGGATGACAGAGGCCCTGGAAGACTGGAGAAGGCCTAACTTAAAAAGGGGAAAGGAGGAGCAGCCAGGGAAATCTAGACCAGTCAGCTTGACTTTGATACCTGGGAAGCTACTAGACCAATGTATAAAACATTCTGTGACAAGTTCCCTCTAGGGTGCCACCCGGAACTGGAGTACCTCTGAGCCCTCTGACCCACCAGCCTGGGCTCCCTCGCACACTATGCTGCTGTGAGAAGCTACAAAGCCCTCCAAGCCTGCACTTTAACCAGAATTCACACAGGCAGGGACACACCCAGCTGCAGTTACATGCAGACGCTCTAACCACCAGCCTCAGACCCCAAAGCAGTATCATCCTGACCTGGTCAAATCTGGCCAGTATATGGGTTTAATACCTGGTCCACCTCTCCCTCAGTGGGAAGAGGACCATGCACACTTGTGGTAACCAAGCTGAGACTTTCCTCCAGACACCCTAGTCAAATGCACACTGGTTTAGAATAAAACATAAACTAAGTTTATTAACTACAAAAAGATAGATTTTAAGTGATTCTAAGTGGTAGCAAACAGATCAAAGCAGATTACCTAGTAAATAAACAAAACCACAAACTGAGCTTAACCTACTAGATAGATAGGATATGAATTAGACAATTTTCACCCTGAGTGATAAACAGGCTGGCAGATTCTTAAGGCACAAGCTGCCTTTGCTTTGCAGCTTGGGTTTTCATACACAGGCTAGAAATCCCTCTGGCCTGGGCCCATCATTTCCCCCAGTTCAGTCTTTGTTCCTCAGGGTTTCCAGGTGTGTTGTTGTAGGGAGAGTGAGGTTCCATCATGGTGTCATTTCCCCCTTTTATATCTTCTTCCCACTTGCTGGAAAGCTCGTCTGCTGTGACCTGGGTCAAACAGTTCCCATTGTGTAGTGCTATCTCTGAGAGGTTTCTATTGTACACAGTTCCTGGGGTCATTCCTTGTACTCGTGTGCATTTCCTCAATAAGCCATTAACATTGTTTGGCCTTTTTACTGTTGTACCTGAAAGGCTGCTTGTGGGTGTTTTCAACCTCACAACATGTTTGAGTAACACATACATAGCCAAACTCCATAACTTCACATACGATGATAACGCACACCATCCAACCAGATATTAATATCTAGCAAATCAAGACTTTTAGAATGATAGCTCACAAGGCACATTTTGTGCAAAACATATCCTAATTATATGACAGGGGTGTATGAGGGGGTGCCAGGGTGTCATACATTCAATTTGTGAATACCTGGAGGATGAAGGGGTAATCGCTACCAGCCAGCAGAGGATTTACTAAGAACAAATCATGCCAAACCACTTTGATTTCCTTCTTTGACAGGGTAAATGGTTTGCAGGATAAGAAGAATGAGGTGGACATAATATAGCTGGACTTCAGCAGTCCCACATGATATTCTGATAAGCAAGCTGGAGAAATGCGGGCTTGGCAGAGCTACCATTAAGTGGATACATAACTGGTTAAAAGAACTGCAAATGAATAACTATTAATGGAATGATGTCGGATTGGAGGGAGCTCTCAACTGGGGTTCCATAGGGATCTGTTGTGGGTCTAATGTTATTTAACGCATTTATTAATGATGTGGATGTAGGTATAGAGAGCATACTGATCAAGTTTGCAGATGACAAAAAGTTAGGGGGGTTGCCATTATTTTGGAGGAGAAAGCTAAAATTCAAAGGGATATTGATAAATTGGAGAACTGAGCTATAGACCACAAAATGAAATTCAGCAAAGACACGTGTAAGGTTTTCTTAGGGAAGAAAATCCAAATGCACAAATACAGAAAGGGGGAAAACTGGCTTGGCAGCAGCACTGCTGAGAAGGATCTGGGAGCTGTGGTCAATCACAGCTTCAACATGAATCAGCAATGTGATGCTGTTGAAAAAAAGCAAATGCAATTTTAGGTTGCATTAACAGAGGCATAGCATGCAAGTCATGGGAGGTGATAGTATCATTCTACTCAGTGCTGGTTCAGCCTCAGCTGGAGTAATGTGTCTAATTTTGGTCACCAATGTATAGAAAGGATGTGGAGAAACTGGAAAAGAGCAAGAGGCAAGTGACAAAGATGATCAAAGGGATGGAATGCAAGCCATACGAGCAAAGGGTGAAGGAAGTGGGTATGTTTAGTTTAGGAAAAAGGAGATTAAGGGGCAATATGGTAATGGTCTTCAGACCATTCATGGTCTTCAGACCAAGGCTGCCCCAAAAAAGATGGAGAAAAGTTGTTCTCTTTTGACACAAAGGGCAGAACACAAGACAATGTGTTCAAACTACAGCATAGTAGATTTATATTAAATCTCAGGATAAACTTCCTACCAGTACAAACAGTAGGGCAATGGCACCCACTACTTCAGGAGGTTGTGGAAGCTTCTTCACTGGAGGTTTTCAAAAGAAGGCTGGATAGCCATCTATCTTGGATGGTTTAGACACAACAATTCCTGCATCTTGGCAAGGGGTTAAACTAGATGACTCTGGAAGTCCCTTCTGACCCTATGATTCTATTCTGTGATAGAGAATATAATGAGATAATTATTTAATGTACTGCAACATACTGTAATGTATCCATGTGTAATCCTGATGACAGGAACATAGGAACAAAAGGAATTGCATGCTGGATCAGACCAGTGGCCCATGTAACAAGTGGTCCTGTCTGTTACAATGACCTTTACTACATTACATATCATGTCCTCTCTTATCTTTCCCCATCTTTTACATCTATCTAGATCCTTTAGATGGTATCTGTTATCTGCATTTGGTCAATCATTGTGTTTCTACAATGCACAGGTACAATACCTGTATTGTATTTACATTGCTCTGTAAAGCAAAGCACCACAAAACGCTCTCTCTTAATATCAAGGACGCTCTTTACATGAATAGTGCATTTATAGGAGAGGAAATTGTGAGTTTCAAATAAGGTATTATTATTCTCAGTTTGTATTGCCATAGTGCCTAGGAGCTCCAGGAGTGGGCCCAGGACCCCATTGTACTAGGCACTATACAAACACTTAAGAAAAAGATTTCAAGTTTCATTGTGTGAAGAAGAAGATTAAGAGGGGATATGATAGCAGTTTTACAGTCTCCCAGCTTCACCAGATCATGCCCACTACTAGCTTGCACGGGTACCTCATGAGCTAACTCAGGAACCAGGTTAGCCCTGGAGTACCACAAAAGAGATTTCCACAACACAGAAGGAAAAACAACACAAGTTACTACAGCCTGAGGCTAAATTCCATTACTTTCACTGATGGGTTTGGGAGGGAAGAATTTGGAAGAGCCAAGCCAGCTCCCTACCTCTTAGCCATACTCTGTGTCTGTAACAGGGCTGGCTCCCTGCTGAGCACCCACTTACAGGCAGGGGTCACTTTACAGCAACCTGCCTCTGTTTCCTCCTATTTAGGGCCCTTTAAAAATGGCACATGGACTTTTCTGTGGGTTAGCACCACACCTGTCTGGGGCTTGTTTAATAACAGAAAATTATTAAATGTTACCACTTCCCCTGCATGGGACCAGTTTAATAACAGAAATAGTTCTTAACGGTCCTCATTGTCCCAAAATAAAGTCCATCACCACACAACTGGTCCCTAGTCTCACAACTGGAGCCCTTCTGTCCCAGTCTGTTTTCACAGCCCACCTTCCCAGCTCCTCCTAGCTAGAGCTTAGCCTTCTGGCACTGGCCTCTAAGACCCCACACTTCTCAGCCAAAACTCCATCCGGGTTTCCCCACATGAGCCTCCTGTTCCCTGGGCTCCTCGCTATCACAGCGTCCTTGGTCTCAGGGTCATCCCTGATGGAGCGCTTTAAGCTCTCTACGTTTCCCTTCATTGCAGCCTCCCGATTCTCTCTATAGGCAGTCCCCCGATCTCTCATGTGTGACTCATTCTGTAATCAGGGTTGCCTAGCCCGCAGTCTGAAAGAATTAGCCACCCCATTACAATCCCCTTGCTGCCACATCCTGTACTGGAATCCTGTAGATTGGTCCAGGGAGGGGCTTGCATTAGTTCAGAGTGAAGCATGCTAAGAGTTAGATCTGTCCCCTTCTATGTGTATAGTTTTCCCTACATGTATAGGGATACATGGTGGCCTACAATTAACATGTCAAATGTCATAATTGCTTTAAAACATGGTTTTGTGCTACAGTTCCATACTAACACTTGAATATAACAATAGTTATCTTCAGAGAAAAATCATATTTACACTGTAATTTAAATCAGTAATGCTTAATCAGCAATCAAATACTGTAAAAGTAATTGTAACAGAATTATAGTACTCTTCGCACATGCTGGAAATTTTTAGTGAACCGGACACTGAGGGTCACATTTACAAAGGCAACCACAACACAGGTGTATACTAACTACACTGTCAAAAGAAACATTTGGGCACCTAAACCAGCATTTGTATACACTTAGCATGCACACACCAGATTTGCAAGTATAATTGCAGGATCTGATGGCTGCAGCAGGTGCAAACACATATGAAAGTTTGACTCTGAAAGAGTATCATCTTTCCATGTAGACCTGTGCAAATAACTGATTTTCTGTTTCATTGGTAACTATGGAAAAATAATCAGCAATTTGAGAAGTTGAAAAAAAATTGTTTTGATTCAAACTAGACAGACACTTTGATTCAATTTCAAGCTTTTAAAAATGTTATTAATTAAAAGCATTGAAGGCAATTTCAAAATGCAACAGTCATTGCGAATTGAAAAATCAAAACATTTTGTTTTGAAAATGTCAATATAAAACATTTTGAATTTTTCTGATTTTTTTAGTTGTGTTTGTTCATTTGTTTTTGACAAAAACAGTTCAGTGAAATCAACACAACTTCACAAAATGTTCCAGTTGACCCTGTATCTTCATTTTTCACTGAAAAAATGTTTGACAAAAATTTTCCCCCTGTTTTATTTCCATGTATATTATGGAAGACACTATATTGGGTGGTTTCTATTATTTGTGTCATCTGGAGAGAAGAAAAATGTGCAATGAATCATATTATTCTGATCTTCTATGCTGGACAAAGCTTATTGATTTATTTAAAAAAAAACATGCTCATAGTGTTAGCTCTGAGAGCCTTATATTTATTAAGTCTCTGCTATTGTTTCAACCTGACGCTAGTGTGGCTACCTGTAGGGCTGAGATGGTAAATCAATTTCCATTCCCATTCAATTGTTAGGCCTTATGCTATGTCCTTTATTAGAGGGACATTCCAACATTCTTTATTAAACTAGATTGTGGCTGCATTCAAAAGTACACCATTTAGTGTTACTAGGAGACATGTTTTTAAAAATTATCTGCACTTCAGAATGGGACTGAGCTGCCCATGCAGATGGAGAAGCAGTTTATGCAACCTGCACATATTTTACAAGTTTCCTTTTGCTAAACTGCATCCTGTAGCAGTTAAATATATGGCCAGAAATAAGATGTCAGTAATAAATAAATAAATGCTTCAGCAAAAATGGTAACTAGAATATGATAAAGTTAAACAGCAAGTGAGATACCATTAAATTAAAATGAATGGAACAGAGAATATTAGCAACAGAGCCCATTCTTTATTACTTTGCTAAAGCCGGGGAAAGAATTTAGATACCAGGGAAAATCAGGGTCAGCAGGCTGCTGAATCAGAATACAAATTCACCTAGCAGACCACAGAGAAACTAATGACTCCATAGAAATTAACCTAACTAATCCGATACAGATCAGACAGTCTTTTAAACAACTGGATGAAGCTTAAATTAAGCTACGTAAAAATCCAAATATCATCTAATATTGATTGGGGGCTGGGGAAATCTTTATTTTATGGCTTCAGTAAAAGGAAATAGAAGGAAGTTAATAAGCAAGTCGAACCCTTATGTAATCTTCTGCTGAAGGATGAAGAAAATAATCTCATTTTTGTATTTAATGCATTAATTGTTTGTATTTACTTTGGTCCGGGATCTATGAGAAAACAGTTTTCAATGGGTCAGTGGGATCAACAATATTCAGCCTGGCTAAACACCTCATCCTCTGAGAATTTTACATTGTATTAAATACTTATAATAATTAAATAACAAGACAGTGAGCTGGTTTCTTTCACACCTCATTTAAAGTACCAAAATAAAATGCCTTAGGGCTACCTTCAGCTCAACCAAATGCATCAATTTGGACTTCCACAACAGAACTATTCATGTTCGTAAAATATTGCAGTATTGGCCCCTTTTTGCCTCTGAGTTAGAATGCTTCTAATTTTTAAATTAAAAAAATCACTCCTACTCTCTGTGATGTAAATGCTGATGCAAAATCACACTAACCAGTGTCAGTGCAAATCTATTTGCAGTTTACAGGCACACTGTCTTGCTGGGCAAGAACGACATATATTACATACCATATTACTGACAGCAAAAGTTCTAGCACTTATTAAGCACTGTTATAAATTAGTGTACTGGGATAGCAATAATGTACTCTGTTAGCAAACATTATATATATATATATATATTGCTGGGGAAAAAACAATATATATTACATGTATATAATATGTAATATATGCTATTCTTTCCCAGAAATGCATATATATTATGTTTGCTGACAGACTACATTATTGCTATCTCAGTACACTAATTTATAACAGTGCTTAATACGTGCAAGAACGTTTGCTATCAGTCCGCAGTAATACAGAAGCTGTGTATATGAGAAGGTTAATGCAAGTCTTAATAAAAAAGCTTATAACAGTTGAAAGCTAGTGTTTGTTGTAGTGGCTAAAATAAAATCTTGCTATTTTACTGCTATAGTATTGCAAGGTTAGCTGCACTCTGTCCAAAGTGCAGCTAAAATTAGCCCTATAGTTTAATACTGGCAGAAAAACTGAGCAAGCTATGGATAATTTTAAGGCATTTTATTTACACACTTTAGTGGATTTAGTACCTGTAAAAGTCAGAGAGTATTCTAGCACTGACATTGTTTTTCTGAAGCATCCCATTTCATGGATGGCAGATCACATTGCAATGCGTTGGTTATGACACTTCACCATCTTGCACTGTGATATGTCAGCATACGGTAGAAGCTACATTTCATCACAAGAAGAGATATAATATCAGTTGACACCACGGTATGAAGGAACTCGCACTAGCAGATCAGTTTCCCATTAAGTGCTGGTATCTGATTTATAATCAGACAGAAGATGAGAGCAGACAGTGCCATTGTTCATGTGCTAGTACAATTATTTCTGAATAGTCTGGCACACCTTTATAATCAATGAACTATGTTTTTTATTTGCCAGACTTTCATTTATGCCTCAGAGTATAAAAAGTGGCAACTGACAGCATCAATATTCCTGTTTGTATTGTTTATGATATTAGTATAATTAGCAACATCATTCATAATAACTAGGCTTAGCACCAAACAGTGACATTTATGCAATTAGGCAAGAATTAGAGCATAGTGCAGCACTAAACAAAACATCAAGAACACTATTTACAAAGGTGGCTGAAAGCACGCTCTTGAATATATATATGTGGATATTCATAACATTTATGATGCATGTGTGTTGAACACTTAATACAATCCCATGATTATACGACAATTTTTAACTACTGTCTTCTACGAAAACAATATTTTTTGAAATGTTTAATTTACACTGTACATAGGTTGTTTTATAATGATGGACTACAATTTTCAAAGCTAAACCAGCTCTGCTTGCTAAGGGTTAGATTATGCATCCCTTATTCATTCCCACAAGCCTTTCCACTGAAGACAATAAAATGTAAGCACTCAGCAGTGTAAGTAAGGGTTGCACTATCTAGCCCAAAATGAGTAATGAATGGTTTAGGGGATTAGTGCCACTGTTGTTAGTACAGTAGTACTATTAATTATTTGTATAACAGTAGAATCTGCAGCATCCAACCAAGGATAGCGCCCCAGGGTGCTATGTGCTGTACATGGTAACAGACAGTCTCTTTTCCATAGAGCTCATGATATAAATAGAAAAGCATCATGAAACCATGGGAAATGAGCCTTCACTGCCAGATCATTACTGCCGAGGTCTGGCTGCCAGGGTCAGAGGGTGAGTGAGCCGGAAACGTGCAGGGGAGCAGAAAGGGCGGGACCACCCACCTCTCCCGCCAGCCGATCCACGCTGGGTTGGCATGAGACCCAGCCACCCAGCACAGCAACTGGGCTGTCTGACAGAGAGACTGGCTGTGTGAGGTGGTGGTGGTGGCCGGCTTCCACCCTCCTGGCATAGGCGCTGATTCCATGGGTGCTCCAGGACTGCAGCACCTATGGAAAAAAAATTAGTGGGTGCTTAGCACAGGGCGTCCTCAGGGGAAGGGGCAGAACTGTGCGGGAAGAGGGGGGAACAGATGGTGGCTTCAGGGAAGGAGTCGGGCGGGGCCTGGGCGGAGCAGGGGTTTTGAGCACCCCTCAGGGCCGGAGGAAGCTGGCACCTATGCCTCCTGGGCCCGGCTGCTGGAGACAGGGGCTGAACGTGCTGGGGGAGAGGGGGCAGGTGCAGTGTGAGGAGAGAGCTTCCTCTGCCTCCGCAGGTAACTGATGGGGTGGGGAGAGTGCAGCAGTCCCCAGGCTGGGCGCAAGGTGGGGGGCAAAGAGGAGTGAGTGGAGGCTGGGACCTTGGTGGAGGGGATGGAACAGGGGGCGGGGCTTCAGGGGGAGGGACAGAGCAGGGGTGTCCAGTTTCCAGAAATTGGAAAGTTGGCAACCCTAATTTGGACAGGGATAACTATAAAAATCAGGGGGTATGGAATGTTCAGTTAAAATGGGTATTGAGAACACATAAATAAATAATAACATCCTGAAATTGATGACTGCTCACACACCTGTTGTTTTTTGGCAACTATCAACAAACCTGTGCAGCAGTTTTGAAAGAAAAGAGGCACCGTATGTTCTTCGACAAAATGTCATCAGTTCTACAGTATAAATCCAGCCAATACAACTAATCTGCAAGGGGCTTGTAGATTGTGATTTGATTGCAGACAGAGCATTTTCGTGGCATTTTGGTAAAAATAGCAACTGCTTTCCTCTCCAGCCAAGCAATCTGATCTCTACCGTCCTAGCAAAATCAGCTGCTAGACACCAGTTTTTACATCAGGATCAGTCAGCCAGAAAAAAAAACGTACCCTGCCTGCAAGTATACTGTGCCACTGGGATCCTAACCTGGTCAGCTGCAGAAGACTGTCCAACGGGCAGGAAAAAGGTTAACCACCTTTGTCAAGTCTCATGGGAAGCAGAGGATGCTTACTACTGTAGTAGGGATGGAAGAGCATTAAATATGCCCGTTAAGGCTCAAGGGTCAATTTGCGCCAGTGCTATATGCTCTGTATTCTGTCTCTTCTCAAAGTCCTGTTGTTTCTCTCTCACAGTAGATAAATGGCATCTACACGTTTTAGATGGGGAAGGCTTATCCAGGCAGATTGCAGGTGTGATATACTACCACACTATCGGTACTGTTAACTCTATATTTTTTCTCATCAAACACTTTTTGTCAGTATTCCACACTCCCTTTTTGCTTTATGTCCTGCCCCTCTGTCTCATTTTTGGACATGCACATTTTTTGGTACTGGTGGCCATTTAAATAAAACACTGATTTATTTTTAAAAATTATTTAGTTCGGCCTTACTGGAAGCATTAGAACGAAAGGAATAAATATAACTTTCATGTTTTTTCTCATTTTTAAGATGAAAATATGTTTTTACACATTTAGTGCAATTCTAAATAAAGTCTTAAGGGCAGAGGAATAAAGAAGTGTTATTACAGACATATAATCATGCATTTTTAGGGAAAAGTATTTTTATGCCGTTAGTACATTTTCAAATAACGTTAAATAATTTACAAAATCTCAGTAACAGTGGAAAAATAAGTGTTTTATATATCTAATTCATTTTAGAGAACAATGTTTTTAATGAAATTAGTCAACTTTAATATAAAGTAATTAAGTACAAAATCCTAGTAAAAGAGGAATGTAGGATATATATAGAGGTAAACCCAGGACAAAAAGCTACAAGGGGGGGGTAGTAATTAGTTCCAGGGGATGAAAAGGCCCCTCCCTATCCACTGAGGAGAGAGAACCACAGGGCAATAAGGTTCAGCTGGAAAAGGGGTTGCTAGGGAACCAATTAGGTTCAGCTGACTCCAACTACTTGGGACCTTTTTAAACCCTCCCCTGAGTGGAAGGAGGGGGAGAGTGAGGGAGTGAGAGGAGCAGGGAAGCTGCCAGGAGGCTGTTTGCAGGAAGACACTAAACCTTCCTAGGGAGGCTGCACTCGCTCCCCAGAAGGGAAGGAAAACAAGCACAAGGGACTGACTGAGGAGAGGAGTAGCAGGACCCTGTGCCACCTATAAGGATTTGCCTTGCCCCAAACCTGAGTCTCCAAGGCTAAAAAGGACTGAGCCTGCTGAGGCGAACAAGGTTTTTGCCACAATATATATAATAAAATGCATTGCTAAAGGAAAATATTTGGATGAAGCTACTACATTTCTAAATAACTTTGATTAAAGAGCTTCAGAAAATCTTCAAAGTATTAGTGATCAAGAAAGAGAAAATATACTGGTAGAGTTACATACAAACGGGCGCAGTTGTTGTATAATCATCAACTGCCTCATTTTAAGAAAATATATACATGCAATTACTACATTTCTAAATAAAGTAATTAAATAAATGTACAGACTTTCACTGACAGAGGAATTGAGGAGAAATGTTAATAGATATATACCATGCATTTTGAGAGAAAAATATTTTATGCATTTACATTTACAGAGTACATCTTTAAACAAAAAGTCTGCTTAACAGTCTCACAAAGACCCCAAAGTATGAATGAATAGGAGAAAGTATAACCTTAGAGTTGGTTACATTGTACAGAGTACAGTTCTAAAGCCACCTTTCAGAGAAACAAGAAAGTTTTAAAACAGCTAGAAAGGAAAAAAGGAAGAGAGAAGAGGAAAAACAGCTCTCTCCGCCAATTGTCACCAGCTAAATGCCATAAACCCCTGCTCTGGGAGCTTCTGACGAACCACGCCTTACTGATCAAACCAATCATAAAGGCCTCTTTAATCCTGGGACCTTTTGTGGAATACATAAAATATTAAATTGCATCACATTTTCCTGAGCCACTCTACATTTTTTAACCCTCACAAAACTTTTTATTGTAGTGTATTAAAAAGTAAATTAGAACTAAAATACCAATCAAAAGGGCCATGCATGTAAATTTTGTTATTAGGTTTTGTAAAAAGTTTATGTAAATTTAGCAATTAGCCTTATTTGTTTTTATTCTGGACCAGGAATATAGTTTCTTTTTTTCTATATCATGTCTCTACTGTTTGTCTTTAAAAACTAGTAGACCGCCCCTAATGGAATACATGCTTAACTTTTATTCCAACTTATTAGTTACATTTACTCAAAGAAATGTATTGCTTCACAACCATTTATATTTAGTGGAAAATTAGCACCTATTGGCTTTAGCTGTAAGGAGGTCTGTTAATTTTAGTAAAGTTGTGTCTAATTGAATTGTTGTCTGTGTAGTATCACAAGTTTATTACCGTCTTTCAGTAGGACTGCAGTGCCACAAGAATTTCATTAGGACTTTGTAGTTGTGAGGCAAATGACATCATAGCCAGACTGCTGTAATAAAATGTTACTTCTTCTTCATCATTGTTGTCATCATCATCATCATCATCTCAGTGCAGACATACCCTAAGCCCAAATCCTCTCCTAAGTTACTTTTGAAAATGAATGTAAGAACGGACATACTGGGTCAGACCAAAAGTCCATCTAGCCCGGTATCCTGCCTTCCGACAGTGGCCAATGCCAGGTGCCCCAGAGGGAATGAACAGAACAGGTAATCATCAAGAGATCCATCCCCTGTCACCCATTCCCAGCTTCTGGAAAACAGAAGCTAGGGACATCATCCCTTCTCATCCTGACTAATAGCCATTGATGACCTATCCTCCATGAACTTATCTAGTTCTTCACAACATCCTCTGGCAAGCAGTTCCACAGGTTGACTTTGCATTGTGTGAAAAAATACTTGCTTTTGTTTGTTTCAAACCTGCTGCATATTAATTTCATTTGGTGACCCCTAGTTCTTGTGTTATGAGGAGGAGTAAATAACACTTCCTGATTTACTTTCTCAACACCGGTCATGATTTTATAGACCTCTATCATATCCCCCCTTAGTTGTCTCTTTTCCAAGCTGCAAAGTTCTAGTTTTATTAATCTCTCCTCATATGGCAGCTGATCCATACCCCTAATCATTTTTGTTGCCCTCTTCTGAACCTTTTCCAATTCCAATGTATCTTTTTTGAGATGGGGCTCCTACATCATTTAGGCACTTTTGCAAATTTTAATAATAATTTAAAATATTTGCCATTATTCTATTTTAATGTGATGATCATTTCTGGCACAAGAAAAACAAACAATTATTAGGTTGCAGTGGGGAAAAAACAGCCTAAGGCACAGTAGGAAATACATTGTTGCTTTGGTTTGTTTGTGGTATTATTTCCAATTTACCAGAAATGTCTCCATTATGAAAAAATGAGGAGTTTTAACTTAACCAGGACGTTTGAAGTCAATAGAAGCTGCATCTGAGTAAACGGGAGTAGTAAAGGACACCGTTATTTGATTTATGTAATCATAAAGAGTAACAATAAATACTAACCTCAGAAAGGTTCTAGTTTATGGTAGCCTATTTTTTGTGTGTGAGTGTAATGTGTATGCACGCTTTCTTGGATGGTGATGTTGTCTGACTGTTAATCATGAGGACACCTGCCCAGCTGCACTGATGTTAATGAAGACTGTTATCTGTGAGGACCCTTATTTTCCTATAATAGCAGCAGACGATCTATCTACCTCTTTATATGGCCCTCATTACCTTCGCATCTGAGCACTTTGCAATCATTTTTAGATTGTAAGATAGGCAGGTAGTATCCTTATTTTACAGATGGAGTATGGAGGACCAGAGTATCATAGAATCATAGACTTTAAGGTCAGAAGGGACCATTATGACCATCTAGTCTGACCTCCTGCACAACGCAGGCCACAGAATTTCATCCACCCACTCCTGTAACAAATTGCTGACCTATGTCTGAGCTACTGAAGTCCTCAAATCATGGTTTAAAGACTTCAAGGTGCAGAGAATCCTCCAGCAAGCGACCCGTGCCCCATGCTGCACAGAAAGGCAAAAAAACCCCAGGGTCTCTGCCAATCTGCCTTGGACGAAAATTCCTTCCCGATCCCAAATATGGTGATCAGCTAAACCCTGAGCATGTGGGCAAGACTCACCAGCCAGAGCCCAGGAAAGAATTCTTTGTAGTAACTCAGATCCCACCCCATCTAACATCCCATCACAGGCCATGGGGCATATCTACCGCTAATAGTTGAAGATCAATTAATTGCCAAAATTAGGCTATCCCATCATATCATCCCTGCCATAAACTTAGCAAGCTTAGTCTTGAAGCCAGATATGTCATTTGCCGCCACTGCTTCCCTTGAAAGGCTGTTCCAGAACTTCACTCCTCTGATGGTTAGAAACCTTCATCTTCTTTCAAGTCTAAATTTCCTGATGACCAGTTTATATCCATTTGTTCTTGTGTCCACAGTGGTACTGAGCTTAAATAATTCTTCTCCCTCCGTGGTATTTATCCCTCTGATATATTTTTAGAGAGCAATCATATCTCTTTCTAGCCCTTCTTTTGGTTAGGCTAAACAAGCCAAGTTCTTTGAGTCTCTTTCATAAGACAGGTTTTCCATTCCTAGGATCATCCTAGTAGCCCTTCTCTATCAGTTCCAGTTTGAATTCATCCTTCTTAAACATGGGAGACCAGAACTGCACACAGTATTCCAGGTGAGGTCTCACCAGTGCCTTGTATAACGGTACTAACACCTCCTTATCTCTACTGGCAATACCTCACCTGATGCAAGTAGATTAAGTGAGGTGCCTAAGGTCACACAAAAAGTCAGTGAGTGAGCCAAGAATTGAACCCCGGTTTTTATGTCCCAGTCCAGTGACATCCTACAGCCTTCCTTCACATAAGCAACTTCACGTGTGTAGGTATAGGAGAACAAAAGCCAGTAGTGTATTTTACTGGGGGCATCAGCTCTGATACATACTGTCCTCTGCCATTGAGCCTGTGGAAGCTGTGGCATAATCTCATTGTGGGATTGATCGGTTGATAGGGGGCATGCTGAGCCAGTGAACAGCTGAGGTATCTGGTACGATCCTCCATAATCCTGGTGAATTTCCTTTGTTGAGGATACAGTGCAGATGCTTGAGGGCAAGCAATTGCCTCATGGCTCTGAGATAGCTATATTACCAAGCAAAAGGATGGAAGTACAGGGAGCAACTAGGAAATGCCGACTCTTCCCAATACAACCCAAAGACTCATGCTGATGCACCCTGGTTGTGAGCCTATGGCTCCACGTACTTTCCAGAATATTCCTTCTGTTCTCAAGATGAGGCTGGAAATTAGAAAGAAAGAAGCCCCCCTCACTCCAGACAGGAGCAAACAGAATTTCTAGCAGACCCTTTGTCTCGTCCCAACGGTTTTTCCACAGCAGGGGATGATAAAGCCCAAGGTTAAGGGCACTAACCTTCCACAATGCTCTGGTTGTGAATCAGGACTAGCCCCTAGTGAAACCTCCGCAAATGAAAATAGCAATCTGGATTTTTTTTAAATAATGTATCCATAAATTACAATGGCACAACTGCATGCAACCTGTCAGCTGGCATATAATTACCTTACTCTTATTAGATGTTGTGAAATATAAGATAAAGTGTGCAAGGATAGTAACACTACTGTATGGGAATGCCAAACATCTTTAATTATGGCAATTGTTTTATTAATTTTGTACGTTCAAAAATGTAAATTACTGATATTTCCATAGGTTCTTTTTTTTTTTTTTTAAATGTAGTGGCTCACTTGGACATGGAAAATAAAAATAAAAATGTTCACACATGCTGGTGAATAATAATAAAAAAATTGAATGAATTGCAATATGTATGTGCAACAAGCACTCCCACAAGATAATTACATTGAAATGTGAACAAAGTTAAAGGGAAATAAAATTTATGAAATTCAAGATACAATTCAGAGGTTCTGGGTTCAATAAATGAGTACAGTAAGATTTCTTATATAGCAGAAGAGGATAGTAATAATTAAAATGCATTTATGTCAAGACTCTGATACCCTTGCTTATCATGAGTAGTGTGAAGTTCACACACTCGAGCACGCTTCTGGAACCTGCAAATCCCAAGATTCAGCCATCACTGCTAAACTTTTGTGGACATCAAAACTGTTTGTCCAGTGGACAAACAGTATTGCAAACAAGTCTAACATCAACTCTGGTAGGTGATGTCCATATGCACTCCATTGTTCCAATCGTCTGGACTGTTCCCAAATAAGGAAATCAATGCAGCAAAATTGGGAAAAGCAGCAGGAAAAGGTAGTATTTACGCTAGGTTCCTATATAACCTGGGTCCACCGGCAGAGAAATGGATGATGCAGCTTTTCACCAATATCCTGGAGACGAGTGAAATCTCCTGCGTGTGGAAAGAAGCCAAGGTCATTGCCTCCTAAAGCCTGGAAGACCCGCAGCCTTCTATTTATATGCAAATCTTCCTCTTGAGGTGATAGCGTGTATGATTCTGAACCGAATCGGGCCCAGTGTGGACACCAGCCTACCATCGGAACAAGCTGGTTTTTGACTGTATAGAAGTTGCTGTGACCTTTTCCTGGCCCTCTTAACAAACATTGAGGCTGGATTCCAACCAAAACTCAAGAGTGGTACTGCTTCCATGAATCTGTCAGTGGCATATGACACAGTCTGGAGAGATGGTCTGCTTCTGAAACATGCCAAAGAAATCCATTATGTGCAGCTTCTCAGACTGCTGAACACCATACTTAAGCAGCCGAAGGATGCACCTATACCTTGAAGGTTAAACCAGCTAGCCATGCACTTTGAATGCACTTTGGGCTACCACAAGACACTGTACATGCTCCAACATACTTCAATGTATACACAAGCGATAGCCCTGAAACGATAGCAAAGACATTTGAGCATGCTGATGATTTGATACTTGCAACTCAGGCTTGTAGCTTTAAAGAACTTGAAGTGACCCTTACATCTGACCTTAAGATCACAGAGGATCTTAAGGTCAAAAGTGGTGGTTGAGACCAAATCTGAGAAAATTAGTGTCTCTATTTTCCACCTTGACAATAGAATTGCACAAAACACTCTAACTGTCAAATTTTGTTGTGAAACTGTGCGTTCTGACCCAAAGCCAACATAACTGTGTATCATTCTTGACCATACACTGACCTTTCATGGCCATCTCACGGAAATAACCACTACAGTGAAGACTCACATCAACATTATTCAAAAGTTAGCAGAAACAAGCTGGGGATCAACTGTCCCAGTGCTATGAACATTGGCCTTGGCCCTGGTTTACTCAGTAACAGAGTAGAGTATACCGATGTGGATAAGAAGCTTCCCATACCTCACTTGTGTATAGGTAGCTGAATCAGACCATGTGTACCATCATGGGAATTTCAAAATCAACACCTCTACTGTGACTTTCTGTATTAGCAAACACAAACATCCAACCACGTGTCGAGATATAGCCATAGCATGAGACCTTAAACATGCCAAACACTACCAAGAACTTCCCATCAGGCAGGTTATGGCCTAAAATTCTGAAAGCCACTATGGGTCACACATGACCACCTCATGTCTCTGGATTCAGCCAGGGGATGGCAAAGTGTGTGGACCTCATCTACTATTCCAAAGAAGCACATTATTACTGACCCAACAAGCTGCCCTCCTGATTTAGACCTGCCATGCAGACTTTGGACCACATTGAGTCGCATCCAAACAAACCATGGAAGATGCGGCTACTTGTGTGACTGCACCGAGAACATCCAAACCACTGAACACATTATATCGCAGTGCCTCTAATATGGATCCAAAGGTGAATTGGGTGATATCCACAACATCACAAAGGAGAACTTGAAATGGTTTTCAGACCTACAACTGCATCTATAGAATGTTGATCCGCAGATTCCTTACACGCGCGAGAGCTTGTG
Organism: Natator depressus; assembly: GCF_965152275.1. Lineage (NCBI taxonomy): Eukaryota > Metazoa > Chordata > Testudines > Cheloniidae > Natator > Natator depressus. Next base: position 105,453,696 of record NC_134238.1, read on the forward strand.
AATACCTTACTCCATAAGGAGTCCCATTGATATCAGTGGGATTACTCCTGGAGAAAGGTATTACACACACATAAGCAAATGTATCAAAATCTGGCTCTTAGGACATAAAATATATCCAGACTGCACAGCTTGCAATATTAGCACCATTTCTCCAAAGGACTCCACAGGTTGACACGCAGCATAGGTGCAGGAAGTAGGAGTGTGGGTTGTGTCCCGCTTCTTGGCCACTGGTCCCGCGCCCCTGCCACCTGGGGTCCCAGCTGCCAGCCCTGCTGATGTCCAGAGGCTCTGCTGCTGGTCCTGCTCGGCAGCTGGCTCTGCACCCACCGGCTCCACTGCCAGCCCTGGGGTCCCGGCCACCAGCCCCTCATGGGAGGTCCCAGCCACTGGCCCGGGGTTCCACCCAACAGACAGGGCCCCTGGGGGCTCCGCTGCCAGCCCCAGGGTCCCGCCCAGCCTCCGGCCCCATGCCCGGGGGCTCCACTGCCAGATCCAGGGGTCCCAAGTGCCGGCCCCACACCCGGGGCTCCGCACCCACTCCTAGCTGTGGCCCCAGCCTCCGCTGCCTTACCCGTGTCCACGTCCCCCCCTCCCAGAGCCACGGCCCTGCTCCCGGTCCCAGCTCTAGGGGGCAGTGAGGGGCATGGACAGGTGTAAGCAGGGTGCCACTCAGCATCCCCATTCCAAAAACTGTTCCAGTGCCACTGACACACAGAATGAGATCTTGAAAGCTGAAGCACATCTAAACTGGGAGGAGTGGTAGATATGCTGGAGGGTAGGGATAGGACACAGAGGGACCTAGACAAATTGGAGGATTGGGCCAAAAGAAATCTGATGAGGTTCAACAAGGACAAGTGCAGAGTCCTGCACTTAGGACGGAAGAATCCAATGCACCGCTACAGACTAGGGACCGAGCGGCTAGGCAGCAGTTCTGCAGAGAAGGACCTAGGGGTGACAGTGGACGAGAAGCTGGATATGAGTCAACAGTGTGCCCTTGTTGCCAAGAAGGCCAATGGCATTTTGGGCTGTATAAGTAGGGGCATTGCCAGCAGATCGAGGGACGTGATCGTTCCCCTCTATTCGACATTGGTGAGGCCTCATCTGGAGTACTGTGTCCAGTTTTGGGCCCCACACTACAAGAAGGATGTGGAGAAATTGGAGAGAGTTCAACGAAGGGCAACAAAAATGATTAGGGGTCTGGAACACATGACTTATGAGGAGAGGCTGCGGGAACTGGGATTGTTTAGTCTGCAGAAGAGAAGAATGAGGGGGGATTTGATAGCTGCTTTCAACTACCTGAAAGGTGGATCCAAAGAGGATGGATCTAGACTATACTCAGTGATAGCAGATGACAGGACAAGGAGTAATGGTCTCAAGTTGCAGTGGGGGAGATTTAGGTTGGATATTAGGAAAAACTTTTTCACTAGGAGGGTGGTGAAACACTGGAATGCGTTACCTAGGGAGGTGGTGGAATCCCCTTCCTTAGAAGTTTTTAAGGTCAGGCTTGACAAAGCCCTGGCTGGGATGATTTAGTTGGGAATTGGTCCTGCTCTGGGCAGGGGGTTGGACTAGATGACCTCCAGAGGTCCCTTCCAACTCTGATATTCTATGATCTTCTTCAGTCTACACCTGGACATCCAGTTTATTTCGCTGGAACCTGAGGTGTGGAAGATTTTTTAAATCAATGAATTGATCTGAGTGGTGAGTCAAAGTAGAGAATTTAGACTACAATCTCCCCTCAGTTACTTGTGATCTGTAGTTGTGCAGATGACTGTCAAACTCAAAGTTATTCCATTTTTAGGACTGACTAACTATTGCAAAGCATGTTTGTGTCTAACCAGCTACTGCCAAAATCTGGCTAGATAAAGCTGAAGTCCCATTAGGTTAATTTTTTTTTAACCTGATCTCCTACTGGACCATCAGCCTACTGATGATTTTTTATCACTTTCATTATGGGAACTACATTTACTTTCAACTTTTTCAGACTTAAAAAGAATTCATTATTTTAAGCCATGCTAACTTCCTGGAGCACTATGGGACTCAAAATTGAATCTAAGTGAGTCTGTCCTAGGTGCAATGTAAATGAAACACCCTGTAGTAAAACCAGAGTTATCTGATGGCCTCTATATCGTTATATTAAGAGCAGCTATGCAGCCCGATGTTTGGATGAATAGAATGCATGTGCACTAAGATTTTGTTCATCAGCCTCTGATCTACACACAAAATGCTAGGGATTAGTCAAACTTTGATAAAATAAGCATGTTCAGAAAAGAAGAGAAAAAAGATTACTGTAGCCCCCATACTTAAAACTGTAGTTTGTGGTTTAGATGGAAGATTGTAGAGCAATATTAACTTCCACTCCCAAACTGGGACCCAGGGCAATGAAAGCCATTCAAAACTATAAGCTGATAAATATAATTTCTTAGGCCATTGCTTTACTTTTATCCTCTTAAGCCTGTTTTGTTGACATTGACTTGATTATCTGCTTTTATGGGCCTTAAAGAAACCATCAAAGATGTTGAAAAACAGTTTAATATTTTGGAACGTGGGCATGTTTTATGGTATTTTTGCTTAATTATTAATTTCTCAGGTTTATTCAAGAGTTTTCATAAAACAAATTATTAGCATTTTTATAGTCACACTTTCAGAGTTTTTTAAAGAAAATGTTAATGTACACACACATTGAATATTAGACATACATGTCTCTGTATATATATGTATATGCAAATACACAGAGAGGCTGAATATGTTGTGCAATATACTCATTTTAGGGTTTCAAGCAAAGAACAAAGGGCAGCTCCTTAGTTGACTCAATACAATGGAGGTGTCTTCAAATCACTGGAGTTAAATCAATTTACACCAGCTGAAGCTCTGGCCAATAAAATTCAAATATGGAGCTTTAGAATCTTTCCATGAAACATTCATATTATCTACAATGGTCTCTGCCACTGTAGTGGCTCACCAGCCAGTCTGCATGCTATGATGTGATCTGGAACACAAGTATGAATCTAAAGGCAAGTTGACCTCTGAGGAGAGGAGAAGGCAGCCATTGAAGGAGTAGGGGATGCTCTCTATGAGTGCTTCCTGTGTGCCAGACAGTAATGCCCTGAGTTTTAAAAAAAATCCTGATTTTCAAAGGTGCTGAGGTCTTGCACTTTACATTGACTTAAATGGGCATCACTGTTACTCGTTACTTCTGAAAATCAAGCCACATTCCTCCTAGTGCCTGAATGTGGCTTAGGACTTAACCTTGGCCCCCAAGGACTCCCAGCCTGTAAACTGCTCCATTCAGGCTGGCCCCTGATTATAATCACAACATCCTAATCCACACTGGGGACCAAATCCCAAACCTCACTCACCTTCTCTTAACATGAGATTCTAATTCTTCTGTAGGTTATATTGCAAGTAGGATATGGGGTTCCTTCTCCAGAAATATAGCTTTGAAAAGTCAAGCAAAACATAACCTTATTCTCAGCCTTTTTCCTTAACAACTCTTGGAAAGTGCATTCGTCGTTTAAACGTTCTCTGGGGTTGTGCATCATTAACAGTGCTTTTGGTACATGGGGTCTTAAGGAGGAGATATATTAAGCAAAAGAGAATGTATAAGTATTTATATTTATTATAATTGTTTAGATACATAATTTTTGATACTATATGATACACAAGTAATGGTGTGATTCATGATTTGTATTAACAGCACATTACTATTGAGGGACTAAAGATAATGTCTGAAATGAAATAGACTCTACTAACAAAATTGTAAAAGCTTATGAAATCAGACTCCTGAGGGCTCCCCAATATCCTCCCAGATTTCAGCATTTTGTTCATTCCAGCATGCCAGTTATTCCAGATATAGTGGCTGAAGATCGTAAAGAGAACTTATTAACCCCTTCTGCCTTGATGACTGACAGAGGAGGAAAACAAGCCTCTTTTTGTCTGGGGGGTTGGTAGACTGCTTACTTCATTGTGTCCAATCCTGAGTCCATTCTAATTTACTTCAATGTAACCCCCAATATTTCCCTTAATTATGCCGTGAATTATTGCTTGACAACTCCATGTGCCAAGAGGTACTCACTTTGACGCTGATTGGTGCAAAATGTGAAATTTACAAGCCATTAAGAAGCCATTCTGTAGCATGCCCTGCAATTAATAAAAAGCCAAGCCATAATAAAATCCAATTAACTCCATGTCTGCATTTAAAAATCGCATCTCACGGCAAGAAAAAAGGAACACAAAATCAAGGGTGGTGGTGGATATGTGAGGAGAGCGGAGGTGGAATAGAATATAACACCAGAAAGGAATGCAGAAAAGCAATCCTCTGCCTCAGCTAGTACATCACTTCTTATCTCCTTCAGCCATTTTAATTAACATGTTAATAAATTCCCTGATAGATTTAATGGTAAGTGACAATTGTGAGGTAGAGGCTGTAATAAAACCCAACACAGAAAATTTGTATCTTGTAAAAAAAAAAATCATTATTGCCTAGTCAACCAGAGCAGATTTTTTCTTCTTTTTTTCTTTTCTGAAGGGAGAGATTGCTGTTTAGAAAAAGATTTAAACTTTAGCCCCCACATTAAGCAAAATTAATGATCTATTTGCTTAGATGCCATATATTACTTCCAGTTTATCCATCCACTGGGTAAACAGTAAGCATTCCTTGGTCACTATGATAGATTTGAATGCTGGCTGGGACATCAATCAGCGTTGGCAACTGATTAGTTGTTTGTGTCTTTGACAGGCTCTTCCATCTCACTGAATGAAAGCTTGCTGATTGCTCTCACTTCTATCAACATTCATTGCCCTCTACTGCCACTATATTATATGGCTAATGCTGATGGTGGAAAATCCTACCTGACAAGTAACAGTGAATTTCTCCCATTCCCTTATCATTACATGCACGTTACTCTGTGTTTCTTCGGTGACTGGAATTACTGAGAGAGATGGTCAGCAGTGTTGGGGACTCATAAGGCTTGTTCAGCAGCACAGGTGCTGCTGGTCCTGGTTATATTTATTAAAGCAATCACACACAAAAAGTTATGTAATGGCATGACATGTGCCTCATTGGTCATAGGCGAAGACTCAGCTGTGTCAACTACCAGCAGATTATCAGTACAAAGGAAGAAAACGATCATGTGATGAGATGGTGATGCAACATGATGGTTGTGAACAGGCCGGCTGTGAATGAAAGAAGTAGGACTGAAGAGAATGTGAAATTACATTTCTTCAGCCTTTTCTTGTTGCCCTGGATAAAATTTAGGAATATTGGCTGAGATTCTCAAAGCAGTCAAGAGGCTTTAGACACCTCCTTCCCATTATAATTAATGGAAAGTAGATGTCTAAATGCCTTACACTTCTTTGAAAAGATCTCAATCTTTGTCATTAGTATATAAATATGCAAAACATGTAACACTACAGCTAACGCTGTACCCAGTCTGTGGGTTTCTGAAACCGGATGGAGTTAATAGATTAGCTGAACTATTTGAGGAAGTACAAAAATTATGAATTTTGACTTTCTTAACGCCAAACATTGTTTGGCATATGTGCAATCCCTGTGATTAAGTGTAAAGTCAGAAAGAATGGATCATCAGTATTCAAGATCAGAAATGTTTTAATCAGTTCTGTGCGCTTATTGACTGCATCTGTCCCTGTCAAATTTTAGCCAAAACAAAACTTGGTTCGATATAGATCTACAGGTGACAATGATGGACATAGCATGGGCAGGGTGTGGGAAATACATGTGATCCCACAAATCACGTCTGTTATACAGTTCACATGCAAAAACAATGCCACAGATAAAGTCAAGAAATAATAGGAATACCTTGCCGTTTTTTTAACACCTTTCAGCTGACGATGTCACATTGCTTTATAAGCACTGAGCAAGCCCCCCAAGAGGTAGGTGAATATAGTTCCAGTGGGGAAACTGAGGCAAAAATTACAGTACAGGTCCATTTGTGGGTTCAAAAGCGTGCCTACATTTGTGTGCATAGTTATCATCATCGAATGTGTAAACATGCTATCCGCATACCTAAATACTAATCGGCAGGCACAGATGTGATATCAGTGTGCACAAATGCAAGACCACTACTGAGGTGGACACAGCAGCAAACTGAAGACAGACACATGCATGGAATTAAGCGGCAGGGCACAACTTTATCAAATGTTTAACACAAGGGAGGGGCACTACCTGCCCATACTCTTTTACACCAGGCATTTAATTGTTTCAGTGCAAGGGTTACCGGGCTCTTTACCATATAACTCATAACTGGAACCAGGGTTACAGGGCTCCTTAACATATAACCCGTAATGTGGGGTAGGCTCTCTTCAGCCTAGCCTCCAGGACTTAGTTCTCTCCGAGTCCTAGCACACTACACCCTGTGAGGGCGACAGAGAGTGGGGACGTTGGCCCATGAGGCCCACATGAGCTGAAGGCCCATCACCAAAATCTCAGGTCTCTGGAAACCATTCATTTTATTCTCTTCACTGCACTGGAAACTGGCTGCGAGTTGTGACGAATAAGCAACATCATCCCAGTACCTTAGTTAGGTATCATGTGCATTCCTGCTTAGCCCACTGTGGCTTGCAGGTGGGAGGAAGACAAAAAACTGCCTGGTCCTCCGCCAATTGGCGCATGGGATAAAAATTTCCTTTCTGACTCCCTAAAGAGGCGGTCAGATAGACCCACAGCATCTGTTGGGCTAGGTTCCCATTCCTAGTTCTGGTGGGTAGAGTGGGCTCCTGGAATGGAGCCAAAAGAGGCTCCACATGGCCCCCACACTAGGCTAAATCCTGGGAGCTGGGGAAAGCTGGCCAATCAGCACCCTCTCCCTCAGCTGACCAATCGGTGCCAGAGACTCCCACGGGAAGAGCTACCTATTGTCCCTGGGCAAGAGCCTCCCTACCTTGCTACTGTTAATGTCCCCCTTTCACTGCCAGCCCCATCAAATTACCCCACCCAATAATCTGGGTGGGTGGCATTTACATATACATTTTTGCCTTCTCAGGTGGTGTCAAGGTTCCTCCCCCACTCTGAATGCTAGGGTACAGATGTGGGGACCTGCATGAAAACCTCCTAAGCTTATCTTTACCAGCTTAGGTCAAAAACTTCCCCAAGGTACAAAATATTCCACCCTTTGTCCTTGAATTGGTTGCTACCACCACCAAACAAATACTGGTTACTGGGGAAGAGCTGTTTGGAAACGTCTTTCCCCCCAAAATACTTCCCAAAACCTTGCACCCCACTTCCTGGACAAGGTTTGGTAAAAAGCCTCACCAATTTGCCTAGGTGACTACAGACCCAGACCCTTGGATCTTAAGAACAATGAACAATCCTCCCAACACTTGCACCCCACCACCCTTTCCTGGGAAATGTTGGATAAAAAGCCTCACCAATTTGCATAGGGGACCACAGACCCAAACCCTTGGATCTGAGAACAATGAAAAAGCATTCAGTTTTCTTACAAGAAGACTTTTAATAGAAATAGGAGTAAATAGAAGTAAAGAAATCCCCTCTGTAAAATCAGGATGGTAGATACCTTACAGGGTAATTAGATTCAAAACATAGAGAATCCCTCTAGGCAAAACCTTAAGTTACAAAAAAGATACACAGACAGAAATAGTTATTCTATTCAGCACAATTCTTTTCTCAGCCATTTAAAGAAATCATAATCTAACACATACCTATCTAGATTACTTACTAAAAGTTCTAAGACTCCATTCCTGGTCTATCCCTGGCAAAAGCAGCATATAGACAGAGACCCTTTGTTTCTCTCCCTCCTCCCAGCTTTTGAAAGTATCTTGTCTCCTCATTGGTCATTTTGATCAGGTGCCAGCAAGGTTACCTTTAGCTTCTTAGCCCTTTACAGGTGAGAGGAGTTTTCCTCTGGCCAGGAGGGATTTTAAAGGGGTTTACCCTTCCCTTTATATTTATGACAGGTGGTCATTTGCTCACTGGAAATTTGGCCCTCATTAACGTATCCAGCTATTCATGTGACACAGCTAGGAAAAGAACCTATATTCTGAGTTCCATCCTCTGGCCACTCACCATTTCTAGCCCTTCTCCCCCTGTGGCAGATATTCTGGTTACCCCTTTGGTTACATGGGCAATGGGGATCTATAGACAGAGAGAAGTGCACAGTGGGAATTTTTGATTTACAACATTTATTTTTAATATATTAGAACATCACAACCAGTGTAGTCCTTCAGCCTGGATTTTCTTGATAGCTGGTGGATTTATACAGACATTTAGTATGATGAGGTGTTTGGACAGAATCATTTGCTATGGTTCATACAAATTACTGCTGAGGGTCAGAAAAATAAACCTTACAACTTTGGAATATCAGAGCTGATTTAGTAAAGAAAGAAACAATAGATGCTGACAGATTCAGTATTACAGCAAAATGAGCTGTAGTCAGAAAATGATCAGCTTTTGTTCTATAGCAATTTTGTTCAACATTAAATAGGAAGAACAATCCAAATCATTTTATTTACTCTTTTTTATTCCCTAACTATATCCTAGGAATTATAACTTTTTGTGTGATTATTTCACTGAAAGCTACCGGTTAATAGGTTTCTCTTTACAGAAAAGCATAGCAGAGGGTTTATTTCTCCCTCTAATGCTTTTACATGGCAATATTATACATTCTGGAGCACCTCCTTTGAGCTATGCTCAGAGCAAAACCAGGAGGTCCCCATATCTTGGGGCTGATCTGCACTAACCTGGGCCCCAAGAGCCACACTAACTGCTGACTGTTTTGCAGGCTCCTCCTTTGGGAACTTGGTTTAGTTCTGTGTCTGGTCTCTCCTTCTGTGAAGGTTCCAACCTTTTTTAAATGGAAAAAAAAACCCACATAAAAGGGACAGTCTCATTCTCTGCTTCTTCTCCATATCAGCAGCCCACACTGGAGTCTGCTCTCTCAGATTTGCTGGTGAACTACGGAGTCCCAGAGAGAGAACCTAAGAAAACCTAAGTGAACCTAAGAAAATATTTAAAGAGACAAGCACATATCCTAATGGTCTGGAGGAAGGTTCAGACAGGTTCTTTTTGTGTGTGTATAATATGGTTGGCCTATATTCAGTAAAAACAATCTACAGTATACATCCTGTATTCATTGCTTACACGATAATTACTAGCTCCCTAAAGTTTATTAAGTAAATGTCAGATATTATTTATTCTTTGTATTGGATTAGAACCTAGAGGCCTTAGCCTCATTTTGCTAGGCTCTGTGCAAATGTACAAAACACACAGATGGGCCCAGCCCAAAAGAGCAATTGCAGTACAGTGCAAATAATTGTTTTAATTAAAACTTGATAGGTACAAAAACAATTTAGTGTGGAACAGAAGCAAAATATTCCCCTTGTAAGCATGCTATGAGACCAGCTGCATACTCCTTCCACATGAAAATCCCTCACTGAAATCAAAAGGAGCTTTTCTTGCATCTGGAGTATGAATTTAGCCCCATAGTGATTAATTATTAGAGCTAGCTGAAGAATATCAGCAAATTATGTTTTTATGTATTTTTAGTGTTAATTGTTGAATAAATATTTCCAACTGAATTTTAAGTATTAGGGGTGCCCCCCTGTTCAATGTATATTAGAAGCTGCTGTATACTGAGAAGAGGGATTTAGGACAACAATATGCATGTGATGCTCAGTTCTACACCCCCTTTGCATCAAACCTGGATTCTACCATCCCACTGCTCTTACAGCATCTTGCAAAGGAGGACATGCATGATATTAAACTTGTTAAATCTCAGTTTGGATAAGACTGAAGTAATGCTGATCACTTCTAGTGGATTAACACAGCTTGAGTTTAACAAGCTTTTTGGCAAAGAACAAGGCATAGGTGCTGGAACTAGGGGTGCTGGGGGGTGTGGCAGCACCCCCTGGTTAGAAGTGGTTTCCATCATATACAGGGTTTACAGTTTGGTTCAATGGCTCTCAGCACCCCCATTATACAAACTGTTCTAGCATCCCTGGAACAAGGCATATTTGTTTACACAGACCTTTGAATAACCATCTTGGTAGATCTGCAGTTTATTAATTCCAACTGATTGAATCTATTTTCAGGCTGACTGCCAAGTTGTTACAGCATCTAGGTGCCACAGTGATGGAGCTGCACACACATAAATGAATAGTTATCAACAGTTGCAAGACTATCAGGGAACCATGAGCTCAGGTCGTGGCCAGTAAGGTACTGAGACCGTAAACTCTTCAGGGCAGGAACAAACTTGTTATTTCTGTGTTCTGCCTAGCAGAACAGGGAAGCCTGTAGGTGCTACCACAATACAATTGATTTACAGAAAAAGAAAAAAGAATATGCAGTAATTTTTGTTTACATGTCAACATACAGGTCCAGATCTTTTGTTGATATAAATCAATGGCGCTCCACCAATTTACACCAGCTGGAGAACTGGCCAATCTTACGTTACTGACTTGGGCTCTAAAGCAATTAAGAAATTCTTTCCAATTAATGTATAAAGGAATATAAATTTGGGAATGACTTTGAATGTGAATGATTTTCCCGATCACATTCATTTTTTTCCTCTCAGCCACTGCAAACAGAATTTTTATAATTTGTGGTATAAAAAAGTAAATATCAAATGGATAAATCTCTTCTCCGCAATATAAAGATGAACATCCAAAGCTCAGTTCAAAAACATAACAATGACAATTTAATTTGATAGACGGGATACAGAGATACTATGCAATATTCACATTTTGCCAGCATAATGAACAATTCTCTCTCTGGGACTATTCGCTACAGATAGAGTTTTATGATCTACTTAAAGATAAATAAACAGATATATGTTTAGATGGCATATGTTTCTTCATATTAATAGCTTGAGTCTAGATGCCCCTCCAAGTTGCCCAACCCCAGCTGATAGTCCTGAATACTATAATTATTGAATAAATATGAAGTTGAAAGAACACCCTAATAGTAAAAAAATAATAATAAAAAAATATTTGATTTCAATCGGAGCAGAATTGAGTCCAATACTTTGCAACGCTTTTGTTTACTCATGTCATTATTACACGTTTGTCTATGGAAATTTTGTTCTTGACTTCACTTGAAGCATAACTGGTTCCATTGGGTGATAATATGACTCAGTGAATGCTAATTATGGAGTATATCATGATTCACATAGGGGACTTTTTTAAATGGATGTGGTAACTATAATTTAGTACCAAACCTCAGCTTAATTTACCATATGGTGAAAATATCATTGTGCTACCTGATGAAGATGTCACAAATGCAATTGCATGCCCTATATTATGTGTGCAGTTGCTATTTTTATGTGAGCAACAGTGATCACCTTTTGTTTAATATAGCTGTGAATGACTTCTGTTTGACTATATGTTTGAGTAACATCTACTTCGGTAAATAACTTGTGTTATTTTTGCATTCAGAAACTAGTAATAGACAACTACATTACTTCCCCCCACCTTTGTTTAGTTATGAATGCTGCATTTACCATCAATTCGAGCATATATCGTCAAACACACACATCACTGCAGAAACAGATTTTTTTTTTTTAGTTCTTTAGCCTGCCGGATTTCCAGCTGTGCTGATGTCTGAATTATCAAGGGAAGGTGTATGTAACAAAGGATGGTGTTTCATAAACAGCAACCTTGTATGCAAACTGCCTATATTGCATAAATAAACAGCTAGAAACCAGCTCTATAAATATTCCTGCCTCTTGTGCTCTAAGTGCTTTTTAAACAAGGATCTCTCTGAGAAATGTCAGAGGTTCTACAGGTTTCAGAGTAACAGCCGTGTTAGTCTGTATTCGTAAAAAGAAAAAAGAAAAGGAGTACTTGTGGCACCTTAGAGACTAACCAGTTTATTTGAGCATGAGCTTTCGTGAGCTACAGCTCACTTCATCGGATGCATAGCATATCGTGGAAACTGCAGAAGACATTATATACACACAGAGACCATGAAACAAAACTTTCTCCCACCCCACTGTCCTGCTGCTAACAGCTTATCTAAAGTGATCATCAAGTGATCATCAAGGAAGGCCATTTCCAGCACAAATCAAGGTTTTCTCACTCTTCCCCCCACACACACACACACAGACACACATACAAACTCACTCTCCTGCTGGTAATAGCCCATCCCTCTTTGAAACCTCTCTTTATAATGCGCATGATAATCAAGGTGGGTCATTTCCAGCACTAATCCAGGTTTTCTCACCACCCCCCCCCCACACACACACACCCCCTCCAAAAACCACACACACAAACTCACTCTCCTGCTGGCAATAGCTCATCTTACAATGTGCACAGCAATAATCCAAGTTTAACCAGAATGTCTTGGGGGGGGGGGGTTTGTAGGAAAAAAACAAGGGGAGATAGGCTACCTTGCATAATGACTTAGCCACTCCCAGTCTCTATTCAAGCCCAAATTAATAGTATCCAATTTGCAAATGAATTCCAATTCAGCAGTTTCTCGCTGGAGTCTGGATTTGAAGTTTTTTTGCTTTAAGATAGCGACCCTCATGTCTGTGATTGCGTGACCAGAGAGATTGAAGTGTTCTCCGACTGGTTTATGAATGTTATAATTCTTAACATCTGATTTGTGTCCATTTATTCTTTTACGTAGAGACTGTCCAGTTTGACCAATGTACATGGCAGAGGGGCATTGCTGGCACATGATGGCATATATCACATTGGTGGATGTGCAGGTGAACGAGCCTCTGATAGTGTGGCTGATGTTGTTAGGCCCTGTGATGGTGTTCCCTGAATAGATATGTGGGCACAGTTGGCAACGGGCTTTGTTGCAAGGATAGGTTCCTGGGTTAGTGGTTCTGTTGTGTGGTATGTGGTTGTTGGTGAGTATTCGCTTCAGGTTGGGGGGCTGTCTGTAGGCAAGGACTGGCCTTTCTCCCAAGATTTGTGAGAGTGTTGGGTCATCCTTCAGGATAGGTTGTAGATCCTTAATAATGCGTTGGAGGGGTTTTAGTTGGGGGCTGAAGGTGACGGCTAGTGGCGTTCTGTTATTTTCTTTGTTAGGCCTGTCCTGTAGTAGGTGACTTCTGGGAACTCTTCTGGCTCTATCAATCTGTTTCTTCACTTCCGCAGGTGGGTATTGTAGTTGTAAGAATGCTTGATAGAGATCTTGTAGGTGTTTGTCTCTGTCTGAGGGGTTGGAGCAAATGCGGTTGTATCGCAGAGCTTGGCTGTAGACGATGGATCGTGTGGTGTGGTCAGGGTGAAAGCTGGAGGCATGTAGGTAGGAATAGCGGTCAGTAGGTTTCCGGTATAGGGTGGTGTTGATGTGACCATCGTTTAAGAGTTCCCAGAAGTCACCTACTACAGGACAGGCCTAACAAAGAAAATAACAGAACGCCACTAGCCGTCACCTTCAGCCCCCAACTAAAACCCCTCCAACGCATTATTAAGGATCTACAACCTATCCTGAAGGATGACCCAACACTCTCACAAATCTTGGGAGAAAGGCCAGTCCTTGCCTACAGACAGCCCCCCAACCTGAAGCGAATACTCACCAACAACCACATACCACACAACAGAACCACTAACCCAGGAACCTATCCTTGCAACAAAGCCCGTTGCCAACTGTGCCCACATATCTATTCAGGGGACACCATCACAGGGCCTAACAACATCAGCCACACTATCAGAGGCTCGTTCACCTGCACATCCACCAATGTGATATATGCCATCATGTGCCAGCAATGCCCCTCTGCCATGTACATTGGTCAAACTGGACAGTCTCTACGTAAAAGAATAAATGGACACAAATCAGATGTTAAGAATTATAACATTCATAAACCAGTCGGAGAACACTTCAATCTCTCTGGTCACGCAATCACAGACATGAGGGTCGCTATCTTAAAGCAAAAAAACTTCAAATCCAGACTCCAGCGAGAAACTGCTGAATTGGAATTCATTTGCAAATTGGATACTATTAATTTGGGCTTGAATAGAGACTGGGAGTGGCTAAGTCATTATGCAAGGTAGCCTATCTCCCCTTGTTTTTTTCCTACAAGCCCCCCCCCCCCAAGACGTTCTGGTTAAACTTGGATTATTGCTGTGCACATTGTAAGATGAGCTATTGCCAGCAGGAGAGTGAGTTTGTGTGTGTGGTTTTTGGAGGGGGAGTGTGTGTGTGTGGGGGGGGTGGTGAGAAAACCTGGATTAGTGCTGGAAATGACCCACCTTGATTATCATGCGCATTATAAAGAGAGGTTTCAAAGAGGGATGGGCTATTACCAACAGGAGAGTGAGTTTGTATGTGTGTCTGTGTGTGTGTATGGGGGGGGGGGAAGAGTGAGAAAACCTTGATTTGTGCTGGAAATGGCCTTCCTTGATGATCACTTGATGATCACTTTAGATAAGCTGTTAGCAGCAGGACAGTGGGGTGGGAGGAAGTTTTGTTTCATGGTCTCTGTGTGTATATAATGTCTTCTGCAGTTTCCACGATATGCTATGCATCCGATGAAGTGAGCTGTAGCTCACGAAAGCTCATGCTCAAATAAAGAGGTTCTACAGTAGCCTAGAGTACTGCCAATGACAAAATGGGGTCATAATGCACAGCATAAAGCCCTGACAAATAAAAGACCTTGTTATTAATTGAGTGATAGGCTCTTCACAACATAAGAAGCAATCCCTCCCCCAAAGTGTACAATCTACATTTGATAAGACACAAATAATGGTGTTCAAAAATTGACAAGAAGAGAGTGTGGGAAGAGTGAGGGTGGCATTAAGATCATACTGTTATTCAGGAGGCATGTACACATCCTGATGGTTCTCTTGCCCCCTGTTTCAGCAGTTAAAACCTTTCCTCTTCCCTCATGTATTGGAGGCATGGTGGCAGCAATCAGATTTTAGGACAGATCTGAATGGAGACATCGGGGTGAACAGCTTTAAGGAAAGCATGGGAGATGGGACAGAGCCCCTGGAGAGGAGGAGGAGAAAGGGGCATTAAGGCTCACGAAAGCTCATGCTCAAATAAATTGGTTAGTCTCTAAGGTGCCACAAGTACTCCTTTTCTTTTTGCGAATACAGACTAACACGGCTGCTACTCTGAAACCTGTCATTAAGGCTTTTGTCATTAGTGTCACAGAGGGGACCCAGGGACACACAAAAGTAAAACAGATCAGAGATGTAGGCAGGGGCTGTGCAATAAAGGCATTGGGATGACAAAAAGAAAATGTTTGAATAAGATGTGCCGAACAATGAGACAGTGAAGAATCCAAAGATAGGAATGATGTCCAAAGCTATGAGCAAGCAAGCAAGGAAGATTATTGCAGAATTCGAGGGAGTTCAGAGATGAGTGACGAGAGTAGTAGAATGCAGGTGTCCGTGCTCCATTTCTACTCAATAGTTTATGTGCAAAAGTTGTAGGGATGGCTTTTAAATGTCATTTGTTGGAAATGGTACAGAGTGGGCTAACAGTTCTCTGCTCAATGAATTTTAAAGATACTGCCATCTTTCCATGTACATAACAGTGTATCCTTTTCAACTGTTAGTCCTGGATACCATAATTATTTTGTAAACATAAAGCTGAGAGAATACCCTAAAAGTACAAAAAAGGATTCTTAGACAAATCTTTTGGATTGTCCATATTTCAGATAACTCAACATATTTCTAGACTAGCTTCTAGCTTTTCAGAGGGGAGTTAAGATGTTTTTCCTGCATGCTTAGCCAAAAAGCTGAAAGATTTATCTTAACTGCAATTGGCATACTTTTTTTTAAATACCCTGCCTAAATGTGCCCTAAGTGTTCAAATGAACCTAATTTACCCAGAGAGGTGGACACTACTTGAATTTCTGGTTAAATTTCCCATTGAGAAACTATAGACACAGATGACCAGTTCCCAATCACATGGTTACCAAAGAAACTTCCTACCATTTCAGTCATGTAGCATCATTACTTAATGTGTTATAAATTATGTTAATGTTATTACTATAATAAAATTAGCTTTGCCCTGCCTGAGAGAGTGTAATAGCTTTTACTACCTGAATTTAATTCAGTAAATTCATTTCTAATGTGCACTGGTTTAAAGTGTTGCCTTCTCACTTAAGAGGATCTTAGTTTTCAATTTAAGTGAGGAAGATTTATTTTTTTAATTCCAATCTGTTGGCTGAAGAGATTCAAAGGAGAAGAAATAGTTAGGTATCAAAGTACATTTCACAAATTAAACAGAAGTTAGATGGATTTAAAGCCAAAAGCTAAAAATATGAGAATTATGGAGATAATATGTAAAGTAGGGTATTGGAGTCTTTGGGTGTGGTTTTCAATTTCAAAACACAGAAAGTGGACAAAGTGGCAGTTGATGCCCAAACTAAAAAGTGGGGCTACAGGTTCCATGGCTTCTCCATTGACTCCCCCTATCACTCCCTGTCTCTCTCTAACCTTTACCAGTTGATGTAACAGGAAGAAAAAGGATCCAAGTCTTCCATCTCCAATCACCCTTCCCCTTTCACAATGGACATCTGGGACATTTTAAGCAAAGGATTGTGTAAGAGAAAATGACATGTATCCTTCTGTGAACCTTTTGCTGTTTTCTCCCAGTCTCTCTCTCCATCTCCAATCTAACTTTTCCCTCCCCCTGCTGTCTTTCCTCCTGGTGCACACACCACCAGTGGTTAAAGGAGATTGAACCAAGATGGAGAGCTTTCACCACACCAGCTAAGGAGAACCAGCATAAGAATGGCCATACTGGGTCAGATCAATGGGTCTATCTAACCCAGTGGCTTATGCCAGATGCTTCAGAGTGATCCATATGCTGTCTTCAAGTCCCAGCTTCTGGCAGTCAAAGATTTAGGGACACCTAGAGCATGGGGGTGCACCCTAACCATCTTGGCTAACTGATGGACTTATCCGCCATGAATTTATCTAATTCTTTTTTGAACCCAGTTATATTTTTGGCCTTCATAATATCCCCTGGCAATGTGTTCCACAGGTTGACTGTGTGGTGTGTGATGTAGTACTTCCTTTTGTTTGTCTTAAAACTACTGCCTATTAGTTGCATTGGGTGTCCCCTGGTTCTTGTGACTTGTGAAGGGGCAAATGCCACTTCCTTATTCACTTTTTCCTCACCATTCATGATTTTATAGACCTCTATCATATTGCCCCTTAGTCATTGCTTTTCTAAGCTGAACAATTCCAGTCTTTTAAATCTCTACTCATATGGAAGCTGTTCCATACCCCTAATCATTTTTGTTGACCTTTGTACATTTTCCAATTCTCATATATCTTTTTTGAGATAGGGTGAGCAGAACTACATGTAGTATTTCAGGTGTGGGTGTACCATGGATTTATATAGTGGCATTATATTTTGTCTTATTATATATTCCTTTCCTATTGGTTCCTACTATTGTTAGTTTTTCTGACTGCTGCTGCTGCACATTGAGCAGATGTTTTCAGAGGACTATCCACAATGCCACCAAGATATCATTCTTGAGTGGTAATAGCTAATTTATACCCCATCATTTTGTATGTATAGTTGGCATCATGTTTTACAATGTGCATTACTTTGCAATCATCAACATTGAATTTCAAGTTTTATGAGATCCCTTTGTAACTCTTGTGGCAAACTGCCGGCACAATTATGATGGGTCTCACGCTTCTTCTTCTTCTTCTTGTGTGTGGGGGTGGGTGGGCAGGGGGGTGTTCAGGGAGCAGTTTCCTGCCCCTGAACTAAGGTATCTACTGTCCCACTGGTAACCCAGAGAAGGGTAGTGGAGAGGGAGGGACCCGGACCCGCCCTCTACTCCAAGTCCCTGACTAGGGGCCCTAGGGATAGTGGTAAGCCACTTGAACTAGTGCTTCCTTCCCCTGGGCTACTTCCCTCTCTTGCTCTTCAGCTTGTGGGGCTTCCTGTCCTCTCTCTGCACAAGCCGGGTGCCTCTTTTCCTAGGGTCTTGGTCTTCTCGCCAGCCACGGCACTTCTCCAAACTTGCCTCTGCTCCAACTCCTTCAAACTGCTCTCTGCTCCAACTCCTTTCCCTGGCTGATTGAAGCAGGGGGGTTTTATCAGGTGACTGGCTTCAGGTGCTCTAATTGGCTTCAGGTGCTTTTAATTAATCTATAGCAACCTTTCTTCCCTGTACAGGGAATAAGGCTTCTCCTCATCCTGGGGCTTACATATCTCTCCTATATTACCTTCCTGCTGCCTTCTGGCCATGCTGTATCACACTCTTCACGGTCAACTTTGTACTTAACTATCTTGCGTAATTTTGTATTGTCTGCAAACTTTGCCACCTCACTGTTTATGCCTTTTATACAGATAATTTATGAATATGTTGAACAGCACTGGTCCCTGTACAGACAGTAGAGCACCCTACTCTTTACATCCCTCCACTCTCAAAACTGTTCATTTATTCCTATACTTTGTTTCCTATATTTTAATCAATTACTGGTCCATGGGAGAACTTTCCCTCTTATCCCATGACTCAATGGTGCTGGAACTGGATGGGGGGCAAATGGGCCATGGTCCCCTCACTTTTAAACATGGGCTTAGTTAGGGGGCAGGAGATGGCACTTTCCTCCCAAAGTGCAATCCTTGGGAAAGCACAGCAGAGGTGGCATTTAGTGTCAGGGGAGCTGATATCAATAGTTCGATTTCAATTACAACACAGAATACAAAGTGTATAGTACTCACTTTATATTATTATTTTTGATTACATATATTTGCACTGTATAAAAGCTAAAACACAGAAATATTTGAATTCACCTCAGACGAGTATTGTTGTGCAACCTCTTTATCACGAAAGTTGAACTTACAAATGTAGAATTATTATTATTTTCACATAACTCCCTTCAGCTGAGTGAGCCCTTGTTTGTAAGGGAGGGTAGATTTTACTTCAGGGACTCAGCCTGCAGTGGAGGAGGAAAGGCTGGTGCAGGGAGGCTGAGCTCGCCAGGTCCCAGTTCTCTATGGCAGTGTTCTCAAATCTTTTGTACTGGTGACCCTATTTGAACTTAAAAAAATTAAAAAATGGTGACTCCCCTAGTAGAAAAAATTGCGATCCCCTACCTTCAGCCCCAGGGGCTCAGGGTGAGCCTTGGGGGCACAGGGGTCTGGGCTTCAGCTTGGCTGGGGGCTCTGGGTTTTAGCATCCCTCGACATGTGGGGCTTCAGCAGGCCTCCAGAGCAGTGGGCTGGGCTGGGGCTTCACTAGCTGTGGGATGGGTCTTTGGCCCCCTACTGCTGATGCCTCCCTTCCTGCCCAGAGGCATGCAGTTAAGGCATTAAAAAAATTAACATGTTAATTTTGTTTTCAGTTTATCTCAGGCATTAACTGCTATTAATTGAGAGCCCTAGTTTTAACCAATTTGCCTGGTACTGAAGTTAGGCTTACCGGCCTGTAATTACCAGGATCGTCTCGGATGCCTCTTTTAAAAATCGGTATTACATTAGCTATCCATCAGTGATCTGTTGCAGAAGCTGATTTAAGCAATAGGTTACATACCACAGTTAGTTCTGCAAATTCCTATTTCAGTTCCTTCAGAACTATTGGCTGAATGCCACCTGGTCCTGGTGACTTATTACTGCTTAATTTATGTTTGTTCCAAAACCTCCACTATTGACACCTCAGTCTGGGACAGTTTCTCAAGAGGAGGGTGCAGTTTGTAGGGCAGCACTGCTTCCCCAACCAGCAATAGGAGCAGGAGCTCTTCCCCGTACTTTACCTCTGCACACCACTAAGCCCCACAATGACTCACATTCACTCTCATGTATGCAATCCAAACAATTCAGTCCATCTACCCTCCCAACAAACACACCTTCTAGGTCAGAACCCCCCATCATACCAACCCGGTTTCTGAACTCAGAAACCCATCCTTGCCCCTTCCTGGTCCTGGAGAAACAAGAGCAGAGGCAGAAAGGCAGGACTGTCTATGCAGACAGCAGAGAACATGTGCAAAGGGCCCCATATCCTGCTTCTGCTGGTCCTAATCTAAGTTAGCCATACAAGGGCCTGGGTGCAGCTCAGGGCTTAATTTGTGCCAGGGCTTGCCAGGGCTGAGCCCCAGCACCTCTAGGCTTGGCAGTTCAGAGCCCCAGCACGTCTGGGCTTCCCATGTCAATTATGAAAGTAAAAACATTGCACCACTGGCACCCTAGCACTCTTTCATTACAAAATCAACACTGGTGCAGCTCCTTCTAGCCCTACATGAGAGATTCTCTCTCTCTCTCTCTCTCACAGCAGGCAAGACTTTTGGACTTATTTCCTCCCTTTAAATCACCTTTCCCCCCTCAAATATTTTCTCCAGGCTTGATATTTCTGGCAGGTACTGTGGGGCACAGCCAACCACAGCCCTTGGTGGCAAGCCAGATTTATCCCCTTCCTTCCCTGACCCTAAGTGGGGCTCCTATACCTCACCACACACCTCACTGCATATTGTTTCTGGATTTGGCTCCCTGGTGCTGTGCCTGAAATGGAGAATTACCCTCTTCGGTGCACACACTCATCAACATTCATAGACTGCATTCTGGGGCTTTATCTTCCTCATCAAGCATGATCATCTTTCCATCTCTTGCCATTAGCTTTAGAGGAGGCCTATTTGGAGAGCAGATAGATTTACCTGCTAATGCACTGATGTGGTTGACAGTCCAGGATAAGCTGATAGAGAAAAAAAGCAGGTTTTTCATTAGAGCCTTACTGCTCTTCTGCAATCCAGCCTGAGCTCCTGCTAATAATAAAAGGCAGCTGGAAACAAAATTTACAATAGGAGTATTTACATTTCCAGGTACTGAGCCAAAGAGCATTAGATTAAATTAATTTCCATTGGTGTGCATGCTGGAGCATTTATCCCCAATAAATGAAAGTGGAAATGTGTCAGAGACTATTGGAAACTAGCCCGTCAGGGTTACAGGCACCAAAACAGATGAGATAATGAATTACATTAGAAATGAGAAGGAGATAGAAAGGGATTTTCTAGTAACTAAGCAGACAAAAAATTAAGACAAAGGCCTAGTCTGAGGTTCAGCACTATTTACCTTGTCCTTTTTCTATTCTGTGCCTGGCTTAGGCCTTGTAAAATAATGATGTAGAGATCAGCAGTTACTTTTGGACTTTTAAACTTTAAATGTAAACTTGCCTTTTCCGTTTCACAGACATGCAGTCAGATTGAGAGAAATAACCCCACACTGACAATACAATAGCTTCAGAATGTAACCTTTGCCTGTGTAACCCTTTTTCTTTATTACTTATACCTCTTCTGTTTTATCTACCTAGTCCCTCCAAGCAATCTTCATTTTCTTCAGGAAAACTCACTATGGGGAGTGTCCATGTGAGATCAACGAAGGCTGTTTACATGGCCACTGCTTACCTACAGCTTGCTTGGTTGAGCAGAAGTGATTTTTTGTGCTGTCCTGCCTTTCCCTTTTTTCCTTTTGCCTATAGCATCACACTCCCACACATCTCCTTTTAACTCTATTCTAACAACCCAGTCCTCCAACATCATAATGAAAAGTGGGAAAATTGACTTCACTTATGCAAATGTGCTACCTATTGATATCAGGAAGGGGTGATGCAAACAAAGAACCATCAGATTGAGCACTCAGTGTTCCATCTTTAAAACAGGAGGCCAGAAAGTAACAGCTAAGTTGTAGCTCAAACAGTGATGTCTAGGAAACAAAGCAAAGCATATACACAAAGCCGGGAAAAAAAAGTAAACTCCAAAACATTTGACTGGGGGGATGGGAGTTAGGGACAAAGCTTCTCTTTGAAAGGGTTAATTTGGAGAAAGATGTCACCACCAGTCAGAAACACCAACACAAAACAAAGACAATGTACCACAAAGAATAATCATTGCTGGTCCTCAGCCAGCCCAAGATCTTAGATAACAACCTCTTTGGTGTAAGCAAAGGCTAACAGTTTCATTAGAGCCATGCTACCAAGAAACTGGGTGTGCAAGTGGCCCAAGCCTATGTGGAGGCACAAGAACTCTGAGCAGATAGCCTCTCACTCCTATGGATTCCTAAGATTTAGCCAAGTTTAGAAGTGGGAGTGCACAACCTATTCCATCGAGGTCCAACACCTCACCAACCAACTGAGTGAGAAGGAGAAACTCCCTGAGGAAATACTTACAGACGCTTCGACTAGAAGTACAATGACAGATAAATACATTTAAAGAGATTTAAATGTACATAAATACATTTAAAGAGATTTCTTCTGGATTCCAGCATGCCTGTTCTTTGTGTCATGTGCCAGCAAACCCAGCTTTTAGATACCTAGAACAGTAAAACAAGAAAATGTCCCCCTTTGAAGAAATTCTGTCACATAGATGCTATGGTTTTCCCTTCATCTCCCCAGTTAGACGTGGTGCTTAATGTCCTGTGCCCACATCAAGTTAATACAGGACATACGCTGTCCCATATTTCAGCAATGATCCTGTAAAGAATATACAGTGTGATACAACTATATGATTACATGCTTATGTGGGTTTTGGACAATGAATAACCATTGTGGAGTGCTATCCCATGTAAAATAACCTTTGCCCTGTCATTTTCAAACAGTTCTCCATCATTTCCTTAAAAGTTTGGTGGTCACTCTAAGCCACTGGAAACTGAAAAAGGACTGAAGAGATATCAATTTTCTGGAGTTCACAGTGATAGATGAACTATATACTGTGGTTACCCTGTAAAACCTATAGAATATTGCCTTAGTTAAATGGATAACATTATATCCCAATGGGCAGCTTTCCATATACTTCACTGTATGTACTGCAGTAAATACCCGAAGACTGCAGATATTAAGTAATGTTATTTAGTTACTGAAGGCATGTGGCAAGTTTTATTGAAGGAGGTTACCATGCCTTCCATGTTACTATGTCAATAACTCCTGTCATCTAATGAGCTGACATGTTTTGTGATCAGCTTTTTTTTTTCTTGCAGCATTACCCAGCAGATACTCTCATGATAGGAGCTCACAGAATCATAGAAATATGGGACTGGAAGGGACCTCATTAGGTCATTTAGTCCAGTCCCTTGTACTCCGACAGGACTAAGTATTATCTAGACCATCCTTGACAGGTATTTGTCTAATCTGTTCTTAAAAACTTACAGTGATAGAAATTCCACATCCTCCCTAGCTAATTTGTTCCAGTGCTTAACCACCCTTACAGTTAAGAAGTTTTTCCTAATGTCTAACCTAAATGATCTCCTTCGCTGCAAACCCATTACTGCTTGTCTTGTCTTCAGTGGTTAAGGAGAACAATTTATTACCCTCCTCTGTATAACAACGTTTTATGTACTTGAAGATTTTTATCATGTCCCCCCTCAGTCTTCTCTTCTCCAGACAAAACAACCCTATGATTTTCAATCTTTCCTTGTAGGTCATATTTTCTAGACCTTTAATCATTTTTGGCATTCTCCTCTGGACTTTCTCCAATTTGTCCACATCTTTCCCAAAGTGAGGTGCCCAAAACTGGACACAGAACTCCAGTTGAGGCCTTATCAGTGATGAGTAGAGTGGAAGAATTAGTTATTGTGTCTTGCTTATAACACTTCTGCTAATACATCCAAGAATGACATTTCCTTTTTTCCCCACCAATCTTATATTGTTACTCATACTTAGGTTGTGATCCACTTTAACCCCCAAGTCCTTTTCTACAGTACTCCTTCCTAGGCAATCACTGCCGATTTTGTATTTGCACAATTGATTATTCCTTCCTAAATGTAGTACTTTACATTTGTCCTTATAGAATTTCATCCTATTTATTTCAGACCATTTCTCCAGATTGTCAAGATCATTTTGAGTTATAATTCTGTCTTCCAAAGTGCTTGCAACCCCTCCCAGGTTGGTATCATAGAATCATAGAATATCAGGGTTGGAAGGGACTGCAGGAGGTCATCTAGTCCAATCCTCCACAAACTTATCACCCACAAACTTTATAAGTGTACTCTCTATGCCATTATCTAAGCCATTTATGAAGATATTGAATAGACCCAGACCCAACAGAACCCTGCAGGACCCTATTTGATATGCCCTTGCAGACTGACTGTGAACCATTGATAACTATTCTCTGAGTATGTTTTTCCAACCAGTTGTGCACCCACATTATAATAGGTTTGTCTAGGCTACATTTTCCTACCTTGCTTATGAGCCAGTCAGAAAATGGAAATTTTTCATATAGAAAATTGTGTTTTTTTGCTGAAACATTGAAAATTGAAAAACTTTTGCTGAAAACCAAAAACCATTATGCAGAAATGCTGCAGCAGTGCTTCATGAGAGTTGTCATTCGAGTGCTTATTCTCCTCTGTGGGACAGTCTCCCTGGCTGCACTACAGCTCCCAAAATGGTTTTCATTTTCTGCTTTTTGAGAAAAAAAAATCAAAATTCTCTGTGGAATATAGACTTTTTGCACAATAATTTTTTTGGCTGAAAACCCAATTTTCCATTATTTTTACAGAAATATTTTGACCAGCCCTTGTTCTAACCACAAACCTGGGAGTGAAGACTCAAAAGCACTCTCAAATTTTGTCAAAAATATGCAGCTCAATTGACCTCAATGGAATTACACTGATCTACATCATCTAAGAATCTGGCACAGTCAGTATAAGTGTATTATGAGGCTAAACTAGCAAATTTATTATCACATGATATTAGCTTGTGTGAGTGGCATTACAAATTAACTTGCAATTCCTCTCTATTGGTAACTGGAAGAGTTGTTATCAGCAAGCAGTTTGAAGGGGGTCCATTTTGATCTGTTGTATCACTGTATAGTTAGGATGATTCCAAGCTTAGGACTCAAATATGCAAATCACCTAATACACTTCAGGAAGCCCTTTTGGTTTATCTGGTGTACTTTTCTACTTCTGCTCACAATGGAACACAAAGTCTAGTTACTCCTGGAGATTGCTGCTCTCCCCTTTCAGCGTCAAAATCAGTAGATGTGGGATTAGAAAGCTTCTTGAAAGCAAACATTATTTTCTTTTTGTATTTGAAAAAATCAGGAGGCAGCAAGGTTGGAAAAAAAAAACATGGGAAGTAGAAATCATGAAATTGATAATGTTGGGAAAGAGACATTTTTATCCTGTCACGCTTCTAACAGAGCTAGTCAGTAATACAGATAAGTGTATCTTATACTATAAAGACATTCTCAGTAAAAATAAGGATGCTAATAGTCCTGACTCCTACAACGGTTATGTTTACCATTGGGCAAAGCATAATAAAACAAGAGAACACAAAAGTGGTTCTAGAGCTCTCATATTTTCAATTACAATGAAAATTACCATCAACTTCCTTTTGTGACAAAAGAAATAAGAATGTTTTATTACTGTGTATATTGCCTTACAAAACACGTCTGCAATAGCAGATGAAAATATTTCAAATTGTAATTCACATGTTAAGAGTGAGATAATTTCCAGAGATGCAGAAGATATACCAAAAGTGTCCAGGGAAGATGAAAAGCTTCAGTAATAAAGAGAAAGAGGGAAGAGACTAGTTATCTGTCAATATGTGTCTAATTGGTTGGGTAACAAGACTGGAAACAGTTTTGGCTTCCATGCTGGTAATATGTTTTAATACTGACTCCATAAGACACCAACAGTCATATTTCTAAAAGCTAAGAGTCCACTAATACATTCTTAACAATGCGTGCACTCTGTAATTACTCCACCTGGAAACTGGGAATTTGGATAACTGCACCCTCAAATGGTCAGTTCGGAGTCTAACTACTCAGGATATACATGCAATTACCTGACTTGCATGTGCAGTTGCAGATGCACATAGATTTTTGTGGGGGGATGAGACTTTTGTGCCTCCTTTTTAAAACATGTGACACTAGTCTAAAGGGAATGCCCTATTCTCTTGTCAGTCTCCTGAAGCTGTGGCTTTTCCCCTCCAGATGTTAGTAGTTCTTCTAAACACCCTGTGGAACATGGAAGGGATTCCCTTTATGTATAGAAAATACAGACTCCACCGCACACTTCCAGCAATCCTGTCTCACACTGGGTACAGACAGTGTAACCTATTGGTCAGAATAGGAATCAGGCCTAGTGGTCGGAGCAGAACCAGACAGTGGAAGTGGAGTTGTGGTTGAAGCCAGAGCAGAACTGGATTCGTGGTCAGGAGACTAGCCATGATCAGGACCAGGAGTCAGGGGGTTCAGTGAAAGGTACAGACTGGGGGTGCAGTGGGAACAGGTGCGGGTTGGATCAAGGACCAGTACAAGCAACAGGTCTGGAACAGCTGCAGGCATAGAATGCATTGAGCAGCCACTGTACTACTGTTGCTACATGTCTTAAATTATGACCCATTGGCTCGTCTGTCCAATCAGGGAGCACAGTCAGTTAGTGAGAGCTCATAGGGTCAAGCTTATCTCATTGGGTTGCCAGCCGACCATGCCTCGAGCCAACTGAGTTACTGACAGATCCTCTGTGGAAACAGGTACAACCACATGAAAAGCTGGGTGGAAAGAGTTGTGAGAAGGCATTAGCTCTGTAGGTCCACATCAACAAAAGAGGGGACATCAACAAAAGAGAAAAAGCTAAGGAGCACATGAGGACATGTCATTCTCATCTATCCCTGTGGTTGTGGCTATGAAAGGGATTTCTTCTGTTATTTGTTAACAAGTATTAGTCTGTCCATGGTGTTCAGTCTCATGGTTGAGCAGTCCTCTTGTATGCCCTGCCACTTTCTCTAACTAAATAGGTCAAAAATTGAATTGCTTGGACCTAATTCTCATTTACACTAATATTCTTTATAATGCTTTGGAGCAACTCCACTATCCTTTCTATCATAAGATTTTCAGTTCCTCTCTATCCTTCCCTCCTCCCCTCCAGACCTTCACCAAATCATGCTTCTTCTCTGTCTATACCATTCCTAAAGTTACCTATACTCCTTTCTTTTCTGTTCTCTCTGCTAGTATCTTGATGACTACAACCACCTCCTCTCCACCCACAATCCTTCTCCCCTTTCCTCTCTCATCCATCTAGAACATGGCACTTAAAATAATCTCCTGTTCCTGTTGCTCCTCTGACCATGTCACATCCCTTCTACTCAAATCCCTTCTTTGTCACTTTCTCCATCAAATTTAAGCTCCTTGTCCTAGTGCTCAAGGCTTTGGGCTCCACCAACTCTCCTTTCTGGTTTTATATTCTACCCACTTCGTTCACCTTGATTCTCCCATTTTCTTCTCTTGTTATAACTGTGGAAGCAACAGGACTTCTCAAAAGCTAAAACTGATGAGTCACAGGATTAGGGTGACCAGACAGCAAATGTGAAAAATCAGGACGGGGTGGTGGTAATAGGAACCTATATAAGAAAAAGACCCAAACATCAGGACTGTCCCTATTAAATAGGGACATCTGGTCACCCTACACAGGATGGATCAAAGATGTCCCCAATGTTGCAGGCTTGGATGACGGGTAGGATAGCTCACTGTAGTGTGAGTATGTGAAGAAGTGAGATGATTTAGGGGGAAAGATGAGAAGCTAAGCTTTTGATGTGTTTCACATACAGTAGTGACAGGATATCCAGAAGGAGATATCAGAGAGAAAGGCCTATGAATAATAAATGACAATAACAATAATGCACATGAAGAAACCTTTTGGAGACTATTCCTGTCTAGCAAATTTGCTCCAGGTAGTTAATACTTTACTACTGTTTTCTTTGCATTAACTATTTGGTTGGGAGTGTAGCACCTATAAGCCACCTAACGGAGGACAGAAAAAATATATTTATTGTATTCCTTGATAAATATTAGAAAATGCATTTTTTTTACTATTATCCCTTAGATTTTCAAGAATGGGTTTTCAAAATTCAGTGCCTAGGTTTTACCAATAAACTGTGTGTGCTTATTAGCAAATAGATCCTTGGGCACTCAGAGTGAAAAAATGTGTGCTTTGCATTCACAGTTGTATATTTTCTTGCAAGTTCTAAAATTTTAAAGTATATCCAGCAACAAAAATAACTGTTAAATAATAAGAAGACGAAGACGAAGACAGTGAGAAAGACTATACATAGGTTCAAAACCCTAAACTCATTGTACTCCAGTGATTTCTCAGCAAGTGTGAAAACAAAAGCAGGAGTATCTGTTTTGTCCTGACTACAATATTAGAATAAAAGGTAGTGAAATTAAATGCAGCACATTAGATTGAAGTATAAATGTTAACTTCATTCTAATGTTTTCAAAACCAATTACGGTTTTCCCAAGACAGATTATTAAAGCTGCTTGATATATATAAACAGTTCTGGGGAACTGCTTGTTCATGTGAAATCACGTGGGTCATTTATTTTTGCCAAAAGGATTTGTAAGAAACCCATAGGGATTCACTACATAGGTGCTGACCACTGAATAAAAACTACTAACTGAGAAAAACAAGACATGTGTTTGGATGCTCATTAACTAAGAATGTCATTTTCTGCAGGATTCAACTAAGGCGACCTTTTCACAGAAACTAGAGCAAAAATGTCTGGCATGAATGCTATACATTCCATAATCACTGTCTAAGAGACCCTCACAAATAGTTATTATAAAGCTTTCACATTTAATTGTTGTTCTTATTAAAAAATGTATAGAATCCTACTGACTTCAGGAAGAAAATTATTCAAATTGCCTTTGTCATTATTCGCAAGCCAATACAGGGCAAAAGCATCGTCGTGTTAAATTATATTCTAATGAAAATTAAACAAGGAGGGCCTACATCATGAAATTACATTCTAATTATAATTTAAAACAGGGAACTTGCATAATTAAGAAAGTGTCAGTGGTGTCATGACTAATTAAGTAGCATGCATGAAAGTTTGAATGCACTCTTTTTAAAACTGAAGGATGAATTCTGCTTGGGGCTGAGACCTCCCTTACTACTCTTGCATGGACAAAACCAAACCTTGGGAGCAGGTAGGCGGGGAAGGGCCAGGAATGGGTGGATCCTTAGTTTCATTTCATTGCTGTATGTGCAGGCCAGTACAACTGAGCCAGTGTGGAAGTGTTGTAGTTTACTGCGGGTGTAGGCCAGCAGGAAATCACCACCTCTCTGGAGCAAAGGAGTCTCAGGCAAGGAATTGACCTGGAGTTTGTTTCATAGCCACAATGCCTCCCAAGGTCACTCTAGGGTTGATACAGTTTTCATTCAACCCCTTGCTTTGGGTGGTGTCTATAGACATGATCTAGCCCACAGAGCCTTTGACCTGGTTTTCAGAGTTCAATGAATGGGAGCTGTAAAAACACAGCACCACTAATCTTTTAATCAGTATTTTGGGGCTATCTAGGTGGCCCCACAGTGAATAAGTTGCACTAACAAATACATGAAGTTGGGAGAATAGAGCATAAAAAAATCATTACATGAATATTCACTCAAATCTTAAAAAAAAATAAAAAAATTGAGCTCATGTCTCTTTTTTTGTTTGCTTTTCACAAACTTTCAAGAGAGTTTTATTGGTGTAAATATTTTCAGAAAGAAACTTTAAGCTTAAATGGGCCAACAGCCCCACGTAGTGAATTATAAATTTGCACACACAGGTATAATAAACCTTCCTTTCTTCCACCATTTGTCTATCTTGTCTAGTTTATAAGCTCTTTGGGCAGGGGTTGTGTTTTATTATGTGTTTGTGCAGCACCTAGAACAATGTGCCGTGCTATTTTTTGGGGCTCTAGCACTACTGGATTACTACTACTACTAATTATTACTACTATTCATAATAGTGTCACTGACCAAAATAAACTTCAGTTTTATGGTCAGTCTCCTGTAAGGACCACATTTTTCCTGGGTGACTCTGGCATGGCCTGAATGGATACGTGGTTCTAGACTGAAAAAGACATCTACAAAAATCAAACCAGAAAAAACAGTATGATAGCAGAAAAATCATTAGTCCCAGGAAAAAGCCTTGGCTGATATATGCTAAAACAATCTTTGAAGCTATAAAACTGGCTTAAATAAAGACAATTAATAATGGAGAAAGTGAAAAACAGCAAGTGTCAGCATGGTGGGCAAAACCGGAGCACGCTGTGTCAAGTAAGATAGATCACATGAGCCAATCACATCTGAAAAAAGGAGCTAGAATAAAATCAGCTAAACAGGGTACAACATGCTTTGATCCACAATTGCTCAGTGAAAAGCAAGTCTCTCCCTAAAACTTACCCCATTGCTAGAAAAGGCATTTGTGTATAGTCTGGGAGCTTAAAAGTCTCACCTGTCCTGTAGGAAGGGAATTTTCTTTCTTTTTACAAAACTTGATGTTGACACTGCAGAGCATGAAATCTCCTGAGGGAAGAGATGAAATTGTAAATGCTGAAAGACTTTATGAAACACCATCATCCTTTGCGTCTTCCTTGACACACATTTATATCTGATAATGTAAACCACTGTTTTGCAAGGTTACCAAGAGGGAGGTTTATTGCAGGAGTGGGTGGGTGAGATTCTGTGGCCTGCATTGTGCAAGAGGTCAGACTAGATGATCATAATGGTCTCTTCTGACCTTAATACCTATGAATCTATGAAAGTGGGCTTCTGATTAAGTTATACCCACAGAATGTTACCTACATACATATGGCTATGATTAGCAGCAACTGCTATGCAGTCACTCATGAGAATGATTGCATAGCAAGGTGGTATTTCTGCGAGTAATATTACAATGCTCACATTTCCAGAAATCTTATTTGTAGGGAGAAAGTCTCAATGGAATTAGATACAGATTTGGAACACTTACACCTTGGAACCAGTATTTGAATTGCAGCAGGTTGCTTCAGCCCTTCTTCTTGAGATAGATATGCTGAGTTCTCTGCAGTTTACTTTGTGCAGATCTTTCAGATGATACCATAGAACAAGAGATCCTGTCTACTCTGTGTGGACATTAAAGATCCTATATTACTTTCTAGAAGGGTGGACTAGTCCCCATCCAAAAATTTCCACTCCATTTCACTGTTGTATCATGTGCACTAATTAGAACTATAGAATCATGAAACTGAAGGAAAGACGACATCTATTAGTACAGATGGTCACAAAATGTCAGAAAAAAAATATGAGTTTTTGGCAAAAAAAATCAAAATGCAAAACATGTAAGCACAAAACCAAAAATATTTCAACCAAGAGGTCAAATATTTTGATTAAGAAATGCTGCCACAATCTGGATGTCTCTTCTCCCATTCTTCTCTGTGTGTCAGGGTCCCTGATCAGACTACATCTCCCCATGAAGCACCACAGTCTCCACTTATGGAATTTTCTAATTAGCTTGAATATTTCATAGAAAAAGCCAGCAAAACACACACACACACACACACACACACACACCAACCACCATATTCTCCGAACACCAAAAGTATGAAAATAATTGTATTTCAAAATTCACTAAAAGGTGCAACCAAATTTGTAATTACTTTACTTCAAAATAATACATTATAATAATTATATTAATAATCATTTTCACATCAATATTGATACTACATGTCAGTCAAAAATGTTAAGCCTACTACAGTAAAAAGTCTCTTCACACCAGGGTAAATCAGAATTATTGTACATGCTTGTCAGCCTGGTGTAAGAGAGAAGACAATCACCTCATACAGTCACTCTCTTGTGCGACTCCTAACCATCTCAAATAGGTAGGTGTAGCACCATAATTCCTGTTTTCTGGGTTAGGCAAATTCCTGTCTTTGTTCGGTACTTTTCAGCTAACAAAATGTGACAATATGACATTGTTTAGGGCCTGAACCAACCCACATAATGAAGTCTTGCCATCCATTTGAATGAGGACTGGATCAGATTGTAAATTATGAATGCCTCAACACTGGGACCTGCTCCTCTTATCTGTCTGTAAAATGTCACATACAGCTGTAAGTGCTAAATAAAAAAAACTCAGAATAAAAATAAAAATAAGTAAGCAGAAAATTTCAAATATAAAACATTGGGCGAGATTCTCAGCTAGCATAAATCAGACAAACCTTTCTTGTCGATGAAGATACACGAGCTGAAAATCTAGGCCATATCTTTACAAACATTTACCTTGAAATAAATGAACACACAAACAGTTATTTTATTCTATCAGACATTTGACTGGTAACAAGCAAATTAGCAGGAATCATTTTCAATTATACATTCTTGACACTGGGGAACTCTAGTCATCTCTAAAATTGTTACACTGTTCTATGTTGACATTTCAACTTGCATGTTTATGAGTACATGTTCTCCCAAAGCAATGTCCCTGAATACTAACAATGTACTATACAGTCAACAGAAGCATTTGGGTATCAGTAATATGCCTTGATGCTTGAGTGTGTGGTACTTTAATATGCTTCTGAAGTGTTCAGATTACTTACACTAGGAGCCCTGTCTCCATCAACAGATTGACATCAGAACATCCAAATTAATTGTTTATTTATGAACAGGGCAAAAAAAAACCTCCTTTGTTTTTCTTGTGTTTGGCCAGCTATAGGGAAGGTGTTGTAAGTGTAGAAGTTCATTTTACAAAGAAACAATAGTATTGGGATTTTGTTTTCAGTATACTAACGCTCCAGGATAGATCAATATAAAATGGTGCTCTCTAAACTCTAGAAAAAGAAAAGAAGAAATGACTGGAGAAGATCACTCACAATCTCTTTATCTTTGTATATTTTCAACAGAAATCAACAAACCTCCATTCTGGACAGGTAGAGGATGCATATTGCAATTTGTAGATTATAAATATCATTATGTATCATTTGTATTGTAGCAATGTTCCACGGTGCATAGCGCTGTACAAACACATAGAAAGATATAGTCCTACCTGGCTATTGTGCATTTTCAGCTGTCTTTTTTTCCAATTAGAGATGTACAAAATTTTCAGGAGTTGAGTGGCTGGGTCACAGATATTCTGTTACTATGCTATGGAGAGAAACTGACCACCGTTGCTATGTCTTTTCCTTTGACAAATCCTTCATCTCCAGACTACAGCCAGCCTCCTCCCTGCTGCAAATGTACCATTGTCCTCTTCGCTTGTCTTAGAGATGGATTTTATTTTTGCCAGCTAAAAATTCAGACCACTCAACAGACAGGTTAGGATACTTTCAACATCTTGAGAATGATAGGCCTTCAGATGTTTATTTTGAGACTCCAAATCAGAGAAGTTTCCTTGTTTCAAATATTTTTTACAAAATATTTTACAAAAGCAAGAGTCAGGCCAGATTGTTAAATTTGTGATTCTTGGTATAGCTTTGAGAGCACCTGGTCCATTCTACGTTTAACTAGATGAAACTCAGCAGTTTCAGCTGAGTTTTGCTTTAAGTTTTTGTATCAATTCTAACACAAAAATGCTGATTACCTTTCAGGGTGTGCAAATCCATGTGAACCAAAACCAAACAAAAGGTTTACATGAAGACTGATGAACAGTTCTATGACCATCTCCTGTAGCTGAAGGGAATGTCTCCTATTTACAGGAGCAGGGCATACATTTCAGCCATGAAGCATTAGTGATACTCACCTTTGGTAAAATCATTAAGACCTGAATCTTTCAGTCCTTTTGTAGGAAAACTCTCATTGAAATTCAGGCGAAATCAATGAGTATGTTGTCTTCATTAAGACAATGGGACGGAGGACTACAGCTGTATTTTCAATGCCACCGTGAACATCATCTTTGCTTGTGAACTCTCCATCTTGAGCCGTATGCCGGTCATGCCGCATTTTGGTAATGATATTGATCACAGAGGCATATTTTAGGAATAGCTGGTAAATCCTACAGTTATTTACAGTTTTCAATAAGCTTTGTAATTTGGTTCAAAAAGTGAGGCAGGCTATTTGCTAACATCTCCTGAGATTCCTGAGTAAATAGCCAAGTGGAAAATGTAATGGCAGATAATGAAAAATTATCAGCTATCAATAATGGTTCCATAATCTCTTATTCCATGCTTATGTTCCTTTAACCTCCAATGGTCTGAAGCATTTTGTATGATATAGCCTCCTGAATAATGACTGTAAGCAATTTGCTGCACTTAAGACTTACTGCTTGTTTCTAAGCCCTTTGTAATTATGTGATGCTTACTAAGGAGGTTAGATAAGCTATAAATATAGTTAGATAAGCTACAAATATAGATTTTTCAATCAAAGTGAAGGGAAGAAAGCCACATAACTCATAAGATATAGCAGTTCAGGCATTGGTGAATTATAGGGCTGTTTTATGAGTGGGATTTAAAAATAAAATAAAATAAAAAACAAGATATCAGTCACTCCCACTGGATATGTTAACATCACAGTTGATAAAATATATGTGGTGCTGTAATTATTCTGTGAGGTACAGAAGTGTTCTTACTATTTTGAATCTACACAGTAGAGCTGAGTAAATTGTCTGTCTTATTTTGTATGGTAGATCATGATTTTATGGTTCTAATTAGATCCGAAACTTTTTACTATTATCAATGCTGAGTGAATTTGAACCAAAGTAAAGCACTCTCAAATGCTGATAGAACTATTATGAGAGTTGGTCAGGACATTTTTGATTAAAAGATTTTTTTTTTAAATCAGAAAATGCCAATTCATAAAATCAAAACAGTTCACAGGAAAGGACTGGTTTAGACAACTCTCTCAGTTTGAAAAGTTTTGAGGGAAAAAAGTTTCAAATTAGCCTGTTTTCACATTTTCAAACCCCAAAAGAGTGTGTGTGGTGTGTGTGTGTGTGTGTAATTGGTTTGAAATGAATTTTTGTTTCAGAATTTAAGCTAATTGCAGAAACAACTTTAAAAGGTTAAAAGCAAAATGAAACATCCTGGAGATTGTTATGGATCTGGATGGGCTCCCAACCTCCAGGATCCATGGTGTTTTTAAACCCTCAGAGTCAGAACAGAATCCAGTCTCTGCCCCAGTCTTGGGATCCCTAGGCACACTCTGCAGATATTTCATCTAGCACCACATTCTGAGAGCTGTGACCACATGGTTCCTCTGTCCAGTCCCTTGAACAGGTGCTGACCCCTCAGATTCCCTCATAGCTTAAACTCATTGTGATGGAATGTACCCCTGTATTTACACACTATTGTAATAATCTTTGTGCAAAGTATGCGTTGCGAGATATCATTTGAAAACTCAATTTGCTGGTCAGTATTGTCCTGTTAAAATGTGTGTGGCAACATTCGATGTAAAGTTATAAGATTTCCATGTATGACGTTACTAATACATGCTCCAAACCCCACAGCCCTGCCTAAACAGTAGGTAGCAAATAGGTCTGTCCTAAACAAAGGAATGTATTATGCTCTGCTTAATTTGCAAGCAAGAAAGAAAGATAAAAGATGTTCAAACAGGTGAAAAAATCAGCAGGGAACATCCTTCCACATGGAGAATGTCTCATAGTGCCCAGCTGAAAATGTTTGTCAAGAGACGGACTGAGGCTAAAAGGGAGGGACAAACACTCCAAGACAACCCTCTCTCTCTGCCTGCCCATCATATTCAGTGCATCTGAAGCAACAAAGGAAGCCTTTGTGGGACTCAGAGAGGGGTTCTGACCTATGGGTTTTATCAGTAAGATGGCTAAAAGCATATGGTGAGAAACTTCACTTGAATCTGATTCAGTTTGTTATGTTAGTCATTAGTAAACATCTTATCTTTATTTTTGTAACCATTTCTGACTTTTATGCCTCATGACTTTTATTCAATTAAAATCTCTCTTTGTAGTTAATACACTTGTTTGTTTTATCTAATCCAGTGCATTTAAATTTAAGTATTTTGGTAACTCCATTTGGGATGAAAAATTGGTTACATATTATTCTCTTAAAGGAATAATTAACTTTTAATCTAATTTGTACTATCCTGGAGGGAGCTGGGCATTACAGGACATGGGGGAAAATCTAAGATAGAGAGTCATTTGGGATTGCCCTGCAGTATCGCCAAGGCTGGTGAGAGCCAGAGTGTAATTCAAGTGTGGGTAGCAGGTTGTAGTTACACACAGAAACTCAGGGTGTGGCTTACATGCTGGATGGTTGTGAGTGGTTCAGCTGGGAGCTACTTCAGCAGGGCATTTTAAGGCATGCAAGGTTACAGGGCAGGAGTGATGCAGCTGTTCATTAGTCTGGATTGTACTGTGGTATGTCACACATACCTTCCCCCAGAACTCCATCCAAAACCTTCTGTTTTCCCTTTTCAGGGGCCACCTGGTAGGTGTAACGTATAATACAGACACTCCACAGCATTCTAAATATAAACATGCTCTTTATTTAATCACTTGAGAAATACACAGATAGATACAAAAATAAATCCTCCATGCATTTTGCTGCCTCAG
Organism: Natator depressus; assembly: GCF_965152275.1. Lineage (NCBI taxonomy): Eukaryota > Metazoa > Chordata > Testudines > Cheloniidae > Natator > Natator depressus. Next base: position 105,489,845 of record NC_134238.1, read on the forward strand.
TTTCCTCATTACTCCAGGGCATTCTTTGGGCTGTGGTCAGAGTCCTTTGGGCCCATCCAAAGTCCTGCTCCAGTGCACAACTTACATTCCAAAACACAGAGCTTTTTCTTTAAGTCAGCTCGCTGCTTCTGCTTTTGGTCAGGCTGCTTCCTCCTTTCCTCCCACCTGAAGTTCCTCACTCCTGGACTCCCTCTGTGGCTCTGAGAGTCTGTTTATATGGCCTACTGCCAACATCTTGGCTTCTTTGTTCTGTTTTAGTAACTTCCCACTTCAGAGAAGAGGAGGAAGTACCTTCTCCCAGCTTGAGCATCCCCCCCCATAGCATATCTATCGTCCAGTCAGAGCACAGTCATCAAAGTTAAATACTCCCAGTGTCCTCAGTTTGGTGTACAGCTGTTGCAGGCCTTGCCAACAACAATCAATACCCATCAACACATGGGCTTTCCAGGATATAGCAATTTCATAACAACCAGAATCCATAAATTGCACAAACAGATTTCCAGAATCATCACAAAAATGCCAAACAAAATGTTTGGATTGATCCATTTATATATATATATATATATATTATTTTATATTTATATATATATATATATATATATATATATATATATATATATATATATATATTTATTTTCAGATTGAGGGTTCACAACATTTTTTTTGAGATTTCAACTTTTTGGTCCTGATTTTTTTGGATGCAAAACATTTTTTTATAATGTGGAAAATTTTCCCAGTTTGAGGAACCCATTTCCTACCCAGCTCTAACAGTTATCATCTTTGATTAATACTTTGACTTTGGCAAACTGCATGCAATTACATGATGCCTACTGCCATGGCCAGTGTGTCATTTTCCTCTTGGTCTTTCACACTCAGTAGTTAAAGAGGAAGTAAACTGAAAAAAGATAAAAAGTTCTGTTTTTTAGAAAGCATGCTGTATCTTAGCAACATACCATTACATGGAGGAGCTGATTAGACCCTAGAAATCCTGCCAGTCGAATTAATGTGTTTTATATTTTGTTTTACCTAATTCTGGAAATTGTTCCCAGAAAATAACATGAAAGGAAGGTGCAAGCTGAAATGAATACAAATTCAAATGTTGAGCAAGACTTTTCCTTGTCCAGTGTGCCTGCACAGGGCTGAAAGGAGGTGTCAGATGACTGGAACCTCCCGAGAGAACTATCCACATTTCAGATCACAGCACAGGTGAGAAATCGGGCATTATGGAGCTGCTACTTCCTCCATATGTAGGTGAGCAGGGAGTGAGAATTAGCCACAGCTTTGAATATTCTTCCCCCAAAGCATCAGTCAGAAGAGCTGAACTGGCATGCAGGGGTAAGTAATTTGCTGCTGACCAAGGGCCAGTGCAAAGGGTAGACAGAGGCAGTACATTTATTAACTACCTCTTACTCAGGGTAGATTTTAAGATTCCAAACTAGGACCCCAATTCTACAAAGTCATGCTTGTGCTTAACGTCACAGTCTGTGCGTGAGAGTCTGACCCCTGCTCTGACCTCTTCGCAGTGGGTAAGAGAGCTGGGGTAATGTAAATAAGTCCTAAAAGCCTGGTAGGAGGAGGATTCTTCCAATGCAACCACTGAGGTTGCTCTCGAGAGCCCTGGCATTATGGGCATATTAGGGACATGGAGGGGGGCCACAGAACATAAGGCTATGAAGAGTTTGGGGAGCACTTCAGTGTATAGGGCTGCTCCAAAGACGCTAGTGAATCTGAGGGCTTGTCTACACTTGAAATACAACAGCAGCACAGCTGCATCACTTCATTGTAGACATTCACTCAGTGATAGGAGGGGTTTTGTTATCAGCATAATTAATCCAACTTCCTGAGAGGCAGTAGCTAGATTAACAGAATTCTGTCAATTACCTAGTGCTGTCTACACCAGGGGTTAGGTTGGCTTAACTTCATCCCTTAGGGCGTATGGACCTCAGCGACATAGCTGGGTCAACTTAACTTTTGAGTGTAGACCTGGCCTCAGATAGTCCCCAGGGCTCTCTGTGTTTTGCCAACAGATATGCAGCAAACAGGATCAGGATGTTGCAAAGACTGCACAGTCACCTTAGCCTCTCTTCCAGGTGAGCTACAAGTTCTTAGAAGCACAGCAAAGTCTCACGCTGTCAGTACTGTCGTTGACTTCACTGGGGTTACTCACCATGAATAAAATTAAGCACATACGTAAGTCTCATCAGTATCCAGGCCTAGTCCATTATTGATTGTTTTAGAAATAAATGTTGGCCCTTGTAAAAGGAACCTCATGCTGGTATGTTGCACATCTGCAATCATCTACCAAGGGGTTGTATCTTAAAGACCCTATCTAGACCTTGATGTATTATATATTTATCCACATATTCTGGTGATTGCATTGAAAAACATCTGTTGACCAGTTAAAAAAAACCCAACAACTAAGTAATGATTCTTAATATGAATATGATTAATTCACATCTCTGTAAAATAAATACACAGTGAAAGGGAACATACTGTACTCGCTCTAATAACTAATAAATCAGGGATATTATTAAGAAAAAATCTATGGTGATGCTCTTCTCTATGAAGGGAAAAACAAGTGTAAGGTGACAATCATAACTGAAGCTCATTAGAGGCACCAGGAGATAATGCAGTGAGGAAAAAACAAATTAAAAGAAAAAGACAAGTAAAACAAACCCACCTTTAAATAGTATGTTCAGGTTGGTCCTGATTGACCTGGAACCTCAAAGTGAAAAATGAGAAGCCAAATAAAAAACAATCTTTCACCACTTTGCACATCCCAATTATAATTAGATACAGGTTACATAAGGCCATTGCCTGCAGTCAGACAGACTTAAAATAACCACATTAAAGAATTACAGTCTAATAGCAAACTTTTAAATATTCTCTTTTTAATTTATCTAATATTGGGCACAGTCTTTGAAATTCCATCCTATAGAAACCAAGGACTGTGTAGTTAATGATGGGACTCATGAAATGGCTTAGAAAGAAAAGACAGAAGCAACCCAAGTCAGTCTGTCAGAAAAGATTTTTGATAGTTCAGAAATGAATTGTGTTATTTTCTTTCTGCCTCTTCCTGGTTCATTCTCCGCCAGAGTGCTCTGGCACATTATAAAATGTTCCTGAAGCTATCTGGGGGAAGGAAGCAGCTCGGTAGCAATATAACAGGGACGGGCCCATGCTACAGGAGCTGGAAGACTTTAATTTTGTCTGCCTATAGAACAGATAGAGGATCAGAGGCAGAATTTCTCTAGGAGCAAATGAAATACCTTTGGGGAAATCAATTCAGATTGTGGATACTCTTATCAAGATAGGATGGAAGCACAACTGAGATCTTTGTCCTACTGAGTGGTGGATCCATGCATATGTTTTTACGTTGCTTTTGGACATATTTTCAACCATATATTCAGTATTTTTTACAGAGAAGTGGGGTGGGGTATGGAGTGATGAAGTGAGAGGAAGAAAAAAGAGACAGGGATGGGGCCTGCTGGAAGGAAACACGCAGGAACAGTGTTCTTGGGTATATTCTTCCCAGTCTGGAAGCTAAAGGGCTTTTCATTCTGCAGTTTTGGATCCCACACCAAGGAGTAATCAGGATCTGATTCATCTATCCAGAATCCCTCAGCCCCAGCTTCAGGACTGAATATACAAAGAGCGTAAAACAAAATGATCTAGGTAATTTCAAATGTAAAACTACCAGTGTAGTTTTCACATCCAAAGAAATACCCACTGAGATCTCTGTAATTATCTTGATGATATACACTTGCAGCCAGCAGTCTCAGAAGAATTACTCATAGAAATCTGAATGTAATATACAGTGTCATAAAGAGAAGAGAGAAGCACAAAGGGTAATATCCAAAGTAATTTTTCCTTTGTTAATTTAACTGCAGCTGCTCTCTTTGGTATGGAGTTGCTCAGTAGCAACGTCAGTAGCAGGTCAGTATCTGGACAGGGATTGGAGAAGAATGTCCTGCTACAGGACATAAGTTATGTTTATGTGATCTAGGCATTTACAAGCTCTGCCAGAGTCCATGCAGAGTGTGTATGTTCCACAGGAGTATTCATTGAGCATACAAGCTCTACAGTGTTCCTTGCAGAATAAGAATATTCCTGAGAAGTTTGTGTACCTCAGACTTTACAACTACTATCCCTGCTGCTTAACTATGAGGATGCAAATATCCACAGCTCTTCCATGGAAGGCAACTACAGATCAGTGACACTTACCATATTTCTAATAGAAAATTCTCTCTCTAAGAACCTCTAATCTCATATATGAAGTTTTCAGAGCTGGTGTTCTTCATTAGGAGCAGTCAATGACCCAAAATGTCATTTATTTGGGCTTAACATACAGTTCCATTTCTTTTATTATTATTATCCTCATTAATACACTATCATATATAATCTGATAGATAATAACAACAACATCTCCATAGCTGTGCTTCACAGAACAATTAAAAGATTTAATTCACCCTGCTGAAAGAAGCATTTATTTTGGAGGACATCAACCTAGAGTCTCTTTTTTTCATTAACTACTTTTTCTCTGTGCAGATAATACCCAAAGAATCCCTTACATTGGAAATATGGTTCCCGTACTCATCATTTTATTTACACACACACACACACAAAGCAAATGTAGTGCTCATGAAAGGTAACAGATTGAGATACCTGAAAAATAAACATACAGTTGTGGTGACAGCTTTTGTGATGTGGTTACGTATCTTCTAGTTCTATATCTTAAAAAACAACCCCAGGAGTCATCCAGGCCCTCTCATCACATACTTAAAATAACATATTTGTTCCTGCTAAAGCTCACACTCTGATACAGAATAGTTTCCATACATTGTTTAATAGGAATCTTTGGAAAGAGACTACCTTTGTAACTACTGGCCTGTAAAATTCTCACAGGATGATAGAACAATTTACAACAGTGATAGATAATTGAATAGATCTAAACACCAAACTTGTCAACCTTTAGCTTGTTAGTTAAGCCCCTGCCTGGTGACGAGAAGGTCTCTATTTAAAATGCTGCATTTTTTCATCCACATATTAATCTCTGAATGATGCATTATTGTTGAAAGCCCTCAGTGCCACATTTTAGAAGCTGTTGTCATACTGCATTTTTTTTTAAAAAAAACACAAGCTATTGGTAGCCTCAGGGGAACTTCATTTTCCAATATCCTAACTGACAAGTTTTGAGGTTTATGACTGTATTTTTATGCATTGAACTGAACATCCTATTACATGGTGTAAATGTTTCATTAAAAGATGCATGCTACTTTTAATCTCTGAAGTACGATTATCCTTGGAGAGGGAGAAAGGACGTAAAGATTGCCATTTAAGATTCATGAATTTCACTAAGTCTTTGTATATGTATCTGCCAGTTCTCTCCCCTTTAGTCTTCTAACAAGAGTTGGACAACAATCTAGACTCTCTAATATTTTATGTAGCTTTCTGAAACATGAACAGAAATAAGATTTTTTACCACTCAAACTAGTTGGAAAATGGTAAGTAGTTTCCATCAAAAATTTCAGAAGAAATTAACAAGGTTTTGGAAGGGGAGTCCTGCAGTGTTTTTTTTTTTTTTTTTTTTTGCAGATATTACCTAGTTTTGACCAAAAAATCAGTTTTGAAAATAAAAAAAAAAACACCCTGAAAAATATCTTGTTTTTTGAAAACTGAAAGCCAGAAACCTTTTCGGTAAAACTTCATTTTTCAACAACAAAATAATTAGTTTTTCTTTGATTAAGAAATAGAAAATCAAAAATTTAAAGTTTTCCGCACACAAAAAAAAGGGGAGGGGGTTTTCAGTAAAAAAAAAAAAAATGACAATTTTTTTTTTGACCAGTGCTAGGTTTTTTTTTTTTTTCATTTGAAAATCAATAGAAATTAAATAATGAGGAGAACACTGGTCTGAGTTCCTGCAATCATTCTCTCCATGACACTTTACTTGGAAACGTACTGTAGGGAATTATCCTGCATTGCAAGGGAGATGGGCTGAGACTAACAAACAATCTGTTTGTCAGTATCTCTAGCTTCAGTGGTTCCATTAAGAGGTGAAGAGAATATTAGAGTCATTGCTTTAGCTACAGGAACTGGTTTGTTCGCTGCTGTATCCCAGTGCTGCATGTTGGATTCATTGTTCCAAATTCAAGAACCAGTTTTCATACCGGTGTGCCCCAAAACACCATCCATAGAGAACCACATCTAAAGTATTTGACCCTAAATCTTCCTCAGACTTCCATATCCTCCTTAGATGTATGCTCTGTTTTCCTGAATTTGGTCCCTTGAATGGGGTTAAGAACGAGAAGGTGGAAAAACATGCAATTGACCTTATTTTTGGTGTCTAAGACTTCTGTAGTTAAGTTTATTATGGTATTACATGGCAAGAATAGCAGAATACAAATCATCTTCCATCTCCAGTATTTCTTAAGTTAAATTTCAAGAAACATTCTCCACAACAACAAAAGTAAGCAACACTCACAAGTGCTAGTTCTTAACTCCCTCTAGGACATCAGTCTCAGAGCTGCTTTTTTTAGCTGTGTCCTCTCCATTAGTCAAGTTCAAGATGCCTGGTAATAATTCCATTCAACTCAAACAAATCAGACTGTACATTAATATATATATCCCTGGCACTTTTTCTTCCAGCTCTTTAGGTAGTGTAGAAATAAGCTTTTAAACACAATTGTCTTTTTTTTTAATGGTAGTGCAAATGAATGGATAATATTGACTACTCTAGAAACTTAAGTTCCGAACAAACACTGCATAGACATCACCTTTCCTAAAGAAACACATCCATATGCTTGATGTTTGACTGGTAGGCGCTACCCCTGTAGAAGTGAGAAGTTGTGTACATCTTTCGAGATGGTACCTCTTTTGAGGTGACATTTTTGTGATATTAACACCTGTCAACTCAACCAACTGCTACCACATAGTGTTATCTGAGATATCACACGGTTTCTCAGGCTTAGCACAGAGGAAAACTACAATGTTAAGGCAAAAATCTTACAGACCTTAACCATGTATGCAGTGTAGTTGTAGCTGTAGCGGTCCCAGGATATAAGAGAGAGAAGGTGGGTGAGGTAATAGCTTTTACAATGGCTGATTAGGGAAAGCAGAATCTAGTTATTGCATAATACTCTGCAGTATGACTTGCCAAAATCTGATTTTTTTTTTTTAACATTCCTACTTTATTTGTAGGCTTTGAGTAGGTCCAGGAGATTTTATAATTAAGGTATAGATTGTTCTATCCTCACATGGAACAATATTTTATTTCATGAATAGCTCCACTGAATACTTTTCAGCATAAGTAAGGGTGAGATAATCTAGCCCTAATTTAGAAAGCTGATGGTGGTAGAAGATACTAAACTTCCAGATTAATTTTGTGCAGCCACTGAAGACCAGATCTTCTGCTGGCGTAAAATAGCTAACAGATCTGTTGACTTGACAATTATCATCTGGAGCCAAAAATGGAGAGAGAGTTCTGTGACTGGTACCTGGACTTGGGTTACCACTGAGCCCCCTGGCCCACCAGCCTGGGCTCCCTCTCACACTGTTTTGCTGTGGCAAGCTGCAAAGCCTTCCAACCTGCACTTTCACGAGCATTCATACAGGTAGGGACACACCCAGGTGCAGTTACATGCAGGCTTTCTAACCACCAGCTTCTCAGCCTGGAACCCCAAAGCAGTACCATCCTGCCTTGATCAAATCTGGCCAGTATAACACCCTGTCCACCTCTCCCTCAATGTGAAGAGGACCATGCGCACTTGTGGTCACTAAGCTGAGATTTTCCCCAGACACCTTAGTCAAACCCACTTTGGTTTGGATTAAAGCATAAAATATGTTTATTAACGAGAAACGAATAGATTTTAAGTGATTCTAAGTGGTAGCAAACAGATCAAAGCCGATTTACCTAGTAAATAAACAAAACCGCAAACTGAGCGTAACAGACTAGATAGGTAGGATATGAATTAGCCAATTCTCACCCTATGTGATGAACAGGCTGGCAGATTTTTAAGGCACAAGCTGCCTTGGCTCTGTAGCTTGGGTTTCCCAGGTTTCATACACAGGCTAGAAATCCCTCTAGCCTGGGACCATCACTTCCCCCAGTTCAGTCCTTGCCCCTCAGGTGTTTCCAGGTGTGTTGTTGTACGAGGAGTGAGATAACATCATGATGTCATTTCCCCCTTTTATATCTTCTTCCCACTTACTGGAAAGCTCTTCTGCTGTGACCTGGGTCCAACAGTTCCCATTGTGTAGTGCTATCTCTGAGAGGTTTCTATTGTACACAGTTCCTGGGGTAATCCTTGTGCTTGTGTGCATTTCCTCAATAAGCCATTAACATTGGTTGGCCTTTTTACTGTCATAGCTGAAAGACTGCTTGTGGATGTTTTCAACCTCAAAAGTTTCAGTAACACATACATAGCCAAACTTCATAACGTCACACACCACGATAGCACATACAATCCAACCAAATATTAATGTCTAGCAGATCAAGACTTTTAGAACGGTACCTCACAAGGCCTACTTTGTACAAAACATATCCTAATTACATGACAGTAGTGAATATTGGGATGCCAGGGCTCACAAGTTCTGACAGCCACTTCACAGATATACTCATCTGCAATGCTAAACCTAAAACTGAAATGCTTAGTTTCATGTTCTTCGGTTATGAAATGGCTGCAGATTACGCATTTCTGAATAGGATTTGAGAAAGTATTAGGCGAGCACCTGGGCACAGAGTGGTGTCTCATCTGAGTAGCTGCCTCTGGAAAGATTCCATACCTACTGCTGACAAGTCAGCATAGTTGCTGAAGAGTATGACTTTCCTTTTTCCAACTCTTTTAATGCTCTGAGGGTAAGAGTACACGGGGTCTTCGATCCAAAATTAAGAACTGAGTATATTTCTCACATCATTATTGCTTCATGCATTTTGAGATCGTCATTCTTTCTAAAGAATCTTTGGATGACACAATGAGGCTTACAACACAAATATTCTCCTTTCTCCTGTACTGTGTACAGCTATTAATTCCAGTCTAACCCGGTCTCTATACAGCTGTAATATAAAGAAAAGGTGTCCAATGCTATGAATTAGAAACATAATGCATATGTGATATGACATGGACAAAGATATTTTAAATATGTAGTTCTAGTATGGACAAGTATGACTGCATTCATGAGTATTGAGGCTTTATGAAACCAGACCTGCTTCCACTGAGGTTAATTACAAACCTCTTGTTGACCTCACCTGAAGGAGGATGAGGCGATCTCTGTATGAGCGCATTTGTATGTGTCTCATTGTCTGTGTCTCACAGTGTTATTGCCTCTTTCTCTAACCTTTATCATCTGAATTTTGCCTCTCCTATATAGCATGTCTTGCCGAAACAAATGATTTCACATTAACTCATGATAATGTATGCACATGCAAAACTTGAAGTTAGAGGGATTTCAAGTGTCATACTAATTATATTGGATGTGGATCTTAAAATTCTGCATTGTTCAATTCTATATTTAAAATATTCACACACAGCATTTATACAAATTTACTGGGTCTGTAGAATATGAGAAAGGCCCTCAGCATGATTTTTAAAACTGGGGAGACTACTTCCTTCTTTAAACAGAAAAAGGAATAAGTAATATAATGATCAGTCCCCCTAAATAAGACTAAAGTATTAATGGCATGTAGTGTTAATAGTCTGGGACTATGATACCGGCATAATTCTTTCATCTGACCTTGTGTTCCACCAAGGTATTTATGATTGCCTGGGTTGTCCTTTGCTCACCAACTAAGATTCAAACTGGATCAAGCTAGAACCACCAAGCGTGCTGCACATCAAACACTGCTCAGTGTTCAAAGACTTGTATGAGATTTAGTTGCCCAGCTCCCCAGGAACTCATTTTAAGAATTATGTTAGATCCTGGGCCCGTTTTTATCATGAAGTAGCAAGCAGAAAAACAAAGGACTAAAAAAAGTCTGAAAATAACCATAACGGGAGTTCAGCAGCAATCTTCAGGAAGGGAGGAAAAGAGAAAATGCTCTACTGATTAGAAATGTGCTCCTCAGTGGGATTCACTTGGTGCATGCAATAACCACATTAAATGTGTAAAACAGGCATTTTTCCATGCAGATACCCTGACAGATACTTCCTCATTCATTGAATTTGCAAATCCCTGGGAATGAGTCTGCCAAAGCAGCAAACACCACCTGAGAGGGGCTGAGTGCCATCAACTCTAAATAACTTCAGGTTGTTCAGCACCTCACTAGACTGGAACACTAATTTTATGTGCTAAAATATAGCTGTAGAAATACACACTGACTTCAGGGCTCCCTTTTAAAAAATGAGTCCATAAGGCCCAGAACTCCTATGTATGTTCTAAATGTAGATCATCAGAGTCAACTTCATGACCAATTAATCCCCTGGCATAAAATCCTGGCCCCACTGAAATCAACAACAAAACTCCCATTGACTTCTGTGGGGCCAGGATTTTATCGCTGACATTAAAAATTTCCTTTAATTATTCCTAAAACATTATACTTATTTTGCATTGCTACTGGCAAGGTGAAAATAACTATGTAACCCCCTTTAGGGTCTCATTATAATGAGAAATTTATACAAAAATCACAACACAATATTGTAGTCAGTGGGCATACTACTCGTAAATTTAGCATGTTAGGTGAAGGGAAACACAATTACATGTTTTAAACCTTACAATTTCAAGTGTGTTTAATATCTTTCTTGCAACATTACATTATACTGTGTAACTGAATATATTCAATTATATGATGTTTACAAATGAATGACACATTCTATGTTTCTTATTCATTAGGTAACGTTATTATTTCTACCTTCATGTACTAAGCTAGCTGTTTTATGACAGCTCTAGCAGGAGTATTTCTGAGTTAAATTGGATCTGACATTCTGAATTGTGTAGATGCTGAACAGTATTCAGCCAGTTATTAGTTTGCTCGTTAACAAAAGTTTATGAAATGACATGGTAGAAGAAGCAGGGCTGGGAAAGATAAACAAAATAATAGGAACTGCAGCAGAAAGTCAAGACAGTTAGCATAGTATTCTTCAGTATGCTATTCAATGGGAAGCCCCTCATTTGAGATATTTAATTATTTCAAAAGTGAACATGAAATGAGCTGCACCCTCTTTAGCTGACATACCAGGCTCAATATCCCACCATAGACACCTAGATAGACACATCTCATATTCAGATACTTGGATAATCACATTACATCATAGGCATGTGCAGACATGTCAGAGTACCAAAAGGTGGGAGCTGAGCATCTTACTTGGGTCTTCCTTGTGATGGTGAAAGTCACAAAACCCAACTAATCCAAGGTGAAATTCAGCTTGGTGCAGAGGACCATTGCAACACATTGTAAATATCACATTGTGGATGCATGGTGTGTTTGCTAGATGAGTTCTCACACAAGGGTGCCAGTGCATTTCCTATGCACAGTGGGAAAGGCAGTTGTGCCTATCCCTCACAGACCAGCACAAGACTTTACTGAGAGTGTGGCGGGGAGAAGTTGTAGCATCACATTTATACGGATCCAGTGAATACAGTATCCTGAACAACTGGCACAAAGGAACTGCTATTCCAGTCGAATTAGTAACTACAGATGGGCTATGCAGCAACTGACCCTGAATTTCTTTAATTACCATGTACCCCACCTGCAGAGAAACTTTCTAGCTCTGATTCTCAAACGTGCTCAGCAATCTGGCCTTGATCCTGCAAAATGTTAAAACTAGAGCTGGTTGGAAACTGGAATTCAATTTTTTTTTTAAAAAAATATTCATTCTGAAACAGAACAAAAAATAAAATTTTCAAAATTTTCTGTGGAGCAAGAATTCCAAAATGTCATTTAAAAAAAAAATAAAATGACATTTCATTTCAACATTTTGGAAACATTTCAAAGTTTCCCTGGGCAGCCTGGAGCCTGCCAACCATCCCAGCAGGGAATCAGGCAGCTCCCAGGGCTTTTGGGGAGACAAGCAGCCTAGATTCCAGAACAGTCCTCTTAGCGGGCTGCTCCAGAACTGGGAATTCTGGAAGGCTGGGTTCCCCAGATGTGGTGCTGAGGAGTGGAGGAGCCGGAGAGCTGAGAACAATTTTCCAATGGAAAAAAAAAAAAAAGCAACATTTTCTTGCAGAAAAAAAATCCATTTTCCTTTGGAAAATAATTTCTAGAAAATAATATCTAGAAAATTCCTGACCACATCTAATTAAAAAGCTTAAGCTTGAGAATATTCATAATGCTGTTGACTTTAGTTGAGCTACATACATGCTTAAAAAGCTGGATGGGGGCAGAGGCTGATATTTTCCAAGTGGACTAAGGGAGTTAAGGGTCCAATTCCCATTGAAAGTCAACAAAAAGTAACTCCCTTTGGACCCATTGAAAATCTTAGCCAAAATGTTCAGCACCTAGCAGCGTTGGGCCATACCTTCAATATTGAGGGGCAGAGTAATCCAGTTACTTAGGGCACAAGCCTGGACTCAGGATTCCCTGGTTCAATTCCCTGCTCTACCACAAACTTCCTGTATGACCTGGGCACATCACTTAGTTTCTGCCTCAGTTCCCCATGTGCTAAATCTTCCTTCCCTACATTAAGAACTCTGAGGCGCTTACACCCAATGATAATGTCAGCCGTGTAAATAGTTAAGGTAGCTACTCTTCTTGGGTGAAAACTGTTAAACAGTTACTAGTTTTATTTGTAGAATGTAAATGAACCAGAGATTCCTAAAACATTCTGTCTCAATTTTCATGACAAAATACTGAAAAGAAATTTTAAATATTTTCCAATGATCAATATTAAGTAGGGCTGTCAAGTGATTAAAAAAATTCATCAGGATTAATCACACTGTCAAACAATAATAGAATTTAAATATTTTGGATGTTTTCTACATTTTCAAATATATTGATTTCAACACAGAACACAAATTGCAAAGTGGTCACTTTATATTCATTTTTATTACAAATATTTGTGTTATCAAAAACAAAAGAAATAGTATGTTTCAATTCACTGCATACAAATACTGTAATACAATGCCTTTAACATGAAAGTTGAATTTACAAATGTAGAATTATGTACACAAAATAACTGCATTGAGAAATAAAACAATGTAAAACTTTAGAGCCTGCAAGCCCACTCAGTCCTACTTCTTGTTCAGCCAATCGCTCAGACAAATAAGTTTGTTTACATTTGCAGGAGATAATGCTGCCTGCTTCCTGTTTACAATGTCACCTGAAAGTGAGAACAGATGTTCACATGACACTCTTGTAATTGGTGTTGCAAGATATTTATGTGCCAGATACATTCAAGATTCATATGTCCCTTCATGATTCAACCACCATTCCAGAGGACATGTACCCATGCTAATGAGGGGTTGTCAAGGTTCCTTCCCCACTCTGAACGCTAGGGTACAGATGTGGGGACCTGCATGAAAACCTCCTAAGCTTACTTTTACCAGCTTAGGTTAAAACTTCCCCAAGGTACAAACGATTTTACCCTTTGTCCTTGGACTTTCGCTGCCACCACCAAACGTCTAACACCGGTATTATTATTATTAGGAAAGAGCCTGTTTGGAAACGTCTTTCCCTCCAAAATCCTCCCAAAGCTTACCTTTACACCCCCTTTCCTGGGGAAGGCTTGATAAAAATCCTCACCAATTTGCATAGGTGACCACAGACCCAAACCCTTGGATCTTAAGAACAATGAAAAAGCATTCAGTTTCTGAAAAGAAGAATTTTAATAGAAGAAAAAGTAAAAAGAATCACCTCTGTAAAATCAGGATGGTAAATACCTTACAGGGTAATTAGATTCAAAACACAGAGTATCCCTATAGGCAAAACCTTAAGTTACAAAAAGACACAAAAACAGGAATATCCATTCCATTCAGCACAGCTTATTTTCTCACCCATTTAAAGAAATCATAATCTAACGCATATCTAGCTATATTACTTACTAAATTCTAAGACTCCATTCCTGTTCTGTCCCCGGCAAAAGCATCACACAGACAGACCCAGACCCTTTGTTTCTCCTCCCCTCCAGCTTTGAAAGTATCTTGTTTCCTCATTGGTCATTGTGGTCAGGTGCCAGCGAGGTTATCCTAGCTTCTTAACCCTTTAGAGGTGAAAGGGTTTTTCCTCTGCCCAGGAGGGATTTTAAAGGTGTATACCCTTCCCTTTATATTTATGACACGCCCCCCAAATCACAGATAGGGTGAAACGCTGGCTGGGATTTCTTCCTGGAGCTCTAGGAAAAAACAGCGTTAATAAGACACATGCACCTCTAAATATACTACCAAGTATATAAAGACTAACAATATTTTCCACATCTCAAGGACGATTTTAACCAGTTGATTCTGGGAAACTTTCATGGGAGAGTGCATCAGCCACTTTGTTAGAAGCTCCTGAGATGTGTTGGATGTCTAAACCAAAATCTTGGAGAGCTAAACTCCACCAAATAAGCTTTTTGTTATTTCCCGTGGCAGTATAAGCCACTAAAGCGCAGCATGGTTGGTTTGCAGGTGGAAACGCCATTCCCAAACATATGGGCATAGCTTTTCCAGAGCGTAGACAATGGCGTAACATTCTTTTTCACTGACTGACCAGTTGCTTTCCCTCTCAGACAGTTTTTTGCTGAGAAACACTACAGGGTGGAATTCCTGATCCGGTCCTTCCTGCATTAAAACTGCTCCCACACCACGCTCGGACGCATCTGTGGTTACTAGGAACGGTTTGTCAAAGTCTGGGGCCCTTAGTACAGGGCAGACACGAGTGTCACTTTACGCTGGTTAAAGGCCTTCTGACACTCTTCGGTCCACTGAATGGCATTTGGCTGTTTCTTTTTGGTTAGGTCTGTCAGTGGGGCGGCGATTTGGCTGTATTGCGGGACAAATCACCTGTAATAACCGGCCAAGCCTAAGAAGGATTAAACCTGTTTCTTTGACTTTGGGACAGGCCACTTTTGGATAGCATCCACTTTGATAGTTGATAGTTCCTTGATAGGGGTTGATAGTTCCTTGACCCACCTGGTGTCCAAGGTAAGTCACTCTGTTTAGGCCTATTTGACACTTCTTAGCCTTAACAGTTAGTCCTGCCTCCCTTATGCGTGCAAAGACCTTTTGTAGATGCTCCAGGTGTTCTGCCCAGGAATCCGAAAATATGGCCACATTGTCAAGGTAGGCGACTGCATATTCTCCTAACCCCGCTAGGAGACCATCTACAAGTCTTTGGAAGGTGGCGGGTGCATTCTGCAGCCCGAAGGGGAGTACATTAAATTCATACAGCCCGACAAGTGTGGTGAAGGCTGACCTTTCCTTGGCGGATTCATCTAGCAGTACCTGCCAGTACCCCTCGGTTAAGTCCAAGGTAGAGATGAACTGGGCCTGTCCCAGGTTCTCTAATAGTTCATCTGTGCGTGACATTGGATAGTTGTCTGGGCGAGTTACAGCATTTAGCTTACGGTAGTCCACACAAAAACGTATCTCCCCATCTGGTTTGGGAACTAGAACCACTGGATTACACCCATCTGTAACGTATCCTGGATCTCCCGTTCTATAGCAGTTTTAGCTTGAAGAGACACCTGGTAAGGTTGGACTTTAATTGGGTGAGCATTACCTGTGTCAATGGAGTAGTATGCCCATTCAATCAGTCCTGGGGTGGCTGAGAACGTTGGCGTGTAGCTAGTGCACAGCTCCTTGATCTGCTGTCACTGCATACGCCCAAGGGTCATGGAGAGGTTCACCTCTTCCACACCACCAGCACTTTTCCCTTCATAGTAGACACCTTCAGGCCACTCAGCATCGTTTCCTCCCTGGACTGTAAACTGACAAACCTTTAATTCTGTGGAATAAAAGGGCTTCAGAGAATTAATATGGTACACTTTAGGCTTTCGGTTGGAGGTAGGGAATGCTATGAGATAATTAACAGCTCCCAGGTGCCCCTGGACCGTGAATGGCCCTTCCCACAACGCTTCCATTTTATGGGCCTGGAGCGCCTTTCAGACCTGGTCTCCTACTTTGAAGGAATGCTCTCTGGCATGTTTATCATACCAAGCTTTTTGCTCTTTTTGAGCATCCTGTAGGTTTTCTTTAGCAAGGGCTAGAGAAGTTCGGAGGGTGTTTTGTAGGTTGGTTACAAAGTCCAGAATGTTAGTTCCTGGAGAAGGTGTAAATCCCTCGCATTGCTGCTTCACCAACTGTAACGGCCCCTTAACCTCACGGCCATATACAAGTTCAAATGGTGAAAACCCTAAACTGGGATGTGGTACAGCAAAGAGCAACTGCTGCAACACTAGGTCCCAATCATTGGAGTGCTCATTTATGAATTTACATATCATGGCCCCCAAAGTTACATTAAACTTCTCCACCATGCCATTTGTTTGGTGGTGGTAAGGAGTGGCGACCAAGATTTACCCCATGAGCTTCCCAAAGGCTTTCCATAGTTCCTGCCAGGAAATTAGTTCCTGCATCTGTGAGGATGTCGGCGGGCCAGCCTACCCTGGCAAAAATGTCTGCTAGTGCCTGGCACACACTTTTAGCCCTGGTGTTGCTTAGAGCTACTGCTTCTGGCCATCAGGTGGCAAAATCCATGAAAGTCAGTATGTACTGCTTTCCTCTGGGTGTCTTTTTTGGAAAAGGACCCAGAATATCCATAGCTACTTGCTGAAATGGAACCTCAATGATGGGGAGTGGCTGGAGAGGGGCTTTGACCAGGTCTTGGGGTTTTCCCACTTTTTGGCATACCTCACAAGAGCGGACATAGGTAGAAACATACTTGCCCATTCCCTCCCAGTGGAATGACCTCCCCAACCAGTCTTTGGTCCTGTTCACCCTAGCATGGCCACTAGGATGATCATGGGCTAAGCTCAAGAGCTTGACCCGGTACTTAGTTGGAACTACCAACTGTCTCTGAGGATGCCAGTCTTCCTGGTGTCCACCAGAAAGAGATTCCTTGTATAAAAGTCCTCTTTCTACAACAAACCTGGATCGATTAGAAGAGCTGAGAGGCAGTGCGTTGCTCCGTGCCGCCGTCCAAGCTCTCTGGAGGCTTTCATCTACTTCCTGTTCGGTCTGGAACTGTTCCCTTGATGCTGGAGACATCAGTTCCTCATTGGACCTATGCTTGGTCCCTCTGGAAGCGATGTAGGGGATGAGGCTGTTTCCGTTGACTGTGAACCGCTCTCCGCTGGTGCACTATGTTGGGGTTCAGGCTCCGGCTGAGCCTCTTGCTGCTGCCGGTTCAGGTTTGGTGGGGCCCTCTGGTGTTGGGGTTGCAAGTACTGGATTCAGTGCTGGCAATGGGTCTGGTGCTGGTTATTCCGCCGGTTCCGGTTCTGGGACTGGCTCGGTCTAGGTCTCTGGGACTGGATCCACTACTGCTGTTGCAGACATTGGCCTGGGGTCCGGGTCCATCACCTCTGACTGGGTCCTGGTAGAATTTTCTGGAACAGAGCTAGGCGTCACGGCTTGTTTAGCCTGGCTGCGGGTGACCATTCCCACCCTCTTGGCTCACTTCACGTGATTGGCCAACTCTTCCCCCAACAGCATGGGGATGGGATAATCATCACAGACAGCAAAAGTCCATGTTCCTGACCAGCCCTTGTACTGGACAGGCAACTTGGCTGTAGGCAAATTGAAAGAGTTGGACTTGAAGGGTTGAATTGTCACTTGGATCTCTGGGTTGATTAAATTGGGGCCCACTAAGGAAGCATGAATAGCCGACACTTGTGCTCCAGTGTCCCTCCACGCGGTGACCTTCTTCCTGCCCACACTCACAGTTTCCCTCTGCTGCGAGGGTATTTGGGAAGTATCTGGGCCTGAGGACCTCTGGGGTGATTCCGGTGCAATGAACTGCTAGAAAACGATCCAAAGCAGTGCAGACTGATGCACATTCCCTTTTATCATCTGAGTCAGATGCCACCAGCAGAAGGCTGATTTTCTTTTTTGCTGGTTCGAATTCTGTAGTTTCCACATCAGAGTGTTGCTTTTTTAAGACTTATGAAAGCATGCTCCACACCTTGTCCCTCTCAGATTCTGGAAGGCATTTCAGATTCTTAAACCTTGGGTGGAGTGCTGTAGCTATTTTTAGAAATCTGACGTTGGTACCTTCTTTGCGTTTTGTAAAATCTGTGGTGAAAGTGTTCTTAAAAAGAACAACATGTGCTGCGTCATCATCTAAGACTGCTATAACGTTCAATATATGGCAAACTGTCAGTAAAACAGAGCAGGAGACATCCAATTCTCCCCCCAAGGAGTTCAGTCACAAATTTAATTAATGCATTATTTTTTTAAACAAGAGTAAGCAGCATGGAAGCATGTCCTCTGGAATGGTAGCTGAAGCATGAAGGGGCATATGAATGTTTAGCATATCTACCATATAAATACCTTGCACTGCTGGCTAGAAAAGTCCCATGCGAACGCCTGTTCTTACTTTCAGGTGACATTGTAAATAAGAAGCCGGCAGCATTATCTCCCATATATGTAAATAAACTTGTTTGTCTTAGTGATTGGCTGAACAAGAAGTAGGACTGAGTGGACTTGTAGGCTCTGAACTTTGCCATTGTTTTGTCTTTGGGTGCAGTTACATAACAACAAAAATCAACATTTGTAAGTTGCCCTTTCACAATACAGAGCTTGAACTACAGTACTTGTATGAGGTGAATAGAAAAATAGTATTTCTTTTGTTTATCATTTTTACAATGCAAATATTTATAATAAAAATAATAATATAAAGTGATTACTTTACACTTTGTATTCTGTGTTGTAATTGAAATCAATATATTTGAAAATGTAGAAAAACATCCAAAATATTTAATGAATTTCAATTGGTATTCTATTGCCTAACCATGCGATTAAAACTGTGATTAAATAGGATTAATTTGTAATTGCTATTAGTTACTCATGTGAGTTAACTGCGATTAATCAAGAGCCCTAATATTAAGACAACTAATATTAGTCAAAGCTGAAAACAAGCAGTTATCTGCATTAAAACATTATTTTTAAATCAGAGGCTGATGTTAAAATGTTAATGAATGAATGAATGGAATTTTAGAAACCAACAAAATATTTATACATTATCTCTTTGATGAATCTGGTCCACAATCACATATTTAAGAGATGAGAATAATCCAACAGCCCTTAGTGGAAAAAAAAACAAAAACAAAAAAAAGTATTGAGAGACATACTTGGGAAGGGTTTATACGCTCCATAGAATGAATTCATTGAGGGGGAAAATGTTAAGAAATATCTGAGTCTATTAATTTGCCATGTTAGATTTCAAAAGTAAATAATAATGAAATCACTATTTAAGGGAAAAAAACATATTTATATCAATCCATTCTTTCTTAAATTAAGGTGTCACTATAAATCATAAGTAGGAATATTGGTGTATGAGGAAAGTTGATAAATGAAAGATATTGACTGCAGAAGTGAATGGACTAAGGTTTCAAGACTACAGAAAGAAAATGAAGTGATACAGAAATAGCTAGGTAAAGAAATAAAGTTGTTAAAGAAGATAAAAAAAAGATGACGGTGATCGTTTGGACATGTGTTAAAAATGGACCTGAGAAAGATATATGGGGATATATACTTGAGTTCAAGGAACTCGAAATAGAGAAAGACTTAGGTTGCATTGGATAGGAATGGTGAAAAATGACAGAGAACAAAAAGGTTTAAAGATGTACAGGCTTCATTCAAGACAGAAAGCGATGGAAAGATTTTATTCGTCCCCCAGTGTCTCTGCTAAGCTGATGGATGACAATGGAAAAAGGATGACGAATCAAACAATCCATGTGCAGTATTACTGATCTCCTGATAAATATGTGAACAGATAATATGCTGTTTACCAGTGGTGGGCAACCTGCGGCCTGCGGGCCTCCACACGCAGCCCGTCAGGATAATCCGCTGGTGGGCCACAAGACAGTTTGTTTACATTGACCGTCTGCAGGTATGATCACCTGTAGCTCCCAGTGGCCATGGTTCACTGTTCCAGGCCAATGGGAGCTGTGGGAAGTGGCGCAGGCTGCAGGGACGTGCTTCCCGCATCTCCCATTGGCTGGGAACGGTGAACCGCGGCCTCTGGGAGCTGCGGGCATCTGTGCCTGCAGACCGTCAATGTAAACAAACTGTCTTGCGGTCCATCAGCAGGTTACCCTGATGGGCTCCGTGTGGCAGCCTGCAGGTTGCCCACCACTGCTGTATACCGATAAGTGCCGTAACTGAAAAATAAAATCAGAGTAGAGCCAGATGAAAAAGGTAGATTTTTCTTTCTTCCATGATCAGGAAATATACATTATTTCCTATGACGGTAAACCTTGGAAATACCCCAGAAAGTTTTGGCACACTTCATCTAAGCAGTAGGGTAGGGAATGTTTCCAATGTGAGTCTACTTGCTTGGAAAAACAAGTAACGCTCATTAAATAGTTTCTCATTAGGGAGAACATATATGCACTGCCTTAATCATCTCATTTTTGATGCTCAGAAATTTAACATGCTTCTGATGAGAGATTATTCAGTTTCTAGTTCATACCAGTCAGGAGGCCTGTTGATACCCATATTCCTTCTATTCTTCAGTGACATAACTAAAGCTCCCCATCACATAAGGAAACAAACAGTAATTTTCCATAGTAGGGCAGGTTTAAAACAAAACCTCCATTTTCTATGAGGATATATATTTTTTTTTACAAAAGATTATATCATAATGCAGTTATATTTAAGCTGGTCAACTGATTAGTTGTAAAGCAGAAAATCCAACAAATGTAATCTGTTCAGTTCACAAATCATTTGGGATTTCAAATGAATATATTTGTTGTGCATGAGCACAATTCGATTAACAATTTTCAGCCCATGGGTTGTCTGAAAACTGCTTTCTTCAAGCATTCACTTTTCAGGATGTGAAACTGGTCACTCAAATCACAAAGCATGTACAAAACAGAATTCCTCTTCTTTGATGGGCACTCTGACCAGGTCACACGTCCAAATTTGAATTCCTCCATGAGTTCCTCTTGCTTCACCACATCAAGTTCAAGCTTCTTGTCCTCAACCGTCAAAGGCCTTCACAATCCATAAATACTCATCTACTCTTGCATCTTACTGCATGTCCATTGACTCCTCAGCTCTGCCAGCCTCATCCATTCATTTGGCAAATTCTCACAAACATACTTGTATCTCTACCCACACTGCCCACTAGGTGTGGAACACCCTGCCTGAACCAATCAATAAGGCCACAACAACCTCTCAAGTCCCACCTCTGAAGTAACATCTATTAGAAATCAAACAATTTATTATGACTAGAGTGAGGAGCAAACAAAAATAGATGACATTTCACGGTCTATAATAATCAAGAAGAACATCGCAAGTTTATATCATAACAGGATATTCTTTCTTTCCTCCCTCATTTTTCATATGCCAGTGATGTTTTCATATCTTATGCTCTGTGTGGCAGGGATCATGACTGTGTGTGTAAGGCAGTCAGCTCATGCTTAAGTGCTTGCCTGAGTGGTGCTTCTGGCACTACTGTAATACAAAGGTTAGCATAATAAATAAAAATAATATTAATGAGAGCTATCATTTCTGCTCCCTGAGTAGATGACTGGGGAATAAGTGAGTGATGAAAAGTAAAAAAAAAAAAAACCAGCAAATACTTTTGTTTGTTCACAAATACCTTTGCGCTAAATTGTGCCAGTCAGTCACAGGTCAGAATGAGGCAGGGGAGCAGCTGGGAGGAATGCTGCCACTGGTAGGTAAAACAGTTCTCTTAGGTGCCCAGTGTGCAGATGGAACAGCCTTTCTAATTCTAGCAGTCACTGTCTTTTTGGGAATGTGTCAATCTGGAGGAAACATGGGAGGGGCAATGCCCCTGCTTCCTCCCTGCCCCCTAGTATCTTTGAAGCACCATGTGCTCTCAGAGCAGGGACGGAACACTCCTTGCATTCTACTTATTGCAGAGACTGCAATTCTGCCTAGCTCTAACATAGGGTTAGGGAAACTGGGCACAGAGACTAAAAGGTGGGATTTTCAACAGCACTTAAATAATTTTGGAATATAAATCCCATTGCAGGCAGACAGCTAGCCGGATTGGAAAGAGAGCCTAAATAGGAGTTAGGCACCTTAGGTTCTTATTGGAATTTTCCAAGTGCCTAAGCATGTATCTGTATCTTTAGACACCTAAATGTATTCATTTGTAAAAGCCGATACATGTTTTTGAAAATCCCACCCTGAGTGACTCCGCCACGTTCAGACAAGAAGTAATCGGCAGAGCCAGGAATTGAAGCCAGATCTTCAGATTACTGATCCAGTGCCTTAATCACAAGACTATCCTTTTAGAATTTAAATAAGTATTTCTGAGCACTGGATTTGCACTATTCTAATTTGACCCCCTCTATTGTTTGCTAAACTTGTATACTCACTATTGGGTTGGGGGGCAGGGAGGGGATCATATTGGGTTTTTTTTTTTTTGCAAAATGGAAAACTTTTACAACTCTTAGAGACTTTGAAATCTCATATTACAGAAAAATCACTCTCTTTATGTTCAATTTTTAATTAGTTTTTCCCTCCTTCTTCTAATTATATCTATCCAGGTGTGTTTGCTGTATTAAATTTATATAATACTTCAGTAATCCCAACAGATAAGATCATTAGGATCAGTAAACATGCAAGTTGTGCAAGTTCACACAAATTTATATCAGATACAAATTTAATTAGATATGGAAACACAGATTCTTTACTCAACTTCTCCAGTTTGGTCATTTAAGATTATGCAAACTCTTTCATGGAACAAGCTGCCTAGGAAAGTTGTGGAATCTTCTTCACTGAAGGTTTTCAAAAAGAGGTGTGTGGCAAAAAGATTTCATGCATGGTTTAGACACAAGAAATCCTGCATCTTGGTGGAGGTTAAGACTAGATAACCCTTGCAGTCCCTTATAATGCTATGTTTCTAGTGTATTCTATGTACAACAAAGAATAACCAGATCAGTTTGGAGAATAAGCACAATCTAGGGTCAGTATTTTCTTTTTTAGATAACATTCTCATGTACTGTATTTCAGTCAATAAGCATGGAGGTGACTGTTTGTTTGTTTTTTAAATCGGCCAGTCACATAATCACAATCAATATTGGCACTGTATCAAAAAAATAGCGTGAACACAAAACACAAAAAGGTATAGTCAGGTGTGGAAAGGGGTAGGAGGGAATAAGTAGCGTCTTCTTCATGTAATGGACTTTCCCTCCCCCACTAGCTGAGTTGCAGGTGGTGTGTGGAATACTGTCTCACTATATTCCTCCTGTTAGCTCTACTGTTACAATAAAGGGAGTTGAGAGTAGTATGCACAGAGAGCAAATATTGACTCCCACATTTGCACAATCACGTCAGACTAAATAAAAAAAACTTTGCAAGCCATTTGCAACATCTTGTTTTGATATTAGAGGTGGCCTGACAAACTCCTGCCCTGAGTCCCTAACACAAAATTTTCCAGAAACGTTGAGCCAGATCTAGACTTAAGGCTAAATTGTACCCCTTTCTTCCTCAGTTGGGCAGGGAGAGTAAGGCCTTTCTCATTATGCCCTGCTGGCCAAGTAAGATTTACCAATACATGGATCTTAGTTCTGGGTGTAGGGAGCAACACAGGCGCTGCTCTCCCCACACTTTTGTGAACAAAGTTGCAAGAAGGGGCAGTGAGTAAAAGGGAATGGGTGGAGCCAGTGCTCTCCCAACCCACATCATCTCTGGAGAGAGTAAGTGGCCAGGCACAAGTGGGAAGAAAACAGCATCCTTCCAGGGGCTGCAGGAACTGCAGCAAGAGGGCAGGAAAGGAGACACTGTGTCTTTGAGGAATAATTCCTCATGGAGCTACTTCAAAAGCAGTAGGACTTGTGAACTGCCAGTTCTCTAGGAAAAAGTAGCCCTTAGTGACTGGCTCTTATCTCTATAATGGGGTGAACCAAAATACCAGCTTCAAAAAGCCTTAATTATGTGGAAGGTCAGATTAGGATACAGGTTTTGTGGTTTAGGACATTTTTCTAGCTTTTCATTTAATGTATTTTTAATATATGTAAATATCTAAAAACTGTTCTTGCCTTTCATGGTCATATATACCTGAAGCTAGAGAAAGAACACAAGAACAGCCATACTAGGTCAGACCAATGGTGCAGCTAGCCCCAGTATCCTGTCTTCTGACAGTGGCCAATGCCAGGTGCTTCAGAGGGAATGAACAGAACAGGTAATCATCAAGTGATCCATCTCCTGTCCTAGTTTCTGGCAAACAGAGGTTAGGCATGCTCAGAGCATAGTGTTGCATCCCTGCCCATCCTGACTAATAGCCATCTATTGACCTATTCTCCAGGAACTTATCTAGTTCTTTTTTAAAACCTCTATAGTTTTGGTCTTCACAACATCCCTTAGCAAGAAGTTCCACAGATTGACTGTGTGCTTAGTGAAGTACTTCCATTTTGTCTATTTTAAACCTGCTGCCTATTCATTTCATTGGGTGACCCCTAGTTCTTTTCCTTATTTACTTTCTCTACACCAGTCAACATTTTACAGACCTCTGTCATATCCCCCTCCCCCCTTTAATCATCTCTTTTCCAAGCTCGAAAGTCCCAGTTCTTTTACTGTCCCCATATGTAAGCTGTCCCATACCCCTAATCATTCCGGTTGCCCTCCTCTGTACCTTTTCTAATTCCAATACGTCTTTTGTGACATGGGGCAACCAGATCTGCATGCAGTATTCAAGATGTGGGCATACCATGGATTTATATAGTGGCATTATGATATTTTCTGTTTTATTATCTATCAGTTTCCTAATTGCACCTAACATTAACTTTTTTGACTCCCACAGCACATTCAGCGGATGTCATTAGAGAACGATCCACAATGACCCCAAGATCTTTCTTGAGTGTTAACAGCTGATTTAGACCCAGAGTTTTGTATGTATAGTTGGGATAGTTTTCCAACATGCTTTACTTTGCATTTATCAACATTGAATTTCATCTGCCAATACAAGGTATTGTATTAATCAGATAAATTCATATAAAAAACGCTACATGCTAAGGAACACGTCTAGCACTGGAAGAAAATACTTTCTGTGTGAGAGTGCATAAGTCTGAAGATCAATAATACAGAAAAGCTACCAATTAAATGATGCTAAACAAAACAGCAGGTTGCACATTGTCCGAAATCTTGTTAACTTTACAGGTGTGTTAACCCTCTGATAAAATCAGAATGGAAATATGATTGAAAGTCACTCATTAAGCCTCCAACATGCACTCATACATGAAAGACTATATGATGTGAATTTTCTACTAAGCTGCTTGAAGGGATCATTAAGAAAAGGATTTCTCTTAAAGAGCAGGATCAATTAGAGTTGGCCCAGCACAAAGTTTAAATTCATTAGAGCATGAGTGCTTTCTTCATCTGCAATTGCTTGCTGTGAGGATTAATCTCAGTATACAATAGACACACTGGTAAATGTAACAGACTAAAACTTGATACTTATTAAACTCAAAGTTACCAAAAGAAACATCTAATTGGTACTTTACCTCTCTTAACCTCAGTGACCCATCTATCCCTGTATACAAGGAATAACTCCCACAGATATTGATGTACAAAGTGACTAGGTTTCTAAAATACCAAAAGCGAATGTCAGAACTTCCTATATCTACTTGTCATTAGGGAAATTATTACGAGAGCTGGTTGGGAATTTTCCACAGGAATAATTTTCCAATGAAAAGTGCCCCTTTTGCAAAATTGAAGTTTCCTACAGGAAAAATTCAGTTTTGCTAGAAACCTCTGATTTTCTGTCAGGAAAAATTAAAATGATGGCTGCTTTGGAAGATCCTTGTCAATTTTATTTTGTGCCTGCAGGGGAAAAGGAGAATCGAGAAATGACTTCCAGATTGGCAGGTGGCAACCAAAAAATTCCATTTAAGTTCTCCTGAAATGACATTTTTCTATAAATCTATTCCTGTAAAAAAATTGTGTTTTATACTATTTGTCCCAGTACTGGGTAGATTTCTCTTCTCGGAAATGGGGTTGTATTTTTGTTTTTTAACCAGGAATGGATTTTTGTTTTGTGGACAGCTCTATTTCTTCCTCATAGCTGTTGTTCACGAGACAGACATGTAACTATTAATTTAGTAAACCAGAGAATTATTTAAGGACACAAATAATTAGCGCAATATCAATGTGGCTGGAGAAAAAATATCTTCAATGAGTTAAAGGGCAACAAAAATTATTAGGAGTATGGAATGGCTACCGTATGAGGAGAGATTAATAAGACTGGGATTTTTCAGCTTGGAAAAGAGATGAATAAGGGGGGATATGATTGAGGTCAATAAAATAAGGACTGCTGTGGAGAAAGTAAATAAGGAAGTGTTATTTACTCCTCATAACACAAGAACTAGGGGCCACTAAATGAAATTAATAGGCAGCAAGTGTAAAAACAAACAAAAGGAAGTATTTTTCACATAACACACAGTCAACCTGTGGAACTCTTTGCCAGAGGATGTGGTGAAGGCCAAGACTATAACAGCATTCAAAGAAGAACTAGATAAATTCATGGAGGATGCCTATTAGCCAGGATGGGCAGGGATGGTATCCCTAGCTTCTGTTTGCAAGAGCTGGGAATAGGCAACAGGGAATGGATCACTTGATGATTACCTGTTCTGTTCATTTCCTCTGCGGCACCTGGCATTGGCCACTGTCGGAAGACAGGATACTGGCCTAGGCAGACCTTTGGTCTGACCCAGTATGGCCATTCTTAGTTCTTAATACTAAATTTCTTGAGGGGAATGAATGACCACATGTATTTTAGATGTAGGTGAGCAGGTTTTGATAAAATAAAAGGCATGCAAGCTAGCCATTAATCTCTCCTCATTTTCAGTCTTACAATTTGGCCTAATCTGGGTGAGTTTTCATTATGTCAGCAAAAAGCCTCTATCTAACCCAGGACTATCCTGCTGTCAAGTTTCAAGATCCTGCTCCCAAACCCATAGATACTTGATCTGTTCAAATAAGTGGTTGATTTTTTTTATTTTTTTTTTAACATGGGGAAAAATAGGTCATTTTCCAAACCTTGTTTTCAGAAATAGTTTTTGGTAAAACTTCCCAACACACTTCAGTCTGAGACAGAGAGCAAGCATTAAAAATTTCATGCCAAATTGTTCATGACAGGAAAAAATATGAGTAACTGAAAGTATGGTCTTATAATTGAAAGCGTTAGGCAACCCCAGTTCTGCCTAAAATTTCATTTAATTGTTATCCATTTCTTTCATCCTAGTTCATGTGTATGTGCACATTTCTCAGTGTTTTTCACCAGCATAGCAGAACATGCCTCATTGTATATTTACAGCTATTTCTTTTCTCAGGCTTAGAGATACATAACATCAAGCACTACTTCTATGGCAAGAATTGTGGCATCAGACCTATTGGTTATCATCAGGGTAGCAAAATCCATACTCAGCCTAATGAAGTGTTGATGGATACTGTCAAGGTTCCTTCCCCACTCTGAACTCTAGGGTACAGATGTTGGGACCTGCATGAAAACCTCCTAAGCTTACTTTTACCAGCTTCGGTTAAAACTTCCCCAAGGTACAAATTATTTTACCCTTTGCCCTTGGATTTCCACTGTCACCACCAAACTTTATCTGGGTCCCTGAAAATATGGAGTTTGGACACGTCTTTCCCCCCAAAATCCTCCCACCCCTTGCAACCCACTTCCTGGGGAAGGTTTGATAAAAATCCTCACCAATTTGCATTGGTGACCACAGACCCCAAACCCTTGGATCTTAGAACAATGAAAAAGCATTCAGTTTCCTTACAAGAAGACTTTTAATAGAAGTAAAAAAAAGAATCACCTTTGTAAAATCAGGATGGTGAATACCTTACAGGGTAATCAGATTCAAAACACAGAGAATCCCTCTAGGCAAAACCTTAAGTTACAAAAAAGACACACAGACAGGAATATTGATTCTATTCAGCACAGCTATTTTCTCAGCCATTTCAAGAAATCATAATCTAACACATACCTAGCTAGATTACTTACTAAGTTCTAAGACTCCATTCCTGTTCTGTCTCCGGCAAAAACATCACACAGACAGACCCAGACCCTTTGTTTTTCTCCCTCCTCCCAGCTTTTGAAAGTATCTTGTCTCCTCATTGGTCATTTTGGTCAGGTGCCAGCGAGGTTGCCTTTAACTTCTTAACCCTTTACAGGTGAGAGGATTTTTCCTCTGGCCAGGAGGGATTTTAAAGGGGTTAACTCTTCCCGTTATATTTATGACAGGTACAAGTGAACCTTCATTGGATTGTTGTCCAATGTAGTGACATTATAGGACAGTGATGTTAGAATCACCCATTCTTCATTGCACCTTTGTGAGAGACAGAACATTTTTTCCTCTGAGAATATTCAATATTTATATAAATATGCAAAAAAAACCTGATCAATGAAAAGCAGTGATTGGTCAGAATTTCAAATGATGATCCAAGCATTTTGCAACTTACCCAATGTTACCTATCTAGAAACTGAGTGGGAACCCTCATGTGATCAGTCTCCCCCATGGCATCTCCAGTCATTTCTGGTTGTAGATCAACTGGAAATACTGGATCAAGAGAAGATCTTTTCTTATAGCATTTCAGAATTTCTACTTTAGTTCACAACCAAGGAAGCAGAGAGGCACTTTTTTTTTAAAAGTAAGCTGTCAGAACATTTTTGAGTTTTCAAAGTTATTTTATTTGAGGCGATTTTGACTTTTTGGATGAAGGTTAGGTTATTTTTAAATTGTAGCCATGCCAAGTCATCTATCCCTCTTCAGAATCATTCTATGACCAAAACAAATCGTAAAAGGACAACATACAGATCGAAACACAGCATACAGTGGCAATGAGGATCACAGCGGTGAGATAGAGTGTGAAATAATCATCTTTAAGAACAGGCTACAGTCCTCAGATAGACCGTGCGTGATAAGTTAGATTTCAATGCATCTTTGGCCCCTTCTTTGAATTTGTTATTTTTACTCTGAACTGAAGGGGTGACTGATTATGATCTGAGAAAATTTTCCAGTATATCCCTATGGTGAAATGTTACTTTTTTCCCCGAAGTAAAATGTTCCTGTTTTCTTATTGTGGGACAACTGCTTTCACAGTTACCTAGAAAGTTTGTTTTTAAACAGACATTTGAACTTAGCCCACCCATTTTTTTGTATTTTCTCAAAATCGTGGAAGTGTAACATTTTTCCTGGACAGGGCACCTATAAGAGTGTTTTCATTCAACTGTGTTTAGAAGTACAAAGATGCTTTGAGTTGTCACAGCTAAAATCTTTCAGCACATCATAGAGCTAGATTTTACTGGAGGCAAAGCCCTGCACAAGGTTTTGTGCATTAACTGTACCACCTCAAGAGGCCTGGTAACTCAGGCACACCTCTGAGTCACATTTATTTCTCTGCTTACTCCTTTCTCCAATGGGGATAGTAATTGACTTGTGGCCTAAACCAATCCTGGCCTGTATCAGCAGTAAATGTTTACCCATCAACTCCCATGCTATCTCAGCTACTATGGCCAGTATGTGAGATGGTGTGACCAAAGCTCTGCCACTCCCTAGCTGTCATCTGCAGGCAAGGAGTAAGTGGATGGAGCAGTGCCACTTATTTCTGTGCCCCCAGATTCAAGGTCTAGATGGCCTGAGCAGGGCGAGAAGGAGGGTTTTTTTGCTCTTAATTCCCTTGCACATGCATGTAGTCTGAGTCACAATGTAGTCCTTAGTGAATCTCTCCCATTTTCAAACATATAGTACAATGGAGAACTGTACTTTCCAAGTTCACTGTCCAAGAGACATATCTTGCAAGTTATGAGGAGTTAACTATGGTATATTTTGAGGACTTAAAAGCTGCATTTGAAGAACATGCTTCTATGACATGTCAGTGACACAGATTTCCTGGAAGCTGTGTCTTTATAGGAAGAAGCAAAAGAGTGAACAGGAGGTGGGAAAATGATTGGATCATTTCTATTAAATTCAATTCAATTAAACAAGAACAGGTGCTACATCAAAAGCATGGCAGCGCTGATTCAGTTTCTTGCAGTTAATGAGCTTAGTTTTCATCGAGATTTTGAGAAACCCGACCTGGCCATTCATCTGCTGAGCTGTGCTCAAAATGATTTAAATTTGCCATGCAGAAAGAGCCAAAATTAGGAAAAATTGTTTATACAATTTTCCAAAGTGCATACATACAAAACAAAGTTATTAACATAATGAAAGAAATGGTTGTAGAATAAATTGTGGACACAACCTACAAAACAGATGTAGTATTTCCCACCCACCCCCCACTTGAAATGTGATAAAACAAGCTATAAGAGCCATATGATCCAATCTTCCCTTACACATTACGTTGAAAGTCAATTCAGAGCAAGGTATATGGAGAGCTTTTTGAATTGGATAAAGTATTAGAGCTGCAGCATGCTGTTTGTCCCACTGGTGAGCTCAAGTGAACAAGCCCCTCCAGGCTTCAAATTCTAGATCAAAAGCGGTCATTCATCTAACTGGTTTGGTCTTTGTTCTAACAATTGTGCGTGTGTGAGAGAGAGAGAGAGAGAGATGGGGGGGGAAGACATCAATGAGGAAAAGGGAGGTAAGAGGCAGGGCTGTAGAATCATAGAATCATAGAATATCAGGGTTGGAAGGGACCCCAGAAGGTCATCTAGTCCAACCCCCTGCTCGAAGCAGGACCAATTCCCAGTTAAATCATCCCAGCCAGGGCTTTGTCAAGCCTGACCTTAAAAACCTCTAAGGAAGGAGATTCTACCACCTCCCTAGGTAACGCATTCCAGTGTTTCACCACCCTCTTAGTGAAAAAGTTTTTCCTAATATCCAATCTAAACCTCCCCCATTGCAACTTGAGACCATTACTCCTCGTTCTGTCATCTGCTACCATTGAGAACAGTCTAGAGCCATCCTCTTTGGAACCCCCTTTCAGGTAGTTGAAAGCAGCTATCAAATCCCCCCTCATTCTTCTCTTCTGCAGACTAAACAATCCCAGCTCCCTCAGCCTCTCTTCATAAGTCATGTGCTCTAGACCCCTAATCATTTTTGTTGCCCTTCGCTGGACTCTCTCCAATTTATCCACATCCTTCTTGTAGTGTGGGGCCCAAAACTGGACACAGTACTCCAGATGAGGCCTCACCAGTGTCGAATAGAGGGGAACGATCACATCCCTCGATCTGCTCGCTATGCCCCTACTTATACATCCCAAAATGCCATTGGCCTTCTTGGCAACAAGGGCACACTGTTGACTCATATCCAGCTTCTCGTCCACTGTCACCCCTAGGTCCTTTTCCGCAGAACTGCTGCCTAGCCATTCGGTCCCTAGTCTGTAGCGGTGCATTGGATTCTTCCATCCTAAGTGCAGGACCCTGCACTTATCCTTATTGAACCTCATCAGATTTCTTTTGGCCCAATCCTCCAATTTGTCTAGGTCCTTCTGTATCCTATCCCTCCCCTCCAGCGTATCTACCACTCCTCCCAGTTTAGTATCATCTGCAAATTTGCTGAGAGTGCAATCCACACCATCCTCCAGATCGTTTATGAAGATATTGAACAAAACCGGCCCCAGGACCGACCCCTGGGGCACTCCACTTGACACCGGCTGCCAACTAGACATGGAGCCATTGATCACTACCCGTTGAGCCCGACAATCTAGCCAGCTTTCTACCCACCTTATAGTGCATTCATCCAGCCTATACTTCTTTAACTTGCTGACAAGAATATTGTGGGAGACCGTGTCAAAAGCTTTGCTAAAGTCAAGAAACAATACATCCACTGCTTTCCCTTCATTCACAGAACCAGTAATCTCATCATAAAAGGCGATTAGATTAGTCAGGCATGACCTTCCCTTGGTGAATCCATGCTGACTGTTCCTGATCACTTTCCTCTCATGTAAGTGCTTCAGGATTGATTCTTTGAGGACCTGCTCCATGATTTTTCCAGGGACTGAGGTGAGGCTGACTGGCCTGTAGTTCCCAGGATCCTCCTTCTTCCCTTTTTTAAAGATTGGCACTACATTAGCCTTTTTCCAGTCATCCGGGACTTCCCCCGTTCGCCACGAGTTTTCAAAGATAATGGCCAAGGGCTCTGCAATCACAGCCGCCAATTCCTTCAGCACTCTCGGATGTAACTCGTCCGGCCCCATGGACTTGTGCATGTCCAGCTTTTCTAAATAGTCCCTAACCACCTCTATCTCCACAGAGGGCTGGCCATCTCTTCCCCATTCTGTGATGCCCAGCGCAGCAGTCTGGGAGCTGACCTTGTTAGTGAAAACAGAGGCAAAAAAAGCAATGAGTACATTAGCTTTTTCCACATCCTCTGTCACTAGGTTGCCTCCCTCATTCAGTAAGGAGCCCACACTTTCCTTGGCTTTCTTCTTGTTGCCAACATACCTGAAGAAACCCTTCTTGTTACTCTTGACATCTCTTGCTAGCTGCAGCTCCAGGTGCGATTTGGCCCTCCTGCTATCTTTCCTACATGCCCGAGCAATATTTTTATACTCTTCCCTGGTCATATGTCCAACCTTCCACTTCTTGTAAGCTTCTTTTTTATGTTTAAGATCCGCTAGGATTTCACCATTAAGCCAAGCTGGTCGCTTGCCATGTTTACTATTCTTTCGACTCATCGGGATGGTTTGTCCCTGTAACCTCAACAGGGATCCCTTGAAATACAGCCAGCTCTCCTGGACTCCCTTCCCCTTCATGTTAGTCCCCCAGGGGATCCTGGCCATCTGTTCCCTGAGGGAGTCGAAGTCTGCTTTCCTGAAGTCCAGGGTCCGTATCCTGCTGCTTACCTTTCTTCCCTGCGTCAGGATCCTGAACTCAACCAACTCATGGTCACTGCCTCCCAGATTCCCATCCACTTTTGCTTCCCCCACTAATTCTACCCGGTTTGTGAGCAGCAGGTCAAGAAAAGCGCCCCCCCAGTTGGCTCCCCTAGCACTTGCGCCAGGAAATTGTCCCCTACGCTTTCCAAAAACTTCCTGGATTGTCTATGCACCGCTGTATTGCTCTCCCAGCAGATATCAGGAAAATTAAAGTCACCCATGAGAATCAGGGCATGCGATCTAGTAGCTTCCGTGAGTTGCCGGAAGAAAGCCTCATCCACCTCATCCCCCTGGTCCGGTGGTCTATAGCAGACTCCCACCACTACATCACTCTTGTTGCACACACTTCTAAACTTAATCCAGAGACACTCAGGTTTTTCCACAGTTTCGTACCGGAGCTCTGAGCAGTCATACTGCTCCCTTACATACAGTGCTACTCCCCCACCTTTTCTGCCCTGCCTGTCCTTCCTGAACAGTTTATAACCATCCATGACTGTACTCCAGTCATGTGAGTTATCCCACCAAGTCTCTGTTATTCCAATCACGTCATAGTTCCTTGACATCACCAGGACCTCCAGTTCTCCCTGCTTGTTTCCAAGGCTTTGTGCATTTGTATATAAGCACTTGAGATAACCTGTTGATCGTCCCTCATTCCCAGTATGAGGCAGGAGCCCTCCCCTCACAGACATTCCTGCCTGTGCTTCCTCCCGGTATCCCGCTTTCCCACTTACCTCAGGGCTTTGGTCTCCTTCCCCCGGTGAACCTAGTTTAAAGCCCTCCTCACTAGGTTAGCCAGCCTGCTGGCAAAGATGCTCTTCCCTCTCTTCGTAAGATGGAGCCCGTCTCTGCCCAGCACTCCTCCTTCATGGAGCACCATCCCATGGTCAAAGAATCCAAAGCCTTCTCTCCGACACCACCTGCGTAGCCATTCGTTGACTTCCACGATTCGACGGTCCCTACCCAGGCCTTTTCCTTCCACGGGGAGGATGGACGAGAACACCACTTGCGCCTCCAACTCCTTTATCCTTCTTCCCAGAGCCACGTAGTCCGCAGTGATCCGCTCAAGGTCATTCTTGGCAGTATCATTGGTGCCCACGTGGAGAAGCAGGAAGGGGTAGCGATCCGAGGGCTTGATGAGTCTCGGCAGTCTCTCCGTCACATCGCGAATCTTAGCCCCTGGCAAGCAGCAGACTTCTCGGTTTTCCCGGTCAGGGCGGCAGATAGATGACTCAGTCCCCCGGAGGAGAGAGTCCCCGACCACCACCACCCGCTTTCTCCTCTTGGGAGTGGTGGTCGTGGAACCCCCAACCTCAGGACATCGCATCTCATGCCTTCCAACCAGCGGAGTCTCCTTCTGCTTTCTCCCCCCAGACATATCATCTGGTCCACTCTCCGCAATGGTACCTGTGGAGAGAACATGAAAGTGGTTGGTTACCTGTGTCTGTGTTACTGGAACCCGGACATTCCGCTTACCTCTTCTGGAGGTCACATGTTGCCAAGCTTCTTCACTGGCCTCTTGGCTCCTCTGTGCAACCTGCTCTATATCTTTAGAGCTTTGTGCCCCTAGAAGCCTATCCTGTGTTTTGTCCAGAAAATCCTCAGTTTCTCGTATACAACGCAGGGTCGTTATCTGTTGTTCCAGACCTTCAATCTTCTCTTCCAATATGGAGACCAGCTTGCACTTTGTACAGACAAAGCCGCTTCTGTCCTGTGGAAGAAAGACAAACATGGCACATCCAGTGCAGGTCACAACAGCTGAACCCCCCCCTTCCATATCACCTACCTACTATGAGCTTCCTCAGAGACGTTTGCAAGATGTAAGCCTCCCTGGGCTCACTCCAGGCGAACTCCCAGGCAAACTCCTGCTGTGAGCTGCTCTGCTGTCCCCGCTGCTCAGCTGGTTCGCTGCCGCTCAGCTGGTTCACGAGGCTCTGGCTATTTTTAAACAGCCAGGCTTCCCTGACGCAAACAGACAGACACCCTAATGCCCGCCCCCTGCAGGCTAGCAGCCAATCAGACACTCACTCAGGCTCTCTCACTGCCCTCCCAGCAAACACACGCTCGGATACTTCCTCAGCAAGCAAACACACACACACACACACTCGGATACTTACCAGTCCCAGGCAAACTCCTGCTGTGAGCTGCTCTGTGTACATTATTTCCATTTATGATTTATACTGTGGTAGCACCCAAAGTCATCAGTAATATAGGCACCCCACTGTGCTTGAACTACACAACTATATAGGAAAAGAGGGTCCCTGCCCTCCAAAGAATTTACATTCTGTGAAGCTGAAAACAGAACTTGTGATGCTTTCTCCATCAACTTTGATTATCTTCATCCAGCCTGGATATACATGGAGATGTTTACATAGTATTCAAGTGATCATGCGTTTAAGTGGTTGTCCCTAATTTCTTCCCACACCAAAATAAGGGGTATTTTAGCAAAACGATCAACCAACCATAATACCCTGCAGAATTTGCTTAGCTTGGTGAAGAACTTTGGTAGGCATGCAATCTAAGATAGTAAAATGAGAGATGAAATCTCATGTTTTAGGGAATAAAACGGTTGTCCAGGGGTGGAATTAGGAAGTAATTCCCATATTATAAAGATTTGCATAATAGACCAGGTAAATTATTGGGGAGAATGGGCCTCTTTCCTTCAAAGCTTTGAGTATTGGTTAATGATGGTGAAAGAACTCTAGATGAGATGAACCAATAAACTGATCCAGTATGGTGATTTCATCATTCTTGTGGCAAATCCCACAACTGCTACAGTAGTTTTTTATAGTTTGGGGCAAAAAACTTTGTTCACGATTTATGTACGTATTATACTCTCTCAAATTCATGTAAACCAGATCATTCTCCCTGCCATGGCCTATTGTTTTTCGAAACAGAGTAAGAATTTTGATGAAGCAAAAGAAACACAAAAGTCCCATTGTGTGTTTTGCTGTAGAAGGTTTCAAAGTAGCAGCCGTGTTAGTCTGTATCTGCAAAAAGAAAAGGAGTACTTGTGGCACCTTAGAGACTAACAAATTTATTTGAGCATAAGCTTTCGTGAGCTACAGCTACTTCATCGAGCTCATGAAAGCTTATGCTCAAATAAATTTGTTAGTCTCTAAGGTGCCACAAGTACTCCTATTCTTTTTGCTGTAGAAGGTTTTCAAAGATTAGGAAAATTCCCAGAGTGTCCAGTGCCAACCTTTACATTTCCCTTTTCAGTTCACTATTAAAAAAATTAAAACTCAGTCCTATAAGTATCATTCAACTTTTCATTCTGAAAAATTGTACCCAGATTTTATTGTTGTCTTGCTTTTTGTAATATCTGTCCATTAATAGACCTAAAGTTAAGCTTGCTTCTCATGCTAAATTGGTTTTGTATTCTGCACAGAGAAATTCAAAAGACAGAAATAAAATCTCATCCTATGAGGATGGTTCTCGTGTCTATCTGTTGTGATTTAGCTGGCTGTTCCCTTGATTTTCTGTGTTAGTTTAATTACATAAATGAAATACCCTAATCCCTCAGCAACTTCACAAAGTAGTAATTACTGATACAAAAAGCATTGCAATGGACCCAGGGCCACCTTGGATTTCAGAGTTTTCATTACAGTACACACCATAGCCAAGGTATCAGTGACAGTGGGATTAGCCTGTTGCATCACCGTTGAAATGGTTGCAGCAAGCTACTAATGTGCACACAGCTACGTGAAGTTGTTCCAGAAATTTCCTCCTTACAGAGACCAGTTACCCTCAAACTCACACTGATTGACCACGGAAACTATCCCACAAATAGGAATTTCTCCCCTCAAAATCTATGGTAATAAGAAATGGGGAAAAAATAATGTAGATTCTCAGATACTTCTTAAAGTGATCCCTCACATCTTGATGGTCTAAAAAAAGCCTGAACTTTCATGATGCCTTTGTGAATTTTTAAAATTATTTATCTTGAACTCAGTGGAAGGTTTTATTTTTGTTTTTCACATCTCCATTTTATATATTGTCCATTTTGAATTTCAACTCTAATAAGCTGTCTTCAAAATCTACTTATGACTGGACTTGGATGACACATTTTAAAAGTTTTTCCACATCTTAATACAATCTGTACCTCAGTCTTTATCCATGCAGTTTTTACTCTCCCTATTTGATTTCTGCATTTTTCTTTTTCTCAGAAGTATATAACCACTTGTATCTCAGATATGGTATTCAGAAATAGTCTCTAGGCTGATTATAGGTTTAAAGTTTTCTTCTTTGCCCTTCACCTTCTTTTAAAGAATTTTCCTCATAGTTTAAAATATGCCCTTTAAAGTTACTCTCTCCCAGATGTTTTCAAGTAGAAAAAAAATACATGTAGTGCCCCCTCTCCAGCCATTTACTTTCTTTAATGCCAATCAGTTTACAGGTTTTGATGGACAGGTCTGGGTTCTTCTGGATCCCGCCACCCACTCAGCAGGGTGTATCTTCTTTATTTTTTCCTATGAATTTATTTGGCGGTGCCTCCACCCCCCTCGCTCCTTCCTGGCAGGGTCACCAGGGCAGCTTGGGAGGAAAATTCTAACCACAGGGTAATCCCCACGTATTTGCCAGATAATTGGAGACTTCCAAGAAATAACACAAACAAACACAATAATTATATTAAACAGGAGACAAATATAACATAACAGGGTAAAAC
Source organism: Natator depressus (assembly GCF_965152275.1). NCBI lineage: Eukaryota > Metazoa > Chordata > Testudines > Cheloniidae > Natator > Natator depressus. The sequence continues at coordinate 105,527,379 of NC_134238.1, forward strand.
ACTATTTTTAGGTTCACCAGTGCCCATGCTGCTAATACCTGTGGACTTTCCCCAGTCACGTGACGTGATGTAGCAAAAGTAAGATCAGTGTCCCATTGGTACGCATAGTTTTTTGGGCTCTTGATGACTCATGACCACAAAATTCTTCTCTGCAGTGGTTTAGCAGTGTGGCTGACTGGGTTCAGTACAGCCCAAAGAACTCACCAGTGGGAGAAGGCGGTAAATCCCGCCACAGGTTTAATATGCAGCAGGTTATAAAATCCCCAAACCCTTACTCCCTGGCTTGAGGACACAGTTCAGGGAGTAGGCAGGGCTGGCCTTACCATGAGGCAAACTGAGGTGGCCACCTAAGGTGCCAGACTGTGTGTGTGGCGGGGGGGCGGGGTGCACTAGGACCCAGAGTGTAGAAAATTGTGTCTGCTGCTGGTGCATATGTATTCTCTCTGCTCTAGATCCACAGAGATGGTGGAGTGCTGTGCTGGAGGAAGGAGGGCACAAGAGACATAACAGGCAGGCAGGAGAAAAGGTGAGAGGGAAATAACAGAAAGCAGCAGGAGCTGCAGGGAGAGAGAGGAGGAGGAGCCTCTGATGTACCTTTCTAGCACCCCCAGGAGCCTGGACTGATTAACACCAGCTTCTCAGGGAGCTTCCTGTTTCCTGCTGCTTCCCTGAACCCACTTGAGGAGAACAGGCAGTCAACTGAAGTAGTAGGAGCCAGTTAGGCCCTTAACATGCTGATATCTGCCCTCACTCAGGCCCTGCTACCAGCCTGCTTATTTGTCCCCTTCAACTGAGTGTTGAGAGCCACTATAGGTAGCACAGAACAGCAGTCATGAGAGAAAGAAGAAAACACCCCTCTGGGGCAACATTCAGAAAAAGAAAGAAAGAAAAGCTTCCTTTGCTATTTAAGCAGGAAGGAACTCACCTGAGATACATAGACACAGATGTTCACGGCCAGCCTTCTGGCTCCAGTAAGGATGTGCTGGATCTTCCAGTTAGTCAGAGTGCAGGTGACCTGGCAGCTACTGCAGCATCCATATTTCCATCTCAACGGGATGTAACCATGCACATTCCTGAAGAAAAGTGTAGATCAGAGAAGAGAGTGTGGTGGAGGTGCAAGAAACAGCTGCTGCTGAGTTTAGTTCCTTAAGTCTAAATGATCCAGGACTGTGGACCCACTTGAGCAGTAGCCTGAGAGACTTCCTTGTACTGCATGGAGCACAGCAAGTGAAAAAATTCATATTCCCCAAAGACAATGAAAATAGAAATTTCCATCCAACACATTACTGGCGTGAAATCCCCAATGGTGACAAAGTGGAGAGGCCAAACACGCAGAATACTGCACACTGTTTTTCTTGCAAACTCTTCCAGTCTAATATTCCAGCCACACTGCGTACTATAGAAACAAAGGACTGGAAAAATCTGGTTAGAAATCTGGCATGCTCTGAGAAGGCAGCAAATCACCAGAGAGCATTCCATAGGTGGAAAGAGGTTGAGAAGAGACTAAGGTTAGAGGCCACCATAGATGATCAGCATCAAGAGAAGATTGCATCAGAGTCTCTTTATTGGCAAAATGTTCTGAAAAGGCTCATTGCCATTGTGAGAATGCTTGCTACCCGAAACCTAACACTGCATGGCACTTCAGATCAGCTGTATGTACCAAACAATGGAAACTTCCTTAAAATTGTGGAACTGATGGCTGAGTTTGATGCTGTACTCCAGGAGCATCTAAGAAGAATCACCACCCAAGAAATATACACACACCACTACCTTGGAAAAACAATTCAAAATGAGATCATACAGTTACTGGCAACAAAAGTGAAACAGAAGATTGATTTTAATGGTGCACTTTGTGACAACAGAACCTAGTGAATGGTGACTGTCAGAGAACATTTTCTAGAATTTATTGACTTTGATGATACTACAGGAGCTAGTATGACAAATGCGCTTCTTAAAAAGCTGGAAGACACAGGAATTCTGATAGCTGACATGAGAGATCAGGGCTACGATAATGGTGCCAACATGAGACGAAAGAACAGAGGAATGGAGACACGGATCTGAGAGTTAAACCCTCAAGCATTTTTTGCCCCATGCAGTTCTCATTCATTGAACTTGGTGGTCAGTGATGCAGCATCAGCTTCTAGTGAGGCTGCTGAATTTTGTAATGTAATTCAAAGCATCTATGCATTTTTGTCTGCATCAACTCATTGATGGCAAATTGTGAAGCAACATCTGGGAACATCCTCTCTGACACTGAAACCACTGAGTGCAGTGGTTTGAGCATTGGCCTGCTAAACCCAGGGTTGCGAGTTCAATCCTTGAGGGGGGCATGCAGGGATCTGGGGCAAAAATTGGGGATTGGTCCTGCTTTGAGCAGGGGGTTGGACTAGATGACCTCCTGAGGTCCTTTCCAACCTTGATATTCTATGATGGGAAAGTCAAGTGGAGGCAATAAAGCCTAACACACACCAAACTGGGAAGATAGATGATGCCATAGAAGATAAAAAATGTTATGACAGGAACTGTCCGTGGGAGAACAGTGGCAGAGGGAAATGGGAGCACCAGAAACATACATAACTTCAAATTTGTGTGGCTTAGTGTTGTGGCATGACATACTGTTTGAAATAAATGTTGTAAGCAAGAGACTCCAAGGTGTTGACCTTGATATATCTGGAGCAATGAAACAACTGGACAAAGCAAAGTCATACCTACAGTATGACATACCGGTCAGATGAGAGATTTCAAAACATTCTGAAGAGTGCACAAAAGTTGGCAGAGGAACTTCACACTGAAGCTATTTTCCCACCCATTCAACAATACAAGAGTCACTGAAGAAGAAGACAAACTTTTGATCACAAGGCATGGGATAATCCCATAAGAGACCCCAAACAACAATTCAAAGTTGAATTCTTTAACCAGGTGCTAGATTGTGCAATACAGTCAGCTGAAAAGTGTTTCATGCAGCTCAAGGAACACAGCATTATATTTGGGATGTTGTATGATATTCCAAAACTCCTCACTATACCTGAAGAAGACCTACACCAGCAATGCAAGGCACTAGAGACAGTGTTGACACATGACGACATGCGCGATATTGATGTGAGTGATTTCGGTGATGAACTGAAAGCCCTTCCAAAGATACATTTCAGCAGGATCAACTCCAAAGGCTGTTCTGGAATATATGTGCACAAATAGGAGGAGCACCCTCTTTCCAAATGCTTTTGTTGCGCTGTGCATACTTCTAACACTTCCTGTAACAGTTGCCAGTGGAAAACCTAGCTTCTCCAAGCTGAAGTTAATAAAACCACATCTATGCTCCACAATAACACAGGAGAGGCTGGTCGGCCTTGCAACCATCTCAATAGAGCCCAGACTGTGAACCTTCAGGAAGCAGTTCAAATCTTTGCAACTAAGAAGGCACGGAAAGCACCACTTTGATTATTCAAACAGAGAAAAATGCCACTGTTTACTATGCAGACAAGAAAAGTTAAGTTTCCTGTTCAGGCATTTGAATGTTAAGTGTTATTTAAAATTTTTGAACAAGGCATTTAAAGTGGTTAGTTCTCCTTTATTTGAGTAGGTAGCAGAGCAGTACCATGAGAGGAGAAGAACAGGAAGAAGGGAAAATTGAGACCTTTCAAAGTTTTGGCCCAAGCGAGGAGGGCATGGGGACTTCATTTGAGCTCCCCGCCACAGGTGCCAAAATGTTTTGGGCCAGTATGGGGTCCCCAAAACAAATTCCCTGACTGACTAACTAAAATATGGTGCACTCACAAACTCCATGAATGATCCTCAGGTTCAGAGAGGACTCTGGACTCCTCAGTGACTACAGAGGGGTTGATCTCTGCTGGCAGGGATCCTCTTCAGGCAGGAATCAGGCTTCGGTCCCAGGATTTCCCCTCACCACAAAGGAGTGCAGGGCTCAAGGTGCAGATTACACAACTGTACTAAAATCCAAACTGTTGTCTCCTAGCCCAGCGTCCAAACACAAAACATACACACAGCAGGCAGCAGCCCTGAACTAGCAGACAAAGCAGAGCAGACCATGTGGTGACTGGTCTCACCTAGGGAACTGGAGGGCAAACTCAGCCTGGCTGAGGAAGTTTCCCAGCAAAACTCTACAAACTGGGAGTCATCAGTGGAGAGGGAAAAGCCCAGCTGAGGTATCTTGCTTTCAGGTCCCTAGAGATCAGTTCTCAGGGGGAACCCTGCATGCAGGACTGGGACTTACCAGCTCCCCACACAGCCAGTCAGGTCCTTGCTCTGGCTGGCTCCAGACTGACTCAAAAATGGCTTCTCCCCTTTCCTGAACTCCCTGGGAGGGGTATCTCACTCCTTATAGGTTGCCAGGCAGACTCTGAGTTTGCCTTGGCTCCCCCTCCCTATCAGGGACACTGTGCATCTCCCTGAGCTGCCAGCAGACAGAGCCCCAGGAATCTAGGTAATCTACTTGGGGGTTACATACAGTACCATTCAACAATTTCTGATTACAATGATTGTTCTACTGAATGTTGTCTCAAAGTGCCAAACTTTTCCAACTCATAGACTTTCAGGTCAGAAGGGGTCATCATGATCATCTAGTCTGATCTCCTGCACATTGTAGGCCACAGAATGTCACCCAGCCACCTAAGTTAGACCCCTAACCTCTGGCTGAGTTACTGAAGTCCTCAAATCATGACTTAAAGACTTCAAGTTACAAAACATCCACCATTTACACTAGTTTAAACCTGCAAGTGACCCAAGACTCATGCTGCAGAGGAAGGCACAACCTCCCCCATCCCACACACGAGTACTCTGCCAGTCTGACCCAGGGGAAAATTCCTTCCTGACCCCAAATATCAGTTAGATCCTGAGCAGGTGAGCATGACCCACCTGCCAGAGACCTGGAAAAGAATTCTCTGTAGTAACTCAGAGCCTTCCCCATATAGTTCCCCATACCTTCTGGTGGAGGTACTTGCTGCTAGCAGTCACAGATCAGCTACATGCCATTGAAGGCAGTCTCATCATACCATCCCCTCCATAAACTTACCAAGCTCAGTCTTGAAGCCGGTTAGGTTTTTTGCCCCCACTTCTCCCCTTCATTTCAATAAACATTTCTTCCTGTCACTGCTTTCCACCTAGCCAATGTTTGCTTCCTCTCTCTTTCCAATGGTGGCTGTCTGGCATTAGGCACTAGAGGAGAAATCCTGGCCCCACTGAAATCAGTGGGAGTTTTGCCACTGATTTCAGAGAGGCCAGCATTTCACCTTTTTAGTCTGCAAACCTCATTGTCTTCACATGTACTTACAACAAGGAAGTTAGAAAATGCCCCAGTGAGTTCACTATTTGCTGAATTTCCCATGGTCCTCATGAAGTCTCTTCAGGAATGTTTATTTCTTAGCATGGAACACTGAAGCAGCTTAAACTCCCCCCAGTCCAGTGTACTGATTCTTAATGTGTAAGGTGAAAAATATATAGTTGTGAGTAGCTGGCATATAGGGGTAAGTATATTTCACCTGAGAATCATTGTCTCAGGGCTCCAAGAGCTTCAGTGCTGAAACCTACACTGCTTCTGACCATTTTCCTTCTTTCCATTCCCTCACATTGTCTTTCTCCTTGTAGCTTGTTCTCTTACTTCCTGCTTCCCTTGTGTAGTCCTCCCCTCCCCATCTTATAGCTTCATCTTCTTCTTTTAGTCATCCTCAGAAGAGTAGGGTAATGAAACCGCTCCCCATGATATATTGCCAACTCTGTTAACAGAAAGTGCTCTCCTCACCACCACAGCATTGTACATTGTTACTTTTCCTACTTATCCATCCTAGTCTCTTATTGCCTTCTCTCCATCTACCCCCTCTGCTCTGCCAATGACGTCCCATTTACCTACTTTCCATTTCAACTGTATCCATGCTTCTCCCCTCACCCTCATTCTGGCCTTTATACAAGGAGTTTCTTCTCAACTGGTTGACAAAGCCTCCCTTCATTTAATTCACTCCTTAAGATCCACTTCTGCCATGACACAATCAAGCTAATGTTTGTGTAGCTGTGTTGGTGCTGGGAGGTAGAGAGGATGGGGGGAAGAGCGAGCGTGCATGCACAGAGGAGTAAAATATATTTTATTGGACCAACTTCTTCCGATGGGAGACAAGCTTTCAAGCTTACACAGAGATCTTCAGCCTTACCTAAGCCTTGAAAGCTTGTCTCATCTCAGAAGAAGTTGGTCCAATAGAAGATAGAGAGAGGGTAAGAAAGGTACTAAGTAACCAACTAAGACATTCCAGGCAGAAGTGGTGGAGGAAGACTTTAGGCAGAAACTATATGATACCTTGTTCAGAATTGGATAAGCAGGAAGTTGTTTTCAGAGCCTGTCAACAATTCCATTGATCCTACCTACTTATACTCTTATGTGCCCATGGATGGAGCTCTATTAGCTACAGACATATATGCAGATACACCTCTTTCACTCCTGTACCAAGAGGCTGAGCAGCTTTAGGAATAACACTGTTTCCCTTATTCTAATAAAATTCCTCATTCAGTGTTAAAAGAAAGGTTTCAGAGTGGTAGCCGTGTTAGTCTGTATCAGCAAAAATAATGAAGAGTCCTTGTGGCACCTTAAAGACTAACGCATTTATTTGGGCATAAGCTTTCATGGGTTAGAACCCGCTTCATCAGATTCATGGAGTGAAAATACAGGAGCAGGTATAAATACATGAAAGGATGGGGGTTGCTTTACCAAGTGTGAGGGTCAGTCTAATGAGATAAATCAATTAACAGCAGGATACCAAGGGAGAAAAAATAACTTTTGAAGTGGTAAGAGAGTGGCCCATTACAGACAGTTGACAAGAAGATGAGAGGAACAGTAGGGAGAAATTAGTATTGGGGAAATTAAGTTTAGGTTTTGTAATGACCCAACCACTCCCAGTCTCTACTCAGGCCCAATCTGATAGTATCCAGTTTGTAAATTAATTCCAGTTCTGCAGCTTCATGTTGAAGACTGTTTTGAAGTTCTTTTGTTGAAGAATTGCCACTTTTAGGTCTGTTATTGAGAGACCAGAGAGATTGAAGTGTTCTCCTACTGGTTTTTGAACGTTATGATTCGTGATGTCAGATTTGTGTCCATTTATTCTTTTGCGTAGAGACTGTCCGGTTTGGCCAATGTACATGGCAGAGGAGCATTGCTGGCATATATCGCATTGGTAGATGTGCAGGTGAATGAGCCTTTGATGGTGTGGCTGATATAGTTAGGTCCTATGATGGTGTCCCTTGAATAGATATGCGGACAGAGTTGGCACCGGGGTTTGTAGCAGGGTTTGGTTCCTGGGTTGGTGTTTTTGTTGTGTGGTGTGTAGTTGCTGGTGAGTATTTGCTTCAGGTTGGCAGGCTGTCTGTAAGCAAGGACTGGTTTGTCTCCCAAGGTCTGTGAGAGTGAGGAATCGTCCTTCAAGATAGGTTGTAGATCCTTGATGATGCGCTGGAAAGGTTTTAGTTGGGGGCTGTAGGTGATAGAGAGTGGCATTCTGTTACTTTCTCTGTTGGGTCTGTCTTTTAGTAGGTGACTTCTCAGTACGCTTCTGGCTCTGTCAGTCTGTTTCTTCACTTCACCAGGTGGGTATTGCAGTTTTAAGAATGATTGATAGAGATTCTGTAGGTGTTTGTCTCTGTCTGAGGGATTGGAGCAAATGCGGTTGTATCTTAGAGCTTGGCTGTAGACAATGGATTGTGTGATGTGGTCTGGATGAAAGCTGGAGGCATGTAGATAAGTATAGCAGTCAGTAGGTTTCCGGTATAGGGTGGTGTTTATGTGACCATTGCTCATTAACACTGTAGTGTCTAGGAAGTGCCTGGACCAGTCCACCCAAGAGGTCCACTTCCTAGACACTACAGTGCTAATAAGCGATGGTCACAGCCACTGTCCCCAAAATTACAAGGCCAGATTCTACTCCACCCAGATTTATGCATCTGATGAAGTGGGTACTAACCCACAAAAGCTTATGCCCAAATAAATTTGTTAGTCTTTAAGGTGCTACAAGGACTCCTCATTATTTTTGTTAAAAGAAAATCATCCTTGCTATTTTCTTGTGACAGCTCCTACTTCAGCTCCCCTGTGGTATCCAGGGGACTCCGTGTAGATAATCTCCCTCTTAGTAGGTTTTTCAGGGAGCTGGTCACTCTTTCCCCCAATTTTCAAAAAGGTCTTCATGAGGCCAGGTTTGCTTCCTTCAACAGGGTTGCAAAAACTAAGAAACAGTCTCAGTCCACCTGCCAGAACCACTTACCAGGGTTAGGGGACATGCTTTAATCCTTTTTGGGAACCCTCACTGTTCTAGAGTTGTAATTCTCACTCTGACCCTGATTCCTCCTGATATGTTGGTCAAATCCCCTAAACTTTCAGCCTGTAACAAAAGGATAATTTGTCTCTCCAGAGCATGGCAATAATAAAAGACTTAAGTGATTGCAAATAAGTAAGAAGATGGAAAGCACTGCATAACAATAAGATATACTTTATGCAAGTAGAGATCATTACTGAAAGTTTTAGACAGTTATGTTGGATATATAGTATTTTAAATGGGATAAATAAAATATGAAATTGTGGAAATTTCCACCATGAGAATCATGAAGTTTTGGCAGAGCAGTCAGAGTAGCTCAAGAATATACAATAGTGATAATATTGTAAGTAATCACAAATAAAATGACAATGAGTTTACTTAAACGGAGCTGAGGATACAGTGAACGAGTCATGGCTAAACAAAGCATTTTTAATGTAAGCAGTCAAAATAACAGTGTACAACTACTGTGTGTTAAATCTACAGCTTGTTCAGCATTTAAACTAAATGGTCTATAAGAGAATCAGTTGAAAGTGTAATCATTTGTCAGCTACTGCTGTGTTTATCAAATCTATCTTCTTGTCGTGATAATTGCTTTAGCTTCAACCTAAACAGAGCATGTACCATAAACTTCTTCTAAATTATTGTAGCTAAAGATGATGGAGCAATACTATTGAAACAATTTATTATTTTTCCTGTCCATTTGGTGCTTAACTTAGTTCAGATTGATTGTTTATGGCATTAATTTTAGCATCCATCTCTGGAAATCAGTATTCCTTTTCATGCAATTAAAAAGAAAAAAAAGTATTACAGTGAATGATTTTTGTCTCCATAATACGAAGTATGCCTTCAGTACACACAGTTAACTGTTGTGAGCCTTCTCTGCACAGGAATTACTTTGTTCCAAGTCTACCCTAGATATGCAGAGGCTAGTTTCCAGGAGGAGAGCCAGTCAATAGTTACACAAATAAAAACTTACCAGCAGATAGCTTCAGCGTGGTTCCTTGCCCAGCAACCAGCACAGTAACAGGAGTGGCTCTGTTTTAAAACACTTGTCTTAAGCTGTATGGATTGGTATATTTTTATAGTTCTATGAGACATATCCCCAGTTAGTATAAATTTGACTTCTGTGGATATATAAGGTTTACACAAGCTGAGGATCTGACTATTGATTTAAATAATAGAACACAAAACAGCCACTGTCCCCTAAATTACAAGGCCAGATTCTACTCCACCCAGATTTATGCACAGATAGCTCACCCACTCCTAAACACCTTTTGAGGCTTCTTCTTGCACCTGGGATCCATTCTGGAAGAAAAGGTGGAGACTGGGTGGGCCATAGGGCAGAGTAATCATCTCTCTGTGGAGAATCCCAGAAACAGTAATACATCTTAGGGTTATATGAAACTCCCTCTGGGGTTCCCCAGGTCTGCTGCAGCCAAGGCCACACCCTGTTAGCATAGTTCTGATGGAGCTGGGAACTGCACTGCTAGGGAGCCAAGGGGAGCCACCTTGCATCCCAGCCAATGCAGAGGGACAAATGCCTCAAAGCATACGGCCTGCAAACTACTGTAATACAAATACTTAATAAGAGATGCCTCTGAACCACAAAGTTCAGTTCTAGAGACAAGCTTCCCCAAAGCTGGGTCTGAGTTTTAGATTTAGGGTCATCCCTAATTTTAATTATTTGTGCCAAGCCCCCATAGTTTGAGGTGGACAGAGGCTTTAGAAATAACACAGCTAAGAAAATTGGATTTCCTGTTCAAAGTTTAAGAATCCTCACCCTTGGTGAAAAACAACATCAAAGATTTTACAGTTTTGTCTCCAGTTCCTCATAGTTTTACACAAAAGCAAATAGAATTTTTAAGCCCCAGATTACTATTTCACAAATGGAAAATAGTATTTTGCTAAAATATTTTTAGTGAAATTGCAAAACTGGTCTCGGTGATACATTTGCTCATGGTGAAATCGCCCCATATTTGCAGTGATAAACTGTGTGGCTTGGAAGAAATGGTAAAGTTCCTCCTTGCAAGAAATAAATGAAATCGTCAAGAGTATTTAAAATAAATGAAAATTAGCAGTTTTGAACACACAGCAGTTTTAGGCTGGACTTCAGACTGAATTTTACCTTGTAATTACAGCAGCATTTTACTTCCTAGCTTGTAGAGACAGGAGGCAGATGTGTCAAACAGTGCTGTTGTTGGGGAGACAGTATATGTTGGGCTATAGAGAATGCTACAAACAGGCAGAGAGCAGATTGGTATATTCCCTCCCATTTTCAAAGTTGTTCGAGCAGGAGAGTGGGTACTAGCTCTCTTGGGTTCTATTCCCTGTTCTATCATCATTCTGTCCTTTATGTCTGTGATACCCAAACTTTTTAGCACTGTGGGTCCCTCACAGAAGTTTTAATACTTGGTGGCTCCCCACAACCAATGCATTTTTTATTTTTACTGACTCAGAACACTAGTTTCAAGAGGGACACTAGATTTCAGACAGTGTGATTTTATTCAACTACATAACGTTTCAATAATCTGATCTTATCCAGGTGTTTACAACTCTAATTTGAAAATATGGAGTTTTGATCGTATTCAAACATAGTTTAAGATTTTTAGCGAGAAGAAAGAATTTTTTTTTAATAGGCTCAACTACAGTACCTACTTTTACAAATCTTGCATAACATAGAAGCTTAACCATGTGGGCCATGTCCGTGAATTCATCAAGTTGTAGTGCAGAATATAGACTCCAGATCTACCAATTAGTCCTGGATGTTTTCTGCAAGATCACACATGGGTTGATGCTTGGTATGATGCCATGGCTTTTTGTTCCCCAATCTTAATTCTACATGAACATTGATGCAGAAACTAGAAGAGTCTAGCCAATGGTGTGTGCTTGTTTGCATTTTGCAAGGCCACAACATAGACTACTTCTAAGACTTTTTTGAGGAACAGTTACTGTTTTAGACATCACCCTACTCCCAATTTAATCCTTCTTGTTTCTGAAAGAGGGGGTGGGAAGGGGGAAATCACAGCTCTTGTTTATGAATCTCAAGTGTTTTGTTTCTAAATGTGTTCGGAGTATCCCTGGCTTCATATATTCACTAACACTTGAAAACAAATGACACATTGTGACTGTGGACTTTCTGCAGTAATATCAAGACACAAAAATCCAACAGTTGAGCATTTTCTACTCCTAGGTGTAGTGCTCAATAAAAGTCATTCCACTATAAAGATAAGACACATTTGCCTCTTCCTCAGCCTTCTTCCCCTATCTGCTAGTGCTATAGTCACTGCGACTGCCAGCCTGGTAGCACTGGGCACCTGTGTGTGCCTTCTGCTTCTGCAGGGCGTTTTCAGCTGAGAGACTTCCTGCTGAGGGCTTCTCTCTGCTGAAGGCACCCTCTTGGAGTAGAGGGCACAAAGAAGCTCTAAGCCTGGCAACAGCAGATGACACCGACACATAGATAATACCGAGGTTATTTTAAAGCCTCGTTTAACAGTCTCTTAATTGGGGGGGAAAAAACTGGCACATCAGTTCGTGAAGCACTGCTTTTCGCTTTTGGACAAGAGACTTAACCATTTAAGGCTTGATCCAACTCCCATTAAAGTCGGTGGGAGATTTTCATTCAGTGAGAATTGGATCAGGCCCTCCATGCCTTCATTAACTTATATATAGCAATTCTTAAGTACATTAAGGAGTGCTGAGTAATTACCGTTTGCAAAGTTCTTGGACAATGAAAGACTCCATTTAACTGCAAAGCATTATAAAAAAACAAACCCACTTTATTTCATGTGTTACCATTTCCATGCAACTTCCTCTAGCATTTAAAGGTCCAGCGTTGCAAACTTATGAATGCTAATTAACTCCAAATCTAAGTGGGGATATAAAATAAATCACACTGAATGGAGAAGGACCAAGGGACAATGAATCTAAAAAGAATCCTGAAACCCAGCAGAGACCCTGATGTTTCTTCTGTGAAAAAAAACAGATTGAAAGAGGGAAACAGATCCAAAGGCACCTTTTTCTGCCTTGGACTCTAGTAAGTCTCTACAGTTAAGACAGAAAACTGTGATACTGACATTCCAACTACCCACTGCGCACACAGCACATAATACCACCAGGTTTCAAGGTCCTGTATCTCCTAAATGAGCTTTTACATGGAGAAGTGCCGCAGAGTCAAATTGGACGACAAGCAGAAGGAGGCAGCCAAAAAGGGGCAGAATTAATGGTACAGCTGCCGCTGAAGTAAATATAGTAAGAGAGATTATATTGATGATGACACTAGTAATTTATTTAGTAGACAAAATTTAGACTGGGATATGTCTGTCTTTATCACATCATCCACTAGCAAAATGTTGCCCTAGGCATTGAGCAAGATGTTACTAATTTTAGCTTGTTTGCTTGTGATTCAGCTCCATTCATAGCCATGGTTCATTTAAATACTGTATACATCTATGATTGTTTTAGCTTTGTTTTCAGCCAGTCTGCAGGTATAATCAAGAGAAGAAAGTTGAAGAGGCCTTATAGACACCCTACCCAAAATGGCAAAGGTTTCATATACTTTCCCTCATGCCATGTGGCTTTAAGTGAGGTTGTGCTGTAAAACACCCCTTTGTTAAAGTTGATAAATCCTATGAGGCCTGCAACTAGCACCTGAGAATCTACACAATGATGCTTCATAATACGTTTAGTAGCTGGCTTGCAACTGTTTAGGCTTGTATAGCAGGGGCACAATTTTTGGCCAGTCTCCCCATAATATTCACCAACCCACACAATGACTATTTATTTATTTTATAGTAATGCCAGCAATATGCTATGTACTTTCCAGATGTAATACAAGCGATGGTCCCTGCCCCAGTGAGCTCACAGTCAAAAGACAGGCGAATAGGGTTAGGCAGAGGTCAGAGGGATTTTTCTATACATACCAAATAGATTAATTATTGGCAGCACAACAGAATTGGGCATGAAATATTTCCACATACAAATAAAATGGAGAGGTAATCATTTTTAACCATAACCTAGGTTATGTTCCTGGGTCATCAGTCTCTTTATTAGAAAATCCTTTATATATGGATTCACTGTTTGTCTGAATTCAATGCTAACTCTCTCAGATCAAGATGGGGTGTAAATCACCTATATTCACTTAAAAATATGCCATATTGACTTTAAATTAAAGCAAACTGAAAAGAAAATAATATGGTCTCAGGAGTTAAAATATAACTGCAAATAAATAGAGCTAGTTTCAAGAGAGAATTTTGGACAATTTCCTGACAGAATTTTTCATTAAAAAAAAAAAAGACTTTTCATTAAAAGGTGTCCGCTTTCTCTTGAACACTTTTGGTTTTTATTCCTGCCCCCTCCCGTATGAGAGAGTAAGGGAGCTGCACTGCAGAAGACCTGAAATGTGGCACGGACTTGCTAAATGACCCTACCAGAGATACCTGATGCAGGAAAGAAACCTTAAGCAGCTTATTCCTTATAAGAGAGAGCTGAAGCAGTTCCTGGTGGTGGGGGTGGGAGGAGGCGGAGAATGGGGATGGACACTCAGAAGTTGCAAGTTTGTCAGGTTGGGCAGGACAGCAGTATGCCAATGAGAGAGAGAGAGAGATTGTGTAGGAACCTTTTTTCAGAGCCTGAGTGAACAAGTAAGACTTCGCCCTGCGACAGATTTTTGGGACACTGAGTGATGGTGGAATTACCCTTTTAAACTTTGTTTGGGGACCCTTTCCCCCAGAAAGGAACCTGCACAGGCTGTGTGTTAAGGAGACAAAACTTCCATGAAAGTTTCTTGGACTTTTATTAAAGGAAACCATCTGCCCAGATCCCTCCAGGCAGAGAGATGGTGGGGTTATGTGGGGAGGAGACAGGTCATCCCTCCCTTGCTTTCCACATTTTGACACCCCAGATGGGACTTAAGCCTCTTCTCCTCAAAGAGATACTATGCCGGAAATTTTATGATTCGTGATACAGCAGCAAAAGGCCAAGAAGGAGAAAAATTATCAGTTCCAGGAGGCCTTACTAGACACCCAGGAGTGCATGCAGGAGGCCCAGCTGGCCAAACAGGAATGGAATCAGCAGTTCCAGGCTGATGGGGACAGGTTGCTTGCACAAGGTTCACGGAGTGCTCCTACATCCGTGTTCCCTGCTGAGGTTCTCCCAGGGCCCACCCTAACCAATTCTAATGGCACTGAAGGCTTTCTGATAAGATTTGAGAGGGTGGCAACCATAATCAGCTGGGAGAGGAGCTCCTGAACCACCCATCCTACCCCTTCTCTATCCAGGGAGACCCAGGCTGCTTACAGAGTCCTAAATGCAGATGAAGCCCAGTCCTACTCCATCTTGAAGGCTGCCATATTGAATTGGCTTGGACCCTCCACCAATGTCTATAGTAGGAAGTTCTGCAGGGAACCAAAGGGGGTAACCTATGGGTCATCCAATGGCTCTGCGATTTGGACATTTGCTGGCTGACCCTTGAAACTAAGACTCTGGGCAACCACACTGATAGCATATTTTGGATCAGTACTTACTTTTCCCTGTAGAGGTGCAAACCTGTTCGGTCACAGAGATGGAAAGATTTTGGAAGGCAGAGTCCTCAGGGATTGGGAGAGTCTCCTGTTGGTAATTTGAGGTTCATTGGACCCATGCTGGGTTTCAGCACCCCCAGAACATGCACTCTTGCGGTACACACAGCAGTTTCAGCTGGGACCCAAAACCAGGTTGAGGAGAAGCTCGCCTTTAGAAGCATTCACCTTTGTGCAGACTTAAGGGAGCCAAATAAAAGATATTGTGATTGACAGCCTCTTCCTCACATAGAAGAAGTATTTGCAGAACTCCATGGAGCAAAGATGTTTTCTACTCTTGATTTGCAGAGCGCATACCACCAGGGTATGTTGCATGAAGATAGCAGAGACCTCACAGCATTTATTACACATGAGGGACTATTCCATTTTAAATGTGTTCCATACGGTCTCGCATCAGCCCCAAGTGCCTTCCAAAAATGATGTCATTGATTTTGAAGAATCAACATGGAGTTCAGTGCTATCTGGATGATATTATCATGTTCGGAAATACTTTGGAGGAGCATGACAATAACCTGCAGCCTGTACTAAACCATCAGCAAAGGAGGCCTGATCCAGCTCATATCCTGGCAATTTCAAATGCTCCTTCTCCAACAGATTTGCAAACCTTACATTCCTTCTTGGGTCTTACCTCCTGGTATGCAAAATTCATTCCCAATTATGCTTCTCTCATTGAACCATTACGAGAATTACTACAGAGAAGTTCAACCTTAGTGTGGACAACGGATGCAGAAGCTAGTTTCGAAACAGTGAAAGACTTGATTGTACATAGTCCAGTACTTGCACTATTCAGTCCTGCATTGCCCACAATTGTAACTATTGATACTTCTGATTATGGACTTGGGGCTGTCCTCACACAGCGTCTTGAGGACAACACAGAGAGGACTGTTGCATTTGCTTCAAGAACACTCATTACTGCTGAGAGAATATTCGACAGTCGAAAAAGAAGCACTTGCTTGTGTCTGGACTACTGAAAAATGGTGAACTTACCTGTGGGGCCGCACGTTCAAGTTGTGCACAGACTACAGCCCTTTGACGACGTTGCTCACGATGAAAGGACAGGGAAGAGCAGAATATCGCATTGCTAGATGGTCTGCACAACTACTCTCTTCAATTATGAACTGGAATATAAGCCTGGAAACCAAAATATGGTAGCTGATTGCCTTTCTTGCCTGCCTTTGCCTTCATAAGGTGGTCCACCGGAGGATGAGGATATAGTAGTTGCAATTACAAGCACTCTTACTGCAGTTACAAGAGAACAATTTCAAGCCGCTAATTCAGCGTGTCCAATTCAACAAAAAGTACGGGAATTTCTGACAAAGATGGCCCAGTAACCCTAAAAACCTTGATCCAGTTTTGCTGCCTTATTTTGGAGTTTGGGATGAACTTTCTTTGCTCAATGGCTGTGTGCTACGAGGTACACACCGGCTACTTGTGCCAGAAGAATTACAGTCACAACTCATACACCTGGCACATGATATTCATCAAGGAATTGTCAGAACCAAACGATGACTATGGGATCTGTATTGGTGGCCGGGGATGGACTCTCAAACTGAAGCACTCAAAATCCTGTGTCACTTGCCAAATCCATGATATGACAGCAGTGACATGTACCCCTCCATTATAGCCTGTTCCTCTTCCTGAATCTGCATGGGAAAAAGTGGTGATTGACATTATAGGACCCTTTGATACTGCTCCAACTGACTGTTGTGCCATCAACATAATAAACTATTTCAGTAAATGCCCTGAGGTAGAGTTTACATCGCAAATCTCTTCTGCTACAGTAATTAAGTTCCTCTCTTCAGTTTTTAGCAAGGAAGGTAACCCCAAAGAATTGGTTTCAGATAATGGTAGTCAATTTACTTCCCTGGATTTTGAAACTTTTCTAGCAGAGAGGAACATTTTACACAGAAGGTCATCCCGATACTACCCTCAAGCCAATGGGGAAATCGAACGGTTTAACAGAAAGTTTGAAAACGGCTAAACTGGAAGGGCGATTGTGGATAACCTTCACTACTGATTTCTTGCAAGCATACCAGGCTACACGACATGCCACAACACAAAGATCACCCACAGAGTTACTGCATGGGAAACAGATGAATACTAAACTGAACATTGCTGGATTGTTAAAGGCATGACCTGAGGCCCCAACCGAGGATGATGTGAGAAAAAAACAGTTGAACAGAACCAAGCAAACTATAAGGCTTTCACAGACAAACAGCAGGGTGTTAAGGAACCAAAGTTTCAGTGTGGTTCCTTCGTTAGAATACGAAAACCTGGAATTTTACGCAGAGGGGACCATAAATTCACAGCTCCTCTTAAAATCATAGAGAAGAAGGGACCTTACACCTATTGACTTTCTGATGGGCTGGTATGGAATGCTTCTTATCTTGCACCTGCCTATGCACCAAGAGGAGATTATGCCAACACCCAGTCTGCATTGGATGACTTCACTGTAGTATCAATACAACAAGACATTGCACTGGAACCGAGGCTTGAGAGACGGCCTGTCAGACCCAGATGACCACCTGTCTGGACTAGAGACTATGTTATGTAGTATCTATAGTGTTTTAGTGTGATAATTCTGTCAACAGTACAGTGCCTTGTTTCCTGTTTGTTCCTGTGGTTAGAACAACAATGTTTATTCTAATTGGGAGAGTTTCTTAAGAGAGGAGGGAATGTGGTGTTTAGATGTTGCGTGTAATTATTAGAATTGGGAGCACTGGCTGTTGGAAGTCTGAAAGGACAAGAAACAGGAAGGAGGGGGAAGGAGTTGAAGAGGCTGAGGGAGAGCTACTGAGGGTGCAGCAGCAGCTTGGAAAAGAGGTTTCCACTTTAAAAAATAAAGTCCTGTTGAAGTTTGTTAACACCTTGCCTGGCTACTACAACAACCATGAAACACGGTATTCAGTCTACGGGAAGGAGTGTCTAGAGATATACTGGGTTGTGAAAGCTCTGTGCTACTATCTGTGCTTCTTCCTTTCTCCTTGTCACTCACCATGCAGCACTCCTATAGCTCCAGATGAAAGATTCAAATGCCCATGTTATCTGTTGGTATTTCACCTTATGGACCTTCTGTTTTCATCTAGAAACTAGTCCTGTCAAGAACCATCAGAATGCAGAACCCTTCTGTCCATGACAAATTTGGCAAGCCCCACAGTCTGTGTCCTGAAAGGCACACTCAAAGGAGAAGCAGGACTGGGGGGTGGGGAAGAGAGATCTGAGAGCAGAGGATGAGATGGAACCAGAGCTGCCCTACAGGAGATTTAAAGTCTGGAACAGGCTAAATGAATCATGTCCACAGCCAGAGACACCTGATGCAGTGAAGGAACCATAAGCAGCTGATTCCTTATAAAAGAGCTGAAGCAGTTTGGAGGTTGGTGGGGGGAGAAAGGGGATAGACACTCAGAAGTTGTAAGGCAGTCAGGTTGGGCAGGGCAGCAGCAAGCCAATGCGAGAGACTGTGTAGGAACCTTTTTTGTTCACTCAGGCTCTAAACTTCAGTAAGAGCCATGCCCTGGGACAAGTTTTTGCGATGCTGAATGATTGGGGAATTTCCCTGTTGAAGCTGCAGGACCCACAAGAAAGCCCATATGGGCTCTGTGTTGAGGAGACAAATTTTCATTAAAGCTTCCTGGACTTTTGTTAAAGGAAACGATCTTCCCAGGGAACATGTTAGGGTTGGGTGCGGAGGAGACAGGTCACCCCTCACTCACCCTTACAGACCCCCAAAAAACATTGAAATTTTCAACAGAGAAAAGATGGAAAACACAATTGCTCAACAGTTCTACAAATAAAATTAAACAATTTGTATATACACATTGCTACCTTTTTCCTGAATTTATGCCTGAAGTATTAGATTTTATATGGAAGAGAACTGGTGTAAGCGATGTGTCTAGACAGAAACAGATGGTCTTAATCTTTAGTAAAAAAATCATAGTAGGCCTCTGACAGAAAAACTGCAGAGAACTAATTCTTTGCAAATGTTCCAAGTAACAAATATGGGTGCTAAAAATGTGTGTAGGTAGATAGATGGTTATTTATGCCAAATGACAAAATGTTAGAAGCTAAGGCCTAGATTGTGCTACCCTTACTCATCTAGTTGAGCATTTACTCATCAGGAGTGAGTTCAGTGGGACTACTTACATCAGCAAGTGCTCATCGTTATGAGCTAGGGCTCCAAAATCTGGCCTTAAATAAAGTATGTAAGGAAAATTGCTTCTTTGCGTTTCAAGTGGAACATTATGCAGTCATGCACTGCAGCACAACAGGGCTGATGCTAAAAACAAAACAAATCAACACATTTGTTTTCAGAACAACCACTATTTTAAACCTGTTTTTTTTTTAAATGGTGTTCAAAAAAAAGATTCTTGATTATGTTGTTAAACACATTTGCTACAAAAAGATATGTTAATCAAATTTAATTTAAAGTTCCAGGTAAAGCTTTTTTTGTTTTGTTTTCTGGAAACTTTCTGAAGATAATTAGTGCATGTAGTACCAAAATATCTATGCTTCCCTCAGGTGTTGCCATCAGAATTAGCAGCAGAAAGTACAGCATGTCTCCATTCAAAAATGGAGATTGTGTCTGTGCTGCTAATTCTGGAGTAAATTGTGGACAAAACAGCAAGATCAAAAATTGAGTGCAAGTACAATGGATTACTATAATTTGGTTATGAACAAGTGATAAGTTAATAGAAATTATGAAGAGTTTGAAAACAGAAAGTTAATAATTGATCTAATATGAAATATGCATAATAAACCTTTGTTCTGGGCTCTCTTCAGCATGCATTGGCATGATATTTGCACATGTGTAAGGAAAACAAACTGAGGCACAACATAAGAACATAAGACTAGGGCTGACAACTGGATTTTAATTCAGGCAAAACATCAGTTATGTTTTGACTTTCAAGCTAAAGCCCAAGCTACTCTGGCTGATGGTTTTGGATTTTGGCTTATTGCCTATAGCCGACAGTAAAAGGCCTCGTCTTAGGAAAATTGTAAAAAGTTATTGAATTCCCAAGAATCACTAGGCACCCTTCTGGGAAGTAATTCAAGAAAGCCAAATAGGATAAGAGAAACAACAGGACAAAAGTTCTCTGTTGATTGATCAAACCCCAGAACAAGGTAAAAGGTCAATTTAGCTGTCAGCAGAAGGACCAGTGAGAGTGTTCAAACAGCATAAAACTCTAAAAAGTCTTTGGGAATATGGAAATTAATTACAAGGAAGAAGGTGGTGCAGAAATAGCAGTGGGACCAAATGCATCCAGTGCCTGCTTTTCAGGATGCTGGTAGGCTACACAGAAATGCAAAATCATGTAATGAACCTGATAGCTCATTACTGGGCACTGTTACCACTGAGATCAATTTACAGCAAGTGACAGTTCCATAATTCCTCCAGAATAGGAAAACAATATACTATTGAGGTCAAGTGAGGAGAGCAGCTCTGGAGAAAGCCAAAGGCTGCATTACAGGAGCCGCAGCACACCAGAAACAGCAGCCTGAGAACTGGGGCTGGAGGGCCTAAGCGCTGAGCCAAGATACTCAGTTGCTGGCACGGGCGTACCAATAGCCACAGCAGGAGGACACAGACCTGCAGAATATCTCAGGGTAACTCTTCTGAAATCTTGTTACCTTATTGGACTGCCTCTAGATCAGTGGTGCTGCCAAACTTCCCGGCCAATGGGAGCTGCAGGAATCGGCAGGCCACAGAGATATGCTAACTGCCGCTTCCCACAGCTCCCATTGGCCAGGAACAGTGAACCGCGGCCACTGGGAGCTGCGTGGGGCAGGGTGGGGGGGCTCAGTACCTGCAGACGGTCAACATCAGCAAAATGGCTCGCAGCCCGCAATCAGATTACCCTGATGGGCCATCGGCCGCATGTCGCCCACCACTGCTCTAGATGATGAGTGAGCAACCGCAGAGTCATTTTTTTTTGTTTCTAAATATTAAGAAATTGTGCATGGGATATTTGCAGCTTTTAATCCCCTTATTTATTTGACGTGTGAGTGTTTTGGAGAACACACCGAGGGCTTGGAACATCTATTTTACTCGCCACTACATTCATGATACACCTACCATGTTTCCAAACATCTAGGGAACTGGTGTTATTGCTGTCAAGGACACTTTCAATGGAGCCAGTTACAATAACTTTGGATGGAGACCACCAATGTCAATACAAACCTTGCATATGAGCATACATGTGTCAAGATAGATTCCTATATAGCCATGTGTACACACAACTCTGGGATTTGTGTAAGCATATTTATAGAGCACACAAAGTAGGTATCATTTGCATATGCACAGTCCTATGCCTGCATAAAAACCATTGTGCAGGCTTAAAAACTAATTTAATTGGTGAATTCCTTATGCAATTAAGAAATTCCTGGTTACATAGAACCATCTACTAAACTAAGAAATGCCCTATCTCAGTACAGGATTTTGTGTACCTTGGTGATTAGAGGGCTCAATAAAGTATTCTCTGTGTAAATTGAGGGTTGTAGATCTAACAATGGTTCTCTCTATTGATACTGGTATTATGATTGAAATAGCATCACTGACGTGCTTGGCACTGTGCAGACATAAGAATATGAGGTCCTTGTACAAGGAGCTTACATTATAAATGGAACTGCTGATGAGAAATGACAAACACTGTGGAGTTGGATAGGGGAGACAACAGTAAAATAAAGGGGAAATGCCATCAGATTTATCAATAAACTACCATTCTGCAGACCTATCACGTTTCCCCATTTCCTTTAGGACAGGTTCTCAAACTTCATTGCACCATGACCCCCTTCTGACAAGAAAAATTACTTCATGACCCCAGGATGGGGGAAACAAAGCCTGAGCCCACCCAAGCCCCGCTCCACTGGGTGTGGAGACCAAAGTCTCAGCTCCGCTGTTCCCGGCAGGGGGCCCAAAGCTAAAGCTCCAGGACTTCATCCCCAGGTCAGGGGCCTGCAACCTGAGTCCTGCCACCCAGGGCTGAAGCCCTTGGGCTTTGGTCCTAGGTAGTGGAGCTCAGGCTTCAGCCCCAGGCCCCAGCAAGTCTAAGCCAGCCCTGGCAACCCCATTCAAAGGGGGTCCCGACTCACAGTTTGAAAGCTGCTGCTTTAGGAGGCTCCTGAAGTTGTGTGTACTCTCTCTCGAATCTCCTATTTGGACGTCTGAATCCATTGTGGCAAATATGGAGACTTAAACAGTGGATGCTTTTTATGAACTAACAGTCCAAGTCTCTATGCTTTCAGATAGGCTGCTCCATTTTATGGCACAAGCATAGAGACTATACGGTATGTTTGGGGGTAGAGTGCCTCACAGTCCCTGTGAGCGGCAGAGTTGGAGCTGTGACTATGGCACCAGAAGGGCCAAGTGCAGTGGGCAGGGCTTCGAGAATGCTACTCTGATTCCAGCAGTCGGGGACCAGAGAGACCCTTTCTGCCCTCCCCCCCCCCCGAAGGAGACAGCCGATAAGCACCTCCTGCCAATGGCTCCTGCAGGCTTTGTAACATATTAATGGCATTAACATGGTGTTCTCCTTGGTTTAAGAACATAAGAATGGCCATACTGGGTCAGACCAAAGGTCCATCTAGCCCAGTATTCGGTCTTCCGACAGTGGCCAATGACAGGTGCCCCAGGTTTGGCTGAGACTGAGCATTTCCCTACTTCTCTACTCTCACTGTTGTGTCTGGGCTTCTCACTCACCCTCCTTTAGTGGATGCTGAAGTTTAAGATATGTGCTATATTGCCAGCTAATAATATTTTCAAAAAAACAAGAACACTAGGCACTTGACTTCAGCTTGAATTTACACTTCACTAGGAATTAAAGGACTAATTGGTTATCAAAATTATTTCTTTTACTGACTCCGATACACACACACACGAGAGACTAAATGTCAGTACAATAAATAGAGATATTACCTCACCCACCTGGTCTCTCTACTTGTACTAAATATTTAGGTTCCTTTAAATCCTAGTGAAGCTGAAATTAAACATTTCACACACACCTCCTATCACAATAGCAAAGCAATTGTGACTGTAGTGAGAGTAGAAAAAATAAATGACTGCTTTTTGGAGCAGCTAGTCCTGGAACCCATGAGAGGAGAGGCAATTCTTGATTTAGTCCTAACTGCAGCACAGGATCTGATCCAAGAGGTGAATATAGCTGGACAGCTTGGTAATAGTAACCATAATATAATTAAATTTAACATCCCTGTGGTGGGGAAACCACCACAGCAGCCCAACACTCTAGTATTTAATTTCAGAAAGGGGGAAGTTAGTGAAACAGAAATTAAAAAGGTACAGTGCCAAAAGTGAAATCCCTACAAGCTACAGGGAGAAACTTTTTAAAGACATCATAATAGAGTCTCAACTTAAATGTATACCTCAAATTAAAAAAACATAGCAAGAGAACCAAAAAAAAAAAAAATGCCACCATGGCTAAACAAAGTAAAAGAACCAGTGAGAGACAAAAAGGTATCCTTTAAAAAGTGGAAGTTAAATCCTAGTGAGGAAAATAGAAAGGAGCATAAACTCCGGTAAATAAAGGATAAAAATATAACTAGGAAGGCCAAAAAAGAATTTGAAGAAGAATTAGCCAAAGACTCAAAAAGAAAAATCTATTTTTTTTAAGTACATCAGAAGCAGGGAGCCTGCTAAACAACCAGTGGGGCCACTGGATGATCGAGATGCTAAAGGAGCACTCAAGGACATTAAGGTCATTGCAGAGAAACTAAATGAATTCTCTGCATCAGTCTTCAAGGCTGAGGACGTGAGGGAGATTCCCAAACCTGAGCCATTCTTTTTAGGTGACAAATCTGAGGAACTGTCCCAGATTAAAGTGTCAATAGAGGAGGTTTTGGAACAAATTGATAAACTAAACAGTAATAATGTAAGAGGACTGTTGCCCCCTTACTAACATTCAGTGGGGGGTGTTTTGGTTGGCTAGCTCCCAGTACTAAAGGGGGGAAGGGTCGATGGAGAATCAGGACCCTGAGACTGACAGTCCCCAGGAACAATGGGGAGAGACCAATGCTCCAAGTCAGCCTGAATGACAGGGTGGGCAGGCTAATCAGAGAGTCAGGAGGCCAGGGAGGTTCTGTCCTCCATGTGAGCTGGATTTGCCTGGGTCATACAAAGTGGTGCTGAGCTAAGGAGAAAGCAGGGGACAAACTGAGCTGGGGAGCAGAGCTGTGCCAGATCCAGAGGGACCAGAAAAGCAGCCCAGAGAGAGCAGACCCTGTCCTGGGAGCAGAGCTGCAGCCCCAAAGCCAGAGGCACAGCCCAGAGAGAGCAGACCCTGTCCTGGGAGGAGAGCTGCAGTAACCAGAGCCAGAGGGGCCAGAAAAGCAGCCCAGGAAGCAGATCAGTGCTGGGAGCAGAGTCACAGAAGCAGCCTGCAGAGCAGACCTGTCCTGGGAGCAGAGCTGCAGCAACCAGAGCCAGAGGGGCCAAAGATGCAGCCCAGGGAGCTGGAGGCAGAGCAGCAGAGACAGAGTGGTGGAGCTGGGGCTGGAGCAGTCCGGAGCTGGGTGCAGTGAGCAGCTAGGGAGACCGAGGGGGACCCTGGGCAGCAGGCCCAGCCCAGGGAGACGCCTCAGCCAATGGGCTCTGCAGGCCAGGTGTGGATCATAACCCCGACACGGCGGGGGCGACACTGGGAAGAAGGGTCCTACCACTTAGAGCATGAAAGCGTGTGGCCACCACCAGAGCAAGTGTCCAACCCACAGCATCCCTACAGCACAGCCAGGGCCTGAGAAGGAGGCCTGGGACTTACAAGGAACAGACTGTGAACTGCCTGGACATTCCAAAGACACCGTTTGTGATGTTCCCTGCCACAGAGCTGGTTGATGTGTTTCCTTTAACCTTTCTCATTTTTCCTTATTCTTTTTAAAATTAATTGTTGATTAAATAACTTGCATTTCCCTTAATGTGTATGTAATGGTCAGTGGGTCAGAGAAGTGCTCAGTGCAGAGAGAGTACCCTGGAGTGGGGTCATCCTAGCCCCAGTCCTAGGTGACCGCAGCAGCGGTGGGTGTTGAGCCCCCCAGGAATCCTGGGCCCAGCCTTGTTGGGGTTACGAGGACTCTGCCAGACAGGAGAGTGGGAGGGGAGTCCTCAAGGGCAGGGAAGTCACTGGGTAAAGGAAGTGGGAGCGAGGACTCAGATCCTTTCGCTAACCCACTTCACCGGGGTAGTGCTGAAGCCAGGAAAGTTCCCCACAATAGCGGGACTATTCCCCCACTTACAAAAGGGTAGGAATAAATGGTCAGTTTTCAGAATGGAGAGAGGTATATAGTGGTGTCCCCCAGGGGTCTGTTCTGGGGCCAGTCCTATTCAACATATTCATAAATGATCTGGAAAAAGGGGTAAACAGTGAGGTGGCAAAATTTGCAGATTATACGAAATTACTAAAGCTGGTTAAGACCTGGACAGACTGTGAAGAGCTACAAAAGGATCTCTCAAAACTGGATGACTGGGCAGATGAAATTCAATGTTGATAAAAGCAAAGTAACGCACTTTGGAAACCATAGTCCCAACTATACATATAAAATGATGGGGTCTAAATTGGCTCTTGCCACTCAAGAAAGAGATTGTGGAGTCATTGTGGATAGTTCTCTGAAAACATCCATTCAATGTGCAACAGCAGTGAAAAAGGCAAACAGAATGTTGGGAGTCATTAAGAAAGGGATCGATAATAAGACAGAACATATAATATATATTGCCTCTATATAAATCCATGGTATGCCCACATCTTGAATACTGCATGTAGATGTGGTTGCCTCATCTCAAAAATATATATATTGGAATTGGAAAAGGTTCAGAAAAGGGCAACAAAAATGATTAGGGGTATGGAATTGCTGTCATATGAGGAGAGATTAATAAGACTGGGACTTTTCTGCTTGGAAAGAAAGTGATTCGAGGTCTCTAAAATCATGACTGGTGTGGAGAAAGTAAATAAGGAAGTGTTGTTTACTCCTCGTAGCACACAAACTAGGTTTCAACAAATGAAATTAATAGGCAGCAAGTTTAAAAACAAACAAAAGGAAGGCTTTTTTCACACAACGCACAGTCAACCTGTGGAACTCTTTGCCAGAGGCTGTTGTGAAGGCCAAGACTATAACAGGGTTCAAAAAAGAACTAGATAAATTCATGGAGGGTAGGTCCATCAATGGCTATTAGCCAGGATGGGCAGGGATGTGTCCCTTACCTCTGTTTTCTAGAAGCTGGGAATGGTTGACAGGGGATGGATGACTTAATGATTACCTGTTCTGTTCATTTCCCTCTGGGGCACCTGGCATTGGCCACTGTCAGAAGACAGGATACTGGGTTAGATGGACCTTTGGTCTGATCCAGTATGGCCGCTCTTATGTTTGCATTAAAATATGCAAATGACAGCATTTCATCATTTTTGTAAAATTTCCAGATTTCTGGGCCTTTAGCCTCCACAGGTGTTTTTTAATTTGATAATGTGTTCAACGTGGTGAGGAATCAAAGTCTCAATATAGGAATTCCTCTGAGAACAGGGGACTTTCTAGCTAAACGCAGATTTGTGTGTGTGTAAATTCTAGAATCTAAGAGCTTGATCCTCCCCCTGAAATCAACAGCATATGGCTACTGGCTTCTACAGGGCCTAATCAGGCCCTGAAGCACTACACATGACTGAGGGAAGGGAAAAAAAAAACATTTCCTTCTCATCGCTTTCTTTTCCTCTTCCTACCACCCCTCAAAATCAGATTTCTGTTTTGAAGAAAGTAAATGCTGATTTGTGGTGCAGCAGTCTTATGCCATTCTTGATAGTTATGGACCCATGTACAAAAGAGATATATGTCAAGTAAGATCTTGTGGTATCTCCATCATCATAGGCCGGACACACACACACACACACGAGGGTTCAAAGTTAGATTTTTCCCCCTTCATCTCTAATAAATATTAAATTACTAGAGGCAAACCAGAGCTCCAAGTAGAGTCATCGGATACTTTCTCTAGGACGATGGCCTACATTGGATCATTCAAATTAAAACAAAAAAGAAAAAAGTATAATACCTCTATGACTTGAGTGCTCATGGTTTAAGGCAAAAGAAAAAATCTGTGACTAATGGAAAGTTGAGAGTCAAGCAGTTAGAGTACCTAAGGAAAGTCCATGAATATACATCAATGAATGAGTTATGCGTCACTTGTGGAAAGTGAATTTTTTGTGAATTTTTTCCACAAAATTCTTCAGAAGAAAATGCTTCAAACATGAGATAAACTTGTTATGTTAAATTCTGGACCATTTGCTGCATCCATACAAGGGAGTAAGGGGGTTTGAGATGTCCCTTTATTCCCCCATGCCAGCTATCCATACTGTGAGCAGCAGCCTCAGAGGGGCCACTCCATCTCCCGACTCCGACATGCATCTTGGTAGGGAGAGGGTGAGACAGGGCAGGGAAGAAGCAGAAGCTAGGTTCTATTCCCTCCAATGTAACAGCCAATTCAACAGTGCTGGGGAGCTAGGCGACATACATTGTACAGGGCTGGCCCAAGTTTCTGCTTCCCCCTTGCCGAGGTGGGGAAGAAGGTAGATTGTGGTTCTCTGAGTTGCAATCTACTTCCTTTCCTGCTACACACTGTCCCATATACAGAGCAGATTCTAATAGCATAAAGCAAGCCTTTCATTTTACAGCATGTGTTTGAGATACACTACATATACACCCGTCAGTATTCAGGAGACAATTGACCAGGTTCTCTAGCTGGAAAACTTCCCCAATCCAGTTCCCCCTCCACTCTGACATAACAAGCATAGTGAGGGCAGGGAATAGAAGCAGTAAAGCTCTGTCATAGCAGTCCTCAACTTCTTAGCTGGCTGATTGATAAGCACACCTGTAGAACATTCAAATTAGGAAATTTATTTTTTCTGCTTTATCCATAGTATTTAAATAATTGGCTCTTCAAACTTAATATTTTTCTGAACTTGGATTTTTTTTAAAACTATAAGTTAACTTAAAAACAATGAATATCACACTTGTGTGATCATCTCTATCTTTTGTTTGCAATGATTTGAGGCACTGAAATTGTGTCTTGGTCACATTGACTTGATATAGTTTATGGGATGAAAATGTAGAAACGTGAAAATGATACTAACAGATGTAAACTCCCTAAACTATTACGTACCTAAGACTGCAGTTAGGATGATTTGATAGTATCGAACATTTTCCTGGATTTCTCTTAATACCACTATTATATATAGGTCGAGGAATCAAGGATTTAGGTTGTGATTCAGGCTACGTTTATGTCACAGAGGTCTCTGGAAGTCACGGATTCTGCTTCAGCCCCAGGGGCTGAGGGACTGGAGCTGGCAGCCAGCATGGTCCCGGAAGGGTTCCAGCAACAGCAGTGACAGCATCCTGAGGGGGACCCCTGCAAGGTTCCAGCCACAGGTGACAGACTCCTGAGGGGGCCCTCCTCAGGGTTCTATCGACTCGACAGACAACAGCCTCGTGTGGCATAGGGAAGGAAGCCTCCGGTGAGCAGCTGGGGTGTCCTGTTTTCTCTTCGGAAAATATGATCACCCTGCAGTCCCCAGCTACTGTGGTGGCGGGGGAAACCATAGAGTCGTGGCAGCAAAAGTCACGGACAGGTTGCGGCTTCTGTAAAAAAAAAAAAAATTATTGCTTGTGAGTTGTCCATGACTTATTAAAAATAACCATGACAAAATCTTAGCCTCAGTTATGATTCAGAATTCAGGTTGAAGGCTGAACCAGAGCCAACATTTACAATCTGATGCTATGAGAGAACTGGACTTGACATAACCGCAGCCATTTTGTGTACTCAGCGTATTATTAGCTGGAAGCAAGTCCACCACATCGTCCGGAATAATTTGTTCTTTTCCTAAGCAGACAAAAGCAGTGTTGCTAATAAGGAGAGAGAAAGTGACAGATTTGTGACGGGAAGTATTGATGGCTGAGCTTGGATCTGGATATCTATGACCATAAGTTTGTTGCTGGGAGTTATTTGGTTAAGGAAACTGTTAGTCCATTAGGGCTTACTATGAGTTACATGCTTTCTTTTAAGCAACCTCTAAAGAGATTTGTTATAGTGAGCAATCTGGAGAAGTTCAGAGAGGATTTTGATTAGCTAGGAGATGGACATTCAACTCCCCAGGAAAACTGGTCACTGCAAACTTGCTGCTGACCACTTGACACCATCTCAGACTTGGGTAACTAAATCTGGGGTGCTCTAGACTTATTTTAGGTGTGTGCTTTAGTTTCAATAAAAACAAGGATTTCAGGGTGACAGCACTCTTGTGTTTACCAATAATTTATCAGACAGATGTGCTATGTCCCCACTGATTTATTTCCTGAATCGACCTGGGAAACAAAGACTGGTTACCATAGCTTTGGATTCAGAAAACCCCGTGTAACAGTCTGATTCAATGGTGTTAGCGTCACCTGAGCTGTTCTTGTGAGATTTCAACTCCAAAATGGTAGAAGACTCACCATTAGCATTTGTGTAACATTTTCATTACCTTGGGCTACATTTAGACCACTCTAGTAATGTGGATAGGCCATTTTGGTGTTTGGAGTCAACCAGGGCCTAGAAACATAGAAACATGTTTAGAACCTGGAACTCAAGTGTGAGGTCCTCATATGTGCCCATTGAATATATTTATTTGCAATTAAACTGAAGATGAAGGATGGCATCTCTGCATGAGAAGTTCCTAGCTCTATTTGAAGTTTTATGCCATTGGCAAGCTTTTCTCAAGCCTGTGAGTCACCTAAAATAATCCAGAAAAATCAGTTTAGCAAGTGATACTTGTACTACCAGCTTTTAAATTTGCTGTAATAAAAAAACAAAGTGGTCTTAATTTCCCATATCCAGAGCTCTCCTGCACCTTTACAGTTAGCTTCACAGCCGAGAGTGTGCCACATTGTATATATTGGATGAAACATTTTGTCATCCTGCCTTATCAGGACAGTTCAATAACACCTAATGGTGTGGTCAACCTGGATTGGTATCCCCTATTGTGCCTTTACAAATAGCATTGATCTTTACAGTGATGTCTTGTGGTAGGTGCCTGTGCCTTTTTTTTTAAAAAAAAAAAGCTTAATAAAAATGGACAGATAGATATAGATCCCGATCTGAATCAGACAGTTGAGGTGCTCTTTTAATGCTAACTGTGTGCAGCCTGTCAGTAGGTGATATATTAACTCAGGTTCAGAAGCAGTATTCCATATCACAGTTCTCTTTATACTGTATTGTGAATTGAACTCTTCCAGAATCTGAAGTATTTAATAGTGGATGGCCCATTACATTCTCTCTTCTTCCCTTGCCCCTCCATTTTGGGCAGAAAGGGACCACTGAAGCCAGAGCTAGAAAACCACATGCACTAAAACTTAGATTCCAATGAAACAAAGGACTAAATACTCATTTTGCAAACTACCCATTTCAAGGCTTCTCTACATTGTAAAAGCAGTATAAAAGGACACTAGTGTAAATGATAACCAGACTTAAAATGTACTACAGCTTTTCCTCCCCTTCCAATGCATTCATTCTCTTCAACCTCCTCCTTTTGAAAGGAAGTTGAAGAGAATGTGAATGCATTGGAAGGAGAGGAAGAGCTGGAGAGGTTATCAGGGGGTTTTGAATCATCAGGAGGCAGCTCTCTGCACGTTAGCTAGCTAATGTAAAAAGAGGGAAGAGAAGTTGCTTATGCTTTGCCAGTTACATACAGTGTTTGCATTCTGAGATGGTGACTTCAAAGGGCCTAATGGAAGCCCTGAACAGCCAACTAATCAAAAAATAGTCATCATCTTTCACACTGCCATCTAGTGTTTTAAGACAAAATGGCTGGCAACTTCAAATAAATAATTTTGTCTCTATAGTACAGGGGTGGGCAAACTTTTTGGCCCAAGGGCCATATCGGGGTTGCACAACTGTATGGAGGGCCAGATAGGGAAGGCTGTGCCTCCCCAAACAGCGAGGCCCCCACCCCCTATCCACCTCTTCCCACTTCCTTCCCCCCTTCCGACCCATCCAACCCCCCCCCGCTCCTTGACCCCTGACACCCCCTCCCAGGACCCCCCCCCAGGTCTCCTGACTGCCACGACCCCTATCCACACCCCTGATAGGCCCCCCAGGACTCCCATGCCTATCCAACCCCCCATTCCCCATCCCCTGACTGCCTCCATCCCCCGGGATCCCACACCCATCCAACTCCCCCTGCTCCCCGTCCCCTGACTGCCTCCCCCCCCAGAACCTCCACCCCCATCCAGCCACCCGCTGCCCACCCCTCAGGACCCCCTGCCCCTTACCATACCTGAGCCAGCCACCCCACTGCACTGCCCGAGAGGGGCAGCGGGCTAGAGCGCTGCCTGCGCAGCGACACAGCTGCGGGGGAGGGGAGACAGCAGGGGAGGGGCTGGGTGCTAGCCTCCCCTGCTGGGAGCTCAAGGGCCGGGCAGGAAGGTCCCGCAGGCTGGATGTGGCCGTAGTTTGCCCACCTCTGCTATAGTTTTACATTCTGGAACATCAGTTCTGTACTGAAAGGCTCTCAGCAAAGAAACAAGGCTTAGGTACACAACATTCTGAATTTTTAAATTACAGCCACTGTAGCATTTCCTCTTGTGAGTAGGCAATCTGATCACATCTCTCTGGATTTCAGGCCAAAATCTCTCCACCCCTCATGTAAGGTTTTCTCTAGATGGCAAAAACTGCCAGACTCCAATTCACCCAGAGCCTTAAAACCATGTTATCTTCTCAAACTAGACATACCTTTGAATACATCATTTTCCCCTTCATTTTGTTTCCTTTTCTCTGATGCTACCACAAAGTTCTGGACTAAGTACAAACCAACTAACCCCCCTTTGCTTCTGACAAGCCTAACCTTTAAGAGGAAAGCATGCTATTTGGAATCTTCTTTACGCCCTCTGTCCCAGACAGACAGAAAGACAGACAATGTTATTTTAAATCATAATTCACTCTCCTAATGAGAAACTCAAAAGAATTGCTCAGGTACTAACTTCAAGGTTTTTCTTAAATCTTATCTGCCCTAATCTAAAGCAACCTGAGCTCAACTTCTTTGATGAAGACTGTCTTTGGGTGAAGATTCATGTTGTATTTTGACTGACATAAGTGCGTCTTCTTTGATGACCTCTTAGTAGTATGTTAAAATATCTTTGAGCAGCTATAAAATTACCCCTCATTCTCTTTCCTTTGAGGAGCAGGATGAACTTCAGGTGACTTTTGAGATGGCTATCTTCTTCCCAAAGCTAATGATCAGTATAAGTTACTTGAACAGCACCAGTCTGTTTTCATCCTCCTGGAAAACTCCTCCCAGTTTCTCATGTGAATAGCAAAGACAAAACAAGTGGAATTCTTTGTCATTAGCTGCTTTTGAAAATTCTCCCTTTGAACAGAAGACAATGCTACACCCATGGATCCTCTAGACAAGGGCATGGACAGGCTGTTAAACAGATCCCATACATTTTCTTGCATTCAGCTGCTGATGCTCTCGGTCTACCATCCTCTATATTGCTAGAGATCCTATAGAATGGTTTATAGATTACATTTAACCTCCATATAAGAAATCGCCCTATGTGGTGTCAAAGTAATTGCTAGATGCGTCCTAGTACTCTTTTCAGCTGCCAGCTAAATCCATAACTATGAGGGGATGTTGGCTAAACTCTTATTCCAGAGAACTTTGCCTCTTCAGGAAATGAGTAATTCAGTGTGTAGATGCCTAATTAGACATTTAATATTTGTATATGAATTTATACTGGGCACATGGACAAGTAAGGCAAGTGGATTTACAAATTAGTTGTACAAATCTGAAAAATTTGGTTCCACTGTCTCACCTTCCTGATTTTAGCAAGCTGTGCTATGGCATTCTTGTGTACAACTGCTTCATAAAAAACTTTGATAGCATAAAAATATCCAGGGTTTGACTGTAGGAGATTGGGTCATGGAGAATGGAATTTAGGAAATATGGGGAATAAATTATGGTAGTTTGAAGGGTGGTGTCATGTAATTTGTAAACTATATGATTTAACCATTTAAGGCAGAGGTGGGCAACCTGCAGCCAATCAGGGTAATCTGCTGGTGGGCTGCGAGACAGTTTGTTTACTTGACCATCTGCAGGCACGGCCACCTGCAGCTTCTAGTGAGCGCAGTTCGCTGTTCCTGACCAATGGGAACTGCGTGAAGCGGCGTGGGCCGCAGGGAGCAGCAGATGGTCAATGGGAACTGTCTCGCGGCCCACCAGGTTGCCTACCACTGCTTTAGGGTGTTAACAGCTATGCAGGATTAGACCGGGTCAGTTGTTGAAAGAAAGACTCCCAAAAACATCTAGGTGTTCCAGTATGTGATGCTAGTGATTCAGTGTGACATGCTGAGCCAATGTCTCTGTACTGAGCTAGTTAGCAATCTGCTGATTGAGGTGTTGCCTTTGATCTGAAGGGTCAAGAACAGTTGGAGTCATTAAATATTCCATGTAATTTTTCATAACAGTAGAGAAGTTTACCAAATCTGTCTGGTTAACTCCAATAGAAACTGGTTGAAAATGACAACAAAACAAAGGAGTTCAGTTACACCATATTTGAACCCTTATTCACAAAGTTTAAGCTACTTTGCACAATTGTGACACTAAGCTCCCCCGTACTAACATCTTACTCACCATTGTAATAATCTGGTCACATGATACCTCACAAGGCATATTTTGCACAACTAATAACTCACTGGTCACAAATATCATGGGTTTACTTCAGTTTACATATAAGTAGTAAACAGGACCAAACAAGGGGAGGAGCTTGCAGGAAACAGAACAATTTACATTTTCTCCAAACACCAGTGGAGGGTGGGGGAACAGCATGGAGCTTCCTTCACAACCAGACTTACTGACTGCTTCCTCGCAATGTGAATAAACTTTGCTTCTAAAGCTTACCCCTCAAAGTATCAATTTCAAAGATTCACTGGGGTATAAAAAGAGTGGCCAGAACCCAAGTTCCCTTTCATCAAAGAAAATAATGGAACCAGCACAGGCTTCTGGAAGAGATCCTGACCAAGGGGGGGGGGGAGTCAGCCATCTTGCTTGACCACTGTGGGTGAGAAAAGCCATTACCTTGCAAGAGTAAGTTTTAGTCACTAGACACTGTTTCACTTTTATTTGCTTATAACCATTTTTAACTTTATCTCTTATACTCGAGCTCACTTAAAATCCTACATCCTTGTGTTAATAAACTTGTTTTAATTTTATTCTCAACAGTGCAGTGTTGGATTAAATGTTGATTGGCACCTCTTTAGAGGAACATAGACCTTATTATTCCTCTGAATGTTGCAGGAGAGGGATGGACATTACAGAATACACAGGTTTGGGAAAGTTTGGGACCGGGGTATGTTAGGGTCACCTGTTGTCTTTACCAGACTTGGTTAAGGTTAAGAATGTGTGTGTGATAACTGCTGGTATTGGGTTTTGGGATTCAAAGTGGTTGAATCAGCTGTACAGAATTTGGAGTCATGCTGGCTGTGTGCATGTCCCAGGTAGGGAGCCACAAGCAGCAGAAGCATTTTGGGGCATTCACGATTATAATAAGTGGTGACAGAACCTCTTAATGGTCTGAATTGCACCCCAGAACATGACAAGAATTCGGCTGATTATACATATTCAATATAAAATACATACATTTAATCATGACAGCATATATTTAGAGTAAAGTATGTCGAGAGAATATGTGTCCAATTTTGAAGTTTGAATACCTAATATTAACATCAGGTAATTGACGAGTACTCTGTAACCTGCCATTTGTATATTTTAGAAAAACTGAATAGACAACCAAATAATGAGATAGGTTCATAAATGCAAGTCAAGGATCAATCATATTTTGTATTCAGCTGAATACTACTCAACCACCTATACTAAATTTCTCCTGCATTTTCACTTTAATACATCTCCCTTATTTCACCTCCTATCCTAAACTATGATGCATCCTTGTATTGTACTAAACACATTTAATACTTTCCACATTTCTCCCCAGAAATAGCTGCATGTCATTGATTAAATTATTCCTTTTGTATATTTGCAAAGGCCTTTGGATCTTTTCAACTGAAAGGTTATTCAAATAATAAGTACCTTATGTTTTGCACCTTATGTTTTGAATCATAAGGTACAATTTTGAGCAGAATTATTTGTTGTTCCTAGGTCTATTGATTAATATTTTGTTGTATTTTTAATCAGAACACACACATGTATTTCCTGGTCCTACAGTACATACACATTAAGAATTTTAATACTATTTTTTTTTCCACTATCTGGATTTTTTTACTATTAGCTGAGCACTTCTTTAGCAGCACTGTACCTCTGATTTCAAAGAACAGTAGTATTGAGTCAAGGGAATCAAACAAGGTGTTTTCAGACTTGTATAGTATATGCATGTATCATTTTCATTTAAATACAATAAACTTTCATCAGTATGATTATTACTGACAAGATAAATGCACTGGCATTTAAACACCTTCCAACTTGCTACCTACTACCTGTTTCAGTCTATAATTGGTGAAAAGCTACCTATTTCTAGTCAATTACCTCGTTTGCTGCTGTAGTGATACATGTTATTTTATATTTCAGTGGGAGAGAAAACAATCACTTTGAAGCCAGACAAGTTGTCACTACCAGTTATTCTGGGCCGGTATGACATGTCATGCAGAACTGTACACCATGTTGTTGCAGCCAGAAAGATAATGGGTGTCACCACAGTAATTG
Source organism: Natator depressus (assembly GCF_965152275.1). Taxonomy (NCBI): domain Eukaryota; kingdom Metazoa; phylum Chordata; order Testudines; family Cheloniidae; genus Natator; species Natator depressus. Next base: position 105,562,983 of record NC_134238.1, read on the forward strand.
CCAATAAAAATCTGGTGTTTGATACCTAAATCAATTACCCACCAAAGGCATCTTATGCCAGGTTCTCTTCAGGGGGAATCTAATATAGCCTCCTGACCCATAGTCAATCAATGTAAATAGAGAATGATGATTCTTTAAATGGGGATTTTAGACAAGTGCAGTATAGGTCTGCAAGTGTCAATCAATATAATGACTTTAAAAGAGTGAAAATGGCTAGTGTGTTAGAAAGTAATTATAAATGATGCAGATATGTCATGTCTTTCCTGACATATGTGGTAACATATGTCAACAGCAACTGGCAACTTCAGTCTGCAGAAAAAGGAAACTAGTGCAACTTATTGAAACAGAAAGGGGGCTTTTGTGTAGATAAAAGTCAACGTGAACTGGCAGGGGAAAAGATTTTGGACAAAAAAACTAAAAGTGGTTTTTGATTTTAGAAATCCAGATGATCATAATTAGCACAGTTATCTCACCTGGAAATCTGTAAAGAATACAGAATAAGAGAAGACAGTAATAAGTCATAGGGGAATCAGTTAATTATGAGAAAGACATAATACATTTAGCACTAGATTGTGTGATTTACACATGGCCCTGGATAGCAAGCAGAATGAAATGCCACATGGGAGATCTGGGAAAGGTTACATTTCCTCCACACCTTCTTTTTCTCCCTATCCATTTCCATGACAAACTCATGGATAGGTCAACTAAGGATGCAATCTGTAAAGAATTAAAGGATGGTTTCATAATTAATGCTAATCAGACATGATTTTATGGAGAACAGGCCTTGTCAAACAAACATTTTTTTGACGAGATTACAAATTTGGTTGACGAAGATAGCTGTCTTTATCCAATGCAGCATTTCTGAAGGAGCCTTATAGGAATCTGTTCTTGATCCATCGCTATTCAATATCTTTATCAATGGTCTTGAAGAAAATATAAAATTGTTGATAATGTTTGCCAATGACACTAAAGTTGGGCTGGCAAACAAAAGGACATGTCAGTGCTACTCATAGATCTGTATCAAGTGGTAAATTGCCCTCCTTTGAACCTGTATTTTAATCCAGTAAAAACACAAGGTCTTACATCTAGGAACCAAGAATATAGAGCGCACTCATGGAATGAGAGTTATTTTGGAAAGCAGGGATTCAGAAAAGTCCTGGTGCCTAACCAGCTGATGTGAGCTCCTTGTGCAATGCAGTGGCCCCAAGAACAGATGTGATCACTAGATGTAGTGAAATATCATTAGATGTAGGAAGGGGTTATCCAACGCTAATGAGACCATTACTAGATTACTGTCTCCAGTTCTGGTGTCTACACTTTAAAAGGGATATTGATGAATTGGGAATGGTTCAGAAAAGAGCTACAAGAATAATTTGAGGGCTGGAATCCTGCTATACAGTGAGAGACTAAAGAAGGTCAGTGCACTTAAGTTATCAAACAGAAGGTTAAGCCGTGATGTGATTGCAGACTATGACTATATCTGCACTACAGACCTCACATCGGCACAACTGTACCATTGCAGTTGTGCTATGATAAGGTCTCCTGTGCAGCCACTCTGTGCCAGTGAGAGAGAGAGTGCGCACTCTCCTGCTGGCATAATTAAACCACCCACAACGAGCAGTAGTTGTTGTATTGGCAGGAGACTCTCTCCTGCTGACATGCACTGTCCACACCCATGACTGACAAAAGTTTTACTGACAAAAGTGCTAGTGTAGACATAGAAGTCTTCTTAGCCTGCAGGTACTCTTAGGCTGATAGCCAGAGGCTTGTAAAGAGTCCCATGGGGTCCCTCACCCAGATGGCATGAGAACCTGACCACGCCCAGTTATTTGCACTGGGTGTCTCCAGCACAGGCCTCATCTCCTTACTACTTGCTAGAGGCCTTTGCCACTTGAAGACCTTCTTAAGTCTCTGGCTTACCCTGGGAGTTCACTGTACGTGCCAAAGGGTCAGGGTGAAGGTCTGCTGGCTAGGAGTTCCTTCGGTGGCTCCAGAAGTCCTTCCAGTAATCTCCTACTTAAGGCCCTCCTGCTCCTTTCCTCACTGTGGTTTCTTCCTTTTTTAAAGGCCTCCTCCCTACCATACATGACTGACAGGTCCAGAGGGGTGGGGCTACCCCTACCCACAGGGCCTCTCCTTCACCTTCCTCATCAGTGTGGCAGCTATATTCCCCATGACAAGGGCTCTTCAATTTAGCAGACAAAAGTATAAACAAGAGCCAATGGCTGGAAGCTATTTCTACTTTGTGTCACGCTTTAAAGTGCAAATTTTTAAAGTTCTTTTAAATCTAGGAACTTTATAGTGGCTTTGAAGAGTTTTGTCAAGTCAGTTATAATTGTGTACACATTTTAAAGTGTTTTATGGAGGTACACCAAGAAGGTATGCTAGATGATTAAAAATGGAAATAAAAATGGCATCTTAAGAGCTTCATGCAAGAAAAATACTGTAATTCAACCCCCCCCCCAAAACAACCAACCCCACAAATACAAATAAAACAAACCTGAGGAGGAATAAATGAAAAGGCTGGTAAGGCTTGTGCCATATAATATAACAAGTCAGTGCAACTAGTCCTTGTGAATCTGGTGAGAAAACCTGGTACACTCTTAAAACGTTGTAACTGAAGAAATTAATGTGCATAAGTCTAAATAAAATATGCTGATGTTCCACTCAAAGAAAACAGTCAAGACCAGTAGCATCAGAACTACTGATACTAGCCTTAGGGATATGATATTCAGAACTGACCCAAACCTGCGCCTCTTTGCGCCCTCCCTCGCCAAAGACTTCAAAATTTGAGACAAATCTTTTGTGCTGGATAGGGGAGGATGGAAAGCTTGTTCCTTATTTCTTTCCATTCTTGTGCTCTTCTTCATATCCTGGATCTGCTTGAGAACGTATGTTAAAGTGCCAAAATATCATGGGAGAGGCTGGTCTTGCAACATTTCCAATTTTACTGGGAGCAGGAAATATCGGAAGTTTTACAAGAAAGCTCATTCTCCTTGGATTTCAAGGAGAATCTGCCAGACTGAAAAGGTTCAGATAGTAACTAAATGTATAAATATTTTATTTAAACCATACAGCCAAACCTTACCTATAACAACTTTGGACAAAGCATTGTTTGTTGAATGTAAAGCACCGGAACAGCCATGGGTACTAAGAGGGCTTCCCAATATGCCAACCTCTTCATGGGCCATCCAGAGGAAGAATTTTTGGACAAACGCACCATGAAAACTAATGATATATCTGAGATACATTGATATTTACATCATCTGAATAGATAGCTTAAACTCCCTCATAGGATTTCCACCACAACTTTAACCACCACCACCCATCTATCAAACTCTGTCTAGAACACTTATACCAGCTTCAACTTCCTGGATGCCTGATCAGCCTCAACAATTGAGCCCTAACCCCAACTATATACAAGAAACCCATAGATCACCATACCTACCTCCACAGATCCAGAGCCATCCACAACTCACCAAGAAATCCATCATCTACAGTCAGGCAATCAGATACCAGAGACTATGCTTTTGAGAAGGAAGTCAGAGATACTCCAAACTGCCTTCACTAAACAAGCACACTCCTCCAGAGAAGTAGATCGCATAATTAGGCAGGCTATCCAAATATTCCAAAAGAACTTACTTCAATACAGGAAAAAAAGCCACCGAAAACACACCTAGTTGTCACCTGCCACTCCACATGGGAACCAATGTGGGATATCCTCAGGCAAACCATTAAAACTCATACTTGATGGGGAGCATATCCAGAAATAAATCTTTCCCACTGCCCATCTTCGGACCTTCAAACAACCCCCGACCTCTCCAAGCTCATCATTGGAAGCAAGCTCTGCACCAACCAACTCACACCAAATTAAAGCAGCACCAGACCCTGCCAGAACTATACATGCAAACCTGAAGACATATCTCCACTGCTACAATGATGAATATCTTCTCACAGCACACCTTCCAAGATCTGTGGGTCCTACACATGCATATCACAACATGTTGTGTACCACATCTAGTGCACTAGATAGCCCAACATCATCTATGGGGATGAAACAAGACAATCACTATGTTCTTGAATGAACTCTCACAGCAAGATGATAGACAAAAACATCACCCATGGATGTACAACTTTCACAAAATGATCATTCCATATCTGACCTTAGTTCTTATCCTCAAATGCATCACCTTCAAAAGACAAGCCTGGGAGCTTAAATTCATAACTTTGTTAGGGTAGGTCTACACTGGCAGAGTTACATTGCTGGCAGTTACAGTGCTGCTCATAGAGCACTGAAGGAAAACCGCTGTTGTGTGTTCACACTGTCACCTGCCTGCGCACTAGTGTGCTCACACTTGCAGCGGTATTCGGAGTAGTGCTCACCTGTGTGCCACCTCCTCCCCCCAAACTCCCCGTGATGGCATGGAAAAGTTACCCTTAATGGGACAAGAAACAAAGCAGCTCTGCTAAAGAACATGCAGCATCAGATTGCACAGTATCTCCAGGGGAGATTCCTGGAGATCTGTGGCAGATTCCCATTAAGTGTGGGAGTTAATCAACACCTTGTTCTGCTGCTCAGACTAGGCATGTGGTGATACACACATCATACAGACACAAGCCTGCTTTCTGCAACCCTACTGCCCCCAACAACTCCTTTCAACAATTCCCAAAATCAAAGCCACTTACCAGGGGCCTCCTCTCCTGTTTGCACTTCACCAAGCTCCAACAGCTGTGACTGGATAGCCTCCTCCGGGATAAAGAAGAGCTCCCGGCTGCATGCATCTCTGACCTCCCAGTTGTCCTCTGCCTCTGGGTCCCCCTCCTCCTCCTCCACATGCTCATCCAAGATTTCCTCCTCCTGGCTCGGTCCACTCTTTTCTGGCATGTGAGCCACTGAAGTATCCACAGTGGCCTTCACAGTGGAGGTGGGGTCGCCACAGAGTATCGTATCCAGCTCTTTGTAGAACCGACAGTTCATGGGGGCAGCACCAGTTTGCCTCACTTGTGGTAGACATTCTACAGCTCCTTCACTTTGACCCTGCACTGCAATGGGTCTCGGTTGGCCCCTTTCAGTCATGCATCATGAAATTTTTCTGTAGGTATCATAATTCCTATGGCTGGAGCGCAGCTGGGACTGGACAGCCTCCTCTCCCCAAATGCTGATGAGGTGAAGCAGCTTGGCATTGCTCTGAGCGGGGGAAATCACCTGGTGCATGGAGCAGGCCTGGCCACCTGGAAAGATGCGCTGAGGCCACTGCACGCATCACCGAGCAAACAGGAAGGGGACTTTCAAAATTCTGGAGAAATTTACAGGGTAGGGCTGACCGTTGGTCACCTGGGGCCAGGGCAGTAGAGTTCAAACCGATGACCAGAGAGGCGAGAACAGGCATTGTGCGACAATTGCAGTGCTGTAATTGACATGGGTGTCTACATAGGCAACGCGGCGCTGTAGCCCTGGTGCAGAAAGCTGTACACCTCTCATCGGGGTGGTTTTATAGAATATATATTTAAAAAACCCACCCCACACAGTGCTGCAACTGTGCAATTTCTGCACACTAAGTGGCTTGGCAGTGCATGAACCTCGGGAGTTACACTGCAGAAAGCTGCTTTACTGTGCAGAAACTTGCCAGTGTAGACAAGGCCTTATACACAAAGTCATCAAATTGAGATATTTGTCTTATGTCTCTTTACAACAGTCTATAACCCACTAACCCTCCTTTGTCCTATGACTGCAGAGGTGTCAGGGTAATTGATCAGAAAGTCTTATCTCTTGATTGCAGAGTCAAAAAAAAATCTAATAGTTTTCATTAGTGGAGACTGGAATTGTTGCCATCTAAAAAAGAAGCTCAAGTTGCATAACTAGGGATTGCTGACTTTTCAAAGAAGCTACTGTCTACAGAAGAACAAACTCTGGTTCTTGTTTAATGCCTGTCAAAAATAGAAAACCAATGGCTCATAGTGGAAAACTGTGACTTAAGAGAATTATTGAAGTCTGAAAAGTATCTTGGTGAAGGCCAAGGAAACTAGGGAGAATATCATTCCCTGTACTGTCCATGAGGAGTTTATCTACCTCTGCAGAAGAAAGGGAGAAGTTGGTTAGCTTCCTCTCCCCCCTCCCAACCCTTGATTCAAATAAGCTCTTGGAGGATCTTCAGAGGCCATGTGTCTCTGCAACTCTATTCCAGCTCCTTATCAGTATAGTTATAGTGTAGATATGGAGATTAGCTGCTTCCCCCCACCCCCCAAAGAAAACCACAACCCCTTAAAGGGACAATTTCATAGTACAGAGAGGAAAAGCCTCTATGTTTGTGTTGGATCCTTCAGCAATTACCTAGGTAGAGTTTTACTGTGGGGTCTTGGAGGAAATGCATGACACATCTCAAACCAGTCTTTGATTCCAGAGCCACACAGTGTCTCTCTATATTGAGATCTGAGGAATTAGGGGAAAATAAATGGTTCAGCATAAGTTACACTCCCCATTTTTCAGCAGTCCTCCCTACTGGACTTTGAGTCCCTTCTGCTTACTGAGATGGAGGGGAAAAATTGACCCTGGCTCATGAATCCTGCTCTGAACTACCAAGCTGATAAGACACAGGTATATCATGAGGGATCTTCATTCAAGCTAATAGTCAGAACACTGTGCCACATCTTGTAGCCTTCCAAGAATGCAAAGGTTTAAGAGTCATCATCTCATTAAAAAAAAAGTTACTCAAGAAACCAGTCTTGGCGAATATGGTGTTTCTAATAGTATTTATTTAATAATCAGAGTTAAAAGTTCATTTGTAAAGAATTCCCCCTCCTTGCCTTAATTTAGATATTCAGCTCTTTCCCTCATTTGTTCATTTAAAAAACACCCTGCTTCACAGATGAATAAGCATGCCCTATTTCATAGCAAACAGACAGACACAGTCTGTGACAGCAAAAATGCACTGCAAAAATGGACAATCAAACCCAACTCTCAGCAGTATACATTGGCATAGCTGCCTTGGCTTCAGTGAAGTTTATCCAGTTTATGTGGATACTGGCCCTTAAGTTATTCTCTAAACATCTTTCTTACACCAGTAAGAATGAGAAATAACTCTGCTGAAGTCAATGGAATTACACTGTTGTAAATCCAGAGTATTCAATGAGTTAATCAGGCCCACCCCCCCCAACCCCCCAATACCTTTTTCTACCCTTAGAAAATGGAGTTCAGACTTTTTCCTCCATTAGCAGCAACCCCTTGCTCTTTTATACACTGGGCTCTGTCCCCACTCTGGAATTAGTTGTAAAATAAAATATTGTGCATGGAACTAAAGAAAGCTCTTTTTGTCATATCAAAAATTAAATCTAAGTGGCATGCACAGCAAGATCAGACAAGTAAAACTCTCTCTCTTACCAGTGATGCTTTTCGCCATGTTCAGAGATAATCATCAATATTTCTTCGTGTACTTGGGTGGGGATAATGCTACATCAGAATTATACTCAAGTCCCCGATGGAATTTGTAAGTAAAAAATCCGTCATTCCCACTCCCTCCCCAATTGTGGCTCTTACCAGGCTTTCTCCACATTGCTGTACAATAAACATCGACAGACAGACCAATAAATCATTAGAACCTATATATCTAGCGCATATATTGACTCAGCCAGCTGTCAGTGCAGTAGGGAACCTCAGCTGAGCTGACCTATTTCTTGCCTTGTGCAAGATTCCTTTTCCATCTCAGCTAATTGTATCTTTAGAGACAAAGAAAGAAAAGAAAACCACTTTCCTTTTCATTCCGTTCTTGTGACCTGGTTACATAAAACAAACAAACAAAAAAACCTATTTCCCCACCATTAATATATGGATCTTACTGTGGAAGATTCTTTATTAAAGAAGGTGGTGTGCATAATTCAGGAAACTATGGATTTTGTATAGATGTCTGAAGGAAGTCTTTCAGCATGGATCAATGATCTAGCATGTTTATCATTCTCATTTCAGTTCATAATAAGAGGAAGTTCCCATCTCCAGTTCATAACACAGGGTGAGAAGATGTAGTGTTGAGTAACAGTTATATCCTAAAACTAAGAATCAGCTCTCCTTAGTTCTAATCTCAGGTCTTCCATGGACGTCAATTACAGTCTGTGACTCAGTTTACTCATCTATGTTTATTCACCTCAAAAGGATGTTGTGATGTTTAATGGGTTCCTTTCGGGGGGGGGGAGGGGGTAGAACCACACCACACACTTTGTGCAGTGTTCCATCTCATCACTCCTCTTGCTCACGACATATATAGGGATATTGAGAAGAATTCCACCATTGGTATAAGTAAGAAGGTGCTCCTGGCTGGGTGTTCCTTGCAAGGGTATCATGGCTTTGGAATTCACTCTTCCACTTTTGGTCCAAACTAGCCCAAAACTGAAGACCTTCAGGATACATTTTAAAAGTTCATCTCTGCCCAAGCATTTGGGGCTATGGATGGGTGAGGGAAGGGAAGAATTGTAATTCTAAGGGTGGGGAATTGGTTGAAGGGGATGGGGTAATAATAGAATACCTGTCTCTTCTGGGACACTTCATCAGTAGATCTCAAAAAAACCTTCAATTTTTAAATTGATTTATCCTCCAAATATGTCTGTGAAGTAGGTAAGTATTATCCCTATTTTACAGATGGAGAATTGAGGCTTATGTCTGCTTTTCAGTTGGAAGTATGCCTTGTAGCATGAGTAGGCAGACTCAGCCCTTGCAAGGCTCAAGCTAAAAATAGTAGCATGGACATTGCAGCTTGGGATCCCAAGCTAACCTGACCTTCTGTGTCAGAGTTTGGGTGGATAGCCCTCTGCTCTGCCACAACTTGCACACTGCTATTTTTAGTGCACTGGCTGAAGCCCCGCAAGTGTGACTCTGTCTATGCGGGCTGGGAGGCTTGCTCCCAGCTCCAGTGTAGATATTACACCTGTGGGTGAGGTCCATATTTTTAAAAGTATTTAGTCGTTGTTTCAATGTGGTGTTGCAACACCCCATTGATAGAGGAGCCTAAATCTCAAAAGGTGATTTAGGGGCCTAGGAGCTAAAAATCCCATAATCAGTTACACATTGCAACATCAAGAGCAACAATGCCTAAATACCTTCAATAAACTGAGCCTATCTGATTTGTCCAAGGTCACACAGGAAGCTTGTGGTAGAGTTGGGACTGAACCCTGTGGGGTATCTTTAAGTAATGTCACTATTAGAGAGGGTGGATAGGTGCCCATTTTATATATATATTGCAACATATAAATGCTGTTGTAAGTGCAAAGGTTATTATTTTGTTTATGATATTGCCTGCTCATGGTACATAGTAGAAGTGGTCTCCTTACAGTTCATGCTGTTATAAACATATCACGGTTCTCATTCTGCTGAGTTGAAAAGGAACGCTGTCAAATCAAACAAAACAAAAAAAACCCACCTACCTGAGAGTTTTTTTAAAAAGCCAATTATTCCTGAAAGTAACACGTGAAAATACTAGAAGATTAGAGGAACAACCATATCCCTCAGTTTTCAGTTGGTTTCCTCTGTGTATCATCAGTTACGCTGTTTCCCCTAGACAGTCAGATTATGTTTGTATGTGGGTAGCAACAGGGGAGAAAGACAGCGAAAAGTGAGAATCTGTCATTGTAAAACCATTTAAAATGGCAGGGGGACTCAGAGTGATGGGTAATACCGGAAACTAATCTTTACAAGAGGCATTATGGTCCAGTTGATAGAACCTTGGGAAGAGGCCTGGATTCTGTTCCTGGTTCTGAAACTGACACTGCGTGCCCTTGGACAAGTCACTTCATCTCTCTATGCCTGTATTTTCCTTCTCAGCTTGCCGGTGTCTGGTCTGTTTGGATTGTAAACTTTTCAGGGGAATTACTGCCTCTTATTATGGGGTTTTACAGCAGCTAGCACAGTGAAGTTCCTGTCTTGGTTGTAGGGGGGAGTACTAGAATACAAATAAAGAATTAATTAAATAACTCATTTGAACTTGGCAAGATTTCACTTTTCTTTTTAACTGCTCCATAGTAATTATTTCCTTTAGTGACCAGTATAGGACATCCTAATAATGTCAAGTTAGCCAAGCAAGGAACTAATAAAGTAGTGGCAACTGAAGTAATGAGTATCTTTCATTGGCAAGATATACTCCAATGAAGTATAAAGCTGGAACAAACAAACAACACTTTTCCTAGGAAAATTCCAAGCTGGGTCATTACAGTTTTCTTACATCATTTATCTAGTAGTTTTCATTGGATGTTCTGTTATTCATTTCAGGCAAAATTCATCCCTGTGGTAGGAGAGTAACTTAACTGACCTAGTTGTACCGATTTACAGGAATTAATTTGACAGTGTTTCTGTTTGCCGATTTAAAAAAACAACAAAAAACAAAGAAACAAAAACAAACCACTGCATTTCACTCCAGAGTGAAATTTCAATACTGCATTTCAATACTGAGTGAGCTCCAGTCCTGCAAATAGTTAGGCATGTGCTTAGATTTGTAATCATGAGTAATCCCACTGAAGACATACTCCTTTGAGAAGTTCCACTGAAGTCAACAGGACTTCCCATGTGCCCAAAGTGAAGCAAATGTGCAAGTGTTTGCAGGAACAAGTTTTAAATATCTTTAAAGACCTTTGAGGTCCTTGTGGATAAAAGTATAAATTACTATTACTACTAATAGAGAGTTTGCTAATATCCTGGTACTCAGATATCTAAGTTCATGAAAAAAAAGATAAGACACCATTTGTAAAAAGAAAAAACAAGATTGTAAACAATCTGCCTTGTTCTTACATTTCCTGCTGCTTCCAAGCCAATAGAAAGGAATAAGGTATTTTTGCCCCAGTGTTATGTTAAAGTATTGATTTTACATTAAGGAAAATAAATGCTGGAGCATTGACAGTTGAATGTACTTCATATTAAGACTGGCAGTTGATGGATGAAGAGATACTACACTCCTTTTGTTCAGATTCAGTAGGTAAATTATTTGCCATTATGACAGTGAGGAACTGCTTAGTCAGGTCTGTCTGGAGAACTTGAACTTTCAATGTCTGGTGCTAAGGTCCAGGTCAAAATCTTTGACTTGGGCCCTGTGTTTATTTAATCCAAACAATCACTTCTAATCATACTACCTCATTTTAACAGAAAATCTATCATGCAGAAAAAAAAAAATCTTTCAAGCATTTTCTCATGGCACAGCACCAGCTTATGCTGGACCTTGTGAATTTTGCTGTCAATGGCGGCCACAGTTAGATTTTCTCTCTCCCTGGCTTTATTTTTAATTATGATCGTACAAGCAAAACTGAAAGGTTGTTGAGTCAAAGAACAGAAAGAAGGTTTAGACAATTTTTGGTTTTGCGGCTAAGTAGATACAAACCCTACAGTATCACCCTTTTATCTCCCAGGTGGGATTATTTTCAAGCAATGGCTCAACACAGCACTTTCGGGGAGATGAATTGGAGGGAGATAAGTACACAGAAGCTGATCTGCTCTACCGCTGAGACTAACCGCTACAGTTAGGCGAGATGATTAGAGACTGATTTATACTGAATGTTTGGAGGTTCATTTTGGTTAAGCATGCAAATGCTTGGATGTTTACCTGATGTTTGTTCAAGTTGATTTGAATGTTTTTGATTTAAGATGGTCATTTGCCAGTGTTTCCTGATTTGTGTCAGGTCAGCAATATGAAAAGAAGAGCCTTCCTCATGGTATTTCTGCTCCATATCATAGCATGGAGAAGCATGCACACATTTTGTTATACAAGACTAGTGAAGTCTTTTTGATATTCAAAAAGATCAAAGTCAAATTTCATCAAGATTTGGAATGAGGTTCAAGCCAGTTCTTATTTTATGGAAGCAGCTTTCACATCTTTAGTAACGAACATCCTCAGCTCAGTAGTCAAATCCTCCTTTCTTCGAGTAAGTGGTACAGCCGCATCCACCAGTGCCATGATACTCACTTCTATATAGAAAGTCATCAGGGCATACATGGCAGCATGAGTGCACACTGGGGAAGATATATGAAGTGTGCTCTAAGGGACGACGGACAGAACTGAAGTCCATTGAAGTCAGTGGAGTTACATCGGTCTGAATTGGACACATTGTTTCTGACTTTTGAACTAAAACGCGCTTGAACTAAAACGGCTTGGATGTTGAAGTACTCAAGATAAAAGTTTTTAATTTAGAATAGTGTATAATATATTTTGTGGTGAGGTATATAGCAGATGACCCTATGGAGAAGTTGTTATATGATCATGCAGCAGGAGCAATGAGAAATTGCTATGATAATATTTGTATGCAGTAGGTATGAACTAAAAGCCACAGACCATGGTACGGGACTATATACAGTTGCACCACCTCAGAACATGTGCCAGGAAATACTTGTGCCTCAGGCCAGTGCAATGACTCCACATGTGGAGGGAAAGCATAACCACGAAGATATTTGTCACATGGTGCAGCAGCATCTCTCCTAGGCACTGGAGGTGGGATGTATCAATTGTCCTGTCCCCTAGGGAGACTATCATAGGCAATGGTGCTATTCTAAAGCAGACCTTGCCCTAGGTGAAGTATAAGTTTGCCACTGTGCAAAGATTTACTGTGGCTGGGTAGGCTGCTTTCATTTCCATCTACACATCTCTTGTGAACTCACGAAGAGCCAGGCCAACATAAGCCAGCATTTTCAAAATACATAATTCTGCTGTTCTGCAACCTGACAAATAGCAACACATAACACTAAAGTGTAAGACTGACTCTATCCTATTGTACCAATTCAGTCAATACTGTGACATGAAAAGGCAGACTCTGAGCATAGGCAGGCAAGCTATTCTGCAATTCTCCCACATTTCACCTCTGTGGTTCTAGCTAAGAGGACCACTTGGCATTCTGAAGCCAAGGGAAATTAAGGACATGTCATTATGGGCCAGACTGTGAACCCCTTGCTTCCACTGGGGAGCAGTTGATCATATGAATAGTCTCATTCATGTGATGAACTGCTTACCAGTGGGAATAAAGGATTCACAATCTGGCTCTCTGGAAACAGTATTAATAGAGGTCCCTAAATATATGAAAGCTAGGTTGTGCGTAAATATTGTGCAAAAAGATTTAAAGACTTGATATGGAAAAAATATTTTAAGTATTCCTCTCCCATCCCCATCAGAGTATTAGAGGGCCTATTACTCCTGTCACTTACACTGGTGTAAGTCAGGAGTAACTCCATTAAAGTCAGTGTAAATATCAGTATATATGAGAGATCCAATAATTTTTTAATGCACTCTGTTCAATACCCACACAGAATATACTGTTGCATAGTTCTGAAATGGAGGACACAAAAAGGTATATATGTGGTGGGTAACATTCTAGGACTGAATGCTGGGGATTAAGATCATTCCACATGCAAAAAATGTCAGGTTTAAATTAGATAAGAATGTCATTTGGGCACCTTAGCTGGACTGATAAAATGTTGTATATACCTGTATAAAAGCTAGAGAATTTAAAATCAATCACTGGGGAAAGCAGATAGGTCAACTAAGTGCCTTCCTATTAGCTGTGCTGTGCCTGACAGAAATAGGACAGAGAAGAATGTTTCTTTCTTGGCGCACATGGGGTTCTGTTGATGTCATCTGAATTTTATTCTGCACTGCTTATGCACTGTTGCCTGAAGGAGCCCTGAAGTCTTGAGGTAAATACAGTAACTTAAAGCTTTTTCACTGAGCCATATCCCTGCCAATCTATTATCAAGATAATGGGCTCCTCTTTTCAGGCTATTATTTCTATGAAAATTGCCCCCCAAACCATACTATGCTAAAATAAAGAGTCACAAGAAAAGAAATTCCAAGTTATGGATCATTCTAAATGTTTTATTTAAAGTCCTATGCCTAAACACAATATTTTAGATAGTGAAGGGACAATTTCCAGTGGTTGGATTATTATTAGAAATGGCTGGAAAGGAGGGAAATCACCACAATGATGTTGGAGTTTTGTCGCTTTCTGACCCGTTTTAGTGGCAATTTTTTTTATATTGAAATGTCAAAAAGTTGTGATAAAATTTATTTTTGATTGACAAATTCTGACCAGCTAGATAACTGATTAAAAACTGATTTTCCTCCTCACAAATATTTAGTCAAAAAATGGGGGGTGGAGGGGTTTGTATTGTGGAAAAGTCCCCATGCCCCCCCCCCCCCGGGTCAAAATTCAAAATTTGAATAATGTCAACTAGCTAATACCTCAAAATGTTATATAACTCCAAAGTTGCTTCAGATCAACCTCCTCGATAATCTTCCCTAACAAGAAGGGATTTAGACAGAGGGTTATGACCAGTGAATCAAGAGGATTGCTTATCTAGAAACTCAACAAGCACGTGTTTAAATGAGGTTGGAATTCTACCATTCTATAGCAAAGTGTTAACAAGTTCAAGGAGGGATAGACCCAAAAGACAATACTTCCCTGTTTTGATTTGTTAGCCATATGGCTTAAAGGTGGGTGAGAATCTTTTATTAGATTAACTTCTGTTGGCAAGACACAAGTTTTCAAGCTTACACAGAGCTCGTGGCTCCAACACAACTGCATGTGGCCTAAACATCTAACTCACAAGTTATGCACCAAAGTTTCATTAGAACCATCACCTCAACTTATCAAAACTAGCCTAAACTCAGAAAAAGTAATTGACTCTTTCTGTTTCAGACATGGAGCTGCTCAAACAAACAAGCCAACACAGTCCAAATCAGATTGATTTTGCCTGTGAACTATAAAAACTGTTTCCAAGAAGAGACAATATGGTTGTCAACTAGGGTGAGATTTTGTGGATGCTGTTGTAGAAGAGAATAAAGCTTTCTTAATTTCCAACACAGCCTCAGCACAGGACCTCAAAAACTTACTTTGCTACAAGTGAATTTTGGAGGAATCTTTGATCCATGTTGATTTGCTCATATTCTTTTAACTGGGGTTTAATTCCCTGGTAGTTCAGATTTCCATAGAAGATTTTTCCAAAGCTGAATGTTTTGAGCTCCTTTCTTCACATCATTCTCTTCCTTTTTCTTTCCAATACAACCTGTTTTCTCCTGATTCATCCTTCCTAGCCCTCAATTCCCTCTTTCCAACACCCCAAAGGCTCCACAGTCCCCTCTCCTCAAACTCTATTAGGCCCCTACTCCTAATTCTACATTCCTCAATATAGACTGCAGAAATGCTGGACCTTCTCAAGGGCTTAGCCAGCTGCTCTGACATACTCCCAGAGTAATGTTTTTTACTAGAAAATGTTCAAGTTGCTCCTTCTGAACATGATGTTTTCAAAAGGGTCAAGAATAGATCCAGAAATTTGAAGGCCAAAGAAAGGAGTTAATGTGACAGCTCAGCTCACAAAACAAATGCATATTTATCACATATCAAGACCCTTATTCAAAAGGGCTATTTTGGTCAAATGAAGTTTTGAATTGCCTTAAACAAATCCTTTAACTTGTGTTCCTGTCCAAAGACTTGAATATTTCATTGCAACTCTGTGTCTATGCCTTCTGCAATTAGCTTGTAAGGAAGTTATCCTCAGTTTTCTCCACACCATGTGAAGGAATCTCTGGTTTTAGTGGAGGATTGCATACAGAAAGCTGCATTTCCTTTTGTCTTCTCTGTGGCAGAGTTAGAAATGTTTTAATGTATTTTCATATGTATGATGTCATCAAAACAAGATAGCAAGGTTTAGTGGCCTCACTTATACAAATCTGCCAGTGTGGTAAAATCCACTCATTCAACAGGTAAGACTATTCAGAGGGAAACTTCTTGGCCAAGAAATCTATTCAATATTTCTTCTCCTCTGTTTCAACCCTTGCTTCAAAGCTCTCATAAAATGGTACTTTGAATAGGATACTGCTATATCCTATAGCCTACATAGGAGATTTTCCCCCCATATTTGCAACCAGATTTAAGTTGTACATTTATAATACAGTGTTAGCCATTTGTGCCATACATTTTGCACTGTTTTCAGCAGATACTTCTTCACCTTACATTAAATAGTGTTTTTTTACATAAATTCTCTTAAGTGAATTTTGCACTTACAACTTGTAGACTATGTAGCTCTTGGAACCCTCTATTTATCCACAGAATAGGTACAGCACAGATAGCACTGAAAGTTCCCCAGACAGGCAAAAATGTGGGGAAAAAAGTCAATACTTAAGTGATGCCAGCTAAATATTAGAGACAATGAGAAACAGGTGTGTGTAAATAAAATATTCATTTAGACAGCAGGAGATTAGCAAGCCTAGGGAACTTTTAGGACAATTACAATTGTTTCCTATTCTCCTTTGCACATGAGAATTATATTTCATTATATATGTAGGTTTAAAAAAAGTTTGTATATATGAAATAGGCAATTATAAATGCCATTACCTCCTTTCACATGCATATATTTATATCAATATTTTAACATTTGGAAGATATTCTTCGGTTATTGTTATTTGTATTACAGCAGCATTTGGAAGAGTTAAAGATCTGGGCCGCACTGTGGTACATATACATCGTAACAGACAGTCCCTGTCCTGAGGCGCTTACACTGTCAGACAAGAAAGGCAAATGGTGTGAAAAAAGAAGTACTATTTTCTTCATTTTACAGATGGGGAACTGAGGCACAAAGATTAAAATTTGGTCTACACTAAAGATTTGACCCAGTTATTACAGACTTTGAAATACCCATTCTGGTGAAAACCCCACATATAAACATGGAAAGCTTCTTTAAACTCCAGGTTGGGGGTTGAGGAAGAATATTTTAGTCCTTATGCCCAACATTCCATTGGCACACTGCATCACAAAAGCACCATCACTAATTGGCATTCGGTAGACACTTGCACAATAGGAAAGGGACTGAAACCACTAGACTTACATTATACACACTATCAAACTTCCATCAAATACTAATTATTTTCAAACGCTGCCAACCTGGACTAGATTTGAACTAGTGACAGACATGAAGACACTCTATAGTCTATTACTAATCCTCTGAGTCATCTCAGTATTCAGCCTTCACACATTTTTAAAAGCCATATTTGTTGGGATCAAACAGCTGCCCTCTTCATACGGATGTTCCACTGCAGCTCATAGTCCTCTGTTCAGGATGCTTGAATTTATAAGCGGCATTAATCACTATGCCATGGTGCACCCATACACTTGTTTTCTGACAGCAGAAAAAAATTCAACCACCATCTAATTAAGGGAGCTCAGTTAACTGTTTTTTCCCCCTCTAGCCTAGTTACAATGTGAATTGCGTGTCAGAAGGATGAAAGATACCAAGCTAAAAATGCACATATCACTTATTTGGCATGTTGCTTTTATGCCACAGCCCTGCAAAGTGGGCAGTGTGAAGCCACACCACTCCAAGAACACTTGTCATAAATATAAAGGGAAGGGTAAACACCTTTAAAATCCCTCCTGGCGAGAGGAAAAACTCTTTCACCTGTAAAGGGTTAAGAAGCTAGGATAACCTCGCTGGCACCTGACCACAATGACTAATGAGGAGACAAGATACTTTCAAAGCTGGGGGGGGGAACAAAGGGTCTGGGTCTGTCTGCGTGATGCTTGTGCTGGGGACAGAACAGGAATAGAGTCTTAGAATTTAGTAAGTAATCTAGCTAGATATGCATTAGATTATGATTTCTTTAAATGGATGAGAAAATAAGCTGTGCTGAATGGAATGGATAGTCTTGTTTTTGTGTCTTTTTGTAACTTAAGGTTTTGCCTATAGGGATTCTCTATGTTTTGAATCTAATTACCCTGTAAGGTATTTACCATCCTGATTTACAGAGGTGATTCTTTTTTACTCTGTCTTCTATTAAAATTTTTCTTTTAAGAAATGGAATGTTTTTTCATTGTTCTTAAGATCCAAGGGTTTGGGTCTGTGGTCACCTATGCAAATTGGTGAGGATTTTTATCAAACCTTCCCTAGGAAGGGGGGTGCAAGGTTTTGGTGAGGATACTGGGGGGAAAGACGTTTCCAAACGGGCTCTTTCCTAATAAAATAAAACCGGTTAGACGTTTGGTGGTGGCAGCGAAAGTCCAAGGGCAAAAGGTAAAATAGTTTGTACCGTGGGGAAGTTTTAACCTAAGCTGGTAAAAGTAAGCTTAGGAGGTTTTCATGCAGGTCCCCACATCTGTATCCTAGAGTTCAGCGTGGGGAAGGAACCTTGACAACACCAATGGAGAGTTTGTGCATCAAGATGTCAGTGTCTCTCTGGGGCTGTTTTGTGTGTGCAGTCTGCTCTATCCATGGCTCTGCTCAGTGTGCTGGCCCAGTTCTGTAGCCTGTGCAGAGGTGGTTATGGAGCTTGGTCCTGTACTCTCCTCCTCTTGCCTTTTATGGCATCCTGCACTTCCTCCCCTGCCCCCACCAAACGTAAATTTAAACAGAAAATATTTTATCCATTTTAATACCTGACAGAATGACTTCTTCAGTCCGTGTGTGTGTGTGTGTGTGTATATATATATATAGAGAGAGAGAGAGAGAGAGAGATGGAAGAGGCATATGATTTGGCCCTTTATAGGAACATAGGGTTGCCAACTTCCTACTAGCATAAAACCGAACACCCTTGCCCCGCCCCACCCCTCCTCTGAGGCCCCATTCCCCACTCACTCCATTCCCCCCTCCCCCCCGTCGCTCACTCTCTCCACCTTCACTCACTTGCTCATTTTCACCAGGCTGGCTCAGGGGGTTGGGGTGCAGGAGGGGGTGAGGGCTCCAGCCGGAGGTGCGGGGGGCCAGAAATGAAGAGTTCAGGGTGTGGGATGGGGCTCCGGGGTGAGGCAGTGGATTGGGATATGGGAGGGGGTGAGGCTCTGGGGTGGGGACAGGGATGAGGGATTTGGGGTATAAGAGGGGGCTGGAGGACTTGGAATTCAGGAGAGGGTTCCAGGTTGTGGCAGGGGATTGAGGTACAGGGGTGTGTGAGAGCTCTGGCTGGGGGTGTGGGCTCTGGGGTTGGGCTGGTGATGAAGGGTTTGAGGTGCAGGAAGATGCTCCAGGCTGGGATTGAGGAGGTTCAGAAGGCAAGAGGGGGATCAGGGCTAGGGCAGGAAGTTCAGTGGGTGGGAAGGGGTCAGGGTGCAGGCTCCGGGCGGGGCTTACCTTAAGCAGCTCCTGGACGCAGCAGCATGTCCCCTCCAGCTCCTATGCAGAGGTGCAGCTAGGTGGCTCTGTGCACTGCCCTGTCCGTAGGTGTGCTCCTGCCGCTCCCAGTGGCTGCGGTTCCCAGCCAATGGGAGCTGCAGAGCCAGCACTTGGGGGAGGACGCTAAGCCCCGTGGCTGCCCCTGTGTGTAGGAAGCAAAATGGGGACATCCTGCTGCTTCCAGGATCCAGGCAGAGCCACAGCAGGCAAGGGAGCCGCCAGGGTCCCTTTTTGATTAGTGTTCCGGTCGCCCAGACACCTGGCAATCCTAACACTGGACTCTAGCTCAGAGGCAGGAATCCCTTATCTAAAACTATGCTTTCTCTGCCCTTTACTCATCAATAATAATTTGAAGAAACCACATGGGCACAATTACCATTTTTAATAGAAAGGGAGAGATAGTATGCAAGGCCTAGCTACATATTCTGTTCTGACATGGTGACGTCTGGGACTCAGAAGATTGTGAAACCTCTAGTAGCTCACGCTAACTAAAACAATTCCTGTATACTACAGAATGCGTATGGGGGCAGGGAAGGTTAGGGGGGACCTCTGGTTGTACGTAGGCTCATGCCCCTCCCCCACCACTGCTATGGATAAAGGTCATGTGAAGTAGAATTCTGTACGGTACAGGGGAACAAAGCCCACCTGTGCCCTCTCCCCATTGTCTGCTGCCCTGTCTATTTGAACTTCAGCAAGCTATTATCTTTAGGACCTTCTATATCCATGAGTTGTTGGGTGAAAACAGATTTTGGCCATGGTACATTTAAGAACAAACACTTATATGGTCAAGATCATCCCTCTCACAGGGCAAACTCCCCACCAAAGTGCCTTTTCTTGCCAGGGCATGGCATTACAAGTTCTTCCACGGAAGCACTGCTTGTCATGTGTCCTCCAGTGCTCAGCCATCTGGAGCTTCCACACACTGACCTTTCAGCAAGGTCACCTTTCAGTTCAGTCTCTTTCCAGCATAACTGAAGAGTCCAAAAAGAACATACCTAAAGTCTATTGGCCTTTATGCCAGGTCTTCAGCCCCCACCGGGGACTCCTCAGTCTCTGTCTTTTTTAGTCCTGAGACACGTATTTCTCCCCTTGCTGGGGGAGGAATAGGGGAATTCAGGCCTCCCACTCCTCTGGGTTCCAGGCCAGGGACTACAGGTTAGGCATAGGCACTGCTCCTCACCATTCTTCACTTCCCTGGGCTGTTTTTTCTACCTTTTCCCTGTTTGCCCATGTCTCCCACAGGACTACAGACTCCCACCCTGAAGTTCTGTCTCCTTGCACAACTTCTTCTAAGCCAGCTATTGAGGAATTTCCTCAAGGCTACTCTCAGCTTCCCTAGCAGCAACCCTTCTCTACCTGCTCTGCAGCCTTTAATGACACCTGTTGCTAATTAGCCCCCTTAGTCACAGATGGAGGGGTAATTGGTCCATCTGCTTTCCTGGCTGCTCAAGTCAAGGGTCCAAAGACCCCATTACAATCCCCTCTGAGAAATAAAAAACCCACCACATGGGACTCTGGAAACATCCCAACCTGTGTCTGTTTTATCAATTGTGGGATGGGGTTATGCCTTTCTGTCATATTTCTCCTAGACTGACAGCCATGCCAGGCACATAATATGTCTGCTCCTGGTGCTTTTCCAGCTGCATGAGATGCTGAAGATTACTGCTCCATCTCATTTTTTTTTTTAAATGACCATTCAGGCCTTGAATCTTGACCTTAACCTCTTTCAGGCAAGATTTTGACAAGAACATATAGCATGCTTTCGTGTGTGTGTGTGTGTGTGTGTGTGTGTGTGTGAGAGAGAGAGAATTTCTTCTCACAGTCCTGCAATCAAGAGTACTTTACCTAGTGAGAAATAGGATATAAATTTAAAGGCCACTTGCAGCTGTTTCAGACAATTTGTAAAAGCAGCTGTTTATCTAATCAATGAAGATTACCTGGGCTATCTAAATTTTGACCAGAGTGTATTTTCGTTATGTAATCTGTGCCCAGGCTCTTCTTGTGATTACAGCACACAAGTGGGAGAGAGCATTGTAATATTGAATAGTTGCAGAAGGTCATGTACTGTAATGTTAAAGGGTTAATCAATTGTTTTTATTTGTTAGGAGACAAACAAATGAACAATAGACTGTGGCACAATCTGGCATTTTCTTAAACCTTAACCAACAAAGTTATGACTTTCAGTATCTTTGGGATCATTCTTCTAAGCACTCTGCATTTGTAGATCTGCTGGAACTGCTGTTTCTTGAAAGATGAATGTGACCAAAAAAGGTATTGTGCTGCATGCTTTAAAAGGCCTTCACTTGAAAATCATTTAGATGTAAGGACTAGAAATTCCCCAGAGAGAGCATGCAGCTCTAATGCTGCACCTCACAACATTAAGCTTTCTGGGGTCTCCAAACTATTCTGTTCTGAGGGATCTCAGCAATGGCATACAGAAAACTGAAAACTTATTTCTTGGAACATTTTGGGGCATACACTATGCAATCTCTAAATATCTAACTAAACATAGATTTAAAAATTACCCTGACACATATTTACAGTGTGCTGGCACTTGATTTAAGTCAAAGTTCAAAGCTTCCAAATTTATTTATTCAAATAATTCCTGAGAGCCTAAACCTGCACTACAATAATAAAAATGGAGGATAAACAGACAGGTATAATGTATGGAGTCAAGGCATTTGGGGAGCCAAAAATCTCCTTCCATTTAACTTCTTTCCCGTATTTCACCTTCCTTGAAAATGACTAAGGCAGCTTCATTTTACCAGCTGTTTTTAAATTGCTCCTTAAGGCTGATTTTGTAAAACTTCTTTGATATTTCATGGCATGTTAAAGACTAATAGATTTATTTGGGCATAAACTTTCATGGGCAAAAAACCCACTTCTTCAGATGCACCTGAAGAAGTGGGTTTTTAACCAACGAAAGCTAACTAAGGGTATGTCTACACTACGGAATAAGGTCGAATTTATAGAAGTCGGTTTTTTAGAAATCGGTTTTATATATTCGAGTGTGTGTGTCCCCACAGAAGTGCATTAAGTGCATTAACTCGGCGGAGTGCTTCCACAGTACCGAGGCTAGAGTCGACTTCCGGAGCGTTGCACTGTGGGTAGCTATCCCACAGTTCCCGCAGTCTCCGCTGCCCATTGGAATTCTGGGTTGAGATCCCAATGCCTGATGGGGCTGAAACATTGTCGCAGGTGGTTCTGGGTACATATCGTCAGTCCCCCCTTCCCTCCCTCCCTCCGTGAAAGCAAGGGCAGACAATCGTTTCGCGCCTTTTTTCCTGAGTTACCTGTGCGGACGCCATACCACCGCAAGCATGGAGCCCGCTCAGGTAACCGTCACCGTATGTCTCCTGGGTGCTGGCAGACGCGGCACAGCATTGCTACACAGTAGCAGCAACCCATTGCCTTGTGGCAGCAGACGGTACAATACGACTGGTAGCCGTCCTCGTCATGTCCGAGGTACTCCTGTTCGCCTGTGTGAGGTCGATCAGGAGCGCCTGGGCAGACATGGGCGCAGGGACTAAATTTTTAGTGACTTGACCAGGTCATTCTCTTTAGTCCGGCAGTCAGTCCTATTGAACCGTCTTATGGTGAGCAGGCAGGCAATATGTCCTTCTGCACCGTCTGCTGCCAGCCAAAGATGTAAAAGATAGATGGAGTGGATCAAAACAAGAAATAGACCAGATTTGTTTTGTACTCATTTGCCTTCTCCCCTGTCTAGGGGACTCATTCCTCTAGGTCACACTGCAGTCACTCACAGAGAAGGTGCAGCAAGGTAAATCTAGCCATGTATCAATCAGAGGCCAGACTAACCTCCTTGTTCCAATAAGAACAATAACTTAGGTGCACCATTTCTTATTGGAACCCTCCGTGAAGTCCTGCCTGAACTACTCCTTGATGTAAAGCCACCCCCTTTGTGGATTTTAGCCCCCTGAAGCCAACTCTGTAAGCCGTGTCGTCAGTCGCCCCTCCCTCCGTCAGAGCAACGGCAGACAATCGTTCCGTGCCTTTTTTCTGTGCGGACGCCATACCAAGGCAAGCATGGAGTCCGCTCAGCTCACTTTGGCAATTAGGAGCACATTAAACACCACACGCATTATCCAGCAGTATATGCAGCACCAGAACCTGGCAAAGCGCTACCGGGCGAGGAGGCGACGTCAGCGCGGTCACGTGAGTGATCAGGACATGGACACAGATTTCTCTGAAAGCATGGGCCCTGCCAATGCATGCATAATGGTGCTAATGGGGCAGGTTCATGCTGTGGAACGCCGATTCTGGGCTCGGGAAACAAGTACAGACTGGTGGGACCGCATAGTGTTGCAGGTCTGGGACGATTCCCAGTGGCTGCGAAACTTTCGCATGCGTAAGGGCACTTTCATGGAACTTTGTGACTTGCTTTCCCCTGCCCTGAAGCGCATGAATACCAAGATGAGAGCAGCCCTCACAGTTGAGAAGCGAGTGGCGATAGCCCTGTGGAAGCTTGCAACGCCAGACAGCTACCGGTCAGTTGGGAATCAATTTGGAGTGGGCAAATCTACTGTGGGGGCTGCTGTGATGCAAGTAGCCCACGCAATCAAAGATCTGCTGATATCAAGGGTAGTGACCCTGGGAAATGTGCAGGTCATAGTGGATGGCTTTGCTGCAATGGGATTCCCTAACTGTGGTGGGGCCATAGACGGAACCCATATCCCTATCTTGGCACCGGAGCACCAAGCCGGCGAGTACATAAACCGCAAGGGGTACTTTTCAATAGTGCTGCAAGCTCTGGTGGATCACAAGGGACGTTTCACCAACATCAACGTGGGATGGCCGGGAAAGGTACATGACGCTCGCATCTTCAGGAACTCTGGTCTGTTTCAAAAGCTTCAAGAAGGGACTTTATTCCCAGACCAGAAAATAACTGTTGGTGATGTTGAAATGCCTATATGTATCCTTGGGGACCCAGCCTACCCCTTAATGCCATGGCTCATGAAGCCGTACACAGGCAGCCTGGACAGCAGTCAGGAGCTGTTCAACTACAGGCTGAGCAAGTGCAGAATGGTGGTGGAATGTGCATTTGGACGTTTAAAGGCGCGCTGGCGCAGTTTACTGACTCGCTTAGACCTCAGCGAAACCAATATTCCCACTGTTATTACTGCTTGCTGTGTGCTCCACAATATCTGTGAGAGTAAGGGGGAGACGTTTATGGCGGGGTGGGAGGTTGAGGCAAATCGCCTGGCTGCTGGTTACGCGCAGCCAGACACCAGGGCGGTTAGAAGAGCACAGGAGGGTGCGATACGCATCAGAGAGGCTTTGAAAACCAGTTTCATGACTGGCCAGGCTACGGTGTGAAAGTTCTGTTTGTTTCTCCTTGATGAAACCCCCCGCCCCTTGGTTCACTCTACTTCCTTGTAAGCTAACCACCCTCCCCTCCTCCCTTTGATCACTGCTTGCAGAGGCAATAAAGTCATTGTTGCTTCACATTCATGCATTCTTTATTCATTCATCACACAAATAGGGGGATGACTACCAAGGTAGCCCAGGAGGGGTGGTGGAGGAGGGAAGGAAAATGCCACACAGCACTTTAAAAGTTTACAACTTTAAAATTTATTGAATGACAGCCTTCTTTTTTTTAGGCAATCCTCTGTGGTGGAGTGGCTGGTTGGCCGGTGGCCCCCCCACCGCGTTCTTGGGCGTCTGGGTGTGGAGGCTATGGAACTTGGGGAGGAGGGCGGTTGGTTACACAGGGGCTGTAGTGGCAGTCTGTGCTCCAGCTGCCTTTGCTGCAGCTCAACCATACACTGGAGCATACTGGTTTGGTCCTCCAGCAGCCTCAGCATTGAATCCTGCCTCCTCTCATCACGCTGCCGCCACATTCGAGCTTCAGCCCTCTCTTCAGCCCGCCACTTACTCTCTTCAGCCTGCCACCTCTCCTCCTGGTCATTTTGTGCTTTCCTGCAGTCTGACATTATTTGCCTCCACGCATTCGTCTGTGCTCTGTCAGTGTGGGAGGACAGCATGAGCTCGGAGAACATTTCATCTCGAGTGCGTTTTTTTTTCTTTCTAATCTTCACTAGCCTCTGGGAAGGAGAAGATCCTGTGATCATTGAAACACATGCAGCTGGTGGAGAAAAGAAAAGGGACAGCGGTATTTAAAAAGACACATTTTATAAAACACTGGCTACACTCTTTCAGGGTAAACCTTGCTGTTAACATTACATACATAGCACATGTGCTTTCGTTACAAGGTCGCATTTTGCCTCCCCCCACCGCGTGGCTACCCCCTCAACCCTCCCCCCTCCCTGTGGCTAACAGCGGGGAACATTTCTGTTCAGCCGCAGGCAAACAGCCCAGCAGGAATGGGCTCCTCTGAGTGTCCCCTGAAGAAAAGCACCCTATTTCAACCAGGTGACCATGGATTATATCTCACTCTCCTGAGGATAACACACGAACGGATGTTGCTTGAACGCCAGCAAACATACACTGCAATGCTTTATTGTACAATGATTCCCGAGTACGTGTTACTGGCCTGGAGTGGTAAAGTGTCCTACCATGAAGGACGCAATAAGTCTGCCCTCCCCAGAAACCTTTTGCAAAGGCTTTGGGAGTATATCCAGGAGAGCCGTGAATGCCAGGGCAAAGTAATCCTTTCACATGCTTGCTTTTAAACCATGTATAGTATTTTAAAAGGTACACTCACCGGAGGTCCCTTCTCCGCCTGCTGGGTCCAGGAGGCAGCCTTGGGTGGGTTCGGGGGATACTGGCTCCACGTCCAGGGTGAGAAACAGTTCCTGGCTGTCGGGAAAACCGGTTTCTCCGCTTGCTTGCTGTGAGCTATCTACAACCTCGTCATCATCATCATCTTCTTCGTCCCCAAAACCTGCTTCCGTATTGCCTCCATCTCCATTGAAGGAGTCAAACAACACGGCTGGGGTAGTGGTGGCTGAACCCCCTAAAATGGCATGCAGCTCATCATAGAAGCGGCATGTTTGGGGCTCTGACCCGGAGCGGCCGTTCGCCTCTCTGGTTTTCTGGTAGGCTTGCCTCAGCTCCTTCAGTTTCACGCGGCACTGCTTCGGGTCCCTGTTATGGCCTCTGTCCTTCATGCCCTGGGAGATCTTGACAAAGGTTTTGGCATTTCGAAAACTGGAACGGAGTTCTGATAGCACGGATTCCTCTCCCCATACAGCGATCAGATCCCGTACCTCCCGTTCGGTCCATGCTGGAGCTCTTTTGCGATTCTGAGACTCCATCATGGTCACCTCTGCTGATGAGCTCTGCATGGTCACCTGCAGCTTGCCACGCTGGCCAAATAGGAAATGAGATTCAAAAGTTCGCGGTTCTTTTCCTGTCTACCTGGCCAGTGCATCTGAGTTGAGAGTGCTGTCCAGAGCGGTCAAAATGGAGCACTCTGGGATAGCTCCCGGAGGCCAATACCGTCAAATTGTGTCCACAGTACCCCAAATTCGACCCAGCAAGGCCGATTTAAGCCCTAATCCACTTGTCAGGGGTGGAGTAAGGAAATCGATTTTAAGAGCCCTTTAAGTCGAAATAAAGGGCTTCATCGTGTGGACGGGTGCAGGTTTACATCGATTTAATGCTGCTAAATTCGACCTAAAGTCCTAGTGTAGACCAGGGCTAAGACTAACATGGCTACCCCTCTGATACTTGATATTTTATGGATCTACAGTTTTATGAGCACCATAAATGCCACAAACTACAGAAATGGCATAATATTTTGACAGAAAGTCTTTTCCTGAATCAGGGTGAAACTTGTGTTACTCGATGGTAAAACCTATTAATACTTTTATTCCTACCTAAATTTCACCAGGCTCCCTAACATGATGAAAGGATTAGTACAACATTCCCCAGGGTGCTCTATAATACAGGTTTTTATTATTTAAGTGTTCTTTTTTTTCCTGAGCAATCTCTTCATGACCGATATACAGTGTACCACTTCCAGCGTTATGTCAGCTAAATTAAAGCTAAAAAAGACTGTTCTTAGCTTGTACATGGCTTTCTTCAAAAAGTACTAATAAGTAAGGCAACAGAGAATAACAAAGACAAGGAGACAAATTTTATTATTTTCTTCCAGCTATACCAAGAGATGCTTTACAGTGAAAAGTAAAATCTTTTAATTTTATATGTTTCAAAGGAAACTATAATCGCATATGGTCAAATAGCATAACTTCTGGCAAAGATAAATGTAGAATACAGGATACTTGTGCTATTTCATAGCATGGCTGAAAATGAAGCTTCCTAAAATAAATAATAAAAATAAATAATAATAATAATAATAAAAAATCATTCCATTAGGGGAAGATCAATTTGTATCTGATTCTTCACATTAGATCATTTGTTTGTTTTTATGATCTACCACCTCAATCTATGTAGAATTCCAAAGAAACAGAAGACCCCCTCGTTCCCTGTAGTATAACCTCTCACATCATAGCATCCCTTCAGATAGCACAGAATAGCCTCAAAACTACCCCTCAGATGCTTCTGTTAAATTGAGTCTCTGCAAAATAAACTACTACACTAATAATGAATAATATAACAATTGCCCAATCTAATTTCCCTGGGAGTCTTTCCATTGATTTCAATGTGTTATGGCAAAAATGCAGACCTGTTCCATTTTGTAGCCATGGTACATCTTCCATAAACAGTTTCTAGATAAGAGTAATTTTGATCTACCAGAACTTTTCCAAACATTCTCATCTTAGCATAAATATTTGCATGCTCACTATTGGCCACTACAAAGTATGAAATTTCAACAGCTGCAGCCTGGTCTAACACTACAAAGCATAGAAGTAACTAACCACCACTATTGAGATTAGAAACTCAGCAATATCTTCTGTGTAGTCCCTAACCTCTTCATTGACAGTGATGCTGTGTCACAGCTTTATAGCAATCACTATGCTACTAAACTGTGTAGTGTGAACTCCAACTCCTGAAAGACATGGAATTTTTTGTTGTTTGCTTTTTCCACATGGGCAGTTTCCAAACTCTAGTCATTCACCACTGGTGGTCCACAGAGTACTTGCAAGCTATTCAACAGAGAGCTACTGTTCACATGCTGATGGCTGTCCTAACTTGTTTTCTTCTGCTTTCCCAGGTGTCTATGTTCATTAAAAAAACAGGGGTGGGTGGGCAGCTACACCATTTGAAAAACATGTAAAGATTGGCAGCGACAGTATGCAAGATGAAATATTATCATCTACCGTCATTGCTTTTATCTAGGGTTGGTCAAAAAATTTCTGTCTAAATTGCTTTCTGACAGAAAATTGAGTTTTGACTAAACAATTTTTTCCCAAATAGTGTCTGCTTTCCATGGCAACTTTTGACTTATATCTATCTATCTATCTATCTATAGATAAAGATATAGACAGTCAGAAATGTCACTGAAGTGCATCAAAGGAGTTGCAGTTTGGGTGCCCCATTTCCCAATTTTCCATGGGCTGAGTTCCGCAGCTGGACTATATTTCCTATAATGCACCAATGCCAGGAACTCCTATGATATATTGTGGTGGCTCAGGAAGAGGGAGACCATGATGTATCATGGGAGATATCCTCCAGGCAGGTAAATAGTATGTACGCTGCATAAGTAAGGGTGACACAATCTGGCATTATATGTGATATGCAACATATTGTGAAATTATTTATTTCAGTACAAAGAAGCCAAACATATACACACATCAAATTACTTTCATGCTGGTCTCAGACGGGAAGTTCTGACCAGCTGCCTTGGTGAAAATACTCAATGTAAGTTAATTACAGCTGATTTTGAAAATCAGCAAATATAGCACAATTTCATTTATTGTAAGAGTTTACATTTCAACTTACTATAGATATATTTGCTCCATAAAAGTACCATGTGCCAAATTGTGCTCTTGGTTACACCAGTGATGGCTTTATATACTCTGCAACAAGCTTAACCACCAATATAGTTTTTGTGACATTTTTGCACAACTAGATGGAAATTCTGTGGCAGTTTCACTAAATTTAATATTTTTCACTGCCCCTCCTTTCGGCAACCTAAGGAGATATGGATGTTCAGTTCCCATTAATTTCAATGGGAACACAACATCCAATTTCCTTGGGAGGCTTTGAAAAATCTCAGCTTGAATCTTTAATGTGCAGCAGAATGTTATGTTGAAGATACATCATAGCATTGTAATAATTGTCATGGGTAAAGGATAGTAGGGTTTTTCTGGCAATTTGGAAAGGGTGGGAGGGAGTTAGGGATTCTGACATCAACACATTACCTGAATGCTTCTGGTAAAATGATCAGCAGTTAGCATTGTTGGCATTTATTTAATCATCATTAGATTTCAGTTATCATTTCATTTAAATGAATGGGAGCAGTCTACACCTCTGTTAAAGTATTGTTTCATAAGGTTTGTGAGCTGAATAGGATGACAAAGTTGCACCAATTTATAATTGATTCATGGTTTGAAGGTTTGCTCTGAAATCATACAATCTAGAATTTTTTTACAATAACATTTTGGATTCTGCATATATGTCCATCAGTGTATTCTTTAACAAATTCTTTGGCCACAGAATTGTGGATCAAACAGGTCTCTGTTTTTATTCATGAAAAATATTTTAAATAACCCTTTGCTTCTGGCAAAGTCAGCACTTTCAGATGTCATCTGTAACAGTGAGGAAAAACACTTTATCACAAATATAAAATCATCCAATTTTGCCTTATATGGGAAACATACACAGACCTTTATTAGAGAGCACTAAAATCATCTGAAGATTATTGCACATTTAAACATGTACTTAACTCTGAATGCATTGTTGGCCATTGACCTATGACCCTGTCCAACTTCAGGAAAGGAATTTGTTTATTGTTATGCTATGGGATATATTGTAAATACGTTATAATAGTAATAGGTTTATGGTGTTATTAAAGTGAAGTACATTGAAAGCAAGTAAGGAATCCTAATATAATAAGAATATTAGGCTTTGCTGCAGTATAAGGTAGTGTTTGCTAGTGTGACAGGCTTGCAAAGATTTGATCCAGTGTTATAAACTACTCACTTTCACGCAGAATGGCAAGGAAGTTAACCATAGAAAAACAGATACCCTGTATGATTGCATAAATACGGTTTGAGGGCCTTTTGCAATATAGTTGCTAGGCAGTTAAACCATATTAACATATAAGACTTATTTTAAAATACTGATTGGTGCAAACTGTTTAGGTTAGTAATTGGAAGCTTGATTATGGTTACTCGGAATACCACATATGGATAAGGGGCAGGAATACAGTTTATTATGACAATGAAAAGGTCAAATATGGTCATTATCTGGATGATTATATAAAAAAATAGATATAAAATGTCTGGGTACCCTCCCTAAGATTAGCCTCATCAGGTCTCTGAAAGGGTGTAAAATGAATCACGACCAACTCTCTGATGTGCTCCATTGACAATTTCTCATATCTTTCTTTGTAATCTTTCTCCATAAGGTTGTAAGTCTTCACAATAAAAGATTGTAAGTATGAACAATGAAGGAAACTTTCCAGTATTTCTCCTATTCTTATACATATTGATTTTTCTAATTCAATTTTATTTGTCTGTATTAACTAACACTCATAAGTTTGTGTGTGTTTCACCAATTTCATCTTCTTAGTTAATTCTAAGTAGCTATCTGAGTAACAAATCTGTTATTTGTACCATATTGTACCTCAATAAATATTTTTTATAATTCCAATAACCAATCAGGCTGCAAAGAGGAAAGAGAGGAAGAGGAAATGAGTCAGCACATGCTTAAGTGCTTTGCTGAATTGAGACCTATCTGATGGATACATTGTCTCACAGATCAAAAGTTTATGGCAGTTTTTTTAATACATTGATACATTGAAGACTGGCAGTTAGTGCAATATAGTTTTGTACTGTGTTTGATTGTGTGTTTATAAAGTTCCTGTACTCGGTGATCCCCCCAAGGCCAATGAATTAGTAATATACAAACTTTACCTGTAAGTAAACCATCAAATATTTTATTTTGATTCAGCAGCACCTTATACATTCTGTGATCTTTGTGCATGGGGTACATGGAAAAAAAATCTTTTAGCTCCTACATGATTGGCTTTGTTAAATATCTCCAAAACCAACACTATGGGCAAAATATGATATTATAATGCTGCTTTCAGATGAATTAGCCTTAGATCTGTAATAATACAAGTACTCGTACTGCTGTAAAAACCAAAGGAAAAAACCTCCTGTATTGTGAATAAAGAACAGTGCTGCAGAGGTTGCTTTCCACTTTCAGCTTCTCAAGATGTCTAATGGGAAAACAAAACAGCACTGGTAATTTTATAGAAAAATTTCTGTAAGAGGAATAATTTCATATACTACAGTGTATCTGAAAACAATTTTACTTTAAAAAAATCCTCATTTAATTCTTATGTCCATGTCTAGATTTCATTCAGAAAAACACCAACTGATGTCGGTTTTAAATAAATCATGACATGTTAATCAGAGGAATGAAACTGTGTTATATCAATGGCTTCCAGCTATAGAACAACCTGTTGCTTCCTCTAAACAATTTAGATTGCATTATACCAATTTACTTTACTCCAGAGGATTGGTTCATGTGACAACATTTAAGTATTCCAGTCTGCTGGCTCTTTAAATCTTCTGTTAATTTCCTTAATTTTGCTACAACTGTTGAAGCAAATTCAGCTGTAAAACCACTTAATCCAAGGCTAATTTTGGCCTGATCCATCTAATGAGAAAGTATGAATTATTAAACTTTTTATTATTCTTCCAATCTTCAGTTTTGCTTTTTCAGAGTTTGTGAATATGCCTCTATGGAACAATATGTCCTGTCTATGCTTAATTAAACAATATACATAGCATATTATATGCATGGGAAAATCCCAGTATACTGAAATTCTTTAGTTCAAATGGGCTCTGTGCCAGGTACTGGCCTTTGTTTTTAACTGTTTGGTCAGTGGAGGAGGAGGAAGAGTGGGTATTGGGCCTGTGGAAAAGTGCAATACTACTGTTGTTTTATCTCAATTTCGCTATGCCATTTATAGAAAACCCCAAGAAAAATAGGTCATGTATGTGGATGGTTATATAAAAAAATAAAATAAAAATAGGCCTTGACAGTTTAAAAAAATAAGTAGGGTTTTATTCACATTGCAGCGCATATCAAGGCCAAGTATTGCTTAGTTTTCTGGTCAAGTGTATTTGTGCATTCACACGTCTGCCTGGTTTGGAATGTCTGGGAATGAGGAAAAGCATTTCTAAGAAGTAGCATTCAGAGGTTTCATATTCTTATCTGCAAATCAGCCTTTCACATTTAAAATAAATGTGAGATCTCTTAATATTTCTAGGTTCAATATGTTTTTTTCTTTTACAAGATATTCCAGATACCATAGAGGGATTTATAGATGACACTGCCCCATTTAAAAGAAATGCAAGACAAATAATCCCACACAGTCTCCCAAATCGAAATGTGTTAGATATTTGCTTCCACAGGGAAGCAAAATTGAAGAATAATTTGAAATCTGATTGTGGATGATGAATCACGATACCCTTTCTCATCTGAGATGTAAAACAATTCTGTCTTTATTTCCACTGTCAGCATAATCAATAAATAACAACTCCAGTGACATGAAGGAAGATAGCATTAGCACAATGAAAAGAATTTTGATCAGCAGAACCACACAAAGTCTTTCCCCATGTGAGGAATACTCACATAGATAACCTCAACAGGCAGAACAAAAAACCCAGGATGAACAGATTTTTTCAGTCCAAGAGGAGACCCTCTCCTCCCCATTAGTCTTTGGATTACATAAAACTGAAAAATTAAATACATCTGTGCTTTGACAGTCTAATTCTTTTATGTGTATTATTTTCACCAGTAAGAGTTGATTTTTCTGGAAAAAAATCATATTTATTGTCACACAGATTCGGCTTCTGCTTTTGACTTGTAGGTGTTGGGATTGTGCTGCAGTAATTGTGGAGCTGTTTTGAATAGACTTTGGTATATTTTGAAAATATCAATAAGACATGTCTTATCAATGCTGTTCTTTCATTTAAAAAAAGTAATCATTTCTAAAATGTGGGGAAATGAAAAGGTATGATTTATTATGATTAACTAGCCATATGTATGATGATGATATAGATATATATATACACACACACACACGTGAAATTATATATGTATGAATTTAATAAGAATTAAACTACATTTTGGGAATTCTACATAATTCTTACACTGTAAATTACATACAAATAATTCATTGTGAGTAGTCAATATTTCAGATTCAGAGTGTGTCGGTTACTTTTGATTGGATACAGATCACATGTCTTTCTCTCTTCCTGACTGGATGAGCCAGGGAAGCATAGTTCCTGTGTGAATATTTGCAGTTATAAATTCCAAATTTTCTTCCAGTAAGCTCTTGCTCATCTAGAAACAAGAATGAATGTGATAAACCTCCTTAAATTCAAAGACTTCCACCTCAAAAGGGACCAGTGTGATCAAGTAGTCTGACATGTGTGTAACAGACCATGAACAACCTAAATAATTCCTAGTGCATATCTTTTAGGAAGAAAACATCCAATCTTGGTTCAGATATTGTCAGTGATAGAGAATCCATCATGACCATTGATAAGTTATTCCAATGGTTAAAAAATGATGCAGTATTTCCAGTCAGAATGTGTCCAGCATCAACTTCCAGCCATTGGATCATGGTATACCTTTCTCTACTAGATTGAAGAGCCCGTTGTGAAATTTGTTCCTCATGTAGATACTTATAGACTGTAATCAAGTCACCACTTAACTTTTTATAGTAAAAGACAGGTTAACTGAGCAAGGAAAGAGACACTTGGCTCATTTAAGATCATAGATGTTGCCATGTTTGAACAGTAATTACTCCATTTGGAAGCTACTGCTCAGGTAATAACCAGACTTTGAGAGGAACCCTATAGACCTAAGAATGTGGGTCAGTGTATTGGAATAATTTTGAATTGATATTGGCTCTGATCATGCTTGAAGTCAATAGCTGTGTTAAAACAATGACATATGAATGGAAAATGCTGTAAGAAGAAGGGCAGCATCATTCTTTCTTTTTCAGCTGGATAAACAGAGGCACACAGAGGTGAAGTAACTTGCTCAAGGACATTCAGAAGGCCAGTGGCAGAAACAGGAGTTAGAACCAAGGTCTCTGGAGTCCTGATCCAGTGACCTAGCTCCCATAAACTTCAATGGTGCAGGATGGAGCTCAGTTTGAATGACTGCCATTAAGTTTCATCCGGTTACCTCTCTATTCAACCCAATAACTTTTGTCTGAATAAAGCATAACTTGCATTTGGCTAAAGCATCTCTTCTAGAAAGGCATGCAGGCTGGCTTTGAGGACATCAGAAGACAAATAATCCACCACTTCTCTTAGTAGTTTGTTCCAATGGTTAATCACCTTCACTGTTAAAAATGTAAGCTCTATTTCTAATTGAATGTGTCTGGTTTCAGCTTTCAGCCCTTCAATACCCACTATTTTCTTCCTGTAAAGGTAATTAAAGACTATCAAAATGCATATGCTCAAGGAGACCCACAGTAAAGTTTCAAAGACAACCTTAATTGTGGCATTTCCTAACTTTTCAGTGCTTGACATGCAGACTTAGGGCTTTTGTTTGTGGCTTTTGGGTGGAGGGGGAAATGCCTGTGTAGTTTCCCAGGTTTTTAAAGAGAGAAAACTGTGGTATCATATAGAAACTCATATGGCTCATCGGCAGAGTTGGAACCTCTAGATCCTTTGCACAGACTTCTGTCATTTGAGCTAATAGAGTAACTGATTTCAATAGTAGGTTGTCATCCTCTATGGAGACCAGCACAGAGGGGAATGAGGTACACTTTGCCTATGGGTTCTACCTATATTTGCTGACATCAGAGGATGGGGAAACTTGGGTTCCATTCCAGGCTTTGGAGGGGAGTGTGTTGGGTGCATACACTTCTGCCTGCCCCTTCCCTGCCCCCACCACTCCCCACAGCTTGACTCCTTGTACCCCACCCCCCTACATCTGGTCTCCGTCCCATTCCTGTGTCTTCCCCATCACTGGTTCCATGTCCTGGTTCCATTCTCCTTCCCTATCCAGTCCAAGTCACTGGTTCCCAATCTCCCCCTTCACACACTGCTCCCCAGGCCATTACCAAGAGGCTCCCAGTCCTTCCTCCCCATTTCCCTCAGCTGCTTCCAATTCCAGTTTCTCCTCCCGCTAGCTCCCAGTCTCCTTGCTCAGTCAGCCCCCTTCCACCCAGCACCCAGTCTTCTTGGCCAGCCAGTCCCAGGTCTTTCCCCTCAACTCAACTCCCAATCACAGTTTCTGTCTTCCCATCTAGTCCCAGTCTCACCAAGCTCTTTGTCCCAATCTACTCCCTTCCCTCACCCATGGTGCAGCTATTTTCCTTTGTTCCACTCTGCATTAAGTCAGGCAGCTTCCTCCTCCATGTTGCATGAGAGCACGGGAGAAACAGGCTTCCTGTTTTCAGTTCTGGGCACATCCCGGCCCACAGCAGCTGGGAGCTGCAGTTACAGGGAAAGTCTGGCTTCATCCCTGTATCCTTGGGATGGAACATGCTCAGTCACTCTGGGGGCTGGCAAATTTGTTGTCTGGTCAGCAAGAGGACCTAAGAGAGACTCAAGAATGCTTAGTGAGAATGAAATTTTCAAATATCTTTAGCTGCTAGAAAGGGGGGAGTCCTCTGAGCATGTGCAAACTGCAATTTTTCAAAGGCTTATAACCTGGCCAAGTTTGAGCAGATTTTCACAGGAACAGAAGAGGCATATCCCTGACATAAAGGCCACCTCTTGCAAAATTTCAAGTGCCTACTCCAAAGCATAGGGGAGCTAGAACTGGGCAAAGAAAAAGTCTCAATAATTTATTTTAACATGGAAAAAACATTGTACTTTTCCCTAGCCTAGTTCTCAGAAGTGCCTGGATCATTTTCACTGAAACATTAAAAAAAATACAGCCAGCAGTAGTGTTATGGGCAGGGGTTCTTCCACTCTAGCACCCCCTGTATGACATTGACCTTTGTGCATAAGTCAGTCCTCCAGCCGAGAAGCATCTAGATCAGATCCCTTACTGGGTAACAAAATGTCCACGTACAGTCCAGATAATCAGCCTAAACTCTGGGCTCTGTTCTTAGCCCCTTTCTGGGATTCCACTTTCTTTCCCCAGCTCTGGTATCAAGCACTAGCCCCACCCACCCTGAGTTTTCCTTTGGCCTCGAGCCTTCCATAGTCTTTGGCACTAAGGCCCTTCACAGAAACCAGCCTGTCTATTCCCTGTGACTTCCTACATCCTCAGTGAACTCTCTAAGCACATATATGAGGTCCAGGTGTCCAAGTTATCATTTGATCTTTCTTTAGTGCTGCCCTTTCTGGCTGAAAAGTAATTATTGCAGCACAATTTCAGGTTCATGTCTGGCAAACTTATGAACAACTGAAAACAGGGTCTCATAATGGGATAATACATGGTAATGCTACCAGGCCTCCCTATAATGACATTCATACCAATTCTAACCACTATGTTTTCTATACCCACATTAATATTAATAATATTATTATGTACCCAGTTGCTCTTCACACTGTAGGCTACTGGGTTTATAATACGTTACACTGGCTATAATTTTGTTAAGTGATTCAGGAAAACAAGATGTTTTCCTCCAAGCTTCTGAATATCACAGCTAATCTGAAATGGTCTTTGGTGTGCTAAAAGAAGCAAAGGTTAGCATTGAAGTATATGTGAAGAGTAGTCTATTATGTGTGAGTGAACCAGACATTTTTATGGAGCTTCAGATGACAATCAACTGTGCTAAGTTTCAACTGGATGCTAACTTTGATTATTGAGACGCAAGTCTCTGAAAAGCAGGACTATGTAGACCGCAGCTCAGCCTTATCACAAAGTGAATTCCATCAATGGGTAATATGATATAAATGATCCTTGATTGAATAGCAGCACATAATTCAGTTGAAGAGTTCTGCTGACACAAGAGCAGACTTCAAATGATTTATGAATGGAAGCAAAAAAATCTCTCAACTGAATTATGATCTTGGTATTCTGTTCAGGAACAGCTATGCAAAATGCATGATGATTTTTATCCTGGAAAAGAAAACCAATTTAAGAAAATTGGTACAGAAATAAATCGACACACATACACAGAGGGATACTTGGAAACAGAAAGAATACAGACAACATATCATTCATTGTAAAATGCTTGGAGTAGAGCTGAGAGGAGGACAGATTTTCCATTTCACAAAAGATTTTGAGATTTTATAATTTGGCTTTGTTTCTGAATGGAAGTGAAACCCTAAAGTTTCTACATTCTCCATGAAAAAAATTCTGAAAAAAATATTAGGTTTGATCAAAACATTTCATTTCAACAAAAATCAAAACTTTATCTTATTTCAACTTTTTAAAATGGTCTATTATCATACATTAAAAAACTAAGAAAAAAAGTCATTTCAAAACAAAAAAAACAAACATTTCATTCAGAGTGTCAAAATGGGATGGTTCAACATTGTCAGAATTTTTTTCTCTTAGGTTTTCTCCCAAATGAAATTATGGCAAAAATCATCAATTTTGTGAAGGATCTCAATTTTGAAATAACTGCATTTCCCAAAGGAAAATAGTTCCACTGAAGCATTTCCAACCAGACCTAGTTTAAAGTACTGCTCCAGTAGGGCAGTACTTGCCTGAATTATTCTTAGGGTAAAAGGAGGAGGACTATTCGCGTGGGGCTGCAGGAGGCAACACACGTGTGGAAGTCAGTAACAATCAGAATGCCAAATCTTCCGCTGGTGTAAATTGCTGTAGCCTCAAAGTCAATAGATTGAACACCCTTAGCTGTGTTCTGTATCCAGTGGCTGGTGCATGGAGCAGGTTGTAGCCATGATAATGATCCAGCTAAACCACTGTGGAAAGTAGAAGTTGTTCTCATCCTCTTGCCCTCCCTAGGCAAATTGTGTTTCTCAACCTGTGTTGATTTGCTGAGAGGAGAACAGCAATTATTGGTCCCAAATTATTGAGTAATACACCACTACCACTAAATGATGTATTCAGTAGACTATCTAGCTCACTAAGTTCTTCTCATACATTATAAATATGGTGTGCACACAAGCAGGCAATAGAATCCATAAAGAACAAGCAAGAAATTCTTGTTTCAGATGCTATTGTGTTTGTTGCAAGACAAGAGTTTTCACAAAGGGCTGAACTGTGACTTTAGGCTTAGCCTTAAGCAAGGGGTGTGGCTAAGCTGCATCATTGGATGAGGAGCCCTTGGAGGCAAAGACTTACAGACCCTCCCTGGACAAAAATGTCTCTGTGCTCCAGGGGTCAGTAATTTCCTGTTGGTCTCCACCAGCAGGAAATTATTAGCTCCCACCACTGGCTCATTTGTGCTGGCCAGCATGTTGGAGAGGTGAAGCCAAAGCTTAGTCTAGTCCCTGCCCACTCTGGTTACTTGCTCTGGGGAGAGCAAGCCAGTCCACAGCATCCTCTTATACCTATGCATCCTATAATTCATCTGTATATCTTGGTGATGTGTGAAGATTCAGAGATTCCAAGGCTAGAAGGGACCATTGTGCTCATCTAGTCCAGTGCCTCTAAACCTTTCCAGACTACTGTACTCCTTTCAGGAGTCTGATTTGCCTTGTGTACTCCCAAGTTTCACCTCACTTAAAAACTACTTGCTCACAAAATCAGACATAAAAATATAAAAGTGTCACAGCAAACTATTGCTGAAAACTTGCTTATGTTCTCATTTTTACCATATAATTATAAAACAAATCAACTGGAATATAAATATTGTACACAAATATCAGTGTATAGTATATAGAGCAGTATAAAAAGTCATTATCTGAATGACATTTTAGTTTGTACTGACTTTGTAGTGCTTTTTATGTAGCCTGTTGTAAAATTGGGCAAACATCTAGAGGAGTTGATGTACCCCCTGGAAGACCTCTGTGTACCTCCAGGGGTACATGTACCCTCTCTAATTTATCAACATCCTTCTTGAATTATGGGCACCAAAATTGGACACTCTTTTCCAGCAGCAGTCATCACACCAGTGCCAAATAGAGGTAAAGTAGCCTCTCTACTCCTACTCAAGATTCCCTAATTTATGCATCACCGGATTTTTTGGCCACAGCGTCACACTGAGAGCTCATGTTGAACTGATTATCCACCACTACCCACACATCTTTTTCAGAGTCACTTCTTCCCAGGATAGAGTCACCCATCCTGTACGTATGACCTACATTCTTTATTACTAGATGTATGCATTTACATTTAGTCATATTAAAACACATATTGTTTGCTTGCACTCAGTTTAATAAAGCAATCTGGATCTCTTGGATCAGTGACCTGTCCTCTTCTTTATTTACCACTCCTCAATTTTTGTGTTCTCTGCAAATTTTCAGTGATCATTTTATGTTTTCTTCCACGTCATTGACAATGATATTAAATAGCATAGGGCCAAGAACCAATCTCTGCAGAACCCAGTGGAAACACACCCACTCTATTACAATTCCCTATTTACAGTTACATGTTTAGACCTATCAGTAGCCAGTTTTTAATCCATTTAATGTGTGCCATGTTAATTTTATATTGTTCTAGTTTTTTTAATCAAAATGTCATGACATACTAAGGCAAATGCGTTACAGAAGTCTACGTATATTACATCAACACTATTTATAAAAAAAATAAAGTTAGTTTGACAGGTTTTGTTTTCAATAAACCCATGTGTCTTTGCATTAATTACATTACCCTCCTTTAATTCTTCATTAATCGAGTCCTGTATCAGTCACTCCATTATCTTGCCCAAAACCGATGCCAGGTTGGCATGGCTATACTTACCAATGCACCCCATTTACCTGTTTTTTAAAATTGCATAACATTAGCTTTTTTCCAGTATTCTTGGACTTCCCCAGTACACCATAACTTATTGAAATTCAACATTAACAGTTCAAAGAATTCGTCAGCCTGCTCTTTTAAAACTCTTGGATGCAAATGATTTGGACTAACTGATTTTTGAAATATCTAACTTTAGTAGCTTCTGCTTAACATCCTCCAGAGATACTAGTGGAATGGAAAGAGTGTATCACCATCTGATGAGACACTATCATCCCCCCACCCCTCCCCACCCCCCGATGCAGAACAAAAAATATTTATTGAACACTTCTACAACTTTTGCCATAATGATAATTTTACCATTTCCATCTAGCAAGGAACTGATACAATTGTCAGGATTATTTTTGTCCCCAATATATTTTTAAAAAAACCCTCCAAATTGTTCTTAACTGGCGATAGATTTCTTCTTCTATCCCTTTGCTTTATCCATTTTCTCCAATTCCTAATTTATTATTTATATTCACTACTATCACCTTCCCCTGTCTTATATTCTCTTTTTATAGTTGCCCCTCCAAACCAGCTCAGACTTTGACTGGAACAGTCTTCTTCCTCAAATTCTGGGACTCCATTTTTGAGATATTTACTAAGATATTCTTAAATTATTCCCAATTACCATCCACATTTTTTGATTTAATTAATCCTCCAGCTGATTTGGCTGATAATTGCTTTCAACTTTGTGAAATTGGCCCTGTTAAAATACCAAATGCATATATTACTGGTCTGGATTTTATCTGGTTTGCACATTGTAAATGTGATCAAGTCATCACTTTTGTCTAAGCTATCATAAATGTTTAATTCTCTGATCAGTTCCTCTTTATCTTTTAAGGCAGGGTCTAATAAAGAATCCCCTCTACTCATGTTCAATGCAACACTTTTTGAGTTAGGAAAATGTCACCTATAATGTTTAGAAATTCCACAAATGTTTTTGTAATGGCAGCATGAGACCTCCAGCATGCCACTCAGATTGAAGTCCCCCATGATCATGCAGCTTTGATCCCCTACACATTACAAATAGGTGCATATGGAACCAGTCATCCTGTTCTGTAATGTGGTTTGGTGATCTGTGGCAGACAGCAGCTCATACCCCATCTTGTGCTTTATTTGTTAGGACATTGATCAATAAACATTCAAGCTTGTTTTCTTCAGAGTTTTCAGTGACTCAAGAAGAGATAATGCCATTTTTGACAAAGTACCACTACCCCTGGAACCTTTGTAGAAGTGGGGGGGCCAAGGTCAAAATGCCCCTCCTCTCCAAGGCTGGCTGCTCCAGCCGTGAACCAGCTGCCCGCTCTTCTGGTGCCAGAGCAGCCCCTGGTGGGTGAAAGGTGTAATTGCAGCACCTCCTCATAAAATCTATTATTCCTTAGAAGGAGTAGGGGGAGGAAATCTGCAGGGGACATGAATTCTGCGCTTATGTTTCTTTTGTTAAAAAGTGAGAGGGCATGACCCCATAGTCCCCCTGGTTCTGGTACCAGTGACTCCCTTCCCTTTTTGCCCACTCAATCCTTTCTAACTAGGTTATAACTATTGATTTTAACATTCAATGGTGTGAATTATCCTATGAGGTTTCAACTAAATCAAATGTATGCTCATAAATATGCAGTTCCAATGTTTGTTATCCAGGCTCCTATCATTGCTGCAGGAACAAGGGACGGATAGTTTAGAAGCCATTGTATCAATAGCTGAAGATAGCTACCTGCTTTCTACCTTACTGCCATCTAAAATCCAATTGATTCAATTAAATTCTGAGGACAGACCAAAACAAACAAACAAAAATACATTATAAGGAAGAACTGAAACGAGAATGAAACAGAAGGACAAGGAAGTGTAAAGATATGGGTCTGAGGCCTGCTCTCCTTAGTCATGCAAGTCATCTCATGTGATCAATATTTTAAAGAGATTTTGGACCATGGAGGAATTATTGATTTAGTATTCAACAGTAGAATTGCGAAGCCTGGTTATGCACTGTTGAAAACACTGGGAATTTCACTGTTGACTTCAGCGGGAGCAGGATCAGCCCCATGTTCTTGGCATATAATGCTCATACTAAAACAGCAACATGTCAGTACTACTGGACTCATAATGGAGCTCCCACAAAAATGTTTCCCCTTAGCCTGTTATAAAACTCGTGTTCCAGGAATGCTCTTGTTTATAGGCAGATGAATGAGGGATTAGGGATCGTATCCATTTATTTTCCTGTTTAAACAAAAAAATTCTCACAACCCAAGAGGAAACAAACAAATTTATAGAATATCAGGGTTGGAAGAGACCTCAGGAAGTCATCTAGTCCAACCCCCTGCTCAAAGCAGGACCAATCCCCAATTTTTGCCCCAGATGCTTAAATGGTCCCCTCAAGGATTCAACTCACAACCTTGGGTTTAGCAGGCCAATGCTCAAAACACTGAACTATCCATCCCCCACATGTTACCTGGCTGGAAATAACTATAATCACGCCCTGGAACCTACAACAGGTTTGTTCATTGTATAGCACAGTTTGGAATTTCCATCATTTGCAGCTGCACTAGATGGGGGTTTGTGAAGTGAAGACAGTAGGATCAGGGAGGGTCTTTGTCCAGGAAAATCCACTGAAAATCCTGACATTTGTGATGCCTTTTGGAGGCAAAAAAATAAAACTCTTTATAAGCCCCTGAGAAAGGAGGGATGATTTAATTGTAGCCAGGAGACGACCTCAGCCCAAGACGGGGAAATGATTATTTGCACAGCCCCATAGATATGACTGCTCATCTCCATCCCCCAAGTCAGCGTGGAAGTAAAATGTTACCAAGGGGCACCAACAGGAATCCCTCCCTGACAGCACATTATTGTATCAATCAGTGCTCCAATATGGGCTGGGACTGGGTTCTGGCAGGGTAGGGGGAGAAACCCTCCCCCTTTCCTACCCTTCATTGTGCTCAAAAGAGATGATGTTTTGGAAAACTGTCCGCATATGCAGTAAGTGGATGCAAAGTAAAATAGCCTGACGTTATGAAATTGAAAAGACATGATTGATTTTTTTTAAAGGCTTGACTCAAACTGATCAATTTGGATATATCCAGTCAGAAGATGTATTACATGGATTTGTAGCGAGATCAAGAACTCGGCAAAAATCAGGTTTTTAGTTTGAACCTACCGCTGATAATTATACTGACATGCATTTCATCTTACCTAAGTTACTTGTGAGTAAATATCCAATCTTCTCTTTCTAGCTTCTTTAAACTCAGTACTATAAAATAAAATGGATGAAACTAGTAATTACATTTTCCAAAGTATACCTAGAAGCCATATACTGTATGGATTTCTTCATTTCTTTTTCTTAGCAATAAAATGGGAGATGGAGGCCCGATCCCCAGCAGAGCTGCCATCTAGTTTAAAGAAAGAAATAGATTCTGATAGCTGTTTACTAATAAGATCCCATTTT
The DNA here is from genome assembly GCF_965152275.1 of Natator depressus. NCBI lineage: Eukaryota > Metazoa > Chordata > Testudines > Cheloniidae > Natator > Natator depressus. The sequence continues at coordinate 105,606,425 of NC_134238.1, forward strand.
CCAGTCTTCTTTGTAAAACAAAGAATTCTCAAAAGTTATTTGAAAGGAGAAGAAATAATAAAAATAATTAACTGTGAAACAGTTAAATGGACTGGCTGTTCAGGAGTGACACTCTTCCCTCTGCATCTGTATTTATTGTTATGAGTGCTGAGCTTTTGCATTAAGAGGAAAGCCTACTCCCTGATCAAAAATAATAATAATAAAAAATCACATGATGCTGTTCATAAGAATAACATTGTTAACCCCACTGTCCTGGCTCAGTTCTACTTGGTTTAGTTCTATTCTTCCAGCAGTTTCAACTGGAAATTGTATCTTTCATTTCCTCTCCTATACTGATGTGCAGCATTGCTGCTCATGACTAGACAATTCTCCGCCCCCCCCCTATTTAACACCACAAGTGATTGGACTTTAGGGGTGGATGATGCTATCCCCAGAGTTCATTTGAGGCCAGGTCAAGTAATCAATTAGCCATGTCATTCCTGCATGGGTCAGATGACTCCTGGAGTTGCCAAATGATCATGGGGAGCAGAATTTGACATGAAGGGGATTCAGCCCTCACAGTCTAGGAACAGCAGTTTGGAGGCCTTATGCTTCTGCACTGCTCCTGAGCTCTAATGATCCACAGCTTTAGGGGTTGTGTTCCCAAAGTGTCCTTGATCACTGTCACATTCTGGAAAGCGGGATGCAGTGGAGAGACTACTCCCAGAAATGAACATATGTATAGTCGCACTAATGGGCTCAGCCACTACCTTATCCCCAGATTCCTCATGGAACCGAGGGGCAAACAATGCTCAGAGAGCACCCGTCTCACTATGGAGCCTGAGCCTCATAGCTCAGAAGTTTTTTATGGGGCGCATGCTGTGGTGCTGTCACTTCTCCTTTCATGTTCCTACCTGTGCTGGTTCTTCCTCACTGCTTGCAGAACTGTCAAGGAACATTTGACCCTAAGTTTGTAAAATTCCTTGGAATGAAAAGTATTTATTGGAAGATGGCTTCTCCGTAAAGGGTTGGAAGAGCTGTGCAGAGCAGAGCTTTCCCTTAGAAACAGAGAGTATTGCCACTTTGTCGTACATTAAGAAGGTGGGGACTGAGAATGACAGCCCCATATTTACCTATAAGTCACAGCCATGAGAATAGCATCCCATTATGCTAGGTACTGTTATTCGCAAGGCCTAATGGGCCCAAATGATGATTTTTTGAGGCTTCCAAAATTTTATGAAATGTGATCTATAAAAATATTTGTTGAGAGAAAGGGTCTAAATTGCAAACCAAAAGTCTGGTATCTGAATAAGCAAAATGAGCTATTGATATGACCCAAGAACTATTTGAGGTCATAAGCAGTAAATAAAAGGATTCTGAAACAACCGTGCCGCAGGTTGCTGACCCCTGGTTTAGGGCAACTGTTCTTGTGTTTTGGGAACACTGGATAGCTGCTCAGCCAAGAACGGCTGCTTTGGCTGGCAGCGCCTGTTGCTTGGACCCTGGTTTACCTTCTGGTCAGGAACATCAACTCTCTGTTTTATTTTGTTTTTGGTTTGTTTTTAAGACAGGTCAAGTTGTAGTCATCTCATCTTGCTATGTTGATTCAGTGCAGTTGATTTTAGGGTTTGATGAACAGCTGAGAGAGAGAGAGAGAGAGATAGGATAGGAGGAAAGAAATAGTGGGGCAGAAAGTAACTCAAAAAGGGAAGAGAGGCAGAACAGAATTGTATGTGTCTGACAGTTAACCCATCTGGGCTGAGGACTGGATGTCATGATGATTGTCAGAACTCACAGGTTAAAACAAAGTTCTTTGAACAAGAACAAGGTCAGCCAGCCTTGCTCCTGGAAGAAAAGTGTTTCAGTCTGGTTTGCTTTATTTTATTTTGGTGTCAGAGAAGATGAGATGAGATTAAATTAGCTGGAATGCAAGGTGGAAAGATGATGAGAGAAAGAGTAATTTTCCCCCAAGTCTCTTTTTAAGAAATTTTAAAAGGAGAAAAGTGTGTGGCCTAGTTTGTTCTCCTCATTATTTTGTCCACCAGTTAGGTCTAATATTTGTCACACCAGTGTTGATTTATTAACTTCTGGTTCCACATCTTCTGTTTTTAGTAAGCATGATTTCAACAGTCCTTGAATCATATCAGCAGGTTCCTTTTGTTCGAACGAATCCAGATTTGTCTGGTTTGTTGGCCCTTGTTCATAATATTCTTTACTAAAAATAACTTGACCTACTTCCTGTGGTACATTCCTAAGCAGGCAATAGTTATAGACCAATTGTCGCAACATAATCTCTGTGGAGCCAGTGGTCCTGTCTGTTTGCCATGAGCCAGTTTAAAATCAGGCTATTTATCCAAAAATCCTTTCTTTCTCTGTTGGTCCCTGGAGAATCCAGTTTGAACTAGTATACGCATCTCTCTCCATGGCTTCAAAGGGTTGATAACAAAGAAAATACATTAGCATTCCCCCTCCATACTAGAGAAGGTACATACAAGGCCACAATTTCACTTTTAATATAATGTACCCCAAAGCATTGGCACCCTCTGAAGGGGTTCACTCATCTCAGGAAAACCTCCACGTGGCCAGGCATAGTGTAACAGATCTCTCCCCATATGGCGCACCCTGCTGACAATGGCTCTGGAACTGTCGAGGTCTCTCTGCCTCCCTCCCCTCCCGCCCCCACCCACCCATTCTGGGCCCTGTGTGGGGTCCATACCCCCTTCCACCCAATAAACCCCAACCAAAAAAAAATAATGATTAGAATCTAAAAAAAAAAAATAACCAAACCCTGCCCTCAAGCAGCACTTTTATCCTGAAAAGGTCAAAGAGCCAGACACTCCATGAAGTCCACTAAAGACTTTGCTATTGCTACTGATTTTTATGTGGAAGGTGTTCAGGTACCATGAGGATGGGCAACCTAAAATAGTCATCTATACTGAAGATGCAAAGAGGTCAGTATGCAGATGCTTTTCTGTTGGTCAGGCACCATGCCACACCCTGCCAGGCTTACGGTTCTAAGCCTCTAGTCTCACCCACCTATATATTCCTCCTAAAACCTGATCTTTCTCCAATTGAACGCATTACTAGAAGTGGAATATCTATATGAAGACTCAATGCCTTTTTGGAAGATATACTTTAGTTAAACACAAGTTATTGAGTTTAGTACAGGGGTAACTCATTGAAATTCTGTGGCCTGTGATATATAGGAGGTCAGCCTAGATGAACTCATGGTCCCTTCTGGCCTTAAAATGTATGAATCTGTGAATCCATTTGATTCAGAAATCTGCATATGTAGTCATTTGCAGGAATTTGCGAAGATGAACATAGGTTTTTAATATTGTCACACTTTCTTTTTTGCAGGTAATGCAAGTAGTTCTCTTAATTTTAACCACCAAAGCCAGAATGGGAGTACAAAAGAGATACAAGAATCTCACCAACGGTGTACACTTATTAACAAATTTGTTGAGTCAGAGAAATTGAACGCTGCATCCTCAAAACATCTATGTTCTCCAGCTGTGTTTGGGAGTGTTCTCTCTGCTTCTGCACATCCGAAGTGCCACCCTGCCAGAGTAGTAACTGGGGAACTTCCGTTCAAATTCCATTGGGATCTGTTCTGAAAGCAGTTGTTACATGTGGCTAAGCAGATAGGGGCAGGGCCATTACCTAATGTAAGCCTTAAAGGGTTCCCATATCACTTCTGGGCTCACTGCTCTGTTATCATGTAACAAGAAGAATTGCTGAACGTGTTTCTGAAATGTTGGACCTATGAGCATGCAAACCGAGGAGGCTCAGTTTAAATATTGTTACTTGTGGGTCTTGAGATTCAGTCAGAGCACATGCTAGGGAATGTTCAGAGAAGTGTATATTTGTACCTATTTTGAATGCTGGACCACTGTCAGTTGTTCTGTAACACAGATCCTATTGATCCTAAACAGAGAACTGTGAACTCTGGGCTGGCTGTTGATTTCTTCTACTGAGAAGGTGAGGAAGGATTTAGTAACACTCCCTGCCTCAGTAATGGCTGCAATGCAGATGTTCCTGGTTGGAGGGGTAAGGAGGGAGTTAATGGCACACTTTGTGTGAAGATCCCACTGGTGGCTTCTCCATTTAGGAGAAGTGTGTTAGAAGGGCTTCGTGCCTCAACACTAGCACAGCAGCTAGCCTCCTTGTAAAGTAATTTAAGATTCCCAGAGGACAGATATTGTTACATGGTGCATCCTTCTCATACCACCCAGAATATTCTCATTCATCCAGAGTGTGGAATAAAGTGTGAATAATGGCCTAGGTGTTTAGACATCTGTTTTCTATGGGCTTGTTTACAATTGAAAATTGATCCAGAATAAGATAGGGTGTGAATTTAAAGCAGATTAACTATTCTTGATTAACTTCATATGTGGAAACTCCTATTCCAGATTTATTCTGAATTATCTTAATCCACAAGTACAATTAATTATGAATATCTACTCTGGAATAACTCCTTGTTGAGAGAACTGCTATATTTTCAGTGTCTTGGTAAGTGGGGTCACAAAGCTTTGGAAATGTGAGTATACCAGTGCTATGATACAGAACTGAGCAAAGCATAGTTTACCTAACAAATACAGTCTCTTTTTTTCTACTCAGGGAAGGTGAGTGCAGATCACGTGTTTTCCTCTGAATTTATTATCCTATTCCAGATTTATTTTGCAATGATTTTTGACTCTGTATGAAGTGTTGCTGTAGCTGTGTCAGTCCCAGGATATTAGAGAGACAAAGGGAGTGAGGTAATATCTTTTATTGGACCAACTTCTGTTGGTGAAGCTTGTCTCTCGCCAACAAAAGTTGGTCCAATAAAAGATATTATCTCACCCACCACATCTCCATAGATTTTTGGCAGCCAGTTCTTTGAGAGTATTTGATATTGACTGTTCGAGATCTATGACCGATCAGCTAAATGGCACAATATTTTTTCTTTTCCCTGACTGGATTACTGCATGAGCAGTTGGCTACAAATATGTGCAAATTTTAAATTTGGTTCCCACAAATACCAGCACGTGTGACTTTGAAATTTGAGCTTTGTGAATATTAATGCTGGTAAAACTCAGTTGTACTAATATTTGCAGAAAGTGAACACAGATGGGGCTTGAGCATATGCCTGAAGAAAATTAATTCCATTGAATGATACTGGAAAGTATTGTGCAGTATTGCTCAGCAAATTATGACATTTCTGGGTGTAGCATCTAGTTCAAAAATAAGAAAGTATTTACAGACCTGTTGATTTCAATGAGTGTTGGATCAGACCCACAAATTAGGTATTACTGTCTTCCAGCATGGCTGTAACAAGAATAGACTAATACAAAGAGACAAAAGGCATTAGATCATATAGAAACCTAGCAGAGAATTTTTGCCTACTGCGCATTCCCCAGTGCCTTTTCCAATTCAGGTTTTATAAGACTCAAAAAATGGGGCGTCCCCTAATCACATTGAGAAGTAGTCCTAAATTAATCCTTGAGTTTTAAGAATTAAGTTTTGTGTTCTTGCCAAATTGTCACATCAGAATGTTTTATGTTACCATCCAGAGAAATGACCGGAAGTGTAATGAAACCATGGGACTGGTAAATTGCTGAACAAGTTAAATAGCACCAAGCAGTAGCTGACTCAAAACTCCATCAACAAAGGATTGAATTCCTACAAATAAAAAATAAACCTTGAATGAAAATTACAAAATAAAGTATTTTATGTACTTATTAGAATTGACTCTCACACAATAAATGATAGGACGTAGGGAGGAAAGGAAGTTTTCTGATGATTTTCTTTTTGCGTATATGTATTTTACTCTTATAAATAAAATGTACTTTCTGTTTTCACATTGTAGGTTAATATGATTTGTGAATTCACATCCCTGATTATGTATCATATATAGTTGTTACATTATTTTTACAGAGTATAATTTAGTCTCAGTAAAATGGCTTGTGTCCAAAAGTGTTTTGCTAGTCATTGAGTATTTCATCATCTCTGTGAAAGTTAGATCTTTAGTCCTATAAAGCTATAATAATCCATACACTAACAAATAGCTGATTGCGATTAACACTTGCAATTATACCAGGGCTGTTTCTGAACAAGTTTGTTTTTATTATGGTTGTTCACATTCATACAACAAACTAAAAAAAAAAAAGGAAACAAATAAATGACAGCACCAAAATAGCAGACGCTGTAAAATAGAAGTATTATGGCATTACTGTATATTATCTGCTACTCTGTAGGTAGAACAGAAACTGAAGGATGCAACATTTGAATCCATATTGACAATGAGGAGTTCCAAAATGTAGCCACTAGAACAGTTTTGACAACGCTGCCAGGAAAAAAACCTCTCTCACAATTTTTACCCTATGCTCACCATTTCATATCAGGCCCAGGTTAGTGGTGAGAGCTAGCTGACTAGCTACAAGATGCACATTGGCATGTGAGTATTGGGAGAGGCTGCTAGGCAACTCTCTGACACCATATTCTACAGGCCATTACTCTCTGATCCCACTGAGGGTTACCAAAAGAAACTACACTATCTGCTCAAGAAACGCCCCGAAGAAGCACAGGAACAAATCTAGACAGACACACCCCTAGAGCCCCAACCAGGGATATTGTATCTGCTACCCAAGATCCATAAACCTTGGAATCCTAGATGCCTCATCATCTCAGGCATTAGCACCCTGACAGCAGGATTGTCTGGCTATGTAGACTCTCTCCTCAGCCCCTATGCTACCAGCACTCCGAGCTATCTTCGAGACATCACTGACTTCCTGAGGAAACTACAATCCTTCGGTGATCTTCCAGAAAACACCATCCTAACCACTATGGATGTAGAAGCCCTCTACACCAACATTCCACACAAAGATGGACTAGAAGCCATCAGGAACAGTACCGATAATGTCATGACAAACCTGGTGGCTGAACTTTATGACTTTGTCCTCACGCACAATCATTTCAGATTTGGGGACAATTTATACCTTCTAGTCAGCGGGACTGCTATGGGGTACCCGCATGGCCCCACAACATGCCAACATTTTTATGGCTGACTTAGAACAATGCTTCCTCAGCTCTTATCCTCTAACACCCTACTGTAATTGTGCTACATTGATGACATCTTCATCATCTGGACCCATAGGAAGGAGGCCCTTGAGGAATTCCACCAGGATTTCAACAATTTCCACTACCCACCATCAACTTCAGCCTGTACCAGTCCACACAAGAGATCCACTTCCTAGACACTAGAGTGCAAATAAGCAATCGTCACATAAACACCACCCTATAGCAGAAACCTACTGACCTCTATACTTACCTACATGCCTCCAGCTTTCATCCAGACCACATCACACGATCCATTGTCTACAGCCAAGCTCTAAGATACAACCACATTTGCTCAGACAGAGAGTAACACCGACAGGATCACTATCTTAAAACCACAATACCCACCTGGTCAAGTGAAGAAATACATTGACAGAGCCAGAAGGGTTCTCAGAAGTCTGCATATCTATTCAAGGGACACCATCACAGGACCTAACCACATCAGCCACAACATCAGAGGCTCGTTCACCTGCACATCTACCAATGTGATATATGCCATCATATGCCAGCAATGCCTCTCTGCCATTTGCATTGGCCAAACCAGACAGTCTTTACGCAAAAGAATAAATGGACACAAACCTGACATCAAGAATTATAACATTCAAAAACCACTAGGAGAACACTTCAATCTTCCTGGACACTCAATAACAGACTTAAAAGTAGCAATTCTTCAACAAAAAAACCCTTCAAAACAGACTCCAACGAGAAACTGCAGAGCTGGAATTAATTTGCAAACTGGACACTATCAAATTAGGCCTGAATAAAGACTGGGAGTGGATAGGTCACTACAAAAACTAATTTCCCCCTGCTGATACTCACACCTTCTTGTCAGCTGTTTAAAATGGGCCACCTTGATTACATTGGCCTCATTAGGACTAAAAAAGTGATTTCCATCCCCTCTTGTCAACTGTTGAGAATAGCCCGTTTCCACCTTAATTGAATTAGCTCATTAGCACTGACCCCCCCCACTTGGTAAGACCACTCCCATCTTTTCATATGCTGTTTATTTAAACCTCCCTACTGTATTTTCCACTCCATGCATCTGATGAAGTGGGTTTTATCCCACAAAAGCTTATGCCCAAATAAATGTGTTAGTCCCTAAGGTGCCACAAGGACTCGTCGTTGTTTTTGATGATACAGACTAACACAGCTATCACTCTGAAACCTGTACTAGTTCTATGATACATTCTCCAGTGTTATCCATCTGACACAAGACTAACTCCATGTTATGAAAGGTATTTTGGAAAGTATGTTTCAGCAATTCAAATCCTTATTAATAGGTGTTTCAAGGAATGAGGCGATGTTCTGTCCCTATATCAAGGCTGTATCAAAATCCTGCAGATTTTTCCTTTGGAACACATCAGAAGTCCTGTCTTCCTTTCTATCCATTTTAGTCTCCTTCCCTTCCATCCTAGTACATTGCCTAAAGTGGATTTTTAATGGTGGTATCTGCCATTTGGAAACTGATGCATAAGACTAATGAGCACAAAGAGAAGTACGTAGCAATCTTCTTGTACTGGCACAAATTAAATATGTATAGTTTGTGCTGCAGATAGGATAATCTACAGTTCATTTTTAATTTTATATTATATATATATGTGTATGCAAATATTAGTGTTGGGTAGAAGAAACAGAGGAGTGATATCCCCTAGTACTCCAAGCTATTGATGGCTGTCAGATTTCAAAGAGGATATAAGAAGGGAAAGATACTGGAATGCCCATCCTGTCATAAATGCTACTGTAGAAATAATCTATTTGATTATCTTTGATCCACTTCCTCTTAAAAATTTTCACTGTTTTCTTCTTGCTTTTCACATAAGCAAAAGGCCTACAAAGGTCTTGCACAAGTCCACTCAGGTCTGCCCCACTGTTCTAGCGCCTGTCAAAATGGTGAGGCAGGAAAGAACGCTGCCTCCCTGTCATACCTTCCTTTCCTTTCCTTCTAATCAATTCCCCACCCAGGGAACATTTCTCATCATGTCATAATCTAACATAAGCCACTTAAGAACATGCATAACTCTGCTCATATGAATAGTCCCAATGAAGCCATGTATTTTCCAGATGGGGCCTTACATAAGCTCTTGGAAACAAGGAAGATTTCTTTTATTTTATTCTTTTATTAATGTATGAATTTCTATGCATATTTATGGTGATCTGTGAATAACAATAAGTGAGGCATCTTGATCACTACTGATGGGTGGATGCCATAGAAATAGGAGGAATAAAAGCAAAGGAGGAGAATAAGATTTTTTTAACAAGAACTAGAAAGTGAGAATTAAGCCCCTATTATGATGCATGCCATTTTAATTTTTGTCTGGACACTTACATATCCTAATGACAGCTGGTTTAACTTAAATGTAGTATTATAATAACCTTCTATGGAACTATAGCTTTAGTGGTGACAGCTACCAGAAACATTTAAAAAAAAATTAAGACCTATGAATTTGAGGTCATGCTGGTAATAAAATACCCACTGTACACAAAGGATATTTGTGACTTCATATTGTGTTTTATTATCTCCCTGAATCCTGCAATATTGGTTTGGCCCATCCCTTAACTCTATTTCTCATTTGTAAGGAAACCAAAACCACCAATGATTAAATAAAGGAAAGGAAGGACGGTGAAGGCTATTTAAGGATCTATGACTAGAGAGGAACATTACATGCAAGACTGTGAGAGAGAATGGGTTAAGCTTGAACCATTTTCTATTCTTGCTAAAAACTTTGACCCAAAAGATTGCAGTTTTCTGTTCTCGTTACACACTTTGTCATGAGAATGAGGCACCATAATTTTTATACCTTACATATAGTTTTATTTCTTTAACCTTTCAATATTTTATACTTGGATTGGTAAACATTTAATTCCATAATACATTGGCGAGTGAAGCTGTAAATATGGAAGGGGGTGAAGTGGCCAACCAACCGGAGAGATGCTATGAAAAGGTCAAAGCAGAAGAACATGTCATTATTACTGCCTGAATATATGAGCTATTCAAATTGTGTCACCTCATTCTCATGGCAAAGATCGTCAACTGAAAATAAAATGGCTCAGCATTAATCTATTCTTATGGACCAGATTATGATGAGGAGAAATGGCACATGTACACCCTCCTAAATACAACCTCATGTTTTCTTCCTCTTCTGCAGTGTTTGAAAACTTCCCATATATGGTAACCAGCAAGATAGGCATATTGCTAGCCTATGTAAACACCTATTCTTATCACTCTTATCCTGGTCCCCACTCTTCTCTTCCCTTTCTTATCTCTTACCACCAAATGTCTTGTTTTAAATTAGATTGTTAGAGTAGAGATTGTCTCTTCTTGTGTTTGTAAAACACTGAGCACAACAGGGCCCTGTTTCCAGTTGAGGCCTCTGGATACTATCATAATTCAAACAGTAAATAAAATGTTAATAAAGGCATTTATCATATCCAGCCCAGAATTGTTGGCCAATCATGGATGCTCTTTAGTCCCTACTATCAGACATCACTTTTCTACCAGTGAGTTGGTGTGGGTTCTCAATCAATCCCCAAAGACAAAGAAAGTCCTGTAGCTGTATTTGCTTTTGATGCTGCTAGGACATGGGTTCCCCATTATGCAGATTCCAAAGTCCTCCTGGAGTAATGCTACATTTCAGTCACTGGCAGCAATATTGCCTTCAGAATAAATCAGATCCACAGAGAAGAGGAACTACTGGATTTTTAAATCAAAAGCAATTTTATACAGTAGTTCCCAGGAATTTAATATCTTCATTTTCAAACAATTAAATTGGATCTTTCTTACAGCTTCCTCCATCCAATCCTCTGCTTTCATGAAAATAACTAGATGTTATAGTTATTATAGTTAATTATTACAGTTAATAACTGGCAGACCAGGTGCCAGCTCATGCCAAGGCCCTGGGTCTCACTGAACACTGACAAATGCATAGCTGGAAACCAGGCTGGCTCAACTGTGGTTTAGCAAAGTTAAAATAAATATTAGTGTAATAAAAATGTGTTTGGTGTTTAGACTTTATGGAATGCTTGTAAGATGCTGTATGTACCACTCCTATTTATAAAATTTGTGTCCCATGCTATAAGGCAATACTTTAGTGTTTACTCTGTTACTAAAATGTTTGTTCTGAAACTCTGTAATTCACTCAACAAGAAAAAAAATCTTCACCTAATGCAAAATGCTGGATTCCTGTAGAAGGTGTGATCTCCTGCCCATCAGGAGGGACTATTGAATCCAAATGAGCCATTGTGGAAAAAATACATTGTTGACTGTTGTCCCCCACCAACCCATAAAGAGATTAAGTGCAGAAGCACTCATTCCATCATCTTGGACTCCAGGGAGATGGGGATAAAAATCCCTGACCAGAAGGAATTAGCATCTTTTTATGCTGTTTGGACTCTAAGGGGCAAAGATTCCTAAACATAAGAAAGAGATCCCCAAAACTAACCTGGGTTAGCCCTAATGGACATATAAGGCTGGCATATTTCAGCAGGTCTATCACCATCTGAAACTTAAGATTGCAACTCATATGTGTGTGTATGTTTATCTGTTTTAACCTTGTAAATAACATATATTTTGCCTAGTTAATAACCTTTAATTAGTTTATTACAGGATTGGCTACAAGCATTGTCTTTAGTGTGAGATCTAAGATGCAAATGGACCTGGGGTAAGTGATTGGTCCTTTAGGACTGGGAGTAACATGAATATTTTGTGATCTTTGATGTAAAGTGACCATCTATCACAGAGTCAAACTTGCCTGGGTGACAAGATAGATTGGAATGCCCAAGGGGACTGTGACTCCATGTTACAACTGTATAGTGCCTGAGGAGTTTACACTTGTCATTTGGTTGGTGAAATCTAATTATAGGACTTACCACCAATTTGGGGTTTGTGCTCTGCTTTTTAACAGTCTACCCTGAGGTTGGTATTCTTGCTCATGAGCCACTTCACACAGTGTGACAGCTGCTTCACTCCTTTTTGCCATGAATGGGAGACATGATTTCTGGATATTTTGACTAGTCTTTCACATTTGTATAATTCCGTTTTTTATGTGTATCTCATGCTGGTAATGAAAGATGGAGCCTCAGATTTCAGGAGCTATGATTTCCACCCAACCCCAGTCCTCTTGTTTTCCTATAACAATATATTATGCTCTTCTATGATGAGCAAGTGGTTCATTACTCTGAAACAGATTATTGTCCCAAGTAACAGGTCTTGTGATAACTTGCTCCTTCACCACACTATCATGCTCTTCATAGGGTTTGTTCTTCATGGAAGTGCAACACAACTATCCATGCCCTCACAAGGGCGGCAAGCTCAATAACAAGTTTTAAAATCCAACTATGCAATAGTGTGAAAAACCTCAAAATCTCTGTGTTAAAATTCCAGTCTAGATAATATTAACAAAACCCACAGACCTCCTATCTATTAAGATATTAAACAATGCATCAGGAATAGCTCCCAAAGTCAGTTTAATCTTTGTCCTCACTCTATTACACTTCCCCCTAATTTGATCTCATCAATACTAGAAACCCCCCCATATATAAGATCAAAGCCCAGCTGAGAGTATTTTACTTAAGGGCTCAGCTTACTTTAGCCCATACCCTTGCTTAAGGGTATTAGCTGGCTCTCATCCCTAGCCAGACAGACCAATTAAACAGATGGGTTTTACTTCCTCAGCACCTTCTTTTAACTCTTTAATCCATTGTGTGGCCCATACTACAGAACCAACCTGGGAAGAAAAAAGGTGTGTGTGTCTGAGTACATCCCCACAAATAGCTGATACAGTTTTCACAGGCGCCTATTATGTAGTAAACCTCCCCATGTCATAGGGAGACTCTCAGGGTCATGTAACATTCTGCAAAAACAAACCCCTAGAATCAGTGTACCTTAGGCTTTCTGTTCCTGAAGTATAAGCTTTTTGGCTAGTCTGCTTTTCTTTTTCCTTTTTCTTTTTTAAGTATGCAGAATTCCAGTAAATATTGTTCTAAATGGTACTGTTCTTCTTCCTCTCTATCTACCTAATGAATACAGTGCTGACTGTCAGAAAGGAGCAAGAATCTCAGTGTCCTGCAGGAATTTCAGTGGGAAGCCCCTAGGGAATCAGGCTGTCAGTACTGCATCTAACTTTGATTTCTTGCAATCTTATTCTGTCGCTGGTAACTTGATCTTGCTTTGCTGTGCTGTTGCTCGCTTCCTAGCATTGCCTTCTTGGTGCCCTGACATAGACCTCTATAGAATTTATTTTTTTAAAAGTATCATCTTCATTACCCTTCATTATTTCTGTTCAGATGATATCTACTCTGCATTATATATGGGGTAGGGTACTCTTTCAGATCCGGAATTGTGAAAGGATCTCCAATAGTACAAAAGAGCAAATCAATGTGTATTAGTGCACAGAACATAGCTAGTGCTTTTAGTCAGGCACAGAAGTTAATGCTGCCCTCAGGCAGTTTTACTTCGTGCATCCCACAATTATGTGGCTAATAAGACAAGCAAATTGCCTGACACTGACCATGATAGTGTTATATGGGCAATTTATGTTTATTTATTTATTTTTAAGTAGGGTTTGCTCTTTAAGCACATATTTCTCCAATGTGTTAAACATATTTGCTATGGGTGGTGAAAACAAAAGCCCCAATTTCAATATATGTGACTTCTTTTTACTACATCTCTTAGCCTAGAGTGGTGATACAGTGCTGCAGCTAATTCTAAAATGCTATCTGTGTTTTTCTTTTATTCCCCTACATGACCTCAGGGGCAGACAGCAAGTGGAAATGTTTAGTGAACCGCCACACCGTTATTTCTCTCCTTGGAGTGTTTCAATACATTTGCCTTATCATACCTTACTACCATGTGTTAAGACGTGTGTTGGGGGGGGGTCCTGGGGAAGGGACAAATATAGAAGTCTTATGGTATCTTAATGCAAAATTCCCTGGGCACATTCACTGTTAATTATACCTTGTAATAACTGTACTCAAAAAGGGTCATTTTTAGGGCTGTTGATGAATCACAGTTAATTTACGCGATTAATTCCAAAAAATTATTCGCAATTTAAAAAATGAATTGTGATTAATTGCACCATTAAACAATAGAATACCATTTGAAATATATTAAATATATTTGGATGTTTTTCTACATTTTCAGATATATTGATTTCTATGTCAACACAGAATACAAAGTGTACAGTGCTCACTTTATATTATTATTTTTATTACAAATATTTGCATTGTAAAAATGATAAACAAAAGAAACAGTATTTTTCAATACACCTAACACAAGTACTGTAGTGCAATCGCTTTATTGTGAAAGTGTAACTTACAAAGGTAATATTTTTTTGTTACATAACCCACTCAAAAACAAAACAATGTAAAATGTTAGAGCCTACAAGTCCACCCAGTCCTACTTCTTGTTCAGCCAATTGCTAAGACAAACAAGTTTGTTTACATTTACGGGCGATAATGCTGCTGGCTTCTTATTTACACTGTCACTAGAAATTAAGAACAGGCATTGGCATGGCACTTTTGTAGCCAGTGTTGCAAGGTATTTACATGCCAGATATGCTAAACATTTGTATACCCCTTCATGCTTCAACCACCATTCCAGAGGACATGCTTCCATGCTGATGATGCTCGTTAAAAAAATAATGCATTAATTAAATTTGTGACTTAACTCCTTGGAGGCGAACTTTATGTCTCCTGTTCTGTTTTACCTGCATTCTGCCATATATTTCATGTCATGTAGTCTTGGATGATGAGCTGGCACATGCTCGTTTTAAGAACACTTTTACAGCAGATTTGACAAAATGCAAAGAAGGTACCAGTGTGAGATTTTTTTGTACATAATTCTACATTTGTAAGTTCAACTTTAATAATAAAGAGATTGCACTACAGTACCTGTATTAGGTGAATTTAAAAATACTAATTATTTTGTTTTTCACAGTGCAAATATTTGTAATAAAAATAAATATAAAGTGACCAATGTATACTTTTTATTGTGTTGTAGTTGAAATCAATATATTTGAAAATGTAGAAAACATCAAAAAAATTTAAATAAATAGTATTCTATTATTGTTAAACAGCATGATTAATTGAGATTAATTTTTTAATTGTGTGATTAATCACAATTAATTTTTAATTGCTTGACAGCCCTAGTCATTTTTAAACAAATAACTTTTTGTCTGGATTTATAAGACTCAGCCAAATTTGAATTTTTTTTTACATTAGTACTTAATGAATTCCAGCTTTGGGCAGCAAAAATGATAGCATGGAAAGTACCACACTACAATTGTGTTGGAGTGTATCTCTTAGGTGGTCTCATTCTTCTCTGAGGTTCGGGTTGCAGTAAGTAAGCTGATCATTACAACTAAGAAAGGGCTCCTGGTTGGCCAATTTACTAGGTAAATCCATGGACTCACATCATCTCCTCCTTTTGGGGAAAGGAGTACATAGCAGGGTACTGGAGGGGAAATCGCTGAGTGACCCTACGCAGTGACACATCCCCACTTTGGGGGTGGGGTTGACCCAGTGTAGAAAACACCCCTGAACCTGGCAGATACTCTGGGATACATAGGGGACCAGGACCATCTTCATGGAAGCTCTGTGTCTTCTTGCTGGCTCTGGACCCCAGTTCTCTCCTTCAGCTCCTTGGCAATACTGCTCTGTTGGAGCCATGCCAGCAGAGTCTTACCCGGTAGTCTCCGGTGCTCTTGGGGGAAGCATGAGGAAAGGATAATACAGGAATCTGTATTATTTTATTTCATTTCTGTGGGTCTGGAGAGGGACAACATGCAACCTCCTATACTTGCCTCTGTCCCACACCATTATCATCATGGCAGACATTAGTCATGTTGATCAATGCACTACTGGAAGAGTGCTGAGATGCCAGAGTGATGACCCTGGTATAAGAATTTATATGCAATAGAATTAAATCTCCATCTTCTATGTAGAACTATTTGCTGGATAATGTGCAATGGCTCATGTCTATGAGTGGTTGTAGGGGGCAGGACCTGACCCATGGGAAACAGGCTGGCTGAAAAGTATACCCTGAGGAGGCACACATCTGATAGCATTTCTTCCACTGCATTCAGCACTCTCCAAGAGAGCTGCATATTTGTTCCTTGTTTGAATCAAGACTTCATCTGTTCTCATTTAGGTCTCCTGTGAATCCATACTAGAGAAGGAAAATCAGTTAAAGCTAACCTGTTGTACAATGCATATTTCTGTGGCTCTTTTTGCAGAATCTCTCTTAGGCAAGGTACGCAGTGAAGAACTCTCAGAAAGAGCCATAGTAGGAAGGTGGTGGGGCTGGGGGGGGGGAAGGAGGGGGAATGCTAGACTCATTTAAAGCATAATCAGAATGTAGTCCTTGGTGTGTCTAATCTACTTTTGGGCCTAAATGATTTTCAAAACCCAGGTGAATTGAAATTATATAATAATTAAATGAACAGTAGCCATAGGCAAAGACATTTTTAAACAATACAATTAAACAATCCTCTGTGTCTTAACTATAGCATAAGCATAAATGCTGAAGATCAAATGTATATATGTGAGTTAAGAACTATACTGAAACTAATATTTAATAAGTCAACAATAAAATTCATAACTGAAGTTGATATCACAAATATGCGTTAGCCAATACTGCAATAAGAAACATTAAGTGAACAGTGACTTGGCAGACAGAAATGGGCAGTCCAGTAAAAGTATGTTTTGATACAAACATCTGAATCAATATAACATTTGTACTGTTTTATTAGACACCATGTTGACATAAGGAGTGTAGGGTGGCTGGAACTGATGACTGTACATTTCAGATAAACCATTATAATTTGCTGAGCCTCTGTAGTGAGAACAGATGATGATGATGACAGTGAAATGAGTGGGAAGAGAAGCTGAATGAGTTGGTTAGGACACTTATTACTGCTTGGTGAAAGGTTAGCATAATGTCTAGCATAATATTAAACACCTTTATTTAAGTGTATAGCAATACTGTTTCTTCTATGGAATAAGTTCCAAGATAAATGGCCAGTAAATCAATAAAAGTTTTTGTTTATGCCCTGAGATTTCATTTATCGTGAACCAATTATCTCCTCCCATAGGTCCCAATAAAAATATAGCTTTATGTGGATTTCATGTGGATTTCTTAGTTAGCGGGTACTATCTACATACACTAACAAATCACAAAACTGAAGGAAAGGCATAGCTATATGTGAACCTAATAACAGCAAGAGAAAAATGCAATGTTTTATTGTGACTAAACTAATTTTTATAAATAAATAAGAATGAGTATTAATAGATTATGATGTGAACATCTTGCAGCAAGGAATTATATCAGCAAATGTTCATAACAAAACATTATAGCAATCAACACTATAGCTACTGTATGAATACTGTAGCCAGCATTACATACAGTATAATCAAGAAAGTTTTACTTATCAGACTTATTAATAAGTTGTTCTTTCAAGATATTCCATTCACAACAAGCAATGAAGACCATTCCAGTCATTTCAGATTAAGAGACTAACAAAACAAGAAAAAGCAAAAGTCTAATCCACCCACGAGAGCACAATGTCCAAAATTCAGAAAACAAAATGGCACTGAACTCTACACAGAGCAACAGTGTTTAGAAACATAGAAACATAGCAGTACAAAGAAAATAAAAAAGCATGACAGTTTCATAGCTCTGTACAGCACATGGGAGACTTTAAAAGAGGTCATTTTACATTCCACCACCTGTGCTGAAATCAGATGGTAAGCAGAAGTTGGTGATCATGTATTGTAAGTGCCAAAGAGAGTGCTACCTAAACAACTCTGGGGAATAAGGAAGCCTCTAAGAATATTATCTTTAAAACATTTGGGAACTGAATGCAGAGACCACATTTTAAAAAAAGAACCAACAACAGAGTATTAAGCTTTTTGTATTGTATAAAAATTTCAACATGTATATATGTATATCAAACCCCTGCAATTTGACCAATTGACTGTTGCTTAAACGGTCAATTGAATTCACTGTGTGCTCAGTTCCTGGAGGTTCTGGGCATGCAGGCCTTGAGTACTTAAGCATGTGCTTAACCATAAACATGTCCCACGGAGGGCAATAGAGCTATGCCACTTTATGAGGATCTGGCTCACTGTTTGTACACAGATGATTTAGTCAATGGATTTAATGATGGAATATGACATCCTGTACCACATCCTGCATCTAACCAGTGATGTCAGCCACCATACTTTGTTCGTCTACATCTCCAAGCCTTCCTCCATGCTGCCCTTTATTATACAATACTTTTCTCTGTTCCAGTCCAACAAGCCCAAACCATGTCCTCACTCAAATCCCACCTAAAGGTTCACTTCTTCCACAGTTTGCACAGAAAATGGTGCAATAATAAATAAAATCATTAACATCATCCAACAGACATTCTCTCTTCTGAGTTTCCCACTGCATCCTATCTACTCTACACATCTCGCATTTAGTCCATAAGATCTGGTATGGACAGTCTTTATTTTATGCCCTGTATAGCTGTTAGTACATTGGCATGATTCAAAGTCCATTACAGTGAAAGGAAATCATTCTCATGAGCTCAATGGGCTTTGCATTAGGCCTTTTGTTGCTTATTAACAAGGAATACATTAGTAAATAAGGATATACAAATATGAATGAATTAATAGAGGGGAACAGCAAGAAAGATGTCATACTGATCCTACACAAATGCTGTCCCAGAAACAAAATGTAACACTTTAAAGTAGAAGTTATTAAAACAGAAGGAGTAACAGCTGTGTAATATCATCCGAGCCACACTGTAGATACAGTAGAATTACTTGACTATTTACATGTCTTTTCTCTGTCTAGGTACAAGGAAACTTTTAACAACCCTAAAATTTATTATCCGTATTGCAGTTAGACATTGCAAACCAGAAGAGTAGTCATGTTGTTAAGGCATTGGAGTGGGACTCAAGATATCTGGTTTCAATTCCTGGTTCCGCCATAGACTTCTAGCGTGACCTTGGACCACTTCTTAATCTGTCAGTGCCTCAGTTCCCCATCTGTAAAACAGGAATTATATTTCCTTACCTCACAAGTATGTTGTGAGGATATATCCATTAATCTTTGTGAGATACTCAGCTAGTATGATCATAGGGGCTGTATAAGTACCTAGAAAAACACTAGGAACACAGGTTCTTTGCCCTAAGAGTATACAGGCTAATTTAAGACAACATACAACAAACAATGGTGGGGAGGGAGGATGAGAGTAATAAATGGCAATAAATTCACACAATTATGTGGCTTATCTACAGTACATACACATATTAGTTGTTCGCAATCATTTAAAAGTGTTTTTGGCATAATCACAGTTAGCTGGTTGATTTCCGGTAGGCACCACAACAGAAGTGGGTCTTGAGATGCGATGTGAAGAAGAATCTGGTGGCCTTATGACCATCAGAGTCCAAAAAGGAAGCAGTAATAGAGAAACTATAAAAAACAAAAATAAAAAGCAGGGAAAAATCTCAGGTGTTTGCTCTGCCAAGACCCAGCAGCAGTTTGCAAACTCACAGAAAGGGGAAAGTATTAACAGAGTTTGAAAGGGAAGAGGACGTGAAGAGAGGTGGGAACTTGTCATAAGAATTTACAAAAACATGCTCTGAGGAGAAGTTTTTCCCTTGAAAATGAAATACTATTTAAATTTAATTTGCATGATACCTTTATTAGGCATACAATTTACATAGATACCTCATTGCCACATAAACGCATTTTCTCTCCTCAACGGGTAGTTTTTTGTGAAAAGATTCAAGCCATTACATTATGTCAAGAGAGAGGAAATTTTTAAAAGGGAAAATAGACTCTTCCAAAGTAACCTCACCTCGTAGGGCTGAGGGGAAATTACAAAGACACCTTATAAAAGCTTCTCCCAGGGACAGAGAGGCATAGTGAGCTGTTGCTATTTCCATGGAAACATGAAAAAAGATTTCATGTCATGCCCAAGCTGCGGAATGATATAAGTGGCTTGAAGGATGAATGTGTAACTATGCTGGTCAATAGCTTCAAAAGGAATGGTATTTTAATGACATCAAATTTAGAGTAATTTGAGGTGAGCAAGAATGTCCTTAGCAAAACACTCCAGAAACAAGAGTTGCTTTCACATACAGTGGCAAGGGATTTCTGATTCCAAGGTCCTTTGTCTTTCTTTTAAGACACTGCCTGTACAATGATGCCAAACATGCTCCACAGACCTGGCCTATGGTACTGGGAAAGAGGGGGAAGTTTATTCTTTCAGGAGAAGCTAAAGGGGCAGAAACAGGACCTGTTAAATATTATCCTTTCCGAGCTACTTGAGCCAGTTCTGGCCTAAGACATCACTGCTAGAAATAATTAAGCTAGAGTAATATTATTAGCAGGAATGAGTTTTAAAATCATTTTTCTCTTTGTCACATTCACAAAAATTAATTATTTGTAGGATGTGCATGTGTGGATAGATCCAGTCCATCATTATTGTCTCTGTCTGGGGACGTGGGGGTTGTATGTTATTAGATGCAAAAAGTGTGGTATTCTTGTTTAACGACAGTAAAGTCAGCAATCTGGCCTGAGGGTTTGGGGACGCACTCCCTGTGGCGCTGTAGAATTGTCAGCATTATGCCCAGACGCTTAAATAACAATATTTCATGTTTCTACCAAAAGCATGTAATTGAATTTAGTGGTCTCCAGTTACCTGCAGCTTACCACCACTGCAGTCAGAAATAAATTAGCCATTGTAGAGTGGGCATATACTAGATGTGCAGCACTCTCAGCAGAGGGCATAGATGGATTATTGTAAAAGCTCTCATGTCAGGTCTGACACATGAGCTGTGGAGAACACCATAGTCATTTTGGTTCTGTGGTGTTGTTAAGCAGAGTCCCTTATCCAACAATACATACTAAGGGCCTTTGTTTTAATTTACTGTTCTGTGATTTTCTCATCCGTCATCATTCAGAATGGCCACTGACATACACAAGTGTGGTTGGCACAGCTCTTAGTGGGAAGGCTTTGGGCAGGCTGTTGGAAAACATTGCGCAGGGTCTTCATTCTGTTAATTAAGCATTTTCTGTCTGTACCTATACTTGTGATTAGCACACACAATAAGTTTTCACTGCAGACAACAAATGTCGGTGTTTTCTTATTCTGAGAGAGAAAGTGGCAATGTTGAAAGGGAGGACATCTACCCTGAGAAAAAGGAGAAGCATGAGGAAGGATCATCAGAGTTGTTGAGGGAAAGAATAGGTTATGGGGAAAGAGGAAGGTAGCATGGAGAGAATCTGAGCCCTAAAAAAATTAAAATGAATTCCAAGTGGAAAATCTGCAGCAACTGTTTGAGATCATATGCAATCCCTTTCTTTTTGGGGGGGGTTGCAGGGGAAACACCATTGTAACTTCACTTAGTTGGCAAGGATGGATCACAAACCAGAGAGACTGTGAATACTACCCCGAGGAGTTCACACTTGGTAGACTGACAGCAAAGAATTTAAGGACTGTTTAACCTAACAGACAAAAGCATAACAAGATCCAGTGGCTGGAAGTTGATGCTTGAAAAATTCAAACTGGAAATATTTTTTTTTAAAAACAGTCAGGGCGATTAACCATTGGAATAGCTTGCCAAGAGATTTAGTGGATTCTCCATTGGCTGAATGCTTTAAATCAAAATCAGATGGTTTTCCAAAATAGATGCTCTTTTTAAACACAAGCTATGGGAATTGATGCAAGGATTACTAGATAAAATCCTCTTGCCTATATTACACAAGAGGTCAAACTACATGATTACACCACTATTTATCTTTCTCCATTCTGAAAACTGACCTTTGTTTCCTATCTTTTAACCAGTTACCAATCCAGGAGAGGACTTTCCCTCTTATCACTTGATAGCTTACTTTGCTTAAGAGCCTTTGGTGAGGGACCTTGTCAAAGGCTTTCTGAAAATCTAAGTACACTATATCCACCGGATCCCCCTTTTCCACATGCTTGTTGATCCCCTCAAAGAATTCTAGTAGATTGGTGAGGCATGATTTCCCTTTACAAAAAATGTGTTGACTCTTCCCCAACAAATTATGTTCCTCTATGTGGCTGACAATTTTGTTCTTTACTATAGTTTTCAACCAGTTTGCCCAGTACTGAAGTCGGGTTTACCGGCCTATAGTTACCAGGATCACCTCTGGAGCCCTTTTTAAAAATTGGTGTCACATTAGCTATCCTCCAGTCATTTTGTACAGAAGCAGATTTAAATGATAGGTTACAGACTACAGTTAATAGTTCTGCAATTTCACATTTGGGTTCCTTCAGAACTCTTGGGTGAATACCATCTGGTCCTGGTGACTTATTACTGCTTAGTTTATCAATTTGTTCCAAAACCTCCTCTAATGACACCTCAATCTGGGACAGTTCCTCAGATTTGTCACCTAAAAAGAATGGCTTAGCTTTGGGAATCTCCCTCACATCCTCAGTCATGAAGACCAATGCAAAGAATGCATTTAGTTTCTCTGCAATGTGGCCCCACTCTCAGCCTTCCAGCTCTCCAGCTGTTGCCTTGATGGGTGAAGATGCATGTCTCTCTTCCCTCTGACTGATGTATTTCCAGGCTGCACAGTTCCCTGCCATCACTATGTTATTCCCAGAATAGATAGGTTGCCAGAGGACACCCACTTGCTTTCTCTTCGGAGATGGTTAACAGATGTAATTGCAGCTATAAGTTACCACACAGTTCTTTATATGCAAGCCTATTTTATTCTTGGGGTAAAAGCACCAAAATGAAAAGATATTAAAAAATATAAAAATCTATGTAAATGCTAATAAGCTTCTCAGAGTTCCCCCTAACGTGGATTCTGGCTGGAGCAGCCCTTCAAACCCCAACCCACGGGGGGTTCCTTGTGGTTACAAGTTCATCATAGCCTCATCTCAGACCAAACACTCAGAACATGTGTAGTCCACACTTTATACAGGTCTTTGAGCTGGAGTTTTCAAGAGTAGGTAATTAGTAGACAGGGGGTATTCCTCCCCACGGCATAGCTTCAGAAGGGTGGATTTGAAGTGGGGCATTTGCATTTCCCAGGTACTTCCTAGGAAATCCACTTAACAGATATCATTCCAAAAAAGTCCTTTAAGTTCCTAATACCTTCCGGAAATTGCATTAGTCAGTGTCCTAGAGAAGGTACATACATATAATTCCACAATAACCCATACACAATTGCATTTTTAGTTCAATGGTCTCCAAAGATGTTAAACTTAGTTCAATAAACTTCATTCAGGATATTGTAGGTTATATTCTCAGTCTGTCACATGCCCTCTAACAGACAGTAACTTTTCTGCATTTGAAAGGACAGAGTAGAAAAAGGGGAAAAAATGAAAAACTAGGGGCAAACTTATTTTTCATTTTATTGCACTCAGTGACAAAAAGGAAAAACTAAGAGGAGGAGGAAGGAAGAAAAATTAAAATGTGGTTTGAAATTTTAACATTTTGAAAATTTGAATTAAATTTTTTTTTATTTAGCAACAAATGTTGAAAGCAATGCAAGATCATTCCATTTCAAACCTTGTGATATGGCAGCTATTTCAAAATGTTTCACAAAATTGTTTTTTCCTTTTTTCAACCAGCTCTAATATAAGAACTGCTGAAGGCTGAGTGTATGTGGCCCTGTTTCTTTCATTTTGTTTAATGTCTTTAGCTTATTCTTTCATAGATTCATAGATCCCAGGCCAGAAAGAAACATGATGATCATCTAGTCTGACCTTACGTATAACACAGGCCAGAGAACTTCACCAAAATAATTCCCAAAGCAGATCTTTTAGCAAAAACAGCTATTCTCTGTATATTTTTATGTAGCATGATCTTTATGAGGAAGTGTTGTGTATTCCTTTGAACATCTGCATTTGACTGTAGACAAGGGCAGTATATTTGCCTGGCTCAACAGGACAGGTCTTATTTGAAAGGTCTTATTTGAAACAGGTCTTCTTCTAAGAAGAAATCAGCTCAGAGAGAAAAGGGATTGTGAGACTCTCTGCATGTGATGAGAAAGATGAAACTTCTGCTCTCGCAGCAAGAACGTTCTATTATTTAACACAGAGCTGTTAGTTGGCAATGTTTTTCCTTCAGTATCTCCAGAGTATGTTAAGTGTAATGCCGTTTTGTCTGATATGTACCTTATTCTTGTGTGGAGGAGAATATGGAGGGCAAAAAGAAGATGCTGCCATTCTCTGTCAGAGTTGTATACTGGAGCTTTAATTTATGGGCTTCAGTTTATGTATAAAGGCTTGGTCATCATATGTAATTCTCTTGCTACATGTGTGGCAAGCGCAGCTGTCAAACAAACTATTGTATGCATCTACCTAAATAGTTCCCTTACAGACAGAAACCCTGAACTCCTTCAGAGTTGTGCAAAGGAACTGGAGTACAATGGAGGACACAGCCTCATATGCCTAGATCTAGACTGATAAATGTGAATGAGATATACCATTGCCAATATTTGAGTTGGGCACAAAATATCCATAAGTGCACCATAAAATATCCATAAGTGCACCTTATCCATAAGTCCATAAAAGCCTCAGCTCAACTATGCAATATTTAGAAAACAAAAGAAATATAGATGATGTGAAATCAAATGAGTTTTAAACCATACCTGATAACTCTTTGGCAAAGGGAAAAGAGAAGAAGAGAAGGTAAGGAACATGCCAAGCTAAAGTACAAGGCCATATACTGGAAAGAAGCTTGAATACATGAACTGCTCTGCAGCATGGCAATGCCAAAATAAATTTAATGTGGGAAGCTAAAAGGATGCCCCCTTTTTATCTGTTTTCTGGCTCCAAGCATTAAATATCTTCCCAGTCAGGGACTGCCGTTTTAAATCCCCCTCTATTTTTTTTGGTGATTTGCATTGCCTCAGCCTGCAGCTGTGGGACTTGTGGGACTAGCCTATCCTCCTTTAGGAAATTCACAAATAAATCACTGACTAAAGTTATACAAAAACATGGTGTTAAATATTGGACCTTTTTCACTGTTTGTATGAAACTATTGGCAGGGGGGAATGGAAAAAAGTGAACACATTAGCAATCAACCCCAAACCACTGTGAATCTGTTACATTAGCTAGATTCCCTTAAGGCTTATGTAGAAAAGCTCTGAGAAACCACCACACAGGAGTGAGAGATGATTAATCTGCTTCCACACTATTTTAAGACTCTCATTTAAAGAGCAACGCTTGTTTACGGAAAGGTTTCAGAGACATCCTAACCCCCTGGGAAAGAGGGTTTGCAATGAGCTGGGAGAACAAGGCATGGTACTTATTGTTGCTGGTCATTGTGACTGACCCTCAGTTAACTGTGAGGTTTGGTTAACTGAAGAGTTAGATAATTGGGGTTGCTGAGCTAATTGAATGCCTTACTTGGCAAAGCTTCCTCTTCCCTTCTTCAGTTACCTGCAGTACACAGGGGGTGGGGCGGGAGGCGAGGGGGTCAGTAAAATGTTTTCTTGTTCCTCTGGAAAATTATCATTTACCTCAGAAACTTCCATGCTTTAGCCCATGGTAAAGGGTAACTTTCCCACGGTACAAACACGTTTCAGTGGCTCCCCTATAATTTGATTCTAACCAAACAAACTCTGACCTAAGAACCACACAGCTACAAATGACTTAAATGGCAGACAATCCATGTGGGCAGAATTAACAAACAGATTAAAATGCTATAGCTACTGTCCAGAAAATGTTTTAATGACAGATTTGTCTATGTACCTATGTTTCTAGGGTTTTTTTTTAAATCTCTTACTAAGAGTTACATACAGAGCTGTAATTTTTATTAACACTGAGGGATGAGATAGAATCCTAGTTAAAGAGGAAGGGAATCAGATCTCTTCTGTTTAAGAAGAGTGTGTCTCCACATTATCTTTTTATTACTAATGCAAATCTTGGGAGCACTACTTAGTGCATAGGAGAGTATGGAATCTCCCAACTACTTTTTAGTGGCTCTCTGTGCTGGTTTCCCCTCTGTGTCCGCATGAAATTCAAGATTCTCCATCATGTTTTCCAAAGACTCCAGTGCTTAGTTCCTGACAACATTTTTTTTTCTAAAGGCCAAATTTTGGCCCCCCTGTAGACTTTGTACTCTCTTCAGGTGGCATGCAGTAACTGAAAAGGCTGGATGCAAGAGCAGCTTAGAGCAGATATAATTAGACCCACACTGCTCCTCCTCCTAGCCTTTGCTGTAGGGGTGGGGCTCAGAATGTGTTCAGGTCAGGAGAAAAAGTAACCAGAGTGTTCTGCATTTTAGATATTCTGCATTATGGAGCAGGCCTTACAAATCAGTGGGAAGGCTGCCATAAGAATCAGGCACCTGGGGAACTTTCTGTATTTTGGTAGTGCAAAGCCAGTTTAACTACCTACCTGGGGATGTCCCTAATGGAGGGGAATTATCCACCTCCTACACATTTGTAATGGGTGTGATCAGCAAAATAGGAGACTGGCTGGGGACCTGCTGTGCTCCAGCCATCCCTAGCTATCAGCATGACTCCTTGCAGGCTTCTGCAGCAAATACAGCTTAACCAAACCTGAAGGCAACCCATTTTTGTGGAATTAGGCAGGTGCCTAACTCATTCTCATAAGAAACAATTTCGGCATCTAAATCATCTGATTCCAGGAGAGGGGTTCCCAGTTGTGGAGAGCTAGCAGAGATAGTCACCTTCCTGCAGCATGGATTTACGCATCTAGCACACCTCTCATCAGCATCTCCCAATAGATCCCAGCTTTCTTAGATTGCATTGTAAGGTCCCTTTCTCTCCTGCTATGCATTGTATAGGAAGCCTAGGTACCTAACCCAGGGTCTGAGGGTAACAATGCTGTTTCTGTGATTTTTCTAGGTAGCTAAAAGTTCTCCATCACACTGTTCAATGCCTAGGTCCCTTTGTGGATCCAGGCCACAGTACCTTCTATTAACCCAATGCTGATCTGGGTTCCTACTTCTCTCAGAATTTCCTCCTTCGAATTCACTGAGTCTGTAAGGGGTACCTAGCAATGAGACAACAGGTTAATTGCAGTACTAATGGGCCAGATTTTCAAAGGTATTTAGGCAGCTTTGTTTCACGTACTGAATAGTTACATGAGAGGAGTCTATGCTTGGAAAAACTAAACTCATTCCTTATTAAGAAAACAATTTACAGGGACCCTTTAACTGCAGCTAGCATTCCAGCCATGTTAACACCAACTGACTTCCTGGTACTGCTTCCAAACTCTTCCCTCCTGCAACTTGTGCTTCACCCTCCAAGTTCCATACAGGTTGCTAAACCCCTAAAGATGCAGAAAGGGATGCAGTGAGATTTTCAAAAGTGCCTAGGGAATCAATGGGAGTTAAGGGTCTAGGTGCTTTTGAAAATCCCCTCCAGGCAGCTGTATTCACCTTCAGGCATCTAAATACCTTTGAAAATCTGGCCCCAAGGTCAAAATTGTCAAACTTGGGTGCATAAAGTAAGGAATCTAAATCCAAAATTAGGTAGCCAAATAAAAGTGAGGAGTGTGCAGCATCTACATCGTCTATTGATGCTTATGGATATTATCTATGGTATCCTTCACAACCAATACAGGCTTCCAGAAGAGGTTTGAAGAAAGCAAAGGAAACAGGCCAACATTTTCAAACTTAGGTGCCTAAGCCAAGCAAGTGCATACCTAGGTAGGTACTTAAGTAAAAGCTCATTTGTTTTTCAGAGGTGTCAACACTGAAATTAATGAGAGCTTTAGGTACTCAGAACCCTGAAAATCAGGCCATTTTTATGTAGGAGCCTACATATGGGTTTAGGTGCTTAACTTTATGCTCTGACTGTTTCTCTGCAAAACTTGCTTCAGAGGATTTGTACAAATATTTTATTCGGTTTTGTCCATGTGGGTTTGCAGCCTCCCCACTCAATTTTTGCTTTGCGTTTCATGTTCAAACAAATTAAAACACTCAAAACTGCCGAGTTGCACCTGGTTTCATGTTGAAATCTTGAAAACTGCATATTTCACATCATGTAAAATGATAAAGTAACCCAGTTTCAAGCCAGCTAATTAACCAAAAGAAATGGATATTTTTTCCCCCAAGTAGATGTAGGTTATTCAGAAGCACACCTCTTAACCATCATTGAACCACAGAAATATTTAGCAGTATCCTTTTCTGGACACCCTAATATTTACCAGTATGTATTGTTAGCCTACCTCTGCTTTCAGTAAAGGGCTCTCTTTTTTCCTTCCAATTTGTTAAGATCGAAGAAGCTAAACAGTGGAAGTGGTATGAGCCTCATAATTTATTTTGACAAGCCTCATTGATTTTAATGCTACATAGCCATTAATTGCCAGTAATATCTCCTAATCCAGGTGTAATTGGTTAGCAGTTAGAGCTATTTTTCTGTTTGCTTTAAGAAACTACCCGTCCCAGTCAGAAAGATGTGACATCATTAATTCTGCCCTGCTGCTTTAAGGGAAATTAATAATCAATGTCCCTTATGCTCCCTTTAATTTCCACTGTAATATGGACAAAATAGTCTACTTAACCTGACTAAGAAATATGTGGTAAAACAGATTCTTCAGAATTAGCTGAAATCTTCTTTTTCCTGGCTTTGAGTTTTAAAAACACAGAAGTAAGAATCAGTGCACTTTAAATCAACCTTAGAATCAATTATGCAGAATACTGCAAGTGCCCTCCTCATTCCCAGTGCACTTTCATAACAGCTATATTGATCTAGTAGGCTCATCTATAAACAAAAGGCTTTTGGTATAATCTTTTGACCCTTTGCAGACCAGCACTAAAGATAAATCATCCCGATTGCCAGCAAGACATAATACAAAAGCTTTTTTTCAGATTCAGTTCCTTAACTGTATAATAGTCTTTGTAAAATTGATTTGAATGCAAATATTTTGGCTAGATGCTACGCTACCTAAAGACCCGGGAATAGCCTAGCAGGCATGGTGTGGTGTCATTGTATCACTATCATAGCTTTACATCTGCAAAACATGAGGGAGACTGGTAGCTAATCCGATGTTTATTATCTGAAGTGTTTATGCACTAATGGTTGAGGACTGATTAAAAAATGAGGTCTCACCTACTGCTTCATGCCTTAATCTTTATGAATAATGATTTTTCTCTGATATTTTGCAGATATCTTCCAATTATGCCAAGTCCCACAGATTGGCCAGGGGACTCATACTTTTGTGCCTGTTTTGTTAGGAAAAGAGTTTACACAACAATCTCTAACCAGTGAGGTTCTGCGGTAATTAGTAAATCATAGTGTTAATACTGTAAGCATGGATATAGAAGAGAAAACAACATGCCATGCTGCCCCCTGCTGTAATATAGAAGGCTCAATACCATTTCTACCCAGCATTAACTTAAATAAGATATTGGATGTGTACGAAACTACATTCAACAATGCTGTAAATAGGAGTGTTTAATAAAGTATGTTGTTTTTGACTTGTACCTTTAATAATCAGATTAGTAGCTGGTTTTTTATCAGTCCTGTAACTAATTGCATAGTACAGTGCACTGTCAATAACTGCCTATTGTTGGATATTCTTGACTCACAGCAGAACTTATTACCATATCATATCACCGTCCTAAGTCCTCTTAGAATTTATTTTCTCCAGTAAAATATAAGACGTACCTTTTTCAATTAATACAAGATTGACTCTGCTCCACAAATCACTGATAATGAGTCAACAGATCATTGTGGGCTTTGCTACCTTATTTAAAAATGCAGTAATTAATACAGGATTTTACACTAATATAGTATCTGTGTAACATATGCTAAAGCCTTTTATTTTACTCTTGGTCTTTTGGGAAACACAGTAGTGAGCTCTACTAGATAAAAATCATATAGAAAAAAATCAACTGCCAACCAAATACTGGCAAAGTGTTTTTGAGTACATACACTGGGTGTGAGCAATCACTATTCTGTGAGCAAAATGGTTTTACTATGGAAAATCACTGGTAGAAAACTTAGTTCCTTGATGATTATGTATTATTTTTTAATCAAAATAATATCTCTCTTACAGCTCGATACTCCAGTACCTTCCATCCTGTGTCATCATCAACACCAAAGTAAAGTCGGTGTAAGATGCTACCATTCTAATTTGGTAGCCTTTTCATAGCCATTTTGCACAGGTGTAAGTGACTACAAAGAAGCAAGCTAGTATAGCAATGGACCAGAAGCACTGTGTATTCTACCTTCCAAATTAGGAAACTGAGATATCTACCAAAAACCTTCACTGAAATGCCTTGCATTAAACAGTAATATAACATCTCTTGACCTATGCAAGCACAAAATGATGGTCAACAAACATTTGTCAGAGGTTCATAAGTCTGAACTGTTCTTTAGAACTCCAAGTCTCTAGCCAATTTCAGGAGGGTGGGATTGGTGCCCTGTCCCTATCATACTCATATTTTCAGGCACTGGCCCATTGCTGTGACAGCTTTTCCACGCACACACACTATGGTTTCAGATGTTCTCTGTGTGCGTAGTTTCCACACAGAGATGGTGGTTCCATTCTAGATAGTGCTGATTTGTTCAGCATTAACTTGCTTTGGAAGTTGAGCTGGATTTCACACTTCTTTGCCAGAGCAACATACTGCATATTATGGCTGCTCTCTAACTCCACCACATTCCTAAAGGCCACACACCCTACATCACACTTTGCTACATATCATAAAATGACATAGTTGCCTTTCCCTTCTGGATGGACTTCCCAGGCCTTTTGTGCCTTACTGTAACATGTGCCCATCTGGCTCCCTTCCACTCTACTTAGTGGAGGGGAACATATGGCTCTAAGTATCTAACTCTAATTTCTTGCCACACCTTCAATTACATTGCCATATGCTCTAGTATTATACTGTAATTGCTGCAACTTGGTGCTAGAAAAACAAAAGGGGCATTTCACATGCCAACAGGTTTATTTCATGTATATAATAAACAGAAACAGCTGTCACAACTCCATCCTCAAATAATCTGCTGATTTGCCTTAAATCAGTTGCTTTCCTAATTTAAGCATTTAAACCCCTGCAATAATTCCCCACTAGCTAATTTTTCTTCATTTTCCATAATAAAAAAAAAGTTTTCACAATTTTACAACTCGCTCCCACTCTTTCTCCACTCCAGTATAGTCAGTGTGAAAATTTCTGACTCCCAATTGCTAGAGAGGAGTATAGATCAGAAAAGAGACGAATGATGTGCTCTGTTAATTTTACAAGGATTCTATATTTTAGGAAATTCTTTGCTGATTGACTACATTATACTGCTGCCTATCTTAGAAGACCTAAAACAAAAAAAATCACTGTTTTTGGTAGTAAGTAGGACAGCACTCCCAGTGATATTTTTGAATTGCAGGCACATGGCTGCAATTCAGAAAATCTATTGGAAAAACATTTGTTCAATGTGCAGGTACTCTGAATTTCTGTTATTCATGGTGATGGTATAAAAGCTTCTCCTCCCACCCAAATTCTTGTTCAGCTCCATCTGATATTTTTCTGGACTTTAACTATTGAAGAGCAACTGAATTAAACATACAAAATAAAGAGGTCTTGTAAATAAAAAACAAATCCCAGTGCAAGAGGCCATATGTCTAGATACCAGAGCACACATTCAGGAGTTGAGATCCACTAAGCCTAGAAGAAGATGGCAGGTCATCAGGAGTCACTCATGGTTACGTACTTCCCCACCATCTCTGGCCTCAGCATAGGTTAGAGCAGCACAGGGGTTTCTTGAATCTAAGAAAACAAGCACAGTCTCCAAGGGATCATTTGTCAGATGAGAATTCCTGAAGCACAGGTGCACTCTGGGCATACCCCATCCCACCTGGGCATACTCCTGTGCCATCCTTTGTCCTAGTTTTGACTATGCCTCTTTGCCAAAGCTAGGACAGAGGGTGGCACAGGAGCTGACTGTGGTGGATTTATAACAGCTAAAAGCTTCCAACACCACACACCAGGGAAATTCTCAGAAGGCTAGATGAAACCAGAATGTATCCCCTTTGTACCCTCTGAGCAACTAGAATTGTTATCACTGTTGTACCCTGAGAATAAGCTTGTATTTTCAGAACAACAGGGAAAGTGTGTACACAATAGTAAATTTGTGTTTGTGGATTTGCATTTGAGGTGTCATTAAAATGTACATTTAACAGGGCTATGACCGAATGCACCCCCATATTGACACCCCGTAGACCAGTGGTCTCCAATCTTTTTAAGCACAATATCACTTTTTTGCATTTAAGTGCAACCCAGGATCCACCTCAAAGAAAATGTAGAAATAACAGTAATCAAACAAACCCAAATAACTTTGTCCCACACCTGCCCTGAGGCCCTGCTGCTGCCCTGCCCCTTCTCTGAAGCCCCACCCAGCTCAATCCACCCCCCCCCCCCCGCAACACGCTCCATCGCTCGCTTTCCCCCACCTTCACTCACTTTCATTGGGCTGAGACAGGGGGTTGAGATGCATGAGGGTGTGTGGGCTCTGGGCTGGGGCCAAGGTGTTTGGAGTGTGGGAGTGGCTCCGGGTTGAACCTGGGGAAGGGGGTTGGGTGCAGGCAGGGGTTCAGGGTGCAGGCTCTGGGAGGGAATTTGGGTGTAGGAGGGGGATTGGGGCTGGGGCAGGAGGTTGGGGTGCAGGAGGGGTTCAAGGTGCAGGCTCCGGCTTGGTGCTGCTTACCTCAGGAGGCTCCTGGACAGTGGTGCAGCGGGGTTAAGGCAGGCTCCCTGCCTGCCCTGGCCCTGCACCACTCCCAGAAGTGGCCGGCATGTCACTCCCTGGCTCATCTCAAGCATACCTCTGTCCCCAGATGTGAAGTTTGTATCCATGTCATTATTTCAGCTCTGACATTTGCTGGCATTATTACAGTATTTGCTCCCCTTTAAACAAAATCCTGTCTTGCATACACAGCTCATCCTTCATCTGGTAGTAGGTGGTAACCTCCAGTGGCACTTGCTCCTTGCAACGTGCCCAACCCTGGAGTATGTAGCACCCCATTTTGTTTAATGCTTTGTTGGACTGCCTAGAGCTCCCATCAGAGACGCAAAGGCACTGTAGCAAGTTGATAAACTATCTGCTGATGCACAGAGCCATCTGAGATGTACTCTGGAATAAGCGTACTACTCAATGTCCCTGCCACCAGTAGTGACTTTCCTGGGTAGTACCTCATCCTCACCTCATAGCTCTGGAGTCTCAATTATATATTGTGTTGTTTTATATTCATGTAATTCACTAGTCTTAATAATAATTCATTGCTAATAACTTAGCAACAGTCTTTATTAGATACATAGTTAACATATATACAGAGCATCTTAAGTCAGGTCAAGCTATCTGTCTAACCTCTCAACCAACTGCCTCCTCTAAGTATCAGTTCCCTGAGGACTCTATCCATTCTCTTAAAGCCACAGTAAGCACCACATCTCTTTTTTTACAGCACAAATTTATTCATGTATATATCTTAGAATTGTACTAACAGCTTTCTGTAAATTTTTAACCGATCTCCTTTGATGCAATGGACACATAACTACATTTCTAAATATATTGATATTTGCTGCATTATTGAAGCACGTTCTTATTACCTAGAGGAATTGTGTAATTTTCATTTTCTGGCTGCTCTAGATGCTGTACTGTATCATTTTTTCTTTCAGAGCAGTCTCGTCTCGAAGGTAACAATTGCAAATGTGTGTGATTTTGTCGATACACTTGACCATTATTAGTCACGACATCGTAAGAGTGAAGTGCTATCTCTTTTGTTATGGGGGCTTTCTGAGCCCAATTTCTACCATTATGGATACATATTCTATCACTCAGTTTCAAATAAGGTAGTTTATCCAATCCTCTCTCATAATAAATATTGTGATACAAACTCGACTGATGCTCACACATGTTCCTTTCCTTTTATATCCTTCCTGAAAAAAAACCAAAAACAAACAAAAAAGAACATTGGTAATATGTTTCTAAGCTTTCTGTTGAACAACAACTGTGTAGGAGATAAAGCTTTTTGTAATGGTGATTTATAATTTAATACCAAATATAAATCAGTATTTGTTTTTTCAGATTTTGTTAATATGTTTAGTATTTTAACACCATTTTCAACTAGCCCATTAGATTGTGGGTAACCCAGACTTGATGTAATATGTTTGAAAACATATAGTATGGCAAAACTTTTAAACTCTTGACTCTGAAATTGAGATCCATTATCAGACATTACGTATTGAGAATGTCATGCTTCACAAAAATTAATTTAATTTTATTAATTACTTGTTTGGTGCATGTGTTTTCTAGTATAGCTATTTCATGAAAATTTGAAAAAAATAATTAAGAACTATAATATATGCATGTCCTTTACAGTCAATTAGCTCTAAACCTACTTTAGGCCAATGTCTTAAGCTTTCTTGAATAAATGTCATAGGTTGTTTAAACTGAGCATTTCTATATTTTTGCCATATGTCACATTCTTTTATATAATCCCCTGTTTTGGGTCACTTGTGGCCAATGCAGAACATCTGTTGCTCTGTTTTTATTTTTCTATGCCTAAATGTCCCTCACGTATGAGTTTCAACATCTCGGCTGTAAACCCTAAAGGAATGACTCCTCTATTGCCTTTAAATAGAATTCTTTCAATTACTGATAAATCTGGAATACATTGATTAGATGGCTTCCTTATATTTTTTTTATTATATCCTTTTTCAAGAGATGTAATAACCCTGTGTAAATTCTCATCCTGTCTAGTTGCTTTACGATTTCTTCCCATACTCTTTCTGATATAGGAAACAATATTTTAAGTACGTCTACATGTACCACATCATCTTCTTCAATTACATTGGTTACATCATAAACTCTAGAAAGAGTTTCAGCAACAATTAATGATTTGCCTGGCTGATATTCTAATTTTAAATCGTATAAATGCAATTGAAAAAATAATCTTTATAACTGAGGTGGTATGTCTGTCATGTTCCTTTTTGAAATATTAAGGAATAGTTTATGATCTGTTTCTGCCGATACAGATCTACCATATATAAATGTGAAAGGTTTTGCATCCAAAGCCAATGCCAAAGCCTCTTTTTCTGTTTGAGCATACTCAAATTCCATTTTTAACATAGCTGTAGATGTATAAGCAACTGGCTTCCACAGATAAGAATAGTTCTATTACAAAAGTATGGTTGTCTTGTTCGGATGCCTCTGAAGACAATTTTGTAAGTCTGTTAATATCAAATAGTTTTAATGCTGGAGCTACTTGTATTAGTTGCTTAAGATGCTTAAATTATTGGTGCTGACAGTTTAATTTCCATTCATTATTTTTACAAAGTAAAGCCTTTTTTTTAGGTTAGCTTTGTATTTTCCTACAACATTTACCATACCCAAAAGTTTCTGTAATGACTCCTTATCATTTGGGTAAGTATGTTATCAATCACTCATTTGTTTTGGATCAATCTGAAATCCCTGACTGGTCAGTTTTTCTCCTAGAAACATATCTTGCACTCTAAATTTATATTTATTTTGTTAATTTTCAATTCTGCTTATTTTGCTCTAGATCATGCTTTAGTTAATCTTTTTTCATGCTCTTTTAAAGATTACCTTTTGGCTTATGTTCAGCTTCAGAGGTATTTCAGAGAGCAATACAAAAGATTTTGAAAATATAGATGACACACAATTGTACATAGATGAGCTAGTAATATGGGGAAGAACTTTAAAACAGTAATGTCCAGAAGGTGTGGTAAGCATACATAACATAGCAATTGACCTTCTTTCTCCAATGGTATTTGCCAAAATCCATTCAAAGCATCTAAATAAGGAAAATATTTTGCTCCTGACATTAGTCCAAATATTTATTCACCTATAGGTATTTTTAAATGTTCCCTTTTAAGGTATGTACATTTTTTTTGGATCTAAACATAAACATAAGAATCCATCTTTCTTTTCTACTTTTACTAATAAATTCACACATTCAGTCAGCTCTGCTGCTCTTCATTATATCTAAATAAACTAACCTTTCCAAATCTCTTTGTACCCTATTTCTTAAAGCTAAGGGTATTTTTTAGTTGCATGTATAACTGGTTTAGCTGTTTCATTTGACTCTATTTTATGTGTTGTATCCAATATACCAGTGCCAGTGAATAACACTGTAAATTGATGTACTGTTTCCAGACTATTCAGGATACTGAAACACTGGATTCTACCAATTATATTTCGTGCCAAACATGTTTCTAAACCTAAATTAGAAGTACTTTGTCCCTTAACTAACAGCAGGAGAGTGAGTTTGTGTGTGTGGTTTTTGGAGGGGGGGGTGTGTGTGTGGGGGGGGTGGTGGTGGTGAGAAAACCTGGATTAGTGCTGGAAATGACCCACCTTGATTATCATGCGCATTATAAAGAGAGGTTTCAAAGAGGGATGGGCTATTACCAGAAGGAGAGTGAGTTTGTATGTGTGTCTGTGGGGGGGAGGGGAAGGGTGAGAAAACCTGGATTTGTGCTGGAAATGGCCCTCCTTGATGATCACTTTAGATAAGCTGTTAGCAGCAGGACAGTGGGGTGGGAGGAAGTTTTGTTTCATGGTCTCTGTGTGTATATAATGTCTTCTGCAGTTTCCACAATATGCTATGCATCCGATGAAGTGAGCTGTAGCTCACAAAAGCTCATGCTCAAATAAACTGGTTAGTCTCTAAGGTGCCACAAGTACTCCTTTTCTTTTTTCTTTTTACGAATACAGACTAACACGGCTGTTACTCTGAAACCTGTCATTATGCAAGGCACTGCATTTAGCCGCATGGAGTGGAAATCTATCAACTGCATGAAAAAACTTGTACAGATACAGACAGACATCATCTTCCTTTCCAAATGCAAACAGATGGACATCGTACCAAAAGGACTGAAGGTAAAAAATCCATTACAATCTACATACCACACAGACTATGCTGACAGCTTGTGCCACACGCTCTCAAAGAAACTGCGGAATCACCTGATCAACATCCTCTACAGCAAACAGGGAAAGATTAAGAATGAGCTCTCAAAAATGGATACTCTCATAAAAAACCAACCTTCCACACAAACTTCCTCGTGGCTGGATTTTACCAAAACTAGACAAGCCATTTACAACGCACACTTTACTTCTCTACAAAAGAAAAAGGACACTAAACTTTCTAAACTACTACAGGCTACAAGGGGCCACAGCAATGGTTCCCTCAACCCACCCAGCAATATTGTTAACCTATCCAACTATACTCTCAGCCCTGCAGAAGCAGCTGTCCTATCTCGGGGTCTCTCCTTCTGCCCCTCCACCCCCTCGAACATGATACAGTTCTGTGGTGACCTAGAATCCTATTTTCGACGTCTCCGACTCAAGGAATATTTCCAAAATACCTCTGAACAACATAATGATCCACAGAGGCCTGCCTACCAACATTACAAAAAGAAGGATTCTAGGTGGACTCCTCCTGAAGGTCAAAACAGCAGACTGGACTTCTACATAGAGTGCTTCCGCCGACGTGCACGGGCTGAAATTGTGGAAAAGCAGCATCACTTGCCCCATAACCTCAGCCGTGCAGAACACAATGCCATCCACAGCCTCAGAAACAACTCTGACATCATAATCAAAAAGGCTGACAAAGGAGGTGCTGTTGTCATCATGAATAGGTCGGAATATGAACAAGAGGCTGCTCGGCAGCTCTCCAACACCACTTTCTACAAGCCATTACCCTCTGATCCCACTGAGAGTTACCAAAAGCATCTACAGCATTTGCTCAAGAAACTTCCTGAAAAAGCACAAGATCAAATCCGCACAGACACACCCCTGGAACCCCGACCTGGGATATTCTATCTACTACCCAAGATCCATAAACCTGGAAATCCTGGGCGCCCCATCATCTCAGGCATTGGCACCCTGACAGCAGGATTGTCCAGCTATGTAGACTCACTCCTCAGGCCCTACGCTACCAGCACTCCCAGCTACCTTCGAGACACCACTGACTTCCTGAGGAAACTACAATCCATTGGTGATCTTCCTGATAACACCATCCTGGCCACTATGGATGTAGAAGCCCTCTACACCAACATTCCACACAAAGATGGACTACAAGCCATCAAGAACACTATCCCCGATAATGTCACGGCTAACCTGGTGGCTGAACTTTGTGACTTTGTCTTTACCCATAACTATTTTACATTTGGGGACAATGTATACCTCCAGATCAGCGGCACTGCTATGGGTACCCGCATGGCCCCACAGTATGTCAACATTTTTATGGCTGATTTAGAACAACGCTTCCTCAGCTCTCGTCCCCTAACGCCCCTACTTTACTTGCGCTATATTGATGACATCTTCATCATCTGGACCCATGGAAAAGAAGCCCTTGAGGAATTCCACCATGATTTCAACAATTTCCATCCCACCATCAACCTCAGCCTGGTCCAGTCCACACAAGAGATCCACTTCCTGGACACTACAGTGCTAATAAACGATGGTCACATCAACACCACCCTATACCGGAAACCTACTGACCGCTATTCCTACCTACATGCCTCCAGCTTTCACCCTGACCACACCACACGATCCATCGTCTACAGCCAAGCTCTGCGATACAACCGCATTTGCTCCAACCCCTCAGACAGAGACAAACACCTACAAGATCTCTATCAAGCATTCTTACAACTACAATACCCACCTGCGGAAGTGAAGAAACAGATTGATAGAGCCAGAAGAGTTCCCAGAAGTCACCTACTACAGGACAGGCCTAACAAAGAAAATAACAGAACGCCACTAGCCATCACCTTCAGCCCCCAACTAATACCCCTCCAACGCATTATTAAGGATCTACAACCTATCCTGAAGGATGACCCAACACTCTCACAAATCTTGGGAGAAAGGCCAGTCCTTGCCTACAGACAGCCCCCCAACCTGAAGCGAATACTCACCAACAACCACATACCACACAACAGAACCACTAACCCAGGAACCTATCCTTGCAACAAAGCCCGTTGCCAACTGTGCCCACATATCTATTCAGGGAACACCATCACAGGGCCTAACAACATCAGCCACACTATCAGAGGCTCGTTCACCTGCACATCCACCAATGTGATATATGCCATCATGTGCCAGCAATGCCCCTCTGCCATGTACATTGGTCAAACTGGACAGTCTCTACGTAAAAGAATAAATGGACACAAATCAGATGTTAAGAATTATAACATTCATAAACCAGTCGGAGAACACTTCAATCTCTCTGGTCACGCAATCACAGACATGAGGGTCGCTATCTTAAAGCAAAAAAACTTCAAATCCAGACTCCAGCGAGAAACTGCTGAATTGGAATTCATTTGCAAATTGGATACTATTAATTTGGGCTTGAATAGAGACTGGGAGTGGCTAAGTCATTATGCAAGGTAGCCTATCTCCCCTTGTTTTTTTCCTACAAACCCCCCCCCAAGACGTTCTGGTTTAACTTGGATTATTGCTGTGCACATTGTAAGATGAGCTATTGCCAGCAGGAGAGTGAGTTTGTGTGTATGGTTTTTGGAGGGGGGTGTGTGTGTGTGTGTGGGGGGGTGGTGAGAAAACCTGGATTAGTGCTGGAAATGACCCACCTTGATTATCATGCGCATTATAAAGAGAGGTTTCATAGAGGGATGGGCTATTACCAGCAGGAGAGTGAGTTTGTATGTGTGTCTGTGGGGGGGAGGGGAAGGGTGAGAAAACCTGGATTTGTGCTGGAAATGGCCCTCCTTGATGATCACTTTAGATAAGCTGTTAGCAGCAGGACAGTGGGGTGGGAGGAAGTTTTGTTTCATGGTCTCTGTGTGTATATAATGTCTTCTGCAGTTTCCACAATATGCTATGCATCCGATGAAGTGAGCTGTAGCTCACAAAAGCTCATGCTCAAATAAACTGGTTAGTCTCTAAGGTGCCACAAGTACTCCTTTTCTTTTTTCTTTTTACGAATACAGACTAACACGGCTGTTACTCTGAAACAAGTTTTATGTTTTCTAAATTATCTTTAACTGTGACCTATCATTTAAAAATATCTATAACAGGATTTTTTTCCACCACTGTAAAATGGTCAATTAATATGAATGTGTTCTCTTAGTACAGGTTTTGCTTTTACATTCCTGAGACCTTCATATGGATTAACAAGTGTTATCTATATAAGTGAAAAATTACAAGGTGAAGCTTGATATCAGGCCTTTCCCCAACCCCCACCAGTACATCTGATATGAAAACTGCAAGAACATTTATATTTAGAATAGTTTCTTTGCTGCAACTGCACACTTGGGACATCACAAGTGCTGCATGACTCATATCTGGATGAGCAGTTAAAAAAAATAAAAGATTGACCTTTTATGATATTTAAGAAATACAATTCTTAAGAGTGATCCTCATATATACATAATATCTTTGTAAATTAATTTCCATTAGGTTATATTTATTAAGTTGCATGTTATTCAACTCAGTTTTCTGGTCACATCTGACAATCTAGCACAATTGTCTATATAAGGTACATAGTGTTGTATACATATCTGAATGCACTGAATAAACACAAATTTGGGGCAATGGATCAGGAACACCTGCCAGTACCTGAAAGCAGTCAGGGAAGCTAATGATCCAACCAACGAGCAGAATTCCACGAGCACCAGCTCAACGAATCCCGACACTGTCATCTCCAGCAACCCCAACGTGTAGCCCGGTGACTTCTATGTCGTTGGTCCAGCTCTACGTGTGTTACAACTCAATGTGGAGGGTTTGTCGGCTGCTAAGCATGATTTACTTGGTGTTCTTGCTCATCAACATACTATCGACATCATT
The DNA here is from genome assembly GCF_965152275.1 of Natator depressus. Classification (NCBI taxonomy): domain Eukaryota; kingdom Metazoa; phylum Chordata; order Testudines; family Cheloniidae; genus Natator; species Natator depressus. The sequence continues at coordinate 105,647,274 of NC_134238.1, forward strand.
TGCTTGCAAGAGACACATGTGGCAACTGCCGAAGCCGGGCATTACAGTATCGAAGGCTTTGACCTGTTGTGCCATGTGGCACACCTGAAGCACGGCCGAGCCACAAACGTTGGGTCCGATGTTGCAGATACCATTCAGCTGATGTCTACTGAATTCTGTAATACTATCCAGGTTGGTGGTTTCTGGCTGGCAAATGTTTACAAGCCTCCAAGCATCAGCTGGAACCAACCGGTTCTACCAAGCCTGCCACACCCAGCTTTCTACGTTGGAGACTTCAACAGCCATCACACAGACTGGGGGTATAAGGAGGTTGACACTGATGGTGAACAACTTGCAGACTGGGCATCTCAAACCAACCTCAGCCTTATCCATGATGCTAAGCAGTGAGGCACATTCCATTCTTCTAGATGGGATCCTGACTACTCTCCTGACTTGTGCTGGGTCACTTCAGTTCATGGCCAGTCTCAGCCAGCAACATGCCAAGTCTTGGATAACTTTCCACACAGCCAACACAGACCATCACATATCAGGCTACAGCTCCCAGTTGTCAAGAGTTCCAAAAAGAAGCAGTGGAACTTTCAAAAGGCTGACTGGGAAGAATACAGGGAAGCGCTGGAGAAGAGTGTGGTGAAAATAGCAGCCCGGCATATCTCTGTAAATGAGACCTACTGTCGCTTCTGTGGTGCTATCTACAAAACAGCCTGTAGAGCCATCCTAGGTGGTTGCCACCCAGTCTACATTCCCTGTGTCGACGAGGAGAGTGCTGCCTGGCTTGAGCAGTATGAGGCATCTGGTGACCCAGATGTTGCTGAACATCTGATCGAATCATTGCACGCTGCTCGCCGAGCCAGATGGGAGGAGACGACCATGAGGATGAGTTTTACCCGCTCCAGCTGCAAGTGTTGGAGTCTGTTCTGATGCCTTTGAGCATTGCAGCAGCCACTTGCACTCTGCTGATCCTCAGTGACACCCAACCAGGTAGCTGGACACCTACTTAAAGTGGCCATAGCACCTTTGGAGAAACAGGTGCGAAGACAAGTGAGGAACGAATGGCATATGTTTAAATGTGTACACCAGATCAGAAGCTGCCCAGAACCATTCACTGTAACAGAGCTGGAACAGACACTGGGTAGCATCAAGTGTGGAACAGCTGCGGGCTATGACAACATACCTCCAGAATTCCTGAAAAACCTTGGACCCCATGCTCGGCTTTCGCTTGAGAAATTCTTCACCAGGGTTATCAGTGAAGGTAGTTTACCGAAGATATGGCACATCACAAAAGTCATTGGCCTCCTAAAGCCTGGAAAGGACCAAAGTCAAGCTATCATCCCATAGCATTATTGTTGGTGTGCTTCAAGGCACTGGAGCACTTGGTCCTACAGTGCATGTTACCCGATATGGAGGGAATTTTGAGCCCTGACCAAACTGGCTTTTGCTGAGGCCGTAGCAAATGTGACCAAGTACTTGCACTGACCACATTTGTTGAAAATGCCTTCCAGAGAAACTTGAAATCAGGCGCTGTTTTCATTGACCTAACAGTGGCGTATAACACTGTATAGCACACTGGCCTGCTCGTGAAGGTATCACGGGTCCTGCTACCTTGGGTCACAGGCATCATAGAACTGTTCCTCTGCGATAGGCAGTTCAGAATCCATATGGGGGAGAAGATGAGTGCTTGGAGACGACAGAGCAATGGGTTACCCCAGGGCTCTGTGCTTTCTCCAACCCTGTTCAACCTTTATATCAATGACCTGCCAACAATGGAGTCATGAAAGTTCATTTATAGACAACATCTGTTGCAGTACCCAGGCCTGGACATTTCACGAGTTTGATGCCACCTTAAATTAGGACCTGCCAAAGTTAGCTGACTATGGTAAGACTTGGCGCCTACAGCCAAGCATCATAAAAACAGTCTAAGGTTTGTTCCATCTTCATCATGCCGGCACAACGCAAGAACTGAATGTTTGTCTGAATAGTCAGAAGGTGAAACATGAAGTAGAACCGGTCTATCTAGGTGTGACTTTAGAAGGCACACTAAGTTACCATGCCCACCTGAAGAAGACAGCAGCTAAAGTTAAGACGTGCTACAATCTTTTTAGCAAACTGGCAGGTTCATAATGGAGTACTCATGCTCCAACTCTGTGGACGTCAGCTCCTGCCATCTCATATTCAGTGGCGGAGTACTGCACACCAGTTTGGAGTCGATCGTCACACACCAAACTGGTGGATATGCAGTTACATGCCGCCATGTGTATCATCTCCAGCACCCTGCAGCTGACCCACTCCCATGGTTCCCAGTTCTGATCAACATTCTTCCTCCTCATCAGTGGTGGATTAATGATTTTGCCACCCCTAGGCCCTAAAATAATTGCCGCCCCCATATGAACTTGTTTTTAGTTATTTTACAAATTCACGCCATCCTTGGTGGTTTCAATATACTCTATGATTGGTAGAATCATGGCATCCATAGACGCCGACTCCGTGGGTGCTCCAAAATTGGAAGAAAAAAATTGGTGGGTGCATAGCACCCACCGGCAGCTCCCTGCCTGCCCCAGCTCACCTCCACTCTGACTCTGCTTCCTCCCCTGAGCGCGCCACCGGGTTCTGCTTTTCCCACTCCCTGCCAGCACTTGTGCACGAAACAGTTCACTCAGCTGGGAGGGAGGAAGGGAGAAAGGGGGAATGCTGTGTGCTCAGGGGAGGAGACGGCGCCGGGGTGGGGATTTCAGGAAGGGGACCAATAGGGGCAGGGAGGGGGTGGAGTTGGGACGGGGACTTTGGGGAAGGCGTTGGAATGGGAGCAGGGAATGGGGCAGGGCTGGGGCTGGGGGGGGCACGAGCACCCACCGGCGCTGGGAGAAGTTGGCGCCTCTGGCTGCTATTATAAATTTGCCGCTCCTGCAAATTTGCCACCCTAGGCCTAGGCTTTGTCAGCCTAGGTGATAATACGGGTGAGAGATTGCCACTGTCAAGTTATTGGAGAAAGTATGCACCAGCTCAAGCCTCCTGCTGCATAATGACCTTTTTAAACCACCAGCTGCACGTTTGCCGTCACAATGCCCATTATAGTCTTATCCACCATGCCAGGATGTTAGGGAGGAAACACTCTGGTGAGAGGAATGGATATCTGTTATAATCCCCAACCAGTCCCTCATCGCCAACCCCACAATTTGCTTACCTGCTTTTGATCTGCCTCATCACCAGTGGTCCCTGTTGAACAGGTTCTGGACCGGGAAGGTCTCTGTGCAGTCAACCAGTATCGCTGGGGCCTTAGTGACAACCCTTTGTGCAGCTGCAGTGCAACATAGACAATGATGCACATTGTCAAAGACTGCCTGCTGATTAGGTTCAGTGGTGGCCTGGAAGAACTTCATCACATCACTGAAGACGCCATCGCTTGGCTAGACAACTATGCACATGCTAAATAAAATAAATACAAATGACATATTAAATGAATGTGGAGGAGCTGGAAGAATACACCAAGAGCAATTTAACATCAAACAAAATGGACAGGAAAACATAAAAGATGCCAGAGATTGTCTTTTGTCCAATAAGGAACGAACAAAATGGGGAATAAGCTGTTATGGAGCAGGACATAAGCAGTCTGGCTTAGTAGTTGGAGCAGGCATCGAGGCTGGGGAACAAAGCCCAGGGTCAGCACCTAGATGTACTTGACAAACGATGCTTAGGGAATGCATTATTACTGCATTCCACTATGAGGAAGGTTTGCCAGGCATAAAACTGTGACTTGGGAGATCTAGGTTCAATCCCCAGTTCAGCCAAAGACTCTGTCCAAGGTCATACAATGTCTGTATCTCAATTTCCTGTCTGTAAAACATACCAATTTGAGATGGTGAGAAATGTCACAACAAAAGGGTGGGGCTTTTTGTGTGAAATGATTTATCAAAACTGAAACTGTTCATGGGAAAGGGTCTGTTTAGACTAATTTATTGATAAAATATTTTAAATTGTCAAAACATCCCGTTTTGACATTTTCAAAATGAAAAAAGCTTTTTGCTTAGAAATTGAGTTAATTTAGAGCAAAAAATGGAAAAACAGTAAAAATTGAAATGAGACTTTTTGAAATTATTGAAGCAAAACATAACCTTATCTGATTTTTATTTTCAGTTCACAATTCCCCCCGCCCCCCCAAGATTGACTTTTTGTCCCAATTCAGGAGAAAATTTTCAAAATCTCAAAATTTTCATGGACAGGAGAGCCATTTTCTGCCCAACTGATAATAATACTTCTTTTGTCTGTCTTATCTATTTAGACTGTAAACACTCAGGGGAGTGTTCTGTCATACTGTTTGTTTGTGCTAGTACAATGGGATGCCGAACTTGGTTGGTGCGTCTAGGCAATACCCATAGTACAAAAATACATAGTTGTAGAACAATGGCATTTCCAAGACAGATTGTAGGTAAACTTGTGATTGGTCATTGCCAAAGTGTCTTAAAAGAAAAATGCAATGGAATATAAAATATTGTTTCACTAGTTTTAAACATAACTAAGTCAATGTTAATTACAGGCTAAAACTTAGATCTCAGATATTGCAATCTCCTGCACAGATCACCGTCAACTTTTGAAAAATTTGGCAACTATTTTTATTATAGATATATTGCATTATGTCATACCAATTTTAGTGAATCTCTTGGCTACCCCTCCATTACTATCAGCATATTGGCTATAAAGTTCCATCCATGAGCTGCAGTGGCCATTGGGAAATCTTTATAGTCAGTCTCTATATGATTCTTGTCTATAGCTTATGTGTGGACTTTGGACCAAATCCTACTTGCTTTACTCTACTGAAACCATTGGGAGCTTTACATGAGTAAGATGAAAGGGTCCTTTATCCTTAGATGTTAGAGTGTTTGCATATTCTTCTCCTTTCTGGTAGAATTCCCTTCTTTTGGGAATTCAATGCATAGAGTCTCATGCAGTTTTGAAAATGAAGCTATATTCTTATTTAATTAGTGGTGCTTTTAATTAACTTCTATTTTTCCCTTGCTGCTCTGTATTGTTATGTTTTTATTTTATTATTGTGTACAGTGCTCTGGAGTGCCTGCAATAAGGGAACATTTGACTATAAAGTGTATGATTTACTGCCTTTTATTTGCTAAATTCCAGTTCATAGTTGGGAGGGATTGTAAGGAAAAAAGAGAAGGAAGGGAAATTATGCCAAAGAAGGATGCCTAGATAATAGCTGTTAAAAATGTTGGAGACAGGCACATACATTCTACTGTTCAGAACTATGTTTCAGTCAAAATACTTTAACTTGCTTTGTTTTCCTGCATAGAAATTGGAATATTGAAAGGAATTGTAAAAGTGCCAGAAAATCCATGACCACATTTGTCATTCTGTCAAGGCTGGAAAAATCTTGAAAGTAAAAACAATTACCAAACACAGTAGGCCTGAGCCTTGGATGGTGTAAATCAGTGTAGCTCTGTGTACTTCACACTCCACATACTAACTTGACCCAGCTGAGCATCTATTCCTACATATGCAGTTCAACTTCTCAGCTCCATTTTGGCAGAACTTTTATTATGGTACCTATCTGATCTGTACCCAGAAGCACAGAAAAGTTTTGCTCAGTTTTACTGGGTAGGAAAGTATGTGGCTGTGATATTGTACTTCATGTGATGTTTGAGACAGTCAATACTGAAGACTGATATTTGCTAGCCATTCTGACAAAGTATTTTAGGAAGGATATTCTAACTGAGTCATCCTGCTCATATTCCACTGTAACGTATTAAGGGTTCAGATATCAATATCTGAGGTGGGCTGATGGGGAGAACAGAAGATAACGGGGAGGGTGGAATCAACTCCAGTAGACAGTATGTTATATCTAAAAGAATCTATTCATTTGAACTTGGTTTTGCTTGTCTATTTTAACTGTGTGTTGTCTCATGTTAGTGTAACAATAGTACACTAATTTCACTATTCATAATGCTCTGGAAGAACATAAAATAATTACACATCCTACAAAGTATTTTGCTTGATGTTATGTTTTCTTCTGGACATAACTATACCAGCAGTCCTTTGCTTTCTGAATATTCAGTCTCTTGCAAATAAGTTCTTTAAAGCTCACATCAGGCAAAGAGTAACTGTCACTACTAAAAGTGTTACCGGGCACTCTAGATCTGATTGACATGAAAGAATACAGATATTTTCAAGAGATAATAGATTTCTGTAACCATATTTAATTATTCTCAGCACTTGGCAGTTGATACATTTAAAATTATAATCTTCTGGAATTGTAATAAAATTAGATTTACACCAACAAAAGAGTAGGGAAATATACCTACAAATGCCATTAACTAAATTCATTTACCCTAAATAAATTTTATTTGTGTGATAATGCATTGATACAAAGAGGCATATTTAAGATTCTTGTTCATTTTAAGTTTGGCATTGCCTGACTTTTGCGTGCTTAACCTAGCTTATATTAACATAGGTTTTAGCACTGAGATCCAGCATAGATTCAAGATTGAACTAATCTTTCATCTGTGGACACAGTTTTTCTAGATCAGGATTGGGGCCAACTAATAGTGAAGGTGTCATAAATATAAAGGGAAGAGTAAACCCCTTTGAAATCCCTCCTGGCCAGGGGAAAGCTCCTCTCACCTGTAAAGGGTTAAGAAGCTAAAGGTAACCTCGCTGGCACCTGACCAAAATGACCAATGAGGAGACAAGATACTTTCAAAAGCTGGGAGGAGGGAGAGAAACAAAGGGTCTGTGTGTCTGTCTATATTCTGTCTTTGCCGGGGATAGACCAGGAATGGAGTCTTAGAACTTTTAGTAAGTAATCTAGCTAGGTATGTGTTAGATTATGATTTCTTTAAATGGCTGAGAAAAGAATTGTGCTGAATAGAATAACTATTTCTGTCTGTGTATCTTTTTTGTAACTTAAGGTTTTGCCTAGAGGGGTTCTCTGTGTTTTGAATCTAATTACCCTGTAAGGTATCTACCATCCTGATTTTACAGGGGGATTTCTTTATTTCTATTTACTTCTATTTTTATTAAAAGTCTTCTTGTAAGAAAACTGAATGCTTTTTCATTGTTCTCAGATCCAAGGGTTTGGGTCTGTGGTCACCTATGCAAATCGGTGAGGCTTTTTATCCAACATTTCCCAGGAAAGGGGGGGTGCAAGGGTTGGGAGGATTGTTCATTGTTCTTAAGATCCAAGGGTCTGGGTCTGTAGTCACCTAGGCAAATTGGTGAGGCTTTTTACCAAACCTTGTCCAGGAAGTGGGGTGCAAGGTTTTGGGAAGTATTTTGGGGGGAAAGACGTGTCCAAACAACTCTTCCCCAGTAACCAGTATTAGTTTGGTGGTGGTAGCGGCCAATCCAAGGACAAAGGGTGGAATATTTTGTACCTTGGGGAAGTTTTGACCTAAGCTGGTAAAGATAAGCTTAGGAGGGTTTTCATGCAGGTCCCCACATCTGTACCCTAGAGTTCAGAGTGGGGGAGGAACCTTGACAGAAGGTTAAGTCACTTTTGTTCTGTGACTACAAACTCTATTTTGCCATTGATGCATAATCCTGCATGTAGTGATGAAGGAGCTGTATTGCTCCAAGGAAACTGTAGGAAGCATTCTGTTAGAGATACAGATCTGGTTAGAAGTTCTCCAACAGAATGATTTCCATTAGAGAATGCAGATTTGTCAAAATTGAAATATTTTGCAGATACAGTGTGGTTTTTGACAAAAGGTCTGATGGACCTGCCTGGTTTCCTGCCAAAACTCACCCCTAGCTCCTCTGCAGCCTGGCTGGCAGAATTTCATTTAGAAACTGTCAAAACAAAACTTTCAATTTTTCAACAGTTTTCCATGTCATGGAGAATTTGTAATTTTTTGGATTTTTGTACCAAATTGGAATGAAGCTGAAATTTAAAATTTCTGAAGCCATCCACAAAAAGGGGTTACCATTCTCTGCACAGCTCTACCCATGACTTCACTGGCTTAGTCCCCTCCACAAACCAAGCTGGTATAACCCTCGGCACACTTTTGCAGGAGCCCTCTGCTCCCTAAACTGCAATTCTGCCTGGCCTTTATACATACCATACAACAAGGAGCTAGCTCCTGCAATCTTACCCCTAACTACACACTCACATGAGGGTCAGAAAGGATCTGGCCCTTAATCACATATTGAGGTCCTGTTTATATATAGAGAGAGTGAATAGATGTTTTAATAAATAGTTAATATATTGTTAGTGTCCAAGAAGACAACAGATGGTTATAAGACAGTTATAAACAATCTATACCAGCTTCTATTGATGTGCTTTTAATCTATAATACATGCTACATATACTTGTAACATCTATTAGCCTTTCATAACCCATTTGTAAGCAGAACACCATATCTAGTATGATCAAATAAGATTTTATATGTATGTTAACAGTGTGACCATAAGTTGCATCAAGTAGTAAAAAGTCAGACAATGCCTAAGTTAAATCTAAATGTGAAATGTTAATGCTTCACCTTTGACAGTAACTATTATGATATTGAGTCTGATTCTCCTCTCACTTACTCCTGATTTATATCAATGTAACTGCCACTAACTCCAATGGGAATTTTTAGGGTTGGGGAGTCAATCCTAAATAACTTTCATTTTGACCGTCTTAAGATTATGTGCTTAGCAATTAATTGTATTTTTTTTAAAGGAAGCTGTCCTGGCAGATTGTTCCAGTTGCTTTCACACTTCCAAGGGAGAAACTGAATAAAATCAAGTTGAGACTAAGTCACAAATGATTAAATAAAGACTGGTAGAGAAGTCTGCCCTTTTGAGTAAATGCCTGCGTATTTGTAAATCAGTTAATTATAAGCTCATACGTACTGTAAGTATGTTACAGCAATAAAATTAATTTGTGAAAAACAAAACATGTGTAATGCAAGAATTTCAAGAAAATGCCTCTAGCAACTTCTTATATCAGGTAAATAACTCCAAAAAGGATTTTGTTTAGCTCCTGAGTAGAGATTTATAGCTAAAGCAATTATTATTATTTCAATTTTTCCAGCTTCCCCTCTCCCACTCACAAAGCGTTGAGTTGTTTATTAGATTGGTAACCAAAACAGGTACTAGAATACTTTTAGAAAGACCAATTGGCAAAAAGTAGTCAGATTCAGGAACTTCTCTTCTGAATCTGACTTTACTTTAAGTTCCTCTAGTATAGTTTGGGAAAAGCAGACCGATAACTACTGAAGGAAATTACAAAAGAATAAATGGCGGAATAGAAAGGAAATAAGAAGGGGAAAGACTATGAGTGACATTGAGATAGCTAGGATATTGCTCTGAATTGTATTTTTGAGCTGTGTTGTTGTTTTGTGAGGTGTAGGAACAGTAGGACAAAGCTGTAAAACCACATTCTGATCAGACAAAAAGCCTGAAAGAGCCATGCGAAAGATTTCTCATCTTGGAGTACAAGTTCGTATACAAGCATAAATAATGTGTCACCCATGCATGAGCCTATGACATCCTCTCCTGATCAGATAAAATGCTCCTGTACCACCAAAAATAAATAAATAAACATTCTACCTGCGAATCTACATCCATCCTCTCAGTTTTATACAGTGCCCAATACTCCTTCCTGCAAACTACTGACATCTCTTGGAAGTTGCAGAATTCAGCACAAACACAAAGAGCATGAGTCAGCCCTGAACCTTATGTAGTGAAATATGGGAATAACATGGCACCACTCTGAACTGATAGCTTTTTACACCCACTTTGCACAGGTGCAAGGCAATGGGTAAATCAGGCCCATAAATTATCGAGACACCTACCTTGGGTCTTTTAACTCTCAAGTCATATTATCAGGGCCGGCTCCAGGCCCCAGCGTTCCAAGCAGGTGCTTGGGGCAGCAGTTAGAAAGGGGCGGCAGTTCCTTCGGCCGCGGTGGCAGTTCAGCGGCAGCTTCTTCCTTTTGCCGTCCATGGAGGCAGTTTTTTTCACTGCTTCGGGCAGCAAAAACTGTAGAGCCGGCCCTGCATATTATCCAGCACCTGGCCTACCAGAAATTGACTATCAACCACAACCAACTTAATCTGTTGACAAATAAGCTTGTTTATCATCGGACCGGGTCCTGGTATTGAGGTAAATTTCCCCAGGGACCAAACAAATGCTAGGCAAAGCAAACCACGGGAGCAAGGTAAGAATCAAGAATGGTATTGGAAGACAATCTGGAATGTCAAAATGCTCTCCAAGGAAGGTATTTCCTATTAGATCTTCATATCCAACAGGCAACTTTATTGGTTTAGTCAATATGCTGTAGTTGGATGTCAGCACAACATTCCCAATCGCCTCTCCAGAAATTTAGATTTATGGGTGTGGTGTGGGGAGCCAATAATAATAATAATAACAACAACAACACTGTTTTTCGTGCAAAGATCTCAAAGCACCATAAAAAGCAGGAAAGTATCTCTAGTTTGCATATGGGTGATTTAAGGCTCAGAGAGGTGAAGTGACTGGCCCACTAGGTATCAGGAGTCAAGACTAGAACACAGGGTGAAATCTTGGCCCCACTGAAGTCAATGAGTAGGAGTTATGTCACTGACTTTAGTGACACCAGAATTTTACTCCAGGAGTCGAGCCAAAGCCCAGCCCCATGTTTACTGGAGCACACTGAGACTACCATGGATCATTTACTGACTTTTGTACAGGCAGAAAGGTATTTTGCTTGGAAATTTACTATTCTCTATCATAGTGATAAAAATTCAGATATTTTTTGAAATTGCTCCTGAATAAAAGGGAACTTGTTTCCAAGAAGTTTCAGGGAGTTAATAAACAATGATGAGGTGTATTCATTATTCTAGTCCAAATATAAAGCACAACTGTAAATGTACTAGCAACCAACAATTTAAACATACACTAGTGTGATCCAAGGACTTCTTTATGTTAATTGGCAAGGAGATATAGAGGGTTACAGGAATTTCCCGATTCTAATGCATTCTGGTTCACCAAGATTGCCATGTGAGATCACAAATGAAAGCTGGTATCACACTGGTCATCAATATCATTGTGAAATGTATGTACAGATACTGTGTAAGGAGTTACATATATGTGTTCACACACACACACACACACACACACACACACACACACACACACACACAGAAAATGTTCTTAAAGTCTGTACCAACATACTGGTCACCAGCAAAGGTGAGGAACAGGTTCTATCAGAAAAAAATATGTTTATCCATTGTGGTAAACCCAGGACAAACAGCTACAAAAGGGGGGTAGTAATTAGTCCCAGGGGATTAAAAGGCCTCTCCCTATCCACTGAGGAGAGACAACCATGGGGCAATAAGGTTCATCTGGCAAAGGGGTTGCTAGGGAACCAATTAGGTTCAGCTGACTCCAACTATTTGGGACCTTTTTAAACCCTCCCCTGGGTGGAAGGAGGGGGAGAGTGAGGGAGTGAGAGGAGCAGGGAAGCTGCCAGTAGGCTGTTTCCAGCAAGACACCAAACCTTCCCAGTAGGGAGGCTTCAATCACTCCCTAGAAGGGAAGAAAAACAAGCACAAGGGACTGACTGAGGAGAGGAGTAGCAGGACCCTGTGCCTCCTATATGGATTTGCCTTGCCCCAAACCTAAGTCTCCAAGGCTAAAAAGGACTGAGCCTACTGAGGCGAACAAGGTATTTTGCCACACATGGTGTCAGTAGTGAGGGATGTGGTGAGTGAGTAAGGCTCTGTGACAAGCCATCTCAGGGCAGGGTAAATCATACACACACACACAAAAAATATATGGAGGATGTGGTGAAGGCATTGGTACAAGCCACTGCGGCCCAACAAGAGGCTACCAGGGTGCACATGGCTGCCCAGCAAGAGTAGTATGCATCCAACAGGAGACAAACCAATTACTGATGAACCAGGTGGCCCAACATTGAGCCACCCTGAATGAAGTAGTGAACCAGTTAAAAGCTCAGACCACGGTGATGCACGGGCCCCAGGGGATCCAGCTGCTGCGCGCAAGCAACCATTGACAGAATATGACTAAGGACGATGATATAGAGGCATATCTCCTCACCTTTGAGAGGACATCACTGCGGGAGGCCTGGCCCCAAGACCAGTGGGCAGGTATCCTGGCTCCACTTCTGTGTGGGGAGCCCCAGAAGGCCTATTTCGACATGACCACAGAGACAGCTATGGATTACCCCCAGCTGAAGGCAGAAACCCTGGCAAGGTCAGGTGTGACATCAGCCATATGGGTCCAGTGCTTCCATGAGTGGAAATACTGGGACAGCAAACCACTGAGGTCCCAGCTATTTGATTTAATCCACCTCGCCTGGAAGTGGCTCCGCCCCAAGACCAATGGGCTGGAGAAAGATAGTGGAAATCCTCGTGTTGGACAGGTACATGAGGGGATTGCCGCCGGACATATTGGGGGAGGGGGTCCCCCAAAACAGTCCCTCCTCCTATGATGAACTAGTTGCCCTAGTAGAGAGACACCTAGCAGCCCAAGAACTTTTGTGGACCACCGGGGAAGGAAGGCGCCGGAATGGGAGACAAGTCTCTGCGCCGAGGCCCCAGTTTGCCCTGGCACCAGGCCGGACTATGGAGGGGAGGAAGGAGGCCAAAGAGCAGCCAGAGGTGCCGGAGAGACTTGAGGATTGGGGGAGAAAGGCTTGGGGAAGAAAGTCCAGTAGCCCAAAAAATCGGGGGCTGCCCCGAGCAGGGTACCGATGTTATGCATGTGGAGAATTGGGGCATATCGCCCCTGCAATGCGAACTAGGAGATATAGGGGGACCATGTAATCTAATAAGTCTAGTAGGGGTTGCGATGGTCCCTCATAGATACACTAGTCCCATTAAGATGAATGGTATAGAGACCACCACATTAGTAGACTTAAGAAGTGCAATCACGCTGGTCTTGGGAAAGCTGGTCGGGCAGGACCAACTATCCTGGGCCAAACGCTCAGGAATACCCTGTGTGCATGGGGATGTCAGTTACTACCTGACCATCCCCATAAAAATAGAAGTTCTTGGAAACCCCACTAAGGGGACGGTGGGAGTAGTTGCAAAACTCCCCTACCCAGTCCTTATTGGACAAGGCTTCCCGGGATTTGATAGCCTACTCCCTGGGGAGAAGGTGGAAGAAAATAATGAACCTGGGACCCATGGGGTGGCCCAGATAGATAACTCCCACCCCGGCCTTCCAAGAATTTGGCCAGGATTTGTTCTCCCTGCCAGGAAAGCCCCGGAAGACTCAGAGGGAATGGAGGGCGGATAAAAGGAGTGGAAAAAGGATCTTGACCCAGTACCAGAAATCTACGCTTGTAGGGGAAAGAGGTGTCTCAGCAGACAGTGGGGTGGGGCAGGAGATCAGTGACCCAATAGTTGGACCTAGTTCCCCGGGGGTTTTCCCCGAGGGGGAGACAGAGGTAGATCCCCCTGAGTTTGGACAAATGGGGACCTCACTCGAGAATTTTGGTCAGGATCAGGCCAATGATCCAATATATAGCAATATTTGTAAAGAAGTAGTCGAGGTAAATGGGGTCCCCCTGGAGGGGAGAGTCAAGGGCCCAGGGCCATATTATGTGATTAAGGGTGATCTGCTATACAGAGTAGTCCGGGTCCAAGAGCAAGTCGTAGAACAACTCTTGGTCCCACAGAAGCATCAGAGGGGCGTAATGGATCTGGCCCACAGCCATCTGTTTGGGGGCCATCTAGGGGTAGATAAGACCCTTGATCGGATTCTGCAGAGGTTTTTTTGGCCCGGCATTTATGCGGCGGTTCGGCGATATTGTACCTCCTGTCCGGAATGTCAGTTACATGGGCCCCAAACACTCTTAAGGGCCCCTTTGGTACTTCTACCAATTACTGAAATACCATTCGAGCGAATAGCTATGGATCCAGTAGGGCCACTGGAGAAGTCAGCCCAGGTTCATCAGTACATTCTGGTAGTATTAGATTATGCCACCCGATATCCCAAGGCCGTACCCCTACGGAACACTGTGTCCAAGACCATAGCCAAAGAATTAGTCTGGATCTTTTCCAGAGTAGGAATACCTAAAGATATCCTGACAGACCAAGGGATGCCCTTTGTGTCTAAGTTAATGAAGGACCTATGTACAATGCTTCATATACAGACCCTCCGGACGTCATTCTATCATCCCCAGACCGATGGTCTTGTTGAACGCTTCAGTAGAACATTGAAGAACATGCTATGGAAAGTGGTTAGTCACGACGGGAAAGACTGGGACACCCTGCTGCCTTACTTGCTGTTTGCTGTATGGGAGGTTCCCCAAGCTTCCACTGGATTCTCCCCATTCAAGCTGTTATATGGTCGCCACCCCCAGGGGCATATTGGACATGGCCAAAGAGGGCTGGGAAGAACAGCCGAACCCCGGGAGAAACATCATTGAACATGTATTGCAAATGAGAGGCAGTCCAAGTCACCCCCCTTGTGTGTGAACACCTGGAGAAGGCCCAAGGGGCCCAACGGACATAGTATCGCCAAGCAATGCCCGGAAATTCCAGGTGGGAGACCGGGTAATGGTGCTCATACCCACAGCAGAGAGCAAGCTCCTGGCCAGGTGGCACAGGCTATATGAGATAATAGAAGCCACACTATCATTATAACATTTAAAAACCAGTTGGAGAACACTTCAGTCTCTTTGGTCACTTGATTACAGACCTAACAGTGGCAATCCTTCAACAAAAATCTTCAAAAACAGACTCCAATGAGAGACTGCTGAGTTGGAATTAATTTGCAAACTGGATACAGTTAACTTAGGCTTAAATAAAGACTGGGAGTGGATGTGTCATTACACAAAGTAAAACTATTTCCCCTTGTTTATTTCCCCTCCTACTGTTTTTGTAAACTGCTGGAAATGGCCCACCTTGATTATCACTACAAAAGGTCCCCCACTCCGCTCTCCTGCTGGTAGTAGCTCACCTTTCCTGATCACTCTTGTTACAGTGTGTATGGTAACACCCATTGTTTCATGTTCTCTGTGTACATAAAATCTCCCCACTATATTTTCCACTGTATGCATCTTATGAAGTAAGCTTTAGCTCACAAAAGCTTATGCTCTAATAAATGTGTTAGCCTCTAAGGTACCACAAGTACTCCTTTTCTTTTTAGAGGCCTGGAAAGCAGTGCTTGTGCTCCCAAGGGCTAGTGATTTCAGGGAGCTGATCCACAGCAGGCCCAGACAAAATTGCATCACACTAATGGCAGGTAGTGGTGAGGTGCCTCACAACCCTGCTACCCTAGGCGAGCATCACAATCAGATAAACAAGTGCACCCTGGGTCTGAAGAAGTTCTATACACAGAACTTTCAGAATATCCTTTACAATTTAATGTTCACTTGCTCAAGCAGTTTATACCTGTAACTTGTTAGCAGAACATTTGGTTACAATGACAGTGTGAAAATCTTCCCATCTTAAAGCTGTTTTGTAGCTTTACACATCAGTGGGAGCTTCTTTCAGGTTTCTTTTTCCAATACAGTGATTGTGCTCTTATAATTATTTAGGCAGATAATTCAATATGCTAAATAAAAAGGGCACAGGAATTGCCATATTAGATCAGAGAAGTGGTCCATATAGTCCAATATCCAGTCTCTGACAGAGTCCAATGCTGGACACCTGAAAGGAAAGTGCAAGTCTCTTCAGTTCATGGTTAAATCATGTTCTAAGCATGATGGATTTTATAGTTTACCATTTTCTTATTTCTGTATAAATAAGATAAAAATTAAATCGGTTCACAAACAGATATCTGAACAGTTGATTCTAACAATTTCATCATTGGCTGCACATTGCTATCAGACACCAAATACAAGTAACACATTTATGCCAGTATGAAACTGGCTAGCAACCTCAGGATCCCCTCTATTGGGGAAGGAGCAGAGTAGGGATGGAAAGAGGTGGAGAGAGGGTGGGGCCTTGAGGCGGACCAGGGACGGAGCACTCACTGCAAAAAAAAAAAAAAAAAAGTCAGCACCTTTGACTATAAGGCATGTTTTCTAATCCTTTGATCATTCTCATGGCTCTTCGCTGAGTCCTCTTCAATTTATCAGTGCCCTTCTTCAAAAGGTGGACACCAGAACTGGACACAATATTGCATCAGAGGTTGCACCAGCATCGAATGTAGAGATAAAATAACCTCTCTATTCCTACTCAAGATTCCCCTTTTACGCATCCAAGGATCACATTAGCTCTTTTGCTAAAGGTCACACTGGGAGCTCACATTCAGCGGATTATCCACCACAACCCCTACATTTTTTTCAGAGTCCCCATTTCCCAGGGTAAAATCCCCCATTCTATAAGTATGGCCTACATTCTTTGTTCCTAGATGTATACATTTACATTTAGCCATATTAAAAATGCATATTCTTTGCTTGCACCCTGTCAAGGTTCCTTCCCCACTCTGAACTCTAGGCTACAGATGTGGGGCCCTGCATGAAAACCCCCTAAGCTTATTTTTACCAGCTTAGGTTAAAACTTCCCCAAGGTACAAACTATTTTACCTTTTGCCCCTGGACTTTACTGCTGCCACCACCAAGCGTCTAACAAATACATAACAGTGAAAGAGCCCTCTTGGAAACGTCTTTTCCCCCAAAATCCCTCAAAGCCCTACACCCCCTTTCCTGGGGAAGGCTTGATAAAAGTCCTCACCAATTTGCATTGGTGAACACAGACCCAAACCCTTGGATCTTAAGAACAATGAAAAAGCAATCAGGTTCTTAAAAGAAGAATTTTAATTGAAGAAAAGGTAAAAGAATCACCTCTGTAAAATCAGGATGGTAAATACCTTACAGAGTAATCAGATTCAAAACATAGAGAATCACTCTAGGCAAAACCTTAAGTTACAAAAGACACAAAAACAGGAATATCCATTCCATTCAGCACAGCTTATTTTCTCAGCCATTTAAACAAAACAGAATCTAACGCATATCTAACTAGATTGCTTATTGGCCCTTTACAGGAGTTTTGACCTGCATTCCTGCTCTGGTCCTGGCAAACGCAAAAACACACAGACCGAGAGAACCCTTTGTTTCCCCATCCCCACCTCCACCCCCCTGGCCTGCCTCCAGCTTTGAAAGTATCTTTTCTCCTCATTGGTCATTTTGGTCAGGTGCAAGCGAGGTTATCTTTAGCTTCTTAACCCTTTACAGGTGAAAGGGTTTTTTTCCTCTGGCCAGGAAGGATTTAAAGGTGGTTAGCCTTCCCTTTATATTTATGACACACCCAGTTTACAAAACAATCCAGATCACTCTGAATCAATGACCCATCCTTTTCATTATTCACCACACCCCCAATTTTGATCAACGACAAACTTTGTCAGTGATGATTTTATGTTTCTTCCGGGTCATTGATTAAAAAACATTAAATAGCATTGGGCCAAGAACCAATTGCTGCAGGACCCCACTAGAAGCACACCCTCTCAATGACATTTCCTCAATTACAATTGCATTGAGATGCATCAATTAGTTTTGAATCCATGTAATGTGTGCCAAGTTAATTTTACAACATCACTTCCAGGTTTTGATTGCAATGGATCAATATAACATGCATCTTAGCCTCAGCCAGTTTGCTTATACTTATCCCAATAACCATCAGCCTAAACAGAGCAATGAACTAAAGTGATTTATGTCTTCATGTTAGTGAAACCATGCATCATCAATATACGGGAAACACTGTAATCCGTGACCCCACACTAACCTCCCAACAACCCCATCGATACACAGATAAAGAAAAGTGACAAAATATAATCTTGCATCATCCTACATGAGAGTGCCCTTGAGGCTCATGAGTAATCAAACTTTAGGGACTTCTCATCCAGTGAGAATGGAGCCACTGAAGAGTAGACCCATGTGCTCCTGCCTATAACCACAGATGGGTGAACACCTCATGATCAATAGTATCAAAGGCATCTGATAACAATATCAGCATACACATCTGGATCATTCTCCATTGCTAGTAAGAGATCAATGACCAACACAACATGGGAACTTTTTATACTAAAACCAAGACTTACAAGTGTTAAGGAAATCTGAGACACCTAGATACTGAGAGTTGTCAACAACCTTTCAAAAATCTTACCCAAAAAGGAAGATTCAAACCAAGTGTGTAATTTGCCAGACTGTCCACCTATATGACTCCTCAACATTGGAGCATCTAAGTACATTTATATTAATTAACTTTTATATCTTCTCAATGACAACCCTAGAAACTAGGGAAATGCCATTAACTTCATGTGGAACTGAAGCAGAGAGAGACTAAGAGTAAGATGAAAATAGGCACCGAGTGGCACTTTCATAAGTGCCTAAACTCCTAGTCTCCATTGGTTTCAGTGGGAATTAAGTGCCAAGGCACATCTGAAAATCCCTGTATGTGCCTAACTACTTTTAAAAATCTGACCTTCAGTGACTAGCCAAAGAGCACGGAGCTCACATGTTGTGAACCCCCATCTGGTGCCTTAATCTCCTAAACTGTGCTCTGGGCAGTGCCATGCAAAGGGTTTGAAGACTCCAATCCAGACCTAAGGGATGCAGATAAGATCAGCTGAGATTAAGTGAAGGGAACAGTTACAGAGAAGGCAAAGGGCACACTAAGGAAGAAAAGAGTAGGAAGGAGGGCTGGACCCACTTCCACTGGAACAATTTGAAACCCCATACACTTAGCCCCAGGTCTCGGACAAGGGCTGGTATAGAACTGGCCCCAATTTCAGCTACAACTGTATTCTTGATGGCTTTCCCCCTCACCTATGCCCAGTGCTTTACCAAGTAGAGATGAGAATTCAGCCTTCTGTCTTTATTTTCTTAACTGATGAAAAAAATGCATTTTACAGTTTCAGAACAGTTATATACCATAAAAGTAAATACATATACTGGTTTCTTTCACAAAGGAAAATAATCAGTTTTTGTAAGTAATTACTAACTTCAAAATGACTTCATTATGCAGTAACAGAAATACATTACTTTAATGACACTGAAAAAAATTGCTTTAAAAAATCAAGAAAATAGCTACTTGATTAAAAATTACTTTGAACAATAATGCTTCATAAGATACTTTGAACCACAAATTTTGCTTTATTGGTACTTCATGTAAGGAAGTAATTGTGCAATTAATAATACATTTGTCACTCCAGCTGGCAGAAATAATAGAATTTTATTATAAGACAGCATGTTCCATATAAATACTTCACAGTCAAGCTTCACAGTGAAAGTGTTTAACAGCAATAATCTATAAAATATAGCAGAGATTAATTTGAAATAAATCATTCAAATGAAAAAAGTTAGAAAGGCATATATTACAATCAGATATTTCCCTAATTAGAGACATGAGTTTTGAAAGGAGCAGAATCAAAATAAAGGCAAGTAGACAAGCACTTATGGCAAAGTAGCTTTAAAGACCTCCTGCAGGTAACATGAGATCAAGAATAGGCAATTCAAGAACCTTAACTAGAAGAGTAAAGTGAATTTGAGGAAAAGCAAAGAAGCATAAATTAACAGGTGTGGCCGTAGGGATTGGTAATGTGATGGAGAATTTTGCCTCAAGTATAGGTCACCAGTTCAAGTCCTGCCAAAGTAAATGGCTTCATGATTTTGTTACTGATTGTCATGGAATGGAAAGTGATGGAGAAGTAATATTTGATATGAGCTAGCTTGATGTTGTTAAGTACAGAATTATTGAAAAATATGGCAGGTCAGATTCATGAATATGCTCTGGCTGCTTTGTTCTGCTCATCTATGCAAAGCAGCTGTAACCCCCATTTAATTAGCCAGTTAATCTAGGTTTCTGACTGCTGCTCATCACTGGAGTGGTGTAAAACAGCCAGAGTGTACCATATTAATCTGACTCAGTATTTTAAAGACACTAAATTAAGAAGAAGGTACTTTTTTTTTTAAACACACGAACCCAGGAAGATTAGCACTGAGATTAACTTTGTTCTGACCCTGGTGGATGCAGAAAAGTCTGACATCTACTCCAGATCAAAAGGAGGTTTTGAAGTGCTAAGAAATTCATGAAAGGAAATTGTAAAAACAAAATAGCTCAGCCCATGCAAATCAGCTTTGGCTTCAATGGAGCTGTGTCCACTGACACCAACTGTGGATCTGGGACCATGCTTATAGAGCTAACGTGCACCTTAATGTACTCAGAACTGCTTTCACCAAAACAAGGACTTCCACTGGAGAAGTAGATTCTATCATGGAACAGGCCAAACAAATACCTCAAGAGAACCTGCTTCAATACAGGAAAAAATAACGCCTCCAACCACACACCTCTAGTTGTCACCTACCACCCCACATTGGAACCCATTTGAGGTATCATTAAATAACTACAATCCACACTCGATAGGGACCACATCCTGGAAGAAATCTTTCCCAACCTCTCTTCTGGCCTTTGAACAGCCCCCCAACTCGCCAAGCTCATTATAAGAAGCAAGCTCCCCACAGACCAGGACACACCAACCCAAAGCTGCACCAACCCCTGCCATAACAGGTGCACTAACTGCAGACATATCTCCACTGCTACAACAAGCAATACCTCCCTCAGCACATCTTTCAAGATTCATGGGTCCTACACCTGCACATTACAATATGTGGTATACCTCATCCAGTGCACTAAATGCCCCAATAACAAATATATGGGTAAAATGAGACCAATGTGCGTGAAATGAGACTACATTCTCAAATGAATTCACACAGAAATGATAAAAGACCGAAAACTCTCTATCACCCATGGGCGAACACTTTTCACAAAACCATCCCTCTATAATTGACCTCTCTGTCGTCGTCCTCAAAGGAAACCTGCACAACACCATCAAAAGATGAGCTTGGGAGCTTAAATTCATAGTTTTGCTAGACACTAAAAATCATGGATTTAATAAAGAGACTGGATTTATGGCTCATTACAATAATCTGTAACCCATTAACTATCCTTTGACCTATGACTGTAGAGGTGTTAACTGCCCACTTCACCTTGAATGGTCTCCTGCAACATGTGTTAACTGCTTATCTATTCCACCTTGTATTTAGAGGGGACACTCTGAATACCTTTCCCAGACCTGAAGAAGAGCTCTGTGTAAGCTCGAAAGCTTGTCTCTCTCACCAACAAAAGTTGGTCCAATAAAAGATATTACCTTACCCACCTTAACTTCCTGGGACCAACACGTTTACCACAACACTGGAAACAGTATAATCATGTGCATGTTTTATACACAGACATAAACCCTCTATTGAAAGAAAGTTTGGGAATGTTCAGGACAGAGAGTGATACATAAATAAAAGATATTTTGATAACAGTATTTCAGAAGGCATGCAATGGGTTAAGCAATCATATATGTACCAGATAAAGACATTTTTGTAGTTACATATGATGGATAATTTCTCTTAAGTGCAATGTATTTGTGACCAATTGCTGAGCAATAAGTTAGACTCACTTTAATAATCTTCCTAATAGACTGTGGTAGACAATTTGAAGTAGCCAAAGATTGTTACAGCTTTTTATAGTCTCAAGTGCTCTTACTCATTGTGGTAAGCCTGTGGATCAAAGAAAACTCTGTGCCCTAGACTAAAGAGCATGAAAACATGCTTCTGTTTTCTTTCAGGCAGATCTGAAAGCTATAAAAGGATCTTATTTTTGAAGGAAAACTCAAACTGCATGTGAAACTCCTTGAACAAGGCAATTTAATATTACATAAAATGGATGAACAAAAGGAAGAAAAAAAAGGAGAGAAAAGCTAAAAGTAAATGTGCACTTTTTTTGCTTGGAAGAATTCAAAACAGCTTGACAGGGCTTTGAGGGGGGAAAGGGTAAAAACAACATGACTAAATGAAACGTGAAAAATCTTCTGGCTACTCACAAAGAAATAGCAGATTGTGTGTAAGGGGAGAGGGATGAAAAAAAAGGGGCGGGGGGGACAAAACAAATGACCTTGCTCAAGATTAAATCCCTACCCCTTCGACTTCTAGCTCTGCTATATATCGACGTATCTGATATATCGAACTTTCTGCTTTTCTTAAAAAATATCATCATCAAGTTGTCCTAGTAGCTGGTTAAAGAACCTTTTATTAGAAAGCCTAGCATCCTTTTGAATAGCACACTCATATATTACTTAAGTATATAGGAGCACATTTGCAACATTCATGTATACACTATTCAATCTGCTCTTTTTTAATTAGTTAACTTGGAAATTGGGCATTACTTTCTGATTAAAAAGTGTTTCCTGAAATGGGGGAAATATGCGCCTGGAAACCTTGCTTCCATGCTCATAATTTCTTCTGATGCTAATCAGATCTTTTCAGGATGTGTTGACTATACTGAAGATAAAAGACACCAAAACAGGCCAGACAGAAGGCAACATTAAAAAAAAAAATCCTTCGGTTTAATTAGCATCTATTTTTGCATGCTTGTTTGATATCCCCATTTAGATACTTACCATCACTTTAAATCTATTACATCTCAGCTGAGTCTGTACCAAGTTGTCAACGAAACTGATTTAATCTTCCTTGCCTAAATTTTAATATTATTTTGAAAAATATGAGTAGCTATTTGTGAGCACTGCTTCTGTTTGAAGTCCAAATCCCATACATTAATTAAGTATGCAGCTAAAGGACAGAGTCCTTATTACATAATACAAAGAAATACTTTTCAGCAGCCAATTAGTGTTACCTATTTTGAAAATGCACACTTCAGGAGATACATCTTTGAAACTACACTATTTTCTTGATAATGGACATTGTCTTCAATTGAAGACACAAGAGTTCGTCAAAACACATGGGTGAAATCCCATCCCACTGAAGTTGATTGGAGTTTGGCCATTGACTTTAGTCCAGCATTTCACCCAAGATACACACACCTTCAGCCACACAAATGCCCTCTCACCTGAGATATCTCAGTTCTCCTATAGGTAAAACATGGTCTGAACAGAACTTTGCAATTTAGAGAATCCTGTCCATGACTAAGTTTCCTTTTTTAAAAGAAAAAGAAAATATTAACACCCTATACTGGTTTATCATATAACAATTCCCACATCAATGATCCTGCATTGTGAGGGGATGGACTTGATAGGCTCAAACATGAAATCAAAGGATTATAGCCATCAAACAGAAATAAAAAATGTTAAGACCATTGAGTCTGACCCCCAAGGGAGAGA
Source organism: Natator depressus (assembly GCF_965152275.1). Taxonomy (NCBI): domain Eukaryota; kingdom Metazoa; phylum Chordata; order Testudines; family Cheloniidae; genus Natator; species Natator depressus. The sequence continues at coordinate 105,670,377 of NC_134238.1, forward strand.
GGAATACATAGACCCCTGAGAGATGGGCTTCAACCGATTGTACATTGGACCTTAGCCAAAGCAGGGCAAGGGATGTCTTACTATGAAAGGTGTTAAAAAAAATCTCTTTTCCTGGTTTAGGATCTATGCCACATGAGGATTCCCCAACTATGCTAAGGCTATGTCACCTACCTCCCAGCCCTGGCACAGGGCCTGCATCTGGGATAAATGAGGTACAGATCACTCACTGACTGCTAGAACAGTCCTTTGGGAGTTGCTGGAGTTGGCACAAATATGGATTAGTCACCCCCAACCCAAGCTGCTCCTGGCAAAGAACAGCTTAGGAATTAATTAATACTCATAACATCCATGAGAGGTAGGTATTATCCCCATTTTACAAGTGGGGAAGCTAAAGGACAAAAACACACATATGTAATTAGAGATGTATGGTTGAAAATCCACGCATCAGATTTACTTGGGCCACTCAGAAGCTCTGACCTCACACTGAGTAGTTCCTTATTCTGCAAGTTCCCCTATTCCTGCCAATGGGACCATTCAGGGAGTAAGGTACTATTGAACATGAGTAAGAATATTAGTCTGTCCCTTAATTATTTGTTCCCCACTAGAATTTAGTGATTTCACATAAAAAAAATTGTGTGAATTTTGCCTGACTTTTTTTTTTTTTTTTTGGTCAGCTGTTCACAGCTCTGGTTTTGAACCACCTTTATCGGGTTTGCAGCCCTCAGATCTTGTGTGGTTTCCCCTATATAGGCATGTAGCAAATGAATAAATGTCTTTCCTCCATCCCAGATGTAGATAGTCCAGAGAAGAGCAACAAAAATGATTAAAGATCTAGAAAACATGACCTATGGGGGAAGACTGAAAAAAATTTGGTTTGTTTAGTCTGCAGAAAAGACGACTCAGGAGGGATAAAATAACAGTTTTCAAGTACATAAAAGGTTGTTACAAGGAGGAGGGAGAAAAATGTTCTCTTTAACCTCTGAAGATAGGACAAGAAGCAATGGGCTTAAATTGCAGTAAGGGCAATTTAGGTTGGACTTTAGGAAAAACTTCCTGTCAGGGTGGTTAAGCACTGGAATAAATTGCCTTGGGAGGTTGTGGAATCTCCATCACTGGAGGTTTTTAAGAGCAGGTTAGACAAACAGGAATGGTCTCGAAAATACTTAGTCATGCCTTGAGTGCAGGGACTGGACTAGAAGACCTCCCAGGGTGCCTTCCAGTCCTACAATTCTGTGATTTCCATCCCAAACCCCCTATACAGTAGGTACCCTTAGAATCTTTTTCATTTATCACTTTTACTATTATTTATATGTACAGACTAGGGAATCATTGGAGAGATTGTAAAAGCCATTGAAATGCCTGAAGTTGTTAAATATAGATCTTTAAGGGCATCCACTGCATGTCCAGTCGATTGAAATATTTTATAACACTTACATTTAGATCTTCTGCAATTTTTTCTAAATTGCACTGCTGCACTCTAATTCCAATTTCAACTAACAGCTTCAGCCTAAGTTTAGAGTGAACCAGACCCAAGAGATCAGTGGTGAACATCAAGCCATCAACACCACCAGCCTGCCTGCTGGACCGGAATATGACAACCCAGGCAAACAAATGTGTTTCCACATACTTAGTGCTGGCATGTCAGCCAAATAAAAAAAGATTTGGGCCACTGCTCACTGTGGGCCTCACCTTCAACTGCTTTGCACTTGTGCAAAATGGGTGTAAAAGGCTAGCAAATCACAACAGTGGCATTTTACACTCATTTTACAGTACTTTTGCCTATGTGTCTAAGTAAGTAGAGCCCTCTGTGGATATAAAATTGGTATCCGCATCTGGTCTGTGATCCACAAACATAGTCCAGGGATATAAAGTGGATAGTCGCAGGTTTTCAGGTCTCTGAATATAAAATTTGCATATGCATCAATCCGCGATCCGCAAACATGGTCCGTGGATGTAAAGCAGATATCCACAGATTTGCAGGGCTCTATAGTCTAGATCCTATATCTCTAATTATCAATCCTATTACAGAACCTCTTGGTTTTGTGTACACATAGCTGGGTGGTGGTGTTTATGTATTTATTGATTTTTAAAGGTCATGCCAGCCCTTTATTTTCAAAAATGTGTGTGAGATAAGATCTAGAAAAGGCAATGTTTATCTTCTTCCAGATACATGTTGCAGTTTGGTATGCCATGTTTAATCTACAGCTACAGTAGTTTATCATTTATTCACAGTGATGTGACATTAGGGCAAAGCTGTTCACTGCCTAATGTGACACAGCATATCACAACAAAAGAAGTCAGCTTGGAAACTGAGAAAGAGCTAGAGTCATATAAATTAGAGAGAAGAGTGGAGACAGATGAGGCTCCCTAGTCTGGTTTCTCCCTTCAACCCTCATGCAAATTCAGGAGCAGTGAGAATTAATGCTGGGAAATGCTGAACTCACTTAGAATTCCTGTTGATTCCACCGTGATTTCAGGTGTGTAGAGCTGAGAAGTGTCACTTGTTTCATTTGCTCTCACTTACCACAGTCCAGCAATGTGTGATCTTTGTCTTTTCTTCACAGATAAAAACAAAAATGTCTTCACTTAGTTTTCCCCTATGGCTTGACTGCTAGTTAGAATTAGAAAAAAAATAATGATTATTCGGGCCTGATTTGCACTTATTTTAAGACAGCTTCACACAAGTAAAGAGCAGAGTAAAGGTTTCCTTAAGAGTGGATTTAAGTTAAAGTTACATTTACACCCTTTACAATGTCAGAATGCTCTAAGACCACCTTAGAGAAAATGAGAATCATGGCCTTAAAGTAGGCACCATCATATCCTTTCCTAGGGTTGGAGGAAATAGATGTAGCTGATTATTTAATACTTATTTTTAAATCACCCTTACAATAACGGTGATGCTTTCCAAAATAGGATTGCTAGTATTGCCCCATTGTGCCTTCCTTCGGTTGTTCTGATGCTTCAGCTATTGCCCAGGGCCCTTACTTTACCCTGCGTTTATATGGAATGATAATGACACAGTTTTCTGCTTTCAGTAAAATGATCTAGTTTATACAGGGAAAGAAAATGTTGTTTCACTCCTATAAAACTAATATGTCACACTGTACCTATGGTGGTGCAGTACCTGCTGTTCATACTTCAAGGCTTCACTCAGCAAGCAAAAGCAATGAGCCAGCTCAACATAACTGATACTTATAAGTGAAAAGGAATGACACCGTGCTCAGCCAATGAATCTTTAATTGAAATGCATAATTGAAGATGGGTCTCTAAGTGCTTCAAAAATTAGTGATCTTTCTCCCCGTCCCCTCCCCAGACATAGTCCCTCTCAGACATAGAACTTTGCCAAACTCTTTACAATATTGTGTAAAATGATTTTGTACTGAACTAGGTAATATGAACTAGCATGCCGAGTCAGTAATTCACAACAAATAATTTATCCAATGAATTTAGCCTCTTTTTCCTGCTCGTGTGATATCTGCAAACAAATTGAGATCACCCCAGCTTTATCTGTTATGACTGAGGCGAAGATATTGTCATGGATATTTTTAGTAAAAGTCACGGACAGGTCATGACTTCTGTGAATTTTTTCTTTTTTGCCTGTGACCTGTCCGTGACTTTTACTAAAAATATCCATAACAAAATGGGGATCTGTGGGTCCCCACACTGCCTAAAGCGGGGCAGCTGTGCAGGAGCTAGGAGCCACCTGCAGCAGCTGGGAGCTGTGGTGTACCCCTGCTGCTCACAGCTCGGGGGCCTGCAATCACCACGAGCTCGGGGGTTCCCCACCACTAGCAGCTCCGGGGTTCCCTGCCACCTGTGTCAGCCTGGAGCTCTGAAGGTTTCCCTGCCCCCTGTGGCAGCTGGGAGCTGCAGCAGCTTGGAGCTCTGGGGCCTGCCAGAGGCGGTGGGGCTACCTCGCAGCTCCATGACCCCATGGGTTTCAGGGAACCCTGCAGCTCCCAACCACCACAGGCTGAAGTCACAGATTCCATGACTTCCGTGACCAAATCGTTATGACATATCGTTCAACGTATTTGTTTTTGAAAATTGTTTAAAAAATTATGTGACTTGATGATGATAAATTCTCCATGGATATCCCGTATTCAGCAAGTGAGTACAGTCGAACCTCAGAGTTAGAAACACCTCAGGAATGGAGGTCATTTGTAACTCTGAAATGTTCATAACTCTGACCACCACATTATGCTCGTTCTTTCAAAAGTTTACAACTGAACATTGATTTAATACAACTTTGAAACTTTACTATGCAGAAGGAAAATGCTGCTTTTAACCATCTTAATTTAAATGAAACAGTACAGAAATACTTTCTTTACCTTGTCAAATCTTTTTTTTTAAACTTTCCCTATCTTTTTTTAGTAATTTACATTTAACACAGTACTGTACAGTATTTGCTTTTCTTTTTTTTTTTTTCCCTTTGGTCGTCTCTGCTGCCTTATTGTGTACTTCCCGTTCAAAATGAGGTGTGTGGTCGACCGGTCACTTCGTAACTCTGGTGTTCGTAACTCTGAGGTTCTACTGTATTGTACAGTACTTGAGCTGTGCTGCTTAGTGTATGATTTATCTGATAAATCACTAATGTAATTTCTGTTCCAGCATGGATACTTGTGTGTGAATTTAAAAATTGTTTTCCATCAGTACCTACTATTAATAAATGGGAGTGCTGTAGTTAGGTTACATGAATCACTTGTTGGATCATCCTTACCACCAGTATAGGATTTAAGAACTGAACCCTCTAACTGCATTTTTCCATCCATAAGAAGAAGGGGTAACGGGCCCTATAAAATGCACAGAACACCTAGAAACATCCTCTTAGGAATTATATCAAAATTTTCCAAGTGCATAGCCAGCACAGCTGTGTGAATAACATTCACAAATAGCAAGGGGATCAGATTTTGGATTCACATCAAATTTGATTAGACTGAATGGAAATTGTCCCTGATTTAACAAAATTGCTGGCCACTAACTGCCTAGATTAAGAAAATCAGAGGGTGAAATCTGACTTTGCTGAAGTCAATGACAGTTTTGCCAGGGACTTCAATGGGAACAGGTTTTCACCAAAAGCTTTGAAGGCCAGAAAGGGACCACAATGGCTATGCAATCTGTCCTCCTCCATAGAGTGGGACATGTATCATGGCACTGCAAAGGGCCTATAGGAACTGCGTTAGTGCAGATTTTTATTTTTTATATCTCACCCGTTTCATTGTGCCCACATTAACTAGAAGGAAATTAAGATTATTTGTGTTTTACACAGATGCAATTTTTCCCCCATCACATTTTCTTATTCAATTAATTCTTTTAAAAATGGGGGAACAAATCTGAATGAGCTCACTGCAGGGAGCTCTGTACATCTTATCCCATTTACTTCCTAATCACACAAAATGGAGGTGCAGAGCTGTCATATTTACTTTGTAATCATGCACCAGATGTCAGGCTATGATTCAGTTCTAGTTGGAATATTTTCCATTATTCACCTTATTTAATAAGCTGTCACTTGAAAGAGGGAATGATAAGCTTTCTCACAATGAATCAAAGGAATGCTATGCCTTCTTCCTTTATTACGCATGCTACATTTGAAGCTAATGAAGCATAACCTCTGAGCTGATACTTTTATAGATGAAAGAGACATCATGTTACATATTCTATTTATTTCATCAGCTACGCTGTAGCCAACACAAAGCACAATGATTGCCTTGCACTTCATCTCTGACAGTTGATGGGCATTTGTGTTGACGTCTTGTCTAATAGTTTCCTACCCTATGCATATTTTAGGTCTTAACTATGAATGAAAGTACAAGAAAAAAAATGGGTCATGGCATAATGGTACAATTAATTAAGAACTGTAGTGGGAATAGTCCTGACTAATCTGTTTTGCACAGTTTGAAATTCCCCCCCCCCCCCAATCATATGCTGTCTAGAAACAGGTTGAAGGGTTTGGGGTTTTTTTGTTTTTTTCCCCAGAACTAAGGCATCAGCTAATTTTGTTTCCATGGGGATTTTCTGGTTGTGAACAAAAAACCCACCCAAATAATCAGCTGAGGTAAAACTGCACAATCCTCTCACTGCATGCAAAGCTATTTTAGTTATTAAGAGGAATCAAAAGGAATAATACATAACAGAATGAAAAGCATACTGTTCATTACATTAGTATGAGGCCAGTATCGTGATCCATGGAGATTACAGTTTTAGACATATTTTGTTAGCTGAATGCTGTGCTGTGATAGAAAATACTGTCTTTTATTTGTGGAGAAAAAAATGAATGCAGTTATAACCCATTAACCTCTCCCTGAGAGAGAGTGTGTGTGTGTGTGTGTGTGTGTGTGTGTGTGTGTGTGTATGCGCGCACGCACACACATACACCCAGGAGATAATGTATTTGTAAGAGACATTGCTTTAATATGTTAAGGCCATAAATTTTGTGTCAGAGCAGTGCATAAAACCCTAAATATTTTTGAACGTATGGCGTTTAATGTCTATACAATTCTTAAGAATAAAAGAGAGGCTTTCATGTTGCAATCTTCTTTTGGAGAGGGGCCTGATCCTCAGCTGCTGTAAATTCACAGAGTTCCACTGACATCAAAGGAGCGCTTTTGGTTTGTAGCAGCTGAGCACCTAGTTCTTTTCATTTTTAAAGCGTATGAAGGAAGCTGTATAGAAGGCCATATTTTGTCTGCTCAGAAACTACTGATAATAGAAGCATATATTTTGCATTTTGAATGGTTCCTTGTGCCATTTTATTTTAGGGATTTTTTAATGGAAGAGCAGACAAGAAACAAAAAATACGTTCAGCACGAGGAACATGGTAATGGCACCGAGGAAAACATAGCTTGATGTTCCTGTAGAAATATCAATAATTTGTCAGAGGCTGTGACGGGTGTCGGTCCTCCGAGCCCCTAGGGGCGATGGAGAGCAGTGGTCTTTGTAGCAGGCCTCGGCCCCACTTCCCGGGCGTTGGGGAATTAGCGGGGAGGTGGGCCGGCCGGAGTCAGTAGCACGCCCCTCAGGCAGGGGAGCGCCGGCAAAAGTCCATAGCGCGCCCCTCAGGCAGGGGAGCGCCGGCAAGAGTCCATAGCGCGCCCCTCAGGCAGGGGAGCGCCGGCAAGAGTCCATAGCGCGCCCCTCAGGCAGGGGAGCGCCGGGGTAGGCGAACGCAGGCCCACCCAACTCCACTGCGTTCCAGCCCCCCCAGGGCCCTGACAGTGGCGGGAGGTGAAGGTCCCGCCGCTGGGTCAGCGGGCAATCCACACCCGCTGACAAAACACACCCACCCCACGGTGTAGTTGGGCCCCTGGGCTACTTCCTACCCTGTCTCTCTCAGGCGGGTCGCTCCGGTCCCTCCATCTCCTCCGGGTATTCCGCGGCGGGCAGCTCTTGAATCTCCATCTCCTCTGGGTAATCCGCTGCGGGCAGCTCCGGTTCTTCTGGATAATCCGCTGTGGGCAGCCCCGGTTCCTCCGGATAATCTGCTGCAGGCAGCCCCGGTTCCTCCGGATATTCAGCGGCCGGCAGCCCTGGTTGCCACAGGCCTTCCCCCCGGTAAGGCTCCTCCTTGCCCAGGGGTTCACCTGGGTCAGCAGCAGGCTTGCGAGGGAGCAGCCGGCAGCCTGTGTCTGTCTCCCTCCCTGGTACTCTCCTCACTGGGCAGAGGGCCCCGCCCTTTGTACTTCCTGTCCCACCCTTCCCCTTCCGGGGATTGGCGGAAGCTCGGCCTGGCCCCGCCCACTCAGGCCCAGAGGGTGGCTCCTTACCCTCTGGTTCGGAGGGGAGCCACACTGGCTCCCTCCAGAGGCCCATTCATCTGGAGATCTCAAAGCGCTTTGCAACCTTTAAAAGCTATGTTTCAGAGTAGCAGCCGCGTTAGTCTGTAGTCGCAAAAAGAAAAGGAGTACTAGTGGCACCTTAGAGACTAACAAATTTGTTAGTCTCTAAGGTGCCACAAGTATGCCTTTTCTTTTTAAAAGCTATGTTATGCTGTATGCACACGGATGATAGAAAGGGGCGGTGGTAACTGCACCACTCCAGTGGGCGTCTCAGGAAGGATTGCTTTGGAGGAGAATCACTTGTGCCATGCCTTTATGGGGTATAGCATACTCACCTGTGTGTAGGAGGCTGGAGCCATAGCTCTAACTACTTGCCACTTCTCTCCTCCCACTCTCTGCCTAGTTGCTCCAGGGAACCCCTGTGGTTCCTGAGTGTGTGGAGGTGCCCTGTGGGTAGTTCTTATGTGGTTGTACAGGTAGGGGAATCCCCTTAAGGTTTAGGCACAGTCGAACCCCAGTTAATGAATGGGCTAATCTTGCACTCCTCACAAGCAAGACTGCCACTGAATTCAAATATCATTTAAATAAATGGGACTTTTATCTATTTGAAAAGGGCAGGATCAGGCCTTAGAACTCACAAGTCCCACATGAAACATGGCCAGATTGTATCCTGTATGCAGGTTCCCCCAAATAGAGCCATGGTGCCGGAAACAGATGTGGGACTAGGGGGACACAGAAGTTAAGTCAACATACTTGTGACCAAGGACACACACACACACACACACACACACACACGAGTCATTTGCTGAGCTGGAACTCAGGACTACAGGGTTTCATTTCTAACTTTTGGCCTTGTGGGGCAAATATGCTAAATGGGGTGGGCCAATTCCCCATGATCCATGTGTGGTGGGGTCTCCTTAAATCAGTGATCCCTTAGGGGATCATGGAGGAATGTTTGGGGGGGGGGGTGCACAGTGGGGCCCAGGCCAGACACATTAGGCTGGAGAGGGAGCACTAACCAGCCCCACTTTCCCCCTAGTCCAGCTCTGACCCCAGGCATAGCTCCGTTCTGCCCCACTCAACCTCTAGTCCAGCTACTGCTTCAGATACCGTTCCACTCTGCCCCCTGCCAAGCCTCCATCCCTGCTCTGCCCTCATTCTCTCTCCTCCCCAGGTTAACTCTGCCTCTAGCCCCAGCTCCTCCCCCAACCCCAGTTCTGCCCCCAGCTCCACCTTCATTAAAAATATTAATGTTGCCCAGGTAAGCATTCAGACACCAAAAATGGGAAAGTAAATATTATAAGCAACCTGGATACTGCACCTTGTGCAAATGTATTGCAATTCTGTTTATAATTACATTTCTCCAATTATAGGGTATTATCATACAAGTTCTCCTATGACCAGAGATGCAAATGTAATTCTTTATGGTATTCTACATATGCCAAACAAACACAGCCCATGAAAATCATATGTATACAAGATACATAGTGACTGAGACAATGAGATGGCAGATTTAAGATTGTTACTGCAATCTTAATTTTGGTATTTTATGATTTTAGAATGCTTAATCATTTAGACTTAATATTATTTTAATATAGTTTTCCTTTCTTTTTTATTTTGCTAGAATTTCTAAGGTTTTGGATTTATTTATATATATGAAATAAGGCAGAACACCCTGCTTCATGCATTTGAAGAGCTCGAGTGGAGAAGCACCTTTCTGGGACTATGCAGTTGTCACCCTATACTTCCGTTATAACAAGCTTATTGAATCAGAAGCATGACTCCAGGGTTTTGTAAGGAGGCAGTTACTGCTATTCTCCACAATGCAATATACACATATCTTTCCTCCCCACCCTCAACTGAACTTTTTGGCTTGAAAGAGGATAATGATGATAGGACCCTCGGGTTGTGGGGGGTGTCAGTTTTATACATCTAGGAAATTACTATCTATCACAGCTGGGCATATATGACACAGAGCCAGAAGCAGAAATGAGGTGAATGAAACTGCCAGATACAGTTAAAGGGTAGCACTCACTATCACAGGAGCTAAAGGGGCATTGGTCCTATAATGAGGGATATGCCCAGGATGGTCAGTTACAAGCTGTACAGATTTTCAGCCAGGTTGCCCACAGATGTTGCTAGCCAGGGCATTCATAAATAAAGTACACAAACCAACCAATCTGGAAATGTGCAACAACAACAGTTATCTCGTTTAGAGTGTAACAGTTTGAAAACTGTGCACATTGCTATAGAGAGACAATCTGTAGAGCTATACAAATTTTTGCCTCTTTTATCTGCATCTCTATTCCTGTGTACTTCTCTATCTGGAGATATAAATATCTAGAGAGAAAGAAAGATGTTGTTTCAAATCATTCATTAGGCTGGCAAATGAAAATGCTACTGTTCTAAGGGTTAATTTTATTGTTCTAGTTCCACAGTTGCCAGGGAAAGACTATTTTGCATTTTATTATATTTTTAAAGAAGAGAAATTGACAGGCGAAATAGCTGAGCCATGAAATTCAGGGTAGCATTTTATATTTTTGCAGTAACTGTAATTTTCTGAAAAAAGAAAAGGAGGACTTGTGGCACCTTAGAAACTAACAAATTTATTTGAGCATGAGCTTTCATGAGCTACAGGCATCCGATGAAGTGAGCTGTAGCTCACGAAAGCTTATGCTCAAATAAATTGGTTAGTCTCTAAGGTGCCACAAGTACTCCTTTTCTTTTTGCGAATACAGACTAACATGGCTGCTACTCTGAAACCTGTAATTTTCTGAACATTTTGCTCATCTGATTTTAACACATGTAATTTCTTGCTAAGGCCTCCAGGGTTTGACTTGTGGTCTATTACGTGTGTAAATTAATAACATGAATAAATAATAAGGAAAAACACATTTGTTCTTATTGTTATCTTGTTTGGGAAGTGTTATAGGCAGAAGAATGTCACCAACACTGTAACCATTATTTTAAAACTGAGGCACCCCTTTCTGTCTAGTCTGTCAGTTATGGATGGTTCTGAAAACCAAGGCAGAGTGAAAATAAATCTGTTCAACCACATTTGTTTCTCTGCACTCTGTTATTTTATGTCATGCAGGATAGCATGTAGCTTCAATGTAAATATCTTGGTGAGTTATTTAATGGAACAAAGTGCAAATTTGCATTAATAGCTTAGTACTACAGATAGAACTGGACATCTGAGAGTTCTGATAGTATATTCAGACAAGTTGCAATTTTGGATCAGGATTCATATTTGCAAAGCCTGCTTTGGAAAATTCAGGTCTAATATGTTTGGATCTGAGTTTAGCTCAGGACAAAGACAGCCATAAACATCAGATGTAGTCTCATATGATGATGACACCACTTCTTCTGTTCCACTAGTCTCTCAGGAGGATGTTTAAAAGAAGCTTATAAAGTTAGACATTTTAAAATCAGCAGGTCCAGATAACTTGTATTCAAGAGTTTTAAAAGAACTGGCAGAGGAGCTTTCTGAACTATTGGAGTTGATTTTCAATGAATCTTGGAATACTTAGAAAGTGTCAGAAGTTTGAAAGAGTCTAATGTGCCAATATTTAAAAAGGGTATATGGGATGACACAAGTAATTATAGGCCTGTCAGCATTCCTGAGCAAGATAATGGAGCGGCGGATAAGGGACTCAATTAATAAAGATTTAAAGGAGAGCAACATAATTAATGCCAATCAAAATGGGTTTGTGGAAGATATAAAGTTAGATCCTGTCAAGCTATCTTTTTCTGATGAGATTACAAGTTTGGCTGATAAAGGTAAGAGTGTTGATGGAATATACTTAGACTTCTGTAAAGCTTTGACTTGTAATCAGATGACATTCTGATTAAAAAAACTAGACTATAAAAGTAACATGACACACATTACATGGTTTAAAAACTGGGTAATTAATATGACTCAAAATATAATTGTAAATAGGGAATCATGATCGAGCTTTTGGCCATATGCTATTTAACATTTGCTATTTAACATTTTTACCAGTAGTGTGGTAGAAAACATAAAATCATCAGTGAAAGTTTGCAGATGACACAAAAATTGGGGGAGGAGGGTGGTAAAAGATGAAGATGACTGGTCTCTGATGTAGAGCAATCTGGATCACTTGGTAAACTGGGCACAAGCACACTGCAGCATTTTAATGCAGCTAAATGCAAATGTATACATTTAGGAACAAAGAAAGTGGGCCATACATGCAGGATGGAGAACTACCCTGGGAAGCAGGGATTCTGAAAAAATGTGTGGGCCTGGGTGGATAATCAGCTGAAAATGAGCTCTCAGAGCAATGCTGCAGCCAAGAGAGCTAATGTGATCCTGGGGTGCATAAACAGGGGAATCTCAAGTAGGAGTAGCAAGGTTATTTTACCTCTGTATGTGCCACTGGTGTGATCACTGCTGGAATACGGTGTCCAGTTCTGGTGTCCACAATTCAAGGAGGATCCTGAGAAACTGGAGGGGGTTCAGAGAAGAACCATGAGAATTATTAAAGGATTAGAAATCACGCCTTATAGTGATAGAGCTCAAAGAGCTCAGTCTATTTAGCTTAACAAAGAGAAGATTAAGGGGTGACTTGATTACAGTCTGTGAGTATCCACTTGGAGAACAAATATTTGACAATGGGCTCTTAAGTCTATCAGAAAAGTATAACACAATCCAATGATTGGAAGTTGAAGCTAAACAAATTCATAATAAAAGTAAGGCCTTCTCCAGACATAAGACACTTCCTCAGAGCTACTGGAGGAGCTTATTCCCTCCTGCAGCACCTCTCTGCAGTCCCCCAAACTTCACTCCAGATGCTCCTAGGCTTTCCCATCACTGCCTCCAGCTTCCTCCTGGCCCACACCCTTCTAGTTCTGGTTTGAAGCTCTACTGCCCCCAGCCACCCAGGCTTCTCTCTGTCTTCAGCCCATGAAAAAATAATCCCAGGTACCACTCTCTACTGGGTATCCTCCTGGCCCTTCAACTAGACCTCTACTGAGAGCAGCAGCCCAGGACTAACTCTGCCGCTAAGGTTCCTCCTTGAACTCCCAATCTCTTTAGTCTCAGAGGGTGCCTGCAGAGTTTTTTCCCCTACAGCCCCCTTCTCAGCTGGACTTCTCTTTTGTATAGCCACTGTTCAGCCACTTCCCCTTCTGGGCTTCATCTTTAATTCAGCCTGGCCCACCCTCTAGATACAACCAAGTAGCATAATTGGCCTTTCAGGCTCACACTAAGCCTTTTGTTCCTATGTGGGGTACATACCTCGTCACAGAAGGAAAGCAACCTCAGTCTCAAGCTTACACCGATTTATACCCAGCAATGAGGCAATAAAGCACACATTTTAGGATCAAACAGTTTGCTTTCCATTTGAGAGATTTGAACAACTAGGATGTTAAGCTCATTTAAATACTAAAATATTATGTATTGCGATCTGGGTGGCTCAGAATAATTAGATACTGAACCTTTCACCTCTAGGTCACCAATGCAAACTCTTCCCAGTTTGGTAGTGACCATAAGACATTGCAATTTGGGAGCTTGTGGCAAATGAGTTGGTAGTCCCAGTCTAATTTCTAAGTGACAAATTTCTAATTTTTTCTCCACCCCTACTATTGATACTAATTGGCTCCCCAGCTAGCAGTCCCAGTGGAGAGATTGAGGTCTGAATGGGCACAGTTGGGAATGGACAATTTGGGGAAGCTTAGAATGCTCTTGTTCATTCACTACCCTTGCTGTGGATAAATGGAGAGCAGAACTCAGATTTTCCAAAACCCCTAAGTGACTTTAGAGCACAAATCCCATTGACTTTCAGTCTGTCACTAAATTCTACATTTTTAATAATTACTAAATTCTTCAAAATGCATTTTTGAAAATAAATGCCTTTATACAATCAATTTCCAAGTAGGTGAAATTGTAAATGTATTCCCATCACCTTCTATTTTGTTGTGTCTTCTGGAACACCAGTAGCCATGCATGCAAATTTTGTTAGCTGCCAGAGAATGCAGATCTGGCTGCTTGGTGATTTCAAGGTACCAGCTAAAGTGATTGCTCTCGAGTGGGCCTTATGTCTCCTGTGTGATTAGGCAGGTGAAAGGCATTCTGGACTGCCTTCTATTCCAGGACGTCATTTTCTAATGGCTTAATTACCCTTGATCTTCAGATATTAGTTAACTTTTAACTGATTCTGTGAAAACAATACATGGGAAGGCTCAATGTATTAAATACATTTGCATTTGGCTCCCTTTGTGACTGGTTATTTGATTATATGTAGAGGCCTGTGTGATGATATTGACATAAACTGGGACCGTATAGATCATTGTTGCAACCAAGGTCCTGTAGGGGCACCAAATCTTGCATAAGGGGGTCAAATAAGGTGTCTAAGACAAGGTTATGGTTGGCTGGTTATGATTATGCTGTCTATACGTGTGTATCATTTTTGTAGTTACAGTTATGAATATTGGCTCTATACTGTCTGTATTTCAAATTTATGCTATGCCAGAGTAAATTTTGAAAGCCTATCTCACAGGTCTTGAATTTAATCCAGTGAACTGTGGGTCTCCTTCAACATCTCTAGCATTCAAGAACTCCACTTACTTTCAATTCATTTCATGACTCATTTCAAAAGCTTCCTACTTTTTAGAATCTTCCTCGGACTTGTCTGCCTGATAGACTTTGTCTTGCTATGCTCCTCTCTACTCTCACCCTTTCTATAACCTTGTCACTATTAGTGTGAGAGTCTTCTCCTCTTCAAAAAGAAAAGGAGGACTTGTGGCACCTTACTGATGAACAAATTTATTTGAGCATAAGCTTTTGTGAGCTACAGCTCACTTCATGCAAGCTGTAGCTCACAAAAGCTTATGCTCAAATAAATTTGTTAGTCTCTAAGGTGCTAAAAGTCCTCCTTTTCTTTTTGTGGATACAGACTAACAAGGCTGCTACTCTGAAACTTCTCCTCTTCAATTACTAAAAAGAAAAGGAGTACTTGTGGCACCTTAGAGACTAACCAATTTATTTGAGCATGAGCTTTCGTGAGCTACAGCTCACTTCATCGGATGCATACTGTGGAAACTGCAGAAGACATTATATACACAGAGACCATGAAACAATACCTCCTCCCACCCCATGCTCCTGCTGGTAACAGCTTATCTAAAGTGATCATCAAGTTGGGCCATTTCCAGCACAAATCCAGGTTTTCTCACCCTCCGCCCCCCCCCACACAAACTCACTCTCCTGCTGGTAATAGCCCATCCAAAGTGACCACTCTCTTCACAATGTGTATGATAATCAAGGTGGGCCATTTCCTGCAGAAATCCAGGTTCTCTCACCCCCTCACCCCCCTCCAAAAACCACACACACAAACTCACTCTCCTGCTGGTAATAGCCTATCCAAAGTGACCAGCAGGAGAGTGAGTTTGTGTGTGTGGTTTTTGGAGGGGGGGTGAGAGAACCTGGATTTCATGCACGTTGTAAGGAGAGTGGTCACTTTGTGTGGGGGGGGGCGGAGGGTGAGAAAACCTGGATTTGTGCTGGAAATGGCCCAACTTGATGATCACTTTAGATAAGCTATTACCAGCAGGAGAGTGGGGTGGGAGGAGGTATTGTTTCATGGTCTCTGTGTATATAATGTCTTCTGCAGTTTCCACAGTATGCATCTGATGAAGTGAGCTGTAGCTCACGAAAGCTCATGCTCAAATAAATTGGTTAGTCTCTAAGGTGCCACAAGTCCTCCTTTTCTTTTTGCGAATACAGACTAACACGGCTGTTACTCTGAAACCTCTTCAATTACTGTTATCAGGAGCAGCCTTCCTGTCTGCCCATTTGTATGACTGCATTTGCAAATCTCATCTGATCTCCTTTCTCACTTCTCTTCCCCTCATCCCAATCTCCTGTAAGATTTAGAAGATCATAAGCTACATTATTTGGGGCTAGTGGCTGTTTCAGGGGCTACCAACTGTGGGCCTGATTCTCTTTTGCCAGTTCCTTTCACCAAGGCAAATTGAGTGCAAAGTGGGGATGAAAATGCTTCATTCTGATTTGGTAGCATTGTCACCCTTACTTTGCATTCACTTTACCCCAGTGTAAATGACTGCCCAAGATGCAAGGCCCTAAAGTTAGTGTTTAGTCTTAGTTCTGCTTTAATGCACAGTCCAATAGATTTCTCTCTGCATACAGTGACAATAATGCTGTTTATCCTCACATGGGTTAGTCATAAATCACTATTGCATGATTTACCATATAAGAGTCTATTGTTTAAAATAAAATTCTTCTGATACAAAATAATTATATAAATTATTGAATGATACCATTAGCAGTCAGTCAAATATTGAGGTCCTAACTCAGTTTCTGCTCAGTCCTTATGTAGGCAAATTCTCCAGGTTATTGGGAGTTTACATGAGTGGGGACTGACATCCCCAACTGAATAGGGATGTCAGGAGCTGGCATTTTGTTTGAAGCACAGCTAATGTAGGTCTTGGAGCAGGTTTACAGTCAAAAAATACTTTCAGTAGGTAAAATTGTTATACATTTGAAATTTGAGCCTAGTTAAAACTCACTTCTGCTCAATACTTACAAAACATTTTTGACAGTAATTTGGTAGTAGATATTCCGTGACTGCTGATTACAATACCAGATCAGTTCATTTCACTATGAGTTCTTGTCCTTTCCTCATTTAATTTGTTCATCTCTATCTGTTGGCTTTCATCATGAGTCCCCATACTCCGCTGTGTGGGCTGCAGGCCTGAAGGGGAGAACAACCACCTTTGGGCAGTTACGCTCTCTCCAGCACAGGTGAGCAGGCTGAGCCTTGAGTTGTCTCACACCATGGAGCCAACACAGATTGGGGGAGTAATTTGCACCAGCCCTTTTGATGACACAGATTACTTCCCTCTCTCTGTCAGTACCTGAGCCATAATCTGCATGCTGGGAGAAGGTTACACAGCTATGTCTTATCAGGGTTGTATTCTGAAGTTACAATCCAGCACTATATGTTTAGATTGCAAAATCTTTAGGAAAGGGGCTGTCGTGTGCGTGTGTGTACGTACTGTAGCTAGCACAATGGGTCCCTGATCCCTGGTTGGAACCTTTAGGAACTATTATAATGTAAAGAAATAACAAACCTGGGCTAAATTTCAAGTGACTATGATGCAAAACCATAGGTTTTTGTATGGCTTCATTTAAGGCAACAGTTAAGTGGTTTCAGTGAGTTTCTGCTTCAATGTGGGGGTTAATTTAAACCTCAGACTCAAAGCAAAAGTCAAGGATTTGAGAGCACATGTACATAGAGCAAACCCCAACCTAACCAAAAGGTTAGATTCAACTCTTGTGAATTGGAAGCATGAAATTTTACCCAGTGCAGCTGAGGAAATTTGTATAGCTCCATTGAGGTCTGTGAGTCAATAGCTATTTGCAACTGCTGAGGATTTGACCAAATGTGTCTGTTTCCTGAGTGTCTTTAAAGCAAGTTTCCTCCTTACTTTGTTGAAAAAAAATAAGTTTTTACTTCTTTTAGTATTGCAGAATGAATGCCTCTTTGGGGGAGAGATCTGGATTTTATTCTGCCTCATTGATTTGCATTGCATCATCCTTAATATTAATGATCATATAAGAATCAGAAAGAAGAGAGCTTGGTTTTGCAGATCGAGCAGTTATAAAACTCAACTTTGATGTGTGTAATGAACAAACTTGAAATGAAAGCCATTGCGAGAATAAATATGGAAAAAACAGAACTCCAAAGTTTCTAATATCACATACCTGATTCTAACAACACAGGAATATAAAAATTATGGAGTCCAACTATAACATAGGAATAAAAAAGGGAAATAAATGATATGAAATAAAGCTTTTGGGGAGTTCATTCTATGCTTTACTTTTTAGTCTAGATTTTAGTCCAAAGATTCTATTGCATCTCTGCAAACTGCCCATCTTCTTCTTCTTCTTTTCTTCTTCAGTATTTTACTTCCATGAAATGAGATACTTAGAAGTCGGAATAATCAAGAGCCATGTAGAGTTTTGTATTTCACTTATCAAGTGCTCTTCAAAGCAAAACAATATTTCCATAAACTCATCTTTATACAGTCTAGTTTGTCCCACTACTGCAAATGTTTTTGAATTGGATAGTCTAGTATACAGGTTGTATGTAAGTATTCCTTTTATAAAGCAATCTCTTATCCTCTCAACTGCTGCTGTAATCTTTTGCCCTCCATCTTAACAACCAAGGCAAGACACATTGCACAACAATTTCATAAATTCACTTTGTCTTCTAGGAGGTTTAGATCTCTATTTTTAATTGAAACATTTTGTATAGGAATAATAGAAAAACTTGATTTCATTTAGGAGCAATTTCTGTTTACAAATATACCTTTTTTGTTGTTGTTGTTGAATAAGGTAGGATAGCACCAAATTCTCATAATATGCCAATAAGTAGGGATGGGGGGAAAAAATAGAACATGGCATATAACTAGTAGTATTTTATGGCATGTCTTATATCATTCACGAGAGTCTAGTAGAACTGGTTTAATTAGTTTTGAATAAGTGTTTGGATTCCTTTAGCCTTTTTCTACTGTTCTAGAAACATTTGATATCTTTTTATATCTTTTTTTTAATTTTTGATATTTTTAAGTATTTACCACGTTTATACAAAAATATATGGGTTGTTCACAAACTGGTCACTCTTAGACTATCTACTTGTTGTTGTTTTAAAGTATGTGACTGGTCACTTAAGTCATATTATATTGTTTCTGCTCCCTGATTTAAATTTTTAGTCAAGAAAATTACATAGTGAGTAATAGATAAGGCTTTTCAGGTAAAATCTGGAATGAATGATGGATCATTCCTGCTAAAATTCAAAGATTTGCATATTCACAAACATTTTCATGAATATATGGGTGGCACATCTAGATATTCAGGAGTGATGTGACCCCAAGAATAATAATGGACTGAATTTACCATGTGTTTCCAATCACATGTCATATTCTTCAATCACTGGAAATGCCACGTGAAGATTTTTCTGTTTTGTTTTTGTTCTCATTCAGACAATATCAATAATACTCACTCAGAGCCAGGAAAGAGGCCAGAAAAGATAGACAAGCAAGTCTAAGCTACTCAGGACCCTCTCTCAAATATACATGAATGTTCTAAGTATGATTAATTCTCATCAGCATAAGGAAAAACAAACCTTAAGAGTAATGTGACATACCCAGGACACAGTCTAGACTGATGAATATCTGTGGCACCTGAACCCTGTTACCTGGGGTCCCCTTTAGGCTGCTTTGCTTCTGCAGCCTCTACTCTGGATGGCTCACAAGCAGTCTCCAGCATATAAGTCACTCTCAGCTACATCTGTGTGTGAGCTGCAGCCTGCCAACTAAACATTGGTTTCACTAGCCTGGATTACACTGCAGGGTGACCACAGCACACTCCCTGTCCCAGAGTTTTCCCAGAAATGTTCATCTTGTATTCCTCAGTCTTCTTCTGGACAATACTAGCTCTTCTAAAATCCATCATTTTATTAAGAGAAACGATATGCACAAATCCTACTATCCCAAATGGAGTTTCTCAGACACTTCCGTTCAAACACATTGGTTTAAAAAGTTTAGTAACTACAATGAGATCGATTTTAAGTGAATACAACTAATGAGGCATAAAAGTCAAATGGTTACAAGAGGAAAAAAGAGAAAATGCAACTAATGCCCAACTTAACAAACTATGTTAAATTCAAGGCAAAGTTACTGTCACCATATGGTCTCAATAGTCTTATTGACCCAACCCCTAGGAGAGGACCTCATCATCCGTGTAATGGCTGCTTACTTTGTTGCTTCTGGTATAGCCAATTGATGCATAGAGAGTGAGACAGGAGGAGGAGGGATGCCTCATTTTCATAGTGTCAGTCCCCCTCTTAGAAAACATTTTCAGCTGAGTTTCAGGAGTCAAAAATCTTCAGGGGAGGATATCTCCTGCTGGTTTTTCCACCTGTTGGTGCTCTCTTTGTGCTTGATGACTCTGTTTACAGCTCAAATGCAAATTATGCATGGCACACATTCTTTGTTTGCGACACACCTGTTTGCCAACTTCTGTTTAGGCTGGGCTGTGGTTTGGAACATGTATTAATAACACCAGACAGCAAAATCTTATAATTTTACATACCATGTTGCCATACATCTTATCAGGACAATATTGACCAGCAAATTATGAGCTTTCAGATGACACCTCACAAGGTATACTTTGTACAGAGATTATTACAAGAATGTGCAAGGGGTGAATGCAGGGGCACTGACTGTCACAATAAAACTTAGTAACCAAATAATCAGTGGGGAAAATGGGTGAACTGTTGGTTGGTTGGTTTTCTTGTTTTTAAATTGCACTAACTTAATTCACTTTTTTCTTGTATAAGCCACATTAAAATTTGCAACAAAGATTGGCTCAAATGAATCAAAAACTTGATTGATTATTCAGATTGTGACAGAAGAAGGCTTCTGTATGCAAGCCCATAGACCTGCCAAGAAAAAAATCAGCCCTGTTTGGGGACCAAGATCAGATTTGACAGGTCTCCTGGGATGCGCAGGACAAAGGATGAAAATAGCACACAGTTTTACTCTTCTCTCCTCACTATCAAGCAAAAAATCCTTAGTGTGTTGACTTAGGTGGAGTTTTTTTCATCAACTTTCAATTGCCTGCTGTAGTCTTAAAAATAAATTCATGGATTTCATTTGGAGTTGATGGCTAGGTAGAGAAGATGAGGGGAGAATGACAGAAAATAAATCACGTTGGGATGAAGTGCGGCTTTGCCACTAACTTTTTGTATGGGGGAACATGATGCTGTGCTGCCCCAGGAATGGATTGGAAAGCAGATTGTGATTTGAAGAGTCACAAAATATGTTCCAGTTTCCCCCAATTCCAGGGTAGGGTGGGGACAGGAAGAAGTAGCACTACACCTGACAGCATGTGTCCATAACATGCTACTGCACAGTGAGGGGCAGAGATGAGGCTCTGTCCCTTCCTGCTCACTCCTCACCCAAATCTGCATAGGACTGACACAAGCCCTCTGGAGGCGGCTTTTTCCTTCACATTGCATGCAGGCTATGAAAGACTTGTGCACAGGAGAAAGGAGACATGAAGAGCATGCAGAGTATGCCACAAACTGGCCCATATTGTACACTATATTTTCAATAATTTTCTGCTGAGGGGAGGATCAGGGAATAACCACCACCACAAACTCAGCCCTTCTCTTTACAAAATGGGTATTCTCAATTCCAAGGTTTTTGTACTGGGCTAATTTACTCATGACTGTTCAGGGAAATGAGTCAAAAGGATTATGAAAACCAAGGAAGTGAGTTCCATGTAGAAGTCAGCAAAACATTCATGGAAAAGTGTGTGCAGTAATTGCCCAGTTTTCTTTGTTGTTCCATAATCCATCTGTAGTGGACTTTCATTTTGAATCTTAGTGAAAATTAAACTTTGATAATGTGAGTGAATTTAGTTCTTATTAAAAAGTAGTTATTTTCCTCTCACCCTCTCCTCATGTTCCCCCTGGCTCCTCAACAAACCCTGCTATTCCCCAACACTTAAATTCAGTGAGGTTTTTTCCTCTTCTCTTCCATGTTGCCGAGGCATAGGAGAGACCGCTTTCTTGCTCTCCGTTCCAGATCCCCCCAGAAGACAGAGTAGCTTCAGGGAAAGACCTGCTGTCCTGACCTAGAGCATGCTCAGGGCATGTTGAGAGAATTTCGCTACCTTTTATTGACCATTTGCAAATAGGGATTTGTGGATGCTTATAACTTGACTAAAAGAACAGGAGTACTTGTGGCACCTTAGAGACTAGCAAATGTATTTGAGGATAAGCTTTCGTGAGCTACAGTTCACTTCATTGGATGCAAATTACTGGGGCACCAAAAGATATGTCACTGACTTCTAAGTCATGCCCTTCCAAATTTCAGTTCCCTCCTCTAAAACATGGAAATGCTAGAGCTTTTCGCTGCAAAATTTTAATATTTTTTAGAATAGAAAAAAACAATATTTTCTCCCAAATTTGTGCTTGGAAATTGATTTTTTTTCTGAAAGTTTCCCTAATATTTCAGTCCAAATAGTCTAAGTTTTGACAAAATTAGAAGCAACTGAAAACAGGTTCTTATGATGGGAAATGATATGCAACCTTAACTTTAGGTGTCACTGCCAGCACTCCCTACAGTGGGTATACTGTGATCGGAGGTTCTGGTTTCTAAATTATAGACAAATTCAAATGATCTGACAAAAGACTTACTGAGCCAGAAAGCTTTTCTAGAAACAGAAGGTATTAGAAATGAACACATGCCTTTTGTTCTATGCTGATTTATAGATCTGCACACTCTCTTTCCCCCTTTAATTTGAAGTGCTAATTAGACATATTTATGAAACTCTCATTATAGATTGTACAGGATTTTTGAAAGATTATGTATGATTCATAGTTTGGGTCCACTGCACATTTATAATTGCATAAATTATGAAGAAAAATGTATAACTTGTGAATAGTATTCTGAGTGCCTTGCGTAACACAAATTCTGATGTGTATAAGTTTGCTACATAACAGAAGTCACATGCATTTCATGAATGGTTCTCCTTGGTTTGCAAGGACGCTTTCATTACTTATTCTTTAAAATAATGCAGGTAAATGTGTTAGTGATGCTGCATATGCACGAGGCATATCTCATTAACATTATAAAATCAAATATTAGCCAAAAATATTCCAGCCCATTTTGTCCAAACAAGGAGTTGTTAACTTGCAACTACACTGGTGATCTGCCATCTCCCTGAGACTTTTGTTAGTTCTTGGCACGTAACAGTGCAGGTCATTTTTAGGGGGCAGAAGACTCTCTCTCTCCTTTTTTTCTTTTCTTTTCTCTTTTACCTTTGTTTGGGGTAGTTGGGATTCAGCTTGTTGTGTCAAAAATGGGTAGTTGCTTTTTGTTCAGTCCTATGTCATGGAGAGCAATCAGTTAAATAACACTCTTACCAATATAGGTTTGGATTTTTCTTATTGTTGCTAGTTGTGCCCTAGGAAATAACCGACTGCTACAACTACTAATAAGAGACTAAGCTTAAGGGCCAGATCCTATTATTATTGAAGTCAATGAAAGTTTTGCCACAGAGTCTGCAACTGCTCCCACTGGAATCAAAGTTTTTGTGTGTTTGTGAACTTTGTTATTCAAACCTTAAATTTATGTCTATAGGTGTACTGTAATCATGCAAAGGCCTTGATTTGTCACATACCACTACCAATATATTGATAATTTTAGGGAGTCTTTTTACTAAGTCTTTTTATTTGTTTTCTTTGTTGAAACCTGTTAAGGACATTTTTTATTGTACTGTCAAATACCAGCTTTTTTCTTGTTTTGCTGACATTAAATACAAGTGTTTAATATTTGCAATATTTATACTCTGAAATAAAATGCATTATTTATAGAAGAACAGAGAATTCTTGAGTGGCCTGTTTTTGTTTTTTCAAAAATTTGTAGAGAAATTATCGGTGCTCATAGTGATCATGAGAACTCTTCTGAAGGAGCAATAGGTTAATCAAAATCTTCTTAACTGTAATGTGAGTCAAGTCCCCCATGTTTTAGAATGGTCTAAACTATACATTTATGGTAATTAGATTTCACAGCATCATAGAATCATAGAATCATAGAATATCAGGGTTGGAAGGGACCTCAGGAGGTCATCTAGTCCAAAGCCCTGCTCAAAGCAGGACCAATCCCCAATCAAATCATCCCAGCCAAGGCTTTGTCAAGCCTGACCTTAAAAAATCAAGGAAATGTATTTTGGCTTTTCTTTCAGGAAAGCAATCTCCTACAAATTGAGTCCTGGAGGAATTTTGTCTGCTTGAAAGACATGTCTTTAGGAAGTCAGGGGAAAAAAAAGAGACACATGTTTACAAGTCAGGCAAAGTCCATATTCGGGTGTGGGGGAGGATTTGAGGGGAAGGAGGAGACAATCCTAGAAGGAGAGAGGACATATAAAGTGGCAGCTCCAATGGCTGTCCATCTCTCTAGTCCTGGTGGGACATCTATTATCGTTTTATCTCAGTAGGACTGTCAAGGTTCCTCCCCCACTCTGAACTCTAGGGTACAGATGTGGGGACCTGCATGAAAAACCTCCTAAGCTTATCTTTACCAGCTTAGGTCAAAACTTCCCCAAGGTACAAAATATTCCACCCTTTTGTCCTTGGATTGGCCGCTACCACCACCAAACAAATACTGGTTACTGGGGAAGAGCTGTTTGGACACGTCTTTCCCCCCAAAATACTTCCCAAAACCTTGCACCCCACTTCCTGGACAAGGTTTGGTAAAAAGCCTCACCAATTTGCCTAGGTGACTACAGACCCAGACCCTTGGATCTTAAGAACAATGAACAATCCTTCCAACACTTGCACCCCCCCTTTCCAGGGAAATGTTGGATAAAAAGCCTCACCAATTTGCATAGGTGACCACAGACCCAAACCCTTGGATCTGAGAACAATGAAAAAGCATTCAGTTTTCTTACAAAAAGACTTTTAATAGAAATAGAAGTAAATAGAAATAAAAAGAAAATCCCCCCTGTAAAGTCAGGATGGTAGATACCTTACAGGGTAATTAGATTCAAAACATAGAGAACCCCTCTAGGCAAAAACCTTAAGTTACAAAAAAGATACACAGACAGAAATAGTTATTCTATTCAGCACAATTCTTTTCTCAGCCATTTAAAGAAATCATAATCTAACACGTACCTAGCTAGATTACTTACTAAAAGTTCTAAGGCTTCATTCCTGGTCTATCCCCGGCAAAGACAAAATATAGACAGACACACATACCCTTTGTTCCTCTCCCTCCTCCCAGCTTTTGAAAGTATCTTGTCTCCTCATTGGTCATTTTGGTCAGGTGCCAGCGAGGTTACCTTTAGCTTCTTAACCCTTTACAGGTGAGAGGAGATTTCCTCTGGCCAGGAGGGATTTTAAAGGGGTTTACCCTTCCCTTTATATTTATGACAAGGACCTATTTTTACAATGCTAGCATGAGTCTCACTAGCCACAGTCTGTCAACCAGGGTTGATCTAATTATCTCCTGTATTATTTACGATAGTAATCACATCATGGATGAAGATGATAACGAATGTAGGAAGTCTGATGCTTTAGAGAGTTGTTTTCTGCACTAATAACACAGTTTGATATATTTTTTTCTCCCCTAAACAGGAAGGATTTAAAAAGTCTAGACAGAAAGTCAGCCCCAAGGCAGAGTTCTTTTTCAAAAAGAAAGATACCAGAATTGTAGCCCTAAACTGTGGAATGCTGTTTGCTCCATGGTACCTGTAATGCCTCCTGTCAAACAATGGGTAGTCAAAGAATTGGTACGTTATACAGAAAACTACTAACAACTATAAAAGGGGAGCAAGAACTTGAACAAAATGACTTGTATCTGGTGAGGAAAAGAAGCTGAGAGAGAGCTCATTTGAGAGAGGTTTAATCTGATATCATTGTGATGCTGTACAAAAACAGCCAAAGAGAGAGAAGGGAGCTAAGATGGCTAAGAGATAAAAAAGGACCATCTAATTAATTCATTTCTACACTCCTAAGTGGGCAACAGACTCAGCAGGGAAACCCAATAAAAGCCGAGTACAAGGTTCAATTAGTGATTGTAGTAAATTGGCAAGTGTGTCACCATATGAGAGGAAGCTATTATGTAAGATGATTGTATTTAATTTCCTTTTATGTTTTATTAAAATGTTGCATACAAAGCAAGTGTTCTTCTTGTTGTGATTGCACATGTCCATTACACTAGTTGTTTATGCGCACCTCATGCACCGGCGCCAGAGTTTTCCCTAGCAGTACCCAGAGAGGTGCCCACATCTTTATTCTGGTGTCCCTCAGATTCTGAGCTGAGGGTATACAGGCAGAGCTGCCCTGCCCATCCTTCTCTAACATCTTACCATCTGTGGTCAGAGGTTGGCGCATGCTGTGTGTTTGTTCCTACAGCAAATGTGCTGTTTTTAGTTCGTTTTTTGTTGTTAGTAGTACTCAGTTTTGGGGCTTGAACCTTTCATTGTCTTTCTCTTTATCGATTGTCCAAAGTTAGTACTCCATGGATTCTGGGCTCTCCGAAGGTAGAGTGCCCCCTTTAGCCCACCACTCTGTGATGAAGCAACCTAGTCTCTTGAACAAGCCTTTGACTCTGGTTCCCATACTATGACCGTCAAGACCAGCTTCTTCCTCTGTGCAGTTTCTGAAGCCATCACCTCTGCTCACAGCCATCAAAGGCCCATTTTTGTACTGACTAGTCCAGAGGGACATACAGCTGTGAAGAAGATGCTGAGCCACTCAGTCCCACCTACACCAATTATTGAGGCTGAAAGTGCCTTCCCAGGCCATCACAGGTGCTAGGTACATTGATTTCCAAATCTATATCAGCTTGGTGCTGGTGACTTCAGGTCCAGCAATCTCGTTTTCAGCTCCAAGACCACTGGTAACCACTCCACCACAGTACCGATAGCTAGGAGGCCCCCTTTGTTGCCCCCAGTACCACAGGCCCACCGTAGATCATAGTCCCAATGTCCCCCAATGATTCCTGGTACCACTCGACCCTTTGGAGAACTCATATTCCTCCTGGGAGTCTGAAGTGGGTTCTTACATCTCCCATTTCAGGGAATTCAGGGTTTCCTCCAGGGATCATACTAATTCTCACAAGAGCATATAGAGGGAATGGAGTGTGTTGTCTAGACACAATTAGCCTCCAGTACAGTAACAGGCCCATCATTGGCCCTACTGGGTACTATGTGGGGTGCCTCCGGTGTCTAGACACTCGTCTCCACTGTACTACAGAAACTGGTCCCTGATAAGTCTCCTTGCCCTGTGCTGAGAGACTGTTCAAAGTCCGTACTTCTACACCATGGAAAAAGATCCCAAGGGAAGAAGTTTTTCCCTGCAGTATCAATAGACTGCTCAATGTCAGTAGTGAGCTTCTGTGGGGTGCAGAGTTGTCTGCTTCAGACAGGCCTCCTACTGCAACACCAGAGACAACAGGGTTCTAACCTGCTCCTCTGAACAGCTTTACTGGATGAAGCTCTGGTACCATAATCATTATTTTTGGTACCAGATGACTTTAAGGCCTATCAAGAGCTCATGAAAAGAATATCTACCTCCCTGGAGATAAAATAGAGCTTGGGGAGGAAAATCCGCACAAACTCAGGCATTTTACTTCAGCCACTTCATGGAAAGTTGCTTTCCCTATAAATAAGGCCTGTAGGCCTCCCACCACTGGCAAAGTACACAGAGCCCAAATACTAAGTTCCTTCACAAAGATATAAATAGTTTTATCAATAGCACCCCACACCAAGCTCCCTGGCAGTGGTGGCAGTAAATAAAAGATACCACAAAGGTGAAACAAAAGCAACTCCTGAAGATGAATATGTAAAAAACTTGGACCTTTAGACAGAAAGATTTATTCAACTGCAGGGCTGTGATTATGCATAGCAAATCATTAAGCTCTTTTGGCCTGTTGTTATTATTCCAGTTAGGATGAGTTGGCCAAATTCATCAACAAGCTGCCAGAGGACTCCAAGGGTGAGTTCCAGTCTTTCCTGGTGGGAGTTCAGCTGGTTGCAGGATCCACACTGAAGGTTTCCCTGGATGTAGCATATTCAGCTTCCAGAGTCAGCTCATTGTGGCTCCAGCCATCAGAGCTTCCTGTAGAATTACAACAGACAATTGAAGATCTCCCCTTTTGAGGGTTGTGCCTTTTTTTCCTCACAGATGGCAGTTTCACCCTCAGTTCTCACCAAGGCAGCAACATTACATACCTAGACAGGCAGCTCAATACAGATGGAAGCACAAGCAGCAAAAGAGGGGGCACCAGCCATCCACTTCCACCACTTCTTTAAGACAGCCACAGGCGTGGAAGCAGCCTGTTTGGTTCGCCCATTGAGGTCAGTGTACTGAGCATACAGGATCTCATTGAGAATCTCCCCCACTTTGGGATCAGATTGTCACATTTACTAACTGCATGGCAGCCCATCACTTGCATGGCAGCCCATCCATGGTGGAATCAGGGTATATCATGCAATTTCTTTATTACCCCTCATCTCACCTATCCCTCTTCAGGGATCCATTTCAGAAGTCTGTATGCAGGGATGAAGTGCAGACTCTGTTATTTAGGTGCCGCAGAAGAAGTGCTCCATCAGTACCAGGGAAGAGGGTCTATTCCCACTAGTTCCTAATACCCAAATGGTCTCAGTTCCATTTTAGACCTTCAGAAATACATCAAGAAGCTGTGGTTCCATATGGTTTCCCTTACAATCATTATCCCTGGGAGTTTATGTTGCCCTCAATTTGAGGGATGTGTATTTTCACTTGGTGATCTACCATGGCCAAAGGAAACGTCTACGTTTTGTAGTATGAGAAAATTATTTCCAGTTCACAGTTCTAGTCTTCAGCCTGTCAACCTACCAAGGTTTTTCACCACATGCATGGCAGTGGTAGCAGCCTATCTCCACCAATGGGATGTCAAGGTCTATCCATACCTGGATGAGTGATTGGTGTTGGGTTGCTCTTTCAGAAGGTAGAAAGAAGTATCCATTGAACTTATTATCAAGCTTAGGCCTGGAAATGAACAAAGAAAAAATTGATCCTCACACCCCTTCAGAGAATAGAATTTCTCAGGGCAGTCCTGGATGCAATCGTAACCAGGGCTTTTATCCTGCTTTCAAGGTATTTAGCTTTGTGAGATCTCTATGTGTCCTTCTAGGACCATCCCTGAACCTCAGTGAGGAACTGCCTCAGTCTCCTGAGGCATATGGAGGCATGCACTTAAATGACACCTGCCCACATGCCAGATTGCATCTCTGTAACCCTCTAACATCGCTCAAGTCAGTATACCACCCTCTGGTATACCACCTGGACAGACTAGTATGTATTCCAGACAAGATCTTATCATCCCTGGATTGCTGGATGAACCAAGACAATGTTTGTAAGGGAGTTCTGTTCTCCCCATCTCTCCCCTCTGGGACTTAAGTAACAGACATGTCAGCCACGCAGTGGGGAATGCATCTGCGAGATCAGCAAGCTCAAGGCTTGTGGTCCACTCAGCTGTCTGTTTGGAACTTTTTAGAATTTTTGGCAATTTCCAGAGCATGCCACCAATTCCTGCCTCATACAGGGCAGGATTATCCATGTACTTACCAACATCACCACAGTAGTGTTCTATGTCAACAAAGAGGGGTTGCCAGATCAGAAAGCCTTTGCCAGGAAGCAGTCAGATAATGTAATTTCTGCATTCAAAATTCCATGACTCTCATAGCATCAGATCTTCTGAGGGTTCAGAATGGCTTGGAGGACTGACTGAGCAAGCTGTTAAGCTTGGATGATGAGTAGTCTCTCAGCACAACCATTCTAACTTCAAATGCGAGTCCCATAAGAGGATTTATTTGCAACCCGTGAGAACAAGAAATCCTCCCTTTTGTGTTTGAAGGCAGTCCTCAGCTCCTAGTCCATCTCCAACATATTTTTCTTCTCTTAAGATGTTGGCCTGCTCAATGCCCACCTTCAGGTGCCATTGATTCCCAAGGTCATTTTCAAGCTGAAGTAAAAGTGAGACAAAGTGATACTCAGCATACCAGCCTGGATAAGGCAGCTGTGGTTCCTGGACTTGCACAAGCTGTCACTCAGGGACCCCTGGCCTCTGCCTTTAGTCAAGGACCTGATATCCCAGAATCAGGCAGGTGTTGTATCCAAACCCTTAATCACTTCACCTCATGGCTTGGTTCTCAGAAGAAGCTCACTGTTCAGAAGCAGTCTGGGAAGGCCTCCTGAATAGTTAGTATGACACCATCCACAATGGCTACTCACCTTAGCATGTGGAAGTGTTTCTCTATCTGGTCCACTAGACATGATGTGCATCCTATGCAATCTATGGTTCAAAAGATTTTGGACTATTTTTTACATTTAAAAGAGTCAAGTTTGGTGGTCAGCTCTATCAGAGTGCATCGAGCTGCAATTTCAATGTTTCACCCCTGTATTATAGGACTGTATTCACTAACCCTATGACAACGAGGCTCCTTAAAGGCCTAGACAGATTGTTCCCACCTATCAGACACCCTACTCCACAGTGGAGTTTGAACTTAGTGTTATCAGCCCCCCTCTTTTGAACCGTTAGCCTCTTGTTCATTGTTACACCCCTCACTAAAGGTGCCCTAATATCCGTCACCTCAGGGAGAAGAGCTGAGGAACTACACACTTTGGTGATGGATCCTCCATACACCCCCACCCCAAGTTTCTCTCCAAAGTAGTGTTGGATTTCTATCTCAACCAACCTATGTATCTACCTTTCTTCTTTCCAAAACCACATGCTGCTAAAGATGTATAAAATCACCACTCTTTGAACGTTTGCTGAGCACTAGCTTTTTTATCTCTACCCAGGTGTTTGTCTCCTACAGAAAAAGGATGAAAGGACATCCTGTAACAGCACAACCAACTCTCCAAGTGGCATATGAGCTATATTGCCATGTGCTACAAGATACAAGGCATCTTGAAAAGCTCTCTGAGCATTCAGCAAGACTACACTCAGCCGCAATGGCATTGGTGGGAAACATCTAAATCAGCAACATCGTCTTCAGTCCACATTTTTGCTAGACATTATGTGATTACTACTGCATCAAGGGAAGATGCAAATGTAAGGAAAGCAGACCTTCAGTCCCTCTTCCGATGACACTTCTAGTACCACAGCCACTGGAAACTGCTTGAGAGTCATCTGGCATAATGGACATGGGCAATCACACAAAGAAAAAGAAATGGTTACTCACCTTCTCATAACTGTTGTTTGAGATGTGTTGCATATGTCCATTAAATAAGCCACCTCTTTCCCCAATCCATCAGAGGCTATCATCTAGGAATCAGTACAAAGGAACCCCTAGGGTACTATTAGGGAAAACTCTCCAGCACTGGTGCATGAGACATGCACAAACACCTACCATAATGGACATATGCACACATTTCAAAGAACAACAATCATGAGAAGGTGGGAAACCATTTTTTATTATGTGGGAGATTTTAAATAGCTCTGTTTTCACAAGTAAACATATCTGAGTCAATGTGCTTTTAGCTTTTTTAAGTGACACCGTTTTCTGGTTATGCTTCCTTGGATAAGTTTGGTAATTTCATCTACATATGAGAAGTGTTTTTGATATTCATGGCATAGGCCTGACATTAGGTCTGCCATATGATCCTCAGCTCTTTAAGCAGGGGATGTGTCATATGCAGTATCTTGCATAACACTGAACACAGTGTTACTATGTAGTGAATAATAATTTGTGTATACTGCTTGAGTATCATGCTATTGCAATACGAACATCTTTATCAACACTCATATTTCATCTGAGAAGATTTGCTATGAGCATAGTGAGTCAGATACAAATAAAACATAACCTGAAGCTCAGATTTAAGTCTAACTATTTTTAATTCTAACAATAACAACTCGATTAATAGATAGATATTTTCCTGGTTTTATTTGGGACTGGAAACAAGGATGCCAATCCAGTAAGGAAGTTAGAGTCACGATGCTGTATTTTCTGGCTATCTAAAATAAGGTATTGCTGGAAATTTCATGAGAGAGACGGGTCTCCTGAGATTTCCAGTTTTGTTCCAATTTTATTTTTATTTATTTATTTCAGTGTATCTCACAGCATTTCACTTGCAAGGGCAATCCCTAGCTGCATCTATAGGGCAGCTTTATGGCCCCTTTGTAAAATAAGCATTAATGTAGGTCAGGAGCTGTCCTGCATCTTGTAGTAAAGGTTCTCTGGGTTTGCAAGTCTGCTAAGCTTCCTTGTTTGTCAATAATGGTAAGTCTAGTTTTCAAAGATAAGCATTTGTGCCAGCTTTATATTTCATAGTCAAATTATAAATCCATGAAAACTGAGTATTGTAATAGAAACATAAATGCTGGACTGAATTCTGGTGTCTCTCTTACACTTACGGAGTTGCACCTGATTTACATTGTATTATGAGTACTACCGCACCCCCTAACAGTGTTTGTCTCTCTATAAAGCAAGTGACAGGATCATCTTGTGTACTGTTCTTTACATAAGAATGGTCATACTGGGTCAGACCAAAGGTCCATCCAGCCCAGTATCCTGTCTACCGACAGTGGCCAATGCCAGGTGCCCCAGAGGGAGTGCAACCTTACAGGTAATGATCAAGTGATCTCTCTCCCGCCATCCAGCTCCACCTTCTGACAAACAGAGGCTAGGGACACCCTTCCTTACCCATCCTGGCTAATAGCCATTAGTGGACTTAACTCCATGAATTTATCCAGTTCTCTTTTAAACCCTGTTATACTCCTAGCCTTCACAACCTCCTCAGGCAAGGGGTTCCACAGGTTGACTGTGTGCTGTGTGAAGAACTTCCTATTATTTGTTTTAAACCTGCTGACCATTAATTTCATTTGGTGTCCCCTAGTTCTTATATTATGGGAACAAGTAAATAACTTTTCCTTATTCACTTTCTCCACACCACTCATGATTTTATATACCTCTATCATTTCCCCCCTTAGTCTCCTCTTTTCCAAGCTGAAAAGTCCTAGCCTCTTTAATCTCTCCTCATATGGGACCCGTTCCAAACCCCTAATCATTTTAGTTGCCCTTCTCCAAATCTTTTCTAATGCCAGTATATCTTTTTTGAGATGAGGGGACCACATCTGTACGCAGTATTCAAGATGTGGGCGTACCATGGATTTATATAAGGGCAATAAGATATTCTCCGTCTTATTCTCTATCCCTTTTTTAATGAGTCCTAACATCCCATTTGCTTTTTTGACTGCCGCTGCACACTGTGTGGACGTCTTCAGAGAACTATCCATGATGACTCCAAGATCTTTCTCCTGTTTAGTTGTAGCTAAATTAGCCCCTATCATATTGTTTGTATAATTGGGGTTATTTTTTCTAACATGCATTACTTTACATTTATCCACATTAAATTTCATTTGCCATTTTGTTGCCCAATCACTTAGTCTTGTGAGATCTTTTTGAAGTTCTTCACAGTCTGCTTTGGTTTTAACTATCTTGAGCAGTTTAGTATCATCTGCAAACTTTGCCACCTCACTGTTTACCCCTTTCTCCAGATCATTTATGAATATGTTGAACAGGATTGGTCCTAGGACTGACCTTTGGGGAACACCACTAGTTACCCCTCTCCATTCTGAAAATTTACCATTTATTCCTACCCTTTGTTCCCTGTCTTTTAACCAGTTCTCATTCCATGAAAGGATCTTTCCTTTTATCCCATGACAACTTAATTTACATAATAGCCTTTGGTGAGAGACCTTGACAAAGGCTTTCTGAAAATCTAAGTACACTATATCCACTGGATCCCCCTTGTCCACATGTTTGTTGACCCCTTCAAAGAACTCTAATAGATTAGTAAGAAGACATGATTTCCCTTTACAGAAACCATGTTGACTTTTGTGCAACAATTTATGTTCTTCTATGTGTCTGACAATTTTATTCTTTACTATTGTTTCAACTAATTTGCCCGGTATTGACGTTAGACTTACCGGTCTGTAATTGCCAGGATCACCTCTAGAGCCCTTTTTACATATTGGCATTACATTAGCTATCTTCCAGTCATTGGGTAGAGAAGCTGATTTAAAGGACAGGTTACAAACCATAGTTAATAGTTCTACAATTTCACATTTGATTTCTTTCAGAACTCTTGGGTGAATGCCATCTGGTTCCGGTGACTTGTTACTGTTAAGTTTCTCAATTAATTCCAAAACCTCCTCTAGTGACACTTTGATCTGTGACAATTCCTCAGATTTGTCACCTATAAAAGACAGCTCAGGTTTGGGAATCTCCCTAACATCCTTCAGTAAAGACTGAAGCAAAGAATTCATTTAGTTTCTCTGCGATGACCTTATCGTCTTTAAGTGCTCCTTTTGTATCTTGATCGTCCTGGGGCCCCACTGGTTGTTTAGCAGGCTTCCTGCTTCTGATGTACTTAAAAAACATTTTGTTATTACCTTTTGAGCTTTTGGCTAGCTGTTCTTCTAACTCCTTTTTGGCTTTTCTTATTACATTTTTACATTTAATTTGGCGGTGTTTATGCTCCTTTCTATTTACCTCACTAGGATTTGACTTCCACTATTTAAAAGATGCCTTTTTATCTCTCACTGCTTCTTTTACATGGTTGTTAAGCCACAGTGGCTCTTTTTTAGAGTCCTGAGTGGAGTTCTTTCTGCTTGTTAATAAAGTTAATTCAAGATTGTTTCTGTGTGTGTGCACACACGTGTGCGTGCACTCCTCACAACGCAGCATCTCCCCAAGAATGCCTGAAGGTGCCACATATACAGTGTGTAAGTGAAATCAGAATCAGGTCCAAAGTGTTAACCATGGTCATGTGAACAATATCACTATATTAAGATCTATTTCATTCATTTGTTCCATGTGATTATCTTTTTATTCTCTAACCATGGCAAAAAACACATACTATATTAGTCTATTTGTCCAGTCAAGACAAGATTGCAGTGAATTATTCATGTTTTCTTAATATATATTAAGGAGCATTGGTTGGGAAATATAATCCCTGTAGGTTAAAAAGAGAGGGACATGTTATGAAGGCAATATCAGTTTCTGCTCTTCATAAGATACTGGTCTTCATGTTTCCCGGTGAAGTACTGATTTCTTTCGCACTATCTTTTGTGATACTCCACCTTGAAATTGTCCTTGTCTATAAGAATATGTAATAAAATGTACAGCACACACGGAGATTACAGCTAGGTAGCTTGAGCCCATTTTCTCCAGGGAAGGTCAAAGGTTCAGAAAAAACAACAAGCCTGTCTTTGAGCCTTTGCGTATTTCTAAAACCAAATCCAAACTGAACCTTTCAAAATGTTTGGAAAACTTCCACCAGCCTTCTCCTCAATTATAGTTTATTTTTGGCTGTCTCTTCACATTAAGAATACTCTTGCTTCTGGCAGGAGTGACCCATTCTCAAGACTTTACAAATGCCTATCCTCAAGAGTCTTTAATGCAGATTTTGCACATTAATTTGGATAAATTCTGGATACAAAAATTCAGGGTCAGAATTATAAACAAAACAAAAAAATAAAGGGGCCCAAGACCTGTGTACAAAAAGGTATACACATTTTGGCAGCTCTTATTGTGATTCCATGAACAAGCGTGGTATTTACACATGCAAATATCTAAATGCCTGTTTTTCATGTTGAGTTGCAGTGAGCATATAATTTTAGACATAACAATACACATAAATTTGTGTGCACATGTAGCCTGGGTCAAAGGCAATTAAAATATTACTCTGATTTATTCCATTGGCAGTGTTGGGCCTAATGGCTGTAGGCTTTAAAGTTTAGATATAGATATCAAGAAGGTAGAATGCCATTAGTTGGGCTCTTCTGAGATACGAAGTGACCCAGGGCTATAAGTGACATTGGGATGATTTTTGTTTTTCTCATTGTAATGCTAGCATGCCGGACCCTCAAATAGTCTGTTACATTGGCAATGGTGCAGTGCTCATTTACACCAGTGGAGTATTTAGTGTAACTTGCTTATAATGAAAAGGAGTACTTGTGGCACCTTAGAGACTAACCAATTTATTTGAGCATAAGCTTTCGTGAGCTACAGCTCCCTTCAACAGCTTATGCTCAAATAAATTGGTTAGTCTCTAAGGTGCCACAAGTACTCCTTTTCTTTTTGTGAATACAGACTAACATGGCTGCTACTCTGAAACCTTGCTTATAATGAGCTTTGGCAGTGAATCACCATTTATAGTTAAGTAAAATAAAAATTCCATATTATTTCACTGTTTTGCAATAGGCCAGTTGCTATTCCACTTACAGTGAATCTAAATAGGTTGTTCATAGGTAAAAATGACTTCAGTAAAAGAGTGTTCCCCTGTATAAGGATGTAGGTATGAACAATAAAACAATGTATTGCCTCTTTCTTATCCTAATTGTACTTCTGTTCCTTCTACTTTCCCCCTACCTCTTCCATGCAGTTCCTTTCATGGTTTAGTTCATTTTCTTTTCTTCCCACTCCATATGATTCTCTTTTCTACTGTTGTCACCATTCCAACATCTCTCCTTTTCCTGGTTTCTACATGCTGCAAAACAGAGACTGAGGGATTAAAAGGCATCAGAAAAGAACAGTCCTACCTTTTATATCATACAGGTTAATTGAGGCAATTGTTCAAGACCAATAAAATGAAACCCTAATATAAAAAAGTTTTTCTTTAAAAACCCCACTGTTGAAAGGAAATATAATAGGGTGATTAACACATACACATGTACACGCACATGCACACACACCCATTAATGGAGAATAGCTAGAGCAGGGGTAAGCAACTTATGGCACGCGTGCCAAAGGTGGCACGAGCTGATTTTCAGTGGCACTCACACTGCCTGGGGTCCTGGCCACCGGTCCTGGGGGCTCCGCTGCTGGCCTGGGGTACCAACCGCCGGCCCCCTGCCAGCTGGGGTTCCGTCTGCCAGCCCCGGGTCCTGGCCACCAGTCCCGAGAGCTCCGCTGCCGGCCTGGGGTCCTGGCCATCGGCCCAGGGCTCTGCTGCCGCCCCCAGCTGTGGCCCACTGGCCCCAGCCTGGGGCAGTGAGGGGTGCAGACAGGGGCAAGAGAGGGCACAGCTCAGCACCC
Organism: Natator depressus; assembly: GCF_965152275.1. NCBI lineage: Eukaryota > Metazoa > Chordata > Testudines > Cheloniidae > Natator > Natator depressus. Next base: position 105,706,794 of record NC_134238.1, read on the forward strand.
CCACCTTAAAAATTGTTTCAGCACCACTGTACTGGGATATTTTTAAGTCCTGATTTGCTGCTTACATCACTATCACACCACATGGAACAGAGCACTGTGTTTGACGTTGAGATTAGAATGTACATGCAAGAAATGGAATCAGAATTTTCTGACAGATTTCAAGATTTCCAGGGATTTGGCCCAATGCTTTCTTTTCTACTTAAACCTGAAAAGTTCAAGGAAAGTGACTTGGATTTGTCTGTATTTCAGTGGATGGGTGTTGAAGATTTTGAAATGCAGCTCATTCAGTTAAAAAGCTCAGAATTGTGGGCATCAAAGTCTGGAGATCTGCGGAGTGCACTTGAAACTGCCGAGAGAGATCATGGGGCCTCTATTTTGACCTGCTGGACGTCCCTGCCAGTGAAATTTAACTGTTTGAAGAAAATTGCAATTGCAATGCTTTCAGCATTTGGATCCACGTAGCTGTGTGAACAGGTATTTTCACATATGAAATCTGTCCTCTGTCCCTCTCAGAGCCAGTTAACAACTGATCACTCAGAAGCCTGTGTGCAGCTTGAAGTATCCAAATATGTGCCAGACATTGGAAAACTCAGCAAGGAAAAGCAAGGGCAAGGATCACACTAAACTGACAAGATCTGCATTTTAATTTAATTTTAAATGAAGCTTCTTAAACATTTTAAAAATCTTATTTACTTTACATACAACAATAGCTTAGTTATATATTATAGACTTATAGAAAGATGCCTTCTAAAAACGTTAAAATGTATTACTGGCATGTGAAACCTTACATTAGAGTGAATAAATGAAGACCTGGCACATCACTTCTGAAAGGTTGCCGACCCCTGAGCTAGAGTCATTCTCTGGTGACTAATAAGAGGGACAAATGTATAAGCCAGAATTTTTTCCTCTGACTTATTTATCTTTACAATGATTATCTCAGTGCTGACTGCCACTAAGCAGAATCTTTGTATTGATGCCACCAGTAACATTGAAGATGAGCTTCAAAGATATGCTCATGGGGGCACAATTCAAGTATGGGAAATCAGTTTTTATCAGCCTAAGCTGCATTTGACTTCTCCCATTCTCTGATGCAGTAAAAGTTTTCCCCTGAAACATGTTGCTTTTCATCATACAAAACTTGTTACCACAAAAGAGAAACAGATAGAGTTTGCCTGAGTATTATGCCCGGTACCATGTGAAGTAAAAAAACTCAATCTATCCATATACTTTTAAGCACCACTGTACCAGAATGCACCCCTGTATTCACACCTTTCACACTATTGTAATAATCTTTGTACAAAATATGCCTTGTATCAGTATAAAACTCATAACTTGCTGATCAGTAATATCATGATAAAACACACGTAGCAACATTATTGTTTCCCAGATACATCTGGGTAGTGATTAAACCAGTTTCTCAAAGACAAAGGGCAAGCTGATGCCTCAGACAAGTGTCAACAAAGCTGATGGACCATCACCTATCAAGTAGCCATTCTTTGGCAAGAAAGGGGGGCAGGGGCAAAGAGATCTGCCTCTCAACAAAGAAACATGTGGTCTTCTTCCTCCAACAGACCATCCTCTGTTGGTTCTCAGCTGGAAATGCTTTTCAAGAGAGACTGAATCTATAAACAGGAGGGACAAACACCCGAAGAGACATCCATCCTCTATCCATCTCACTTTTTGCACCTGAGAAGACAAAAGCAGATGTTGTTGGACTCTGTGGGAGGGGTCTTGACCTGAAGAGCTTGGTCAGTAATGCTGGTGGAAGCATGTGGTGAAAAACTTTGGTTTAAATCTAATATAGTTTGTTAAGTTAGGCACTAGAAAGCATTTTATCTTTATTTTTCTTGTAATCATTTCTGACTCTTATGCCTCATTGCTTGAACTTGTTTCAACTCTCTCTTTGTAGTCTAAAAAAGTGTTTTATTGTTTTATCTAATCCAGTGTCTTTAAATTGAAATGTCTAAGTAATTCCATTTACGGGGGAAAGTTGTTGTGTATTATTTCCTCAAAGAAATAAGGGACTTAATATATTGAATTGTCCAAGAAAGGGCTGGACAGTACAGGACATACGTTTCTGGGGAAAATCTGGGACTGGGAGTGTGCTGTGGTCACCCTGAAGAAGTAACCAAATGTGGCCAGCAGGTTGCATTTACACACTAGCATGCAAGTAACACCTCGAGTGTCAGAAGGCTGTTGTGACCAGTGATGGGAGTCACTTCAGTAAGGCATTGTAAGGAACCCAAGGTTGCAGGGAAGGGGGGGCACAGTCCAACTGGTCTGGATTGCATGCTGGTATGTCACAACCACATCAGTTTGATATGGGATAGTCTCTGTAATACTTTCTTGATGCTGTTGGTCCTATATGGTACAGTGAAAGTAGGTATCCTGGACAAATTGGAAAGAGGGAGGCAGACTGATCAGATGTGGGGAGAAAGTTCAGGAGGTGCAGATAAGTGTGAGAAATTTTGTGAACTTATTTCAATCCTTCAAACTTTTGTTCAGCAAAATTTGGTGCAATGTCAGGTACTTACAGTTATGGCTCCAGGTCTTCAGCTGAATCAAACCTACACTCAATATAGCTCAAGAGGAGGAGATGCAAAAGGTGCCTTTAAACCATCTCTGCAAGTCTTTGATACAGAGGCCAGCCGGGAACAGGGCCAGACCCAGGACTGCTCTGACTCACATGTGACTGCTCCTGGAACCAAGGGGCTATTCTGGCAGCCAGGGGTTGCCAGTGTATAGAGATATCCCGACTATGCCCATTTTCTCAAAGACATACATGTAATATTGAGGACAATCTCGCCCTGCACCCATGAACAGGGAATCTGCCCCTTGCCAGTTGTGCTGACTTTAAGGCTGCTTTGCATTTAAGCTCAATGGAGCTGAGGATTGGGCTTAATCATTTCAGGTATATCAAACATCTGACACTCACCCCACTTTTCTAGCATCCCAGATGAATCTACAACATAATTATCCAGTAGCAATATCTCCCCACCAAATCCTCTCCCCACTACAAGAGCCCAAGTATTCAGACTTAGCACACTAGAGATATCCCCTGGTGCTATGAGGAAGGAGTCATTCTCCCTCTACTAGGGAATGATAATGGAGCTGCTTTGTGGTTGCTGCACCAGCCTCAGGACTGAAGTAGTGTCTGTGCTTATGCATCATGCATCATGTCCGAGGCAAATGGAACAGAAAATGGTTTCACAGAGTGGTAGATCCATTGGCTTTGCCCTGCCACTATTTCAGCTACCTTCTTACCATGTTACCAAATCCCTGCCATGCAGCATGGAGCAGGTCTTTGTAGAGTTCCCCAAGTTCAGGTACTTCTATTGCATTTCATTCTTGTGTGCAGTATCCTTCTCCTCTCCTCCTCTTCACTACTCCATAAATACCTGTGCTAGCAACAGACACATTCTAGTCATATATATTTGTGATGACTTTCAGTTTTATCTGGCAACATACAGTACAGTAGAACCAGCCAAGAGGGAAACAGTAAGGACACTGGATATTAGTTTTAAACACTTAGAATAATTCTCAAGTATTGAAAGTACGTTCTGTGTTTTATGAGGAAGAGAATCCTAAGTAACTAAACTGTCGCTAGGGACCTCTCAAAGCATTTCCAGATCATTAACTTCCAAAGCAGCAGCCAGGAAGAAATAAACTGTAAATTTATTACATTTTTTTCACCTCTTTCTGTTAATCTGTTCACCAGTGATGTAGCTTTTAATTGACAAATCATATAATGCCATCAATCTTAATAAATTAGGAAATACAGTGGAAACATAGTTGCACTATGTGAGCTACTAGTATAAAGGAGACAAGAATCAGCACTGTGTATTTTGAAACTGTTTCAAAGTCAGAATTTATTATATTAATAATTATTTTATGGAAATAGTAATTAGGCAAAGATATTGGATAGTTAGTAGTTATTAGTGAAAATGAGTTTGGGGGGTTTTTTTAGAATAATTTTGTTTAAAAAAATTACCAACAGGAAGTGGGGCAATTTTATGCCCCTGATACTTTGGTTTGATTTCAACTGTTGTTTAAAGTATACAAACTTTTACATAGGACTGCAAAAATGACATACAGTATTGTATACAATTGTAATAAAATAGCTTCCCTATTGCAAAAAGGCATTAAAAACATGCCTCAACTGAGTTCGTTTCCACCATTTAGTGATGGTGGATCCTCCAGAGTGTCCATTAGATGAGCATACTTGAATTTATGGAGGTACCCACCAAGCCCAGTGGCTCCCTGTTAGAACTGGATATAAAATGTGGCTTGCTCTCAGCATAACATTTTGATGAAAAAAAAAAAACAAATTAATTTAGTTGAAAAATTTCAGGAGACAATTTTGACTTTTCATTAAAAAAGCAAAAACCTGAACACCAAGAAATGTTCAGTTTTCAGTAATCAAAAACTGATTATTATTATTTTTTAATATCTCAAAACTGCCAAACACAATATATTTTTGGCTGAACATTGAAAAAAATTTAGTTTGGGGTTTTCCGTTTTCTAATCAATAATCAAATTTTATTGAGGAAAACCAGCAATTTTCCCTCTAAAACTGTTTGGAGGGAAAATGTTCACTATCCTTGTCCTCTGTCTCTTTCTCATAGAGAAGTTACAACAGCCCCTCCAGTGTAAAAAGAAAAGGAGTACTTGTGGCACCTTAGAGACTAACCAATTTATTTGAGCGTAAGCTTTCGTGAGCTACAGCTCACTACATCCTATGATTTCCACTGCCGATGTATTTTCCACTGCATGCAAACGATGAAGTGGGCTGTAGCCCACGAAAGCTTACGCTCAAATAAATTGGTTAGTCTCTAAGGTGCCACAAGTACTCCTTTTCTTTTTGCGAATACAGACTAACACGGCTGTTACTCTGAAACCTCCAGTGTAAGAAACTTTACCATTCTTAACTGATCTTATCTTCTCAGAAGCAAACACTGATGGCGTGCTATTTTCTCAATTATCTTTGACAAGGAGCCATCAGGTAGATGCTCCCCTGTTCAAATTGTAGATGGCTTCCCTGAGGAAAGGGTAATTAGCAAACTTTCTCCCCACAGCTGCAGGGGGAGCAGTGGGGATGGTAGTGAATTCCAGGAGCTTAAGCCTCTGGAAAAACAGCAGACACCAAGACAGAGCCTGAAGATGGTGTAAATTGGTGTCAATGGAGATACATGATTTATTCTGGCTCAGGGTCTGGCCCAGTTGCTTTTTCTGACTGGCACCAGAACAGCAGACAAAATACACTCCCAATTAGAAAGTGAATCAAACTAGAGCTGGTTGAAATTTTTAAAATGGAAAGATTTTTCATTGTAAAATACCTTCTCCCCTCCGCCCCCCCAAGACAATTAAATAAATCATTAAAACCTTAAGTTTTCAGAAATTTTTAATTTTTCCCCAAGATTTTTCATAGCATGTTTTATCAATATTTCTATGGATAACTTAATCAAAATTTTTCTGGTAAATTAAAAATTTTTAATAACCATTTCAGTAATGTTTCAGGTAATAATTTTTATTAAAAAATTGCTAAGAAAATACAAAAATGTTCCTGAAAAATGGGTTCCTTCTGAACCTGGAGGTCGGGAGAGATGACAAGGAATACTTTAAAAAAGAACAGGAGTACTTGTGGCACCACAGAGACTAACAAATTTATTTGAGCGTAAGCTTTCGTGGGCTACAGCCCACTTCATCGTTTGCATGCAGTGGAAAATACAGTAGGACGATTCTATATACACAAAGAACATGAAACAATGGGTGCTACCATACAGACTATAACGAGAGTGATCAGTTAAGGTGAACCATTACCAGCAGGAGAGGAAAAAAAACCTTTTTGCTGTGATAATCAAGATTTGTTTCACCCATTGTTTTATGTTCTCTGAGTATATAAAATTGTCCTACTGTATTTTCCACTGCATGCATCCGGTGAAGTGGGCTGTAGCCCACGAAAGCTTATGCTCAAATAAATTTGTTAGTCTCTAAGATGCCACAAGTACTCCTGTTCTTTTTGCGGATACAGACTAACACGGCTGCTACTGTAAAAGAATACTTTGACATTTTTACATTTTTTCATTATTATCCCCCACCACCAATATCTCTAGCCAAAATAGTTTCTGCTGAGTGCCAATCCTCTGAAGCACATAGTAGAGGTTTAGGGAATCTGAAGAATTACTATGACTTTCACCCCTGTTTGAAACACAAACTTAAGAATGAACTGCTAAGCTGCCACACAACCTTTGTGGAAATTTAATTATGTTGAGGGAATGATCATGACAAACTTTGGATAAAAATTTTTCAAAATCACACACAAAGCACAGCATGTTCGTGGCTGTTCCACTAACGTGAAAATAGGTAAATGTTAAGTGTTTTTAATTTTGCATTGAATATTTTGTGCATCTGCAGTACTTACATAGCTAGTTGCTGACATTTTCCATGAAATCATCGGCTACAATATGTTGATCCCATCTCCACATGCTTCTTCTCATTCAAATGAATAGTAAACTGTGAAGGGGCCACGTGAGCTGTCACCAGGCTCATTACAAAGCAGTGACAAATAGTAATGTATATAACAATGCAGGCTGTAAATTAGAAGCTGCAGCCAGGTCAAGAGCATTTTCATTTTTCGTAAGTAAGTATCTATGGTACTGACACTCTTCCCTCTAAGCTGTGTGCATGTGCACATGCATACAGATCCTAAACCCCGTGCACATGGCGACACACCGCGCGCACAAAAAATGAACTACTACATTGGAGCCAAGCTGAAATATCATTTACGGGTGACTTTTGACATTGTTTCCCCGCCATCTATCAATTCAGCCAGATTCTACGAGCTGGCAAGGGGGCGAAAGGGAAAGGAGGGCCGTGAATCGTACCCCTCCCCGCCAGCATTTTGAACATGGAACGTTGATCACGTCAGGACAGTCGGGACCCACACATCTCCTTGTAGTCTGTTCATTTGGCTGTGTACAAAGTCAAGTATGTGCGAATAAGTCAAAATGCCTGGCTGTAGTTGCTAAGGAACTGCAAAGATTTCCCAGAAATGAACAACGGTAAGTATTGTTTTTGTGATTGAAATCTTTCAAAGGCATTGGACTTCATACATTTACTCATGATGTTTTACCATTTTCCCACTTTTTTTGCCGCAGATGCATGGATGTGATCGGAGCTATGCACAAACTTCCAATATCCTGATCTGAATGATCTCTCATTTGCCCTTTTGTTGAGTCATGCTGTTAAGCGCATTGAAATAGTAGCCATATAATAAAAGTATTATTTTTTAAATAAACAAATCTGGTAAAAAATCAATCCCAAAATGTCACTGTCTAGAGGTCTAAAGTGTAAAAGAACAGCGACTTCATTTAAATCTGGATAGCTGGATGAGACTATAGAGATGGTTACACTGAAGTCACATAGTGTAATGCTTGTTAAACTTTGTGAAATGTTCACATATGATGAGGATGGTTTGTGTATATTGTCAAGATGCCAGAGCTTTGGAAGAATTTCCAACAGGAAGAATGTGGAACGATGTATGGAAGTTGGATTTCTTAAAGTGTCGTCTGTCAAGTAAGTCTCATATAGATGGTGTAACAAGACTTAGAAACAAAAACCCTTCCTTACAGAGTGGATTGCTTAGCATGAGATTCTTGAAAGTCCAGCTGAAAAGCAGAGAAGGCAAATTAATCTTGAATGCAAGCGCTCAAACCCAGAAGAAATCAAGGTACTTTTAGACAGTGTGTTGTTGGCTATTAAAATGAACAGCTCAATGCTTTCTGTTCAGGATATTAATGACCACATGGCAAAGTATGTGCGCATACCAGCGAGCTGGAGAAGTAAAAATTATGCTTTTGAATTTCTTGCAATTATCAACTGCATTGTCCAAAATGACCTCATGTAAGAAATAGCATCAGCAATATTTCATACTCTAGCTGTTGATGAAAGCACTGATATATCCATTAACAGATACTTGATACTCTACTTTAAATATAGATCCATAAATTCTGCAGACTATAAAACTTCGTTTAGTGTACCATTACAATTCCAAGAATGTGATGCTGTTTCAATAGTGTCTGCAATCAAAGGGTTTTATAAAAAACACCAACCTGATCTAATGAAAATGGTGATGTTCACATCTGATGGTGCCTCCGTGATGTCGGGCAAACTCAATGGCGTGGCGGCTCAGCTGAAACGTGATATTCCACGCTTAGTCAAGCAACATTGCGTTGCGCACCAGGAAGACTTGGGGATTTCCGATGCATGGAAAGAGGTCAAGCTGATAAGAGACATTGATACCTTAATGAGAACTGTCTACACAGTATTCTGTCTGTCATCCAGGAGAAAATGCAAATTTCAGGAAATAGTGGATGCTTCTAAATGTGAGTCAGTGGCTTTCAGGCCAATCAATGAAGTGCACTGGTTATCTAGGCACTTTGCACTTCGAGCAATTATTTGCAACTATAATCCTCTTCTGGAATATTTTGAGCAAGACAAAGATACTGATCCTGTTTCTAAATAGTGCCACAAAAAGCTGAATACCGTGTAATACCGAATAACATCAGAAGTTTTGAATGATGTTTTGTCGGAGCTGACTTCACTATCCACGCTGTTCCAGAAACGGGGCCTTACACCTCTTGAAGCATTTCACCTTGCCCAAGGTAAACTGAACAAGATCAGAAGACAGTACCTTGGAGATTCAGTCTTATGAAATGACAAAGTTAAGGCTCTCTTAGATATGAGCTCTCAAGAAAATAATGAAATTGATACTAGTTCCATAATAACTTTCATAAACATCTTGTGTGCACATTTGGCAGACAGGTTTCCAGAGGATGAAGTCCAGGAGTGGTCCGCTTTTGATTGTGCAGCAACAGTTAAGTGAGACTTCAATTTTGGAATTCATCAGGTCAAATCCCTATGTTCAAAATACAAAGACTTTCTTGCTGAAGAGATTATTATAGTCAGTCAGTACAATGACTTCAAGTTTGCAGTAGCCGAAAGAATCAAAAGCCAACTGGTTTTAAGTTTCCCGGATGTGGTGACATTTGCTCACCAGAACGAACAGTTTCAGGATCTTGCAAAGTTGATGGATATTGGAGGAACATTCCTAGTATCTAGTGCAGACTGTGAGAGTGGCTTTAGCTTAATGAACACTCTAAAAAACAAACTACAGAATTGTTTACAATTAAATCATTTGGACATGCTGATGTGTATTAAGAGTTACCAGCTCGATGGAGGACTGATAGATCTGGACAGAGTTTATATTGAATGGGCAAATGAAAAAGATCGCAGGGAAAAACAGTAAGGTTAGTTTAGCAGTCTTTGACATTTCGACCAATAAGGAAATTAAAATGCATTTGTAATTACATATCTTATTCTTGTCTGATAATCATTTATTGATTTTTCAGGAAAGTTTTAAATTTAAAACACAAACTCTTGTTTTTCTTTTTTTACTTACGCTGTCTCTATCTGAAAATCCATATAAATTGACTTAATGGCATACTTATTAAATTTTCTTTATTATATGTTTATCAAAATCTTTTTAGACGTGTATAGAATGAAAGGTGAAAGTGGACACCAATGGCCAGAAGCCTATGGACTGATAATGATCATGATTAATATGTGCTTGATATATGCTCGTGATTGTCTATAAAAAAGGTCATAAAGCGTAATGCTTAAAACTAACTTCTGCTTCATGAAGAATGGTTAAATTTCCTTTTTCTAAGTATTTAAAAATGACATTTATAAAATAACATGGTGTAAAACTATTATTATCACAGTTGCAAATTAAAACTTTTTGAATGCATAAGCATTTTACTTGCTTGGGCGCATTTGCCTCATAGTGCACAAATTTGAACTCTGCTTCAAAAATTTGCACAGAAGAAATTTTTTGCACACACGGCCTGTCAAAAATTAGAGGGAAAACTGATTACTGCCTAACATTGCATTATCTCTTGTGCTTATTAAACAACTCAGAATTGATACGTTATATTAAGGATGAAGTACAGTAAAAAACAAAAACAATAAGAGCATTGTAAGACATGGAAAATGGGGATCTCTAGAAGAGCCTGTTCCATGCTGTTGCATGGTAGCAGGATCATATCACACAGGGACTTTCAAGAACATTTGATATGAAGAGCGTGTGAGCCTGGGTGAACCCTACATGGCAGATTGGGTTAGAGACCCATGTGTGTTTTTAACATCTGGCATTGTAAATATTGGGGTCATAAATAACCAGAATGAGATATAGTTTTTTGCACATGCTTTCTACACATTTCTGCAAAATATATAAACTCAGGTTTGTTAAAATATCCAGTACTTTTCCCTTAGTTTTTTATATAAAACTCAGGATTAGTTCATTCCCCTATCTGTTACCATAGCATACTGAGTTCCCTTCAATCCTGTTTTACAACCTTCATCTCTTGCCAAGAAACCTGCTAGCAAGAAATACTCAAAGCCCCAAAGAACCCAAAATCCTAGTGGGAAGCTCTAGTCCATCCTCATTCTGATGATCAGAAGAGACCTGGTCAGAGCCAAAGCATGACAAGGGCAATCAACAGAGGAGAGTTCTTGGCAAGGTTTACTGACTTTTCTGCATCCTACCTGTTCTTTGGCAGCTCATAATCCATATGTTCACCATGCTCCAGGCTTCAAGCATTGTTTCTGCTACTGAGGGACATGCTGCAGCAGCTTGGAATTTAACTTTTCCCTTACTGGTGATTGTTTATACAATGCTCTCCAAAGTCATGGGATTTTATAAGGAATTTGCTCTTGGGCACAACCAAATTATCAGTATTCTGGGTTTGTGTGTTAAGGATACTGTATATACTGAGAGCATGTATGTTTTTTTTCTCTATGATGGTCAGAAATAGTCTTCCTAATACTGAAATTTGAAACCATGGAAGCATTTGAATTAGTACAGTAGAACCAGTACAATATTAATTACAAAAGAAAAGTTCATTTATCTAAGCAAAACGGTATTCCTCTCACTTCATGTTTCCTATTTTAATCGTTTTTTGGTATGGATTTTTTTTAAGCCCTGATCTAGCACAGCACTTAAGCATGTGCACTAGCGTAGGCACATGCACAGTTCCGTTGACTTCGTTGACTTTGCTGGTACAATGTATTTTGTTTTTGTTATTTTTAATGTAAGCCCCAAAATTTAAAGTCCGGGGGAGGTCACCTTAAAGTGTAATCCCCGGGAGGTAAATTTATCATAAGACTGTAACGTAGACAATGCAGATCTAGGAACACACTTTTCAGTGACTTCAACTGTACATTTACACAATCTGCTCTGGGGAAATGTTAAAGACCCCAAAACCCTCTAATTTTCTATTCCAGTAATGACCAAACCTGAACAGGTTCACAAAGTGGACTTGGCTAGAATAAATAGTTTGCAGGCTTAAACAAAGCTTATTGGGACTATCACACATCTTGGATCTGCAAAAATTGATTGGAAATTTAATGAGAAAAAGAGGAAGAAGAAAAGTGAGCAAGATTCACAATGTATAATAATTGGCAGAAAGTGCCCAACAACAATTAACCCTTTGGGGTTTTCTTCATTATGAAATACACATAAAAATAAAATCAACTCAGTGTTTCTGATCAGTAGCTGTATGGGCATCTGTCCTTATTTATTAAAGATACTGAAGCTATAATGCAAGAATGAATAAGGCATGCTTTATTTAAAGTCAAACTAATTTTAGTTTTTCCTAAGGAAAATATGTTAATTGTCATGCCATACACATCGCCCCTGCCCAGGATCCCAGACAACTCATCAGTACCCAGAGCATTTCATAGTTATTTCAAGGAATTTATGCCCAGAAAATTGCTCCTTGTGAGAGAACAAAATATGGATCTTTTTCAAGCTTAGTAAGTGCTGGTTATTAGTGACATAGTTCCAGGGTATGAATTATCACTTAAAATTAATGACCCAAGACTGTTGCAGTATTATGCTGTAAGACTGACACCTACCATTACTAGAGGAATTATATTCTTTTTTTTAAGAACTGTTAATTTAACTTATGTAAATTAATTGGCTGACGTTTGAGAAAAGATTGCAGAATGCTATCATTTGGACTCCTTTATTAGCAGAAAGTCAGGTGTTGAAATACTTAAAAACCTGTTAATTCTGTTCCTTGCTTCTGTAGTGTGGGCAGAGTCTCACTTGTTAATTATATCAAGCGTATAATAAAATACAGAAGAACAAAGGTAAGGAAAAGAATGAAATACTTCCCATTGGCAAGTCTTTACCTGGAAGTGTTTGCCCGTGTGCCAATATGGAGCCTACGTCTCAAAGAACTATGGCTCCTGTACAGCATTTTCTCAGTTTTGACAACTATGGTGACAGAAATACCAGTGCATGGTTTTCGTTCCCAAAACCTGGCTTTCCAGGTACAATATCACTGTATCATAGACACCTGTTTCTCTTAGCTCAGAGGATTGTGAAAGAGACTGCAATAGTGTTAACTGAAAGGCCAGTGCTTAATTTGTGCCAGGGCTTGCCAGGGCTAAGCCCCAGCACCTCTAGACATGGCCGTTCTTAGCCCCGGCTCCTCTGGGCATATTGTATCAGTTATGAATGTGAGCTTCATATGTAAACTCAAAAAGGAAGCTTGCAAGAAGTGGAAATTTGGACAGATGACTATGGAGGAGTCTAAAAATATTGCTTGAGCGTGCAGGGGTGTAATCAGGAAGACCAAGGCACACTTGCAGCTGCAGCTAGCAAGGGATATGAAGGGTAACAAGAAAGGTTTCTACAGGTATGTTAGCAACAAGAAGAAGGTCAGGGAAAGGGTGGGACACTTACTGAATGGGGGAGGCAACATAGTGACAGATTATGTGGAAGAAGCTGAAGTACTCAATGCTTTTTTTGCCTTGGTCTTCACAGATAAGGTCAGCTTCCAGACTGCTGCACTGGGCAGAAAAGTAAGGGGAGGAGGTGAGCAGCCCGCACTGGTGAAAGAACAGTTTAGGGACTATTTAGAAAAGCTGGACATGCACAAGTCCATAGGTTCCGATCTAATGCATCCAAGGGTGCTGAGGGAGTTGTGTGATGTGATTGCAGAGCCATTGGCCATTATCTTTGAAAATTCATGGCAATCGGGGAAGGTCCCGGATGACTGGAAACAGGCAAATATAGTGCCCATATTTTAAAAAGGGAAGAAAGAAAACTCAGGGAACTACAGACTGGTCTGCATCACTTCACTCCCCAGCAAAATCATGGAGCAGGTCCTCAAGGAATCCATTCTGAAGCACTTGGAGGAGAGGAAGGTCATCAGGAATAGTCAACATGGATTCACCAAGAGCAAGTCATGCCTGACCAAGCTGATTGCCTTCTATGATGAGATAACTGGCTCTCTGGATATGGGGAAAGTGGTGGATGTGATATATCTTGACTTTAGCAAAGCTTTTGATGAGGTCTCCAACAGTATTCTTGCCAGCAAGTTAAAGACGTATGGATTGGATGAGTGGACTATAAGGTGGATAGAAAGCTGGCTAGAATGTCGGGCTCAACAGGTAGGGATCAACGGCTCGATGTCTAGTTGTCAGCCGGTATCAAGCAGAGTGCCTCAGGGGTCAATCCTGGGGCCAGTTTTGTTCAACATTTTCATTATCTGGAGGATGGGATGGATTGCACCCTCTGCAAGTTCGTGGATGACACTAAGATGGGGGGAGAGGTAGATATGCTGGAGGGTAGGTAGAGGGTCCAGAGTGACTTAAACTAATTGGAGGACTAGGCCAAAAGAAATCTGATGAGGTTCAACAAGGACAAGTCAGCATCCTGCACTTAGGAAGGAAGAATCCCATGCACCACTACAGGCTGGGGACCGACTGGCTAAGCAGCAGTTCTGCAGAAAAGGACCTCGGGATTACAGTGGATGAGAACCTGGATATGAGTCAGCAGTGTACCTCGTTGCCAAGAAGGCCAACAGCATACTGGGCTGTATTAATAGGAGCATTGCCAGCAGATCTAAGGAAGTGATTATTCCCCTCTGTTCGGCACTGGTAAGGTCACACCTGGAGTATTGTGTCCAGTTTTGGGCCCCCCACTACAGAAGGGATGTGGACAAATTGGAGACAGTCCAGTGGAGGGCAAAGAAAAATGATTAGGGAGCTGGGGCACATGACTTTTGAGGAGAGGCTGAGAGAACTGGGATTACTTAGTCTGCAGAAGAGAAGAGTGAGGGTGGATTTGATAGCAGCCTTCAACTACCTGAAGGGGGGGTTCCAAAGAGGATGGAGCTCAGCTGTTCTCAGATGGTGGCAGAACAAGAAGCAATGGTCTCAAGTTGCAGTGGGGGAGATCTAGGTTGGATATTAGGAAACACTATTTCACTAGAGGGTAGTGAAGCACTGGAATGGGTTACCTAGGGAGGTGGTGGAATCTCCATCCTTAGAGGTTTTTAAGGCCCAGCTTGACAAAGCCCTGGCTGGGATGATTTAGGTGGGGATTGGTCCTGCTTTGAACAGGGGCTTGGACTAGATGACCTCCTGAGGTCCCTTCCAACCCTGATATTCTATGATTTTAACATTAAAAAAAATGCCTGAGCCCCAGCACTTAATTGCTTGAGCCCGAAACCTCGTTCATTATAAATTAACCACTGTGAAGGGCTGTCTCTGGCATTTCCCCAAAAGAAGTGAATATTTGAGAAGTTGAATTGTGGCACTTTATACAAAGTGTATAGTTAATAGTTAATTCAAGGCGGTTGTGTCCCTTCACTGTTGTTCTTTCAGTTTCCCCAACACCAAGAGTTTATTTACATTAATGATGAAACTGTATGAAGAGATTACTGTCAAGATACCACATAATGAATTATTGATTTTTGCCCATATTAATATTTTATATAATAAACAATGAATTAATTTTTAAAATCATATTTATTTTTCACTATTTTAGCCCTTTGATTTCTGCTAGCCATTCAATTTTCACAGTGAAACCTACCTGACTACAAATCAGTTTAATTTCATTGTTCTCATGAGCTAACACAGCCAGATTGCTAATACTGTTTGAACTTGCACCATTTATATTAACATTAAAAACCTGTTTCCACTGAAATTAAAACAAAATCCTAAAACTCTTAGTCTTCAATATTCAGATTTGATTTTATAACCTACTTTGCTCTGTCTCTAAGGATGCAAAATAAGATGAGTGGGTGAGTAACAAATAAGTGGAATACACAAAATCTGTGGGTTTATGGTTCTAGTAATAAACAGGGATGTAATGTACTGTTATGGGCATCACACAGCAGGCATGTACAGCTCGATTAACTCTAAAGGAAGAACTGCCTTTTATAAGAGCTAAAATCACTCCTGCACATAAGGGGCAGAGCAGGGCTTATTCACCAATTAAGTGAATTCACAGAATCATAGAATATCAGGGTTAGAAGGGACCTCAGGAGGTCATCTAGTCCAACCCCCTGCTCAAAGCAGGACCAATCCCCAATTTTTGCCCCAGATCCCTAAATGGCCCCCTCAAGGATTGAACTCAGGCCAAACTCAAGTTTAGCAGGCCAATGCTCAAACCACTGAGCTATCCCGCCCCCGGAATTAAGTGACACATAGGTATTGTGATGGATTTTTCAAATGCTCTCACTGATGGCCTAACTCTGCTCCAATTGAAGTTACAGGGAGGTTTAATGGAAATGCCCATTGACTCAGTGGCAGTAAAGGCAATCCAACACTGAACACTTTTGAAAATCTCACCCTTTGGCCACTCTGAGCAGGAAAGCCTGTCATTCAAAGTCAGGCAAACTAAATGGTGTGTTGCTATGTAAACTAACATTTTAATATGCTAAACTCTACAAAAAGTCAAATAAACCACAAACATGGTCATACAAGGAATGACAAAGATGAATAAAACTGCAAGAAGACTCAGTAAGCCTGGAGGGGAGAAGAAAAGATCTGTTTCTCAGGACAAGTTACAGCACAGACAACAATAAAACAGAGTATGAAAAATGCCTGAAAGGATCAAACAATGCATTTACCAGGTTTCATATATTCAAAGTCCAGATAGTACCATTGGGATCATTTAAGTCTGTCTCTTGTATAATACAGGCCATAGAATTTCCTCAAAATAATTCATAGAGCATATATTTTAGAAAAAATATCAATCTTTCTTTATTAAAACTTGACAGTGATGGAGAAAACTCCATGACTGTTAGTAAATTTTTTCAGTGGTTAACTACCTTCACTGCTAAAAATGTATGCCTTGTCTACCTTCAACATCCAGACTTTGGATCATGTTATGCCTATGTCAAGGTTCCTTCCCCACTCTGAACTCTAGGGTACAGATGTGGGGATCTGCATGAAACCCCCCCAAGCTTACTTTTACCAGCTTAGGTTAAAACTTCCCCAAGGTACAAACTATTTTACTCTTTGCCCTTGGACTTCCACTGCCACCACCAAACGTTTATCTGAGTTTATTTTATTAGGAAAGCGTTGTTTGGAAACGTCTTTCCCCCCAAAATCCTCCCAACCCTTGTACCCCAATTCCTGGAGAAGGTTTGGTAAAAATCCTCACCAATTTGCACAGGTGACCACAGACCCAAACCCTTGGATCTTAAACACAATGAAAAAAACATTCAGGTCTTACAAGAAGAATTTTAATAGAAGAAACAGTAAAAAAGAAGTAACACTCAAAAGAATCACCTCTGTAAAATCAGGATGGTAAATACCTTACAGGGTAGTTAGATTCAAAACATAGAGAATCCCTGTAGGCAAAACCTTAAGTTACAAAAAGACACACAGACAGGAATAGCCATTCTATTCAGCACAACTTAATTTCTCAGCCATTTAAAGAAATCATAATCTAACGCATATCTAGCTAGATTACTTACTAAATTCTAAGACTCCATTCCTGTTCTGTCCCTGGCAAAAGCATCACACAGACAGAGACAGACCCTTTGTTTTTCTCCCTTCCCCCAGCTTTTGAAAGTATCTTGTCTCCTCATTGGTCATTTTGGTCACGTGCCAGCGAGGTTATCCTAGCTTCTTAACCCTTTACAGGTGAAAGGATTTTTCCTCTGGCCAGGAGGGATTTTAAAGGTGTTTACCCTTCCCTTTATATTTATAACAGCGAGATTCATAAGATCTGCGAGATTCATGAGCCAATGATTACATATTTGTTCCCCATGTATGTTCTTATAGATTGTAATTAAGTCACACCTTAACTGTCTCTTTGTTAAGATAAATAGATTGAACTCCGTTAGTCTATCGCTACAAGACATGTTATCTAATCCTTTAAACATTCTCGTGGTTCTTCTCTGAAGCCTCTCCAATTTATCAACATCCTTCTCGAATTCTGGACACCAGAACTGGACACAGTATTCTAGCAGTCCTTGCACTGGAGGTGCACTGGAGGTGAAATAACCTCTCTACTCCTATTTGAGATTCCCCTGTTTATGCATACCAGGATCACATTAACACTTTTGGCCACAGCATTTTACTGGTAGCTCACATTCAGCAGATGATCCACCATGACCCTCTCCTCTTCATTATTTACTACTACCCCATTTATTTATTTTTGGTCATCCTCAGTTGATCAGTGATGGTTTCATATGATTTTTTTCAGGTCACTGATAATAATGTTAAATAGTATAGAGCTAACAACTGATCCATGTGGGGCCCTAATGGAAACATACCTGCTTGTGACAATTTCTCATTTACAATTACATTTTGAGACCTATCAGTTAGCCAGATTTTTAATTCCTTTTATGCGTGCCATTAGTTGTATATCATACTAGTTTTTTAATCAAAATGTTATGGCACTAAGTCAAATACTTTACAGAAGTTGAAACATATTCCATCAACATTATTACATTTATCAACCAAATTTATAATCTCATTTAAAAAGTCATATTACTTTAACAGGATTTATTTTCCATAAACTCACATTGATTTACATTAATTACATTATCCTTCTTTTATTTTATACTGATCATGTCCCATATCAGTTTACTCAGGGTCAATGTCAGGTTGATAGGCCTATTATTAACCAGTGTCCTCATATCTACCTTTTTAAAATCTGGTACAACTTTAGCTTTCTTCCAGCCTTCTGGAATTTCCCCAGTCCTTCATGACTTATTGAAAAGTCAACATTAATAGTCCAGTGAGCTTCTCAGCCAGGTCTTTTAAAATTATTGGATGCAAGTTATGTGGACCTGCTAATTTAAACATGTCTAACGTTACTAGCTTTTGTTTAACATCCTCCAGAAATACTAGTAGAATAGAAAGAGCATTATCATCACCATATGTATCATTTGTTTTTTCCCCAAATACAAACCAGAAATATTTATTGAACACTTCTGCTTTTTCTGCATTATTATTGATAATTCTACCATTTCCTAATACCTGGCAAATAAGCAAGCTGAGTTTTAAAACAAAGCTAGATGTTCTCAACAAATATTTTGTCAGCCCTCTCTTAAGCATTTGGAAGCTGGCCATCCTAGGAAAATAAAATATTCAAGACCAAATGCTTCCATTGAATTTTCTGAATCAAATAGCAAAGTTATGTGATTAATTGAATGAGATCCCAATAGTTGTCTTCATTGGATAAAACATTGACAACAGAGTATGTTTGTGCCCTATAGATTAATGCACAAGTGAAAGAAGGGAGCTTGCATAGCACAGGACACTTACATATGTCTCATTAAACCCTTTGATATTGATCCTTCACTACATCTGCTGTGATTGTATTAAATCTATTACAACATTAGGAGACAGACACAACTGGTACATTCAAGCAACGTCAGGAGCAGGTGTTTTTGACTTGGACATATATAGAAATTTTGGCAGCAGTTGAGCAGTTAATAAATAACAACACTTAGGTTCGTAAAGCAACTATATTTGAAGTTCGTTATTACATAGGGCTGGGTAGGAATAGACCTTGTATTGGTTCAGAAGATGAATCTCTACAGTGGAGCAGGGAAATCTGTTAATACCCAGTTAAAATACATGTGTAGGTGGTTGCACTCACTGCCATAGCACCCCCTAGCATCAGAGGGTGGCACTGCAGGGACCTTTGCCTCTAACAACCACTATTGACCACTTCTTTGGTGCTGTGCTGGCCTGTCTCTGGATTTTCCATGGCACAGCCCTCCAGATAGGTCACTTCTTAAGTTCAGTCCCCTTTTGGCATAACAAAATTCTAGGTGTAAATCCAAACAAATATCCAAACCAATAATTTCTCTGCCCCTCTTGGGCTACACTGAAGTTCTCTACTCTTTGCCCTTACTCCTGGACTCTGCAGTGTTCTTCTATGTCCCTGCTTCTCAGCAGGTTTCCCAACTGCCTACTCTCCCTGGGAACTCTGGCAGCTTCCCTCAGGGATCTTCCTGCTTCTTACAGGCCTTATCTCAGAGCCTCGTATACTTGCTCCTTGTGGTTTTCTCCAGTTTGCTTTCACCAAGCCCTTCCCAGAGAGACAGAAGGCCTCTTGTTGCTTTCTCCCAGGTCTTCTCCTTCACTTAGTTCTATTCCCTCTCTGTGAAGTTCTCCCTGATCCTTCCACAGCTGAGATCACTAACTGTAACTGAGTCTGTATAATGATCAACTGGCGTTAACTGCTAGGTCACAGCCCAGGTTGGGGGTGAAAACACTTAAAGCCCCAGCCAGCCTATGACAACGTTCAACATTCATGTTTCACACAAGCAATTGCAAGTTCTGGATGCTATATTTTGTAGGTGGGATCTGCTTTGTTGGTATTTATGTACTGGTAATCTAAACATTATATAATTTATATTTTCATTTTTTTTATATACTCAATAAAATCCTATATTTAAATAAAATCTCAAAATGTGTATAGATATTTTGACCTTCAAAGAGCTTTGCAAACATTTGCTAATACTCACAACATCCTTGTTGGCAGCATATCATATCTCCAGTTTACACACGGGTAAACTGAAGCAGGGAGGTTATTTGTCCAAAGCCACAGGTTACGTTAGTGTTAAAACTAGGATTAAGATTTAGGATTTCCTTCTGCCTGCTTCTGCACTAGGACCTCAAGACCTGAAGAGTGAAATGAGAAACATCATCCGCACATTTTGAACTGGGACAAGATTAAACAGACAGGAATGGTTTGGGGATGAACATCACTGTCCAGTACTTTCAAAACAATGAGATTATTCATGCAGTACATTTCTAGAAACTGTGGGCCTCATTCAGGGCCTCCTGAAATCAAAGGGAGTCTTTCCAATAACACCAATGGGTTTAAGATCAGGCCTCGAAAGGTGGAAAATCAGGCCCTCAGTGATTTTTCACTAAGTGCTACAAGTCTTCATAGGTCCATCACTGGGTAAATGACAATCGTAGGTGGGACTGTCTATATAGCAAATTCCTCTGGTAAAACTTGTTGACTGTTAACCCCTGACCTGATGTCAGAGGTTTTATGGTTTTGGGTATAATTCCTTGGGTAAGCATGTTTAATGGAAGTTATGAAATCTGTAACAGCAAGTAGAACACATATAATTGGGTTATTAGGCTGAAAGCCGGTAGGCCCAAGAGATAACTCCAAGTCATGAATCTGCACTCTCATTCTGAAAAGACAAACCAGTAACCACTGCAGAATTTGCAAGAAGAGGGCTTGGGGGGGCAGGGCGTTAGCAATCTGGTTGATATGCAGTAAATAGGCAGTTAAACCACATTTACGTATAGGAATTATTAAGAAACATGTGATGCAGTTAGCATTAATAATTAGGGGCTTGTCTATGGCCAGCCAAAAGGACACATATAGGTAATAGGCAGGTATCAATCTCGTTATGGTCATGGAAATTGGTCAAATATGGTTAGATATCCAATAGGCTACATAGAAGTGGGATATAAAAAGCTCTGTTTAGTTCCCCCATTTGGGGTTTTGTCAGTTCCCCGAGATGACATAAACTGAACGAGGACTGGTGGGCTCCACTTACTTTATAGAGACCATTGGAAACTGAGATAGAAGGAAAAAAGTGTACACAATGCAGAAAACCATGTTACTGTACTGATCTTATACTTATGTATATTAACTTTTCTATTATTTCAATTACATTTGTCTGTATTAACTAAAGCTAATGAAGTTGCCGTGTGTGCTTCATCAAATGTCATCTTCTTAATTCTAAGTGTCCACCTGAAAAAGAACCTCTTATCTGTGACAAGTGCGCATTGCTCCCAATAAATGATCTTATAATTGTTTAGGCTACACACTTATCTAAAAGAGGTATCTTGATTATGTACACCTGAACTAAGATTTGCATACCTTCCAACTGCTGACACCTGAGTAATAGTGGGTGTTGGCTACATGCTCAACTGCTTACGCTAACTGTGAAAATCACAGCCATTGGGCCTAATGCACAGAACCACAGTAAGTCAGCGAGTCAAAAATTGTCAACTCTAGAGTTCTTCACAAAAAGTCTTTTAGAAGGTCTTTGGCTCAGGGATTGAGTCTCAGAAATCACTCAGAAATTGTTTATGCTTATATCATTTTAAAAGAAAAATATAGAACTTAAGTCAGCCCTGGTGAGTATTACCATTTGTACTCCATACAGTACATGTATAAAATTAAGTTGTCCCTTACTTACTATATTTGTGGCTCCGCCAAGCATTGCTCCTTTATCGCTATTCTATACCATATTATCTCTTCCTTAGTGGGACAGAATTTAATGATAGAAAATATTCATAAGTGTGCCAGTGTCCTGTAAAATTATGTGACACCCAAAGAGAACAGAGTTCTTGTGTTCCATCCTGGACCTGGCAAGCATTGGATTTACAGTTAGCAGGCTCCCAAGCGAAGACATGTGTGAGCTCCGCCCACAGAGAAATGTACCATATATGCCTGAAAGAAGCAATCTGCCCACAAAATCCATAGAAAAGAAGATCAAAGTGAGGTCTTTACATGGAAATATTTTCAACTATGTCTGACTGTAATTTCCATATGAATCATCACATTCACACCACACAATATGTGAACAAAAAAGGGTCCCTCCTATGCTATGACCAGGGCTTTCCTTGGCATCTCTGCATATCTATGACAAACCCCAGACACAGGCTTCACTGATCCCTTTCACTTGTTTGTGAGTTTTAATGCTCTCTGATACCACTCCCCTCCACTCCTCCCCCCAAAAAACCTACACACACACACACACACACACACACGAAAGTGCTTGAGAAAAAAAGACAGCAGGCAGAGAAAACAAACATGAGAACTTCAGCTGTCAGGGAAGAAGGAAACAAGCCAGAGAACAACTAGAGGTGAGAATGCAATTTGTAGCACCATGCCAGGGAGGGCCTCAGAATATGGAGGGCCATATGGGACAGCATAGGCTTAAAGCCACCAATGTATGTGGGATTGTGCTGCATGAAGGTAATTAAGTCCTGGGCCATACCACAACAACACAGTAAAGGCATTCAGACAACTGGATGGCAGACAGCTCCTGAATCTCCTCTCACTTACCCCACTTACTATTGACTTCAATGAAGTTAATCCCAATTTATATTGATGAAAATGAGAGAAGAATGAGGCCTCTGGTTATCATTTCTTGAGGTGTTTGCAGCAGCAGAGGTTGTAGAATGCATTGGCTTAACCTTGAGTAATACTTCCCAAAGAATCTGAATTAGACTTGGCAGCAAGGCTTAGTATTGTAAATCCCTTTCTTGTTGCCATTTTATAGAGTTTTTTTCTCTTTTCACTCTGCCTAGAGGTACTGTATGTGCTTTGAAGTAGAAATCCACCTGCAGAAGCCATATAAGAGAAGGTCAAAGGATTTGATTTTTGGTAAAGTCTAAAAATGGAAATGTTGTCAAATGTTCGAATGTAATTTCTATAGGAGCCATTCACATTCATGCCATACATTATGTAAACGAGAAAGGATTTTCTCACTTGCCAGCACTCATTAATATCTAGACAACTGCACAATAGTAAAAAACAATGTTCCTGGCTATTTATGCACCCACACAAGTCTGCTGTCTTTTAAAATCACGCTTATGCAATAAGGTTTATTAACTAAATGTAAGGTGCAATATAATGAAAACAACTAACTTCTCTATTCTCAGTCATTTCTCAGGAATCAGACCTTACGAGTAAAACCTACTTGTTTCTTGTTTTAACGCATCTGGACCAAATTAATCCTTGACTTGACTCAACATTAACTTCAATAATGTTACAGCAGGAATTAATCCCCTTTGTTCCAGTTTTACAATATTAAGTGCCCTCAGCCATTTGCACAATGTTGCCCTTGGACAATGTATGGCTGACCTTCTGAAGGTCTCAATCTTAATAGGATTTATTTGTATCTTGCAGCTGGAGGAGTAGGTGCTAGATGTCTGATGCTCCACTGCCTTGTGCCTTGTTTAGTCCCTTAGTCCTTGTACAGTGGCCTCAGTAAATGAACAAGGGGCTCAGTCCTGGAACCCTATATTAAGACTCCCTCAAGACCTACTTCAAAGAGGGCTTAGTTGATATTTGCCAATCTTTCTTATGCTGAAATCTAATTTGTTGGTAAAACAAATCTTCTAAAGAAAACAAAAGGGGGGAGAGAAATCTAGAGACTAAAAGCCAGATTCTTAGATTCTCAGACAGATTCTTAGATTTGATTGGGTTCAAATTTTCAAATGAGCTCAATATCCAGGAGCTCCTAGTAAGAACAATTTACACCTATGAAAATCTGACAGTTTCTTTAGGCTGTTGGCTGTTGAGCTCTTTTGAAAATATAGGACCGCAAGAATTTTACTTCCTTTGAAAAATAAACAGTCACACACTAGATGTTCACAGAGTGTGTTAGTGGGAAAAATTAACATATCCAGTCAGCATCTCCCATGTGATATTGCTTAGTTTGATTTTAAAAGTACCTTAATTCCAAAACAATGAAATTAAGTTCAAATTTGATGTTGGGGACTGCTTGTTTTACTTCATATGAATTTTAATTAAAATGGTCTTGTAAAATATTGCTTCCCTTACATTAGGCATGCAACTCTAAATGTATACTTCTAATGAGATTGAAAACTGTAAGTGCTGAGTGATATTGGTAAATCTTTTTTTTTTTTAGTTTAACAAAACTCTAATTGTTGGAATTTGCAAATATTTTATTCCTGTGTGCAAACCTCTTTTTCCAATACTGATTCAATTCTTTAAAAACTCTGAGCAATATTTTTTTTTAGCCAAAATGAAACTTTTGCTTGTAAAATTTTGTTTGTACAGCGCACAGTGCATTGGGGTCTTGGTCCATGAGTAGGGCTACTTGGCGCTACAGAAATACAAATAAGTAATAATAATACAGATAGAAATACCCACAAAAGCTAGGCTATCATACATGGATGGCTGGTATAACTGTTATAGAGACATAGATTTTAAAACACGGATGCCAAAAGTTCAGTTCCTAAAGCCATATTTCGGTACGGTTTGGTGTATTTATTTATTTATTTTGAAGAGTATCAAGTGCTGAATAGCTCCCATTGACTTAAAAAGCAGTACTTAAATGATAGCCTTCTAAGTCAATAGTTAGGTTCCTGAGTAAGATTTGTACATCTCTATGACTATTTTGTTTTTAGTTAAAAAAAAACAAACAACCCTCTTATAGCTGGAATTTGTCAGTCAATCTTTTATTCCTGTGTGCTAAACCCTGTGATCCAACAATGGAGGCCCCTAAATAAGGCCACAATTCAGCAAATAACTTAAATGTGTTTAAATTTTAAACAGGCGAGTAATCCCATCACTATTCAGTAAAGCATTTAAGTGCACTTGCTTAACTTTAAGCATGTGCTAAAGTACCATTGAGGGGTAAATCATGGCTTTGTCACACCTTTATAAATATGGTTTATAATAAAGTGTAAACACTTTTCTTTGGGTATCAAGGATTTAAAAAAAAACAAAAACAAGTCTATCACTCAATGAAGAAATATTTTGTTTCTGGCTATCATACTTCTTCCCTAAATATATATTGCAGAGCTGGAACAAAAGAGGGCTGGGGTGGTGGCTACCATGAAAATATAGATGATTTCCCACCCTATTTTTTCATTGAAATTTAATAATTAAAAAAGTCTACTAACTCTAATAATTTGTATGCTCCTTTTTCTACTGTAGATGAATGAAAAATCTAACTCTGCTGTACTGTACATATACACATATATAAGACCTTTTCATGACAAAAAAAGAGACACTGTATATTTATGTTTTACATGGGGCATGTGTTGTTGTGTAATAGAACCTTTGCCTTACAGAAGCCTATAAACTCCTGGATATTATACTTGGAAATTATCTCTCTCTCTCTATATTTATTTTCATGGATTACTTCAGAGGTAAAAATTATGACCTCCTTACCATGCAACCACTTCCTGCTTCCATTAGCTGGAGCACTAATCATAAGCCATTTGTTTGTGATTAAAGCTCTTAATAAGCTTAGTTAGAGATTCCAATTGAGCCAGTTCTTAAGGACTGAAATATACTGTTCGTATCCAGTTCAGAGTCTAATGAGGTCACAGTTCAATTCCTACTGGACAACAGCTCTCATTAAAAAAACAGTATTCATAATTCAATTTAATTGGCTAATATGGTTCATGCTGTTGATGCTGTTAGCTCATAACCTACCACTATCATCCAGCTGTTAAATGTAATTTTGACAGTACGGCTCATTTCGTCTTTTGTATATTTTCATACCACAATGCTTATTCACATAAAAATATTGGTTAGAAGCAATGCTTATCTGTCTTCTATAATTTAGAGTGTTTTTTTTATTTATTTAGAGAAAACAGACAAGGAACATGGGAACACATTTGACTAAGTAAGAATTAAACCTTTTCCTATTGACTTAGGATGTTCTCATATAAAATGACAATTGTCAGCTTTGAACAATGAATCAACATGAGACAAACTTTAATTGTTGATGTGTAACCATATGGAGTTGCCTGTATCAAATGTGATACTGGAAGTATAACGAGGTAGAAGAACAATTAACTTACAGATTGGAATAGGAAGTGAGAAGTGGTCACCATATGTAAAAAGATAGCATGACTTACTCCCGAGAAAACCCATTGATATATATATATATATATATATATATATATGAGTTTTCATGGTTGATTGTAAATCAGTGCAGAATTTGACCCATACTGCTTAGTGAGTGGTGACACCCAGAAGATGCATGTTGGGGGAAGTCTGAAGAAGCATCCAGAAACCTGGAAGCTTATCAGAAGTCTCTTTCATTTTATTCCGAACCGTAGTGACTCGCACGAGAAATCTCATTAGATCAGACTTTCGTATGAGATTTGCAGTGCTTTCAGAATTCAGTCAGGTAGGAAATACCAAAAGAGCTTCTCTTTTGGCATTATAGCATTTCCACTTCTGGATGCAAAGATGTGAAATGTTTGTAAAGTTATCCTGAAAATTGTAAATATCAAGAGACAGATCCTCAACAGGTGTTAATTGGCATAGGTCCTTTGAAGTACATGAATTTATGTTGATTTACGCCAGCTGGCCAGAGACAGTGCTTGGCATAAGCAGACTAAGCAATTGCTTAGGGTCCCACGCAGCTCAAGGGGGCGAGGGGGTGGAGGGGAAGGTGGCTGTTAATTATTAGTATGTGTTGGGGGGGGGGCTCAAAAATATTCCTGCTTTGGGCCCCCAATGGGCCCAAAGCAATCCTCTGCAGCTGAGGATCTGGTCCCAAGTTTTTGGGATCATTTTAAGTTTTCCCAAAACTTCAGGGTGGTTTTAGGTTCTATTGAAATCAATTCATCTGTCCCTGTTACTGATCATTTAAATTATTTGGGTGAGATTCTTCAGCTGGAAAGGGTCAGGGAAAGGAGTGATTTTAAAATAAAATTTAAAAAATAGTCACGATTTTCACTGAGAATGGACAACAGCAATTGGATTTTGGGGGAAGGCATACACAGAAGGTACAATTGATATTTCAGCAAATATTTTACAGAGTTGTGAGAGAATTTTATAGGTGAATGCTTGCAGCTGGTGTTCTTCATTCAGTTTCATTTGCTATAATTCACATGGAAAGTTGACGAGTATTTCAGAAGCACTGTGGTATGGTGGTTGGCACTCAGAAGTCAATATCAAAAGACAACGGTTCTGATCCCAGCTCTGCCACTGAATCTTCATGCAATCTACAACTGCTCACTATGGTCTGATTCTGATTCCCCTGCTCATGTTGAAGAGTACCTTATTCTTCAAGTCATCCCATTGATTTCTGGCCTTGGACCTTCTGTATCTCAGTTTTCCTATCTGTAATATGGAGATAATACATACCTATCTTTGTAAAGTGGTCTGAGACTATCGGAGGTCAATAGCAATATGTGGAGTACTATGTACCACCATGTACAAGTTCAGTCAGACCATATATATGTATGCGTAGTGTAAGAAAAAAAACCAGAAAGTAATTATGGTATTTTTTGTTCTCAAGTCTTCACTTCTTACATTTCAAGGAACATAACCTGTGAAGATGAGTTTATTTCTGATTAGTCTTACAGTATGCTATCTAGTTGAACTTCTAGCAATGCATTCATTCCCTCCATCCTCCTTTCTTTGGTTTTTCTGAGTATGTGATAGGGAGGAAAGGAAGCATGCTTATAATGGGAAATCCAATGCACTCAAGCAAAAAGCTTCTCTTCCTCATGCAACTTGGGGTAGGATGGAAAGTGACATAGCTTTCATTTTCTCCACAATAAATGGCACCAAAAGTGCTTCAACTAGTCTTTCAGAAGTTTTACCCAACTCCCTTCTTCTATACTAGATTTTTCAAGAGGCCCTAAGGCCCAGATCCTCAGAGTATTTAAGCTTCAAATTCTCACTGAAATCACCTGAAGCTAGGAGCCTAAACACCTTTGTGGGCCTGGGCCTAAGTGACTTAGCACAGGTCCCACTTAAGTAAAAGTGACTTCTATTGATGTCAAAGGGACTTAAGCACTTAACCTGCTAATACACTTCTGTAAATGCCATTTGGTACCTATATGCATCTTTTAGGTGCCTAAATACCTTCATAAATCTGGTCCATGGATACTTTTGAAAATCCTATTCTTAAATATTTACATAATAATTTTGAACAGTTTGGCCAATGGTACTTAAGCATGTACCTAAGTATTTTCCAGAATAGACAAGGTTACCCAAATCGGAACGTAAAAGAACTGGAACTAGAAATCAAGTTGCTACCAGCCAAACCATGCTTCACTCTTTCTGCCTTCTTTAAGAAAAACAAAAAGAAAAACAAAACAAACAAACAAAAGACTCATTGTTAAAAACAGGGATGTCATGTATATATTTTTCATTTCTGTAGGGTGACCAGATTTCCCATTTTTAAAGGGACAGTCCCGTATTTAAGATCTCCTGCAGGTGTCCTGACTTTTTCTTAAAAACAGGCAAATTGTCTTGTATTTTCTGTCTCCTCCCTCCCACATTGGTACTGGCAAGTCCTGCTGCTGGCCGGATCCCTGCTTGCCAGCTGTCTGCCCACCAGCAGTGAGTGGGGGTCCAGTGGGCAACGATGCGAGTGGGTGTGCTAGGCTGGTGGCAGGGCGAAGATGCAGCACATGGGGCTGGCAGCTCCCCCTGCTGGTCTGTCAGTGCAACCCCCGCTGCATGGCGGCTCTTGGCCAGCAGGGCTCCATCCCACATTTCCCTGGCACTGGCTGCACGCTGCAGAGGCTGGTATGTGCAGGCAGGCACCAGGCAGCAGCCAGTTACGTGTTGCCTCTGCTGCCCACCCATCAGCCCTTTATATGCTCCCCTCTCGCTGCCCCTGCTTTGCCCCTTTGCTCCCCGCAACCCCACTGTCCCTCCATATCCCTCCCAGCTGGGCGCGTCCCACTCCCAGCGCTATGTGGAGAACCAGCCCCTGGCCATCTCAGCTCACCAACAGCCTGGCTGGCAGGCTCCTTCCTTCCCCCACTGCCTTTGGCTGAGCCAGCACCCTGGGAAAGTCCAAGACCCTTTGGTCTGGGGTGCTGGCCAGGAGGAGCCAAGCTACGCATGTGCCAAAGCCCCACACAGCACTGGCACAGGGAAGTCTCTCCACCCCTCAGCTAAGCTCTGGAGTGGTGGGGGAGAAGCAATTTCCAGCTGGTTCACACCCCAACCCTGCAGGCTCCACAGCAGCCCTCCAGGCAGGGGTTTAGCACCCTCCCCCCCACCAGTGGTCCTGCCCCCAGGGAGCGTGCGGCTACTCCATTCCCCACCCTCCTCTGCTGAGCCATCTCTTTGACTGGGTTTGCTGAAGTTCCTGTGTCATAAAAATAAAGGGAAGGGTGACCACCTTTCTGTATACAGTGCTATAAAATCCTTCCTGGCCAGAGGCAACATCCGGTTACCTGTGAAGGGTTAAGAAGCTCAGCTAACCTGTCTGGCACCTGACCCAAAGGACCAATAAAGGGACAAGATACTTTCAAATCTTGGGGGGGGGGGCGCAGGATTTTGTTTGTGCTCTTTGTTTAAGTGGTTGTTCTCTCTTGGGACTGAGAGAGGCCAGACAAAAATCCATCTTCTCCAACCCATCCTAATCCAAGTCTCCAATACTGCAACCAGTATAGGTAAGCCAGGCAAGGCGGATTAGTTCATCTTTTGTTTTATGTGAATTTTCCCTGTGTTAAGAGAAAGGTTTATTCCTGTTTTCTGTAACTTTCAGGTTTTGCCCAGAGGGGGATCCTCTGTGTTTTGAATCTGAATACCCTGTAAAGTATTTTCTACCCTGATTTTACAGAGATGATTTTTACCTTTCTTTTTTTTTTTTTTTAAATAAAATCCCTCTTTTAAGAGCCTGACTGATTTTTCCATTGTTCCAAGATCCAGGGGTTTGGGTCTTTGATGATTTTGGAACCAATTGGTTAGGATATTATTCTCAAGCCTCCCCAGAAAAGGGGGTGTGTAGGGCTTGGGGGGATATTTTTGGGGAAGACGTCTCCAAGTGGTCTCTTTCCCTGTTCTTTGTTTAAAACGCTTGGTGGTGGCAGCATACTGTTCAAGGACAAGGCAAAGTTTGTACCTTGGGGAAGTGTTTAGCCTAAGCTGGTAAGAATAAGCTTAGGGGGTCTTTCATGCGGGTCCCCATATCTGTACCCTAGAGTTCAGAGTGGGGAAGAAACCCTAACACCCTGCAATCAGGGTTCCTGGGCCCTGGTGCACAATTCATCCTTAGGGCTTAAGCCCTGTAGCTGTAGCCCGGGGACAGAAGGCAGGTGGGTTATGTCAGTGGCCAGCAGCAGCCTGGAGGTGTTAGCTGCCTTTCGACACTGTGCGGGCAGGAAGGAATAAGCTGCTTTCAGCCACATGATGGAGGGAAGAAGGGATCAGCTCTGCAAAGACACAGGCCAGGTCATTCCTTCTCCCCAGCGTCTGGAAGCAGCTCCTTTCCCTTCCCTCCCACACACGGCCAAAATGCTGGCCACATTCTGGTGTGAACCCTGACAGAAATCTGGGGAGGAGGGGCATGTGACCCTGCGTGACCCCTTCCTCCCACACCCCCCCCTCACACACAGATATTGCCTCTGGAAGATGCAGCGCCAGGTACCAGGAGAGGCAGGTCCATCCCTGGGGGCCCAGCCAGCCATGAAGGGCGGAGAGCGCTGGACAGGGAGGGTCTGGTCGGTTGGTCACCCATCCATGTGAGAAAGGTGTACAGGAATGTGTGTATGTCACCTCTCCCAGTGGGTGGGGGGGGCAGGGGTGTATGTCACCCCTCCGTGTGTGAACCCTGAAGCCTTAATGATAAGAAGGTAAATAAAAAGAATCCAACTACACAGTATTTCTTTTTAATGGGGGCTCAGTCAAACTGATGTTAATTTGAATGTTTGTATGCATAGTTCTGATTGATTGTCATTGAAATTGCTTGAATACAAGGAATTTTACCAGGTGTTCCATATTCAGCATAGGGAAATATGGTCACCCAACCTTTCTGCTAATGTCAGGAGGTTTTTCAATTAAAGCTGGTAGTTTAAAATGGATAATGAGATAATGAAAAGTTGAAGAACAAAATAATCTCTATCTTTAAAATAACAAAGCTTTAGTTAAATTATTATGTGCAGTTACAAAATTAGGGTTACTAATCTGGTACCTACATTTTTATGTCAAAATAATAAGTCACATAAATGTTATAGCTTTTAATAGTCATTCCATTTATGCATTCTTAACTTATCCTTCATTAGCATAATTGAATAGCCGTACTGTAGTGCAATTAGATCAATTAGTCATGAAAATGAATTGTTGTAATGGGGAACTATTTTATTTTTCTTCTCACCCCAGATATGTTGGGTAAATTAATATTTTCTTTGTTTATTCTTCTCCTCTTTACTTTATATTTGCTACTGACAAACAACAATACTTAGCACTAACATTGCATATTCAACATTACTAATTCATGCAATATCACTATGGTGTAGGTAAATGTTACTAGCCCCATTTCACTGAAGAGGAAACAGAAGCAGAAAGATTCCATTTGTTGGGGGTGGGGGGGAAATCATACATTTATAAAAATATAGTCTACTGTCCTAGTTTAGCAAACAGAAAGAATATAGACAGGTAATCGAATACAGTTGGTTAACTACTATACATTTTAAAAGTAGCATTTAGTAAAGCATACCCAATAGCAGAGCCATCACTCATATCAGTAGTGCTGTGTATCGTTGAAGAAGTTGGCTACTTCCAAATAAGTCAATCTATGCCATTCCAGTGGTAATATGAAACTGAATGAGTCTCTACATTTTATGTAAATTCTTGGGTATACATCATTTCCAGACAGTGCCAACCATAGCAATTTGCAGATACTAAGTACTTAACACACACGTCTAGCATCTATTTAAGAGCATTTCTTAAATATTTATATACAGTCTACGATGGATTGTGTGAGTAAACACTAGTAGCACTGATTCAGAAAAGCCTCATATATAACATGTCAAATGAAATAACAAATTATATATAACATTTCAAATACTTGTGATGACAGCATGGGAATATAATAAAGTGGCATCAATAGCTATTACAATGGAGGTTGGTTGGGTTGTTGATCTGCTGTTCAGATCTGCAGGTGAATTTCTGGCAAAGGCTGTAGACAGATATTTCATACTGTAAAAGTCTGTTGCCCTAGGTGAGAAGTGGAGGGAAAGCAGATACATGTGTTTTCCATGCTGAGAAAGACATACAGGGAAGGAGGGGTGACTTGGCAATTACTCTTCCAAAACATAAGAGAAAAATTAACTACCAGGAAGTACAATAGTAGGAAGTTTTTGGTGTCAACAACTGCCTCTTTATTGGATGAATGGATGCTTTCTAAAATTTTACCCTAAATCCTCTAGGCTCCTAAATCCCATTTTTAAAAGTATCTACATTACTTAAGAGCAGAAGTCCTACTGACTCACAGAAAATCAGTGAGACAGATTCCTAAGTGTTTTAGATACTTTTGAAAATTTTACCCATAGTGCCTGACACAAACAGGCCTCTAGGTGTGACTAAAATGCAAATATTAAAGAGTTGAAATGTGTTGAATTGATATTTTTTATTACTTACAAAGATGTTCTAAAGTAGACTGCAAAGGCACGTATGAACTTGAGTTACAAATTCTAAATTGTTTTTTATTTCCACTTTCTATCATAATGCTAAAGGAAAACAATATCCTTCAAATTATTTCTATTCTGTGGTTTCTCCTTGTACAATCTATTGTTTAGACAAGCTGGGTAGTAATTCTGAAGATGGTTCTGATGAAAGTGAGCTTATGCAAGCTAGAGATATTAATGACACCCAACACCACTGACCCAAACACTTCCAGTACCATGAAGAACAAAAGACTCCCCATATAGTATGACTAAAAGGTAAGTGATTGTTTAGAATATCATCATTTGGTTCATTTTATTTCTGCTTTAAGTTCCAGCAGACAGTGCTGAAAAGGTTCAGATTGTTTTTTTCCAGCTTGGGTTCTTTTCTTGAAGCTTACCATCTGGATTCGTGCACAAATTGAACAGTAATGAAAATTCAGAGAGCTCTATCTTTGAAATGTACACAAATTAAAATGTACACAAATTAATTTTAGAATTTTTGTCTTCAGCTATTTTGCCACTAAAATGTGGCATTATATACACACACACACACCTCTTCTTAAAAATATATAATGAGTTCATTTCAGTTTACCAGATCCTTCTCTGTTTGTTCTTAAGTTGCATGCTTGAAAATACACCAGACTTTTTAATTTGTCTCTCAGATCCACCTGGTGGATCTTGAGTCTGATCTTGATCAGCAATTCTGCCCTCTACCCATAAAGCAACTCTTATAGAAGACTTGATCCAAAACCCATTGAAGTCCATGGTAAGATTATATGGATTCAGTGGTCCTGATCATGAGCATCTGGGAGCAGTGTTTATTTTTATGTATCTCCTATTGTCAAAAGTGATTGATTGTGGTTGCCTCAATTTTGGGGGGCCCAAATTGAGATGCTTTAAAGGGGGACTTATTTTCAGAAAGTGCTGATGGTCTTATTTTCAGATGGAAGGCAATCAGCACTTTCAGAAAATGAGCCCACCTTTAAAGTGTCTCAAATTGGACCCCTAAAAATGGAGGCACCAAGAATTAGTAGGCCCTTCTGAAAATTTAGGTCCTTAATTATAGATCTGTTGCACTCCTGAGAGATTTTGTGAGAAATCCTGTCTTCAATTTATCCAAAAGAAGACAGGAATATGTTTGTGTCTGTGTTAATACTATTTACCTTATGTCTAATGATTTTGACAGAGATATCTGTGAGTTTGATGGTGGGGCAATGGAGATCATTCCCTAATGTAAATATGTGCCTCTGTTTTCTAAGGAAGTGACTCTGGCCTCTCTGGGGATAGTCTTCAGAGAAGGTGAGAGATAGTGGAAGATGGAAATAGATTTCCAGCATGAGGTGAATGTTGCTATGGCTTCAGGCACTTACAGCATGTAAAATATATGAAGTTACCATCTGTTCTACTGATATTATGAGGAATAGGATATGATTAGTTTTAATATCTCTTCAGCATGCAGTTTTTACACTTTTCTACACTGAGACTTCCCATTTTGTGTGTATATATATATATAAACATAATCTTGCACTTGTAGGAGGTTCATCATACCTTTTTATTCTATTCCTGGCATTCATCCAGCAACCAGCTCTTCTTTATCCCTTAAATAATGTATTTCTATATATGAGGGAGTGGGGCACATGTCAACAGCACATCCTGACCCTTTCTTTTGTCCAAATTGTGCTTTGTGAGATCTCCTGTCTGAGCAGAGGGGTATGATTGTCAAAATTGTCAATCCTTTCTGCTTCTCTCTAGATCTGTTTCTCCTACTCTTCTCTCCAGTGAAGAATAAATGACAGCTCTGACATCCCATAAGGCTTTGCAAATACTACAGCTATATGAGAAGGAAAAAGTGCTAAACCTCAGCAGCTGATGCAAAGCTATAGGGTCAGTTTCCTCTCCTTCCTCTTGGAGGAAAGAGAAACAGTTTATGTAGCTCAAGGGGAAGAATAACATTTCCAACAGGTTCCGTCTCAAAATACATGCTCATAGGTTACTGGATGTTGCAAAATATCCATCTCTTATAGAAGAAGGCAGGATCCAGAGATAGAGGATTCTGGAGTGAAATAGGGAGAGGTATTTCCCATGAGGAATAGTATTTCCCATGAGGAATACTTCTGCAAATAGGTAAGATAAGTGAGATCCACTAGCAGTGTCTCCTCAAAGAATCCTGGTTCTGGTGCTTGTTGCTGGAGGACATGGGAAATCAGACTTGGAGAAAAAACAGATTTTCCTCTAGGCTTTAAGAAAAGGAGTACTTGTGGCACCTTAGAGACTAACAAATTTATTTGAGCATAAGCTTTCGTGAGCTAAAGCTCACTTCATCGGATGGGCTTTGATTCCCTCAGATAACTATTTGCATTCCCTGACTGAGATCCAGTATGGTCAACCAACTCCTAATCCCGTTTTTACTTGATGTGTACACATATTATACACCTGTGAAAATATGGATCAAATGTCACAAGGTGGGAAGAATTAGTGGTGCATTATTTTTATTCCAATATGTATCTGAAGCATGTATGTTTAAGATTTTATAAAAAAAAATGTCACAGCCTGATTCTGCACAATTGATGTTAGTGGGAGTTCTGCCACTGATCTCTGGGGAGTCATATGGGCCCACTCCTGTGCTCACTGAAGTCAATGGCAAAACACTTGCTGACTTAATGGTGTAGAATCAAGCCTCTGGAGCACAGAAGACGTTTATTTTATATAAAGATGTCTATATCTATAAAATCAAAAACCAGCCTCTTTTTGTAAAGAATAACAGTTCTGGATGTAACATGCACCTCCCTCCCCCCATTAGCTATAATGTACTGGGTGTTAAATGCTTTAAGCATATTCCTTTTGTTTTTAAAGTTATTTGCATTGAGCTGCTATTCTTTACAAAAAAAGAGTGCTGAAATTTTAAGAACCTGATTCATCAAAGCATTTAACTATGTGTTCAATTGCTTTCCAGAATGGGGGCCTAAATGTTTTAGTACCTATTTCTGGAGATATATAAATATAAAAACTCTCACAAGTCACTTAATGGTGTGGAATCAAGCCCCTGGACTGTAGAAGAGGTAGTGTGTGTATCTTATAGATATAAAAATGGTGTGTGTGTTGTACTATAGATATAAAATCAAGATCAAACAACCTCTTTTTGTAAAGAATAGCAGTTCCCTACAAATAACTTTAGAAAACAAGGAATGTGCTTAAAGTATTCAGTCAATACCTAATTCATTATTATTACTAATGCTGTTTTACTAAATTCTGCGAACACAGTGATTAAGATTTTTTTTAAAAGGTGAAAAATACATTACTTTAAAAAAAGAAATATCATTGTACCCTCTCTTTTGTGGTTTCATCAGCTAATGAGACCATGCACAGCTTCTCTGTTTTGACATTTTGGAAACGCTGTCAGAAAAAAAGAACGCCATGATAGTTCCCATAACCCTGTGTATACTGAAAAGCACAGCCACAAAAGTAGGTCACCCAGTTGAGCCAAAGGATATGCTCAGGGGCTTTCTATGCAATCTAGAAATTAGAAGTGAGTGTCTGCAAAGGATAATGCTATAGATAAAGCACTTCATGCCATATATTTTATACTCTGATTTCTCCTGTATTGGAATCATTTCTTCATGCTTAAGACTTATTTTCCAAATAGCTAGGAATATCAGACAGCTTATTTTCTCATGCCAGAGAGCAGAGACATTCATGACAGTCAGACTTCACAACACAGTAAGCATAAATTTATATACTATATAAATAATCCTACAGATAGATATAGATAGATAGATAGCATATAAATAACTGAATGTCAAATATGTGGGGTTTACTCTCACCGCTTTGAAAAATGGGACAAGTTGTCTCTCAGTTACCATCCCAAGGCACACATCAATGAACAAGAGTTGTTTTGAGGCAAGCAAAAAAAAAAAAAAAGGTCTGTCCATGAATGGAGACAGGTTGAACTATATGAAATTTAATAATTCTACCCCTTCCCCTGTGAATTAATGGAAATTGACAGGTATCAATGTGGTTTTCTATATTTAGGGCCTGATTCTGTCACTTACCCCAGTGTAAATCAGGAGCAACTATACTAGAGTCAAGGAGAATACTGTTATAATACTTGTGTAATCAATATTCCAATTCCTCTTGCGGGCGTGGGGTGGGGGGCCAAAGGGAGAAAGACGGAGAGTCTGCCACCTCCAGCTTTCGCTTCTTAGAGAGGAAAGAGATACCATGCTACCTGCTTTCTTTGGAAAAATTCTAGGCCAAACCGAATGCCCCAACTTTTTCTTCTTCCCTGTTTGAACTCTCCATAGAGGAAAGTGTGGATGGGACAGAGGTTTGTTTTAACAGCATAGTACAGCACATCGAAATAGGATAAGACGCAACTTGTGGAACACCAAAGGACAGAAGGCATGGGATTGAAGAACAATTGCCCCATACTACTGTGAGATCCCCTTGGCAGATTAGAACAATGACACCAAAAGGAAGCTCTGTTCTGGTATGAATGGTATTTGAAGGCAGCTGAAAGATTTAACAATATTAACATGGAGAACTGATATATTCTGGCAATGGATATAGTCCATCTGCCAAAGTCCCCAGGGCAACCTCCATGCCAAGACTGACAACTGTCAAGAAAATTTGAGGCACCAAGGTACTCAGAAGTCTTTTCCATTTCCAGTATGGGGGTTATTGAGAGGGTGGTTGTAAGGGTGGGATCATAGTTGACCAAATTGCTGAAGTCAAGTGATGGGTTCTGAGTACAGCTTTCCACAAAATTTCCAAAGATGCCCAATGACTTAAGAGTCTAAGTCACATTTTAAAAAGTGATTTAGGAACATAGGAGCTTAAATCTCATTGACTTTCAATGAGATTTAGCATATTTGGAAATGGAACTTTGAAGGATTTTTACCCCTCGTCTGAAAAAATCCTGAAATATTTTGTCAACAAAAAATGATTTTTAACCAAGCAAAAAAAATGTGTTCAGGTGGATTTTTTTCATTTTTTCTTGTAAAACCAAAACACTGATTTTCTTCTCTATCCCTTCTCCCTCACCTTTTCTCCACTTTTCCTCCTCTATTTCCTTTTTTCTATTTTTGGCCATGGAAATGGGCACAAAAAGGAAAGAGAAGGGAAAAGGGAAAGAAGCAGGGAAACCACAAGGAAACACGCCCCTCCGACCCCAAATTTTGGGTTTATATTTGAATTAAAAAACACAAAAGTATGCCACTTGACCAGGCTTGCATGTGGTCACACAGTGTGGGATTTTGTGGCACACCCAGATGCTTTTGCAGTGCTATCTCTTGCAATGGTTCATGAGCAAGGATAATTTCTTCCTCTTTTCCCATTTAGGAACAAAGAAAGAAGAGCAGCAGCAGAATGGAGTACATTTTTAATGAGTGTTCTCCTGCCTTTTACTATAGTATGAAACAACAAATTCCACTGTTCATTATATACCAACAAAGGTTGTTTTCTTATTGATGAATGTCACATAGAACAAGGTGGCCTAATTTACAGCCCTTGGCCTGTGAATTGTCCATAATTTATTTAAATCCAATCCTTGGAGTTGGGAAGGGAGAAGATTTGTGAAAGAATTTGAGAGTCCGTCCATAGCATGTCCCCTCTCCATCTGCTTTAATTTGTACTAAGGGTTAATGATAAACAACAAAGGGAGACAGGGCAATCATCACAGAAGTGATATATTTACCTCACCCTGAACCCTATGCAACAAGTACATAAGAACAGTCATACTGGGTCAGACCAAAGGTCCATCCAGCCCAGTATCCTGTCTTCCAACAGTGGCCAATGCCAGGTGCCCCCAGAGGGAATGAACAGAACTACACATTATATATTTGTACAGTCAGAAAGGGAAGGCAATAAAAAAAAGAGCAAGAGGCACAGAAGTAGAGAGAAACCATGGAGAATCGAAAGACATTTCACTGATATATTGAGAGTTCTCAAATCTCTCTCCCCACCTCTGAAGTTCAGTCACACGTTTCTAACATCTCTTATTGACTGTTCTACAGGAAGTTCTAACCAAACATAGCTAAATCTGAACTCAATTTGTCTTCTCAAAATCCTCCCCATGCTTTCCCCTTCTCCGTCACTTTGGAAAATGCTACTTTCATTTGAATCGCCCAAGCTCAACACCTGAGTGTCATTTTTTACTTCTCTCCCATCCTCTGATCATATCCCGACTTCCAATAAATCCTGTGACTTTTTCCAGCAGAGCAATTTTAAATCAGACGCTTTCCTGTTCATACTTATGGCTAAAGGCATGTAGCTTTAATATATTTTCATATATGTTACTCCTACACACTTTTTTGCATCCCCAGCTTCTGCCTTGATCCTCTGAAGTCTATCCAAAGCCCTGCTACCAAGATCACTTTCTTTGCCCCTACTTCACCCATCTTATCTCCTGTCTTCATCTCTCCAATGGCTTCTTGTCATCCAGTGCATCAGATTTAAACTCCTCATCCTGACCTTCAAAGTTCTACACAAATCCAATCCAGTCTATTTCATTCCCCATTTCACTTAATTAATGTGAACCTATCCTGTCACTCCCTCTATTTCCCACTCACATCTCCATGCCTTCTCTCATGCTGAACCTTTCACAACTGGAACAGCCTAGTGTAACTTCCTATCTTCTTGTAGTAATGCTTCACAAAACACTTCTTCCACAAGCCCCATTCGTTTTGCTCCCCAGCCTGATCTGCCTATTCTAATCTCTCTGTTCCGGCAATCGTACTGCCCACACCACCATGGTATCTTAGCATCTGTTGACAGCTACAAATCATTAAACAAAATATTAAAAGGATTAGACTGAAGGAGGTTGAGGAGAAAATCAAAACAAAATCTCTAATTACCTGCTTCACTGCCATGGTCCAGGTTCCTGGGCCTGTTAAACAGCTTAGTGGCAGTGCAAAACAGGCTTAAACTAGATTTAAAGAACCAGCTGAGGACTCTTCCCCCCACCCCCAACATTTGGGAATCCTCTAGTAGCCCATGACCTCTATGACAACTCATTTTCTGTAAGCCCAGCATATGGGGGTGGCTTCACGATCTCTGTAAGTGCAATTAACTTTTTAAGTGTGTGCACTATATTAATTCTGAGGCTGTGATACTCTTGTTTCCAACTTCCTGGAAGTGGTTAGGAAACTGGGCTCCTTATAGAAACTCAGTTGCCACCTTAAGTAAAGAGTGGCTACTGGCTCATAATTATGTGCAGTATGTTGCACCAAATTACTTGAACGTTCTTTAAAAAGTAAAGAAAGCTAAGTATGAATGTGTTAGAATTTCATTCACTGTACACCAGGTAGGAAACAATTTGTCTATATTTTGTTCGGCCATCAGTAACGCAAGCAGGTGGGCTACTCACCTTTGTCTCAAAAAAGAAATTACCTTCAAGAGTCTGTAATTTACCCTCAGTGGAGTATTTCACTTTCAATATCAGCATCTACAGTTGGCATCGAGCTATTTCCCATCAAAATTCAGATTTTGGGTCCCCATACCTCACATGGATTTCTGGTACTTGAACATAATTCAGTATTTGTTCTGGATACTCTTGGGAATTATGCTACTGAAATCCCCAAATTGTTGAAGACTGATCTCTTGTCCAGTTCTGTGTTGTTGCAGAACAATAACTTAAGTTGTTTGCAGTTTTAAAAGGCATATTACTTTTCCTTTTGTAGTAGAAAGACTATGCTTTCAAATACGGCCCGGAAGATAGCTGGTGGGATTGAGAGTTGGTGGTGAAATTCTGGACATTAATGTTTCAAATTTAAAGGGAGTGTGTAACCTACTACTATCCTACTGATGATCAACTTTAGTGGCCTTGAGGAAGCTATTCGTTTTCATGCTCCGTCTTTACAGAAATGTGTCAAAAAGAGAAAACTGACAACAATACATGGAAACAGAGTACAACAAGACAGAAACTGCATGGTAAGTGTAAAAATAAAATAAAGTACCCAGTAAATGAGGCATCAAAAAAAAAAAAAAAGGTGATTCCAAAAACACTCCCAGAAAGCCTACCAAAACTTCACAGGTGTCAAGTTTCTGCTTTAAGAATACATTTCATTATTTCATGAGCACAGGGGTCTCTACTGGACTGAATTAGCAATGTGTTTTTTTCCAAAACAAGACAATTGTTTGAGTAGCTGTGTAGACAAGAGGCAGACCCAAACAACAGAAAAATTGGTCTGCATGAGAGCTCTCTTCTACAGCCTTTGACTCCCTCCCCCCAATCCTAGGGGAAGCTGCAGTTTTATTTGGCTCCCAAGGCAAGTGAGAACAGCAGCACCTGCAGGCATGCCCCCGCTTCTATTGCTGTGGAGACTAGACTAGGTATTGTAGAGGTGGTTGCATGCCCGCTGGGGATTCCCATTCCATAGGAAAATCCCCAACTGACTTAGGTCACCACTGAAGCAGCAGAAAGAAGGAGGAGCATAGTTCAGTCATGAACTCTGGCTGCTTATATGAACCACTGAGGATATTAATTGGTACCCACATGAGTCCACATAACCCTTTCTCCCAACGGACTATAGCTTCCTCACCAGTTGCTGTGCTGTCTTTTGGGAGGGGATGCTCTTTCTCCCTTCACACCAGATTATCAGTGCTGATATTAAGGAAGAAAGGAATTTCATAGCCCCATAAAGCACTCAGGAGTGTAACCTCCCAAGAGCATTTTTTTTTCATTTTTAAGGGCACCTCAGCCAAGTCCCCTCCTTGGGGTTACACAAAGAACACGTGAACAGGTTACCAAGGTGCTCCCCAGCAAATGAGACCTGAGTGGAATGAACTGGGACATGTGGCAGGACGCTGACACCTGAGTAGGCATCAGGAAATAAGGCTGCTGCACTAAAGAAACTATGATGTTGCAATGGAATAACAGTGTCTCACTGAGCACCTGCTTTTCTTCTCCTGCTCTCTGCCCCCACTCTCTTTTTCTCCCCTGTTTGTCTCCCCAAAGCATTATATCTTTTCCCCTTGATCCTGTCCTGATTCTCTTCCAGTCCTTTATTCTTTCCGGACATCCAGTCACCTCCTGGCCTTTTCTCACTAAGCACCACACCACATCATCTGCCTTACGCAAGAAAAGATCCCTGAACTCTAGAGACTTTGGTTACAAAATAGAAACTAACCAAAAGTAAATACATGCAGGCACATACAGCACTTTGAAAGCAACCTCGTGTATCTTTATTTAGAGCTGGTCAATTTTTTTTTAATTGAAAAATTGGCCTTTTTTCAAAAGTGAATAATTTCATCAATTTCTGACTTTTTCAATTTTTTACATTTTTGCAACATTTTCAATCAACATTTATATTGAATCCATTATCAAAATGTTTCATTCAATGAAAACCTGCTCACTGAAGAACTCCTGTTGATTGTGGGAGTTAGATAAGATGCTGTAACTCATCTGTAAAATGATGAAAATACTGGTTATTGAAGGATATATTTATTAACATATATAATGTACTCGCAGAATAAGACAGTAGGTTCCATATAATACTGCTTGGCTCCTATATAGCACGTTTCATCCATAGATGTCAAAGTACTTTACAAAGGATGTTAGTATTAATATCCATTGTATAGGTGAGGACACCGATGGTGGTGAAGTGACTTGCCCAAGGTAACCCAGCAAGCCAGTGACAGAGCTGGGAATAGTACATAGACCTCCTGAGTCCCTGTCCAGTTTTCTATATAAGAACCTAGTTTCAATGAAGTAACAAATTTTAAAGCTCCTTCTGTCAGTCATTTGTTGTTTCCTTCTATCTAGGTTTTTCTATCACATCCATCACTGTAGTATCTAATTGCTTCACATAGATCATTCCTTTTTTAAAAAGCAATCAAGTACCAGGAAAAGTATGAAAGTTACACAGGCTTCTTCCTCCCTTCCCCCAACTGAAAACCCTTGTGATTTGTTTAAATTATGCCAAAAATAATGAGAGGTTAATAATAGGGGTGAATTCTTAATTGCAAACCCTTCTTGCCTTTTGGCACAGGCAATATTCAGTGTTTTATTTTAATTTGCTACATCAAATTAAATTCTTCATCCTGGAATGCTCTTTATGTGTTTGCTTCACGACAACAGCTTCTTCTGTCCATTTAGATATGTGGGTTATGTTAGGAGAAGTGACTGTAGAGGGCATTCTCCACTCATTCAGCAACTATTCAGGTGTCTGTCAAAATGAAGACACTGCATCTACCAAACCAGTGTGAGAGTAAAACAATCCATGCACTGAATTCTCCTCTTCCTTACCTGGATGTAAATCAAGAATAACTCTTAACGTCAATGGAATTATGTTGCTGTAAAAACAAGTGGGAATGAGAAAGAATGCGGCCCCAATTCTCCTAAGTAGTCACTTTCGTTTTTCACAAAAAGGATTGATTGGAATTTTTTTTAAACTAGAACTCTTTCATGTTTTAAATGACACACCCAGTGTGACTTACATGTTATTTTCAAAGAGATGTTTTTAAAAAGTCTACCCAAGATAGAAATTATGCTCCAGTCCTTATGTTTTTGCACCTTGCCTGGCACATTGGGGCCCTGATCTTGATTGGAGCCTCCTAGGTGCTACTGTAATACAAATATAATAGGAGAAAATAGGCTTGCAAGATGGATTACAAAGCTGAACTACAATGTCTCTTCTTTCAGATGTCAAATTAAAGTGGTTTCCTATGTGTTGGGGCAGCCAATCAGGGATAGAGGAAAATACCTTATAACCTGACCACCATGAAAGCATTTGCCAATG
Organism: Natator depressus; assembly: GCF_965152275.1. Taxonomy (NCBI): domain Eukaryota; kingdom Metazoa; phylum Chordata; order Testudines; family Cheloniidae; genus Natator; species Natator depressus. The sequence goes on from NC_134238.1 coordinate 105,750,023, forward strand.
AAAAAGACTAAAAAGACACTGTGAATAGCAGAGCCTGGTAAATAGTTTTAAAAGTTTGCAGGCATTTTCAATGTTCACTTTGAAGTTCATTTTGAGAATCTAGAGCTACCCAGGGCCAATTCTCAGTACTTTGTATTCCAAGTCAATCAGTTTCAACAGCTCTCGTAGTGGGAATTTGGCTACTGGAACATCTCCACTTTTTTTGGGGGGGGGGGGTAAATTTCCTGCAGGGGAAAACGATGTTTTATGCCATTGTTATTTTACAGATTGGGTTACCGTATTATATGCAGGGAAGGGTTTAGAAAGCATTACATTTGACAATGTGTTGCCTTGGAGCAGGTGGATTTGATTAATTGTCTCAGCCTTACTGATGAAAGCAAATGCCTATAGGGAATCCAGTCATTTAAACAAAAAGAGTGGCATATGCAGGATTTTGTTGGTATGCTGGAAGATGCCCAGAACACCAACTCCATGAGTGAAGGGATTTTACTTAGAATTTTGATCCATGACAGAGATTTGATGGTAAACAATTAGTACCAAGAATTGAAAAATGAATTTACTCTTGGCATGCACCAGTGAAGGCCATAAAGCATCTAGACAGATAGACTCTTGGAATGCTTAAGCTACAGAGATGGGGTGGGGTGGGGGGAGACAGCCTGGAGCTGAAGAACGGACTGGGGAGGAAGTACAAAAGAGAGTAGGATACTGACTGCCTAGAATGTCTATGCTTGTGAACACACGCTTGTACGTACATCAATGATTAATCATTAAATACCTTGAGGTACAGAACACAGGAAATGAAGTTTTTCTAGGGAAAACATATCATTTTTACAAATCACTAAAAAAAAAGTAACCTGAAATGGTCGGAATAACAAAAATGTGACAAGAAAAGGAGTACTTGTGGCACCTTAGAGACTAACAAATTTATTTGAGCATAAGCTTTTGTGAGCTACAGCTCACTTCATCGGATGCATTCAGTGGAAAATACAGTGGGGAGATTTATATACATAGAGAACATGAAACAATGGGTGTTACCATACACACTGTAACGAGAGTGATCAGGTAAGGTGAGCTATTACCAGCAGGATCATCACTACAAAAGGTTCCCCCCCCCCCAGCTCTCCTGTTGGTAATAGCTCACCTTACCTGAGCTTATGCTCAAATAAATTTGTTAGTCTCTAAGGTGCCACCTAATGAACTGGAAATTAGCAAATCCATTTTATCTTTCTGGTAAGAAATTAACACTGTGACTGGCCCCTTAAAGCCTAATCGTATACAGCATTTAGCTCCTTTTGAGCAATGTTCAGTGTCCTCAATACCCACGGACTTCAGAGGAAGCTTAGAGCGTTTACAATCTCTCAGGAGGTGCTCAGAACTTTCTAGGATTTGGACCTTTGTCAGCTGTCTTATTATTGGGAGGCATACAATGGCACTAATACTGATAGTCTCACAAATTCTGTTTAACTGAATGTATCTTCAAGAAACACTGGTTGTTAGCTGTGGCATATTACCAGTAAAAGTGTTTTTACTGCATGATCTTACCCGATTAGAATAATTTCTTAGGTGCAGAACTAGTGCCATACAAAGTATGCCCACAGAAGCAAACCAAAATATTAGCTGACGATATGATTTAGGTTACATGTATCTTCCAGTTAGGAAAGTCAGGGATATTAAGTACTACTTTGATCCAGGTAATTCATTCTTAAGCAAATATATTCTCATCACTGTTTAACTCTACAGCCATACATCACCTAAAGCGATATAATAATTCCTACTGCATCAACTAGCTTATACACTACCTCCAAATAAATATTCACATTCAAAGTTTATATTATTCTTCATAAACTGATTAAAGAGCTAATGAAAGCTTTGGTAAAGTTCCAGTTTGAAATACTATGATTATGCTGTCAACTGCTTCCTCTATTTCTCTTCCCTGGATCTTTAATATGAAACCATGATTCAGGCTATCCTACTGCCCCTCTCTTCTACCTTCAAGGAGAGGGAAATGGCAGGGGGACAAAGCTTGCTGTGGATGAAAGGAAGCTCACAGGGGACTCCAAGCCTGAACAATTCTTCTCCTATCAGCTGCCAGTGCTGCTCTACTTTCTGGCGGGAAGTCTTGGAGCGCCATAAACTCCCCAGCAAGACATGAGCTCCTCTGCCTGCTTCCGCTTCAGATTCTCTGAGTCTTTTGATTCCCCAAGTCCTGTCACTGATAAGCCAGTGAGGAAGTGGCAAGGGTAGATGGTACTGGAGGAGCTGAGCCCAAGAGAGACAAGTATGACTAATAGTTGGCTATGTACTATGGGCCTGATTCTTATTTAAACTAAGGCCACTCTACACTGCTATGGCAGTGTGAACCTTAAAATGGTTTTAAATCTTTGTTCCCCTCACACTCACCCTGAAAATGTGCACACACCAGTAGCAAGTGCATTGAACATAACTCCTTGATGAGGTCGTTTACTGAAGGTAGCCTGACCAGGGAGCAAATTAAAAAAGAAGCTATTTCAAACAGCTGTTTTTGATAGAACTCTAATTCAAAGACTCCTGCTGATGTGAGCTAGGCTTTTGGCTTTGTTTCTAGCTTCATTAGGGTACAAAAGGAGCATTATCAAAAAGAAAATTCTTGTGGAGACCCCCTTCCCATAACATTGAACAAAGTCCTTTCACAAGCTATATCGTCTTTATTAAATTCTATTGCTACTTGCCAACTTTTGTCTGATCTATTATATCTTATCCGGGAAAACTATTGCATCAATATTGTAAATATTTACTGAAGCTTAATAATCACCATGAACGTAGAAGTGAAATAATCTCAGCACGTTTTAGACACTAGAGCATTTTAGAATAGGAGTGAGTGTGATCAAGTGGACCAAGGCTTTGGACAGACTCAGGAGACCTGGTTCAAACCCCACCTATCATGCTTACCATCAGATCCCTTCATCTCTTTTTGCTTCAACTGTAAAATGGGAATAGGGATAGCTTCCTTCCTTTGTAAAGATATTTTGAGAGCTACTGATGAAAAAGTTCTTTAAAAGGTATAAATATTATTAATATAGTATCTCAAATCTAGCTGCATTAGATAATTTGGAGATGGAATTGTAAAAATACCCATTTTGAATTTGTTTTCCATCAGTATTCTAGCAAACATGAATACTGTATGGAATTAGTACATTTGAAATAAATATTTGATAATATTCAAGGCAAACAAATTTTGAATTTACAAAGGCAAGTATTTGCTCCAGAAAACTTAGAATTACACTCATTAATTTGGGGGAACAGAAACAATACCATGTGATTTATACAGCCAATCAAAAGTAACAAATAGGACTGATTTTTTGTATATTAAATACATCCAATGAACTCCTCACAATCTATAGTTCAGGAATTACTCACAGCAATTATTCTTTCCCACAAGCTACTCATGGACATTTTATGAACTGAAAAATAATGTAATTGGTCGATAATTCACCATCAATTATTTGCTTAGCTCTAGTTTTTCAGATGCCTATATTTCTTTGCATACTGAGAGCAATGCTGTCAGTCAAATATAAGAGAGATGTCATTCTGCAATCTTCCCACTGGAGGGAAAAAACTCTACCCCTTTCATTTCAAAAAGACATCTTAGAACTGTGTTATTTTCTGGAAAATGTTATTGCACACTATGATCAAAATTCAGTAAAATACATTTGAAATGTAGGCTCCTTAAAACTATATGTCATATACAAACATGCTGCATTAAGCTGAAAACGACTAAATGTTTCTACCTTTAGTAGCAGCAAAACATCTTCTGCGCAAATCACAGAATCATAGAACTGGAAGGGACCTCGAGAGGTCATCTAGTCAAGACCCCTGCACTCAACGAAGGACTAAGTATTATCTAGACCATCCCTAACAGGTGTTTGTCCAAGCTGGTCTCAAAAATCTCCAATGATGGAGATTCTACAACCTCCCTAGGCAATTTATTCCAGTGCTTAACCACTCCGACAATTAGGAAGTTTTTCCTAATGTACAACCTAAACCGCCCTTGCTGTAATTTAAGCCCATTACTTCCTGTCCTTTCCTCAGAGGTTAAGAAGAATAATTTGTCTCCCTCCTCCTTGTAATAACCTTTTATGTACTTGAAAACTGTTATCATGTCCCCTCTCACTCTTCTCCAGTCTAAACAAACCCAATTTTTCCAATCTTCCCTCATTGGTGATGTTTTCTAGACCTTTAAGCATTTTTGTTTTTTCTCTCTGGACTTTCTCCAATTTGTCCAAATCTTTCCTGAAATGTGGCGCCCAGAACTGGACACAATACTCCAGTTGAGGCCTAATCAACGCAGAGTAGAGTGGAAGAATTACTTCTCCTGTCTTGCTTACAATACATCCCAGAATGATGTTTGCTTTTTTTGCAACAGTGTTACACTGTTGACTCATATTTAGCTTGTGATTCACTGTGACCCCCAGATTCCTTTCCTCAGTACTCCTTCCTAGACAGTCATTTTCCATTTTGTATGTGTGCAACTGATTGTTCCTTCCTAAGTGAAGTACATTGCATTAGTCCTTATTGAATTTCTTCCTATTTACTTCCGACCATTTCTCCAGTTTGTCCAGATCATTTTGACTTGTAATCCTATCCTCCAAATCACTGCAACCCCTCCCAGCTTGGTATCATCTGAAAACTTTGTAAGTGTACTCTCTATGCCATTCTCTAAATTATTGATAAAGATATTGAACAGAACCGGACCCAGAACTGATCCCTGCAGGACCCCACTCGTTATGTACCTCCAGCATGACTGTGAACCACTGATAACTACTCTCTGGGAATGATTTTCCAATCAGTTATGCACCCACCTTATAGTAGCTCCATCTAGGTTGTATTTCCCTAGTTTGTTTATGAGAAGGTCATGAGAGACAGTATCAAAAGCCTTACTAAAGTCAAAATATACCACATCTACCACTTCCCCCCATCTACAAGGCTTGTTACCCTGCCAAAGAAAGCTATCAGGTTGGTTTGACATGACTGGTTCTTGACAAATCCATGCTGACTGTTATTTATCACCTTATTATCTTCTAGGTATTTGCAAATTGATTGCTTAATTATTTGCTCCATTATCTTTCTGCGTACAGAAGTTAAGCTGACTGGTGTGTAATTTCCCGGGTTGTCCTTATTTCCTTTTTTATAGATGGGCACTAGTATATTCACCCTTTTCAGAGGCATCAAATTTCCACTTCTATTCTCTTGAACAAACAAGCATAACATTTTCATCCACAATATTTACAGGCACATCTATTTGCATAAATAAAAAAAATACTGCATGCTCAATGGCTACTTGAACATGCAGTTTGACGCTTGCATATGCAATTGTCCATTTTGCACGTGTCCATGTGGATTTTGATATATGCCCATGTGCTCACAAATATTGTGGGTGTAGTTTTAGATATTTTAAACTTGCCTTTGTAGGTCAAACACATCCCTGAAGTAACGTTACTTAAGTTGAGACAATGACTCTATACTGATATCTGATTCACTGAGAGCCAGATGGCTGCTTATCACCTGAGTCTATCCTTGATTGTCCCCGCCTGGAGCCCCCCAGTCTCCCAAAGACATTGTTCACTAAAACAGGACTGCCAGCCTTCAAAGACATTGATATAAAGGACAAGGACATTGACCTTTCCCCAAGATGACAACATAAGGTAGAGAAATTAAATTGGGAACTGTTGGGGAAAGGGGCTATTGTACAGCCTTCTGAGAAGTGGTTGTTTGTATGGGAACAAAAGGGCTGTGGGCCTGGGTTGGATTTTTTAAAGTTTCAGCTAACACTTATCATAATCAACTCAGAAATACTGGTTGTTCCTCCAGCACTGGATTTTTACTTTAGCTTGGTTCTGTGTGGACTGCCTTATTGTATTTATCATGGGCTCTCATGGAACGAAAGTCACCCTTGTGTGGAGAGCCAGCACGAGGCTTCTAAAAATGGCTCAAATATAACATAAGTGGTGCCATAAGATGACCTTGAGGCCAAATACACTTAATAGGATTCAAAAAAGATTAGACATATATATAGATAATTAGGACATTGTAGTTACATTAGATAGATGCCTGTATTTAGTTCTGATGTAAGCATGGATGCTCTAATTGTCCTAATGTCTCATCCTTGTTTTTTAAAACTGATTAAGATATCGACCAAAATGATATTTTGCAGCAATGAGTTCCACAAGTCAAATATATACTGCAAAACATACAGTCAGACAGTTTAAACACAATTTTAAACATAAGTTTTATATAATTGATTAAATACTTTAATCGATTTTTTTTAAAACAGCCAACGAAAACAGGTTTTTTTTACTTAAAAACATTCCATTGCAGTGCTTGCAATTCAACCAACTGTGCTTTTGAGTGCGCGCACACACACACACACACAAAAACCAGAAAGAGAATTAAAATAATGAAACAAATATAAAGAAGGAGAAGCCTTGAGCAGTTAATGGATAACTGAACTATGATAACTGAACTATGAGCTACAACAGTGTGGATCAATAAGTGATACTCACTGACTCTTTCATAGCGCTTTTCATCAGTATGTCTCCAAGCGCCAACTTGAATGGGATTACTCACATGAGTAGGGTAATCAGGATTTGGCTCCTGGCTTTTGTATAGCAAACAGAAAGTTTATTCAAATTCCTTTGCAGATGGACACTGGCAGCTGTACTGAAGGGCAGTAAGGACCCCAAGGAGTTAAAACATCATGTTAAGGTGAAGTATTCAGTGTGGTACCACAAGGATTGTTGTAAGGTCTGGTTTTCACTAACTTCTTTATTAGTTATCAGGAAGATGGTGCGAACACCACATTAATTACATCCATGGATGAAATTATCTAGGATGTGTTACAAACATCAAAAAGTACAAGATAAAAAAAAGAACTGAGAGATATTCAAATCATGAACTCAAGGAGGCTATCTCTGGGGAAAATGCCTGGTTTGAATACTAATAAAGTGAAACGCTGTTATCCTGCGGGTGGGAAATAGGGTTCAATCCAGGAAAGTATGTTAACAGCTCCCTCCCCCACAGCAGAGGCACACAATGCAGATGCTGATTCTGTGGTAAGCTGCCTGACCCAAGAGAGAAGATGGACTGACATGATTACCCCAAACAGTTCTTCTGGGAAGAATTTAAGGGCTACCAAGGGATTGAACTCATTCAAATAAGCTTCTGTTCTTTAATCCTTTACAAATTTCAGCTCTTCAGACCCTTCTTCCTTTCATCGACCTGTGAAAATGTAGCTCACAGGGATCACAATAGCCCTACAGCTGGAATAAATTCCAAATGCAGTTGCATATGGCTCCAGGCCAGTGATATTATTGTAAGGTCAGTCTAGTTGTGCAACTTGTTTGGGTGTCTGTTGTTTTCAGAGACTCACTTCCGAATGCATCCGATGAAGTGAGCTGTAGCTCACGAAAGTTTGTGCTCAAATAAATTTGTTAGTCTCTAAGGTGCCACAAGTCCTCCTTTTCTTTTTGTGAATACAGACTAACACGGCTGCTACTCTGAAACCTGTCATAACCCTCCTGTGTGCTTTGATTCTGGCTGTGTGAAAGCACAGGCAGTTTCCCCTGAGCAGCTCTGCATTTGGCAGGGTGTCTTCTCCCAGACGGATATTATACCTCAACAAAATGCTTCTGTCCCTACCTAACCCTGGATCTTTGAGTGTCAGTTCTCCTGCCCACACAATATATATTTACTTTATTTTGAATTAGCGAGGTAGAAGATGGGATTTTCAAAAGAGCCTACGGGAATTTGGTGCCAGTCTTCCACGGAAATTCAATGGGATTGGGTGCCTAACTTCCTTAGGTCTCCTTAAAAATCCCAGTCAGAGTCTCTTGTCTCTCTTCAGCTTACTGCTGCTTGTGGAGCTCCCTTCCCCTGACTGTCAGCATACTGGGTACCTTCATTGCCATTGAGTCTACCTTTCCCAAGAATTGGTGACAACATGTGATATTTAGGCTCCACAACACACAAAACCAGGCACTTATGAAGTAGACAATAACGATAGTTTAATAGGTTTCAGAGTAACAGCCGTGTTAGTCTGTATTTGCAAAAAGAAAAGGAGTACTTGTGGCACCTTAGAGACTAACCAATTTATTTGAGCATGAGCTTTCGTGAGCTACAGCTCTTTCTTTTCCAATTAATAAATCTTGTTGTTGCATCTGTGGTCATTAGAATCTTGCCTCTTTTAGTACATAGATCTGAAGAAACATACCTGCCTTTCCTATAATTTTCTAAAAATCTGTGTGGGAGGAGCTTATGGTACTTGGGAAAGCAATGTTTACATCATTGGTTTTCCAAATAGATCCTATCTTTAAGCACCCTGATTTGGTTAACACAGTTGCTATTCTGTGATCGCCAGTGCTCTCTTGCTTACAATTCTGCTTACACTGGAAGAGACCCTACAGACTCAAATGTTATAGAACATAAGAATGGCCATACTAGCTCAGCCCAATGGTCCATCTATCCCAATCTTCTGACAGTGGCCAGTGCCAGATGTTTCAGAGGGAATGAATAGAAGAGGGCAATTTGGAGTGATCCATTCCATATCATCCAGCACCAGCTTCTGACAGTTGGAGGTTTAGGAACACCTGGAGCATGGGGTTGTGTCGCTGACCATCTTGGCTAATACTTATTGATGGACCTATAATCCTTGAACTTACTGAATTCTTTTGTGAACCCAGTTATACTTTTGTCCTTCATAACATCGCATGGCAATAAGTTTCATAGGTTGACTGTGTGTTGTGTGAAGAAGTACTCCCTTATGTTTTTTTTTAACTTGTTGCCTATTAATTTCATGGGGTTACCCCAGGTTCTTGTGTTAGGTGAAGGGGTAAACACTTCCCAATTCACTTTCTCCTCGTCAGTCATGATTTTATAGACATCTCTCATATCCCCTTCATTGTCTCTTTCCTATGCTGAATAGTCCCAGTCTTTTTAATCCTCTCCTCACATAGAAGCAGTTCCATTCAGCTAATCTTTTCCAATTCTAATATATATCTTTTCTGAGATCCAATCACCAGAACTGTACTCAGTATTCAAGATGTGGGCGAACCATGGATTTATACAGTGGATTATGATATTTTCTGTCTTATTATCTATCCTTTTCCTAAAGGTTCCTAATATTCTATTATCTTTTTGACTGAAGCGGCAAGTTGAGTGGTTGTGTTCAGAGAACAGCCCACAATGACTACAAGATCTCTTTCTTGAGTGGTAACAGCTGATTTAGACCCCATCATTTTGTATGTATAGCTGCAATTATTTTTTTCCAAAGTGAATTACATTGCACTTGTCAACATTGAATTGTGTTTGCCATTTTGTCACTTTAGTGTGATCCCTTTGTAATTCTTTGGTTTTAGACGTAACTATCCTGAGTGTCTTGTATCATCTGCAAATTTTGCCATCTCACTGTTTATCCCTTTTTCTAGATCATTTATTAATATGGTCCCAATACAGACCCTTGGGGGACACCATTATTTACCTCTCTCCATTATGAAAACTGAAAATTTACTCCCACCCTTTGTTTTCTATGTTTTAACTAGTTACCGATTCATGAGAAGACCTTCCTTTTTACCCCATGAATCCTTACTTTGCTTTATACCCTTTGGTGAGGGACTTTGTCAAAGGCTTTCTGAAAGTCCCAGTATACTATCTCAAAACATATCCTATATGGCACCCTCAAAGAACTCCAATGAATTGGTGAGATGATTTCCCTTTACAAAAGCCATCTTGACTCTTCCCCAATACAGCATGTTTATCAATGTGTTGATAAGTCTGTTCTTTACTATAGCTTCAATCCATTTGCCTGGTACTGAAGTTAGACTTAGCAGCCTGTAATTGCCAGGATTGCCTCTGGGGCCCTTTTTTTTGTTTGTTCGTTTTTTGGTTTGTTTTTTAAATCAGCATTAGATTAAATCAGTTATCTAGTGCAGAGGCTGGTTTAAATGATAGGCTACTCACCACAGTTCATAGTTCTGCAATTTCAAATCTGAGTTCCTTCAGAATTCTAGGATGATAATCATCTAGTGCTAGTGACTTCTTATTGTTTATCAAGATATTCAAAAAACCTCCTCTATTGACACCTCAATCTGCAACAGTTCCTCAGATTTGTCACCTAAAAAAATGGCTCAGGTGGGAATCTTCCACACAACCTCTACAACGAAGACTGACACAAAGAATTCATTCAGTTTCTCCTAAGTGGCCTGGTCTTCTGTGAGTGTTCCCCTAGCAACTCAAGCATCCAGTGGTCCCACTGATTGTTTGGCAGGCTTCTGACTTCTGATGTACTTTAAAATAATTTGCTGTTCATTTCTTTTGCTAGTTCATCTTCAAATTCTTTTTTGGCCTGTCTGATTATATTTCTCTTTTTGCCTCTAACTGCCACTTTTACTCTGCTGTTAAGCCATAGTGGCATTTTTTGGTTCTCTTACATTTTGGGGGATAAGAATATACATTTAGTTTGGCCTCATGATGTTTTTAGCCTTATGGTGTTTTTAGATAGTCTCCATGCAGTTTGTAGGCATTTCACCTATATGACTGTTCCTTTCAATTTCTGTTTAACTAGCTTCTTCATTTTTTGTGTATTTCCCCTTTTTGAAGTTAAATGCTACTGTGGTGGGTATCTTGGCATTTTGTCCCCTACAAAGATATTTAAATTTAATTACATTACGGTCACTATTACCAAGAGGTTCAGCTATAGTTGTCTCAAGGACCAGATCCTGTGCTCCACTTAAGACTCAGTCAAGAATTGCCTTTCCCCTTGTGGAGTCCAGGACAAGCTGCTCCCAGAAGCAGTCATTAATGGTGTCGAGAAATTTTATCCTTACATCCCTTCTTGAGTTGACATATACCCAGTGCAAAATGTTTGACCAAGAAGTGTTCAAATGGATCCCACAGCTCTGTTTTAAAATAGAGATTCAAAATAAAAGAAACTTCTACATGTTTTAAGCCAGTAAATATGCAATGAATTTGAAAGGCAACAGACATTTTAATAATTACTTACTGTATTTCGTCTGTCCTGCTAAGCTTTTTTTCCCAATCCCAGGGTCATTTGTTAATTCTGAAGCCCTTCTTCTAATCTTAATAGAGCACTTAAATATGCTTAATAAAAAAGGGTTACTGTAAGCGGACACGTTGTGATTCAGCGACTCGGTTCCTGACCTACAGTACTATACCACGGTCCCTACCGCCTAATGCACAGGAAATCTGGTTACCATGACTATTATTACCATAATTTTACACCTATTAATTTTGTCTGTAGAATTCATTTCCATAATCTATTATTTGAAACAAAAACATCAGCCTCATTCTTTTGCTGGCAAGATAAGATTTATTATAAAGCTAGCAAATGCCAAACACTTTTTGTTTTTAAACCCTAGATCTCTCCAAACACTTTCCCTCTTATTAAAATTCAAACAGCTGTGAAATGGCCAGACAGCATGAAGATGAAAGTAAATGTGAAGCGACCTTCATCCATGCTGAACAAATAGAATATTATAAACAGACTTTCCAGTTGAAGTTACAGAAAGCAAATTAAGAAATACCTAGGGCTATAATTTACTACAAAAATGTTTCCTAAATTTCTGACAGTTTCATTTAACCGACTAATTAAATTTGCTTGTAGGCATGTTAGCAGAGTCTAATAACTGCACTGTCATTTGAGGAGAAAATGAGAATGATTTTCTGTGGGCAATATGTTTGTAATGGTCCGGTTTCTGACTAAATATTTGACTTATATCTTCAAATAGTGATGCTTTATTGGAGATAATGCTGAGCTTTAGTAAAATGTGATTTAAAAATGCATATAGCAATAGAGTAAAATGAACCAAACATGATCCCAGGAAATACAGGTGTCTAGTCTTGAAATGGATTTGTAGAAAGATATTTTTCCTGTATTTATATGAAAAATGTGCAAACTGTGGGCCAGAACCTCAGCTGGTGTAAATCCATGTACTTCCAGTCAGTTTAATGTAACTATGCCAATTTATACCACCTGAGCATCCTGCCCTGTGTTTTGCTATAATCAAATACTATAATCAGCTTTACATTTCCTTTATCAGTATTTGAAGTCTGCATCTTTCCATAAATGATACATTTGATCAGTGACAAAGTAGCTTCCCAGAGTTCCATCAGATCAAAGCTATCCACCAGAGAGCCTCACACATGGCTTACAAATCATATCTTGCATGTACACATATATTGAGAAGATTAGCAGAGCAAGCAATAAACCTCACAAACCTCCCTTGTTTAAATAATTTGAAAGCCCTCATCATCCCACAGTATGATACAGGACTGAGTAGAGAAAACTCCAAGCAGAGTTTTGCAAGCATGCACTCTGCAGGAGCTTCAGAGAAACAGTACTTTGAAACAACCCACAATCTTGTATAATTATAATCCAGAGAAAATCTCCAGTAATGGTCAAAACATTGAATTTCTCTATTCATTTCTTTAGAAACAGTGTAGTACCTTGGTGTGTAAAAGAGAAAGCACCTGACAAAGTTTAATAATTACCTTCTTTCATTATGTGTAATTGTGTTTTTCCTTTCAAGAAAAAGACATTTAAGGGAAAAACGTTGAGAGCTGCAATTATATGATTACTTTACCACGCAGCAGTTACTGTGGCTGAAGCGGAATGCTCCATATCCAAAATAGTTCACAAGGGAGTGCAAATAAGGACACATACATCATTGCTGCACGTATAGCAAAAGGTTTACCCCTTTTTTTCTATCCACCCCCACCAAACAAGCTGTATAACAAATAGAACTAGAATAATGAAAACATGTACCCATGGGTAATCTATTCCATCACTGATGGAAAAATACCATAAAACAAATTGCTTGCTGAATATCATTCTGCTATCGATTGAACTAGTTAATTCATGAAAAATAAAACTGTGAATATTTTATTTGACAAAAAACCGTGTCTGCAGCAGCAAATGATAGGCTGCTGGTAGTGCTCTGAATTATTGTACAAGAATAGAGACTTTTTCAAAGTATGATTTCTCTGAAGAGGAATTAGTCAAATAGTTTTAATCACAGGAAAACTGGCAAATTTTATTTTGCTTGTTGGTTTCATAGATGTGTCAAAATCTGCATATCTGTTTTCAGTGAGATAGTGTTCCAAAATATTAGCATGATCTCCTACCCTTTATCCCCAATCACATACACTGTTATACTGATATTTTAGGAGTTACAGTGTTTTTAAGTATAATATAATACAACACGCATTAAAATTTTGTTTCTTGGTGTTTCAGGAGAAACACCATGATTCCATCTCCAGCAGCCATTCGTCAATTTCAGTATTGCCTATGAGGCATTTAGCTTCTATAATCCTATATGGGAGACAGAGCTGCTGCTACTACTGTAACTCAGCCAGGACAAAGGTATTGCACTAGATCATAAACTGTGTCAAGCTCATGTTCCATGCAGCTAAGACATGGATGAGGAGGTGGTTCTAAAAAGACCTTTCTATTTCCCCAGTCCTGGAACCTCTGGGGTATCATTTAGAACAGGACTATTCTAGAGAACTTCCATTGGTATATGTATAACAACCCCCAAATCTCTCCAAGCTCATCATCAGAAGCAAGCACCCCACAGAACAGGACACACCAACTCAAAGAAACGTAGTAAGAGGCCCTGAAATATAAACCCTTGTATCAGAGGCCTGGTCTGAGGCCTAAAGCTTGAACCAAAGTACTTCCAGGCATTGCTAAGCAAAGCTGAGCTGTGAGCCAGTGGCAGGCCCTAATTGCAGAACTTTGCAAGAAAAGGGCTCCTGGAAAGCACACGCTAATGATATAAGTAGTAATAAGACGAACGTGTGCAAGATGGCACCTGGACATCCCAACACGAGGACACTTCACAGAGATAACAAGGAACAGCCAGGTGCATCCCAAAGACAGGGTCAAAAGGATAGCATGATGGACAGATCTGTTTGTTTGAACAAACATGATCAAAGGGGGAGACAGCACCCTAATGAGTCAAGGGGCTGTACCTCAATACGTCAGTAGAGATGAGTAATCTGTCCTATAACTGTATAAAAATAGGTCCCAGAGCACATATCTTTGTCCAGGCTAGGGGGCAGTGGAGCATCCCACTGGCTGAGCTGTGTCCATTGCCAAGGGGCACATATTCGTAGTATACCCTATCGAGTCTATAGGAAACTATTACTGTCCTTCGTTTGACAATAAACCTGGCCAGGTGCCTTCGTACCTTACTAGAGTCTGTGGTCTTTGGGGGTTCTCTCGGGGTCTGCTGTGTCAGCTATCTGCGCAGAGCTGGGGCAGCACACACACAGCTGACTGTTATCATCATCGAACAAGAGCAGAGCACCACACCGGTAGCTACCGACAACAAACAGCACCGGACCCTGGCAGAACAACAGACACACAACCTGCAGACATATCTCCACTGCTACAATGATCAACAGCCCCCACCCAACACACTTTTCAAGATCCGTGGGTCCTACACATGCCTATCACAACATGTGGTATACCTTATCCAGTGTGCTAAACACCCCAATAACAACTATGTGGGTGAAACCAGACAATCACTATGCTCTCAAATGAATTCACAAAGGAAAATGATAAAAGACAAAACACTCCCTTACCAACAGTCCCTTATTACAGGGGATGTCCCTTATTTTTTCTTCTCTGCACAACAAGATCAGGAGTTTCTCAGTGCTGCAAAAAAGCAGCGAGAAATACCCCTGGTGAATGTAGGGGAGTACTGCTTACCATTATTGATCAAAATGATGACAATAATAATAATAATATTGGGAGGACACGTGCGGGGGTGTTAAGAAAACAGTCCCATTTTTGCGTGGAGTACAACGTTGGCAACCCTAGCTGTGGGTGAACACTTTTCACAAAGCGATCACCCTGTGTTTAACCTAGCAGTCCTAATTCTCAAAGGAAACCTACACAACACTTTCAGAAGATCATCCTGGGAGCTTAAATTCATAACTCTGCTAGACACTAAAAATCATGGCCTGAACAGAGACACTGGATTTATGGTTTATTACAACAATCTGTAACCGACTAACCCCCTCTTTTTGTCCTATGACTTCAGAGGTGTTAGTGGGCCACTTTACCTTGAATGGTCTCTTACAATATGTGCTAACTACTTATACTAAATAATCTGTTCCACCTTGCATTTTGATGTGATCCTAAGAGTACCTTTCCCAGAGCTGAAGAGCAGCTCAGTGTGGCTCAAAAGCTTCTCTTATATCACCAGCAGAAGTTGGTCCAATTAAAGATATTACCTCACCCATATCATCTCTTTATTCTAGGTAACGTCAGCTAGAAAGGTCCCATAGGACCATTCTGCTGTTTGAGGATAGGCCAGAATGCTGTACGCTCCAGCCCCACACTCTCTTCTGTGTATGGCAAGCCCTCTTTCCTTCCTCCTCCTCCCCCATGCTAATGGGGGAAAGGGTAGCTTAAATCCTTATTTGTCTGCTTGATGCGCCTTTAAGTGACTGTGGCATTGCTAGAGCAGTCCAGATGATGTTTAGTTAGAGCCAAAGAGCTGACCCATTATTTTCATTGTACAATCAGAGGAAGCCACAGAATAGTAGCTTAAAATAGTTTGCAGTTCAGGTTTGATTTGAATAACCACTCAAAGATTTGGAAGCTTAGCCAATCATCAACAGTCTAAAAAATTTGGCTGGAAGTCTCAAGGTACCAAGCTTTCTTGCAAGATTATTGTCATGCCTTGTTTCTGGCTTGACTAGAGAACATCCTCTCTGATACTATCTCAGCACTTATGGCTGTGATTCCAGCTAGAAACTTTGGACACATCCTAGCTAAAATTAAAAATAATGTGGGAAAATGTTAACCAAGAATTTCAGAATCTTTAATAAAAAATTTGTTTCTGGTTTGGATCTAGACATGGGCACAAGTTCATTGGCAAGGTGGGGAGAAAGAAGATTCTTATTTCTTCTGGACCGGTTCGCCCATCCCATCTTTGGAAGCTCCCCCTTCAAACTCCTTATGTGAGTCTAGTAAAGCTGTCTGTGGGATAAAAATCTACCCTCCATTGCACCCCAGCAGCCTGAAGACAGGGTGTAACTAAAGGCAAAATTTAGCCTATTCTCCTACCTTTCTTCTCTCCCGCCCCACCCCTTTAATTGAGCCAAGGTGTTGATCATTAACCCCCCAGCCTCCTTCTCCTAAATTTCATACTATTTCCCCAGAGGTCTTTTGGTCCTAAAGCTTTCCAGCTATCTCATAGTTAAAGATGCTAAAACCTGTCTACACGAAGGCCATGTCCACACTACCCGCCGGATCGGCAGGTAGTGATTGATCTATCGGGGATCGATTTATCGTGTCTAGTGTAGACGTGATAAATTGATCCCCGATCGCTCTGCTGTCGACTCCAGAACTCCACCAGGGGGAGAGGCAGAAGCGGAGCTGACAGGGGAGCGGCGGCCGTCGATCCCGTGCCGCAAGGACATGAAGTAAGTGATTCTAAGTCAATTTAAGATACGTCGACTTCAGCTATGCTATTCTCGTAGCTGAAGTTGCATATCTTAAATGTATCCGCCCCCCCCGCCCAGTGTAGACCAGGTCTAAGTGCTAACAGGTTTTGGAGCAGAACTTAAACCACGTGCGCTAACTCCTTTTTAAATCCTTTCTGTCTAGACAAAGTCTAAGAGATCATGTTTTTTGCCATAGTAACTCACAATATTTTGGATTGCAAAAAATGAACGTACATAACTATGTTATTATTCATGCTTTTTTGATCTATTTTATCTATTTCTCTTGCCATGGATCAAATAGTTCAAGTGAAAAAAAAAAGAAAGCTTACATGACTTTCAGTCTTGAAACACTTACTTGAGCAACTAATTAAGTAAAGCCCTTTTTGAAAGAATCGATGGGTTGGTATGGTGTTTTAAAGGTAGACAACCTTGGACAGAGAATTTTTGAGAACTAAACTGTTTGAAATCTTATAAAACAGAAAAACACTTTAAGGTGATTGTCTCTTTCACTGACAGAAGAACATTGGAGTCTGAAAAGTCCACTACAGTGGCAAAAAGAACAGTAGTTCAGAGAGAAAGAGAAACAAAAGCATTAGGGTAGCTAGAGGCATTTCATCACTAAGCCTTTGTCCTGGCAAGCTGTAGAGAAAAACAAGCCACCTCCCCATCATTACAGCCTAGTGATAGAGAGGCAATATTTAGGGCCATATAAAACATACGAGTCCATCAATTTCAATGGTCTTCTTAATCACAATTTCAAAATTGTCTCTTATTAATGTTTGTGGTCCTGATTCTGCAGTTGCCTCTGCTGTCCCCAGATTGCAGCTGGGGTGTAATTAGTGTTATGCAGCAGCGCCCTTCTCCAGGCTTTGTTCCCTCAGGTGTTCACCCAAACATTAGATTTTCCTGAAAATCCTGCTGTTGAAGCTTCCCCATTAAAGAGGGGGAAGTAGCAGCATCACTACCTCATCTCAGGACTCAATTACAGTGTTTGGCCCGTAGAGCTGAGACTGTAGAAGTATGAGCAATAATCAGCCACACACTAAGTCAGGGACATGGCATATGACACCTGCAGGCTGTCCCACCAGTTAACTGGTGGTTGTGATGCTGACATCTCTTCCTCCCTACTGTGATACCAGCATGCTGGTGACTGTCCAGTGCTGAGTCAGAGCTTGATCATTTTATGCTGCCAGACATATTTTCAAAGTAAACAGAACTTTGCCTGGCTCTGCATGTGCACTGCTGGCACACTGTTGCTTTGGCACACAATTAAAGCCTATACTTTTGCACTCAGTTAGTCCTGGACAAGGGACAGTGCACAAGTACTGCACAGGTAAGTGATGCGAACACACAAATTATGACCTCATTTTAAAAAATTGATTTTCAGTATTATAATGGATCAAATATTCCATAGATTTCCTGTCAAATCTAAGGATGTAATTCCACAGAATAGTAAACATTTTTTCATGAATTTCCATTGTACCTTGAGATGCTCCAGGAAATGATAAAAATCAGGTACAGAAAAAAATCTAGAGAAGAACAGGGAAATTGACCATACTAGTGTAGTAGGACCAGACTCTCAGGCATGAAGGAGAACCTTACAGTCTTTCACAAATGAAGGTAAAAAATATATATATATATCATTGAGATGAGACATATTATAACGCAGTGTAGGATAGCTAAATAGAATACTCCACACCTCAGAGACTAATAATGAGAGCATGAGAAAGCTGGGGATATTGTTACTACTGCATTTGAAAATGTATGTTGATGGGAAATGAAAATTTCTCTCAGCAAAATAATTTAATATTGTTTTATATAAGATCACATGCGGCAGGAGGAAGGTGACACATTCTGAGTTTTGAAAAAGTGTCATCTGTTTCATGGTGGCAATGCCAATATGAATGTAGCGTTGTATATATTTTACCAACTGATCATGCTTTTCTTATTCACCTAAAGAATAGCAATCTTTATCAAAGACACGGATAGGTAAATTAGCTCTAGCAAAAAATGCATTTGAAGAATGACCTTTAGCCATCTCCAAAAGAGGCTGAATCTTTCCTTTTGGAATTGGGCACAAAAATAGTCTCACCCTAGTGTTGTAGGGCTTTACAAGGAGGTTGGATGGCCCATTCTGGGGTATAGGCTAAAGCTCAGGTTCTGCTTTCACTTGGGCTGGCAATCCACACACTTTGCAGAGAGGACACAAGCTAAACCACTGAAGTGCAGATAGTCCTCCAGTGCCGTCCCACAATTTCTCCCGTGTTCCCACAAGGACAGACAAGTTCTTCACTAGTAAAGAATCACAATGTGTCTCATTTTATTGTTCCACTAAGTACCCTGGGATATGCCCCCAGAAGTCCTAGGACAACTGTCACCTTTAGTGGTGCCTTCTCCTGGCCATCCTGGGATCAGCTCTGGCCAGGCATCGCACCTACCTCTTGGGGTCTCTCTCCTATTGTCCTCTCACCCTGTGGATCCCTCTCACTCCAGGAACCACAGCCTCTTCTTTAGGACTTAGCCCTCCGACTGGGTCACCATACACTTTCCCCTTCTGGGGGTGATGAAACAAAGTCTTTCCTCAACAAACCATCCCAGGCAGTCTGCTGTCCTCTGCCTGGCCTGGGTGACATACACAGTGGCTGGAATGGGACCCCAGAGCAGCCTTCTACTCTGGGTTCCAGCTCAGGGATCCTCCAATCAGCAGCCAAGGCCTGCACTATCCTATCTTGCTGCTTTTCTGTCTTCTCTGACCTTCCTGGCTTCCCACCTCTCTGGGTTCACCAGCTTCCCAACTCCCTCCTCTGAGGGAGTGACTGCAGCCTACTTCCCTGTAGCCCCCTTCTGTTACCAGCCTCACAGCTCAAACAGGCACTGTCTATTTCTGCCCAGCTGAGCCTCTTCTATCAATTCCCTGGCTCCTCCTCCAGGTGCAGCCTCTGGAGTTAATTGGCCAACCTGGCCTTCTTAACCCCTTCCAGTCCTCTGCGTGTTGGACACCTCATCAGAGCCACATTCAAGTGAGTGCAGCATTAGTGTGGATGCAAATGAGTGGATGCACTGGAATCTGGCTTTGCAGTGTGGCAAGTCAAGGGACAATCACCAAAATTAACTCTGCAGTGATGACATACGCAAAAGAGAAATTTGGAACCAAACATAAATTAAGATAAAACACTCTCGAGTAAACAATAGATAAAAGTTATTGCTCTAATAGTCTGGCATTAACTGGATTCTTTACAGCCAATTTTTTTTTATTTGAGTTCAGTGAGAAAGTGATTGTGATTTTTAATTGGATTACATCTCCTCATGCAAACTCACATATAACACTGATGGGCATATTTGAAGTGCTGTAGTCCTTATGTACAGGAAACTCTCCCTGTGAATTGCTGACCATATAGCAGTGCTAGAACTCATTGTTAAACGATTCCACAGTGCCAGAGGTGCGTAAATGGGCATCAGTGTAAAATGGCAATACAGGTTTTTTTGGAACTCGAGTATCTTTACTGATATGAGTGGTCCCAATGACCTGGGCCAACACATGTGATCAAAGTCACTCAGAGGCCTAAATGTTTATAGAATCTGGTCCCTCAGATCATCTTCCTTTTGTTTCTGTGATCTTTATTAATAAGACGAATTTAAGCAAAAGTGAGATATGTGAATTTAACTATTCATCCAGTCTTCTCTATGGTTCATTCAGTTCATTGGTATAAAACCACTGTAACCAGGATTCAGTGCCCAACCCACCTGATAAACATCTATAAATCCTGCGAGAGAGTCCTGGGGAGGATTACAGCACAGCCCCTCCTCCAACAGTTTGGAATAGCGCCCACAGTACCACTTGCACTATTGGTATTGGGCCCAGGGTAAACATGGATCCCATGGCCCCTTCCCAGGCCTGCTCTGGCTACCACCCTCACTATCCTTCACACAGACTCAGTGCAGAGACCTTTTTATACTACCACAGCTGTTCCATTCACATTCCCAGGGAGGGGTTCAAGTGGTCTTTTACTGCCCGCTTTACCACCAGTAATTTTGTCTCTACGGTGAGAGGATGTGAAAAGTGACAGATACTTGATTTCCCCCATTTATCCCCCAAGTGCTGCTGTATAAATAGCCTCTATAAAACAAAACATTTTTGTTTTCCATTTTCAACATTTAAAAAAATGTGTAAAATTTGCAAAGTTGATGAAATTGGGTAAAAAAATATAATAAATTATACCAAAGTGGCAGTGTAACTGAAAAATGTTCTCAAACAAAAACCAAGGGATTTACACAGCTCTGGTTATTTGTACTTTCCTCACCCTAATCCCACTGTTTTTGTTTGTTTGTTTGTTACCTTGACATCTGTTTTCCCATTTAGGCAAGTTTGCATGCTCCATTTCCACGTGCCAACACAAAAGTTTGGGTACACTTCTAAATCTAAGAATCAGATCACGATGTCTTGGGATTCAGCGCAGGCAGAATTTTTCACAAGTGATGAAACAACCAACTGCTGTTGAAGTCAATAAGAACTGCAGGTGCTCAGCATGTCTGAAAAATCAGTCCATTAATATAAATGAGAGCTAGTAATGTCCTTAGCTGAGGGATCTGTCCTGGAAGTTGCTGAGCACTTCTGTGAAGTCAGTGGGAACTTAAGGGCTCTGAGCATGTCACAAGAATGCTCAACACATTACAGGAATATGTTCTGAAGGAACAATCATGCCACAGAATTTGTACTACACTCTATAGGCTTCAAATAGACTAAAACTTTTAGTATTAGTGGCTAGTTGGTGACAGTTATATTTTATAGTTGCTTGACCTTCTTTATAAAATTATAAAAATATCCCTTTTCTCTCATCTGTCAGATCTTTAAAAAATACTGCTTCTTGATGCTGTTACCTACTAAGTATGAACTAAAACCTTTCCCCCCCATTTTCTGACAATTGGATCTTATTAGAAAGGTCACAGATTGTTTCATCATTATCTTTCATATAAATGTACTGACATTTCACTTTTTCCCATTCTATATTTTTAGACAATAATTGATTCCAATATTTTCCTCACACATTATCTTAAAACCAATTCTCTATAGGTTAATCTTTTGTTGTGCAACTACTTTACACACAATGGCATTGAAATTCCATGCTCCCCCCTCCCTTTTAAAAAAAAAACAACCTTGTTTTTATCATCTCTAGTTTGATTTTTGAACTCTGTCTGATCTTATTGGTTTCTTATTAAATGAGAGAGAATCAGTCCTAACAAGCTCCACAGAAACTGTCCCTCCCTTTTAATCAGTCATCATTTCTTATTACAATCAGTGTCGGTGTAATTGAAATTCTTTATCAGCAACTGCTGTATATACTTGAGCACTTCCTGATATACTTTCAGCTCTACAGTAGTTCCTGCTGATGATTTTTTAAACCAACCTTTAATTTCAATTCAACTGTCTAAGCTTTGGTAACCATATTTTACATGCATAGGTGTGGGGAAACTTGTATTGAAGTCAATGGGAACTTTACTGCAGTACAGAGTTGGGAATGGATCTATCTAGCTCATGTCTAAAGGTATCCCCGACATTTGACTTCTAAAAGAAATAGAAAAATAAAATTATTTAAAACTGCGGTGTCACATCTTAGGTGTGTGCTTAAGGATCTGGCTGAATAGGGGCCTTATTGAACACTTGCTAATTTATATTTTCCTCTTGATTATTTTCCCCTGTCTTTTATATTCCTTTGATTTGGGGGTATCTGCATGTCATTGTATAGGAAAGGTTTGTTTTTTTTCATCTGCAGTAATGATGGTGTAAATTAACAGGTGTTGATTTCTTGTTTGTAGGTACTCTGGAGATATATGTTATACATAAAAACACCACTTTATTTAAATACAAAGGTAATTTGTTTGTTCTTTGTTTTTGCTTTTGGTTGCAACCTACCTAATGACTGAAGATAATTGTAGTAAACTCCCACCTGATCACTCCAAATTGACTGAATGAAAGCTAACTACAGGTGAATGTCTATGTGAGTAATACCTGGAATATGTAAAAGGTCAAGAGGCAGTGTTATCTATATAATAAGATTCCAGGATTGCCACTCTATTTGTGTATCAATCTGAAGCCTAGAATGTCCACTGAAGCAATGGAAACAGGTACAAGCACAGTTAAGAGCTCTTTTTCTTCAAAATGTCACCAGATTCAATCATTACTGGGATTCACTGTCTTTTACCATCCATTTTTTAAGTTTTCAGTCATTGTGACTTTACGAATTACACCCCTGCCATGTAAGCTACAGTAAGGCATGTAACTGTGCCATGAAAAAAAGAGGGCTAGACCATTGTGATGTCAGAGGTTATTCAACCAGTGACCACCCTTACTCGACAGCTAATTTGCATTAATCATTGTTTTTTTGAGGAAGATAGCACAGATGGTGGATCTCTTGGCCCAACTGCCCCAGCTGCTCTCTTAAAAGACCTGGACCTGTGAAGCTCCATTAGCTATTAGATGAATTCTGAGTTTGGATTGGACCCACATGCCAGGTAGGATATGGGACTGGTGCAAGGGCTGCTATAGAATTATATTAAAATTGAGGCCTGAAAGAAAGATGTCATTTGTTTAGAGAATCCTCACTCAGTTATTTTCCATAGTTGCATTTTATTTAAATTTATTACAATATATTCTTCAACATGTTTTTCAGTGTGAGCCCATATGTAACCCTAACTGGAAAGTTCTAATTACAATAGTAACAAGACATAATAGTTTGAAGGAGAGTGTCAGAGGAACCAGATTGGACTCATCTGGCACACTGCCCTCCCTTGGCAGGGAGGGAGTGACAAGAGCCACATAATAAAAGTTTTAAGAAGGTAGGTGTTTTTTGGAGGGTAGGGAAGGGGAAGGTTTCAAAGCCAAAAAAAGGACTTCACCTAGGGCAACATGGAGCCATCAACTCTAAGTCTGATACGGAAAGCCTAATATAACAAGGTGGGTTTTTTGCTGAGTGGGAGAGAGGAGCTTCTGTGCAACTAAGATTTCTATGTTTTTTAAAAATAGAAAATCAGTCAAATCAAGCTACAAGAAGTCCAAACAAATATCTACTTCTGCGCATAGCCCTAATATCTGGATTTGTAAAAGTAAATATATATCTATAATTTTTTACTCTTATCAGGTCATCTTCATTTGAAGTAGGCACAGGCCCATTTCTACCTTCAGTTAAACCTCATGTTCATTTCACATTTCATAATTAATATATTAATTAAAACATATTACTGCTGCTTTTATTTTCCATCGAGGGCTTAGATGCCATTTCCTTCTAATGAAAGTTAACTCAATCCTATTGAAGTAACATTTCATGCTAATGCTTAGACTGACCTAAACCTTTTGGATCAAATGCCCATTCTTCCCTTGGATATCTTTAACTCTGCAGATTCTCAGTCACATTCTTGGAATTCTCCCAAACTATGTAGGCTGAGACCTTTTGATTTAGCCGCTACAGTAATTAGTTTCTTTTCTTTCAAAACACACCATATCATCCAACACATCAGAACCTACACTAATACTAGTTTATTAATAAACATTGTCATTTATTTGCATTTTGGAACTTTGGTAAAAGATACTTTACCCTTTGTTATTCTGTTCATGGTCCTGATAATTTCTACATTGTCCTTTTTAATTGCTTGCAAGTTCATAATTCTTTTTCTACATAATAATCTTACATTTGTATAGCATTCATTATACTGAAGGATCCAAAAGCATTTTAAAAACTGTGAGCTAAACTCTGACCTCAGTTTTTCACAAGCAATCCCACTGATTTCAATGAGTTTGCAGAAGAATAAGTGAGGATAGAAATTGGCTCACTGTATCAATTACAATCAACAAACTTAGTGGAGCTCACACAACAGAATTAATGAAACTTTTTTCTTGTGATTTCAACTAATTTGTTTTTCCCCTCAGGGAAAAACATATTTTAATCAGTGTGTTGTCACCAGCTAAAGGGAAGCCTGTACTGTGTACAATATTAGGGATAGAAGATTCCTGCTTCCCTGAAAATATAAGCTTTGTAATTGTTTATTAAAAGTTTTATCTTGGGCCATATTCCACAGTCTTCCTATATTAGTATTTCACTCTGCCTGATTTCTGTTCCATTTTCACCCTACTTCTCATTATCTTATTTTCTATCCGCCCCCTTCCAACTTTTCATTTTTCAGAGTGTCTCCCAAGCTGCAAGTAATAAACCCAGCAACTCTAGAGTTCCAATTAAAATTAGGAACCCACAGTGAACTGGGTTCAAAATTATATATAACAAGTTCAACCAACCATAATATAGGTCTACGAGGAGAAGAGCAAGTTTTACGGTCAGAATTAAGACAACTGGTAACTTTCAGCCAAAATAAAATGCTTCCCTCTATACTTTAAAGCACATGGTCAAACTCTAGACCTGGCTTTCTGTATTTTAGTTCTTGAATGCTATGCCAACTATACAGCCACACAAAAAAGTGTGTTAAAAATGAGGATATAATCATGTAGTAAAGAAGAGATGAGCATCCAAATTACAGATTTTGAACTTTTCTTTTAAAAGTGAAGTTTTTAGGAGTCAGAGAAACACACTAGAACAAAAAATTAATTATCTAGATTTCTGTACAGAGGTGACTGGTTAGAAAAAAATCTCAGGTCTCTGTCTCTAAGGATTTCCCAGTACAGGTACTTACAATTTAAAATATTTCTATTTAAATATATGGTCAGATTTTCAAAGAACTGTATGTAGCTTCCATTTGTTAATGCACAGTTTTGCATGTGCAATATGTGCATTCATATTTTTTACTTTCTGTCACTTGCACAAAGAGGTGATAGTGCTAAACACCAAGCAGGTAAGTGTTGTGCGTGCAAGAATGGAGCCACATTTTGAAAGTTTGAACTGTGAAGTCCAAAAATCACATAGGTAAAACATGAAATAATGATGCTTCAAAGTAATGAATTTGTCCTTAAATTTTAAGATTGCCTTATGTTTCTCAACTTAAATGGTAATGTACCAGAAGATTCAATATATTTTAAACTCAACAGCAGAGCAGCAAACCTGTTCAGTAAAACAGAGTTATCTTACTATTTGTCTGTTATTTATAAATATTATGCTGACTTTTAGAAATAAGTTTCAGAGTGGTAGCTATGTTAGTCTGTATCAGCAAAAACAATGAAGAGTCCTTGTGGCATCTTAGAGACTAACAAATTTATTTGGGCATAAGCTTTCATGGGCTAAAACCCACTTCATCAGTTGCATGGAGTGGAACATACAGTAGGGAGCTATAAATATACAACATATGAAAAGATGGGAGTTGCCTTACCAAGTGGGAGGTCAGTGCTAATGAGCCAATTCAACTAAGGTCGAAGTAGTTTATTCTCAACAGTTGAAAATCTGACCCCCCCCACACACACTTGGTAAGGCAACTCCTATCTTTTCATATGCTATGTATTTATACCTTCCTACTGTATGTTCCACTCCATGCATCTGATGAAGTGGGTTTTAGCCCACGAAAGCTTATGCCCAAATAAATCTGTTAGTCTCTAAGATGCCACAAGGACACCTCGGGTTTTTTTAGAAATAAGGTCTTCCATGATTTTCGCCAATAAGGGCCCAATCTTATTAGGTGTGGAGCATTAATGGATGTTGGAGATGCTTCGTGTAATGTCTTGAAATCTTGGAAATTTGGGTTTGATAAACATTTTTTCAAAGATTTAACTCCTGTACATCCAGATAAGCAGATCTGGAAAGGGCTATCTGCAATAGTACTGCCTGATGACTAGCCCAAGGGTTCTAGAGATCTGCCACATAGGCTTCAAAGAGCAGCTGCCATCTTCTATACCTGGTGATATGAAAAGCTCAGGGAGAAGTAGCTCTGATCTCTCCTATAACGGGAGTCCTTACTTTGGAGTTACAGGTCCACTGTGCATGGGTGAGTTGGATCATTGCATCTCTGTGAGTCAGAATCCAAAGTAAGCACTCAGCTCCTCTTGCCATGCAGGTATTCTTGCAATATTTCTGGCCTATCTCTGTAAACAGGAATTATCAAGAAGCACAAATTGAGATTTTTAGTCCAATTTTATTTCAAACAGATTTGAAAAGGTTGAGCAATGTGAGAATAAGCATCCTAATTTATGAGTACCTATCTGAACTGAATTTCTTCTGAGGTTGGCTCAACATTGACCATACTCTTCTCATTTTACCCTGGGTTTGATATCTCCATACCTCAGCTATATCAATTTTACTTCCAAGAGTTCATTTCTTTAAGACACTTCTCCTAGCATGTGGCAAATAACACTCCTGCAGTTCATAATTTTAGAGGTCAAGCGATCTGTATTTTTTTTATCCAATTAAAATAGGAGCAAGGAAATTTTTCTAACGATGGACTCTCTCTTCTGTAAGCGTTGTGAGTAATTAATTGTTAAATCAATGCCTTATTCATTTTTGAATATTTCAATATTCTGATGTTTTCCAGGAAAGATCTTCAGCATTGACTCACATGAGGAACTAATGCTGCCTTTGAGTACACAGCTGCTGTTCATCTGGGCAACGATGTTTCTGTTGCTCAGAGGAAAGCTTCCACAGATCTTCAGCTGTGAAAAATCTTGAGGGGCCTCACATGCCAAAGAGAGAAAAATGTAATTGTATTTCACATGAGACTGAAGTGCTAGTGTAAAAAGGTCACAGCACACTGTCATTCTCAGATGCTGAAGCCTGGAAGGTGAATCCTCTGTAGAAATAGATAGATGGCTGTCCCCTAGAACAATCAGAGAAGTATATGAGAGATCACAATGACTACAGGAAGGATCTCAGAGGCAAAGTATGGAAAAAGCTGGAAGAACTTAATTATCGTCTGCCATCACTAAAGAGGACTTAGAAACCTCTACGGCAAACAACAGTAAAGACAGCCCAAACACAGATGTCCAAGCCACTCATTAATTTTTTTTGTGCAGTGACATGTGCCAAATTATTTCTCTCTTAGGGCAGTCTACCATGCATATTTTAGTAGGGCATGTAATTGATTGAAATTATGTATGAGTTTCCTATAGTCTCTCAAAGCATATGAGAGAGTTTTGCTATATTTCAGCCAACTATTAAGATGATAAACTCTTTTACTACCTTCCCTTTGCCCTCCCATACATCTTAACAGAATCTTCCCCTCTAAAACTGGAAATATTAAAAGCAAACCTGCTATGAAAACACTTAGCTGACTGTTTTCAACTCTGGATACCTGTTATTTCCCCCTAGATGGAGGGACGCCCTGGTTCTCAAGGTTCCTTAGATACAATGAGACCCTCAGACTATGGCACCAATTCAGTCTGCTTTCCAGTCAAAAACCCTTTTACAGTTTATATATCAGTCCCTGCATTATGCTGAGCTGCAATATGCAAGCTGAGACTGGAACTGGAATTGTTTAGTCTTTTATACTAGAAAATGCACTAGAATACTTTTTAGTGTGCCTGGAGCAATGTTAGTTGATAAGTTAGTGTGAAGATGAGAAGGACAGTGAAATGCTGTAGATAGAATTGATAAGGCTTAATCTCAGAATTATATTTTAATTTAAATAATCAACCAGTTTGGATCTTTGCGGGGAACCCAAGAGGAGTTTTTTCGGGTATCTACCTTCTAAACAAGCTCCTCTCAAGTATGGAAGTGTGCAGAAGGGTCAAGGAGAAGTACAGGAAGAAGACAATCCCAGCTCAGAGAAAGCAACAAAAAACTCTGCTGCAATATTTCAGTGCTGGAACAGTCTATTTCTCCACATACCTCTCAAGTGTTTCACGTTGTGTAGACATCCGGCATCTGGCCCAGAGTTTTAAAGCTGTCTTGCAGTTCCACATTCCTATTGCAAAGTCACAGCACCAGACTGTTGTTGTGGGGGGTTACTTCACCTCCTCCACATCGGTTGCTATTATTCCCAGCTACGTGGTGGCCTAATCTAGTGCACAGTGTCTAGGAGGGGGGAATAACTAACTAATAACCCCGTTTCAAGCAGGAATCTAGGATGGTACATCGCAAGCTTACACAATCCCAGCTGGATCATTTGGGAAAGGTTTGCATTTCATGCACACTGCACTGATTGGCAGCTGGCAGTGGTGCGCTCCCAGCACAGATTGCTCAGCAGCAGCTGTGGAGGCCAAAGGCTAGAGGCTGCTGCAGTAGCAACACAATGAAAGGTATCTCTGTATTCACTCCTAATGATTCCCATTCCCTTTCTGCAGTCGCTTGTTCCTTGGGCTTCAGTAAACGGATATAAAAGGAATAAGATGTCTCACCCCCCCTACTTCCACCTCAGCTATGCATGAATAACTGTGCATGATAAAATAAGCATTAGAGCAAATGGACTCTATTTTATTGCAAATAGTGGCTTTCAACATAAAGTATGGTTTTATTACCCAGAACCATTGCTTCGTTTCATTCTGATTAAGTTCTAGGCTATTTGCATCCTTGTACTTTTTTCTTAAATAAAAGTGAGTTCAATAAAAATATCGGATGTCCCACATTTCAAGCTGTGTGCCCCTCATTTTGAGGGTCACCATCCTACATACCAGTCTCCAGGGGTTGAGAGGTAAGATTCTCCACTAAAGGGATATTCTGTCCCTCAGGTTCCCCTTGGAGGGCAATGTAGTTACTGTTACCTCCATTTCTGAGGGCCAGGATAAATAGGGAATATAGATACCTATCCCCAATACTGTAAAACTGTGAATTTTGTAGGCCTCTGTCATAACCTCCAGACTTCCAGTCCACACTGAATTGGCCGTTTGCACAAAAGTGTGCCTCTCATAACACCAGTGCCCTGGCCCTCTTTGGGGTCATGCAGGTTTCAGGGTTAAGAGCAGGACAATTCACACCGCTTGGATCAATAGTTTCAAAATGTCAGCAACTCAGGCAAATGCCACAAAGTCAGTTACACTCAGGTAATGTTTTTAAGCTTTTCTTCACATCCAAGGGGATTAGAAACAAATTATTTAAAAAATTTATTCTGACCTCATCAAGTGACTCCAGGTTCTGGGGCCTATAGTCTCTATGCCTTAACCCTGTCCTGCCTCTGTCAATAACAATATTAAATGAAGATTTGCAAGGACCTACAAGACTGGTAAAGCTAATGGAGATCCCTTACACAGGAGTATTGGTGTAAGTAGCAAACAACATACCAAGTTGAAAATCACAGTATGTCCTTGAGATTTTAATCATGAAAAAATTTAAAAAATGTAAAGTTCCCCACGGCAACCTGAAATCTACCTTCTCTCTCTCTTGTGCACGTACACTGCAATAGGTTATTTCACTAACTCTGTCTACGTACATTTAGTAATCACACAAAGATCTACATAAGTGTTTCCAAGGTTACTGAAAAATTCAATGTTTCATTTGTATTGTATTGCTCAGTAGTATGTATTTGCTGAGCACGTACAAGAACGAATACCTGCAAATTCGGGCATGTCTTTCTGAAATTAGGGCAACGAGTGAACTATCTGGTCTCAGATGCTATTTTAAAAATGTCCATTATTTTATTTAAGCCATTTTCCTCCTCCCCTCCCCACCCCATGGCAAAAGCATTTATCATTATTCACTATTATTTGTCCGTGTATGCCAAATTTTAAGTTTTAACTCAGTCATTTGAACTCCATGAGTGCAAATTAGGATCCCGGAGAATTTTCTTATGAGTTGAAAAATTGTTTTGTAATTCCTATTCATAAAACATGAATATTTAAAATTGATCATATAAGAAAATGTTATTTCTGGGCTTAAACAATATGCAATTTTTTAATATATATCCAATCATACATATATACACGCATACAATTTCTCTGTTATTGCAAAAACCTTGTCTCGGGCCTTGACAAATGCAATTTTGCCCCACTCATATCCATTCAGAACGCTTCTACAAAGATCATTTTCCTAGCCTGTCACTCTGACTATATCACCCCTTTTTTTGAATCCCTCCAGGTCTCCCCCTTCTCTATCACTTCAAACATAAGCTGCTTGCTATCATCTCTCATTTGCTATAGAGCTGTCAATGCTTCCCTTGATTGGACCACGATGCCAGTCCGCATTGCCAGTCCGCATTGCCCACAGTGTTTTTGTTCTGTGTTTGTACAGTGCCTAGCACAATTGGGTCCTGGTCTATAACTAGGGCCCCTAAGCATTACAGTAATAGTAATAATATCTATTTGTATAAGTTAAGTGACGGAAAATATCATTTTAGAATGGAAATGTCCTCTCAGACTTAACAGCAGAATAGCTTTCTTACTGTGTGTATATAATACTAAACTAAACTCTGTACAGATGGATTTTGACACCGGTATGACACCTGTGTATGTCACAGAATAAAATAGATATAGACTGACTCATCACCTCTGTGGAGGCAATTCTTGCATAATATAGAAGTCTCAGATGGGAAATGGAGGATGGAGAAATGAAAAATATTAATTAGGAATGCATGAGTTGCCATACCGGATCAGACTGGTGTACTTCTCCAGTATTCTGCCTCTAGCAGTGGCCAGCACTAACTACTTTAAAGAAAACTGTAAGAAAACCTTCAACAGGCAGTTATGGTGTCATCTGCCCACAGGGGAAAAAAATTTCTAACCTTTCTTTGTTAGAGGTTTGCTTTTGGCCAGAAGCATAAAACTTTTTATCCCTTCTAAAAAGTTCAAGGGCCAGATCATCTGCTGGTGCAAATGAGCCAGTCTATACAAACGGAGGTTCAGACCTTATTTAAAAATCCATACCATTATAACTATGGATATTCTTCTTATCCATATAAAAACCAAATCCCTCTCTGAATCCTGCTAAGCTCTTGGGGTCAACGATATCTTCTGGCAATGCATGACTACTTCTTATCATATTTTCGGATAATCAGTAATATGTCACACTTATATAACTCTCCCTTCATTTAAGTATCTCAAAGTATTTTACAATTTAAAAAAAAAATCACAATAACTTCATGAGGTACTAGAGATATTACAATGTATGCTAAGGCTAGCGTGTATGTATACCACTCCCTTCTACTGAAGAGATTAAGAACTAATCAGTTCTAAGTAATAGAGTTTATAAAACTTAGAGATTTTTCTTTTCTCAAATGGGTAGGATCTGTGCTTTTGGAGCAGGAAATATGGATCCCATCCCCGCTGTCACTTGGAAATTCCAAATGGCTGGGATGTGCAGCAAAGTAACAACAGCGATGTTCTGGCTGACGACAAACCTCTTCATTGAAGGAATTTCTATCACTTTTTGTTGTATTACTCTTTCTAACTGTCTCAGACAGATCATCGCGTCATTAGGACAGTGGCCAGAAACCTTCAAGCACCCTAGCAATAAGACAGAGCAATAATCCTGATTTGATTGTAATGATTTATGGATGCCAACATATTCGAAAGCCTGCTAATGAACACCATCACCCCACCCACAAAATGAAGAGCTGAGGACCTGGTGAGTCATTGCCATTCTACACAGACCTCGGTCATTGATATGCGGAACCTCAAGCATCCCCTTCATCTGCATCACCCATACAGATCTCCTTGGTTTTCTGATGCCCGGAGACAGATGAAGAGAGGGGGCAGAAACTTGAGTAATGACGGAGGAAAACAAAGACTGATTCAGGAGGAAACAAAACTAATTTCTCAAAGCCTATGTTGAGGCTGTATTACAGCCCAAGAGAACCCTCCTATAAGCCTTCAATGAGGATGCCAATTCCTGACCCAAGGAGTAATCCAGGGTGGCAAACCACTTTGTATATCCTGAGCAGGTATAACCTGAATCAGAGCTGAGTACCAAGTGCTATGAAGAACTATCATTCCACTCCTCAGAAAAGAACAGCATGGATCCACGCAGCATGGACCCATCAACCAACAACGAACAGCCCCCCTGCATTCCCGAAGTTCTAAACATTAACTCATGAAGAAGTTCTGAGCACCGCAAAGGAATCTTGTGAATCCAACCCATGCCCTTTCTGGCTTGTGAAAAAGTCATGAACAACCAGTGCCACTCCTGACTGAAATAACCAACACCTCATTCAGGGAAGCAATCTTTCCTTCCTCTTTCAAACACACAGTAATCTGACCAATACTGAAGAACACCCTCCTGGATACTTTATTCGTAGCTAGCTATTGC
Organism: Natator depressus; assembly: GCF_965152275.1. Taxonomy (NCBI): domain Eukaryota; kingdom Metazoa; phylum Chordata; order Testudines; family Cheloniidae; genus Natator; species Natator depressus. The sequence continues at coordinate 105,782,629 of NC_134238.1, forward strand.
CCAATGTCAAACCAGTCATTTCTGAGCAACCTCATAGAGGAGCTTACAAAAGGCCAAATACAAGCTCATCTAACTGGTGTTAACATTTCTAGACCCACACAGTCTGGATTCAAGCCAGGACATGGAACTTAAATTGTCTTAGTAGCATGGATGGATGATCTCTTCCTGTCAATGGATCCATTCTCATCCTTCTGGACATTTCTGCAGCATTCAACACTGTTGATCATGAGATTCTGCTATCTCACCTGAGGAGGCAAGGTTCCAAGGTAATGATATAAAGTACGTCCCGGAGGGACATACCCAGTGATTAGTGATGGCAAACTGCACCTCCACCACTAGACTCTCACTAGTTCCATAAGGATCAATTCTCCTTCCAGTCCTTTTCTACATCTACATGTAGCCAGTAGGTGAACTGGTCAGACAACATGGACTCAAGGGCCAGCAATATGCAGATGACACACAGCTCTTCCTATCCTTCACCATATACAACCACACTACTACTAGGAAGTTGGCCCGGTGCATGGAACAGATCAGCTCTTGGATGAACAAGAGCTGGCTGAACCTAAACCCAAGCAAGACAGAGGTGATGATAGTGGGCAAAGGAAAGTACTTTAAAGAGCTTGCAGCCATGGTAAGTCTCCACGGGTTGAAGATACACACCCATAATGGGTCAGTCTAGTCCACAGTCTAGGAGTGTTCTTCGATTCCTCGCTGACGCTGATCTCTCACATAACAGCATCTACGAACATCAATCTCTACCATCTCTGCTTATCTACAAAACTGACTCAGCCTGGGGAATGAAGATCTTGCTTCAGTAATTCTTGCCTTCATCATCTCTTGATTGGATTACAGCAATGCAACATTCCTATGTGCTAAAGGCTTCATTCCCAGGTAACACCAACTAATTCCCCAGCAACACAGGCTACTGAAAACACATCAAACCAACATTCAGATACTACAGTGATGAGCAACATATAAAAATCTCTACAGAACAATAGTATTGGTATCCCCAACAACCTTCATAGGTTTGTGGATGTTGTCAATTCATTTTAGACATATTTATTGTCTTCAAGACAGCACAGGGCAGATGGATTCAGTCCTTAGGCGCTGGATCATAACTTGCCCTTCTCAAACTGTGAGACCTCGAATGGTACATATAGTGATTACTGATTCTGTGGTGCCACTATGGTACAGGGTGAAAATCTACAATTCAAACATTTAACGGGGATTGCATGGAAAGAGTGTCATTATGTCAAATCACAGCATCCAGACATATAAGTTACTGGCTATGGGACAGTGATAATATACCTACAATTCTTTAAAATGATCCAGTGTTATAAGAGCCACTGCATAGGCTGCTTTTAAAGAAATGGATCAGTTTGACCTTACAAAGTCTCTGGCTTTCAAACACACTGCTTTGGGAAGTCTATAGCAGCTACCATTCCAAACACAAGCCCAAGGCTCATACACTCATAGACTTTAAGGCCAGAAGGGATGATCATGATTATCTAGTCTGACCTCCTGCATATGGTAGGCACAGAACCTCACCCACCCACTCCTGTAATAGAACCATAACCTCTGGCTGCGTTACTGAAGTCTTCAAATCATGTTTTAAGGATTTCAAGTTCCAGAGAATGCACCATTTACACTATATAAACCTGCAAGTGACTTGTGCCCTGTGTTACAGAGGAAGGTGAAAATCCCTCAGGGTCTCTGCTACTTGACCCAGGGAAAAATTCTTTCCCAATCCCTCACAGGACAATCAGTTAGACCCTGAGCACGGGCAAGACCCACCAGCTAGACACCTGGGAAAGAATTCTCTGCAGTAACACAGGGGCCTGCCCATCTAGTGTCCCATTACTGGCTGTTGGAGATGTTTGCTGCTAGCACTCGCAGATAGGCTAAATGCCATTGCAGGCAGTCTCATCATACCATCCCCTCCATAAACTTGTCAAGCTCAGTCTTGAAGCCAGTAAGGCTGCTGTGGACTGTCTGCTTGTTCAAATACTAAAGACTCTATATTTGGCCATCCCCCTCATCTCTCTCACTCTGACTAATGAAGATAAATTGAATAATAATGTACATGTAACCAACCTACACTCTATATTAAGTCTGCCAACATTTTCTGTGTAATACTCTGTCTCCTCATCATCTCTCTGTTAGTGGGAGAGTGCATAGATATATTATTTGCACTTCATCACTTATTTCTATGGGCCACATCCTCCACTTTATCCACTGCTCATTTAGCTCACTGTGAATTTTGCCAGAATGAGAACTGCAGGATTTAGACCCACCTTTGTGAGGAGTGTCTCTCATGATTGTTCTCTGCCTACAATACTCACTGCAGTTAACTCATGCTTTCTTTTTAAGTGAAGGCCAAATCTTGATCTGATTAAAGTAATTGGCAAAACTCCTACTGACTTCAAGTGGGACTAGGATTGGCCTCTGAAGTAGTAACTGCCAAATAATACCCACATGTGAAGCAACAGGCATCTGTTCTTGTTTTTTACCTTTGCACTACAACCAGGTTAGTATGCTTAAAGTTAATGACAGTTTAGGTTAATTACTTGATTACAGACTAGAACAAATGTTTCATTTTTCTTTGCTGTATAACTGGCAGCAGTTTCTATTCTCCTTTCTCTAGCTTTTCCACACATTAGGTATCCCAGAGCAATTGACACTAATTTAGTGAATGTTAATGCTGCTTTCCTATGAAACCTTAGCAATGCTAAGCTGAAAAAGATGCAACTAACAAGACATTGTAGTTTTGGACAACAGGAAATACTTGTATGGGCAGGGCCTTGCTCTAGGAACCCCAATCACACATGGTGTTGGGAACTTCGTGTAAGGTGTTGAGGATCATCAACTCCCACTGAAGTCAACAGGTCATATGTTATTTCAAACTCAGACGCATAGAATGTGCTCCATATGGGATATGCCTTCAAACTAGTGCCACTTGTTAAACTGTATTTCATGCAGGGAAGACATTACACTGATGTTCTGTGATCAGCATGGTTACCAGTTAAGTACTACATGAAGTTTAGGGTCTTAGTTTTGACCCAAAATGCCTTAGATGATTTTGGTCCCACCTGCCTAAGAGGTTACCCCTCTCCTGTCTGATATCACAGAAGTTAAGATATCTGAGGCACTCAAGACAACGACTCACTGACCCTCTTCCTCATACGATGAGAGAAAGCAGCTGACTGCAAAGCATCCCCACTGAACTCATTTTCTACTTTGGTTAACAAAGCCCACAACTGGGAACCTTAAAGACAAACTGCAAGACTTACCTGTTCTCCCAGTCTTTTCCTGGGATGAGGGAAGAGTGGTGAGTTATGATTAAGGCCACAATAGAGAATTTGGTGTTGGTTTCAAAGAGTTTTCTGAGGATTTATTTTAGCAATTCTATCTTGTTAAAATGTAAGTTCCACTGATGAAGATCTGTTGATATATTTTGCATCTGGACAGGGTAAAAATATGCTCTTAGAAGTTAGAATAGGCCTAGTGGAAATCTAAATAAATAATAAATAAAAGATTAAATGTGGTCAATGGGAGCTGAGGGTGCACAGCATCAGAGCTGAGTGAATAATTCCTAACAAAAATTGATTTGATAAATTTTACCTGCTGCACTCACAGTTGGAGTAGAGCATTTTCCTCCAGTGCACCAGAGGGAAGGATCTAGCTCATAGTGAGTAAAATAATTTACTGCTTAAAGGCCTCTCCGCACAGTGGGATGTCTTAAAATAGGGATGTCCTTAATTTTTGTTCATTTCTCTAAATATTTAAGTCAGATAATTAGCAGGATGTACATTTTCTTCTTTAACATGATATAAAGAATGCTAGTCAGTGTATCTTGACCTGTGCAAGAAATGTGCTCCATGAAGGCTTCATCTCTGGGCATTGCATGGTGGACATTTTTGATTAAAATGTTATTGTTTTTAATTGTAGGTCACAATAAATAAATAAAAGCTACAGAATGAGTTGTACACAGTCTCAAGCCAGGAAAGATCATCTTTTTTAACCTCCCTTATAAAACAATACCACAGAACTAAAGACTTGATGCCAGTTACACATTCACTCTCCTTTTCACAGTTTTCTAGGCTAGAATCCATTACACAAATGATGATCTCAGATGAACCTAATTTCCCCAAATTGGAGCATTCAGACCCAACATCACCACCTCAGAGAGGCCTGCTATTTTTTAAGCCTTTTGTCTGATGACAGGTGACATATGTAGAAATATCTGATTTCAAGTTTTATTTTTCTGTAATGAGCAGAATATCATGAATGTACTGCCACTGCGGCTCATAAGAGGAACTTGAAAGGCTGAACTCCAATAAGAAGGCAAAATGACCTTTCAGTGACCTCTTATGGAAAAATCATATTTAAAACAGTATGTAGGGCATTTTCTTTATGGTCTATTATGAATAAGTCTACCAACTTTTGAGATACTAAACACAAAAGGGTACTTGAACATTTGACATCCAGTAAGATGTATGAACCCTGATGACCAGGTGTCAAGGTTCCTCCCCCACTCTGAACTCTAGGGTACAGATGTGGGGACCTGCATGAAAAACCTCCTAAGCTTATCTTTACCAGCTTAGGTCAAAACTTCCCCAAGGTACAAAATATTCCACCCTTTTGTCCTTGGATTGGCCGCTACCACCACCAAACAAATACTGGTTACTGGGGAAGAGCTGTTTGGACACGTCTTTCCCCCCAAAATACTTCCCAAAACCTTGCACCCCACTTCCTGGACAAGGTTTGGTAAAAAGCCTCACCAATTTGCCTAGGTGACTACAGACCCAGACCCTTGGATCTTAAGAACGATGAACAATCCTCCCAACACTTGCACCCCCCCTTTCCAGGGAAATGTTGGATAAAAAGCCTCACCAATTTGCATAGGTGACCACAGACCCAAACCCTTGGATCTGAGAACAATGAAAAAGCATTCAGTTTTCTTACAAAAAGACTTTTAATAGAAATAGAAGTAAATAGAAATAAAAAGAAAATCCCCCCTGTAAAATCAGGATGGTAAATACCTTACAGGGTAATTAGATTCAAAACATAGAGAACCCCTCTAGGCAAAAACCTTAAGTTACAAAAAAGATACACAGACAGAAATAGTTATTCTATTCAGCACAATTCTTTTCTCAGCCATTTAAAGAAATCATAATCTAACACGTACCTAGCTAGATTACTTACTAAAAGTTCTAAGGCTTCATTCCTGGTCTATCCCCGGCAAAGACAGAATATAGACAGACACACATACCCTTTGTTTCTCTCCCTCGTCCCAGCTTTTGAAAGTATCTTGTCTCCTCATTGGTCATTTTGGTCAGGTGCCAGCGAGGTTACCTTTAGCTTCTTAACCCTTTACAGGTGAGAGGAGATTTCCTCTGGCCAGGAGGGATTTTAAAGGGGTTTACCCTTCCCTTTATATTTATGACACCAGGTCAATTACAATCCTTTTTCTTCCTTCCTGAAATCACAGACCATAAGGAATGGACAAACCAAATTTCAAGATTCTAGCTCAATGGAAACATGAAAAATATTTGTCATTCATTCAGCCACCCTGTTCAACGAGTCTATTATATCAGATATTCTATACAACGACTTAAAATCGAGTTATCACGATGTTCTGGTCTATGATTGAACACTATGATAATGTAGTATTTTTTACAAGGAAAAGCTGATAATGTAACCATAGCAGGCTTTCATACCATGTTAAATTAGCCAAAAATGTTCACTTTACATGCTTCAGTATCTTAACATAGTTAACAAAGCAAAACCCTGTGAGCAGCTATTGTACGACTCTTCCCCTGATACCAGTTATTTTCCATCATTAGGGTGTCCCAGGTTTTATCATTTTTTCTATTGATAACATCCGCTGACTTTTCCAATCCACAGCAATAACGTTTCAAGCACTAGCAACAATAGTAGCAGCAGGGGTTGTGCTGTATTTGATTTTCATTGACATGACTATAGCAGCAATTTGTAATGGAGAACAAAGGATTTAGAGAGTGTGGGGAGGATATAATTGCCAAAAGAACTAGTAGTTTTCTCCACTGCAATCTTTTTTTATCAAATGTACTCAACAATCAAATGTAAATATGAAATTCATTTTCAGTTTTAATTGAGATCTAAATTATTGTCCAACTAGTGCACTTTCTGCAGGGGAGTGTGACTTCTTAAAAATCAACATATTTACCATCTTAAGAGAGATCATTACTTACAAAATGTAAAGACAGATTGCAAATGTGACTAATTTCAGCCTTGAACAGAGATGGGAAAAACCTGCACATTTTCATCCTGATGAAAACAAGATGCTTTTCCTGGTATTTTCAAGTGCCAAGTATCAGCTTTTATCAATTTTTTTTTAATCTCTAAGAAATAATTTTCTTCTGAGGACAAAGTGTTTTAAAAAATCCTGATTATTTTATTCGTTAGAGATGTGCATGAAATATCCCCAACACTGACCTCTCAACATTGGCATTTGGAAAAGCTCACTCTCTCGCAAAGACTCTAGACATGTACTGCAACCATGCACTCGAGATCTGTGAATGTTCCCTAAGTAGATTAAGTAAAGTACATTTTTTAGACAATCTCTTACACAGTCCTGTGTTGCTTGTTGCTACACAGCTTTTGGGCATAAGCCAGTCCAATGTCATTTACAAGGGTTCAGAATAGCAGCCGTGTTAGTCTGTATTCGCAAAAAGAAAAGGAGGACTTGTGACACCTTAGAGACTAATAAATTTATTTGAGCATAAGCTTTCGTGAGCTACAGCTCACTTCATCGGATGCATTCAGTGGAAAATACAGTGGGGAGATTTATATACATAGAGAACATGAAACAATGGGTGTTACCATACACACTGTAATGAGAGTGATCATTTAAGGTGAGCTATTACCAGCAGGAGAGCGGGGGGTGGGAGGGGAACCTTTTGTAGTGATAATCAAGGTGGGTCATTTCCAGCAGTTGACAAGAATGTGTGAGGAACAGCTGCGGGGGGGAGGGGGGAGGAAGGGGAAATAAACATGGGGAAATAGTTTTACTTTGTAAAATGACCCATCCACTCCCAGTCTCTATTGAAGCCTAAGTTAATTGTATCCAGTTTGCAAATTAATTCCAATTCAGCAGTCATGGCAAACCTGGTGGCTGAACTTTGTGACTTTGTCCTCCCCCGTAACTATTTCACATTTGGGGACAACGTATACCTTCAAATCAGCGGCACTGCTATGGGTACCCGCATGGCCCCACGGTATGCCAACATTTTTATGGCTGACTTAGAACAAGGCTTCCTCAGCTCTTGTCCCCTAATGTCCCTACTCTACTTGTGCTACATTGATGACATCTTCATCATCTGGACCCATGGAAAAAAAGCCCTTGAGGAATTCCACCATGATTTCAACAATTTCCATCCCACCATCAACCTCAGCCTGGACCAGTCCACACAAGAGATCCACTTCCTGGACACAGTGGTGCTAATAAGCGATGGTCATATAAACACCACCCTATACCGGAAACCTACTGACCGCTATTCCTACCTACATGCCTCTAGCTTTCATCCAGACCACACCACACGATCCATTGTCTACAGCCAAGCTCTACGATACAACCGCATTTGCTCCAACCTCTCAGACAGAGACAAACACCTACAAGATCTCTATCAAGCATTCTTACAACTACAGTACCCACCTGCTGAAGTGAAGAAACAGATTGATAGATCCAGAAGAGTACCCAGAAGTCACCTACTACAGGACAGGCCCAACAAAGAAAATAACAGAACGCCACTAGCCATCACCTTCAGCCCCCAACTAAAACCTCTCCAACACATCATCAAGGATCTACAACCTATCCTGAAGGATGACACATCACTCTCACAGATCTTGGGAGACAGGCCAGTCCTTGCTTACAGACAGCCCCCCCACCTGAAGCAAATACTCACCAGCAACCACACACCACACAGCAGAACCACTAACCCAGGAACCTATCCTTGCAACAAAGCCCGTTGCCAACTGTGTCCACATATCTATCCAGGGGACACCATCATAGGGCCTAATCACATCAGCCAGACTATCAAAGGCTCGTTCACCTGCGCATCTACCAATGTGATCTATGCCATCATGTACTAGCAATGCCCCTCTGCCATGTACATTGGTCAAACTGGACAGTCTCTACATAAAAGAATAAATGGACACAAATCAGACATCAAGAATTATAACATTCAAAAACCAGTTGGAGAACACTTCAATCTCTCTGGTCACTCGATTACAGACCTAAAAGTTGAAATTCTTCAACAGAAAAACTTCAAAACCAGACTCCCACAAGAGACTGCTGAAATGGAATTAATTTGCAAACTGGATACAATTAATTTAGGCTTGAATAGAGACTGGGAGTGGATGGGTCATTACACAAAGTAAAACTATTTACCCATGTTTATTCCCCCCCTCCACCCCCCACTGTTCCTCAGATGTTCTTCTCAGCTGCTGGAAATGGCCCACCTTGATTACCACTACAAAAGGTTCCCCCCCTCCCCCCGCTCTCCTGCTGGTAATAGCTCACCTTAAATGATCACTCTCATTACAGTGTGTATGGTAACACCCATTGTTTCATGTTCTCTATGTATATAAATCTCCCCACTGTATTTTCCACTGAATGCATCCGATGAAGTGAGCTGTAGCTCACGAAAGCTTATGCTCAAATAAATTTGTTAGTCTCTAAGGTGCCACAAGTCCTCCTTTTCTATTTATAAGGGTTGTAAGTAAAAAGCACAGGATTGCTTTATTTTAGAAGACTCATACAGAGTCATATTCCGTCTGGCCCTTATATGGATGTATAGTGTGTGTTTGAGGAGCGTATAAAGAGCCTGCCCTCACCTTTGTACTACCCAAATGAAGTCCAAGCAGAATCAGTGTCTCTCCGTTCTGGGAAGTCTAGGGGCTGCTCCTTTCCTATTATCCTGAAGGCACATTCAGCCCCGAAGGCAAGAGGGCAAGGGGCAGGGCTTTGACTCTGCTTTATGATACTGGTCAGTGGCCCAAGGGGCAGGTAAACAACACCCCACAAAGAGAGGTAGCAGGTACGCACCCTCTAATCCATATGCTTTTTGGTTTTGGTTTGTTAGGTGAATTGTCTTACTCATGCAGCTCTGCCAAGCCAACAAATGAGAATGGCTGTAAACTGTGCCTACATTTTTGCCACCTTTAAGTTAAGCACAAGAGACATGGAGGGGAATACAATAGAATTTAGGCCAGGCAGGCAAGACATAAAGATCATCTGTCAGCAGCCACTGTTCCTTTGAAAACTAGAGAATGTTTAGATAGGGAAGTATATATACACAACTGCACACAGCATTTTCAACAGCAGCTGCTACTAACCTGGATCCCACAGGATACTGAAAGCACTACTGATTCTTAAGATTGTACACTGCTTACAGTCAGAGGAGTTAGGACAGTGGTCAATAAAAAGTATAGTATAACAGATTCAAGCAATACAGTTAGCAGATCTGACCTGATTCACACCTATGATCCATTCTGAACTATAATGCATCTGATCTGTACACACTGACAGTCACAGCTGCACCGATCACATGCTTTGAGTAAGTATTTGAGGTCAGACAATTTACATTCCTCACTCAGCCAGCTGTTATTGCTGGACACAGGAGGGGGAAATTCTCTACTGGCTTAATTCCATTGAAGTCAATTGAGTTAAAGCAGATGAGAATCTTGCCCATTTAGCCATGAATGCCAAACTGAAACAACAACATTCTTTTCCAGTTGAACTAATTCTTGCCTTTCTGATACTAAGTTTCAGAAAACAAGTTTTCTTAAATAGATCTTTTCCTCAAAGTCTGGTTCCCTTCCCTCTTCCTTCACTGGGCTGCAAAGCATTTTTGATTTGTTCATCTATTTTTGCACTCAGCCAGACCACCACTGTACTGATGATATCTGACCTAATTTTTGCATATTCTGAATCAGGCCCACTGAAGCCAAAAGAAAGACTCCCATTGATTTCACTTGTCACTAGATCAGGCCCTAGGCCTCTATGTGCCTTTAGTAATACAAAAGGTTCTAAGTTAGTATTCTGAAAATGGAACCATACTTCCTCTGTTAAACTTTTGCTACTTGTCATCACTGGAGTAGAACACAACAATGTTCTTAGAAGTACCATAGTTCCATTGTAATGTTGGCACTTCATAGGTACATGTCTGATAAAATAGTGTTGAAAGACTCACCATTTCAGACCACTCCTTCACAGCAAGACCCAGCATTCCAGTGCTCTGCCTCCATATCCCCATAACAATCATTAGCCTACTCCAGCTGTCAAGGTGTCTTGGACTTAGTCTTCCAACCAAGCCACTTTCAAGAGATTCACCCCTTCTAAATTAACAAAACCCTTTAGAGTCCAACAAAAACAAAGGAATCTTTAGTCCAGCCAGGCTCAACATCCAGCCCCCTTCTTTACAGGGAGGTGCCAGCTGCAGCAGACTGTCTTAACACCCACCAACAGTTACCTGGGCTCTGGTCCACCCAGCAATCAGGTGAAAGCCAACCCTCTTACACAGGATTCTGGCCAGTCACAATCCTCAGAAAGTTCCTGGCCCTGAACCAGACTTCCTATCCCCAGGTAAGAAAAGTCTGCCCATTCTTCTCTCTGGTCAGCCCTCCACTGCTGGGCTTTTCTCTACAGTCAGCCCTCAACTGCTGCACAGGTGTAGCACAGCAGGACTAATTAAGGTCCTCAAGGAATCCATTTTGAAGCACTTGGAGGAGTGGAAGGCAATCAGGAACAGTCAACATGGATTCACCAAGGGCAAGTCTTGCCTGAGCAACCTGATTGCCTTCTATGATGAAATAACTGGCTCTGTGGATATGGGGAAAGCAGTGGACGTGATATACCTTGACTTTAGCAAAGCTTTTCATAAGGTCTCCCACAGTATTCTTGCCAGCAAGGTAAAGAAGTATGGATTAGATGAATGGACTATAAGGTGGCTAGATCGTCGGGCTCAGTGGGTAGTGATCAATGGCTCGATGTCTAGTTGGCAGCCGGTATCAAGCGGAGTGCCCCAGGGGTCGGTCCTGGGGCTGGTTTTGTTCAACATCTTCATTAATGATCTGGATGATGGGATGGATTGAACTCTCAGAAAGTTCGCAGGTGACACAAAACTAGGGGGAGAGGGCTGGGGGCTAAGGCTAGGGTCCAGCATGACTTAGACAAATTGGAGGATTGGGCCAAAAGAAATTTGATGAGGTTCAACAAGAACAAGTGGCAGAGTCCTACACTTAGGATGAAAGAATCCCATGCACTGCTACAGGCTGGGGACTGACTGGCTAAGTGACAGTTCTGCAGAAAAAGATCTGGGGGTTACAGTGGACAAGAAGCTGGATAAGAGTCAACAGTATGCCCTTGTTGCCAAGAAGGCTAACGGCATATTGGGCTGCATTAGTAGGAGCATTGCCAGCAGATCGAGGGAAGTGATTATTCCCCTCTATTCAGCATTTGTGAAGTCACATCTGGAGTATTGTGTCTAGTTTTGGGCAAAGATAGATTAAGTGACATGCCTAATTCTACAGAACTATAGCATTGTGGGTGGCTGCCGATGCCAGCCAGTGGGAGAGAGATTCTTGTTGCTGCTCCTGCTGTACCTGACCTGCGGGTGGTGATAGTTCATACATGAACACCTGCATTTGAGCAAAGTAAAAAAACTTCTCCTGAAACACTGATGGGAATAAAAAACAGTGTTCATGGAAAATATGGTGAGATCAAACCACAGGTCAGATTTAGTGGATTTCATTCACAATGTCATTTTCCCATTGTTGCCCAGCTATACATGAGGATATCTTACTGGTGAAAATTATAACATTACTATATTACTTCAGAACTGTTCCTCTGCCATTTCCCTCTCTTGCTGTATTTCCTGATTCCATATCCTGGAGCAATCATGTACTAGACATGAACAGTGGAAACTGTTATTGTCAAACCATTTCAGTTTCCTATGTGTATCTCTGCTGATGAAAATCACTCCTAAAAAGTTCTTGAGCTGACATAGTTGACATAGTAATCTGAGTGGAGAATAAGCTTTTTCTGTGATTTTCCTATTTGTACATTCCCAATAAATAGTAAGTGGTTATGCCAGCTGCAAATTTCACATACGTTTTGATGTCATGTTCACTTAGGTCTCACAAATTGCTTTTTTACTTCAACAACCTGCAATGAAATAGATGGCTGCCGTTAAGACATTTCCCAATGGTAGCAAAATTAAGAGATTCTGCTATTGTAATTCCAGTACAGTATCCTAGCAATATCATGAAAGAGCTATAACCTAAATTTGGGCTTTTTTATACACTACATTGTTCCCAGGGGTATTATCTTTTTTATGTATAGGCATTTCAACAGTACTCCTCACCATAGCATCTGAACACCTCACAATTATCAATGGATTTAGCCTCACAATAGCCCTATTAGCTAGGGATGTATTACTATAATAGCTTTATAGGTGAGAAATGGAGAAGTTTACTGAATTGCAGAAGTTCACACAAAAGTCTGAGATGGTGCCAGAAATTGAACTCATCTCTACTGATTTTCTTGTCAGTACTGTCACCCCAAGGGCATCTTTCACAGGCTGGTATTCAGATATTTTTGGAGGATGAATGTGAGATGCCAAACCTCTCTCTACCCCAACCTGCTCATGAAGTGTGTCATGTTGTTCTAATGCTGTAGGACAAATCTGTATCCTATGTCATTTCCTGCAGTCTGCACTCTGCTTGTATCATGAGTGTCACGCTGGAGAGAGCCTCAAAAGGAGCACTCTAAAGCATATTGTGAATATGGAATCAGGGAGTTTATCAGAAAAGGCCCTGAAATGTTTACTTCAGTGAATTAGGAATAGGTGGATCGCAATAGAGTAAGAGAGCAGGGGTGTAGAGAACTGAGAAGATTCGGACATGGAAGAAGAGTACAGGACAAAGAGTGAAGAGGATAAGGGGGCCGAGGATGTTTATATTCGTAACACCTCCCCATCTAGGGTTCTGCAAGTGTGGAACAGAGATCTAGCATTTGTTTTCTATGGTGGATTGTTTAGTTAGCTGACAGTTCCTTGTTGCAAAGACATAGCACCAACAGAGCTGGCCTTATCATGAGGCGAACTGAGGCAGCCGCCTCAGATGCCTGACTGTGTGGGGGGTGCCACTAGGACCCAGAGTGTAGAAAATTGTGTCTGCTGCTGGTGCATATGTATTCTCTCTGCTCTAGATCCACAGAGATGGTGGAGTGCTGTGCTGGAGGAAGGAGGGCACAAGAGACATAACAGGCAGGCAGGAGAAAAGGTGAGAGGGAATAACAGAAAGCAGCAGGAGCTGCAGGGAGAGAGAGGAGAAGGAGCCTCTTATGTACCTTTCTAGCATCCCCAGGAGCCTGGACTGATTAACACCAGCTTCTCTGGGAGCTTCCTGTTCCTGCTGCTTCCCTGAACTCACTTGAGGAGAACAGGCAGTCAACTGAAGTAATAGGAGCAAGTTAGGCCTTTAAGATGCTGATATCTGCCATCAGTCAGGCCCTGCTACCAGCCTGCTTATTTGTTCCCTTCAATTGAGTGTTGAGAGCCATGTTAGCTGGCACAGAACAGCAGTCATGACTGAAAGAAGAAAACGCCCCTCTGGGGCAGCATTCAGAAAAAGAAAGCAAGCAAGGGAAGCTTTTCTATCTAAGCAGGAAGGAGCTCTCCTGAGATACATAGACACAAATGTTCACGGTCAGCCTTCCGGCCCCGAGGAGGATGTGAGTGGTGACGAGATGCCAGATCTACCAGTTAGTCAGAGCGCAGGTGACCTGGCAGCTACTGCAGCATCCATATCTCCATCTCAAATGGATGTAACCATGCACATTCCTGAAGAAAAGTGTAGATCAGAGAAGAGTGTGATGGAGGTGCAAGAAGCAGCTGCTGCTGAGTTTAGTTCCTTATGTCTAGATGATCCAGGACTGTGGACCCACTTGAGCAGTAGCCTGAGGGACTTCCTTGTACTTCATGGGCCACAGCAAGTGAAAAACTTCATGTTCCCCAAAAACAATGAAAATACAAGTTTCCATACAACACATTACTGGTGTGAAATCCCCAATGGTGACAAAGTGGAGAGGCCAAGGTTTATGTACTCAAACCCGCAGAATACTGCACACTGTTTTTGTTGCAAACTCTTCCAGTCTAATGTTCCAGCCACACTGGGTTCTACAGGAACAAAGGACTGGAAAAATCTGGCTAGAAATCTGGCATGCCACGAGAAGGAAGCAAATCACCAGAGAGTATTCCATAGGTGGAAAGAGCTTGAGATGAGACTAAGGTTAAAGGCCACCATAGATGATCAGCATCAAGAGAAGATTGCATCAGAGTCTCTTTATTGGCAAAATGTTCTGAAAAGGCTCATTGCCATTGTGAGAATGCTTGGTACCCAAAACCTAGCACTGCATGGCACTTCAGATCAGCTGTATGTGCTAAACAATGGAAACTTCCTTAAAATTGTGGAGCTGATGGCTGAGTTTGATGCTGTACTCCAGGAACATCGAAGAAGAGTCACCACCCAAGAAATGTACACACACCACTACCTTGGAAAAACAATTCAAAATGAGATCATACAGTTACTGGCAACAAAAGTGAAACAGAAAATTGTTGCAGATCTGAAGTCAGCAAGATATTACTCTGTTATTCTGGACTGCACACCTGACATCAGCCATATGGAACAAATGACTTTAATTGTGCGTTTTGTAACAACAACAGAACGTAGTGAAAATGTCCCTGCAATGGCGACTGTCAGAGAGCATTTTCTAGAATTTATTGACATTGATGATACTACAGGAGCTGGTATGACAAATGTGCTTCTTAAAAAGCTGGAAGATACGGGAATTGCAATAGCTAACATGAGAGGTCAGGACTACGATAATGGTGCCAACATGAGAGGAAAGAACAGAGGAATGGAGACACGGATCTGACAGTTAAACCCTCGCCCTTTTTTTGTCCCATGTAGTTCTCATTCATTGAACTTGGTGATCGGTGATGCAGCATCAGCTTCTCGTGAGGCTGCTGAATTTTTTAATGTAATTCAAAGCATCTATGTATTTTTGTCTGCATCAACTCATCGATGGCAAATTTCGAAGCAATATCTGGGAACATCTTCTCTGACACTGAAACAACTGAGTGCCACACGATGGGAAAGCCAAGTGGAGGCGATAAAGCCTATCAAACACCAAATTGGGAAGACAGATGATGCCATAGTTGCCATTATGGAGGATAATGTTATGACAGGAAGTGTTCATGGGAGAACAGTGGCAGAGGGAAATGGAAGCATCGGAAACATACATAACTTCAAATTTCTGTGTGGCTTAGTGTTGTGGCATGACATACTGTTTGAAATAAATGTTGTAAGCAAGAGACTCCAAGGTGTTGACCTTGATATATCTGGAGCAATGAAACAACTGGACAAAGCAAAGTCATACCTACAGTCTTACCGGTCAGATGAGAGATTTCAAAACATTCTGAAGAGTGCACAGAAGTTGGCAGAGGAACTTCACACTGAAGCTATTTTCCCACCCATTCCAGATACAAGAGTCACCGAAGAAGACGACATTTTGATTATGAGGCACGGGATAATCCCATAAGAGACCCCAAACAACAATTCAAAGTTGAATTCTTTAACCAGGTGCTAGATTGTGCAATACAGTCAGTTGAAGAATGTTTCATGCAGCTCAAGGAACACAGCAGTATATTTGGGATGTTGTGTGATATTCCAAAACTCCTCACTATACCTGAAGAAGACCTACACCAGCAATGCAGGGCACTAGAGACAGTGTTTGCACATGATGACATGCGCGATATTGATGCGAGTGATTTAGGTGATGAACTGAAATCCCTTTCAAGATACATTTCAGCACGGTCAACTCCAAAGGCTGTTCTGGAATATATGTGCAGAAATAAGATTACCACCCTCTTTCCAAATGCTTTTGTTGCTCTGCGCATACTTCTAAAACTTCCTGTAACAGTTGCCAGTGGAGAACGCAGCTTCTCCAAGCTGAAGTTACTAAAAACTCCTTTACGCTCCACAATGACACAGGAGAGGCTGGTCGGCCTTGCAACCATCTCAATAGAGCATGAGCTGGCCCAGACTGTGGACCTTCAGGAAGCAGTTCAAATCTTTGGAACCAAGGAGGCACGGAAAGCACCACTTTGATTATTCAAACAGAGAAAAATGCCAGTGTTTACTATGAGGACAAGATAAGTTACATTTGGTGTTCAGGTGTTTGAAAGTTAAGTGTTACTTAAAATTTTTGAACAAGGCCTTTTAAGTTGTTATTTCTCCTTTATTAGGGTAGGTAGCAAAGCGGTACCATGAGAGGAGTAGAACAGGAAGAAGGCAGAATTGAGACCTTTCAAAATTTTGGCCCAAGCGAAGGGGCATGGGGGCATCATTTGAGCTCCCCTCCTCAGGTGCCAAAATGTTGTGGGCTGGCCCTGAGCACCAAGCTGAAACAGCTGTATCCACATGGGAGCTGTTATTGGGATGACTTCTTTTTCTCTTCCCTTCACACCATACTTTGTACTGAGGAATCATATCATTCAGCACTTATGAGTTGAGAAGAGGAGAGGCAAAGCAGCTGGAAATAACAGCTAGATTACCAGAAAAGTTTGCTAATCATGTTAGAGCTGATATCGCTTCACTTTAGAGCTGAAAGATGTAAGAAGAGCGAAATGTATGGGAATATTAGCACATGGGAAACGTCAGTCTCATAAAACCCCATCCAGATAACTCCAATCTTGCTGATCACCACTTGAGAGCTATTTGGCTTGACTCCTGTCAATCAGAATCAGTAACAGGCTGTGCTGAATAAGAAACAATCACTCCAGAAGGCACCATTTCCATATAAAGCATTTTGGCAGAGTGTGTGAGGGCATCAGCAGTCTAAAATGGTCAGGGGACAGAAAAACAGGGAAAAGGAGGGGGAGCTGAACATGAAAAAGCAGAAGGGGGGATAGAGAGGGAGAGAGATGGAAGAGTGGAAATCAGTAACAAAAAGCAGAAAGAGGAGAGCAGAAGAGGACAGAGAAGATTAGAAAAATGGATAAAATGTATCCTGCTATAAAGCATTTCCTTCTTAAACTATAAACAGGAAGTCTCACAGCAGGAAAAGACAGTCCAAGCATCAGGAGATCTCCAGAGTTAGAGGTTACTGACCCAAAGCGAGGATGGAAAATTGATAATTTAGACTGTAAGCTCTTTAGGGCAGCAATTGTCTTTTAATGAGTTCATATAGCAGCTACCAAAATGGGGCCCTGATCCTAACTGGAGTCTCAGGGGTCTACCATAATACAATTAATAAAAATAACATCAGAGAAGAAAAGGAAAAGTGTCATGAAGCTGTCTGGTACATATTCTATTTAAGCACAGAGGCCTTATGCTTCAAAGGTGACCAGTGGGTTTAAGTGCCTCAGTTTCTGGGTGACCAATGTGAGATATCTTAAAGGGGCCATTCTCAAAAATGATTACCTGTCTTCTGAAAGCCAGGAACATTTAACATGTCCCATGTTGGACACTCAAAAATTTAGGCACCCCAAAACATTAGTGGTAGCTGAAAATTTAATCCATTGCTTTTGTGCCTCTGAATCCATTATATCAAAAATTGTTGCACCTATACCCTCAATAATGTTTCTCCCTGAAATAGGATTTGTTTTTACTTAATATCCAAGATAAATCATCCGTTCCTGACTGGAGATCATTACAGTATTAAAATTAGTGCGTGATATAAACAACAACTTGACTTAAGTACTTCCTGTTGTTTGAGAACTTTCTCATGTAAGATTTGGGATAGCCTCACTAACCATAAGTGGCAACGCCATGAAAGAGTTATGCAAGTCATCCTAAATGAGAGCTAATAAAATCTCTGGACAGCTATCATGGTCTTGGGCAAGCCAGATTAGGGAGCACTTGTGTCACCACCTGCCCTGTAACTCTGGGTGTCTGAAATTCCCTGCTGATGTGTCTCATAACCTGGATGCCAGCAGCAAGCATACAAGTCACAGCCTGAGTGTTTGTGTGCTGGACAACACTGGTTCAGCAGCTCTAACACCAACAGCCTGTCTGTCTACAGCCCCATAGTGGCTTCCACCAGCCTTGGTTACAACCAGCAAAGTGATATCCACAAGCTTCCAGTCCCAAATGTTTCCAAAACCACTGGCTCTGCAATGTCCAGCCCTCTTCTGGGCAGCTCAGAGAAATAATGAGGTTAGTTTGTTCCTTTAAAGGGACAAAAAACTCATCACAGCTTATTAACTGTGTAAATACACCCTTCCCGTCAAATACAGCAATGAGTTAGTTTATAATGAAAATAAAACAAATGTTTTAACAACAGGACATAGGTTAAGTGATGCCAAGTAAAAGGAATAAAGTTAGAAAGGGTTATAAGCAAATAAAAGTGAGAACATGTACCTAAAAGTCTAAAACACAATCTAACTTTGTTCAACACGGTTTCTCTCACCACTCATTCTTCTTCCCAGCCATGGCTGATATTACCTCAGTCAGGATCTTCCACCGACATACAAGATGTTGTCTCTCCTTGTCTTCCTGGGTAAAAGATCTTTGCCTAAGCAGGTTTATCATCTAGCTTAAATTTCCAAATACTTCATCCCCCCTCTTGGTTGAAAGACCCATCTTCCTCAGCTTGCAAGAGCTCTGGCATGTGTCTGCCTAGTGATGTCAGCCAAAAATGGCTTCTGTTCATGCTTATATCTTCCAAAGTTCAATTACTTTGTTTCAAGAGGCAGGATGACTTCATGCTTTTCTACCCTTACTGTGGACTTTCGATCCCCCTGTGTGTAAATGAAGCTTCTGTTATTTGGATTCCACCATGCTTAATTAACATAGATAAGTAGGTTTTCTCTTGTCTGGAGAGGAACTTGTTTCTTCCTATTTGGCCACAGACTTTAAAGCATGATATTAACTACCCACATTTTCTCATGCAGTGTTAATACATTTCACAGTGATCTTAATCACCAGTGTGTCATTAGCTTTCAGACAAGACCAATCTATACACTTTTATAACAATAGAAATATTGTATACAGTTGATTCACTTACTTATCACTTGAGATTCAGCCCCACTTGCCCATCTTTACAGACCAGTAAACCTTTGAAATGCATCTGTCTGAGGGTCACCTCTCAAAATAAAGTTTGTTCAAGCCGTAAAGGTGGTGACATGGAGTCCGGTGGTGAAGGAAGCTTCGTGCTCTCCTGCTGGTGTGTGCCAATATGTAACTTGTTCTGTTTGCTATGATCTCCTCCCCCTACTGTCTTGTTGTTCCTGTTTACTGCTTATATGTACATTGAGGCAAACTCACTTTCCTTTGTTTAGGACAGACCTATTGAACACTCATATGGTTTTTAACATGTTTTAGTAATACCATATGGGGGAATTCATAATTTTACATATAATGTTGCCACATACATTTCACTAGAGTATTGTTGACTAGAAAGTTATTCATTTTTAAATGATACCTCACAAGTTGTAGTTTATAGAAAGACTATCACAATAGTGTGTAGAGTGTGAATGCATGCATGCTTTGAGTCACAGCCATATCATATCATATATTCTGTATGTGTAATATATTATTAATAAAATAATAATTAATAATATTTTATATCGTTAGTACCTAGAGGCCCCAACTGGCATCAAGGCCTCATGGTGCTAAGGGTTGTACATACTAATAGTCAGAGACAGTCCTTGCCCCACAGAGCTTGTAATCTAAAGTATCAAGACTGAAAAAGAGTGAGAGAAAGGAAATAGTACTATTCCCAGATTTAAATATGGGGATCTGAGGCACAGAAAGATTAAGTGACTTGCCCAAGGTCACACAGGAAACCAGTGGGAGAACTAGAATCCAAATCTCTAGTGTCCGAGTCCAGTGCCTTAACCAAAAAGCCAGCCCTCCTCTTTGACATAGTGCAGGGAAATATAATTTTAGGAATATTTTACAGAGTTTTTTTTTTTCCCCGATAGCCTCAATAGCTTCTCAAGAGGGGGAAGAATGAATTATAACTGATACAGTTTTGGAAAGCACTAAAATTATTTGTTTCTATACTTAATAATCTTAGTTTTAAAGTTTAATATCTCAAGATCTCCCAAGGCTAATAGCAAGTATCGTGTACCCTCCCCCCCCCCCAAGTCATCAATTTCCCCTTTACAGTGCTATAAATCTCTCATATCTAACCCCCTCCCTTCTCATGGGTTGTGAGGTACTGAACCTTAAACCTACCACATGACCTAGATGACAGAAAAGTGTCAACTAAGGGATTAAATTCCACCACATGGTGGATCACAGGAATTGCCATACTGAGTCAGACCACTGTTCCCACAGACCAGTCAAGATTGGCAGCATCTGACTTGCTCTTCTTAATGGGTTCATGGCAATTGTCCCACAGATCTGAAGGATTTTAGTCACCAGATTCATCAGACCAGCACTTCTTTGGGAATCTGTGAACTATAAATCACAGGTTCTTTCATCTATACTGAAATTAGGGGGTCAAGAGTACAAACATGCATTACACAGCCAATACCCACAGAGGATCTAATCCTGCAACACATATTCATAGGCTTGACATTTACCTCAGTGAGTAATGCCACTGAAATAGGTAAACATCAAGCCTGCAAATGTGTTACCAGAATCAGGTATATGTGTGCTCTGTATATGTGTGCATTAGAAGTCATCACTACACCTATTTCACTAATATTATATGTACTATATATGTGAGAAGTGCTTATTCTTTCTTCTGTTTTTTTTATCTAGAGCTAGTCAAAAACTCTTGCTGCATCTCATTCAGGGTACATCTGTGCTTAATTCTTACACAACTGGGGTTACCATAACAAAATAATCAGTGAGTTGTAGGTCAATATCTTTCTGATCCATTAACAGGGGGGAAATCTTTACAGTTGCGAGTAAAAAAAATAATTACGAGATCTATTGACATGAAGGGGATTCTTTGTCTTTTGGCAGTGAAAATGGCAGTTGTTTGGTCTTTTATAGTCAAAAATGTCTTAGGTTGCTCGGCTAAATGGTGAGATCATGTCAGAACTTCGTGCTTTCATCAGTAACCTAAGCTCAAACTGCTACATTTCAGCTACTTATTCTGTGGCAATGTTTTGTTCCTCTTCTTTTTCCTATGCCCCATTGAGATAGAATAAAATATTGAGAAAAGCAGGCTTTTCAATATTTCTGAGTTTTGCTGGTACCACTTGAAGGCTTAAGGTTACACAATCTGTGTGAGAAAATAAAACTTTCTATTTAAATAAAGTGGAGCCTTAGAGTTAGTAGGTAAATTCATATTTCCCAGTTGGTAGGAACAGACTATTGCAAGAGGCTTACACAGTCTAGGAAAGGTCTTTGAATAAAGCCATGATGACAACACACCAAAGACTATTTTTATAACATCATCATCTAGAAACTTAGTCGGTTACAAGTGCTATAAAGAGCAAAGTAGTTTTTGTTGTATTAACTAGAGCAATCAGTTTTAGTGGGTTCCTTATATTTGGAAACCAAGATATAGAAAAAAATTTGAAAAGGAGAGTGAAATACAATAGTAGAAATCCAAAATTAGAAAGAGTGGAGTCCATTACTTGCCACGGTTTTATTTCATAACTGTAGAATAATGTCACGGTCTCCCTGTCATATAATTGAAAGGTTCATTTATAGGTGGATTGGATATCTGGATGGAAGGGCCTCTTTGTAGTTCAACTGTCTTGTCCGTAGATTTTTATATTATTGTGCATCCTGAAAATGTTACCACCACCACTCATTACTATGAAAGCAGTGAATCCTTGGGGTTACAAAGCACATTCATAAATAATCTGAATTCACAGGAGTGAGTAGTTGATGTGAATTGAAATGGGAGTTTGACTTTTGACTTCCCTGGGTGCTGAAGCAGGCCCTTTGGGTATCACATGGGAAATTCCTGGTAGATATTAGGGACTAAAATCTGTATACCTCATAAAACACAGTATGCATTAAGCACAACCTCTCATGGGAAAAACCAATGAGAAATGCTCTTTTATGGGCCACACACTTAGATCAACAGAAGAAATCTATCCACTAAAAATTATTTAAGAGAAAACACATTTGTGTGTAAGTTAAACCTGTGTCTAGGGTTCATGCTAAAGGGAAAAAAGAGGGTCAGAATGATCAAAGTTGATTAAAAATGTAGGAGCGCCATCTGGTGTCCTCTAGAGGAAGAGGAAGTGCAACCTGCCTTTCACACATTTCTGGTATGCTGCTTGTTTCAAATAGCCCAGGGCAATTTGAGGATGGGATTCTTACAGACAGCCTTTTAAAAGAAGTATGCAAGTAATTGCCATTACCTGAGTATGACTAGATTTTTTTTAAATGAAGTACTTTACAGAGAAGAAAATGATGCAGTGTAACTATTTGCAAAAGCTGCTATTTTTGGAAGGCTAGAAGAGAAGAGAAACTGAGTTTCAAATCACATATTTTAAGGCTTTAACTGCTGATTACAATAGATCATTACTGTATTCTATTTTAGTATAACACTGAAGTTGGAGGTTGAAATATGCCAAATAAAGAATATATTTCTGTCTGCAAAACATAGCCAGTGCCTTTTACCACTCTAGTGTATTTAAAAGCAATTAAAAAAAAAAAAGCCCAGAATCCTTGTCCTTCATGACATCACAATGAAGCACAGCAAGCTACCAAGAATTTCTGATGGTTTTAAAGAAAAACATATATTTGAACAAGAATGTCAAGTCTATCACCTCAAAAAAGAACTGGGACTCTAGTACTAAATTTATGGTAATTGTGTTATTCTAATAGGACTACTGGTTGAATTGAATGTGATTCAGAAGTTGAATGTCTTTAACAAGGTTTCCAGTATATGCTTCCCTGCAATACAGCTAGACAGGAACAATGATGCACAAAGCACAAACTGTGAGAGTTGATCAGTAAAGTGAGTACAACCATATGGATCTTTTACAAATATATTTATATTGAGGCACAGATATTTTCCATTTTCACACAAAGCACTAAATTGCCATCACTGTCTAAGTAGGCTCTGACCTTAAGTGTATGCGTGTAACTATTAATGCACAAGAATTAAAAGATAGAGACCAGGTAAATTCTACTCTTTAGAATTAATGAAAGATATTTTCATTTGTACATTTTTGATTATACTAGAGTATTTTCTTCATTCATTGTGGATCATGGTCTATGGTGCTCAGGTCAAAGATGTGTTTTTTTATTTAACTCTTTTTGCTTTAAGGACTGGAAGGCTCCAGGGTAATAGGCAATACCTTTCACATCTAGGGAACTGGTTAGAATTTAACCAGGTCAGTACTTACTAAACATTGTGACCATATGATGGACAATCAGTGGCTGCCATGTTTTCGCACTATGTAATATGTCTGTTTGCTTGCATAGCTGTAAGTTCTAGCCAACAGCTCAACACCTATGAAAACAATCAGTCAGAGAGATTGTTCTAAGGCAGAACAGATTTTTTTTGCACGGCATGCTCAGCTTCTAAAAATAAACTGTGTCACAGCTGACATTAAGGAATATTTCAAAATCTAGCTCCTTTATACCACAGTCAGATAAACAGAGCTAGTAAGACCATTTGGCAACTCCCAATAACTAGAGCTGGTCAAAAAGCAGAATTCCAGGCCCACTGGAAATTCCAATATTTCAACATTTGTTTCCATCCTAAATTAAGAGACACACACGACTGAAATATCCACATTTTAATGGAATTAAAAGGTCCAAAAACATTTGATTAATAAATGTTGAGCTGTGGGATTTAGGTTCAACATTGAACTATGTCCCCCAGAACAATTTCAATTTTGCCAAAATCTTTCAATTTTTCACCAAGAAAATCCAAACTAAACATTTTGTTTTGAGTCAGATCAAACCAAATCAAAACATTTTGGTTTGCAAAATGAAAAATATTGTTTCATTTTGAGTCAGTCTTACATTAATCTGTGTCCACCTGAGCTGCCATAATGCCACATGCCCTCTTTTGCTCCTTTCTGGGCCTAGCCCCATGGCCAGACTAACTTTCCCATGATGCACCATGATCATGGGACTCCCATGATGGACAGTGGCAGTTCAACGAGACAGGAGATGTAGTTCAGCCCAAGACTCTGGCTCAAAGAGGATTTTTTTTCTCAGAAACTCCCTTTTCCACTGAAAAAACATTGTGATGGAAAATTGTCAATTATCAATAACCTTATGGATGCCTCTGGTCAATAAACTGGGTAATCTCCATCCAGTTCCCCCTGGAAAGGCATCCACATGATCCTCACACCTACACACACTGCATTGCACTGCATTTGGCCCCTGTACTGCCGGCGGGGAAGACAAAGAATGAACTCTTCTTTTACTTCAAGGCACATTAGCCAATTCACATGAGAGATCATTGCACTACTGCTGCTTGTGCTGTATCAGTTCAATCCCTGGAAAGTTTCAGTTTTTATTGCAACCCACTATCTTTCACTGGTCCAATCTGATTTTAAAATATCCTTCCGATTGGTTAGTCCCCAGGGGGCTTTGTTCATTAGCTATCTCTTTGGGCCAGTAAATGTGCCTATAGGCACATGGAAGTTCTCCCCAGTGTTCTGAACCCACTGTCTGTACAAAGCTTGCCTTTTTGACGTACCCTGAAGTCTTTAGAATTCATCAGTGGTGAAAAATTCCTTGGATGTCTTGAACAAGAACCAAAGTACGTACATACAAACCAGGGCTGCAGTTCATATGTACTCCTGTCTGTCTTGGCTAACAAGAACTAACCGGAATCATAGAATCATAGGACTGGAAGGGACCTTGAGAGGTCATCTAGTCCATGTCCCAGCACTCATGGCAGGACTAAGTGTTTCTAGACATTCCTGACAAGTGTTTGCAGGGCCATTCCTAGCTATTCTGGGGCCCTACGCAACCCCCCGGTGGGGGACGTGTGGTGGGCCCCAGACCTCTGTGGGGGAGAACAGGCGGGCAGGCCCCAGGCCTCCATGGTGGGGGAGGAGCAGGCTCCAGGCCTCCATGGGGGAGGAGCAGGCCCCAGGCCTCTGCAGAGGGTGGGGCAGGGCTGGTTGGGGGACAGGGGGGAACCACCCCCCAGCACTCACCAGCGGCGCTGCTGGGGCCCGGTCACTGCACTCCCGCCGCCAGTGAGTGCAGGCCCGGCCCTGCTGCGCTCCTCAGGGGCCGGAGCGGTGAGAGGTGGAGCCGGGGGACAGCCCTGGGGAAGAGCCAGAGCAGGGGCTGGAGCAGCACGCAACTGTGCAGGGCACCAGGAAATTTGATGCCCCAAATTTCCTGGTGCCCTATGCAGCTGTGTACTTTGCTTATGGGTAAGGATGGCCCTGAGTGTTTGGATACTTCTGTAATGAATGCAGTATGGCAACCTTCCTTCAAGCAGGATGACAAGTGTCAAGTCAAGAAAGGAATACAGATATAGCATCTAAGATTTCTTTAAAAATCAGTGCCTAAAATTAGGCTTCCAAGCCCATATTTAGGCACTTAAATAAGTGTGTTGGCTTTCAAACGTGCTGAGCAGTGAGCACACAGTGCTCCTACTGGCCGCTCAACATGCTCAATCTGTAGAGTGCCTTGCAAAATGAGGCCCCAGTTTCAGGTGTGGCCTCCATGAACTACTGTGACACAGTAATAATAATAAAAAGATCCAGACCCTCATGCCCACTGTGCCCCAGATAGTGTGTTATTTCAGTGCCAGGTTCGAGGTCAGACCCTTAATCAAACAGATACCCTCCTACAGTAGCATAAAATTATGTGCAGTGAAGAGTGTGTCCATTAAAAGTAACAGGAAGTTGACAGAAAACTTATGAGAGTCTGTAAGAGCCCATACACCTCCCACTAGACATAATGAGAGAATGTGAGGACTCTAGAAGCCATGACATTTCCTTGGAACTCTTTCCTTTTTTTTTTTTTTAAACTTATACATTTAATAGTAGCTTCATGTAAAGATAACAAAACACTGATTCTCTTTTGTTCTCCTCTGTTTCTCCCTTGCTCTAGGGTGGTGGTTGCAGTAATCTGAGGGTGGCCTATACCACTAGCAAATTCTGATACACCATACATAAGGTCCGATGTACAACCTGGCAAGTCGGGGAGCAGAGCCAAATCTCTACCCACTGCCTGCCATTGCCCTCCCACCTATTCCAGGGGGGCAGGAATAGTTCATAGTTCACTTATTATTGTGCATCTAGACTCAAGGTCCAGGTAGTCAGGGTATATGGAGTTAGGGGGTTCTTACTCCTCTGAATGGGCACATTGTCCAAGTCACAAACTAGATTGTAATAGACTTCATTATTTATTGAGTGCCAGTGATGTACTTAGTGTTGTATAAACATAAAAGACATGGTCTCTTATTAGTTGGATAAAATGTATTGCACATGTATTTCAAAACCTGTGACAACTGCAACACTGGCTATTCTTGTTCTCAGAATATATGTTTTTAGAATAGATCACCACTCTTGTTCACCAGTACGTGGTCGTAGAAAGTGACTGGTGGAAATTTCCTTACCACTAACTTTTGTTTTCTAAAGTCATTAAACTGTTGCACCAATGGCTGACACGCACAACCCTTTTGGTGCAGAGATCACCCTGTTCTTTGAAGTTCATATCTCTTTGGTTACAGGATTTTGGCTAGTCCAGCTACAATAAAAAAGCACAGAAAATGAAAATTGTGTTTCCATAACTGAGAGGAAGGAGGAATAATGAATGTGGCTCTAGTGTAGTGTAACTGATAAGAATAATAATTATATTGTTTTTAAAGTGTGTATTTCTGGCTAGGACTGCCAGCTTAATGATGGTACATGCAGTCACTTTCCAGGTCATCAATCATACCTGAGCTGGAGGTATGCACTACAGTTCCTGATGCTGCATCCACTGTGTTACTAAGGAAATATGCAGAGAAAAAATCATCAAAGGAAAAGAATGTTGCTATGGCTGGCTGCAAACCTGGGAGAGAAAAACAAGTGTGTTGAGCAGCCTAAACAGTGACCTTCTTCCACTTTTCACTAAGCAATCTCTCAAACACTGAAACATGTAAGAAATAAAAGGAATGGTCATTCCTGGACTTTTATGAAATGTGTGCACCCTTGCTCAAACTTGGTATTCATGCTTTTCAATTATTGCACTTATTCTTTCTATCCATACATAGTCACAGCGATTAGCCTGAATGGAACCATTTCAGTCACATGCAGCCTGATTCTCGTCTACACTGGTGTAGAATCATAGAAGATTAGGATTGGAAGAGACCCCCAGGAGGTCATCTAGTCCAATCCTCTGCTCAAAGCAGAACCAAACCCCAACTAAATCATCCCAGCCAGGGCTTTGAGAAGCCGGGCCTAAAAAACCTCTAAGGATGGAGATTCCACCACTTCCCTAGGTAACCCATTTCAGTGCTTCACCACCCTCCTAGTGAAATAGTGTTTCCTGATATCCAACCTAGACCTCCCCTACTGCAACTTGAGACCATTGCTCCATGTTCTGTCATCTGCCACCACTGAGAACAGCCGAGCTCCATCCTCTTTGGAACCCCCCCTTCAGGTAGTTGAAGGCTGCTATCAAATCCACCCTCACTCTTTTCTGCAGACTAAACTAGCACATTTTCCTCAGCCTCTCCTCATAAGTCATGTGCCCCAGCTCCCTAATCATTTCCTCCGGTGGACTGTCTCCAATTTGGCCACATCTGTTCTATACTGGGGGGCCCAAAACTGGACTCAATATTCCAGATGTGGCCTCACTAGTGCCAAAGAGAGGGGAATATTCACTTTCCTAGATCTGCTGGCAATGCTCCTACTAATGCAGCCCAATATGCCGTTAGACTTCTTGGTAACAAGGGTACACTGTTGACTGATACCCAGCTTCTCATGCACTATAATCCGCAGGTCCCTTACAGATGCACTGCCGCTTAGCCAGTCAGTCCTTAGCCTGTAGAAGTGCATAGGATTCTTCTGTCTTAAGTGCAGGACTGTGCACGTGTCCTTGTTGAACCTCATCAGATTTCTTTTGGCCCAGTTTCTCCAATTTCTTTAAGTCACTCTAGATCCTCTACCTTCCCTCCAGTGTATCTACC
The DNA here is from genome assembly GCF_965152275.1 of Natator depressus. Taxonomy (NCBI): domain Eukaryota; kingdom Metazoa; phylum Chordata; order Testudines; family Cheloniidae; genus Natator; species Natator depressus. Next base: position 105,810,758 of record NC_134238.1, read on the forward strand.
TGTCCCCTCAGCTTAGTGTCATCTGCGAACTTGCTGAGGGTGCAATCCATCCCATCATACAGATCATTAATGAAGATGTTCAACAAAACTGGCCCCAGGACCAACCCCTTGATAGTGCTTGATACTGGCTGCCAACTAGACATCGAGCCGTTGATCACTACCCATTGACCCCGATGATCTAGCCAGCTTTCTATCCACCATATAGTCCATTCATCCAATCCATACTTCTTTAACTTGCTGGCAAGAATATTGTGGGAGACCATATCAAAAGCTTTACTAAAGTCAAGGTATATCACATCCACCTCTTTCCCCTTATCCATAGAGCCAGTTATCTCATCATAGAAGATAATCAGGTTGGTCAGGCATGACTTGCCCTTGGTGAATCCATGTTGACTGTTCCTGATCACCTTCCTCTCCTCCAAGTGCTTCAGAATGGATTCCTTGAGGACCTGCTCCATGATTTTTCCTGGGACTGAGATGAGACTGACCGGTCTGTAGGTCCCCGGATTCTTCTTCTTCCCTTTTTTAAAGATGGACACTATCTTTGCCTTTTTCCAGTAGTCCAGGACCTCCCCTGACCACCACGAGTTTACAAAGATAATGGCCAATGGCTCTGCAATCACATCAGACAACTCCCTCAGCACCCTCGGATGCATTGCATCCGGCCCCATGGACTTGTGCATATCCAGCTTTTCTAAATACTCCTTAACCTGTTCTTCACCACTGAGGGCTGTTCACCTTCTCCCCATACTGTGCTGCCCAGTCTGTGAAGACCGAGGCAAAAAAAGCAATGAGTACTTCAGCTTTTTCCACATAATCTGTCACTAGGTTGTCTCCCCCATTCAGTAAGCGTCCCAACCTTCTTTTTGTTGCTAACATACCTGTAGAAACCCTTTTTGTTACCCTTCACATTCCTTGCTATCTGCAACTCAAATTGTGCTTTGGCCTTCCTGATTATACCCCTGCGTGCTCAAGCAATATTTTTATACTCCTCCCTAGTCATCTGTCCAAGTTTCCACTTCCTGTAAGCTTCCCTTTTTGTGTTTAAGTTCACCAAAGATTTCTCTGTTAAGCCAAGCTGGTCGCCTACCTTGTTTGCTATTCTTTCTGCACATCAGGATGATTTGTTCCTGCGCCATCAATCAGGCTTCTTTAAAATACAGCCAGCTTTCCTGGACTCCTTTCCCTCTCATATTAGCCTCCCAGGGGATCCTGCCCATCAGTTTCCTGAGGGAGTCAAAGTCTGCTTTTCTGAAGTCTAGGGTCCATATTCTGCTGCTCTCCTTTCTTCCTTTTCTCAGGATCCTGAGGTCAACCATCGCATGGTCACTGCTGCCCAGGTTGCCACCCACTTCTACTTCCCCTACCAATTCTTCCCTGTTTGTGAGCAGCAGGTCAAGAGAAGCATAGCCACTAGTTGGTTCCTCCAGCACTTGCACCAGGAAGTTGTCCTCAACACTCTCCAGTGTAATAACATGGACTTCAATGGGTTGACTACTGAGTTACACTGGTATCATCCAAGGACAGATTGAGGTTCATAGCATATCATTTTCTGCATCCAAATTTGAAGACAGTTTGATGTCATGATCCAAGATTCCCTTCTGAGCTAAGGAAACAGCTTCCCAGGACAGAAAATAACACTACATATTAACCAGCCTCATACTATGTTCTTCTCATTTTTTTCTTTGTTGTTACTGAGAGAGAGAGCATTGTCTAGGTTCAAAACTGTTAAAATTCATGTATGTATATCTAATAGATGTGTGTGTTTGTGTATAAGAAGTGATGGATTTGGGGGGGTCATCATTGGGGAGTTGTGTATCTTGGCTGAATTACTGGGACATAACTGATAGCACTGCATATTTTGAAGGGGCATGCTGGGTAGGGGTAGGAGTGGTTTTGTTCACATGGTGAACCAGTGAGAATGAAGAACACGCTAAATCTGAGCCAGGACTCTGAGTGGTTACAGAATTTGACCGTGGGAAATGCAGATTCATTTGATCAAAATTACTGACCTTCAGAGCTGACAAACCAGTTCACACAAAAATGTGTACATCTGCTTGGCTTGAACGCCACTTGGAAGAGTGGGCACAATGGTACTTCTGTGGCTTTTGGTGATTCATTTTCTCTCTGCCTCAGTTTCCCAGGAATAAATGGGGATGCTAATACTGATTTACCTGCCTCACAGCAATGTTATGGGTATTAATTAGCTAATGTTTGTCTTTGAAGATAAAAGTTCTATATACACTAAGGGCCAGACTGTCTCAGCTGCAACTGTGAATGGGGAAGGAAAATGTTGCAAGGAGTCTTCCCCTTGGCATATGCAAGGCCTTTACAAGAACCAGGGACAATCACAGTCCCTGTGCAGGCAGTTGTGCATGTTATTGGAGGTAATTAAGAGGAGGCTACGGTGCTCTGGCCCCATCCCCTCCACACTAACTCTCTAAATAAGCTGAACACAACAGGGAACCATGGTGTAACCTGCACATGACTCCATATCTTGAGTAGCTCAAGCAGACACAATCCCTTCCTGACCTTGCCAGGAGTCTGCCGTTTTGTAATTCACTACTGAGGATAGAGACTGTTTCATTCAGCATCACTCTTTGCTAATGAAGGTTAAGCTGAACATGTGGAATTTTAATTAAACTCTATGAACTGCTCTGTCCTGTGGCTGAGTTGCTTCCAGCCTAACTCCCCTTGTTCCCTGTTTCTACTAGTGACCCATCAATAACTGCCTCTCCAGGGAAAACGGGCCCTCTGACTCTAGTTCCACTGGATACATCCGCCCTATTTTAGAAACATTTTAATATGAACATTAAAACAAATAATTCACATCCAAACCTCACCCCATGTCCCATCAGCAAAGGGTGCTAGCTACAGCTGAGCGGGAATCCTGTCGTTACCACAGACTCAGCTCGTTATATAATCTTTGAGATAATTTGGTCTGCTCAACAGTTGACCACACCAGGAGTGCCCTAGCCCCAAAAGCTAAGAATGATTAAAGAACATTCAAGTTTTATTTGCTTCTTGACATTTTCTTTCCAATTCTCTCTTATCACAGTTTTCATTTTTTTTACTTTGGTGTTTGTTTTTTCAATAAAACAACCCTGCCCCCCAAATCCCAGTTTGCCATTTTTGTAAAATTAGACAATAGACTTATTATACTTTAAACTACTAGTTGTCTTGCCTAAGCAGATACTATTGTTTACTGTTCTGGCAACTTACCGAGGGACAGGCTGTGTTCGTAAATAAGCAACAGAGAAAAAAAATCTTCAGCTCAGTTAAAACCCACAGTGCATTTTAACAGAGTTTAAAAATAAATCTGAGAAAAGGTAAATCTGGATTTGCAGATCCTAGTTTATTTTTTGCAGCTTAATTTGCACGCTAACCCTTTAAACTCTCTTCCAAGCACCATTGCCTTAAGCACAGCCACAGGGCATAACCATCCTCTATATTCTGACTTCATCACATGCTCTTGCCTTCCTGCCAGGCCAGTCCTGAAATTATCTAGTCAACAGTTTTCCCTGCCCCACTTTTGGTGCACTTCATATTTCCTAACATGATAAAAAACAGCTGTTACTACTAGCCCTTTATACAGTACCAGAACCTGTACAAGGAGAGAGGAAGAAAGTTCTTTGCCTACATTTTGACTAAGCCTGAACTCAGTATTTATTGGTTAAAGGTAGTTTAGATACAAAAACCAGCTTTTGTTTAAAAAAATATAAAAGGTTTTACAAAAAAAATTAACAGAAACTGATTTCAAGGAATTTAAAATAAAAATCGACATAGTTTTGATATTTGAATGAAATATTCCTCACAGTGCTTTCAACCCAGACATTGCAGGTTTATGTAACCGCTTTAGGAAAAGAAAGTTAAACACAGAGGGGCTCCAAACCTAGTTCTGAACGCACCTGAATATTTAGGAGGTTTGAAATCAGAACCTGGAGCTGGATCTAAACTTTAGAAATTGTTCTTATCTTTTTATGGTCCGAGCCAAAACCCTATATCTGAATGCCCCCAAATAAATGTGCGGATGTTCAAAATCTAAGTTACTACTAGAAACTAAAAAAATCTGGGATGTAAGATACTCAGGTACATATATTAGTGTGTATACTATATTATTTTTATCCTGGCAGTGGAGTGTGTCATAGAGAGGAAGAAAATAAAAATGATTTAAATTGTAAGGCCACTGGGTGTCATTCCTTGGAAATTGTTATAACTGGGCCTTTTTATAAATAATAACTAATCCATAGGGATGTTGTGTGTTTTAATGTTTATAAAGTGTTTTGAGATTTTCAAAAGAGAGATGCTAAAAAGTACAAACTAGTTTTAATTCTAAGTTTTACACATGTGACATAGATTTTTAGAATTTAAGGCTTGGACTTCAGGCTGTACAAAATAAATTGACATATTTCCCCAGGTGTTACACGGCACTGTTGAAGCTACACAAGAAATCTAGTGGCTGAAATACATTCAGAGGGGATTGTTTTACATTACTCCAGTCACTAGGACAAGCTTTGTAAAGGCAAAAGCACGGTGACAAACCAGTTGATCTTTCCTACAATTGACCACTCATTTCCACTAATACAGGCTTCAAAGTAGCATTACCAGGGAAAAGCCACCATCAGAAAAATTGCTGGTGAAAATAACAGCCATAGTCACAGCACAAAATGTAACACTCACGTCTGATAACGATCACACAGTTGTAGTTAGCAAATGTTATTGTGGTTTTCCAACACAACAATACCTATTCACCTAACTAGTTCTATTCCTCACTAGCTGTACTCTGATACCTTGTTCTTCCCACAGCATTTCTCTCCTGAATCCTGAGGGTTTGGTCTGTGGAATCTGTAGTTACATGCTAGTTCCTCTCACTAGAAGGTGTAGTGGTTTGATACCACAGTACACACTAATGATTGATGTTATTTTGAACACAATAGAGGAATGACACTATCTTGCCAATAGGCAAGAGAACTCCCAAAATGCTCTTCCATTGCTGGACATGGCTAAATCCCACAGTTTCTACTCAGGCAGAAAACCATGCTTCATAGAGAGCTTTGCCTGAAGTCAGGACTGCAGTCTAGAGGCTATAACCATGGGAGAACAAGCTGTGAAACCTGTTCCTGTTATTTTCATCTCTGCCACCCAAGTTTTGCATCTGGTTAAAGAGACACCACTAATGTTTCATTAAAAAGAAAGGAACTGTCAGTTATTCCTTGTTATTTTCAGTTTCTGTGTCTGTTTGGTTTTGCCATTACAAAATGTGATATGATTCATCATCAGGTCCCATCAGTCCACCCCCCTTGAAATATACAGGCTTTTTTCCAGTATTTTAGTGCCTCTCAGACTTGTTCTACATACAATGCAATCTGGAATATTGCCTTGCAACGGGTGAATCCTAACAGGTTCAGAGCTTTGGCCTGGATTATCATCCAGAAATCTGGATGCTTCTCCAGAGCCCCCAGCACCTGAAAGTGACCTAGACTATTTAATAAGATCATACTCTCTCGTGATACATCCCATACTTCCTGGTTCGTGCCAGGTCAAAACATTTCCTGAGGAAAGCCTCTCTCGTGATTTCCACTTTCAGTCCTGGCTTAAAAAAGGAAGTGTAGAAGAATGGACTTGGCTGGCTGTATACGCATTTTAGATGCAGACTTGGTCCAGCTCTAAGATATTAAGTATTTGTAATGCTGTACTAATTACAAACTTTAGTGTGTTTTGCTAAAGCGAGTATCATCACTGCGTTTGAGCCAACTGCTTCCCACCAGCACCTTCCAGAGGAACTATCTCCTCCCAGGGTCCCAGTGTTCAGTAGAGTCCTGCATGCTGCACTGTTTCTTGGGATTATACAGTCTGCTCCCCTCTCTATGGATGGCCAGCTCCATGGATTAGTGTGAAAGGCTGAAGGGCCCTGATTTCCTCCCCACCGCCTTTGGGGAAAGGGAAAAGGAGATAAAAGAGGGGACATTTTTGAAGGTAAATAATGTGGTAGAAAAGGGAAGACCAGAGGAGAAACAAGGAAAATACCATATAAACCCTGCCCTTTGACTTCTTCCCCACACCCCTTTCTCTCTCCTGCTTTACACCCCAACTTCTATTTCTCCCATACTTTCACTGTCTTTTTCTTGTCAATAGTCTCACCTTCTCATACCTCTTAAGAAGCCAAGCAGACCCCACAACTGATTTTGTCATGAATGCTGCTGCAACACATAAATTACCAATTTAAAATTGCTCCCCAACCCTTTCTGCAATGGGGAGGGGAAGAGCTAGTGCATATCTGCATACCAGAGAATGAGTTTCCTAGCACACATGCACCCCTTTTCACTTTGGATTTTTGTTTTAATTTTACTTTGTAGTTGCTTCTTCACAGTCCCCATGAAGTAAAGCTTTCAAGGGGGTTGGTCAGGAGACAGGATCTCCATTCCTTCACAACTTCAATCACCCAAGGACATCCCCCACTTACATTTTAGTCCCTTCGGTGCTGTGAATTTGTTCTTTTCTAGTGTGTGCAAGTTCATATGACATTGATGATACATGAAAAACGTTTTACTAGTCCTCTTGTACCTCCTGCCTTCCTTTCACTGCAGTGTTCTGCATTTCTAGCCCTTCCCCTGTTCAGAAAGGAAATACTTTATTTATATCTTCTCTGTTTAAGGAATAAACTGCATGGTGCCGTGTTTCATTATTCTTTGCAGTGGTAAATACTTCAAATAATAAAAAACGAAGTCTGGCTTAATTTAACAATCTAGTTTATATTTAGTAGAGGATACAAAGGCAACTGTAACTGCTAAAAGCCCAGAACAGTTAACCCCACCCAATCCAAACCCTTAGCTGCTGTCTTACATTTCCCCCTAGGAATTTGTATCACTAGAGGAACAATCTTGTGTCTTAAAGATCCCTAAATTATTACATCGTATTGGTGCAGCTCTCTACATTTTGGAGGTGAGGCTAGTATTTGCCAAAGAAAAAAAAGAGTCTCTAGGTTTCTTTCTTCCTTGAGTCTTAAGTCAAAGTAGAGGCTACTAGCTGATTTGGGGTTGGGAGCAGGATAGTAGATTACAGCATTGCCATCCCTAAGTCTTCAAAAATTATGAGCCAGGACGCATACATTTATGAGAGTTTAAAAAACAATAAACTTTGCTTTATTTTTATTTGTCTTCTGGTTTTGAGCTTTTAGGACTCATGTTTTCAAGGTTTTCCCTGTGAACAGAAGAGCTCCAAACTATTTTGTTCATGAAAGCCAAGAGTCTCAAGAAATCCCAGGGCTCCAGGAGCAGGGGCTTTTAGAAAAGCACCATATATCACATGAGTTGGCAATACTGTTTCACTCTCCAGCCTGATCCACAGTGAGAATGAGTTCATCAGCTACTTTCAGAAAAAAGGCTGCCTTAGGCTCCAGCCAGCCCACCAGTTGCTAATTTTAGGAGCCACAGGTGCAACACTAACCAGCAAGCAGGCATTATGGCCCAGAGCCTCAAAGGTGTTTTGGCACTTAACACCTATTGAAATCAATGGGAGTTAGGTGCCTAAATACCTTAGAGGATATGGGCCTAAGGCAGTATGGTAATTCTGCAGTTTAAAAGCCCTGCAGCGGCAGCAGAGGTAAGGTAAGAGCTCCAAATAGTTAGGAGGCTGGACAGGAGGCTCCATTAAAAAAAAAAAAAAAGGAAGAAAAAGCTCACTTCATGAAGTAACAGAGTCTTTGTGTGCTTAGAAATCGGGGAAACGGGAAAAAAAAACCCAACAACTTATTTTTCTCTTAAGTTCTGTTATTTGAGCATTTTACCTCCACTAGCTCTGAGTTACTCAGACAGTGACAGTCATACGACAACGGTCAGCTACAAAAGGAGTTCATCAGCCCAATGTCATGGCTATGTGAACACTGCTTTGTATTTAAGTAAGCTACAAGCCCAGTGAATCAGCATATCTGAGGCAATATTAATGGTAGATTTACCTGCAATAACATTTAAGAACTTTGGTCTGTTAGCAGTGCAAGAAGGAGCTGATGTGTGATGCTGAACTCAGGATAATTTCACTTGTGCTTCTTCAAGATGCTTCTAGGAGGAAAAGGAATTACTCTGACATTAATTATCCACTTGATAGTCCAAGCCATACATTATTCTTTGCAAAAAAACAGGTATGCTGCAGACACCCCAAGCATCTGCTACCCGTTGTGAGCAAGCCAGCTGGGGGAAGTTCATATTAAGCCAGATTTAATTTTGTATCATTGCTTGCTTCTTTTATACATATGCATACTCTGATCTTTATCCACGGTGGTGTAAGGGCCTGATGGGAGTTTTCCACAGACTTCAATTTGAGTTGGATCAGGCCCTAAGTGAAAAAGCAACTTCTTATACATTTTCCACCAATATAGAAAAAACTTGTTTCTGGGGATCCTATAAAGTACAGGGGGGAATAATATTAATGAAGCAAAAGCTACATTATTCTATATAGTAGTTTCCAATTTGGTCTATATTCACAACAATGTGGCTTCAAGTTACTGTTACTTTATACATTCCAGCATTGACAATTGCTCTTTGTTAGAGGTATCAAACTTCTATTTATTGTTCCTCTTGGCTGCATTACTTTTATACTCAACATTTATCCCAGGGTACATTTGAACATATGAACCTACCATCCTTTTCACAGAAGGAACTACTTCAGCAGTTGCAGGACACATAAGACTCACATAGATTGATTGATTCACGAATATGGTTGTAAAAATGTCAATCCGGACAAAAGAATGCTTTATCTTCCCAAGTTTGGCCACTTTTATAGTTCATTTTGAGACCCCAGGAATGAAATCTGCCACAGAGCAATGCTGTTGTGGAAAACATGTTCCAGTGTCTGGTATAATTGCACGTTTGCATTTAATCTGAACTGATTTATGCACCCACCTTTCTTTCTCTTCTTTTTGAAAACAGTGATAACATAGTATGTTCACTGATCTCCCACGATCAGGGCAAAAAAAAGATTAAGGCAGAAACATCCAACCTAAGAAACTGCTTCATCACTCCATGAAGTGATAGTAAGCTCTTACCCTTCTTTCCTCCCTGCCCCCCCCATTTTTCGGTTGTGGTAAGAAAATATTTAGTTTTGGAAGAAAAATCATCCTCACAAACTCAGCCAAGTATCTATTATACAGATGTATCTCTCCCCTCTAAAAAAAAAGAACCCAGACAGTGCATATCTTTTCTAATTTATTATGGACTAAACTGTCTCCTTCCTGTGGATGGCTTGGCAAAGGATGGGGCACATAGGGCTAAAAACCTGTTTGAGATTGACCATGTGGAGTTTGCTACAGAATATCACTTTGGATTAGAGGGGTTGGATGGACAAGAAATGTAACTGTGATTTCAAGAGAAGAGTGCTGCAGTCATGAGGTGGTCTGGCCTCAGGCTCACTTTTCCTCTACAAGTACGTCTCCAGGTGAGGACACAGATATGGAAGATATAGTTTATGGAAGTAGCCTTCATTTAAGTGTATGTTTCCATATGTTAATTCACACATCTGGTGGGGGTAGAATGCCATGAAGAGAGGCCCCTGCCCCTCTTGTTCCTGCTACCCCTATCTCCTGTAGAGCCTAGCCCCACAGAGCTCTAGTAGAAAAAGCCTCCATGGGGTTACAGCAAGTGGGGTTCAGATAACATGGTGCTACACAGATAGCACTTGTCCCCCCTTTGATGGCTCTCAGGGGAAATCTGTCTGATTAAAGCCCCCTCTACCTTGGGAAGCACAGGAAAGAGTTTGGGCCTATATTAAATTACCAAAGGCATCCTAGATTCTGCCTACCTGCATATGGTAAGTAACAATTGCTTAAAAACTGACAACTTTTCTGTTTCTTAGGATTTCCTTGTTGGATTACCTGCTAGCAGATATCATGTTTTTAGTGAGATAACAATCCTCTGATAGTTTTGCTCATGTTTTGTTCATTTTCATCCTCCCTGGAGCAAACTGTCTTGGATTGAGTGTTTCTGAGCAACACTCTGGGGCTGATTCTGAGCTCTCCTTAACATCAAAGAACATTTTTCCTGTGTGAGAAACAGAAATATGACACTCTAAAACTACTGGTTAGTTCCACAAATTAGAGGAAAGACGGTCTTGAAGTTAAAGCGTTAGACTGTTTCTCAGAAGAGCTTGGGATCAATTCCCCATACTGCCACAGACTTCTTGTGGCAAGCCATCTAATCTTTCTGTATCTCAGTTCCTCTTACTGTAAAATGGAGATAGTACTTCCCTACCTTGCACTGGTGTTGTGGGGTTAATTCATTAACATATATGAGGTGCTTAGACACCAGGGTGATTGGAGGCATAATCAATACAGTACCTAGAACAAAAATTGTTAGCAAGAAAATTATTAATGATATTTGGTGTTAGAAAAAGTTTGGATTTTGTTTTTCTTGCTTTGCTTTTCCCCCACCCCTTTTCATTCATTACCCCATCTGAACCTGCCTGGTGGGAACCAGTATAACATTAGAGGAGGCTATCAGGGGAGCAAAAGAAAAGACCCAAGGTTCAGGATGCCCCTAGTTAGGTTAATGGGCCTGCATATGGAGGGAAGAGAAGGGATTGGCTTCAAGATGGTATTGTTTGGAAAGGAAATGCCTTTTTGGTGATGGAGACTGTCTAGGAACCCTGAGAGCACAGCTTCTGAGAAATGGTGCTTCTACCCACAGTCTTTCAGTGCCAGAAGCAAGTAATTTCCTGGTGCTCTATCATCAGTCCTAGAGGCACTGTTTCTAGGAATGATGTTGCAGCATGGCATGTTAGCCATTTTTTGAGGAGTTATTTCAATATCTGCACAGCTCCTCTTCTGATTAATGAAACAGCCAGCAGTTTTATAAGCCCTGTTACTGAAACATTTTGCCAGACATTTGCTGAATGGTTTGTCATAAATGTTGGCTACCTTACAACACAGGGGAGAATGTGATTAGAATGGCTATTTTCATATGCACATGGAAAGGAGGGGAATATTCAACAGTGAGAGTCGGTTTTCAGGTATTTTATTTCCTGAAACTACCCTTTTAATTTCCATGCAATCAAAATAGCCATACTCACACTTCTTTTTTTGGCTAGTTTAAATTTCATAAATGGCATTGTAGTATTAAAGCAACTGTTTTCAGGAAGCGGAGTTTCTTCAGACAATATCCATACCTTTGACTGGGTGTATCTCTAAAAAAAAAAATTTAAAATAAATTCAGCAGGAAGACAAGACTGAGTGTGATTTACCCAGTGTAATAATTCATGTGCTGTTAAATACATATGGGACTCAGTCCTGCTCCTATGGAAGTCAATGAGCCTTGAATTATTACACCAAACTAACCTTCTGACATTCCTTGTTGAAAATAGAGAGTGGAAAATATTGCACCAGGGGACAAAAGAAAAAAAGGGGGAGGGGGTGTAAACATCCTGTAACAAATTGGTGACTTTATGATTGTCACAATGCTCTACCCCAGGCCAGTTAGAACTGCACAGAGATACTGGGAAGAGAAATCAGCTCCTTCAGCTTTTAAAGCACAGGCCCCTATGACTTGACCTGAATGAAAATCCCCCTTGCTGCCACACGCACAGAGAATACTAGAAAATCATTCCAGTATTGCACCCTACCAAAAAAATAGTTTGTTACTTTAAATCCAACTTCAATACACGAGTGAATTTTAAACTCTACACAAATACAAAGGTGCAAAGTTCACTTATAGTGGAGTAATTCTCACTCGCTTTAGCATTTTAAATTTAAACAGCACTGAAAGCAGCCCTGTTGCCTCTGGAGCTCTGCAGTGTGCAGCAGGTGGCTGAAGCAGAAACACAATATTTTTCTTTGAATTTCAGCCATCTGCAAAGTGCTGTTGATCACAGGCAGCCAAACTTCAAAGGATACATTTTTCTCCTTTGTAGCTGCTACAAACTTTCAGAAGTGGCCAGGGTATTTTCAAGCACTCCTCTGTGCTTCATTTTCAAAAACAGCCCCTCCAATGTGATTCCTGTTGTTTGAGTGCATGCATAACTGTGAAGAAACAGACACAGCGTTTCAGGTTGAATTTCCAGTTTGGATGAACTCATTTGAAACTGTCAAGTTACTATCTATCTGGTTTCACGTCAGCCCCGTGCAAAACCATGGTTTTTGCATGATTGCAATTCAAAATCATACACTGTGCCAGTTTACTAGAAAACCTGGGGATCTGTGCTTTTTACTTCATCAGCAAGATGGCAACTCTAATGGATAGCACCAACTAGCATCTCATAACTGTGCTGCTGGAGCTACCCTATTTCAGACGAGATATAAATCAAAGCTTCCTCCCAACTATTTGTCATTAATGATCTTGTGGCACTTTTTATAAAAGCAGGGGTGGTTTTTTTAACCCTAATGTCTTGGCCAAATTCTATTTTAAGTAATTGATTCTCCATACCTAAATTCCTCTTGAACTTTAGTTATATTATTCTTCCTCCCTGTTATACACTGTTGTCTAGCATTGCTGTGCACTGTTAAACAGCTATCACATCTACCCCTAGGGGTCGTTATATTTCATAAGTCAGTGTGAATATACACATACATAGAAAGATATATCCCAACCAACCTTTAAGAGTGTCATAATGCTTAACTCCTGAGAGGCTGATCTTAGAAATACTTGCTTCTCTCTTAGTGGTTAGTAGGCTCCCCCTAACACCATGTGGTTCCATTGATTCATTGCAGATGCAAAGGAAGAGTGCTATCTACTGAATCACCAACAGCACTTCCTGAAGCTTTTACTGGAGTTCTCCCATCCTATTTATTTGGAGCGCTAATGAGATCACAGCTTGGGCTAGTGTGGTTGCAAACTGTAGTATGTGGCAATAGAATCAGGAGATACCTGCACCTCAGCTATCTCTCTAGGGTCTAAATCCATCAAGGACATCAGGGACAGATGAAAGGCATTTCAACTTTTCTACCTTTGTAGCCTAATGATGTTACCTCAATTAGGGGAAATTTCCTAGGGAGCTAGGAGGCAGCAATTCCAGGTCAAGTCAGCAAAATATTTCCAGCAATGTAACTTTAGGGAAAAAGGTTGCATGCATACATGAAAGAAAAAGATCACTTCCAGCTGATTGGTTTAAAAGCTTTAAGTGCATGGAATTTAAAATTCAGGCAAATGCAGCTTATTGCTTCTCTTGTATGTTTAATAAAGGAAATGGTATCACTTTGGGGGGGATGCATTAGCAAGGGAAGGTTATGCAAATTTAGAGTCTTACTGAATCATTGAGAGAGCATGACTCATAAGCCCCTTCATTTATGCTGTACTGTTGTACTGCCTAGATAGTAAGAAAATTAGTCCTCTTGTAAAATAAGTTACTGGGTCAAATATTGTTCTCAGTTACAAGGATGCAATTCCCAGAGAAATCTATGGGCCTGACTTCCCGCTCATGCTGGTGTAAATCAGGAGAAACTGCACTGAAGTCTATGGAATTATACCAGTATAAAATCAGTGTAAGTGAGAGGAGAACTGGGTCAAATGGGAGATGCATTTGCACAACTGAGAACAGAATGTGGTCCACTGAAAGGTGGAGTTACCATAATAGTCAAGAACAAAAAAGAAGGCATGAACTAAGTATCTGCTTGAAAACACCACTAACATTTAATGCAAGTAATAAGCCTTCATCACTTGAGACTTTTAAAATTAGGTTGGATTAAACACCAGGGGAAAAAACAGACAGAGACCAGGACAACCCTCCAATGGCAGGGGTTGGATTACAGTATCGCAGATAATCTAAGTGATTTTTTCTCTCTCTAAACTGTTTTGGACTTGATTCTTCCACCCTTATTCATATTGACTAGTAGTCCCTTTTTTTCCACTGGGACTATTTGCAGAGTAAAGAGCAACTTAACATACAAGTAACTGATACAACACTTATGACAGAACAATGGGTTTTTGATAACCACAGCCACAAGGCTCTTGAACAGACATCAAAAGTAAGGTCTATACTGCCTTTGGATTGATAAATCTCTCAACAACTGGCATTTTGAATTATAACAAAAAATAAATTTCATATGTCCATATCCCATGAATGTATGCAATGAAATGCCTGTATTGGGCTTTGGAAACATTGCTAGCTATCGAGAAAAATCAAATAACCAGAAAGTCTTAGGGGTTTGTTTTGTTTAGTCTGATTTGTTGTGGGTTGTATATTTTTTGTTTTTGACAAAGTAGGTGCTGGAAAAGGAAAGAGGGAGCAGCTGGCAGCCTGTTTGCATTACAATAACAGTGAGAGAGGGAGAATCAAAGGGATGATTTCTAGGGTTTGGTAAACTGGCTATATTTGTTGTTGCCTTTATACCTCAAGCAATGGACAGATTCCTGGAAATAAATATGATAAATATCTCTATGTTGCACATAGAACACAGCTGTGGTATTAGCCTAAATGGGTCCAGATCTATCAGAACTTCAGGATCCTCCCAAAATATCAGGCTTCCCTGAATGGACTCTTCCTTCCAGTCCCAATCCCTAAAACTCCTTGTTCTTCCTCCCTAAATTCCCCCCACCTGCCCAACAGATGGACCTCTTGTTTTACTCTTCACATCACCATGAATAGTCAAACACACTCTTAGGCTCTTGTCTATACTTTGGGGGAAGAAGGGGTGTTGCACCATTGTAGCAACTGATGTAGCTATTCCAGGGCAAATTTTCAAGTTAGATGTACTATACTGGTGCAAGTTGGGGCTTGAACTGGTCTGATTTACCTTGGCAGATTACCAGGGTAAAATGCACTAGTGCAGTTGTTCCCAAACTTGGTTTGCGGCTTGTTCAGAGTGAGCCCCAAAGCGTCTCGCAGCCTGCCAGGGAATTACCCTGAACAAGCTGCGGACCAATTTTGGGAACAACTGCACTAGTGTAAGCACCATTGTGTGCCGAGGCAGTGGGTCTACATAGGGGGTTGCACTACATTGTAATAGTTACATTAGTGCAAATTCCCCTAATCTCAAAAAGCCCTCCATTTCATCTTCTCTCATTGCTGCACCAGTTACCCTCAGATAATGAAGCCTGGTTCTTGAAGATCCAGCCAAGAAGCCCAATTTTCCTGGGCACACAAATCCACTGCAATGCCCAGCACCTGCTGTGATTTACTATCTATAGTAGATGATGTATTCTAATTTATGTTAACCTAAAGAAAATTTACCAGAGAAGGATTTTTACCTCTGTTAGTTCAGAAAAAAAATATCCAAATTAAGCAAGTCATTTGTTCATGAAGGTTTCTTCCTGTAAATAAAAAATTCATATAACAGTAATTAAGTCAATTAGGCAATCATTTTATTTTACTTAAAGCTATTTTAGCCTCCTATGTGACTAGATACTTTGCTTCAACTATTCCACATCCTCGGTTGAGTGGTTTGTTCCTGACTCCCTGTGGTGGTTTCCCCATGGCTGCATCAGGGTAAGAACTGAGACATGGAATCCTAACTCCAGAGATCTAAAACTCTGCTTGATGTGCCTGCCTTACCGTACAGGCAGAATCACTGGGAGAGACAGAAGATGAAGGTACAGGTTGTCTTGCTGACAGTGTGAACTTGAATTATCATTCCTTTCCCCCATTCCCCTCCACCTGCCCAGAAAGGAAAAGGAGAGAATCCATCTAGGTAAGGGCAAAAAAACACCTAATGTTTAAAATATTGCATGCCAGACATAAATCTTTATAGGTAGCTATGGCTTTGAATGGTATGCTGGAGGCAAACCCTTATTTGAAGTGGCAAGACTGTAGGTTAACATTTAATCTCATTTTTTATAAATAGACTGCTATTAATAAAATAGATATTAGTATGAAATATGGATCCAAATCAGCACATGGCTTAAAAGTTGTATAATTAATAAATAAGTGACAAACCTAATGAATTAGTCACATAAATTGCACATTAGTGACAGAACTTAAATTCAGTTGCATGTTTTATTTATCTTTTACTGGATATGCCATATAAATAATTAAAATGTACTTCCAAATCAAACCGCAAAGAATAATGTAAAGAATAGCAGCCTCTGGGAAGCTGGATGATTGAATGACCTTATGCTGTTCAGCTTGCTCAGGTTAGAGGCAGAGAAAGATCAGTAACATTTCAGGGTGGGACGTTCCTATCTACCATTACCAATCCACTGCTATGTTTATGCAGGTTTGGCTGTTGGTTGAAGAAAAGATAAAAGGGAGCTAGACTAGGCAATTAGCCTGAAAGTATAAAATCCAACACACGCACACATTTTATATATATATATATATATATATATATATATATATATAGTGAGAAAGTTCCTCCTCTGCCTTGGTGGGTCCTGCGCTTATTGGCTGATTTTCTCGCCTCAGAAGTTCACAGCAGCCCTCCGTTTGGCCACTTTCGTGGCTCAAATCTGCCGTTCACTCAGTTAGCCTCATCACTGGCCAGCACGGGAAAAGGAATATGAATAAACTGAAGTGAGCTCCTTTTTAAACCCAGGTGTCCTGATTAGCCTGCCTTAATTGATTCTAGCAGCTCCTTGATTGGCTGCAGGTATTCTAATCAGCCTGTCTGCCTTAACTGCTTCCAGAAAGTTTCTGATTGTTCTGGAATCTTCCCTGTTACCTTACCCAGGGAAAAGGGACCTACTTAACCTGGGGCTAATATAGCTGCCTTCTATTACTCTCCTGTAGCCATCTGGCCTGACCCTGTCACAATATAGATAGACAGATAGATAGATGGATAGATAATCCGCCAATAAGCCAATATATATAGTTACAAAGGTGAAAGTAAGCCAGTACGGTCTGGTACGGCATACGGGGAAGAAAGTGGCCACCAGTATGGGCCAGTACACAGCCAACACTGCAGCACTTTAAGGACCGTACTGGCAGGACCGCTGATGGGAGGAGCAAAAGGGGCAGCTGCCCCAGGGCCCAGCAATTTAAAAGGTCCCAGGGCTCCCAGCAGCGGCCGGAGCCCCAGGCCCTTTCAATCACCGCCGGGGCCCCAGGCATCACGGGCCAGGCAGCGCTGAAGGCTGGCTAGGAGAGCCTGGCACCAGCCCTGTCCCTTCTGCCAGAGGCCCCGCCCCTTCTGGGGCTCCAGAGCCACCTCCCACACCTTGCCCAGGAGCCAGGCCAACCTGCGTAATTCCGTCAAGTTACATTCACCCCTGTATAGTTACTAAAGAACTAGGCAGAGGTCTGCAATAAAACTGGAAAGCAGAAAACATGATCCATTCTACAAGAAAGATGAGGAAGGCAGTTTTTGTGCTTTTAATAGCGTAAGTCCTATTGTATCATCATTAAGAGAACTTCAGGTATCTTTTCCAATGACTACACCATTTGTCTGTGTTCCTCTTTAACTTGGCTTCTGGTTATAGACATGTACTATTCTTGAATTCACACAGTAATATACCCAGCTGTTAAGACTGCTTATTAACAAATTGAAAATTTGTGGCTTTGAAACTCTGAATATCTGTAATAAATATGTCAGATGAGAAGGGCTTCATGTAGGATGTAAAAGGGGAGGAGATGGTAGGATCCTCAAGGATGGTTTACTTGATCTAGCTTTAAAGCCCAGGGTGATATACTCCCTTTTTTATTCCTTGACGAGATCCAAGCCTTTATTTGGTTCAAAGTTAAAGAAACAATGAAGTCTCATTGTCAGCCACAACATGCAGTGCCATCCATTTACAAGTATAATAGAACAAAAATTAGACCTTATGACTAAAAGCTGATGTGGGCAGAGGGTTCTGTTTTATACCTTGCCTCAAAGTTTTGGTTTTTTTTTTTTTTTTAAAAAGACATGCTGCGGTCCTTAGCAGCCTTTGGTCTTTGGTGGTTTGAACGTGCTACTGATTGTTATCATTTATCTGCAGGGATGACTATGTCTTATCTTTGGGCTAAGTAAAAAACCACATGGACATACCTTCTGTAACAAGAAATATACACATGCTGGCAGTAAACAACAACTGGAGGATTCTGCAGCTGTATGGCTCTTTGTAAGGCCTAAATGTGGTGACTTTGCTGTTGCTTCTAGCTGAACTGAAGCCTCATACAGGTTGTTTGTTGTGATGAAACAGGTGATTCTTTGATCCTGAAGATTCCTTGGAATGACTACAGCTGAGTGTAGTGCCAGCTCGCTTGACAAAGTGACAGAGCTGGAGTGAAAGGATGAGTTGGTAGAATAACCTTAGAGGGAATGAGTGCACAGGATCGTTATGTTACGTACTAGAAAATGTACTTTAAAGTAGGTTAAGCTAATTTGGAATAAGGCATTCTAATACCAGAAAAAGAGCCTCCACCCAGGGAGTTAATCAGGGACAGCTGGTCCACTTTAAACTCACACCCTACCTTAATCCAAGTTAACTTCCCAGTGTGGACAAGCCCGAAGGTATTGTTGCAAACATTGCAACAAACAACAATTGGTATATGTACATAACTGTTTGTATGTGCCATCTATACATATCTGACTTCATCTCTAGCATATATTGAAATTATAAATAGGAACAAAATAGTTTTAAAACATTCAAGGTACCTGATTATAGGAGCTCACAAAACCCGTATAAATGTAGGAGAAATAATCATTAAATTTATGTGAGAAAACAAAACTATGAGGCTGGATTTGAATTTGAGAATCTCAGCACTGCAAGAAGAGTGAATTGCCAGCAATCGACAGGAGCACACCACATGAGCAGGTGCAAATGGGAGGGTGAGGAATGTGATAACAGCTGTGTACCCAGCATACATTCAGATCAAGCTGCATCTTGCGCATCTGTTCTATATTTAGGGCATTTTTTACTGATACCTTTAGTGATGTTTTAGCAGGTGAGCATCTGTATAAAATGTCATTAAAGGAGAAAGATCATTAAGGGGATACAAAGTTACATAATGGTGTTGAGATAGTGACTCTGAGTAAAAATGGTGGTAACTGCATGAGACTGTAACTGAATAAGAGGCTTTGAGCCAAATGCATCCCGAATGTAACTCTAATAAAGTCAACAGAGTTGTGCCAGGGATATATTTGGTGCTCTATCTTTTTAAAAATTAATCAAACTATGTGCTCTCTTTCCACCCCTCAAATGTTGAGGTGACGTCCATGTGATGAACTGTAAAGCCATATGATTAATTACAAAGCTATGTGATAAAGGAATTTATTATGCACCTTTGTCTGCCTCACCTGTACTCTGTTCATAATCCTTCTCCCTTGGACTTATTCTAACATTCTAAACCCCTGAACAACTTGAGAGTTGTCTGTTTTTCGTTTTTAAAAATCAGCTTAACATGTACACACACAAAAGTTTTTCCTTCTTCTTTCAAATATGGAATTTTCCTCCCAAAAGCCAGGATTGGCAATATTCAGTATTAGAATATGATAACAGTACCTACAGCCCTGTAGAGAGGCAGTGGAGTTTGGTTTCCCCGCCAATCTAGTGGGTTGGGTTGGGCTGGGACCCGGTGGAGTAGGGTGGGGCCAGCTCCCCCTATCCCTGTCCCAACCCCATGGCTGGGAATTAACTGAACCATCACCTTAGGCCCTCAGGCCTATAGACTGTTAAATACTGTCTGCCCCAGTCAGGAGAATGTGGATATAGATTGTGTATTGATCTGCCTGACCAAGAGGGTGAGAGCCTACAGACTGCTAATTGACTTATTTGCTGCCTGACCAGTGAGCCAGAGTGGCCTCCTTCTGATCCTGAAAGTGATGGACAACTACAAGCCCACAAATAAAGCTTAATGTTGCATTTCACTAGACACCATACAAATACATAATAATAAAATAATAATAATAATTAATAATAAATAAAGACAATTCCTGTCCTGAAGAGTTTATGATCTAAGCCCTAATCCTGCTTTGTGGAAGACCTTTCAGGAAGAGAACCAGATTGCTTGGCATAGCGGAAAACGAAGTCTGTTCAATGCATATGGAAGGGAGTGGCTTGGAAAATGGCATGGAGCTGCACCCAGGAGAATGGGGTGAGGTGACATTTATGCTTACTTACAGAGCACTGTTGGACAAACTGAAACTGGCTGGCTCCTGTATGAACCAAATACAAAGAGAAGATTTGTCACATCACATCTCTTCTAATGGAGCCTGATTTATGTTTTCTAATATGAGCCTTTTAAGTTCATTAAATTATTTTGGTCTCATAAATATTAAGAAGTCTTTGGTTAATTGGATTAAATGAATGCAAAATTAAAGTACTTTACATTTCCCATTGTGCCATGATTGGATGGTACGGTATATACTAGTAGGGCCAAGCTTTTTAAATATAACTAGTGATTTTGTGTGCCTCGTTTTTTGGATGCGCAACTTGAGAGACCTGATTTCCAGAGGGCCAGTGCTCAGCACTTCCTGTCCCCTTTAAGGCATCCCCAGTTGGACACCCAGAAAATGAAGCACCCAAAATCACTAGCCACTTTTGAAAATCTTGCCCATAAGAATTTATGAAATTCCCCGGGGTCAGGCTATGGGCCTGCAAACTATGGATAAAACTTCCACTGACTTCAGGGGAGCAGGATCCAGCCCAATGTGATCAATCACAAGAAGAATAAAAGAAGGAACCTCTGACATCTTTCAGTCCTCTACCCATAGCTTTCAACTGATTGCAGCAGAAGCCTAGATAAAAACTAATTGTTTTTATAATTGCACATAAAATGTAAGTAACTATGTTCAGTTCTGTATAGTGATAAAGTATAGGCAAATAAAAAGCTTTGATAAAATATGTACAGAATGATAAATGGATGTAAGACTCCAACAACTGTTTCATTAGCTGTATATTACTACCAGACTAATACTTGTAATCATTGTTATAGCTCTGGCTGCATATTCAAACTATTGCATAGAATTTTCCCTTTAGCATGACATTCTGCAACAATGTACTACTCTATTCCTTTGCATCCCATAGTCTTGTTTAGTAATCCATTTCATTGAAAAGCCTCATCTCTTGTGTTCATCATAAGTCAGTACATTAATTCAATCATGTTGCTGTTTAATTTTCAGTCAGATAGGTTCATCATATAATCTTAATTGTCAAACTCAAAAAGCTCTTTTGAAGTCTTTAAATATATCACTTGTGAAGAACCAAGTTACAGATTAAATAACTGCAGAGATAAAACTCTTTATAAGCCTTTGAGTCAACCAGATAAATGTCAAGCTGAGGCCTTATTTATCTGGACTACTAGGTTCTCTAAAGATTTCCCAATAATCCAGTAGCAAGACACAGGAATGTAGGAACTCGAATATTGGAGCAGACCATTTCTCATTCTAGTCCAGTATCCTCTTTTCATCACTGTCAAATAAAATAGTAGAATCTTTGAATCTGAAAGTCATGATTCCTTTGGACAGTCTTGGAAGATCACCTAGCAAAATATTTCTTTTTATGCTTCATTAAGCATAATTTCATCAAGATCCTGTTTTCAATAACTACCTCAACAAGAATATTAACTAGTTGTATGTGATAAGACTTATCTGTTATCAGAAAGAATCTCCTTACTGTCTCATTACACTATTAACCTTCTACATTATGGGGTATTTTATCTTTCTTTGATGCAATGATACATACGCTGCTGGAGGCAGTATATTCTCACTAGGTATTCACTAAAATAAGCTAGTGACCTTGTCTGGTATGGTAATTACTATGCTCTTTTATGGTGATACTGGGTCATAACATTATCAAGTAAATGGCCATTAAATGTGGTCCCTTCAGCATTCAGTTACCAATAACAGATACTGTGAAGTTAGTATGGGCTTGTCTACACTTACAGTGCATCTGTAACACTTAGTGAAGATGCTCCTTATGCTGATGGGAGACCATCCTCACAGATACTCCCATTCCCCAGGAGGTGGTAGCTATGTTGATGGGGAAAGCCCTCCCATTGATATAGGATCCACACCCCTCAGTGACATAGTTATACTGGCATAAGTTGATAGTGTAGACCAAGAGTATGTCTACACTACGAAATTAGGTCGAATTTATAGAAGTTGATTTTTAGGAAGCAATTTTATACAGTCGATTGTGTATGTCCCCACTAAGCGCATTAAGTCGGTGGAGTGCGTCCACAGTACCGAGGCTAGTGTCGACTTTCGGAGCATTGCACTGTGGGTAGCTATCCCACAGTTCCCACAGTCTCTGCTGCCCATTGGAATTCTGGGTTGAGCTCCCAATGCCTGATGGGGCAAAAACATTGTTGCGGGTGGTTTGGAGTACACGTCGTCAGTCGCCCCTCCCTCCGTGAAAGCAATGGCAGACAATCGTTTCGTGCCTTTTTTCCATGCAGATGCCATACTGCTGTCAGCAGATGGTGCAGGAGGACTGCTAACCGTCATCATCATCCACCGCTTCCGCTGCAGCTCTGCTCTCTTAGTGCCATAAATCCACCTCACAGGTCCTCTTGTCATTCTGTATAAATATCTATTCTCGTGGCATCCGTCATCATCCACCGCTTCCGCTGCAACTCTGCTCTCCTGCAGACGACATACCACTGGCAAGCGTGGAGCCCGCTCAGCTCACTGATGCTGTTGTGAGCATTGTAAACACCTCGCGCATTATCCTGCAGTTCACCTCTACCCTGATATAACGCGATCCAATATAATGCGGGTTCACATACAACACGGTAAAGCTCCGACACGCTGCTCTGAGCAGCATGTTAAGGGTGCTGGGCTGGGCCAGGGCCGAGGAGTTGGATATGGGGCAGAGGATCTCAGGGGTGGTCAGGGGCTCTGCTTCCCTCACCCCGGCCCCAGCTATGTTGCTCAGGGGAGGGAGATTGGGGGATGGGATCCCCCCCCGCCGCACTCACCAGCAGCGGCAGAAGCGGAGCAGCCCAGGCCCAGCCCGCTCCAGTCTGCCAGCTCCCAGCCATGGCGCGCCACTTCCCGCCGCAGGTGAGTATGGGGGGCATCCTTTCCCCAACCTCCCCGCACTCACCGGTGGCAGGAAGTGGAGCACCGTGGCTGGGATGTGGCGGATTAGAGCGGGCTGGGGCCGCGTTGCTCTGCTTCCCGCCACTGCCGTTGAGTGCCTGTCAGGGGGGGGGGGGGGGAATAGGGGTTGGAGCAGTCAGGGGACAGAGAGCAGGGGGGTTTGGTAGGGGGTGGAGTCCTGAGGGTGATTAGGGACGGGGGTCTCTGAGGGGTCAGTCAGGGAACAAGGAACAGGAGAGGCTAAAGCAAGTTCGATATAACATGGTCTCACCTATAACGCGGTGAGATTTTTTTGTCTCCTGAGGACCGCGTTATATCGGGGTAGAGGTGTATGTGCAGAACCTGCAAAAGCAGGTGAGGAGGCAACAACATCACGATCACAATAGTGATGAGGACATGGACACAGACTTCTCTCAAAGCACAGGCCCTGGCAATTTGGTGGTAATGGGGCAAGTTCCTGCTGTGGAATGCCAATTCTGGGCCTGGGATTGCATAGTGTTGCAGGTCTGGGATGATTCCCAGTGGCTGCAAAACTTTTGCATGCATAAGGGCACTTTCATGGAACTTTGTGACTTGCTTTCCCCTGCCCTGAAGTGCAAGGATACCAAGATAAGAGCAGCCCTCATAGTTGAGAAGCGAGTGGCGATAGCCCTCTGGAAGCTTGCGATGCCAGACAGCTACCGGTCAGTCGGGAATCAATTTGGAGTGGGTAAATCTACTGTGGGGGCTGCTGTGATCCAAGTAGCCAACGCAATCACTGAGCTATTGCTATCAAGGATAGTGACTCTGGGAAATGTGCAGGTCATAGTGGATGGCTTTGCTGCAATAGGGTTCCCTAACTGTGGTGGGGCGATAGACAGAACGCATATCCCTATCTTGGGACCGGACCACTGTGGGAGCCAGTATGTAAACCGTAAGGGGTACTTTTCAATGGTGCTGCAAGCACTGGTGGATCACAAGGGACGTTTCACCAACATCAACGTAGGATGGCTGGGAAAGGTGCATAACACTCGCATCTTCAGGAACTCTGGTCTGTTTGAACAGCTGCAGGAAGGA
This sequence comes from Natator depressus, assembly GCF_965152275.1. Lineage (NCBI taxonomy): Eukaryota > Metazoa > Chordata > Testudines > Cheloniidae > Natator > Natator depressus. The sequence continues at coordinate 105,834,693 of NC_134238.1, forward strand.
ACTTCCCAGACCAGAAAATTACCTTTGGGGATGTTGAAATGCCTATAGTTATGTTTGGGGACCCAGCCTAGCCCTTAATGCCATGGCTCATGAAGCCATACACAGGCATCCTGGACCGTAGTAAGGAGCAGTTCAACTATAGGCTGAGCAAGTGCAGAATGGTCGTAGAACGTGCATTTGGACATTTAAAAGCTCGCTGGCGCAGTTTACTGACTAGGTTAGACCTCAGTGAAACCAATATTCCCATTGTTATTGCTGCTTGTCTGTGCTCCACAATATCTTTGAGAGTAAGGGGGAGACGTTTATGGCGGGGTGGGAAGTTGAGGCAAATCTCCTGGCAGCCGATTATGCACAGCCAGACACCAGGGCAATTAGAAGAGCACAGCTGGGTGCCCTGCGCATCAGAGAAGCTTTGAAAACCAGTTTCATGACTGGCGAGGCTACTGTGTGACAGTTCTGTTTGTTTCTCCTTGATGAAAACCTGCCCCCTTGGTTGACTGTACTTCCCTGTAAGCCAACCGACCTCTCCCCTTTGATCACTGCTTTCAGAGATAATAAAGTCATTATTGTTTCAAAATCATGCATTCATTATTAATTCATCACACAAATAGGGGGAAAACTTGCAAAGAAGCCTGGGAGAGTTGGATGAGGAGGGAAACACCGGGTGGGGTGGTAGATGAGGGGAGGAGGGAAGGACAAGGCCACACTACAGTTCAAAACTTATTGAACGCCAGCCTTCTGTTGCTTGGGCAATCCTCTGGGGTGGAGTGGCTGGGTGCCCGTAGCCTCCCCACCGCATTCTTAGACGTCTGGGTGAGGAGGATATGGAACTTTGGGAGGAGGGCAGGTGGTTACACAGGTGCTGCAGTGGCGGTTTGTGATCCTGCTGCCTTTCCTGAAGCTCCACCAGAGGCCTGAGCATGTCAGTTTGCTCCCCCATTAGGCTCAGCATTGCATCCTGCCTCCTCTCAGCATGCTCCTCCCTCCTCTCATCGCATTCATTTAATGCTTTCCTGGACTCTGCCATTGTTTGCCTCCACGCATTCTGCTGGGCTCTTTCAGTGCAGGAGGACTGCATGAGCTCTGAGAACATGTCATCACGAGTGCATTTTTTTCACCTTCTAATCTGCACTAGCCTCTGGGACAGAGATGATCGGGGGAGCGTAGAAACATTTTCAGCTGTGGGAGGAAAAAAGGGAGAGTAGTATTTAAAAAGATACATTTTAGAGAACAAAGGGAAGACTATTTCACACTGAATCAAGTGATTCACATTACATAGCACATGTGCTTCACTCCCCTCCCCCACCGCATGGCTAGTATCAGGGAAGATCCCTCTCAGCCAAACGCGAACAGCTCAGCATGAACGGGCCTGCCCCCACCGCGTGGCAAAGACTTTTAGAGTACCTCCAGGAGAGCTTCATGGAGATGTCCCTGGAAAATTTCCGCTCCATCCCCAGACACATTAACAGACTTTTCCAGTAGCTATACTGGCCACAAATGCATCCCAAGTCTTCAGGACAAATTAATCATTAAACACGCTTGCTTTTAAACCCTGTATTATATTTACAAAGGTACACTCACCAGAGGTGCCTTCTCCGGCTTCATGGTCCGGGAGCCCGCCTTCGGAGTGTTGGGAGGGTATTGGCTCCAGGGTGATGAACAGTTTCTGGCTTCTGGGGAGAAGGGATTCTCCACTTGCCTGTTGTGCACTATCCTCAACATCCTCCTCATATTTCTCATCTACAAAATCCTCATCCCTGTTGCGTGAGACTCCCTCCTTGTTGGTGTCCATGGACAGTGGTGAGGTAGTGGTAGGGCCCCTCCACCCCTAGAATTGCATGCAGCTCATCATAGAAGCAGTATGTATGGGGCTCTGACCCAGAGTGACCTTTTGCATCCTTTGTTTTTTGGTAGGCTTGCCTCAGCTCCTTAACTTCCATGTGGCACTGCTGTGTGTCCCTGTTGTAGCCTCTGTCCATCATGCTCTTGGAGATTTTGGCAAATATATTGGCATTTTGTCTTTTGGAACAGAGTTCTGCCCGCACGGATTCTTCTCCCCATACAGCGATCAGTTCCAGTACCTCCCGTTCTCTCCATGCTGGAGCTCTTTTGTGATTCTGGAACTCCATGGTCACCTGTGTTGATGAGCTCTGCATGGTCACCTGTGCTGATCAGCTTGCCATGCTGGCCAAACAAGAAATGAAATTCAAAAGTTCCCGGGCCTTTTCCTGTCTACTTGGCCAGTGCATCTGAGTTGAGAGTGCTGTCCAGAGCGGTCACAATGGAGCACTCTGGGATAGCTCAATATCGTCCAATTGCATCCAGACTACCCCAAATTCGACCCAGCGAGGTCAATTTTAGCCATAAACCCCTCACCAGGGAGGAGTACATAAATCGATTTTAAGAGCCCTTTAAGTCGACAAAACAGGCTTGGTTGTGTGGACGGGTTGTGTGGACGGGTGTTAGGTTGTGTGGAATTTAGCAACCTAACACTGCTAAATTTGACCTAAACTCGTAGTGTAGACCAGGGCCAAGCCTCAGAGTAGATCCTCAGAGTTACGAACACCAGAGTTATGACCTGACTGGTCAACCAAACGCTTCATTTGGAACTGAAAGTATGCAATCAGGAGGCAGCAGAGATGGTGGGGTGGGGAAGCAAACACAGTACAGTACTGTGTTAAATGTAAATCACTAAAAATATAAAGGGAGAGTTTAAAAAATATTGACAAGGTAAGGAAACCATTTTGTGGTTCTTTCATTTAAATTAAGATGGTTAATGCATTTTTGCTATGTATTTTTCTTCTGCATAGTAAAGCTTCAAAGCTGTATTAAGTCAATGTTCAGCTGTAAACTTTTGAAAGAACAACCATAATGTTTTGTTCAGAGTTAAGAACATTTCAGTTACAAATAACCTCCTTTCCGGTGTTCATAAGTCTGAGGTTCTACTATAGTTATAGGCAATATTTCGGATATAGTTGATTTACAGTAGTATTAGGACAAACCTACAACTTCCAGCTGAGCTAACAGAAACAACCTCCTGAAGCCAAACAGTCAAAATGGTATTATATTACAGTACTACTTTAGCACAGAATCCATAAGACAAATTACATGCCAGGGCTCTTGTAAAGAGGACTATTTTGGGACAGTTTTTGCTTCCTTGTTTTATGTAATCTATCTTTGTTCTTTGACTGGTTTAATTTTTACCCTTCAATTCTATAGTTATATTTCACTATTGTTACACCTGTCACATTTAATCCAATTAAAAAAAAAGCTTTTTTTATTTAAAAACAAAATGGTCAGTGTTCTATCCTTCTTTACTTGATACTAGTATATGTAAATTCATGTATGAACATGTACATTGTAGGGTGTTAATCGAAAAGCCTACTTTTAAAAATAGCAATGATTTTTAATAGTAGATTTTTAATACCTAGATGTAATAAAAATAATATATGACACATATGTCTTCCATTAAAGGCTCTCCAGATAGCTTGCAAGCACTAATTAATAAGATTCATAGCTAGAGCTGGGTGAAACTCAGAATTTCCATTTCACAGGAAATTTCCACATTTAAAAAAAATCATCCAGAATGAAAACATATTTTCAAAATTGCCTTCAAATTAACAACAAGATGAGATTGAGAAAAAAATAGAAAAAGAGAGAGAAATGAAGGTTCTGAGTCATTCAAATTTTAATACAGTTCTTCTGTTGGCAAGTAAGTAACTTATAATGAGTGAAACTCATCCCTGTGCATAGGGTCAACAGAAGGCCTAAGTCAGAATTTAGGTTCCACCAAATCTGAGAATTAAGTGGTTCAAAGATTTTCTGTACACGTTGAAATTCACCAATATGTGGTACCAGTTTTGAATATGCCATGAGAATGAGGAGCCTGGACCACTTAATTCTGATCTGGATCCAGCTTCTAACCCTCTTCAAGTTCGGGAGCATTCAGATCTGGTGAGTTGTTCTGATCTGGATCCAAGTTCAGATTTAATATCAATCCCCATTAGGTTTCTTGATGTTGCTATCCAAGTGTGCAAGGGAAGGCCTAATCTTTCCCCCTCACATCCTCTGCTTAAATACCGGCCACATGTTTAGTCCTTCTATTCTCCTGAGCACAGTGGCTGCTCTCTACTAGCACCCTATGGTATACAAGATACTTCAAAGGCCTAGTCTACACTTACAACTTAGGTCAACCTAGCTACATCTCACAGGGATACAAAAAATTTACACCCCTGAGAGACCTAGTTAAGCCAACCTAAGCTCCAGGGTAGATAGAAGAATTCTTCTATCGATGTAGCTACTGCCTCTCCAAGAGATAGATTTACTATAGCAATGGAAAAGCCCCTTCTGTCACTGTAGGCCAGGGATCGGCAACCTTTGGCATGCAGCCCGTCAGGGAAAGCTGCTGGCTGGCCAGGACAGTTTGTTTATCTGCAGCGTCCGCAGGTTCAGCCTATCGCGGGTCCCACTGGCCGTGGTTCACCATCCTAGGCCAATGGGGGCTGAGGGAAGTGTCATGGGCCGAGGGATGTGCTGGCCAGTGCTTCCCCCAAATCCCGTTGGCTTGGGACAGTGAACCGTGGCCAGTGGCAGTTGCACTTGGCCGAACCTGCAGTGAGTATTTTGGGAGCTCGAGTTAACATTGTGCCTGTGAATCGCCCCATGGGCTTCTTGCTAAAGCTCACTCTCTGTCTCATACCAAGGGATCTACTCTGCTGTTGCCTGGGTAAAGGTTATGTGCAGCCAAGGCCTGCTCCAAAGTCAATAGAAAGGCTCCCATTGACTTCAATGGGATTTGGACCAGGGCCTAAATGCAGAATAGTAATTAAAGTTTGCAATCAGTTTACTTGGCAACTATATTTAATATCAAATATTACCATGAAATCTAATAGATCTTAGGCCAATGCTTACATTTAGACAAATAACCAGGTAATTAACCTTATGATTACATGGTATTTGCAATGCCCATGTATTTACATGGCCAGTACCATAGTGCAATTATGGATTAATTAGTCATTTATGCACTGTAGTAATAAGCAATATCATTTTCCTTAACACCACTTACTGTATATAATATTCATATAACAGTCTACAAAAGGCATAAACATATTTCCACTGATGTTTCATGCCTTGTAAATTGTCCATTATTTGTTGGATAAAAATTAAAGATGTACAGCATGACATGGAGAATCTAAAATGTAAAACTTATCTAGGAAGCAAAAATATAGATTAGAAAAGTTACCCTACTTTGCCCACTGGAAGGCTGATAATTTGCTGACATCTGGAACATACTGGCGTAATACACAAAATCATCTCTCCTGGCACAAAGGCCAAATAGCTAATGGTGAGTCCCAAGGCATTCCAAGTCAGGAGGAAAACTCATTAAAAGAGAATGCTCTAGGCATAAGTTATTTCTCACTTCCAGAGAAGGTTTGTACCAGAGGCTAGACCCGACATTTCAGCCACAAATAGCCTTCCTCAGGAGGGTAGTTTGTATACAACAAAGCCATAGCTTAACTGTTTTAAAGACAGTTTTACTTCATAGTAATCCCTGATAAAGGTCACTTGTGTCTGAACTGTTGGCTCTGCCTGCTTGAATTTTATGTGGAAATAAAACAACACAAGTTACGATTCAAGCCTTATTACATCATACACTGTTCTCAAAGACCCAAATGTGTGATACAAGTTTTTAAAATGAGAGACAACAAAAGTAATAGAGTAGGAAGCTTGAAACAGTGTGGGATTACTTAATTTAATATGCCATTATAAAGTTTTTGGTAACTCCATTTTCCAGATTCTATTCTTCTGATAACTAACTTATAGCTATGGATGGAGAGAGAACTTCAGCATTTCAGCCAAATACAATATGGCTACGCCAAATATTTGAATTGCCTGCTCTTATTGATTTAACCACACCAAACTCCATATACATTTAACCTGCATGTCTCCTTTCTACTTCAGAAGTATTTATTACACCAAACATTAGTTTAATTTTCCACTACCAGTGTAATAATAGATTGTTAATAGCCCTCCACGTCAGGGCCTGTAATGGGGCAACCTGACAAGTCAGAGTTGCAGTCAGAAGTCACAAATGTCAAAGCCAGAATCCAAAGCCATACCAAGAGTCAATTCAGAGTGAAGAGCCACACCAAGGGTCAGAGTTGGTAGCCATACCAACGGTTAAGCCAGAATCAGTCAGAAGTCATGCCAAGAGTCAAGCCAGAATCAGTCACTGGCATTAGGGCAAGGAAGCAGGAACAGGAACAAGGAGTGGAAGCCAGGTGAGATGGCAGGAGCAATGATTGAAGTATGGTAACAGGAACAAGGAGGCAGAAATTTGAACATAGGCATTTGGGCAGCAGCTTTAATAACTACTTGCTCAGGCAAGAGGCAAGTGGGAACAGCAACAGGAAACTTTATGTACAGTGATGTCCAATCAGCAGTCTGCTGCAAGTCACCTGACCCAGCTCAGTCAGTGGGTGTAGTCTCTGGTGAGGGAGTACTAGCTGTAGCTTGCTCACCTGAGTTTGTGGTGCAGTGGGTAAGACTCACTTAGTGAGCCTGTGGTAGTGGGTTTGAGACTCTACAGCAACTCCCACCCTGTTATTGTTTACATCACTGATCTGTATAACCTGAGTTTCCTTCTATGTAACACATATTAGCTTGATTTCCTGTTACCAGTTTAACAATGGACTGTCAATATCCCTGTGTTACTTACTGGTTGCATTATTTATCTGTGTAATCTCAGACATCTGCTATATGCCCAACAGTTCCTAAGTGCTTACTCAATTGTGTATCTCCCTGTAACTATTTTAGTTTGGAACACATATAAATGGCCGTTTAAATAACCTAAATGAAACAACATAAACTAGTGAGATGACACAAGTTTATTGTGAAAGGGAGGTAAAATCAGGACTAAAATCAACACAATCTGTTGAGGTGTGCGTCTTATTATTTTAAAATACATCTCTCTCATCCCTAAGAGCTTCTGGTCACATTGTTAACAAGTTTACTGAGGGGATACAGAACAAGACTCAACCATTACTAGCCAGAATCTACTCCAGTTTTGTTTTAGACCATAACAATATGCTATTGGTGTGCACATGCAGGATCTTACAAACTGAATTTTTTGAAGATGCATGTCACAGTGAAAGTGACAATCTCTGTGTGCCTGTCTGTTGCCTTCAATATGATCTCATTATCTACTGATATTCTGTATAGCAAGGGCAGATAAAATGTGTCACAGCCATATTATCAATATGATCCTAAAGAATAAAAAGCATCTATTATTTCATTCCTTTGGTAATTGCAGGAGACGTGCTACAGTATTCACATATGTACACACTCCAGCAGTGCCTTGTATCTCTAACAAGAAATGGCAGATCCCAATAAACTGCTGGATTTCATGACCATGAAGCCTTTATTTTGAAGTATTTTGAAGTATTAGAAAATACTTTGGTTTCACAAAACAATTTCCCCCTTAATTTAAAGCATTAGTTGTCAAGGGAAATATAATGAAATAACCATGTTGTGCTTGTGGATGTTAAATAGGGGAAAATGTATTTTCCTATCCTTACCTTTATAGGGGAATTTGTATGGCCCCCATCACCAAAGTATCTGAACATATCACAAATATTAAGGAATTTTCTCTTGAGACACCCATGTGAAGTAGGGAAGTGTTATTATCCCCGTTTCACTAAGGCACATAGATATGAAGTGACTTGACCAAGCTCACTTAGGAAGTGTGTGGCAGATCCAGAAAGTGAAGATGACATCCTGAATCCTAGTCAAGCGGCTTAAATACAAGACTTTGCTACTTCTGCCAAAAAACAAAACAAAACAAAACAAAAAACACATTAATTTACAATAAGGAAAGAACAACAAAATAACTTTTTTAAAAGAGTCAAAAAGACTGAAGAAAAGTGTGCTTAGAGATGGAAGTTCACCCCTACAGAGCAGGTAAGCACAAGGCCTATGCACCACATCAGTGCTCCTTAAAACCTCAAAAGAGGAATTTATTGGTGCATATGCCCTTGTGCTGATCCTATACAAGGTTTAATTTCATCCCATGATGGGATGTAGCTGGCCTTCTTGACTCCCTGACAGATCCCACAGGCTCTACATCTAAGCTGCACTTGGATTCTAACCTTTTGGGATGATTACAGAGACTTTTGCAAGCCAGCAGACTCATCCACCACTACAGCCCCGATTAGCTGAGTTATGGCACCTGGAACTCTTGATTACATTGAGTTTGGTCATGTCCCTCAGTTGTACTGTACTTTTAATTCCACTTCCAGCTTCCCCAAACCCAAAGTGCAGTGAAGTGCTTCCAGCTGACTTACACAAGGCTGGCTGGTAGAAAAAGATGTCAGCTGGCTTGCTCTCAACTAGTTGGCATTAGAGGTGTGGCTTTGGCCCAGGGTCCCTACACCTAGAAGTCATAATTTGGTTTCTTTAAGGCTGGCCAGTGCTGAGCACCCCCAAGCCAAAAGCACATGTAATGACTACTGGCTGGCTTCCCCAAGTCTAACACAGAGAGACAAGACTGAGTTCCATATCCCCAAAGCTCAGAGCACCGTGAAGAATATGCCAGCCAACACAATGAACGAGCTGGAGTATGTCCCATTAAAACTAGTCAATCTGCAAAGACAGCTGGTATTTTCTAAAAGAAGAGAAGCTGGCTAACCATTCCCTTTCTTTGCTCAAGGTTTTAGGTATCTTCCAAGATCTAATCTAGAAAATCAGGGTGAATAATAATAATGTTACTGCCCAGAGGCTACAGCCAAGATGGGGATGCCATTGTGCTACTCCCTGTACAAACATAATAGAAGATACTCCTAGCACCAAAGTGCTTACAATCTAAATACAGTCTAAATAGGAACTGGACTTGATAGGTGGGTATAGTGCACAGAGGGGCAGCAGCTAAAATGGGGAAGACAAGAGTGATTGTGTATATTTTAAATGTGACTAGTGATTTGGGGAACATCCATTTCTGAGTGCCTAACTTGAGACACATAAAAGGAGAATGATTTTCCAGAAATGCCGAGCACTGACCTTCTGAAAGTCAAGTCCCATTTAGGTGTCTCAAGTTGAGCACCTAAAAACTGAGATATCTCAAATCACTAGTCACTTTTGAAAATCTTGGCCAAAATATAGAATTTGGAGACTTCAAAGTTTGTTTCAAATAAAATAAGTGGACAAAAGATATTATGATACCACTTGAGAACCCCAGTAAAGAAACCCTGTTGTGCTACGCACCGTACAAAGTACGCAGTTCCTGCCCCAGAGAGCTCACAATTTAAATGAAAGAATGCAAATGGAGGGTAAAATGAGTCAATAGAGCAGAGACAGGTAGGAGAATTAGATGAGAAAATGAACAGAGTTGTGATATAGTGAGTCACTAACAGGCTACCTGTCTAGCCATTATCATTAGACAATTTAAAATCGACGTCATGTTAGACGTAGGTTTTAAGGGATAGTGAAGGAGCACAAGGTACAACCATGGAAGCCATAGGGTTGTACTAAGTTAATTCAAATATGAATGTTTAGATATGCCTCTCTCTCTGAAAGTGACCATGCTAAAGAATCTCCCAGTGATAACCACTATTTTATTGATATTTCCAAGCAAGAAGTCTAGCCCATGGTGTAGGCTAATACAAAGGAAATCCAACTACTGTAATTGTTTGGTTTCTGTGGGGTTGTTTAAAGGACAAGGGGGCAAATTCGTCCTTGGAGTAAGCTGTACACAAATCCCATTGATAACTTTTTGCTTATTTCAGGGTCCAAAGGCAGGAGGCCCTCAGTGATATTACATGGTAAGACCAGTCAGGATAGATTCTTCCTGTTTGATTGATAGCTAATCTTTTTTTATTAGTGTATGCTTAAAATCATTTTGTTAGTGATTTAGTGTTATTTTCATTAGATGTAGTGATTAGAATGGCTTTTATATTGCACTTCTCCTTAGGTAAAGAAACTGAAGTGCAGTTTCCTACATGACAATATGCTTCTGATACAGCTGTCAACCAAATCACATTATCCAAATATAAACCAGTGTAAGGAGCTCTGTACTGTCCTTCTAGTTCCGATCATGTTGTGTTGGTGCCATGTACTTTTAAACATTTCATGTTCCATTACCTATGCTGACAGTTACTAATACACAGAAATTATAAACCGCTTCCATCCAAGTTATTTTTAAGTCAATTTTGTAGCAATGTTTCCAGTGTAAGATGACGAAATATTCATTTTGCTCTGACCTGTTGTCATTCTAGAAATATCTGTTAAGTAGGTTGGAGAACATGGATTTATGAGTGTGTATTTAGTACATAAAATCCTGGAATAGTAAATGTGAACAAGTCAATACATAAACAACAGGCATTGCTAATAATTCAGTGGCATCACTAGAGAACAGATTTACAACAGCTTTTTGTTTGTGTTTTTTCTAGGCAGACACAAATAAAGAAAATCCCCTTTGGTCCCAGTGATTGTACTATAAGGGAAATTTAGATTCATAGATTCCACGACCAGAAGGGACCAATGTGATCATCTAGTCTGATCTGCTGCATAACAGAGGTCACAGAACTTCCCCAAAGCATATCTCTTAGAAAGAAATCCAGTCTTGGTTTTAAAATTGTCAGTGATGAAAAAGCAACCATGACACTTGGTAAATTGTTCCAGTGGTTTAACAGTAAGGGTAATTAATTGTCTTATTTCTAGTCTGAATTTGTCTAGTTTCAATTTCCTGCCATTGGGTCATATTACACATTTCTCTGTTAGATTCAATATTTGTTCCCTATGTAGGTACTTATAAAGTCAGCCCTTAACCTTCTCATTCTTAAGCTAAATAGACTGAGCTCTTTGGGTCTTCAACTATAAGGCAAGTTTTCTAACCTTTCTCATGGTTCTTCTCTGAACCCTCTCCAATGTGTCAATATTCTTCTTCAGTTGTGGGCCCTGGAACTGAACAAAGCATGCCAGCAGAGGTTGCACCAGTGCCAAAGACAGAGGTAAAATAACCTCTCTGCTCCAACTTGAGATTCCCCCTTTTATGCATCCCAGGATTGCATTAGCTCTTTTGGCTACAGCATCGCACTGGGAGCTCATGGTGATTATCCATCACAACCCTGAATTTTTTTTCAGAGTCACTGTTTCCCAGGATAGTCCTCCATTCTGTAAGTATGGCCTAGATTCTTTGTTAATAGATATATATATTTACATTTAGCCATAGATATATATATATACATATGTTTGCTTGCATCCAGTTTACCAAAAATCCATATCACTCTCTATCAGTAAACTGTCTTCATTATTTAATTTCGCCACCTGCAAACTTATCAGTCATTTTGTTTCCTTCTAGTTCATTGATAAACAATGTTAACTAGTGTAGGCAAAGAACCAATACCTACAGGACCCTACTGAAACAAAACAAAACAAAACCCAACAAAAACAAAAACACACCTGCTTGCTGATTCTCCACTTACAGTTACATTTTGAGACCTATCAATTAGCAAGTTTTTAATCCATTTAATGTAATCCATGTTAATTTTATATTCTAGTTTTTCAATCAAAATGCTATGTAGTATTAATGTAAATGTCTTATAGAAGCTAAGTATATTACATCAATACTATTACATTTATCAAACCAAACTTGTAATCTCATTCAGAACAAGTTTGTCTGACAGAATCTATTTTTCATAAATAGATTGAATGGTGTTAATTATACTAACCATCTTTAATTCTTAATCAAGTCCCATAACAGCAGCTCCATTTTCTTATCCAGGATAAATGTCAGGCCCACATTTACCTGGGTCATCCTGTTTACCCTTCCTAAAAATTGGCTCATTAGCCTTCTTCCAGTCTTCTGGGATTTTCCCAGTTTTCCAAAACGTATTGAAAATCAACTTTAATGGTCCAAATTTCATCAGCCAGCTCTTTTAAAACTCTTGGATGCAAGTTATCTAGATCTGCTGATTCAAAAATGTCTAATTTTAGTAGCTGTTTAACATCCTCTTAAGATACTAGTGGAATGGAAAGAGTTATAATATGATAGGTCTGTATTTGATTTTTCCCAGATACAGATCAAAAATATTTATTCAAAATGTCTGCCTTTTCTGCATTTATAATTCTACCATTTCCATCTAACAATGGACCAATACAGTTGTTAGGAACAAAGAATCCTAACATATTAAAAAAAAACCCTCTTTAATCCTGAACTCTGCTGACCATAGATTTCTTTGTGTCCTTTGTTTCCCTTATCAGTGTTCTACTAATCCCTATCTTCTGATTTATATTTATTGCTAACAACTTCCCTTTTCTCCCAGTTGATTTATATATGTTTTATATGTATTTATAAACTTTTTATTTTTTATAGCTGCCTTCAATTCCCCTCTAAACCAGGTTGTTTTTTTAACCAATATGGCCTTCTTCCTCAATTGTGGTTTTGGGGCATCTAGTGAAATGTTCTTTAAAAATTCCCCAATTACCATTCATTTTTTTTTCTGATTAAATTCTTCCTTCCAGCTGATTTGGCTCATAATTGTTTTCACCTTTGTGAATTGGCCCTATTAAAGCACTATAACAATGCTGGTTCTGGTGGGACCCAACTGAGAGTGCCAATTCAGGACAGATTGCTTCAAGCAGGGCAATTACAGCCCAAGGCTGGGGTTTTTCCACCTCTAAGGCAAACCAAACCAGCCAGGCAGAGAGAACTTTGGTTTTACCCCACTGGCTAACCACAAGTCACACAAGTAATTCCCTTAGACACTCCAGTATCCCAGTATCACTACCAGTGCCACTCATTATGGGGATGAATGGTTGTGAAAACCAATACCCCAGTAAAAGAAAAAAGGTTCTCTCGATCCCAAAGGACCAAGCCGCAGACCCAAGTCAACATACAATTCAGATCTTACCCACAAATCACGCCGTTGCCAATCCTTTAGAATCTAAAATCTAAAGGTTTATTCATAAAAAGAAAAAGGTATAGATGAGAGCAAGAATTGGTTAAATGGAATCAATTACATACAGTAATGGCAAAGTTCTTAGTTCAGGCTTGTACCAGTGATGGAATAAACTGCAGGTTCAAATAAAGTCTCTGGAGTACATCCACAGCGGGGATGGGTCATCAGTCCTTTGTGTAGCGCTTCCGTTTGTAGCAAAGTCCCTCCAGAGTTATGAAGCAGGATTGACGACAAGATGGAGGAGCTGCAGCAGCTTTTTATATTCTCTTGCCATGTGGTCTTTCTTTCTTTGTCCCAAGGACAAGCTGTCCATCACATGGCATGGAAAAACCTCAGAGTTCTGTCTATAGGCATGTCCCTGCATGCCTTGCTGAGTCACAAGTTGTGTCTGCCTTCTTTCAGTGGGTCAGTTGTATAGCTGATGGTCCTTAATGGGCCATCAAGCAGGCTAGGCAGAGCTGACACCAACTTGTCTGTGGTGTCACCCAGAAGCATAGCATACGTTTGAAATACAGACAGTATTGATCCAATATTCATAATTTCAATGACAAAAATGATACACATATACAGATAGCATAATCATAACCAGCAAATCATAACCTTGTCATAGACACCTTATTTGACCCCCTTTATACAAGATTTGGTGCCACTACAGGACCTTGGTTGCAACAGTGATCTATACGATCCCAGTTCATGTCAATAATGTCACAAGCACCACGTGTATATATTACTGGCCTGAATTGATTTTGTTTGCACATTATAAATGTGATCAAGTCATGACCCACTTGTACCTAAGCTATCATAATTTTTAGTTCTGTGGTCAGTTCTCATCTGTGAAGATGAGGTCTAATACAGAATTCCCCCATGTTGTATGCAACACTTTGAGTTAGAAAATTGTCACTGTCGCCATTTGGAAATCTTTAGGATATTTTAGTACTGGCAGCATGAGACCTCTAGCATTATGTCACTCAGGTTGAAGTACCTCATGATCACATAGCTTTATTTCCTACACATTATAGAGACATGCATGAGGAGCCAGTCATACTCTTCCCTCGTGTGGTTTGGTGGTCTCTACCAGACACCAACTAATACCCCCATCTTGTGTTTTATCTGTTAGTACATTTAGCATTCAAGATTAATTTCTTCTAAGTTGTCATTGATTCAAACAGGTAATGCCATTTTTGACATAGTGCCACTCCCCCTTCCCTTTTGCTCATGCAAAACCCTTGCTTTTAACATTCTATTCATGCAAATCATCTCATCAGGTTTCAATAATATTCACTAGATCAAACTTGTGCTTATAAATGGGCAATTCCAATTCCCCTTGTTACACAAGAGCATAGTATTTGTTCATAGACAATAAAATTTCTTCCCATCATGGGGTGCTTAAATCTTGCTATTTTTTACCCTCTTCTTTTTGCTGTTAGTTTTATATGCATGGTTCCCTTTCTACTGAGATGGATGCTATCAACTATACAGCCCCTCTCACCATATGAGATGGACCAGTGTTCCATAATACTAAAACTCTACATCACTTACTTAGCCTGCAGTTCACGTCCAGAATCTTCTGCCTTCCTTCACTCATGGGACAGGAAAGATCTCCAAAGATCACTTGGACATTCTTCTTCTTCAACACAATAAGTTCCCTGAAATCACCTGTTATCTGTGGGAGATCCTGCAATGCAGAGTCATGACTGCTAATTTGAACCATCACCAGTGGATCCGTTCCCTTTAGTGATGTCTCAAGTCTTGGATCCAGGAAGACAGCTCACCATCCTGTTGTCTGTCTCACTCTTGCAGAATGTTCTTTTGATTCTTCTGCGTACTGAATCCCCTATAAGGATTGTCCATCTTGATAAGGCATTTGGTATCTGAAGTGAAAGCTTCTCCTGGAGCACATGCTTTGTCTTGAAACAGGATTTGCCAAATGACCAAATTATTCATTCTTGTTCAATGGCATGATATAGCCTTTCAGTGCGGTGTGCGATGTCTGGTTCATATTCCTAGCACAGCCAAAACATAGAAAGCATGATAACAATATCCAAGGTAATTATCATGAAATTTCATACATAAATATGCAGGCCCATTTGTCTCCTCTTATCTTCTGTAGAGGTCACACGTAATGACTGAATTATGCCCATAAACTTTGCACTGCTCAAGTCCACAGTGATTTCTGCTGAGGTAACACTTGTCTCTTATTTAAAGATCTGCCATCTAATAAGTAAAATCAAACACGAAGATACTTGTCTTGCTGCACTTCTTACTCCTGAGGGCATTCTGTGCCAAAAAAAAAATTGCACACAATATTTTAAAATTCTGAAAATTTTATTTGTCAACTACATGTGGAGGATCCAGCATGGATGGCATTGGGGAGCATAGGCCACTGGCTGCACAGAGGTGAAAGATCACTGTGAAGCTTGCCCCTTACATAGGTTCAGCGGTGAGGCTGCACCCAACCCTGACACAGCACAAGGACCGGACCTGCCCCAGAAACACCCCAGGGCCCTGCCCCTCAGTGCCAGGTGCACCGGGTGTGGGCAGGCAGGCTCAGCAAGGCTTAGTGTGCAGGGGCTTAGTTTGGAGGGATCCAGGTGTGGAGGGGCTTAGTGTGGGGGGATCCAGGTGTGGGTTGAGAGGGTTCTGTGTGGGGCAATATGGGTGCGGGTGGCTCAGTGGGGGATCCAGTTGTGTGGGGGGGATCTGGATGCACAGGCACTTGTTGGGGGGTTCTGGGTGCAACAGTAATGGGACTCTGCAGGGGGGTCCAGGTGCAGGTGGTTAGGGCTCAACGGGGGGGGGGGTCTGGGTGTGAGAGGATAGAGCTCAGCAGGGGGATCTGGGTGTGGGAGTTTCAGTGGGGGGGTCCAGATGCTGAGGGAATGGAGCTCAGTGGGGTGGGGATCCGGGTGCGGGTGGTTCATTGGGGTGGTCCAGGTTGAGGTGGAGCGGGTCTTATTGGTGGGATTCTGAGTGTGGGGGGGGTAGGTGAGGCTCAGCTGGAGGGTCTGGGTCTGAGTGGGTCTGGATGCATGGGGGTTGGGCGGATGGAGGAGCAGCTCCCTGTACAGGGATCCTTTGCCCCGCAGCTGAGGAGTGATGAGTGCAGGAAGCGGAGGCAAGGGGGGGAGGAGAGAGAGAGAGAGAGAGTTTGCAGAGCTTCCTGCAGCTGGGGAAGAAATATGGGGATGGGTCTGACCCGGCCCTGGATGCTGTGCAGGGGAAGAGGAAGTCCCATCCTCTCCAGCCCAGCCAGAACTAGCAGCTAAGCCTGGCACAGGGTAGGAGCCACCAGCCAGGTCTTCCCCAGTCCTGCCACCTGCCCCATGGTGATTTACCTCTCTGCCAGCTGCCCTGGACACCCAAAACATACTGCTGGTGAGAGCCACACAATGGCTCTTGTGGCTTCCCTTTGCTTCCCTGTCAGAAAGTTATTTTTGTGGAAGGAAGCAAAGAAATCCTTTGGGAACATAAAGTCTGTGCATGTGCAGTGGCACAGAATTCCCTCAGGAGTAACTTCTCTTTTAAGAAATATCTAGGGATTGTCTACATGGCACTTTAGTGTGCAGTAAGCCAGGGTGTGAATGTACAGCACACAAGCCTCCTGTGCTGTGTGGACAGTGGTGGATTAGTCACTGGGCTGATGGGGCCCATGCGCAAGGGCCCCAGGCAATTGGGGGGCCCCAGAAAAATGGGTGCCCTCACCCCACTCCCCAGCAGAAGTGCCAGCAGGGGAAGCCCCACCGCCCGGCCCCTGGCTGCGGCCCCGGGACTGGAGGAGCTCTAGCTCCCTGCCTTGGCCTCAGGGCTGGGGGAACTCTCACTCCCCACTGCGGGTCTGGGGCCGTGGCAGAGGAGACAAAGCTTCTCTGGTCTTGGTGCGGCAGCGGAGGGGGGCGGGGACGGTAAGGAGCAAATGGGTTGGAAGGGGCAGAATGGGGGTGGGACTGCAGGAGGAAGGAGTGGGAGGGAGCCCCTACTTGCTCTGGCCTGGGCCCCACAAAACCTTAATCTGCTCTGTGTGTGGACCCAGCTATAATCCATTAAAGGTTCCATAATGTGCTTCGATACAATGCTGTTCCTATAGTGACAGCCAACTCTAGCAGCAAAATCTTCAAAAGTAACCACTGGTTTTGTGTGCCTCAATTTTTCACTCTTCAACCTCAGACAACTAAGGCCTGATTTTGAGAGAGTCTAAAGACAATTGACTTTAGTGGGAAATGCACATCTTTGGTACATCTGACACGCACGCGCCTGAAGTTGAACACCCAAAAATTGAAGCACACTAAATCGGTGACCACTCTTGAAAATCTTGGTTTAAGATTTGAGGTGCGGGGGGCTGTTCAAGAATATTTTTGTCTGTGTAGTTCTTCTTATCATTCTTCCATGGATATACCACCTTACTGTCTCTGACAGCAGCAGACCTTAAAGCACCAAGATAAATTTGGGACTATCATATATATATATATATATATATATATATATATATGGGGTATCCATCAAAGGGGTTCTATCATGGTAATTAGGGCTAGAACCACCCATGGAAATCAAAAGCTCTGAAAACCACTAAGACACTTTTGGCTAGTGTTCCTAAGAAATATTCATCTCCAGTACAACTCCAGGATGCAGAACTAACACTACCAAAGCATAGGGAATGTGTCTTTTCTTGTCTGTGTGAAAGCTTATAGTCAACATTCCATTAAAAGGTCTCAGTAAAATATGAATCTTAGATTATCATCATGAAAACGACATTGTAGCAGCATGTGGCCATATTCTCTGTATCATGCTCTGGACAGAAATGAGTGGTACCATTTGTAGATTAAAGGAATAGCCCATTGTCATGTGATCATTGCACACTATCTTTTATATGAGGACTCAGTTCTTTGTGACTTATATATCATTTGGTAGTTGAGAAAAATAGGAACAACAGATGCTAATACTGCTCAATACACTTGCAAAAGACTTTGTAATAATTCTGTATCATTCTGATCATTGGCATACAGATAGTTTTACCTATTATAAGAATCTACATTTTTAATACATATTCTATTTAGAAAAGGACAATTTGAGTTTGAGTTGGACAAATGATTCAGTGAACTAAAGAAATGTATCCCTTTCCCTTTCCCCCTTCAAATTTTTCATGAACAGACTGACTTTTACAGATTTGTTTGCTTTTTGAGATTCTCCAACATTTTTATTTTTCTCTGTTGAGTCAATCCTTTCCTCTTATCAGCTGAATGCAGTTTGAAGTTAGTCACATAAGACAGTGACTGAGATCCTTAAACAAGTATAATCTTTTGTTCTCTTCACTTAAACACTGAATTCTAAATGTTTGGTTAACTGCATTATTTCAGCTGTTCTGTCATATTGTTTTATAAATTAACTTCTGTTTTTATTGTATACTCCTAGAGTTGCTGTACTCCACCTTCTGTTCTATAAATTCATGAAAAGCTATAGGTTTGTATTTACCAATGTGATATATAACATCATGTGCCAGCAATGCCCCTCTGCCATGTACGTTGGCCAAACCAGACAGTCTCTACGCAAAAGAATAAATGGACACAAATCTGACATCAGGAATCATAACATTCAAAAACCGGTAGGAGAACACTTCAACCTCTCTGGCTACTCAGTAAAAGATTTAAGGGTGGCAATTTTGCAACAGAAAAGCTTCAGAAACAGACTCCAATGAGAAACTGCTGAGCTTGAATTAATATGCAAACTAGATACCATTAACTTGGGTTTGAATAGAGACTGGGAGTGTCTGTGTCATTACACATATTTAATCTATTTCCTTAAGTTAAGTATCCTCACACCTTCTTGTCGTGAACTGTCTAAATGGGCCATCTTGATGATCACTACAAAAGTTTTTTTCTCCTGCTGATAATAGCTCATCTTGACTAATTAGCCTCTCACAGTTTGTATGGTAACTTCCAACTTATCTGTAGGTATATATATATATATATCTTACTATATGTTCCATTCTGTGCATCCGCTGAAGTGGGCTGTAGCCCATGAAAGCTTATGCTCTAATAAATTTGTTAGTCTCTAAGGAGCCACAAGTACTCCTGTTCCTTTTGCGGATACAGACTAACACGGCTTCTACTCTGAAACCTATAGTTTTAGTGTACTATCAGCATCCTGTCACTTATAATTTTAAGGGTGTTTTCTGTCATCTAAGCAATAGAATAAAGGTCAGAGTTGATATATCACAGCTCAGTGTATGGATCTGGCCCTGACCTAGATGCAAGCGCTGATGAAAATAATCAGAGGACTGTTCTACTGGCAAACAAAACATGCTTTTTGTTTGCTGTTAGAGTCTAGGGAGCTTTTGGAAAACAAATGCAGAATTAGCATTGCTGCCATGTATGAAAGGGCAGAGAAGGAGTTGAGGGGGGAGGGGAAGCAAATTATATATCTAGTGAAAGGGATTACAAAGCAAAAAAAAAAAAAATCAATGTCAAGGTCTCAGAGAAAATCTTTATATTTTTTTCTTCCATACCATTTTTTTTGTCAGAATTCTATAAATCAAAGACCATCAGAGTTTGGTTTGGGAAATAATTTGTTCAGATTTAATCTGAGTTGGTTAATGTGGCAACACTCATACCCTTTTTTTAAGCAGGATTTTTCTAAGGCTTTTTTTCTGGGTCAGTAAATAACAACTGAAGTATTAATGTATCAAGGCAGAACATATTTACAGATGAGCACGAAGGATCCAGCTTCCTACAGACAGTCAGAAAAGCTGAAAACATTATCTCTATCACCGGTACGTTGAGTACACAGGGATATGGATTCATTTTTTAGATAGGGGCTTGAAAACAATATCCCAGGAAGCCTGACATTCTGTAAAACAGTGGGAGATCTATTCTGCACATCCTTGATTTATCTACCCATTCCAGTGGTTCAAATTTTACTGTAGGGAGGGCTGAGAAGATAACTTCTTTATTCATAAAGCAACTGGAAAATAGTTTGCTTGTGAAATGTGCAGGGCAGGGTTGGGCACATAAGAGAAAAAAAGAAATTGTGTTATGTGCAGCACAGGTAACACCTGTTATTATGGTTGCCCAACACTTTCCAGTAGAAGACCCTGTTTTTTGTTTCTTATAATATTGCAAAACTTAAACTAATCAGGTGGAATTTTCCCAACTCTCTGCCTGAAGCTGATTTTTTTGGAAAGTTTCAAATAAAACAGTTCACTCATTTCCAAGAACGAGGTTAGGAAAAATATGCATTTCTTTTGCCCAAAGGGTTACAAAAACCAAACAAACTTACAACTCTTGATTGAGAAGCCTCCCTGCTTTTGAGCAGGGACTTGAAATTTGGCAAGAAGGTCACCACACTGTGATGGACACGCCATGTGCTGTTCCTGTGGAAAAAATGCCCAAATCTGACCAAGTTATAAAACTCTAAACATAAGTTCACACACACTCAGTAGACTTGTTATCTTAGCAGCTGTTAACCAATACATATTAGGTTAGTAAATACCACATTATATGAATGCCTGGCAGCTGAATTGGCCTATATTTTTCCTTTGGAGAGGAAAGAGGGACTGGAGATGGGCAGAGGTGGGACAGGCAGGTGCTGGGGTAGCCTTGTGTTCTGTCCAATACTAGAAAGGTGGCATTGGCAATTTAAGTTCTTTGATAACCTGTAGAAATATCAACAAACCAGTGTCCCATCCAAGACCTGAAATGACAATGTCTATAGGGGCCTGATCCATAGAACAAAAACTCAAGATAAGTTGGTCTCCGTGATCAATCTGCCCAAAGGTCAAGGAATGATACTACCGACACAGCTATCTGTGATGGGCATTTCTGTGGAGTACAGCAAAGTGGACTGAGAGGGTCAATTCAATCCACACAGATTATTCAGGAGCCATCCTCTGCAGGAAAAGCTTTTGGTAACCTTGACTGAGTTTGAACGAATGTCTTTGAGGTTAAAACACACTGTCTTGAGCCACCTAATCCTCTAAACCCTCTTATTTTTGAGTTGAGTGTTTGTCACTTTTTCTTTCTGTGTTTTGAAGAAATCAGAAAATGTATCAGAAACCAAATAATAGATTACATGGTGGCTGAAAAAAGATTACTAAAAACAAAACTGCAATATGAACTTATTTTTTCTAGTTACAATGTAATGGATAATGGGAGTATATTCTTTCTTTAATAATACTCATGCTTGATTTTTCCCTCTCCTCTTGTCCCCTCACAGCCTCATTTCCCTTTTGACAAAAGCTGTGTGGCTGAGTTAAAAAGTTTAATTTGATTGAAAGTGAATGCACTAACATTTTTAATTTGTCAACAGTTTGACTGCTTATGCTTAGCTTCATCCCATTCATTCATATGGGTGTATTATCTGTGCCAATGTTTTATGACATCAAGATCTATTTATTTTCATTGCTCCAGCAACTGCATCATAAATTATCCTTAAAGTCTAACTAGTGCTGAGGATGGAAACTTTAATAGTATTAGTCTATATTCCATTAATGTCCATAATTTCAATGAGTAGGGTAAATTGCATGTATTTTAAGAATCAGATAATTTTAGCACTTCAGTCAGCATTTCCACAGCGTCGTTCACACTGACACCATAAACCTGTGAGATGACAGCTAACTATCTGTAATTATTTGCTCAGCTTTGCTAGTTCACATGTAATTTACTTGAAATACTGAGCATTATTTTTTTTAGATCTGTTTTCAAAGGTTGTCTTGGGGGAATTGATGTTGCCATACAAAGTTCTATAATTATGAAGAGTGATCTGTGAAAGACTTCAGAAAGAGCTGTGTGAGGGAGTGAGTCACAGCTGAAAAATGCTGCGGGGTTCATTTGGGGCGATGGTGCAGTTTGGGGAAGCTTGAAGATATTTCTAGTGGAACTTTGGAGATGCACAAGATCTTCTGACTGGATATGGCCTGAAACCAGCTAAGTGCTGAAATACATGGGAAGCTTTGAGCACTCATCGAGCTCCATTGACCTCTGCGGGACTTCTCATGCTTAAATTTATTCATGTACTTAAGTGCTTCACTGGATCAGTGACTATGAGTAGAATATATAGTAGATTGTATTTAAAACCTTGATTTAATTTTTTTAAGGTTTCAGTACAAGATATCACTGTATTTATAAGCCATATACAACATCAGTGTTTCAACATCCTGAAAGAAATCTTTCCTGAACCCCCACTTCTGGCCTTCACACAATCCCCCAACTTCTCCAAGCTCATCATCAGAAGCAAGCTCTCCACAGACTAGGACACAACTCAAAGCAGCACCAGACCCTGCCAGAACAACAGATGAAAAACCTGCAGACATATCTCTACTGCTACAATGTTCAAGAGCCTCTCCCACATACCTTTCAAGACCCAAAGATCCTACACATGCCTATCACAACATGTGGTATATCTCATCCAGTGCACTAACTGCTCCAATAACAATTATGTAGGTGAAACTAGACAATCACTATGCTCTTGAATGAACTCACGCAGGAAAATGATACAACAAAACCACCACATCACCTGTGGGTGAACACTTTTCACAAAGCAATCACTCTTTGTCTGACCTCTCAGTCCTCATCCTCAAAGTAAAGCTGTGCAATACTTTCAGAAGATGAGCCTGGGAGTTTAAATTTATCACTTTGCTAGACATTAAAAATCATAGATTTAACAGACTCTTGATTTATGATTTATTACAATAATCTGTAACCCACTATCCCCCTCTTTTTGTCCTATGACTGCAGAGGTGTTAATGGACCACTCTACCTTGAGTGAAAAGGAGGACTTGTGGCACCTTAGAGACTAACCAATTTATTTGAGCATAAGCTTTCATGAGCTATGAAGTGAGCTGTAGCTCACGAAAGCTTATGCTCAAATAAATTTGTTAGTTTCTAAGGTGCCATTAGTACTCCTTTGCTTTTTGCAGATACAGACTAACACGGCTGCTACTCTGAAATCTACCTTGAATGGTCTCTTACAATACATGCTAAAGACTTTTGTAAAGTTCCACCTTGCATTTAGCTGTGATCCTCAGAGTACCTTTCTCAGAATTGAAGAAGAGCTCTGTGTGGCTTGAAAGCGTCTCTCTCACCCACAGAAGTTGGTCCAATAAAAGCTAGTACCTCAGTGCAAACAAAGGAAGGGAAGAAGGGAGGATTATTTTCACTGAAATTCCACCCCCCGACACCCCATCCTTACACACCCATAAGACCTGGTATACATTCAAGAAGCTCCCAACCAGGGAGTTTCTTCCCCACCCCCCTGCCTCTTGGGGTTTGTTTGTTTGTTTTTGGCAGTTTGCATTTTCAGTTGTAAAATAACTTACTATTTACTTAGATCTATAGTTTAGAGCCCTTTGCGCTGCTACATCTCTATCCATCCTCCCTTACCTGACACCATCCTATCCAATTTGAAGCTTCACAAAAAATGTTATTCTCAATCACACTTCTAAGTAATAATATGTGCCTATTACATTATCAATTGGAGGATATTTTTTTCTGACTTTATCTTGTGTCTAGTTTTTATCCACAAACCTGGAGGAGGTGGGGTGGGCACAGAAGCTCCCTGTGAATGGATGGGAGTCAGGGTGGGTGGAGGGGGAAGGGAAATGAGGAGAACTATTGAGTCTTGGGAGGGTGACAACTCCAGGCCAACCATAATGATACTTTCCTGTATAACTATTTTGTATCTGTTAATTTGTGCATTCTCAACACTGCCTTTGCAGGCAGATTCTGAGACAGATATTAAAAGGTATTGACAATCTTCTGAACAGTCTGGTACCTGAGGTTACCCTGGTGATGCGCTGAACTCATCTCATCTGATAGCTACCATATGATATATCAACTCATTGTAATGAAACATGGGCTAACTCCTCCTGTCACAGAGTAAATAGAACATTATCTCTCTCTGCACAATAACTGTTTCAATGATCTCACAATGTTCTTTCAGGAAACAGACACGAATATGTATTTCTAGAGCTAAGGAAGAGGAGACAGAAGCAGGCAACATTCACACTAGGCCTTTGTGTGGTTCAGCTGCTACTTGTAAGTATGTTTGTTTTTAATAAAATACTTTCTCCTTATGATCAACTTTTACTGATGCACTGATGAAGTCAAAGCTCAGAACCAGCTAATCTCCACTGTCCAATGACAACCATTAAAGGTGAAATACGGAGATGAAATAGAGGCAAAATAAATGTCCTGTGGTTTTCAGATAAGGTTTCTCACAGGCATTGCTGCACTCCCCTGAGATGAAGTCTAAAGCCAACCATCAAGGATCCTTGATTGTTAAAGTGAGAGAGCAAACTGGTTTGATAAAGATAAGATTATAGAGTCTCAGATGTGAAACCTAAAATAGAAAAACAAAATTAAATAAAAGTAGAATCTTGCACAGAGGATTTTGAGGTTGATTTAATGGCATGTTCTCACTCTCACTCTCCTTTAATACTCTTATGAGGTTATTTCGGTTGTGCACACAATGTCAGTTCCATTCAAGGAAATCTTTATCAAAATACACAGGATATTTTCATTGTACAATGTAGACCTGTGTACATTAATTTTAGTGATGTTTTGCAATAAAACTATTCATTTTCATCTAAAAATGCCACATTATAGACTTGATTATAGTCCACTTATTGGTATTTTCTCGGCATACTCTGAATATAATGGCAGAGATGGAGAGCTAAAAATTGTCATGTTATTTTCTCATCCAAAATGTAATTTGCAATTTTGCACTTTGCATTTCCCCAGCTATAGAAAACTGGAACATGTTCTGGTCTCACTGCATGTGACTTGTACTGAATTTAGATGGGGAATTGTGGGTAAACTATCAAAGGAGCAAAATTTAATGTATTGGTTCTAAAGGAAATGATAGCAACAGGAAGAGGCATTGCCTGTAATGCTGATAAGAGACTTAACTGTATTTCCTGATCCCCATCACATGACATGAGTCACGTTCACAGAATGTTAATACTGGAGCATGTCCATTTTTCAATTAACTATGTTTGTCAGAAAAAGTTGGGTATCAAAACCCAATCGGTGTATAGGAAAGGATCAGTTTTGATTCATTTCTCATTTCTGGAAAAATGTTTCAAAGTGCTCAACAACCCATTTTTCACTTTTTAAAATTTCTGTATTCTGTTTGTTTGGTCAAGATGACTTCATTTAAAAATTTACATTAATTTATACTTACATTTTTTTAAAAAAGGATATACTCAAAATTAAACACTTGGAAACTATATTTCAACTGACCCAATCCAAAACTTTTTGGGATTTGTAGTTCACAAAATTGAAATCTCACATGAGTAAAAAAAAAAAAAATCTTATTCCCAAAATTTTCAGGGGATGGGGAAAACTCTTTCCTGCCCAGATCTCCTTTTATATGATAGAAAACTGTCTCTAGTGGTTACTCTTACAGCTGGCAGATAATGGGTATGAATGTGTATTTGTGTTAAACATCCTCCAAACAAAGAAGATCATGTGATCATCACTTCTCTCTATCTGAGCTGCAGATTCTATTAATCTTGACCTTCTATGTCCTAAAAGAAGACAAGACAAAGACAAGATGATTGAATCCAAAAATTACAGATGTGCTAGTGAAGGACTGCATCTTCTGGAGGTCCAAAAATTAACACTTGCCTCTTCTCCAAAGCCCCCCTGAGTAATTTTTTGGTGGTCCTGTAAGTTCTCTGTTCAGATGTCCCGCACCGGATTCAGTGTGTATTCTCAGTGAACTCTATTTGTTGGGGCTTGGGTCATAACTACTGCAGCCAGTCTGGGGAAAACTTATTTTTCTGTCCTTGTCTTATCTGATCTCACCCCAGACACAGGTTAGATTAGACATGAAGAACTGGTAATGGTCTCCAGTGTGACCAGCCACATAGAGCCACAAGAGCCAGCATAGCAGAAGCACAGCATGCACTGCCATGCCTCCGCCTGATTTCTGTGAATCTATTTGTTAATCAGCCATCACCATTTGTCAAGTTATCTGAATAAACAATATTCCGCTAACAAGTTGTCCGTGAAGTGTTCACTTCAACTATTCTGTATACTGTATACTGTAATTGATGGTGTGGTTTTGGACACTTAAGTGAAATGTGGCGTTTCTGCTCCCTGACTTGGTGACGGAGGAAATAGTAAATAAAGCACTTCTAGTACACATTTTGCAGTATATTCATTTATGCTACAATTCATGAAACTTTTGTGAGGTGAACGTCTTCCATTTTCCATCTTCCACAAATACAACAACAGCCCTGCAACTAGCTGTGGAGCAAAGGTGCCATAATTGATGTGACAAATGGGCAGAAAGGGTTAAGCAGCTCTCAGACTAAATGACCCAGATTCAACCTTCAGATACATGTTAGAAAAGCATGTAAATGGTAATTAGGGCCATTCCATGTTAGATAGGCTAGAACTTTGAAATGCAAACCTGTATAAGAGGTAATACTAGTTGTATGTGTTTACTTATATTTTGTTAGATGTTAGCCATGTAACCAGACAGTTCCTGCCTATCACTATCGCTATTGATTCAGAAATCAAAAAGGAATATTAACATTTAGATGAATCTTGGGTAAAATAATATCATTGTCTATATGTCTCTTTGAAGTTTGCGGTAAATTGTATATGAACTGCTTAATGGATAATTGCCTTATGTTAAACCATGTAGTTAATTACTGGTGATGCTTAGGAAATAGAAGGTTACTTCAAAAGCCTGTTGTTCAGCCAGGACTGTATGGTCAAGAGGCTGCAAGAAAACTTTATAAAAACTCTTGGGACCTGCTCCTTTCATCTCAGATCTGCTTAATGCTTTATGCAGGGGAAGCTTAAGTGGTAAGATTGAGATCTCCAGTCCAACCTGGATCGCCCTGAATATGAAGATTGGACTATTACCTATGGATTAATTCTGAAAGAACTCTTTGCAAGTCCAAAGCTCACCATCCATACTGTGAAACTGATCTCAAAACTGTACTCATTTCTGTATGTATACTGATCTTTTAACCAATTCTCTCTCTCTCTTCTTTTTAAATAAATTTTAGTTTAGTTTGTAAGAATTGGCTGTAAGCATGTATTTGGGTAAGATCTGAAATATTCATTAACCTGGGAAGTAATGTGTCCAGTACTTTGGGATTGGTAGAACTATCTTATGATGAATAAGATTTTCAGTAATCCTCATCATATTTGACTTAGGTGTCTGGGTGGAAGCCAAGGCTGGGTTGCTATAAGGGAACTGTGTTTTGGCTTCTGGAATTGTAGACGCTGTTTTGTGCTGGTTTGGTAAATCTAAGTATTGGAATATCCATGAGCTTTGCAGATTGGCTGCCCCATTCTTGCAGTTTGCCCTAATTGAATAACCTCAGTGCAGTCCCCCTGGGTCCCGAGTCACAATTGACTATTAGCAAATCTGATTTGTAGTACTGAAACTGTACAATTTGTCCAACACCTTTACTTTCCTGCTCCTTTCTAGTGTTCAACAATAGTCTTTAGTGGCAGACTTATAGCATACTCTTTTGCTAGCCTGAATTTTGCCCCTTCACAATTATGCTTCCGTGTATAGATTAAATATCCACCTAGCATTGTAACAGACACTATACAACCACCATAGGCAGATGAAGAAAAGCTTATCTTTACCAAGTCCTGAGCTAATATCCATGCATGTACAGTCTAGTGCATTAACACAAATACATCACTATGCAGGTGTGAATTTATTAAGTCGTGGTGAAGTGATTAGTGATATTTTGTAGGATGATGTATCATAATAAATTGTGCTGTAACTGAGTTTGAAAGCCAGTGAAAGCACTTTATGCTCAGACAGTGTAAAAAGTCACATGATTCTATAACCTACTAACTGTCTCACTTCTGGTGGAAAAATTTACTGCAGTGTTCTTTGAACTGTGAGATTGTTTTCATGGTAACACCTGAGCATGGCACAGGAGAGGCACAATCTAGCTTAGGGAAAAATGAATAATGTATTGCTCTGGATGAATAATTTTTGCTGAATTTAGTAAAATCTGAATCATTTGGGGCCCAATCTAAAAACCACTAAATGACTTCCACTGACTTTGATGTGCTTTGTATCAGTCACTTGCTGAATTCTGGATTTTAAGTACATTTATCTGCATTTTCAGAGTTCTAAATAGTAATGAACCAGCAGGCAAACAAATTAAGATTTCCCTATTCAAAGCGTTAGCATATTATACAAAAATGTAAAGGAGTACTTGTGGCACTTTAGAGACTAACCAATTTATTTGAGCATAAGCTTTCGTGAGCTACAGCTCACTTCATCGGATGCATACTGTGGAAAGTATAGAAGATCTTTTTATACACACAAAGAATGAAAAAATGGGTGTTTACCACTACAAAAGGTTTTCTCTCCCCACACCCCACTCTCCTGCTGGTAATAGCTTATCTAAAGTGATCACTCTCTTTACAATGTGTATGATAATCAAGTTGGGCCATTTCCAGCACAAATCCAGGTTTTCTCCCCGCCCCCCACACACACAAACCCACTCTCCTGCTGGTAATAGCTTATCTAAAGTGATCACTCTCCTTACAATGTGTATGATAATCAAGGTGGGCCATTTCCAGCACAAATCCAGTGTTTAACAAGAACGTCTGGGGGGGGGGAGGGTAGGAAAAAACAAGGATGCAAAACATAATGCAAAACATTACCTTGCATAATAACTTAGCCACTCCCAGTCTCTATTCAAGCCTAAATTAATTGTATCCAATTTGCAAATGAATTCCAATTCAGCAGTCTCTCGTTGGAGTCTGGATATGACGTTTTTTTGTTGTAATATCGCAACCTTCATGTCTGTAACCAGACATGACCAGAGAGATTGAAGTGTTCTCCGACTGGTTTATGAATGTTATAATTCTTGACATATGATTTGTGTCCATTTACTCTTTTACGTAGAGACTGTCCAGTTTGACCAATGTACATGGCAGAGGGGCATTGCTGGCACATGATGGCATATATCACATTGGTGGATGTGCAGGTGAACGAGCCTCTGATAGTGTGGCTGATGTTATTAGGCCCTGTGATGGTGTCCCCGGAATAGATATGTGGGCACAGTTAGCAACGGGCTTTGTTGCAAGGATAGGTTCCTGGGTTAGTGGTTCTGTTGTGTGGTATGTGGTTGCTGGTGAGTATTTGCTTCAGGTTGGGGGGCTGTCTGTAGGCAAGGACTGGCCTGTCTCCCAAGATTTGTGAGAGTGTTGGGTCATCCTTCAGGATAGGTTGTAGATCCTTAATAATGCGTTGGAGGGGTTTAGTTGGGGGCTGAAGGTGATGGCTAGTGGCGCTCTGTTATTTTCTTTTTTAGGCCTGTCCTGTAGTAGGTGACTTCTGGGAACTCTGCTGGCTCTATCAATCTGTTTCTTCACTTCCGCAGGTGGGTATTGTAGTTTTAAGAATGCTTGATAGAGATCTTGTAGGTGTTTGTCTCTGTCTGAGGGGTTGGAGCAAATGCGGTTGTATCGCAAAGCTTTGCTGTAGACAATGGATCGTGTGGTGTGGTCAGGGTGAAAGCTGGAGGCATGTAGGTAGGAATAGCGGTCAGTAGGTTTCCAGTATA
Organism: Natator depressus; assembly: GCF_965152275.1. Lineage (NCBI taxonomy): Eukaryota > Metazoa > Chordata > Testudines > Cheloniidae > Natator > Natator depressus. The sequence continues at coordinate 105,864,198 of NC_134238.1, forward strand.
GGGTGGTGTTTATGTGACCATCGTTTATTAGCACTGTAGTGTCCAAGAAATGGATCTCTTGTGTGGACTGGACCAGGCTGAGTTTGATGGTGGGGTGGAATTAATTCCTCAAGGGCTTCTTTTCCATGGGTCCAGATGATGAAGATGTCATCAATATAGTGCAAGTAGAGTAGGGGCGTTAGGGGATGAGAGCTGAGGAAGCGTTGTTCTAAGTCAGCCATAAAAATGTTGGCATACTGTGGGGCCATGCGGGTACCCATAGCAGTGCCGCTTATTTGAAGGTATACATTGTCCCCAAATGTAAAATAGTTATGGGTAAGGACAAAGTCACAAAGTTCAGCCACCAGGTTAGCTGTGACATTATCGGGGATAATACCCACCTGCGGAAGTGAAGAAACAGGTTGATAGAGCCAGAAGAGTTCCCAGAAGTCACCTACTACAGGACAGGCCTAACAAAGAAAATAACAGAGCGCCACTAGCCATCACCTTCAGCCCCCAACTAAAACCCCTCCAACGCATTATTAAGGATCTACAACCTATCCTGAAGGATGACCCAACACTCCCACAAATCTTGGGAGACAGGCCAGTCCTTGCCTACAGACAGCCCCCCAACCTGAAGCAAATACTCACCAGCAACCACATACCACACAACAGAACCACTAACCCAGGAACCTATCCTTGCAACAAAGCCCGTTGCCAACTGTGCCCACATATCTATTCCGGGGACACCATCACAGGGCCTAATAACATCAGCCACACTATCAGAGGCTCGTTCACCTGCACATCCACCAATGTGATATATGCCATCATGTGCCAGCAATGCCCCTCTGCCATGTACATTGGTCAAACTGGACAGTCTCTACGTAAAAGAGTAAATGGACACAAATCATATGTCAAGAATTATAACATTCATAAACCAGTCGGAGAACACTTCAATCTCTCTGGTCATGTCTGGTTACAGACATGAAGGTTGCGATATTACAACAAAAAAACTCCCAAACCAGACTCCAGCGAGAGACTGTTGAATTGGAATTCATTTGCAAATTGGATACAATTAACTTAGGCTTGAATAGAGACTGGGAGTGGCTAAGTCATTATACAAGGTAACCTATTTCCCCTTGTTTTTTCCTACCCCCCCCCCCCCCAGACGTTCTTGTTAAACACTAGATTTGTGCTGGAAATGGCCCACCTTGATTATCATACACATTGTAAGGAGAGTGATCACTTTAGATAAGCTATTACCAGCAGGAGAGTGGGGTGGGGGGAGAGAAACCTTTTGTAGTGGTAAACACCCATTTTTTCATGCTTTGTGTGTATAAAAAGATCTTCTATACTTTCCACAGTATGCATCCGATGAAGTGAGCTGCAGCTCACGAAAGCTCATGCTCAAATAAATTGGTTAGTCTCTAAGGTGCCACAAGTCCTCCTTTTCTTTTTGTGAATACAGACTAACATGGCTGTTACTCTGAAACCCATACAAAAATGTATTTAGGAAAAAATCTTCCAATTCAACCCATTTAAAGAGTCACATAGAGCAGCCCTGATATTGTATTTTTAAAATATGGCTGAAATACTGTCCAGTTAAAGTAGGCTTTCTAGATTAAACCAAGCTGTATTATCAGAAAAAGCCACTGGTGATTATCTACATAGGTTTTGTGAGTGTAATGTAATGTAGTTCAAGTCATTTGGATTCAAGTCTGGGATTTTACTGTCTCTCTTGGAACCTGACACTAAACCATCCTAATCGTTAGTTACAAAATGAAATGTCTTATCAATGTACACAGGGTAAAGAAACAATAATATCTAACTCTTCTGGTAGGTGGAGTCAGCAGCAACAAGGGCTTGGTTCAATAGCTAGGTGTTCCTCAGCAATACAACACAGAACTGGCTCCAGCCCAGTAATCTCAGAAAATTAAACACCCTCGGTGCCTCCAAGCAAGCACTAAATCTGTAGCAAAGAAAACTGAATAAGAAGGGAAAAGGAACCAAACATTAATTTGGGAAACACCAAAGCCACAATTTGAATATGTTCGGCAGCATCCTTTTCCTCACTTTCTCACCTCATGGCATGAAAGTCTGACAACAGATGTAACACATCACTCCCCTTTCCCTCTATTGTACCACACTCGCAGTTGCTGTGCTTGGTCTGTGAAGACCCAGAGTTCATAGGTGCATTTATGTGAGTTCGCCTTCCACCCAGAGGGGAATGGTGGTGGTGAGCATCAAGCAACAACTCAACTACTTTGGAACCTGACTATGGAAGTCCCATCCCAGGCACTTTGGGACAGCTTAAGTGGGGATGAATTAGTGGTGTTTTCCTCCCTTTTTATCCACCTGTGGTTGGCTTTCCCACAGGAAGACCTAAAGTCATAGATGATGGATAACATCAAATGGCTCTTAAGTAGATTAAAAGATTCTTCAGCATAGTACAGCTTAAAAACAATGTGATGAAATGATTGTGGGGTATTGTACTAGTCAACCTAAGGGTGGCAGAATCTGGCCCAACATGAGAACAATGGGCCAGATCCTCAGCTCATGGAATGCAGCATGGCACCATTGGCTGGCCCAATATCTTTAGAAGAATCCAGATAACCCAGAGTAGAAGTCAGTTACAGTGATTGGTGCAAGAGGGTCAGAGCCAGAGCCTGACAAAATTCATATATATACACAGAGAGAGAGAGAGAGAGAGATCAACACTCAGAGATCATCCAGAGCTCTGAGATAATAATAGAGAGCCCCTGACTAAGCCAGCCCTGATTATGGAATGGGCTCCACTTGAGAGAAATTGGGTGATTCCAGGTTTAACTGCTGAGTGGGCCCAGCTGAGGAAGGGCTGGAGGAAAGAGAATGCAGGGAGTCAAAAGGGGCCAGCAGGTCCTTGAGTGAGCAGGAGGGCACCTTGAATAACTGGAGAACAGATTGGGAGACTCAGAAGGGAAGTAAAGAGGTGAGGAAGGAAATGGTGCAGGGAAAACTGCAATATGGGTAGAGGATTTGATGTAGCTGTGCAGTATAGGGCCCTGGGCTGTAACTCAGAATTGAGGTTGGGACTGGATTCCCCTACCAGCCCCAAGGAAGTGGTGTACAAGAGTAGCTGAGCCCAGCGAGGGAGCTGCAGGTTGAATTGTGACCTTGCTGAAGAAGAGCTGTGGAGAGTTTTATTTCTGTTCAGATAGTTTTGAACTTTAGTTTGGATAGCTGACCCTGGAAGGAATGGGCTAAAGACTGTGCCCTGGCTGGAGGGATGAGTTATCTGAAAGAAACCACCACAGCCCCAGAGTGACTGGTGACAAGGGCTGCTACCCCACAAGGACACTGTGTTGCCATGCCTGGCCCTGAGGAAGTGCATAGCAGTGAGTAAACCCTGTTACAATGCTTTTTCTTGCATTGCTTTAACTGCAGCATGTCTGAAACAACTATATTTTTGTAGTTTTCCTTGTCCACTCTCTTTTCCTATACCTCATGGCAAGCACTGTATCTCCACCCTGGTCTACATCCAGCTCTACTTCCTTCAAAGGCAGGCTCACTGATGATAGCACCTCTGGCAAACAGTAAATGACTGACTGTCCTTGGCCACTTTTATATTGCATGAGTACATGTGCTGCCAGGCCCCTATCTGCAGAAGGGATCCTTTCAGCAGCAAATCAGCATGAAGTGATTTACTTTGTCCATATTGGATACAAGGTTAAGGGGCTGGGGGAATCACTCCAGGTTGCACTTGCTTTTGAAATCTTTACTTCCATATTCCATAAGTCCTTTGGAAGAAATTTCATACAAAATGAAATCAAAGATTGCCTACTTGAAACTTCCTTTTCTTTGGATGGGATAGGTATTGCTGGTAAGTCATATAAATAATTGTGATGCTAAGAATAGAATTTACTTAGCTCCTGGCCTAGCCCAAATTTGGTTGGTGGGTTTATTTTTATTTTTTGTTTCTTAATTCTACATAAATTGTGCTGCCTTGGAACAATAAACAAACTCCAAACTAGAAAAGCCACATTCTGTGCGTTAAGGGCTGGCTTCCTCTCTCCTTTACTTTCACTGAGCGGTACTTTTATTCCATGAGTTGTCCCCTGATTTCAGTGGGGAACTTTACTAATAAGATACTAAAAGTGTGTGCTGCAGCAGAATTGATCCCTTGTTGCCACATTTTCAAGAGCTCAGTTCCCATTTGAGTGCTTTAGTGGAGTGGCCAGACTTTCAAAAGTGATCCATAGCTGCCTGCTCCCACCATTCTAGCCTTTTGACAATCGGATGCTAAATGTTTGTCAGTGCCCTAATTATGTTCTTCTTCAAAAGCAGAAGGAATGTGGGATCTTTTATGGCGGAGTAGTTCCGAGACATTGTAGCTCAGGGTACTAGAACAGACTAGATGCTGCAATTCAGCTAATTAAAATGATTGTAGTTGCTTGCTGAACTACGTTTCCCAGGATTATTTCAACCTAAGATCAGAACTCTTCCTCTTCCCAGTCTGGAAAGTCTTGCTAGAGTGTCTTAAACAGCATAGTGTAGAGCCCATCCAACCAGGTATGCATGTACGTCTAAACAACTCAGTTTCATTAGCCCTGGTTTAGCTACTCTCGCCAAAAACTGTAATTTAAATTTTCCTGTAATTATATGCTTTCTTAAATACTCTTTTTTTCACCAGCTCACTGTCTGAGGCTGCATGGTTCAGGTTTGCTTGTGTGTTTGTCACTCTCAAGATTTCAAAGCCAGTAAATAAATTACCTGTCTGCTTTAGAAGTATGATTACCTGTTCTCTTCATTCCCTCTAAAGCACCTGGCATTGGCCACTGTTGGAAGATAGGGTACTGGGCTAGATGGACCTTTGGTCTTACCCAGTATGGCCATTCTTATGTTGAATAAGTTTCATAAAGATGTGTTCAGCTATTGAGGATCTAATTGTCCCAGAAGAAACGTAACATTTTTCATGGACTCTCATTGTGCCGTCGCCCAACTCTGGCCACAAGGGTTTCACTACATAGTTTACCTCATTCAGCTGCTTGATGACCTTAAAGGGCCCGTCCCAGGCAGCCTGTAGTTTGCTCTTTCTCATGGGAATGAGAACCGTCACCTGGTCCCCGGTAGCATAGGAGCGGGCATGCGCTGAGCAGTTGTACCGGACCTTTTGCTTCCTTTGGGCCCTGGCTAAATTCTCCCTGGCCAAGTCCATGAGCTCAGCGAGCTTTCCCCAGAAAGTCAGTACATATTCCGCCTCTGATTTTCCATTGCGGGAGGCCTTCCCCTTCCATTCGTCCCTCAAGAAGTCCAGGGGTCCCCTAACTTTCCTTCCATACAGCAACTCGAAAGGAGAGAACCCAGTGGATTCCTGGGGCACTTCCCGGAACGCGAACAGCAGGTGGGGTAAATACTTGTCCCAGTCCTGCGGGTGCTGGTTTATAAAGGTTTTCAGCATCCTCTTTGGGGTCTGTGCAGTTTACAAACTCGCCAGCCAGCAGCCCTGCATGGAGCAGGTCCTTCGGCCTCTTGTACATGAACCACATCCTCAGGTCAAGGCAACAGAGTTCATATAGTCTCTCCTGCCCCATTAGTTCAATCACATCCTCCTTGGTCTGGGCCCCGGTGCCACTGAACCGCTTCACCAGCTCGTTGCACTGAGGGTGATACATTGAGGCCCAGGTGTGTTGGACCCCACACTTCTCCCACAAGCACCTGAGCAGAGTTGACATGAAATTGGAGCCCGGGTCTGTAAGGACCTCCTTGGGGAACCCCACTCTGCTGAAAAGGGTCAGCAGTGCATCTGCCACAGTGTCTGCCTTGATAGGCAGACCTCGGGATAGCGAGTAGCAAAATCAACCACCACCAGAATGTATTTTCTCCCTGTCTGAGCTGCCTTACTGAGGGCTCCCACTATGTCCACAGCCACCTTCTGGAAAGGCTCCTCTATGATGGGCAGGGGCCTCAAAGCTGCTTTCTCCTTGTCCCAGGCCTTCCCCACCCTCTGGCAGGGGTCGCAGGACCTGCAATACTGCTGGACAGCATCAAAGATCCTGGGCCAGTAAAAGTTCTGTAGCAGCCTCTGCCTGGTGTACTGGATTCCCTGGTGTCCCGAGAGAGGGACATTGTGGGCCAGGTACAGTAGCCTGCGGCGGTACTTCTGGGGCACCACTAGCTGTCTCCTGATCCCTCATGGTTCCACTTCCCCTTGGGGAGCCTGTTCTCAGTACAGGAAACCCTTATCCCACAGGAATTCCCGGCAGTCTTCCCTCAGGGATTTTGCTGTGCTGCAGCCAGCAAGTTCCCTTAGCTTTTCTAAGGAGGGATCCTCCCGCAGCTTGGCCTGGAATCCAGCATCTGTGGAAGGGATGGGGATCTGCTCCCTCTCAGGGGCCCAGTCCGCCGGGGGCCGCAAGGTCAGAGGGGGGCCGGCCCGCCGGGGGCCGCAACATGTTCGTCTTTTGGAGTGGTGTGTGTTTGGTTTTTTTCACACCTCTGAATGACGGTGCAGACAAAGCCTCAAATGGATCCAGGATTTTCTGCATTGTATTCTAAAAATGCAACCTCAGTAACCATTATTCATTACCTTTATTGCTCAAAAGGGGTGAAACTCAGCCACACAGGAAATGTAAGAACAAGCCCTATGCAAAACTTGTATCCCATTTATGACCTATCTCAAGAATTTAAATAGGGTTAAAGTCATGCCTGGGCCTTGGTCTCACTCTCTGCACAGATGTGAATGTCACCCAACTAATGTAATGGAGGTTGAGTAGAACATGTTTATGAACAGAATAGAATTGAAATGATTGATCTCTTTATTGTTCTGGGGCATGCTGATTGTGTGCTGTTGTAGATTTAAAGATACAAGTTTGCATTTTAGCAATATAACCTATATTTTACAGCAACTGACAAATACAGTGGGTTTTGGACAGAATAATCTTCTATAGGTTAGTGTTACAATATTTGGGAATGAGTCCCTTGAACAGGAAATGGAATTTTATGATCTCCTTGTAATTGTATAATTTGTATTTTGCATATATTTTCTACTCATTTCAGGGGACATTGTTATGTTTTTGTGTCAGAGGCATAGTAAACACTCTTCCAGCACACACCCAGAGAAGACTAAAACAATAATAAATAAACAAATGGAAGCAGCCAGAGTGGAGTGGCATATCAACATTTTGTATAGGCAAATATACAGCAGATGGCTTATTTTTAGTGCAACCTTTTCACTAAGCAAGACCTTAATGTCCCACTTTTGATCATAGTTCTTTCTGTTGCTTCTGCCAATCACAGTTGAGTTTTCCATGCGCATGCCACTGTGTGGCATCCACAGTAATTTGAAAGCAGAGGAGGAAAGGGAAAGCATGCCAAATATTAATGTATCTCTACTCACTCAATTAAAATGGAATCCAAAATGAAAATGGAGTTTGAAGCATTAGTATGTGTGAGCCAAGGACTGGTGCCAACCCACATCCGCTTTGTCTCTGTAATGTTTACCACAGGGAGGGAAAACACAACTGACCATGAATGATGTCTTATGGGATTTTATTCCACAGCTGTTCTTTCAGGATTTAGATAAAACATGTCCCTCAAGTACTAGTTTTCAAGGATGTCTGTGACTGTAGATCAAAATATCATAATACCTTCTCTTTGCTACTATCCTTCACTGCACATTGGCATTGCACAAAACCTAGAAATCTAAAAATGCATTGAAAAATGGACACAAAGTGTAATTTCTAATTTCATTGACACTATTTTAAGATCAAACTTACTGCAATGCTGTTCACATTCAAGACATATATGCAATCATTAGCCTGCTTATTACCCAGCTTGCTAGTAATTTACCTTGCCTTTTAAAAAAAAAAAAAATAAAAAGAGCAAAAGTCATTGTCTCCATATGTAGCATGGCTGTATGGCAATTTGATACAGCAAATAGCGTGTGAATCTGAAAAGAATAGAAATGCTGTTAAAAAAGCAAAGCAGCACTTTTTATCACAGGCTTGCTAAAGGGAGAGATGAAGCAGAGACTCTCCACAGCATAATCTAAGGCAATTGTTCACCAACACAGCTGAGTTTACAGTAGTGAAGAGTCTATCCCGTGGCTCAAAGAATGTGTTTTGTGCTGTGACATCGAGACATGATGGGGCAGATTCCTTGCTGCCTCCAGCTTCCACGTAGTACAGAGTAATCTGTGGGAGCTGCCAGGGAGGCACTTAGAGCTCCATGATTCTCTGTCCCATCCCAGCATAGTTTGGGGCAGTTTAGGGTCTTCTGTAATTTATACTAGCTAGGTACAAGGACCATACTCTATAAAAGGGTACTTGGAATGCGTTTCCAAGAGATTACGCACATCATCCCCCCATGTACCAAGGGCTATGGGCTGAGAGGCACAGGGGTTGGTTCTGTACAATCTAGGCCTCTTATTAACTCCCCAGTGCTGGGGATATCGCCAATAGAAGACTTTAGGGAGGTTTCAGCTGCCTTTGCAACACTGGAGCAATACAAAAAGTGTTGCTCAAGTGGTGCAAAGGAGCTGATTATGTACTGGTATCCTGTCTTTTTTTATTTAAGATAGACGTGGTGTTTTGTTGTTTTTTACAGAAAGCTCATAGTTTTACTTTCCTATAATTATTAGATGACATATCATATAAAAACAGCAGAACAGAATTCAGGTTGTATATTTGGCATTTTTTTGCAGGTAAAGATTTATGTACGAAAATAGCAGACTACACCCATCCTGAGCAATCAGATTAAAGATACCCAATGCACTGAGGGAATCCTTGGTACGTTGATAATCCAAACCTCACTAAAAGAGTTTAATTTAAGTCAGCTTGTCCAATAGTGGAAAGGACTGAAAGGTTAGAACTGCAAATTGAAAGGATTTGAAGTTTTGATTCACAACAGCAGGTGCAGTTTTTGGGTCATGTTGGGAAGAAAAACAATTTAGTCAGGGATTAGGTGTGTGAGGTAGGAAGAATACTCCCTATTTTACAGCCAGGAAATTAAGTCATGAATGACTTGCTCAAACATTTTCAGGAAGTCTGTGGCTGAGCCAGGAAATGAACTCACATCTCCTTAATCCCAGGAATGGGGTGGGGCAGAGAATGGGTGGAGCCTTAACTCAGGCCTACAACTCACCATCCAGTACAACTGAACTGACATGGGATAGGTGTTGTAATCTGATGTTGGTATAGGCCATCACAAGGGGGAAGCAGGGAGGGGACTGTGATTCAGAGCAGTGTCTGCCCAGGAAGCATTGTGGCTCATACTCCTGTGATGCAGTTTACAGATCAGCCCTTTCTCAGAGCTGAGGCTTAAAGGCACCATGTAGTACTTAGGGGGGGGGGGGGGAAATCCTTACACTTTTCCATTGGATTTTTTTGTGGTTTTGTTCTATAATTTTCACCTTCTCTAGTATTTATAGGTATTCTGGGGCAGTTTTTCAGATGGTATCCACTAACACACTGCAAATGTTGGGGTGGATTATTATGTGCATTAAATCTCACAGGAGACTACACAAATGGGAATTTGTGCATGCCTATCTCACGTAGGGTGATGCATAAGAAACAGGGGTGTTGGAACAATTTTTATTGTGCGGATGCTGAGAGCCAAACTGTAAACCCTGTATATGATGGAAACCACTTCAAGCACCCCCAGCACCCATAGTTTCAGCATCTATGATAAGAAATGAAATTTGCCTGGAAATACTTGTATGCACATAAATGTGAGTTTTTGTGCATGCTGTCTGGTGCATTCACAAATTAGGTGGTCGCATTTGTGAAGTCCCACTGAAAAACAGCCAGCAGGTTCCAGTGTACAGACAGCAGTTGAGATTATTTTTGAGTTTCAGCTGCTTGTAAGTCCCAAAACTACTGATTTGGAAAAAAAAAAAAGAATTCTAATGTATTTTTACTTATGGTAAAAAGGAAATGAAGCCTGTAAAATATTAATAAAAAACTTCAATAAATGGAGAAATGCACTCTGTCCATGGCCTGTTTTCACTTTCATCCTGTTTGTTTCTCTCCAGATGTTAAAGAGATGACAAACAGCAGCTGCAAAGAAAAGAGAAAGTTAGCAAATATTTTCCACAAAAATACAATTTAAAACTGGACAGACATATTGATATCAAGCAAAAAGATGAAAGGGTCAGTTAAACAAAGACATTCAAACAAATGAAATATGAGAAGGAAACAAAAGGGGAATGTAATCAATAACCAATTTTCAAAAGCAATGTTAACCAGGTAAAAACAGTTAGTAATAAACCTGATTATATTTAGAATCTTTCATACCAACATATTTCATTATATTATAATATTTTTACATATTTAAGGCCAGACTCTGCCAATATTATTCACATTGAGCAATAGATTACTCCTCACATGATCTAGTTCCTTTAAATGAGTCAATTTGAGATGTACAATACTACTAATGAGGCAGGATGGCAGAATCTGGGATGAAATCTTTCCCAGTGAAATCATGGGAGTTTTGTCATTGGTTTTCGAAAGGGCCCAGATTTTACTCAAGCCTTTAATATTAGAGTTATAGTAATATATTATGATTTTGAGTAAAATTGGTCTTTTTTGTTACTGAACCGTTTTCCTATTGCAAAATGGGGTGTAGTCAAAAATCAAATTTATCATGGGAAAATGCCTTTTTAGAAGGGTTTTTGGTTTTTGATGGAAAATGTCTCAGTTGTAATTTTTTTTTTTAGTTTTCAAAAAACAAAACATTTTTAAGTTTTGAATTCTTTTATGCTCCTTCCCCTTGCCTCCAGTTTTCCCCCTTTTCTCTTCTTTGTCACTGAATGAAATTAAAAAGGTCCAGGGATTTTTTTTGCCATATTTTCCTCCTTTTTTTTCCATTTTTTAACTGTTCAGTATTTCTCCAACTTTCAAAATGTTACAAAATGGAAAAAGGAAAAGTGAAACACTAACTTTGCCACTCTGTAAATTTTCTAAAGTTGAAAAAATGTTGAGGTTACAAAGGAGGGAGAAGAAGAAACAGGAAAAGAAAGTAAAAATAAGAACAAATCAAAACTACCACAACAAAAACAGGTTTCAGAGTAGCAACCGTGTCAGTCTGTCCCTGCAAAAAGAAAAGGAGGACTTGTGGCACTGTAGAGACTAACAAATTTCTTTGAGCATAAATTTTTGTGAGCTACAGCTCACTTCATGGGATGTATTCAGTGTGTATAGTAACACCCATTGTTTCATGTTCGCTGTGTATATAAATCTCCCCACTGTATTTTCCACTGAATGCATCCAATGAAGTGAGCTGTAGCTCACAGAAGCTTATGCTCAAATAAATGTGAGTCTCTAAGGTGCCACAAGTCCTCCTTTTCTTTTTTGCACAACAAAAACAGACATCATCCCCTCGAAAGAGGGGGAGATAGAGGGGATAAAACAAGTTTGAATTTCAAAATGATTTTGGTTTTCAAAAAATAAATAAAATACAAAAAAACCTCATTTCAAATTCAAACAAAAATTTCAATTCAAATCTAACTGAAATAAAATTTTTCCTTGAAATTTGCTAAGGAAAATATTTAGAAAATCGAAAATGAGGATGTTTCATTCTACATTTTTTTTATGGCAAAAGAACAGGTTTTCCAACCAGCTCTAATTTTGAGTAAGCTGGCCTGGTAGTCCTCTCATTTAAACTAAATACATGAGAAATAATTCATGTGAAGGAAGATCTCCCTCTTTTTCCTCGGGTATAAATGACGACAGAAGATGCAAGGAATCATTGGGATGTCAGGCCCAATACATTCATTTTGGTTTCATTTATTTTCTTCTTTTTGGTGGCAGCTTTTTGACATCTATGGGATATCTAGTGACAGCTCTACTCTTATCTAAGTCTATGTGTTATAGACAAGCTGTGAGGAGGCATAGCCTCGGATAGCAAGGTGATAATTTCAGGAGACAGATTATAAACTTTCAAATTCTTTGTTAGTCTCCAGTGTCAATATTTACTGGAATAAACAGAATATTTTTTCTTACCCCTTTTAACCAGAGATTTGAATTGATTATGAAAGATTGTAAGCTCTACAGGTTAGGGACCGTCTCCTATTGTGTGCATGTACAACACCTAGCACAATGATGTCCTCATCTCTAGGCACTACTGTAATACTACTATCCTAGTAAGAATAATCAATAATGGGTCAGAGCCTGATAGTACACCAGTGCAAGTCCTAGATTCAGTGGAATTACTCCTGATTTATACTGGCACAACTGAGTAGCAAATCAAGCCTTTGTTTCTAAGTACAGTTGGTCAGAATTCCAAATTTCCATTCCTCAGGAAAATTTGACACTTTAAAAAGATTTCCTCTTGTCCCATATAGGAATGAAAAAAGCCAAAACTTTGATGTTCCCTTTGAAATTTTGTTTTGGAAATGTAGAAATGACCTTTCCAAAATGTTTCATTTAGATAAAGTTGAAGAGCTTTGTTTCAACTTCATTGTGTTGACTTTAATTTAGTAATATTATGTCAACATGATAAAGTCAAACTTTAATTTAATCAAAATAAATGTTTTGATAATTATTCATTAAAAATTACAATAAAGTCAATAGGTTCCCAGAAAATGTTTGTTTTTGTCAAATTAACATTTTCTGAAGGAAAATTGTGACAGTGGAGAAAATTTTGACCAGCTCTATATCTAGGTAAAGTAAGAATTCAGGTACTGCATGTCCAGCAGCACATGCAGGAGGAATCCAATCTTTTTGAATGAACAGTGGATAACATTAAAAACCCAACATTTATTGATCTATGAGACACTATGGAGTGGCCTATGTTGAGGTTTAGTGGTGCTCACACTGTATCTGTGACATCTCTAAGGGAAGGTCTTTGCTGCAGAGTTAACTTAGGCTAATTCAAAAGAGTAAATAACTCATGTCAAGTGAGCAACCACAGTGTGAAATAACACTGGAGTTGCTCTACCTACACTGGTGCTGACTCAGTCATGTGTGGCATGTAGATTTCTGGGGGGATATCCCAGGGCTCTTTGTGCTGCAGTGAGCTGAGCTGTGCTATTAAATCTTTACCAATGAATTGTGGGAGAACTGATCTGTGCTTTCTGGGCACACAAGGGAGATTGTGGGAAGACACTAGTGGTGCTCAAATGGAGCTAGTCTGCATCCCCCACTGTGGAGTAGTCGTTAGTAACAAATAAGTTGTACTCTTGCCAGCTGTAGCCTACACTCCTTCTCAGGCCAGTTACCTCAAGTTACAAGTACTACCACACTTGAGCTAAGGATTTTTGTGTGTGGATGGGAGTTGTGTTAGGAGCAATATTTGAGCTATAACTTGAATTAACTTAGCACCAAAGACCAGTCTTAAAGCTTACCCATAATTCTGATTAATATACAACAAGTAAAGATATAGGGCCACAGACTCAGCCCTGAGTCTGGCACCTTTGCCATAAAGGGGCAGCTGAGGGTGCCCCCTGACACAAGGAAATCCTCAAGTGGTGTACAGCTGACTATGCCAGCCCTCCCATCTCCATCCAGGGGCATGTTAAGGGCATGATAAGCATAGGGCAGTGTGCACTGGTTTCTACAGAAGATAGATATAGTCAGCACATTTTAGATCTTGGAGAATTCCCTCCTCTACCCCATGACCAATTTTTTTAAAAGAACTATACATATACATTACACTAGTGAAACAGACACGTATGCTAGGCATCCACATATCTAATCCGAAAACTCGTGTATATCAAAGAGCACACTGGTATTCTGGCTAGTGATCTCAGGAGTATGAGACTGAATTGTTTCATGAAGTTAATGCTCTCATTTTGTGTTCTTAAAGACCCTGATTTTAGGATTAGAGTGCAGCAGACTTGGAAAAGGATTAGCCTTGATCAATACTACTAGAGCATGGGGAAGATTGGTTCAGTGATTAATTTCGTGTTAGGCTCTTGGGAACAAAACAGCTGAGTATATTTGTCTCCATAATCCCTTTTCCCAAACGTAATTACAAATGGAATTGATCAACTCATGTGTTTCTAGTGAAGCAGAAGCAGACATATTAGAATTGCTGGGTGTATAATAACTTAGTACAGATCATCAGTTCTCAGTGCTAGAGGGAACTGGATATTAGAGTCCCGTTTTAAAAGAAAACATGGTTTTTTCCCCTTCAGCTTCTTGTTAAACAACCGTCATCTTGGACAACTTGATAGTTTCTAAAATATTTATATCTGTCATTTAACAAGTGTAGTCAATAGCAATAAAATGTCAAGTTGTATTGATAGAGTTAAAGAGGAAGGAGTTAAACAGTTACAATTTTGGTAGGATCAGCCTCAGTCAGTCTACCAGTGAACAGGATTTTGTTTTTAATGGGGATATACATGTGATATAACAGTGTAGCCAGTCACCTTGCAAGAACATAACACAAGTTGTAACTATTTGAGTTGTGTTAACTACCTAGATCTGGAAGGAAAACAATAGACAATCACACAGACCTTGACCCCTTCCCAGTAGGATTGCAATTCAGAAACCTAGCAGATATGCTGGCAACAGCACCAAATTCAGTGATTACTTTCCCCAGCAGGAGTCAAACTGGCGTTGAAAAGTAATGGTTAGCACACCAGCTGTATTACTTGCACACTAGGCCACTGCCCCGGACATTTTGAGGCCATGGGTTTTGCACAACTAGGAGAAAAAGTTGCTGTAGAAACTACAATGGAAAACAAAAATATTAAAGACAAAAGGCTGCATTCTGCCCCCAGTTTGCCATGATAAATCTAGAGTTGCTCCACTGTCTTTGGATAATCTATTCTGGATGTATCTTGGTGTAACTGAAGGAAGAATAGTGTCAAGTATCAGGGGGTAGCCATGTTAGTCTGTTGCCACAAAAACAACAAGGAGTCCGATGGCACCTTAAAGACTAACAGATTTATTTGAGCATAAGCTTTCGTGGGTAAAAACCTCACTTCTTCAGATGCATGGCGTGAAAGTTACAGATGCAGACATAAATATACTGACACATGAAGAGAAGGGAGTTACCTCACAAGTGGAGAACCAGTGCTGACAGGACCAATTCCTGTAGTAGGTGATTTCTGGGTACCCGTCTCGCTCTGTCAATCTGTTTCCTCACTTCCCCAGGTGGGTATTATAGTTTTAAGAATCACCTACTACAGGACAGGCCCCACAAGGAAAATAACAGAACACCACTGGCCACCATGTACAGCCCCCAGCTAAAACCTCTCCAGCACATTATCAACGATCTACAACCTATCCTGGAAAACAATCCCTCACTCTCACAGACCTTGGGAGACAGGCCAGTCCTCGCTTATTGACAGCCCCCCAACCTGAAGCAAATACTCACCAGCAACTACACACCACACCACAGAAACACTAACCCAGGAACCAATCCCTGTAGCAAAACTCGTTGCCTACTCTGTCCCCGTATCTACTCTAGTGACACCATCAGAGGACCCAACCACATCAGCCACACCATCAGATGCTCATTCACTCGCATGTCGTCTAATGTTATACAAGCCATCATGTGCCAGCAATGCCCCTCTGCCATGTACATTGGCCAAACCGGACAGTCCCTACGTAAAAGAATAAATGAACACAAAATAAATCTGATATCAGGAATGGTAACACACAAAAGCCAGTGGGAGAATACTTCAATCTTCCTGGACATTCTATAACAGATTTGAAAGTAGCTATACCTGAGCAAAAAACTTCAGAAACAGACTTCAAAGAGAAACAGCAGAACTAAAATTCATTTGCAAATTAACACCATTAATTTGGGCTTGAATAGGGACTGGGAGTGGCTGTCTCATTACAGAAGCAGCTTTGCCTCTCCTGGAATTGACACCACCTCATCTATTGTTGGGAGTGGACTACATCCACCCTGATCGAATTGGCCCTGTCAACACTGGTTCTCCACTTGTGAAGTAACTCTCTTCTCTTCATGTGTCAGTATATTTATGTCTGCATCTGTAACTTTCACGCCATGCATCTGAAGAAGTGAGGTTTTTATCCACAAAAGTTTATGCTCAAATCTGTTAGTCTTTAAGGTGCCATGGACTCCTTGTTGTTTTTGAAGGAAGAATCTGATTCTAAGAGTTACAATGACAAGACAAAGAATTCCATTCTTTTGTTCAGATTATGCTCCTTTCTTTTCTTATGAGTGGAGCTGATTTGATTTTCATGAATGGATTCAGTGACAGACTTTCTCCAGATCCAATGCTGATGCCACTAATGAATCAACTGGCAAAGGGAGTTGACTGACCATGAGTGGAGTGACTTATCTGTTACATTCATAGATCCTCAAGAGCTAGTGTCATGACTCCACGACACAAAAAGACCTGCTCTTATGTACTCAACAGTCAGGACAGTTTCTAGGAGAACTATCAGCTGAGGGCCCAACTCAGTGCAATCAGAGGAACTTCCACTTGGGAGATAGTCCTTTTTAGTATATGTTGGATAACACACCATCTCAAAATTTAGTTGGATCATCGAGTCAATGCCTTTACCTCACCAGTGGCCAAAGGACCTATTATTAACATGGTGTAAGGTCTCTGTAGCAAACCATGAATGTTGTATTCACTGTCTTTCCAGGAAACTGTCCCCTTTTCTCACGGACAAGAACCTAGCTACCTTTTCCTCACCTCCAAGTTGCACTGTTCCAGCTCTCTACCTCAGGCTGAATGCAACAACCATGAAAAAGAATGAAGATAGGTTTTTGTTGCTTTTGAGATGCTTGCTCTAGGCACTATGTGGCCATGTCACACTTTGCAAACTCCACTGGCTCTTTGTCACTGAGAACAGATTTCAGAGTCCTGCTTTTAATCCTTCATAGATAGGACCCTAGCTACTTCAGGGACTGCTTCGCCTTCTGCAATTTCCCAAAATTGCTATGTTCCATCAGGACATGGAGTGGGAAAGACCCATATTTTGACTGTCAGGTTCTTGGGGCAGGACATTTTCAGCGGCAGGACTCTGACTTTGCAAGAAAAGATTAGACTAAGTCCAGACTTGAAAAAATACCTTTTCTAAACAGATTCCCCTAGGAAGAGCAGGCTTGGATAAAAATAAAGCCAGACATAATTTAATTCACACACCCCTATATTCTGCAGAACAGAAATAATTAATACATTTTCCCATATGTTCTTAGAATTTTGCTCTGATTACATACAGAGGTGATGGGTACTTCTAAGGCACTTAAGGTTGATAATCTTGCTGGGTTTCTATTGATCTAACTAAAGTTCCTAGAAAGGGATCTTGTTCTAATGACTTATTTATTAACGTTTATACTAATGATATGAAAAGAAGGTTTTAAAAAGCCCTGTCCAAAGCTCTAAGTGTTTATAAAGCAAAGTATATTAAAAACATGGTTGTACAAACAAGGATAAAGCTGGTAATATCTCATCTATCACAAGACCAGAAACTGAACAATCAACAATGAAAATCAAACATAAGCAATATCAACCATTCCACCCACATGTACAGTCCTCAGTACACTCCTCCCATCCAAAAACCTAGTCATAGATGGGCTTTGCAACACTTGCAAACGCCAATGGGATGCCAATAGGCAGCCTGTGCAGATACATGGTGACTTATACTCATGGTGAGATACCGATCTTAATGAGTGGGCTGCTATATTCTGCACTAGATTCAGTTTCTGAATGGATTTAATGAGGTAACATAGTTTTCATAAGTCTTATTTGTTACTGTTATGGGACATAAGCATCTCCTTCGCCTCATCCGGCTCAGCATTTTCCCCCTCTGTAATGTCGATGAGGAGCTGGAGTAAATCAGTCCCACTCCAGAGATTTTTATTCTTCACTTGGATTTATTTTTTGATATTTATACAGTGGGCCTCAGCGTGAGCCCAAGCTGTACTTTTCAGCCAAACAGCAGAAACAAACACAGCACAAAAGGGAATACCTCTTCCTGTGGGACTGCCTTGTTATGTTGGCTTCTGGGTGCCACTCCTTCCCAAATACTCCATTAGTTTGGTTGCTTCCCCCATAGGGAGGAGAACAGCCATCCACCGAGCCTCTTGTCCGTGCTACCACTTCCCTTGCTGTAGCTTGCCTCTCATCTCGCCTCCTCTCTCTCTCTCTCACCAGAAGAGAGGTGTAATAAATATAAAGGGAAGGGTAACAACCTTCCCGTATACAGTACTATAAAATCCCTCCTGGCCAGAGGCACAAAATCCTTTTATCTGTAGAGAGTTAAGAAGCGCCGGTAACCTGGCTGGCACCTGACCAAAAAGACCAATAAGGGGAGAAGATCTGTGGGGGAAGGTTTTTGCTTTGTTTTCTTTGTTGGTTCTCTCCGGGTCAGTGAGGAATCAGGACAGGGAAAATACATCTCCCAAGCCCTACTTGAACTAAGCACCTGGATTACAAAAATGTAAGTAAAGCAAGGAAATGCGTTAGTTTACCTTTTTGTTTTAGCTTGTGAATTTTCCCTGTGCTAGAGGGAGGTTTATCCCTGGTTTTTGTACTTTTAAGTTTTGCCTAGAGGGAAATCCTCTGTTTTGAATCTGATTGTCCTGTAAAATTACCATCCATCCTGATTTTACAGAGGTGCTTCTTTTACTTTTTTCTTTATAATATAGTTCTGTTATTTAAGAATCTGATTTGGGTTTTTAGTGTCCTACAAACCCAAGGGTCTGGTTTGTGCTCACCTTGTTTATTTTTCAAGCCTCCTCAGGAAAGGGAGTTTAGGCTTAGGGGGATATTTTGTGGGAATAGGAACTCCAAGTGGTCCTTTCCCTGATTCTTTGTCTAAATCATTTGGTGGTGGCAGCATACCTCAGTCCAAGGACAAATAGAGATTTGTGCCTTGGGGAAGTTTTTAACCTAAGCTAGTAGAAATAAGCTTAGGGGGTCTTTCATGTGGGTTCCCACATCTGTACCCTAGAGTTCAGAGTGGGGAGGGAACCCTGACAAGAGGGTTAGTTTTTTGTTTTGTTCCTTTTTTAAAGGTCACAGGCAGCCCTTAATTGCACTCCGGTGTCCTGAGTCATGACCCGAGGTAACCTCTTTTCAGCTCATAGAGAAAAGGGCCTTTACCATCTAAGGCTGATATACCTGCCTTTTACCACTCTCTCTTGTAGCTGTCTGGCCTGACTTGGTCACTATATATATATAAAATTGTATGCCTATAAATATTTGATAATTAAATGGCACATAATAAACTAGCCAAAGAAGAACACAATTTAAAGAAGACATTACAGTTAGACCTGATTAATCAAGATATCTGGCCACTATAATTGCAGCACTCTAAGAAGAGACCAATCTTACACTTTCTAGGGATAACACAATGATTGATAATCTTGATATTTTTTCCTTTTCTGAACACAAGCAAAACTGGCTCCAGCAAGCTAGAGCTGATTACTCTGTATACTTTTTTTTTTTTCTTTTTATCAACCTTGAAATGCTGAATAAATCTAAACCGAGCGAGGCAAGAGTCAGATTATTTGAAATCTCTCTGGAACTTGCAAACTCTTTGTTACTCTGAAAAATCCAGTTTGTCTTCTAAAATGGGTTGTTTACAAAGGGGGGTGGGGGTGGAAAGGCATTCTACTTGTATTTCCATCTGCATCTTGAAGAGGAAGAAATCTATTTTCAACTAAAGGAAAAAGATTTACTCTTTGATCTATATTGGATGAAAGGCAAATTGTCTGGTTCTAGTTTTCTGGTTTGGAGATCGTTTGATTTGTATAAGCAAACAAAACTTCTGTTTCCCACCCAAATTTCTCAAATCTGTGAGATCTCTCTAACCAGGCCCTACAACCCTTCCTCACAACTTTAACTCACCCTAAACAATCCCCTCCCTCCAACAGCCATAGATTCTTCTACCTAGTGTGATGTCTTCTCAGAGGAGGAGAGCAGGATCTGCTATCCTCATCTGCTCTCCATGGAAGGTGCAAAGCCCTCCACCTTCCAGCCTCCAGCATTGTAGGGGTCTTCTCTTGGGATGGCCAGAAAGCCTGCTCCTTATGCTGTAGTTGGGTCTGTATTGGGGGCAGTCTGATACCATTTCATCAAAATCTATACTGATAATATGTGGCACTTATAATGTTCAGTTATACAGATATTAACCAATCTCAGTTCACTCAGATCATATCTTCCTGACAGAACTCAGTAACCTATTCACTGCTCTGAGTTACTGGCACCCAGTAAACCTTCCACTGGATCCCACTCTTATGCTATTTAACGTGACATGCAAGGAGAGCTCACCCTGGGGCCACAATTGGCTTCACTGCAAAGCTGGATAGCTTTGCTGGCTAGTGGAGGAGTGGGGATAAGATAGGGCCCAGATCACAGATCTAACTCATCTGCATTTGAGGTGGGTAGTGCCCTAGGTAGCAGTTGTAGGATGAAAAGTCGGGGGAGGAGGGCAGGGGGGCGTTAATTTGTTACAGATTGTTGTAATAAGCCCTTAAGTCCATTGTCTTTATCAAGGCCATGATTTTAGTATCTAGAAAAGTTATGAATTTAAGTTCCCAGGCTTGTCTTTTGAAAGCATTGTACAGGTTTCTTTTGCAGACAAGGACTGAGAGGTCAGATATCAATTGATCGTTTTGTGAAAAGTGTTCTCCCACAGTGTTATACCAATAAAATAAAAACCAGCAGGATCTTATTAAAGGGGAAAAGGCAAAATACCACATTTATTGTGAATACAGAAAGAATCATAGTAAGCAGTTAGTTATAGCTATAACATTCCATTCAATCTCATATTTATTCACACATTCATTCATACAAACACACACAGGTTCTGAAAGGTTGTTATCATAGTTACCAGCCTTAGAGTTGCTCATGCCAAGCCACTGGCCAGGTGGCCTGGACGTGAGAAGGGAGCAGGGCCTCATCAGATGCACATCTGATGCTCCTGGAAGTTGGTTTGCAGAATCAGACCCCAAAGTTCTCACTTTCTAGAGTCCATTTTTATAGGAATTTCTTCCTATGCCAGTCTATGGGAATTGCTTCATCATGCTGTTGCTGAATCAATCAGCAGACAGCACATTCCTGATGGCTCCGTGCTGCCAGATGTTACCTTGTTCTTTGGTTCTCCCATCCTTGAGGCTGTTGGGTGGATTCCAGTCTGCCCTCCAGTGGTCCTCTGGTTATTTCCGCTTGACGCCTTCTTCAGCCGATGGACACCGGATTCTTAGGCTGGCACTTCCCTGGTCATTCAGTTATCATCCACATACATCCTCTATCTCTATTTTAATCACAATTGTTAACAAAGCGAGATGAATACAACAAAAGGGTGGGGAGTCTCTGGGTGCTGTTTCTGTTACAGAGTATTGCTTTGAGTCTCTCTCTGTGTGAGTAGTTGTTACAAAGAATTGCTTTGAGAGCAGACTTTGTCTTAGAATGTACTAACACAATTAGCAGCTTGCACGTTTCACACACAGAGGGAGAGAAACAGTACCAAAAACCAAGAGACCTCATTATTTAAATTCCAGAGTATTACTAATTATGGGGAATCAAACTCATTGGTGATTTTAATACAGAACTTATTTAATATGATCCAACAACAGTAATAGTGTGTTTTTTGTCTTTTATCATTTTTCTGTGTGAGTGCATTCGAGAAAACTGTGAAGTTAATTGCACTGATTTTCATCTGATTTTAATGTTTGTAATAAACACTATAAATTCCTGGGAAATGTTAAACAAAATAAAAACTGAAGCCAAAGGGCCTTAGCCATAAACCTCTAAAAATCACTATTTGCACATGCTCAATGGAAGTTTGTTGGAAGGTGGAAGTAAATTCTCCAAAGATTCTGTCTGCATTGAGTATTCCTTTAGCCCGGGATGACAGGCACTTACTAGGGCTTTTGCTGCAACTGATCTTCCTAGCTACCATTGTGGCACTAGACACCGGAATTGAGAGCATCTCTCACCTGTGACCACAAGGCAGCATTGAGAAGAAGGGGGGAATGGCCTGACTTGAATGCAGAGAGGTGAGGTGCAGAGGGGGGCAGGGCAAGCCAGGTGCTCAGGGAATGAATCCAGATTATGGATTAATAAGGTTATTGGCTGATGGAAAACATATTGTCAATAAGGTACGGGACTGAAAAAAGAGCAAGTACAGGCTCATGATTAAGGCAGTTGAATGCTGCTTTGGAGAATTTGATTCTACCACAGCATTCCTGGATGATTCTAGGTAGGTCACTTAAAGCAAACTTTTCAGAGGTGGTCACCAATTGTGTGTTCCTCATTTTCTGGATACCTGACTTGAGCTCCTTGGGGTCTGATTTGCAGAAGCACTGAGCACTCACACCTGCAACTGAAGTCAGTGGGAGCTGTGCTTTGTATATGCAGAATCATATGCAAAAGATTACATAAATTTTAAGTACTCTAAAAGAATTAGAACCTAGGTGTTAGGTTGCAAAATCCAATACTCGTGGCTACTTCTGACTATTCTGGCCTCAGTTCCTATTTGTAAAATGAGAATAGCATACATCTTGCATCTCAGAGGGGTGTTGTGAAGCTGCATTCATTAATGTGTGTGAAACACCCAGATACTGTGGAGATGAGCACCACTGTGGAGATGAGCACCACAGTAAAAACCAATGAGGATATTAATAATTTTGTAATCAGTGCAGGATTTGGACGATGTGTAGTGAATAAGGCCTGGGGCCACACATCTTATGACAAGGATAAAAGAAATACTGAACAGGTACCTGTTCAGTAAGCACCATCTCTCCTGTGCACTGAATGAGGCAGGGCTCCTGAGGGAAAAGTAGTATGGGATCATATAATTGAAGACCATATTATAATGCATACACACAAGGAGTCACAATTAAGGTTGAAGAGGCAACCTTAATTCTGGTATTTCCTAGCTTTTGAGTGCTTGACTTTGCAACCCTGACAGTCTCTTAATGTAGGCTGGGCTTGGGTTTATTTTTTTGTTTTGTTTGGGGGTTGTTGTTTGTGGGTTTTTTTGGCTACATACTATATATTTTCATACATTTCACAGCAGTGAAACTCATGGCACATTTGTTAAAGGACGGAGGGGTTTTTTTTCTATTGTACTTATATACAGACCCTTTGATTTGTATGAAAAGCAATGCTTGCTGTATACATATTTTTGCCTTAATCTTGATGAAATCTTAGTGACATTTTAATTGCTACCATCCTCATTCACTTTCCCCACTTTGACATGCTTTCAGTGTACGCTTATTATCTGGGGGGGAAAAAGTCCTTTAAAAGGATACTTTTTATTTCTACCCAAACAGCCTTAAAATAATGGGAATGTGAGCCCAAGAAATAATCAACACTTCAATTCTGAGTTCCTGATAACTTTTCCAGCAAGACTCCCAACACATCGGAATGAAAATATTCAAGTCAAAGCACTTTTCTGCAGCTAAAACAAATTGCTTTATATATTTGTTAAGCTTTTGTCACCTTTAATTCTTGTGGTCAGATGTTTTTCTCCAGCGCACAGTCACACTCTGTTTTGACAAGCTGCCTAGCAGGTACTTTCTCCGTTCCAGGGATAATTATTTCAGCTAGGATTTCATTGTAACTGAAATTCAGCAGATTTTCTCCTTTTTTGGTCTTTGTGTGTATGTATGTGTGTACTACAGTCTCAAAAGGACACTGAAATGAAATTTGTAGGAGTTTCTTTTCATTAGCAAAATGTGACCTTAAAGTAGGTGAACCAGATGAAAAGAGAACCCAAATATAGAGGAAAACACATGCAGCAGAGTCTAGCTAGAACAGAGCTACAGTCACCTGACCTTTCTCTATTAAATACTCTCAAAAAGCTATTTAGCATTCAGCATCCCTCTTCTGTGATGCTCATACATGCAGATTAAGGGCTGCTCCAAAGCTCTTTGAAGTCCAAGGAATGACTTCCATAGATTTCAATGGATTTGGATAGTCCCAAATTGCTTTAAGTAGTCTCAATATACTGGCTCTATGTTTAAAGGCCTCGACTCAGCCTATTTCCATTTGGCTGTGCACAGTTTTGCACATGCTGACCCAAAGTTTTATGCACTTTTTGAGTTCTGACACCTGCAAGTACATTGGAACCATTCTAACACCTGAGCCGCCATCTAATGGAAGTTACTGACCACACATTGAGATGATAGTGCTGGAAGACTGCAAGTGCACACATCTGTGCATTCACAAATGGATGCTGAGTTGATGCCCCTTGGGCCCAAACATTTCCTTCAGCATGCAATGCTTTAAAAGCGTAGTATAGGTAGAGTCACAAAGCAATGGCAGTCTTTTCTGAACTCAGGAGTTCTTGAGAGAGCTCTCTTCCTGTATAGCTACCACAACTCTCACTGCCTGGAAGCCAGAAGTTAGTTCTGCTCCCTTTCTCAACTCTCAGGGTGAGAAAGGCAGTTGAGACTCATGCCAGTCCTTAGCATCTCTACTGAGATGGTCACAAAAGATGCCCAATGTAGTGTTACATTGTATGTTTGAGAGAGTATAGGCAACTGTGCAGCCATTGGAAGGAAGCAACATTTGGTCACTAGTGAGCTGGCTTTGAAGAAGTGACCAAGAGCAATAAGCTCTATTTTTATTAAGCCTCATCATAATGTATGTATTTACCCCAAAAAGAAAGTAGTTGACATACAGAATCTGTTAGAGAAGTTTGTCAGTGAACATATCCAGTAGGTTAATGCTGATGGGCAAATAGAGAAAAATTTAAAAAATAAAATTATGTTGTCATTAGCATGTATTGCAAGACACCAAAGGGTGTTTTCTGTCCCTTTTCTAGATTATACTCTTCTACTGCTGCTTCGTTTCCATTTTAAAAAGGTCCTTGCTCTCCTTTTTTATACCTAGTTTAAAGTCAGACTAGACTGTTCCTTTGTTGGATTAAGCAAATTTTGAATTAAATCTGCCTTCTATGAGCTCTATCTAGGCTACAGTTCAGTTACTAAGCCACTGTGTAAATTATTTTTGAATTCATGAATGGAAATCAGCACATACTGTCTCTGTATTAACTACTTTACTTTAAGGACGTGGCTATAAGCTGGTTATTTAGGAACTCCAGTGAGTAGATCTGACAATGCTGTAATTGAGATAATAACCTTACAAAAAAACAGGAATCACTTCTTGGGGGAATTTACCTTGTTTCCTGAAGGGTTTTGCTAGTATGCTAAGTTGGTGACTGTGCTTTTCATGACATAACTGAACAAGGGATATACAATCTCTTTCAGAGCATATAGTTACAAAAGATTAAGATGTTAGGCTGCAAGGTATAACAAACTGAACATACTGAATTTTGATTGCCACCTAATGCTATCATAGGACTGTTCTGTTGCATTAAAAGTAAAAACAACGTTAGGACTGTACAAAGTGTTGAATTTATTCAACAAAAGAGATCCATTGTAACTGTGGATATTTTATTATTTTTCAACCTGGACAAATTTACCATACAAATGCAAACAATTATTTTATATTATAGATCACTAGACATACTGACCTAATCCTGGGTAACAGCACACAGTTGCAGTAAGGGGTTGTATGATAGTGAACTTCTTTTTGGTGCTGAGTGGAAGAAATCCTCTCTTCTGTCCATGGATCAGTTTTTGAGTCATGGCATTGTGCTCAGTTGTATATACTGTATTATTAATATTATTATTAGGTTTGTGTATGTAAGCATCATCCTGGCAAATCCCAAAGGGACAATGGCCTCCTTGCAGATCGAGTGCCACCTGATCGATTTCTACTTAGGCTGGATATTCAATTTATGTCCATTAGTGGCAATCTTATTGTACCACCGAAGCTTTTGATCGCCAGACATGTAACAACATTCCTTAGTCCTTAGACACTCGCTAGCAATCATTGATTTTCCATTAAAGCCACTGAAACTAAACCAGTCCTCATGGAGGTGGTTGCTGTGTTCAAACACCTGTGATACAGCATGGCCAGAAGGCAGCAGGAGAGTGATATAGGAGAGATATGTAAGTCCCAGGATGAGGGGAAGCCTTATTCCCTGTAGAGGGAAGAAAGGTTTCTATAGATTAATTAAAAGCACCTAAAGTGAATTAGAGCACCTGAAGCTAGTCACCTGATTAAAAACTCCCTGCTTCAATCTTCCAGGGGAAGGAGTTGGAGCAGAGAGCAGTTTGAAGGAGTGCTGTGGCTGGCCAAAAGACCAAGACCCTAGGTAAAGAGACACCTGGCTTGTGCAGAGATAGAGGGCAGGAAGCCCCACAAGCTGAAGAGCAGGAGAGGGAAGTAGCCCAGGGGAAGGAAGCACTAGTTCAAATGGTTTACTACTATCCCTAGGGCCCCTGGGCTGGGACCCGGAGGAGAGGGCGGGCCTGGGTCTCTCCCTCTCCACTACTCTTCTTTGGGTTACTAG
Organism: Natator depressus; assembly: GCF_965152275.1. Taxonomy (NCBI): domain Eukaryota; kingdom Metazoa; phylum Chordata; order Testudines; family Cheloniidae; genus Natator; species Natator depressus. The sequence continues at coordinate 105,890,459 of NC_134238.1, forward strand.
TGGGACAGTAGATACCCTAGTTCAGGGGCAGGAAACTGCACCCTGAACACCTCCCCAAGAAGAGGAAGCGCAGGACCCATCATAATCGTACCAGCAATTTGCCACACACCCCCATTTCTAATTTTGTCCTGCAACTTACTATGGAGCAGCTGATGAAGATGACAAGAATTGAAAATGTTAATCCAGTATTCTTCAGCCTTCCCCAATGCCCATATTTCATTCCATGCAATAAAATTGGTAGAACCATGATTCTATCCATCTGCAGCTTTGCGGCAAGCCTGATGTCATTACACCCCCACAGAGGCCACTGAAGAGGTCAAATTAAGGCAGCAGCAGCTGCTATGAGTGTTCACATCTTTCAAGCATCCTCCAGCACCATCCATGATGCTGCTGAAATATTTGACAGTTGCCATTTGCTCACTGCTCCATCTGGACAGGTTAATACTGAGCTGGTTGTAAACCGGAGTTGGAGGCTGCTTGATGGTAAAGGCCAGTGGCTTAGTTTTAGCCAAATGAATAATTAGAGCAATGCATGCGCCGCCTTTCTTGACCAGATCAACCATCAGCTGCAGTGATTCTCCAAACTGTAGTTGAGTTCTTGAAGGAGACTGGTATTCAACTCAACACCACCGACAGCTGCCTCGTCATATCATTCAATGCAGATATTGAAAAATTATGGTGATAGAATGGGGAAAAAAGGTAAGTTTCTAGCTCTCGTGGTTGTGAATAAATGCTGGGAAACATGAACTGAGTGTAACTATCGCAGTGATGTTGCCAGAGTCTGCAGGCAAACTGAGACAATAACTCTTAGAAGGGTGAAATGCACCTTGCATTGCTCTGGGGCCCCCACCAATACCTGTCCAACAAGGCTGTGTGTGACAGGAGGAGAACAGCACAGCAGGCTCTACTCTCACCCAAACAGATTCACCTCAAGTGCTGGGTCCCTCTTGCAGGAAGTCCTCCTCTGGCTCCCGGAGGGGACCCATGCAGGCCAGGGAGCAGAACCACAGGGAAGTCCACGTTGTGGTGTGACTAGGTCACCAAATGGTTTTATTCCAGCTCTACTCACAATAATCAGAGCCCAGTTGTTGAAGGGGAAATTTCTCTGAGATCAGTACTTCTTGTTCTCTGACAATTTTTGGAAAGAGGATGGGTGAGGGGAGCTGGCTGAACTGCTATACTTTCCACTGGAGGGAAGTGGGGGAGGCAGTGAAGCAGGCCCTGATCAACTTGACTTTTCCCCAGCTGGATAGCTCCACTTCCTCTCCCTGTGAAAAAAATATAGCAGCTCAACCTGTTCCCTCCTCATCCTTTCCCTAGCTAAACACTGCTCTCAATTCCTGGGCTCTCTCCCTGTAAGATGCTTCTCCACTTCTTGGAGGGAAGGGATGTGGCAGGGGCCCAGAACTGCAGCCGCAACAAGGACCTCTTTGGGGGCAGTAGCAATGATGCCATATTGAAAGCTAGGGCCTTGTCATGGGGATGGGGCCATCACCAGAATTAAATGGACTGTGGGCAGCAATCACCCCTCCTCTGCACTCCTTCTACTGCTCTTCTAGAAGCCCAGGTATGAACCCTGCCCACACATTCCAAAGTCCAAAATCAGCCATCCAGGGCAATGTCCATGTCCCTTCCTCCCTGCCCCTCCCATATGTGTAACAGATTACAAAATTAGTTAAATTAATTATCACAGTGAGTAATCATCTTAAAAGTAGATTTGAAACATTAAAAAGTCATTTTAATCTTTTGATAATGGCTCAACGGACAACAAAATATGGGTGTTCCATCTTTTGACAACTTTTCACACATTCCAGTGACTTGTGTAACACACTGGTGATTTTGAAGGTTGAAAGGTATATGCTTAACATTTTGCCCTGACATGTGGGCTTGGCCAAACTGTACTTGACACAGGATACAAGGTGTGGATGTAAAGGTGGCTTTACTCCAAGCTATCTATGAGCCCAAGGAGCCCTTTTAGTAAATGGGAATTGACAGATCCCAGAGACATTCTGGTCATGCCTCTTTCCCTGTCATTCCCTATATGACAATGGCTACAAGAAAGGGTAACATAAGGGCTCCACATCAGCTCGGACTCTGTATAAAGCTCTACATCACCTGGGATTCCTCCTACAATGGGCTACTCCTCAGATAGCTAGTTTCACAGCCCTAAGTGACAAATGGAATATAGTCCAGGAGAGAATCTTACCCTTTATTTCTAATAAAAGTCAAAACATTTTCCTTGAGTTTCTCATTTCCTCCCAATGCTCAATTATTCTCACTAAAACTTGACAATTGTTTGAGAGCTATTTTAAAACAAACCAAAAAAATCACACATTTAAATTTTTTCCTGATTTTTTTCCCTTCAATTCCAAATTTGTCAGTCTTAATATTTTTAAAATGTTGACCTGTTCTATTGTTTATCTTGCTCAGTACTTGGCCTCTTCAATTCTTCTCTTGTCTATTGACAGATTTACCTGAATGCCATTGTAATTAGTGTCATGGGAACTTTGCTGTTTCTTGTACACACCTACAGGCTTTCTACAACCCTTTTTATTCACTTTGTCCAAGTTCTCACTCTGAAATTTAGGTTCAGTTTCCAGTTCTAATGAACTCCAAAAATGTAGTAATACTCAGCCACAACAGTCCAGTTTTGTCTGGTTTCAGATTTAAACTGGGTGAAACCATCCAATTTCTCTGCTTTCCAAAACCATAGAACAGACCTATTTCATTTAAAACACAGCCAGGTGCAATTAAAACTCCACCCAGGTTCACAAAATACAATAGATTCTGGTCCAATTTGAAGTTTACAACCAAATTCAAATCTTCTCAGGATTGCGATTTCATTAGACGTCAATAAAATTACTAATAGAAGTAAAGGTTTGGAAGGATCCTAAATATAGAATAGGTTAAGGTTTACTTTGTGTAGTCAGTGATATAAGACAACTTTGTTTTTCTGTTAATTTTTAAAACTTTTGTTCACTCAGTAATAAATTATGGTACAATTTCATCCTGCACAAAGGATTTTTTTTAAAGTGGCTTATATGCTATAGGAACGTAATGTAGGTCCTGAACCCACGGTTTTGCTAAATTGCAACATTTTCGTTAACATGAACACACATCTTGATGTTCCACACAACATCCATTCATCCACAGATTTTACCCCTTTTTTTTCTTCAGTGAATTTTTGTCTTCCTTTTCATTACATTGACCCAGTGTTTTAGATGCTCTACAAGAGTCAAAAATCCTAGACATCCCAGGGATTTGAATGACTGGTATAATGCCTGTGTAAAAGATGAGAAACAGAAGGATATTGTTGAACCTATAAAAAGATGGCATTTTCCCTGGCTCTGAGAAGCCCTGTTCAATATTGAAGTTTTGCAGCTTTCAATCCTTTGATTTGTGAGCAAGAGTGTATCACTTCTTGGCCATTATGGAACCATAAAAGTTTCCTATCACTTCCCATCCCATTTTATTTTAGAAAAAAGTAAACGCTTTACCTGTTCTACTTTTTTCTCGGAATTAGACATTTTTCAGTATCCTGAAGGGAAGTTTTATGGGAAAAAATCTATTTCTGACAAATATTTTTAAAGACATTTATACAGCAACTGTCATCTCAAAGAATCCTAAAAACATTTATGGCCAAGATTTCAAAACTGGGAACCTAAAGTTAGCCTCTTAAGCACAAATTTAGGCACCTAAATAAGGCATTTGGTTTTCATAGGTACTGAGAATTCCAAAATTCCTATTGATGTCAGCATTTCAGAGAAACCATTCCAGCAAAGCACATAAGCATATAATTATCTTTCAGCTTGTAACAAGCCCATATCCAGCAATAAGATTGCTCACAGCAATGAGAATAGTCTTCAGGAAGCATTTTAAGTTGTTGTTAACTGTTGCTGTTGTTTGCAGCAGTCATTAGCTTTCAATAGGTCAATTTTATATGTAGCTTTCAATAGATAACTTTTATAGAAGTTGATCTTTTAGTATCTGATTTTATACAGTCGATCGTGCATGTCTCCACTAAACACATTAGGTTGGCAGAGTGCGTCCTCAATACCGTGGCTAGCATGGACTCATGGAGTGGTGCACTGTGGGTAGCTATCCCACAGTCCCCACATCCCATTGGAATTCTGGGTTAAGCTCCCAATGCCTGATGGGGCAAAAAACATTGTCACGGGTGGTTTAGGGTACATGTTGTCAGTCTCCCTTCTCTCCCTCCCTCCTTGAAAGCAACAGCAAATAATCATTTTGCGCCTTTTTTCCTGGGTTATCCCTGCAGATGCCATAGCATGGCAAGCACGGAGCCCACTCAGCTGTACACTGCTTTTGTGAGCATTGTAAACACCTCGCGTATTATCCTGCAGTATGTGCAGAGCCTAGCTAGGAGCCACCAGCACGAGGAAGATTGTGAGGAGATCATGGACACAGACATTCATGAAAGTATGGGATGTGGCAATTCGGATATCATGGCGATATTGGGGCAGGTTGATACAGTGGAACACCGATTCTGGGCCTAACAAACAAGCACAGACTGGTGGGACCATATAGTGTTGAAGGTATGGAATGATTCCCAGTGGCTGCAAAACTTTCGCATGCATAAAGCCACTTTCATGGAACTTTGTGTTGCTTTCCCCCACCCTGAAGCTAGGAATACCAAGATGACACCTGCCCTGACAGTTGAGAAGCGAGTGGTGATAGCCCCATGGAAGCTTGCAATACCTGACTGATACCAGTCAGTTGGGAATCAATTTGGAGAGGGCAAATCTACCGTGGGGGCTGCTGTGATCCAAGTAGCCAAGGCAATCAATAACCTTCTGCTAACAAGGGTAGTGACTCTGGAAAATGTTCAGCTTATAGTGGATGGCTTTGCTGCAGTGGGGTTCCCTAACTGTGGTGGGGCGATAGACGGAATACATATCCCTATCTTGGCACCGGACCTCCTTGCCAAACAGTATATAAACCGCAAGGGGTACTTCGCACTGGTGGATCACAAGGGCCGTTTCACCGACATCAACGTGGGATGGTCGGGAAAGGTGCATGACGCTCACATCTTTCGGAACTCTGGGCTGTTCGAAAAGCTGCAAGAAGGGACTTTCTTCCCAGACCAGAAAATTACCATTGAGGATGTTGAAATGCCAATAGTGATCCTTGGGGACCTCTCCTACCCCTTGTTCCCATGGCTCATGAAGCTGTACACAAGCAGCCTGGACAGCAGTAAGGAGCAGTTCAACTATAGGCTGAGCAAGTGCTGAATGGTGGTAGAATGTGCATTTGGACATTTAAAAGGGCACTGGCACTGTTTGCTGAGTACGTTAGACCTCAGCAAAAGCAATATTCCCATTGTTATTGCTGCTTGCTGTGTGCTCCATAATATCTGTGAGAGTAAGGGGGAAACGTTTATGGTGGGGTGGGATGTTGAGGCAAATCACCTGTGTTAGGGGGCTTATTCCTTCACCCACTCACTTCCCTGGTCCTTCTTGCATGAACAGAGAGCAACAATACCCGAAGTCCAAAGGTGCAAACAATTTGATGTTTATTGGGGTGAACTTCCAGCAAGCATGATTTCAGTTTCCTTCCTTAGTATCCTCCTTCCCAGCTCTGACACCACAGAGCCTTACACCTGTGTCCCTGTTCCCATTCCTGCCCTTAGCCAAACATTATTCCAATTTCCTTACCCCCATTCCCTATTCCCATTTCCCCCTTTAGCAAAACATGATTGCAATTTCCTTACCCCTATTCCCTGTTCCCACTTCCCCTCTTTAGCAAAACATTATTCCAATTTCCGCACCACCATTCCCTGTTCCCATCCCCCCTCCCACCCACGCCCACTCACTTCCTCATTGACTACAGATTATATAGTAAAACTTGAGTTCTGCTTAGCTATACCTTAACCAATCATTTTCCTGAAATTTAACTAACCAATCCTAACATATTGTAACATGATTATGTACCCAATTATATCCCACCACCTTAATTAGTTTACACCCAGCAAAATTAATTATACAGCAGACAGAAACAATCACAGAACCAGACAGAGATTATACAGACAAACAATAGCAAAGTGGGAACTATAATGACAAAACAATACAGAAGTGAGGATTTTACATCCCAGCTATTGATAAGTGAGTTCTTGCCAGACAGGATGCTATCAAACTAAGTTTCCTTTTACATTTTCTAGGCACTTCCCTTTCTCTGGAGGTGATAGGCACTATCAGGACAGGATTGTATTCCTAACAGCCCAATAGCACCTTTTCAATGTGACTAGTTTGGAATGTGAGGATGTGACCGGTCGCTTCCCAGCTTATGGCTGCCTCTGTTGCTTAGCCAAAGGCCTTAGCCTAAGAACAGGGCCACAGACTGTCACAGTAAGAGAAGGCCCTTACACCAGCAGACAGTGATTTTGATTCTTTCTTTTATACCTCTAGAACTAGCCAAGTGATAAGAATACACCTAAATTCTTAGCGTATAGGCCTTTACTGACAGACCTGAATATCTATATCCTAACAACCTGGTGGACGGTTTTGTACAGCCAGACACAGGTAGCCGAGGTGGGGTGGGGGAGGAGGGAAGGACAAGGCCACATTGCTTATTGTAGCCACACTACAAATCAAAGCTGTTTGAATGACAGCCTTCTGTTGCTTGGGCCATCCTCTGTAGTTGAGTGGCTGGGTGCCCGGAGCCTCCCCCGCCCCACTGCGTCTGGGTGAGGAGGATATGGAACTTGGCGAGGAGGGCAGGTGGTTATGCATCCGATGAAGTGAGCTGTAGCTCACGAAAGCTCATGCTCAAATAAATTGGTTAGTCTCTAAGGTTACACAATGGATGTAGTGGGGGTCTGTACTCTACTTGCCTTTCCTGCAGCTCCACCAGACGCCTCATCATGTCCGTTTGCGCCCCGTTAGCCTCGGCATCTCTTCCTGCATGTTCCTTCACTGTATGCTTTCTTGGCCTCTGACATCGAATGCTTCCATGCATTCAGCTGTGCCCTATCAGTGCGGGAGGACTGCATGAGTTCTGAAAAATGTCATTGCGAGTGCGTTGTTTCACCTTCTAATCTGCGATAACCTTAGGGATGGAGTTGATACAGGGAGCATGGAAACATTTGCAGCTGCAGGGGGTTGGAAAGGGGAGAGTAGAATTTAAGACGATACATTTCTGGGAACAAAAGGGAGACTCTTTCACAGTGAATCAAGCAATTCACAGCAGACAGCACGTGCTTTAGGTACAAGGTCACATTTTGCCTTTTATATTGAGCACCTGCCGGTATGGTGACACATCACAGACAGCTGGGCAACAGAAGTCGGTTACCAGGCAGCCATGGTAAGCCAAAGGGTATGTGGGGTTGGCTTCTTCCTCCTTCATAACATGTGGGAATGGTTTTAAACTGAAGTGCCTTCCTTTCCAATAGCAACCAATGCTGGTTGGATTTGCTGTTTAAATGGAAGGGCTGTGGGTTTGGGTTGGATGTGCATCACACCCCTCCCCCGCCATGTGGCTATTCTCCGGGATGATCCCTTTTAGCCAAGCGCAAACAGCCCAGCATGACCGGGGTCTAATGTGCCAGGGATCAGCAAACAGAGGAGATTATTGTTCCCTTACAAAAATTCCCCTATTTCAACCAGGTGACCATGAATGATATCACTCTCCTGCGGCTGACACAGAAAGATAAAGACTAAATGTTGCATGAATGAGACCAAAACCAAGGACCATTTGCTGCCATGCTTTGTGCTGCAATGATTCCAGACCACTTGCTACTGGCTTTGCACGGTAAAGCGTCCTACTGTGGAGGACGAAATAAGGCAGCCCTCCCCAGAAACCTTCTGCAAAGGCTTTCAGAGTACCTCCAGGAGAGCTTCATGGAGATGTCCCTGGAGGATTCCCGCTCCATCCCCAGACACGTTAATAGACTTTTCCAGTAGCTGTACTGGCTGCAAATGCATCTCAATTCTTCAGGGCAAAGCAAACATTAAACACAATTGCTTTTAACCCCTGTAGTATCGTTAGAAATGTGCACTCACCAGACGTACCGTCTCCATCTTAAGGGCCTGGGAACAATACACCCTGGGAGGGTATTTGCTGCAGGGTGAGGTAAAGGTCCTGGCTGCTGGGGAGAACGGATTCTCCTCTTGCCTGCTGCGTATTCTCCTCCTCTTCCTCTTCATCCACAAAATCCTCCTCCGTGTTGCATGAGGCTGCCACCTTGCAGGTGTCCACAGACAGTGGTGGGGTAGTGGTAGGGTCCCCCACCCCGTAGAATGGCAGGCAGCTGATCATAGAAGTGGCATGTTTGCGGCTCTGACCTGGAGAGACCATTTGCCTCCTTTTTCTTTTGGTAGGCTTGCCTGAGCTTCTTAATTTTCATGCAGCACTGCTGTGTGTCCCTGGTGTAGCCTCTGTCTACCATGCCCTGTGCGATTTTTGGCATATATATATATATATATATATATCAGCATTTCTTCTGCTGGATCGGCATTCTGCCTGCACAGATTCTTCTTCCCATACAGCAATCAGATCTAGTGTCTCCCGTTTGCTTTATGCTGGAGCTCATTTGTGATTCTGGGACTGCATGGTCACCTGTTCTCCTGAGCTCACCACACTGACCAAACAGGAAATGAAATTCAAATGTTCCCGGTGCTTTTCCTGTGTACCTGGCTAGTGCATCGGCGTTGAAAGTGCTGTCCAGAGCGGTCATATTCGAGCACTCTGGGATAGCTCCTGGAGGCCAAGCCATCAAATTGCACAATGCTGCATCTGCACTACCCCAAATTTGACCCAGGAAGGTCAATTTTAGTGCTACTCCCCTTGTCGGGGAGGAGTACAGCAGTCAATTTTAAGAGCCCTTTGGGTCAGCAGAACGGGGTTGGTTGTGTAGCCGTATTGCTTATAAAATCAACCTAACATGGCTAAATTCTACCTAACCTTGTAGTGTAGACCAGGCCTAAGTCTCCTTCTGAGTTGTCCTTCTGAGTTCCTTCTTGTTTCTTCCACTTATATTCTCCCAACTACTTTGTTAGCCCAATGATTGCCACCCAGGTGCTCACAATTCCTCAACAGAAAGTATATAATTGCCTCCACCTGGGCCTGCAGCCTTCTTTGGGCTGCAGCAATGTCGGGATCAGGGTGCTGCTGATAGTGCTGTGTCACAATAGCTTAACTATACTTCTACTGAAGTTAGTGCCAAAACGTCTTTCAACTTTAGGGGGAGTAGAGTGCTTTTGAAAATCCCGCACTAGAGTTAAAGTTATGCTTATATTAAGAAAATTATGGATATGGCAAGCACTGAAAAACTGTCATTTCTGTAACTGTTTGTTTACTGTGACTAGAAATTGTCTAAAAATTCTTTATCCGGTGTTCACCATCTTGCTGAACTTTGGTGGTTCAGATAAAACAGTACACATATCCAAACTGCTCCTCGTTATAGTTTTGCAAAACGACCTAACGAGGCTTTGCAAAACAGATACAGACTCATCAGGCTACTTCTAGTTATGACAAGTAACATTCTACTTAGATAAATGCTAAAATTCAGCCGAAGACCCAAGCTAGCAAGGTAACTTATTTGTAGTACTTCACTTGGAAGGGATTCAAGAAATGAAATGGCTTTTCTTTCTATGCTCTATAGCCCTAAATGAAAAAAAAATCTTTTATCATGTAAATTGTTCTACCATATATAGAAAGAACAAGCTTTCTTTTGCTTGAAAAGAGTTGTATGCAAAATTTTCAGTCACCTAAGTTAGATCATCCACTTACACATCTGGGCACTAACAGCTACACTTAGAACTCCAATACATGATTTAGGTGCCTTAGTACTAGCGGGGGGACCCACTTTGGAACAGGTTACAGAAACTCAGGCACTCATGTTTGAGAACTGGAAATTGGGGTTCAAGTGTTTTGCTCCTTAGGTGTTCTTGGTTTTTGTTTTTGTTTTTTAAACTGGAACTAGTATACTGAATCTGTTCAGCTAGGTTGCTTTGAAAACCAACCCTTCTGTATAGCATTTGTTTGTGTACTGAACATACTCAACTGGGAAACACCTATAACTCCTTTGAAATATTCCTCCATGCAACAAGGAATGAGCTTGGGCAGGACATAATTTTTTAAAGCCTTTCCTCCCTATAATGGGAGCAGACAGTCCAGATGACACAGTGAAGTGCTGCATAGTGTTGGGCCTGTCTTCCAATTCAAACCAGAGCTGTAGTTCAGGCAGGCACAAAGACTCTGATGAACAAGGCCTTCCAAAGTTGTAAGTTCACTCTTATCTCAGTATAAGATCCCCCAGCTGCCTGTGTGGTCATTGGAAAGGCTACAAAATACGCAGCTAGTGGGAAATCCAAAATATTACATACAGAAGAGCCTGTAAGCTGTAACCCTTATTTTTAGCTTAGTAAGGACTTGTTCAAACTGAGCAAAAACTTGAGTTAAGATATCAGGACTTAGTTCATATAAGCAAGGTGAGGAGAAAATACATGTCAGGTGGTTGAATCTTGTGCTCTGGTTCTATCTCCAGTAGCAATGCTTGTTGGGGTCATTACACATCCAGGTGTTAAAATGTATACATTTATGTAAAAGAAAAGTATATTTGTAGCTGCTGTTTTTCTTGTACAAAAGTGGGGGCCTGGTTGAGATCCTTTTTAAGATGTAACCCCCACAATTCAGCTCCATCTGTCAAACAATTAAGATTTGGGAGTTTTCCTATCTTGGATTTTAGGCTGGACAAATGGAAAAATTTAGCTCTAGATCTTCCTATCTCTCTCTCTCTCTCTCTCACTCTCTCACACACACTCACACACACACATGTTCTAGGGTTTTATTGTGGGCTTTGGTTTAGGCCCATTTCCAATACTGGCAGTTAAAAAAGATACACTTGACACTTTCATATTACTGAGAGAGAAAAACATTGTATTTGGTTTGTCAAGGATCAGTCTGAAACTAAATAAACTAGAGGGGATGCCTCTTGACTTTTGTTCAATAGAAGAAATTGGTTGCTAAAACATTTGTCATGTTATATAGCATTCATACTACCTGACATATGAGTAAGTCAACCAGATTATGAAATAGACACTTTTACCAATATGTCATGAAAATTTGTGAATTGCTTTTACTGTGTTAGGGCCTGATCCAAAGTCAATGGAAAGACTTTAGGGGTATTATTCCTTTTTTCCCCTCCAGTTATGTTTCTTGCAGCTGGCATGTTCCTGCTCTTTGTGATCCAGCTGTGATGATAGTACTTTTCCATCTCAAGAATGTTGAGAGACTTTATTAATAAATGATTTTAAAGAGCTTTGAGATTATTGGATGAAAGGTGCTGTATTCATATAAGTAATAGTATATATATTTGTCACAGTACAAAATGAGACCTTGTAAAAGACAAAACCATGAAAGGTTATATTTGAGAGAAAGAGAATAATGAAATGTGAAAGCTTGTTGTCCTTAGTACGGTCATGTAAGTTTGATTTCAGCGATCTATGAGAAGAATTAAACATTAACATGGAAAAACCACTGTGTGACTCTGAGAGTAAAGAATATTTGGCATGTATGTGCATGTGTGTACACAGTAGATGTAATGTGGCAGATTACAACTGAACTAGAATGTTTCTTGCTTCTTTGACATTTATATGCATTGGCTGCCTCTAATGCAGGATTAATGAATAGATTAATAGTTTTTTTTTAAAGTCTGAAGAAACCATTAGACCATCTAGTCTGACCTCCTGTATAATACAGGTCCTAAAATTTCACTCGGATATTCTGGCATTGAATGGAAGAACTTGTGTTTGGCTAACGCATGCATTCCAGAAAGGCGTGAAGTCCTGATTTGAAGACATAGAGAGAAGGAGAATCCACTGTTTTTTCCAGTGGTTAATCACCCTCACTTTTAAAAATATTAATCTTTCCAATTGGAATGTGTCTGGCTTCAATTTGCAGCCATTGGTTCTTGTTATGCCTTTCTCTGGTGGATTACAGAGCCCTTTATTATTCAGTGTATTCTCCCCATGAAGGTACTTATTTAATCACATCACCTCTTAATCTTTTATTTTTTTGACACACTAAACAGATTGAGCTCCTTAAGTCTCTCACTGTAAGAAATTTTCTCCAGTCCTTGACTCCTTTTTTGGCTTTTTTATGCACTCTTTTCAATATTTCAAAATGTCAACACTAGACACAGTATTCTACTTTGTCTCACCAATGCCATATGCAAAGGGAAAATCACCTCCCCGCACCTTCTCACTACTCCCCTGTTTATTCAGCCAAAGAGTTCATTAACCCTTTTGCTTCTGCATTGCAATAAGAGCTCATGCTGAGTTGCTTGTCCACTATGACCCCTAAATCCTTTCCAGAGTCCAGGATATAGTACCCCTTTCTGTATTTATGGCCTAAATTCTTTTTTCATATATATATATATATAATGACCTTGCCTTAGGCTGGTGAAATTGACTCATTCAAATAAAATGTATTTTAATACAATCTAGGTCACTCTGTACAATCTAGGCCCAATCCTCCTCATTATTTGCCACTCTACCAATCTTTGTGTCATCAGCAAATTTTGTCAGTGATTTTACATTTACTTCCATTCACTGATAAAAATATTGAATAGCATCGGGCCTAGTTCCATTCCCAATAGAACTAGGGAGCAATTGTGGTTGTATCGTAGAGCTTGGCTGTAGACAATGGATTGTGTGGTGTGGTCTGGATGAAAGCTGGAGGCATGTAGGTAAGTATAGTGGTCAGTAGGTTTCCAGTATAGGGTGGTGTTTATGTGACCATCGCTTATTAGCACTGTAATGTCCAGGAAGTGGATCTCTTGTGTGGACTTGTCGAGGCTGAGGTTAATGGTGGGATGGAAATTGTTGAAATCATAATGGAATTCCTCAAGGGCTTCTTTTCCATGGGTCCAGATCATGAAGATGTCATCAATGTAGCACAAGTAGAGTAGGGGCATTAGGGGATGGTCACCATCGCTTATGTTTACATAAACACCACCCTATACCGGAAACCTACTGACTGCTATCCCTACCTACATGCCTCCAGCTTTCATCCAGACCACATCACACGATCCATTGTCTACAGCCAAGCTCCACAATACAACCATATTTGCTCCAACCCTCAGACAGAGACAAACACCTACAAGATCTCTATCAAGCATTCTTACAACTACAATACCCACCTGCTGAAGTGAAGAAAAAGTGAAGTGACGATTGACAGAGCCAGAAGAGTACCCAGAAGTTACCTACTACAGGACAGGCCCAACAAAGAAAATAACAGAATGCCACTAGCCATCACCTTCTGCCCCCAACTAAAACCTCTTCAACACATCATCAAGGATCTACAACCTATCCTGAAGGATATGACATCACTCTCACAGATCTTGGGAGACAGGCCAGTCCTTGCTTACAGACAGCCCCCTAACCTGAAGCAAGTATTCACCAACAACCACACACCACACAACAAAACCACTAACCCAGGAACCTATTCCTGCAACAAAGCCCGTTGCCAGCTGTGTCCACATATTTATTCAGGGGACACCATCATAGGGCCTAATCACATCAGCCACACTATCAGATGCTCGTTCACCTGCACATCTACCAATGTGATCTGTGCCAGCAATGCCCCTCTGCCATGTACATTGGCCAAACTGGACAGTCTCTACATAAAAGAATAAATGGACTCAAATCAGATGTCAAGAATTATAACATTCAAAAACCAGTCGGAGAACACTTCACTCTCTTTGGTCACTCGATTTCAGACTTAAAAGTGGCAATTCTTCAACAAAAAAACAGACTCCAACAAGAGACTGCTGAATTGGAATTAATTTGCAAACTGGATATAATTAACTTAGGCTTGAATAAAGACTGCGAGTGGATGGGTCATTACACAAAGTAAAACTATTTCCCCATGTTCCCCCCCCCCCCCACTGTTCCTCACATGTTCTTGTCAACTGCTGGAAATGGCCCACCTTGATTATCGCTACAAAAGGTTTCTCTCCCCCCCGCTGGTAATAGCTCACCTTACCTGATCATTCTCTAAGGTGCCACAAGTACTCCTTTTCTTTTTGCGAATACAGACTAACACGGCTGTTACTCTGAAACCTCTCATTACAGTGTGTATGGTAACACCCATTGTTTCATGTTCTCTGTGTGTATAAATTTCCCCCCTGTATTTTCCACTGCATGCATCCGATGAAGTGAGCTGTAGCTCACGAAAGCTTATGCTCACATAAATTGGTTAGTCTCTAAGGTGCCACAAGTCCTCCTTTTTCTTTTTGCAGATACAGACTAACATGGCTGCTACTCTGAAACCTATCTTGTTTTGTTTGCTTGCTCGAATTGAGAAGAAGATTGTAATTCTTTGATTATGGGCATTTGGGGGCATTCTCCTCCATAAAGATGGCTGAGTGCAAAGACTATGACATAGGCCCCAGGCTTCTTCTTGTAACTCTTGATTAGAAGTAACTTGTAGGCAGACAGAACTCTAGGTCTGGTAGTCATCTTTATTCCCGGAGTTCTAACACCGGATGCAATAAGATTCCTCGCATTTATAAAGTTACATACATTTGTATAGGATCAAAATACATATGTTCAAGAAAGCGAAATTAAGGTTGCATGGACAACATTAATTCTGGCATTTCCTAACCTTGGAATGCTTGACTTCGTAAGCTTAACATTCATACTGATTTTTGCATGCAATTTTAAAAAATACAGGAGGCTGGGGGGAGAAAGTATGTACTTAAGATGTCCAGCTCTTCTGTACAGGCTTACCTTTAACTAGAGAAATGTGTTTTAGGGACAGATTCGCAACCAGTGAAAATCAAGATAGCTCCAGTTACTTAAATGAAATTACACTGATTTGCACCAGTGGAGAATCTCGCCCTATACTTTTTTAGGACTAGATCTTGCTCCCACTAAGTCAATGAAGCAGGATCAATCCCTTGTTATTTAAAATGGAATTACCCTTGAAAAATATCATGGGCTTAAATGACAGACAAACAATACTTGTGAAGTTGAACTAATTTTGCAATCTCCCCCCCCAAAAAATTGAAGTTTCTAAAATCAAACCTCATCAATTTAAAACATCAACTTTTCTTATTTAACATCTTAACCCAGTGGTTCCCAAACTTGTTCCGCCGCTTGTGCAGGGAAAGCCCCCGGTGGGCCGGGCCAGTTTGTTTTCCTGCCGCGTCTGCAGGTTCGGTCGATCGCGGCTCCCAGTGGCCGCGGTTCACTGCTCCAAGCCAATGGGAGCTGCTGGAAGCGGCGCGGGCCAAGGGATGTACTGGCCACCACTTCCAGCAACTCCCATTGGCCTGGAGCAGTGAACCGTGGCCACTGGGAGCCGCGATCGACCGAACCTGCGGACGCGGCAGGAAAACAAACTGGCCCGGCCCACCAGGGGCTTTCCCCGCACAAGCAGCGGAACAAGTTTGGGAACCACTGTTTTAAGCATACAACCTTATATTACTTATCAGTGTTCTTCAATAAAAAATAGTTTGTAACTTTTTAAGTTTATAAAGGAGCAATGAACAGAAAATATCAACTAATTCCCCATGCTAAATATTAGAATTGTTGGCTGAAAGTTTCTGAGCAGAAAATAACATTTCTAAGTAAGAGGCTGTGAAATTTTGCAGTATTTTCACACCTGAAGTGTTTGGTTCATGCAGAGACAGCAATGAATTGGAAAACAGAGACAACAAAAACTTACACTTTGTGTTTTTTTTAAGCCTTAAGCTAATTTACCACTCTGAGTGATTGATGGTTTAATCAGGATTCCAAAGTTTCAGAATTAATCACTTCATCAACTGATTATAGAATATTTAAAGGAGGTAAAATTGTTACAAATGTTTCAGTGATCATGAAATAGAACTGAAATAAATAACTTTGCAGTAAGTTTGGTTTCTAAGGGCAAAATTTTACCAGTTAGTTGATTCTTATCTTTTAATTACCCATTTTCTGCATTTGATCAGGGTTAGTTTAGTCAACACTGTGCTATCACAAACAACTATGCTTAGAGTGCAGATTGGGTTTGTGGGAGGGATTTGCAGCTGAGCACTTTAGAAACACTTGATCACTGCTTACCATATATCAAAACATCTCTCTGGGGCTAGACTCGAACACATTCTTTTTCAGCTAGCAGAGTCGGAAAAGAATATTTGGGTCATCCCATCTTCCAGGACTATCACCTGCACCATTCCCTCTAACACATTACCTCATCTATTCTAGTGTGCAAAGAAGGTGCATCCCCACTTCTATTCCTTTTGCCTAATCACCCTCAAGACTAGAAAACTTTTCCCTAATGCCTGCATTTCCTTCCCCTAGCTTCAGGCAATTGTTCCTGTCCTACAATCTTCAGAGACCGTGAATATTGCTTTCCATTATTTGCAGCGTTACCTTGAAAATAGTTATAGTCTGTGATCATGTTCTCCACAAAAACCCTGAGTTTTCTCTTTTTTTTGACAACATAAATCCTTTTGTATTGTGTCTATTGAATTTTTCTATTTTTTCCCTTTCTATTTGCACACACATTGCTTTCTAAATTGTGGGGCCCAGAATGGCACAAAGACATATGTGGAGTGGCACTGCTACTTCCTCAAGTAATACCCCTATAACAGTGGTTGTAAATATTCGCCGCTATAGTTGCCAGTCTGTTTCCATTATAAACCTCTGTCCTCTCAATCCTACAAGTTTACTAAACATTTAACATTTGGGGTGAAATGTCCCATGCTTGATCTCTTCTGGGAGGTATTTTTTTTAAAACTTGAGCAAAAATCTTTTTGGATATTTTTTTTAATGAGGAAGGAAGGAAAATATACATTTCTTCCTATTTTAAGAAATTATATGGTTTTATGACATAGCTACAGCAAAATGAAACAAAACTCTTAAATTTGACATTTGGCGTTGGTATTAGAACTAACTGGGGTCTAATGCTTTTACTTTTGTTTATTCCTGGGGTTTTCAGAAAGGTTTACTGAAGAAGGACCTCATTGAAAGCCCCTTGAAGTCAATGAGAGTCTTTCTGAGGTTTGGATCAGACCCCATCTACACCAAGTGTGCAGTTAAATACACATATTCTCCTTGTATGTACGTAACACTAGATAGCAATACAAAGAGTGCTACCAGCCTCTCCAAAAGAAGCAAAGTGTGAAATTGGGGCACTGTCCCATCCCCTTATGCCAGCCACCAGAGACGGGACAGTGCAGAGGAGAGTGCATGCTGCATTCCTTCAAAGAATATGACAGAGGTTCATCTGGACTAAGCTTCCCTGGCACTACGGTATCATTGACAGACAGTCTTCAAGTGTCTTTAGGAGCTCTTGCTGGGGCAGTGCACCTCTGCTTCCTTCTGCTGTGGGGCAGTGACTGTACATTTATGCTTTTAGTCAGTACATATCACTCATCTGTCACGTCAGAAAGTGGAGAGATTTCTCTGGCAGGAGAGGGGAAGTTTATACTTACTAAAAAACCACAACTGAACAGAGCCTAAAGGATTTCTCAAAGGAAGCCATGAAGGACTATTGGGCTTAAATTTCTTTTTCTTCTTTATGATTCAAACATGCATCTCAGGGTTAAAAAAAAAATGAAATTCCAGAAAGGACGCTGGAGCGGAAACAGAAAGAGCAATGCAGTGTTTGTAAAATCTGTCTTTTAATTATTGCCTCCATTGAGTTGGCAGAGGCATCCATGATTGTCAGATAAGTCATTTACTTGACAGGAGGTATAGCCACAGTGAGTGTCAGGCAGAAAAATCAGAGTTAATGGCCCACCATGAAATTTTAGTTTCAAAGCAGAATTAATACTGTCAGCACAAGTGATGTGAGGTGCATGCATACCCAGTGTCTCAAAAGAGATCCTCCCAATTGTGTCTAAGAAATAGAAATAATCTAAATTCATATTTTTTTTCACAAAGGCCAGGTTAGTAAACAAACAAGAAGAAAAAGGGAAAATTTTAATTAGATGAACAAATAAAGGGCCACAGGGCCTGGGCTGTGACCAAAGGAGCTCTTAGCATAGCTCAGGAGGAAGAATGCAAAGGTAGATTTAAATCACCTTTGCACTCCCCCAGACTTGGGCCAGTTGTGTGAGGGTCCAGTATCTTGCATTAATTAGAGCCACCTGAAGGATCGGGGATTCGCAGAGAGATGGGATACAGAGAGAGACCCAAAATCAGGTATCCAAACTTCTGGACATTTTGTAAATTTCAGCCCAAGGTCTACATCTGAATCTTGACTTCTAGCAGGCCAATCTCATCCTCTAACCCCACTCACCCCACCCCCCAAAATAATCTGAACACCGTCTGATTTTGGTGAGGAACAGTTCCAGATCTGGATTCAAATTTAGTGGCTCAAAACTATCGCGGCTTGAAGAGAGAGTTGAAGGGGGAGGGTGGGGTTAGAAATTGCTTCCATTTCAGAGTCTTGTTTGAAGTAGGTGAATAATAGTTGCATGCCCCAGGGCTTACGAACCAACAAATGCAACTGAATTCAGCCTCCCATAATTAAGGGAATATTTCCTTTGTAGGCAACAGTATTAGCCATTCATAGGTTTGTATTTACATGCTGTTTATTTTAATCTCCCCACTTGTCTTTACTGCTAAGCATTCATAAAATACCCACTTTTAGTCTAGAGCTGCTGTGTGGTACTCATATATAGCATACATTGGAATTTAGGCATTCATTCACTTATTTCTGCAAGATGCTTTTGAGGAAATACAAAAAGGAGAGCTAAATTACTTGGTGATTGAAAAGCAGTTGCTAACCCATCAAGAAAGCTGTCAAGAGATTACACCATTATTTTCAAGTATAGAGAGAGAATATGATCCTAATCCCTTGAAAGAGCTGAACCAAATGACTGTCAAAGCAATAAAGTAAATTCTGAATGGTGAATGCCTCCAATACTGTATCATTTTGGGTTGCTGCTTTTTGTTTTTATTTTGAGCAAATATGCTGTTCAGTGTGTGTCTTCTGGTTCATACAGAGCACTAAGACTGGTGTGAGGTCTCTTTCTGATCTATAAAGCTTTCATAGTAGACTAAAAGAAAAGGGGTACTAGTGGCGCCTTAGAGACTAACCAATTTATTTGAGCATAAGCTTTCGTGAGCTACAGCTCACTTCATCAGATGCATTCAGTGGAAAATAAAGTGAGGAAATTTATATACACACAGAACATGAAAAAATGGGTGTTATCATACACACTGTAAGGAGAGTGATCACATCAGAGCTCATCTGAAGTGATCACTCTCCTTACAGTGTGTATAACAACACCCATTTTTTCATGTTCTGTGTGTATATAAATTTCCTCACTGTATTTTCCACTGAATGCATCCGATGAAGTGAGCTGTAGCTCACGAAAGCTTATGCTCAAATAAATTGGTTAGTCTCTAAGGTGCCACTAGTACTCCTTTTCTTTTTCCAGATACAGACTAACACGGCTGCTACTCTGAAACCTGTCATAGTAGACGAAGTCTTTTAATTAGCAAATGACTATTATCAATTCTAGTTGACTCCATGCCCCAATGCAAGTGAAGATGAAATATTTGGGGAGCATGTCCCAAGGTCACTGAGGTTTTATTAACCTGTGATAACAAAATTCCTGTGGTTTCTGCCACCCTACCATCAAGCACTTGCGAAAATGTCAGTGGTCATTAGGGGTGCCCTTTTCAAAAAGGCATCTTTGTGTTTTTGCTGGTTTAGTTTTCACACCTAGAATTTGCACCCACACTTTATATATGCAGTTAAATTGGGGATTCAGAGCTGAGTATTTGTTGCACCAGTGCAGAAAAATGCATAGGAGTTTGCCTAGTAGAAAAAGGCCTATGAGGAACTGTTTAAGGCCATACTGTTTCAGGCCATAGACTGGTCATACCCCTTAGATCAAAGGCAATATTTGGAAATGGGGATCAGTATTTTCATTAAAGATGGAATTCACCTGTGTAGCCTATGCACCACATAAGTCCATTAACCCCTGAAAATAGTCCTTGCATTGGTCTTCTGCACAGGGATGAATTTTATCACCAATGCAGTATCCTTGTAAACAGGAAGGGAGTGATGGTGGGGCAGTAGATGGTCAGCTATGTGAATCCACCAACCTTTCTATGAAGGGTCCCCAATCTGGGGATGAGGATTTCTTCCCCCACAGAGATTCCAAGCAGCGAGGATCTGGGCCAAAGTGTTTAACACTTTAAGAACTATAAAAATGTTTAAAATGTGATTCTTAACCTACTTACAGAGTAGCAGCTGTGTTAGTCTGTATTCACAAAAAGAAAAGGAGTACTTGTGGCACCTTAGAGACTAACAAATTTATCTGAGCTAAGCTTTCGTGAGCTACAGCTCACTTCATCGGATGCATTCAGTGGAAAATACAGTGGGGAGATTTATATACATCGAGAACATGAAACAATGGGTGTTACCATACACACTGTAACCAAACACCCATTGTTTCATGTTCTCGATGTATATAAATCTCCCCTGTGGCGGTTCAATGACAAGACAGAACACAGCTTTTAGCAAGCAAGCAGGCTGGTCTCTGCTAACGGGCTTCCGCCTGTCAGCTTTCCACCTTCCCCTTTATTCTCTCTCTCTCCCCGCGCATTACATTCTCCAACAGATAAAAGGAATACATTGGCTTTGTTTAACATTCTTATTTACCAATTTCTATCTACCGCATTCCTTGCTCTCGGGCCTTGAGCCCAGTCCTGGGAGGCTTCCCACGATACATATCATCTTGGCGAGATTCCAAGGTTGATGCCCTTGGATGGAGCAGTGTGTGCACTACTCCTACACAACACTCCGGGTGTGCCCTGAATGTTGCCAAGCGCATAAACCTTTATGAATCCTACATCCCCTCCTTTTTTGTTTATTTGTGCTCGGCCATCTCATGGTAGCCATCAATTTGCATTTGCAAGCCAATTAACTCCCGGACAGACAAGGTCATAACTCGTGGAGCCTGCCAGGGTGGGTCTCGTCAAAGCCTTAACAAAAAGGAATACATTGTACACAGCAGCAGCAAAAAATAAGCTTAAGAAGGTAAAGTGTGATTGGCCGGGCCCCAATTAGCCATGCTAGAGTACTGGGAAGAGAGGTTCGAGTAAGCAGCGAGCATCATCTCATTCCCAATTTCCTCAGGGTGATGACATACTGGAATAAGGCACGTACCTAACAATTCTTCAGCTGCTACAAAATCAAATAAACAAAAGTGGGTAACATTTGCTATTGAAGCCAATCTTTCCCATAGGTTATATGTCATTCGGGCCCATAACGGAGGAAGCGCTCCGAGTCAACCCCTCCAGGAAATAGCAGGCACAAAAGGCATACAATCAGTACAGAATTAGCAATAATTTGGGCGAGAATTGCCACAAACAAAGTCTCAAGAGTCTCTGGCTGTTGGTTTGCTGCCAGTCTTCGTTGAGCCGCGGCGACCAATGCTTTTACTGCTCCGCATGTCACGGCCTGGCTTGGGACGCTACACCTCTTCCGTTTCCGTCCCGCCGTTGTCGACCCGGGAGGCACCGCGTTCTCCTCCAAGGTCAGCTGAAACTCCGGTATGGGGTTCGACAGCCCCTGGTGCCACGCCATGCTGTTTCAGTGCCGGTCAAACACACCGGGCTGGAACCCACAACGGTCCTGGAGGGAGAGAGACAGCAGCATATCCCCGACCCCAAGTAATTAAAGGCACTGGGCCCAGCCACTGCGGATCAGGCAGCTGATGGTAATAGACATGCGGTCTTTCCATTTGTGAAAATGCCGATCCGCAGGGGTCTGCTGATCTGTGTTCAGCGTTAAATTATTTAAAGTAAACAAAAGGATATGCAGTTGTTGCTGAATGTCTCCTAAGGTTCGGAGACGCAGCTCCCCTTGTTTTAATTGTTTATCAAGCAAGGTTTTGAGCGTGCGATTTGCACGTTCAACAATGGCTTGGCCTGTGGAATTATAAGGGATCCCGTGTTTGAGACGGACATCCCATTGGGCACAAAAAATGAAAAGTGCTGTGGAGCAATAGGCTGGGGCATTATCCGTTTTTTTCTGGCTCGGGTGACCCATAACAGCAAAACAGGCTAGCAAATGGTGAATAACTTTGGGAGTGGCTTCCCCACGATGTGGGGTCTCCCAAAGGAATCCCAAATAGGTATCAATGAAAACATGTAAAAACGAATAGGGGTGGAATTGTGGCACGTGAGTGACATCCATTTGCCACAGCTGATTCGCTGCGGTACCTCTGGGGTTAACGGCATAAGAAAAGGTAGGGGCAGCAGCGGCGCAGTGGGGGCAGGACGAACAATAGAACGTGCATGATCAGCAGGAATATGAAACTGTCGGGCCAAAACAGAGGCAGACTGATGAAAAAAGGCATGGCTTTCAGTGGGGTCAGAAAAAAGGGAATTTACCTGACCACGTAACGCGTGATCAGCGCGCGCATTGCCCTCAGTGAGTAGCCCAGGCAGAAGGGTATGACTGCGAATATGAGCAACAAAATAAGGGAAATTACGAGTGGTGATGAAATACTGTAAGGACAAAAACAGGCGAAGGAGGTCCGCATCGACCTGAGGGGTAATGAGGGCAAGGGGTAAATAATCAATTACCTAATAAACATAATGCGTGTCCACGATCAAATTAAAGGGACAATCAGCAAAAAGTTGAAAGGCCAAAATAACAGCAGCTAGTTCCAAGGACTAGTAAAGCTCTCCAAGCGCTGTGCATGCAAATATTGTTGTACAAGTAAATGAAGCGCTTTCAGCTTTTCTAGAGGGAGGGGCCACTAGTCAATCCATACGGGCTCTAAGGATTGCCATACCAATGGTAATGCGGATGGCAAGGTGGGTGAGGGAGGATTTTGGGCCATTATATATTAATATCGAGGGTGGTGTCCAGCTTTGTAAGTAAATCACGGCCCCAAATATTGAGGTGGACAGGGAGTACAAAAGGGCGGATTGTAGCAAGGGCACAGCCTCCTGGTTTAGAGACCGTGACCCAAGACAAACTTTGGCGCCCGGGTTTGCTACCCCCGATCCCCCACAACTCTTTAGAAGGAACTGTTGGCCAACCGACTGGCCACTCCGGATCACGAATCACCGTAACGTCAGCTCCAGTGTCCACCAACCCTGTAAAAGGAACATTATTTAAGAGAAGTGTTAACTGAGGTTTCGAGGGGCGGACCGACATTGTCAGAGCAATAAGTGGAGAGGACGTGCTGTGAGACAGCGAGTGAGACAACGTTGATCCAAAGCCGCCTCCACCCCGGGTTCGATCCTCGGCGGCTGGCACCTGATAGGGGACTAAAATCAATTGTGCAATTGACCGTCCACGCGGGAGCAACTGTGGAAGATGGGTCCATACCTGAACCTTAATAACGCCAGTGTAATCGGCGTCAATGACTCCTGGGATGAAAAAAAAAACCTGTTTCCCAGCGTGTGAGCGAGGGAGAACCAGACCCACAAATCCGGCAGGGAGAGGTCCCGTCACCTGTGTAGGTATGGCGCAAACCTCCCCCGGCAACTGAAAATCAGCGTCCTCCTGCATAATCAAATCAAGCCCTGCACTTCTGGCAGTCGCCGCCCTCATGGAGTCTATGGATTGTAAGGCAGAGGAACAGTTGTCTGAGTGGGAAACACCCCCGTTTGGCCCTGGGTTCGGGGGGGACCCGTCGTGCGGTTTCCCGACCCGCTACGACACTGATTAGCCCAGTGATAGCCCTTCCGACACTTGGGGCACTTCTTTGAGGGGCGGGCGGGCGCCGTCGATGAGCGGCACTCCCGCTGAAAGTGACCCTCCTTACCACAGCGGTAACAACGCTTCCCCTCCTTCCCGGTTTTTCGCAGGGCGGCAGCCAGAACTCCAGCCTTATGTGCTTGGGTTCCGATGCTTTGGCACGCCCGCAGCATGTCCGACAGCTCTAGAATTCCAGAGGCTTGTGCAGCCTGGAGAGCACGGCGGCAATCCTCGTTCGCATTTTCAACCGCCATTTTTAACAGGATCTCCTGAGCTGCCGCAGGGTTATCCACCTGTCAGAGGATAGCCTCCTGCAATCTGTTGGTAAAATCCATAAAGGACTCTGATGCACCCTGACGGATACTGGCAAAGCTTTTAGTAGGCCTGCCCGAATCCGGGACCTTCCGGAAAGCATGCTGGGCGCAGGCGGAAATAATGGGGAAGACGGCCTGTGGGAGTTGAGACTGCAGCTGAACGGTAGCAAACTGGCCCTCCCCTGCCAACTGCTCATAAATGATACCTTGCTCTCTATATACCTGGGCTTGGCGTTCCGCCATCTGCCGATACTCACTAAGCCAAATAACATACTGACTGGGTGTCAGCATCATGCGCAACAGTGCCTTCCAATCTTCAGGGATCAGGGTGTACCCACTACCTAGCCCTTCAATGAGACCACGCACATACGTGCTAGTCAGGCCGAACTCACGAATCGCTTTCTTTACCTCTCTGATCACCGAGTAAGGCAAACTGACCCAGTTTGCAACCTGGTTGCCCTGGCCATCATCCTGCCAGGTCACCGGACAAACTGAGACCAGATCAGCCAGCTCCTCTGCTGTAATATCTGAGCGAGTCCTCGCTGCGTGAACCATTTGTTGCACCAGCAAAAGCCCCTGAGCAGACGCAGACGACCCCCCGGGGGGCCCCGGAGCATGGGGCCCCACGGGCGGAGGGTGATCACACACCGGCTCCGGTGGGGAAGGCCAGGGAGGCAGTGGTAATAGAGGCACTGGGGGCGAAGCAGGGGGAGGGATGGTTGCAGGAGCAGACGGGGGTGGCGGGATCGGCAGCCCCTCTGTTGGCGCGGGAGAGGGTCTTTCTGAGGTGACACACCGTGTTGCGTCGGTAGGAGGGGGGGTGGCTGCAGGAGCGGACGGGCGTGGCGAGATCACCAGCCTCGCGAGGGAGGGCCTGTCCGGGGCGACACGCTGTATCGCGTCGCGGCAGAGGTGCCAGGCATGTAAAGCCTGCACGGACGCCCGAGGCTCTTTGTGCAATGTCTGGCCCAATCGCTCCCAGTCCGCTAGCTTAAGGGTTCCGGCTTCAGGGTACCACGGGCATTGGGCACTCACCTCCTGTAGCAGGAGAGTGAGTTCTCGAGTGGGGCAATCATGCTGAGCCTTACGCAGCAAATACTGTAGCTCATTGCGGTGTTGCACTTGCAAAGCAGAGAGGGAGCTTCCCATACTTACCACAATGAAAAATACTCACCGGGATCCACGAGGCGGATGAGTGACGCGTCTGAAACCCTTGCCGGGCGAGGTGAGTGCTGAGGGCCCCATGTTTGGGCGCCAGTTGTGGCGGTTCAATGACAAGACAGAACACAGCTTTTAGCAAGCAAGCAGGCTGGTCTCTGCTAACAGGCTTCTGCCTGTCAGATTTCCACCTTCCCCTTTATTCTCTCTCTCTCCCCCGCGCATTACATTCTCCAACAGATAAAAGGAATACACTGGCTTTGTTTAACATTCTTATTTACCAATTTCTATCTACCGCATTCCTTGCTCTCGGGCCTTGAGCCCAGTCCTGAGAGGCTTCCCACGGTTCATATCATCTTGGCGAGATTCCAAGGTTGATGCCCTTGGATGGAGCAGTGTGTGCACTACTCCTACACAACACTCCGGGTGTGCCCTGAATGTTGCCAAGCGCATAAACCTTTATGAATCCTACACTCCCCACTGTATTTTCCACTGAATGCATCCGATGAAGTGAGCTGTAGCTCACGAAAGCTTATGCTCAGATAAATTTGTTAGTCTCTAAGGTGCCACAAGTACTCCTTTTCTTTTAACCTGCTTAGTGTCTCTCACCTTCAGTCCTTCAGTGTGGGTTTCAAAACCTGCCCCTCTGCCGTACTGTACTATGCAAGCTATAGGCCCCAATCAGATGTCATTGAAATCAATGGATGAGGCCCCTATGAAAGTGGTAAAAAAAAAATCTTTAATAGAAACTATGGTGGAGCTGGTAGCAATGCCATAGTTGACGTTCCTTTATGTATAAACGGATTGACAATATTTTCCAGTTTCACGCACTCTCATCAGTGGGACTGGGCATGAGCCAGCACAGAACACGTAATTTGCTGCTAGTATAGACCAATATGAAATCACTATAGCTGAGGAGCAAGCAGGGGAAGAGGCATGACTCAAAGTTTGCTGGACTCTCATTGGCTATCAGGATTGCTCCTGGGATGGTCCAGCAGTATAGTATCTAAAGTAACAATCTAGCCCTTAATGTTTCTCTGCCTGTATTCTATTTTAAAATTATCTTGAGAATATTCTGAACACCTTTTGCACCATGATTTTGTTTTTTGGTGGGAGGTTACTTTTCTGTTATTCCTTCAGCTAATATTTTTACCTTTTATGTCTTCACTTGGCCATTTTATGTTCTCTTTAGATATTGTGTACCTTTGGTGACTAAAGATAGTATCCGATCCTTGGATTCTCAGATAACATCTTTCTCTTTTTCTTTCTATTTCCTCTTTTCCTCCCGCCCGCTCCCTTCAGTTCCAATTCAACCTCACAGTAGTATATGCACTGCTCTCTTCTCTCTCCCTTTTATCAACTCATTGCTTTATGTCACTAGGCTTCTTAAAATTTCTTCTTCTTCATGGCTGACAGCAGTGCAAAGGAAAAATAAAAAGAGGTCAGCTGTCCTTGGGAAAAAGTTTTCTAAGAGAGCAGAAGAAGTTCTATTTACACTTTTAGGACACCCCTGAAGAAAGCAAGCCCTTAAAATAAAGTTATCCAAAAAGTCAGGACTTTTGCCTCTTGTAATGTTCTCCTTTCTCTGAACATAGACGTGTCTTTGAAACTAAAACTCTTTTGTATTCCCGACTCTCTGTCATGTGCATGGGTAATATCCAGCATTTGCCATTGGCAGACATGGCAAAGTGAAGATAGCCTACAGCAGTGCTACTCAAAGTGGTGGTGCGCGGACCGGTGCCGGTCCGCGAGCCATCAGCTGCCAGTCTGCGCGGACACTGGAAAAAAAATTGCTGTCCCGCACATCAGAGAGCTTGAGAAGCACTGATCTACAGTTAGGCCTTGATCTAGCAAACACATGCTTAATTTTGAATCAGGTGAGCAGTCCCACTGAAGTTAATGCAGTTTCTGCTGAAGGCAATGGGACTATTCAAATGCTTAATATTAAATGCATGCTTAGGTGTTTGTAGGATTGGGTCTTAAATCTGATGATTTGCATCACTAAAATAAAAACTGACTAACATGAATGTTTCTTTGTTCATAACATTTTGGTGATCTCTAGGGGACTAATTCTGCACTTGTAGAACAAATCTCCCATTAGCTTCAGTGGGAGCATCCTTTGCACTAGGAAGTCTGAAGTGAGCCATTTGTATTACTTTCTTTACTTTTTCCCATCTTCCCAAGTGTCATTCTATGGTTGAAGGACCAGGGAATAAGCACAGAAGTGAAACTAATAACTGAGGTAAATCTATCTCGACAAATACAGCACCATGACATCAACTAAATTTGTAATGGCCGTGTTCAAGATGTGAGGTTAAAGATCTAAAATAGAATTCTGGAGCCTTTAAGGATTCCAAAGCCACTGCCATGAATTTTTTACTTTCAGATGTAAATTTTAATTGTCTCTAAAAGTCATATCTTGTAAATAGGCTAATTTCTGAAAATCTGCTGCTTTCTGAATAGTGGCTCTTGTGTTTTGATTGAAACCAAATGGGACTGAGCTTATTACTCCTATTCTGAAAGGTCATTTTGTGAAATGACTATATTTGTGACTATATTAGAAAATAAATCATTTAAAGCCTTCCTATGGATGGGTTCTGGCTTGAATGTCTTAGAACCTGCTGTAAGACTATGAACAAAGCAAAGAAGCCTGGTTATTTCAAACTGGTCTAAAGCTGCCACCTTCTGGTAAGTAAGTGGTACTTTTTGTTAACCAGTGTTTGCTGCATGATAGCATTTATAGGCTGCATTCTACCCTTGATCATTGCTTAGAACTCCGATATATGCCAATGCTGTACATAGACAGAAGGTAAAATACATTCTTGCTCTTACTGTTGGAGAATGAAAACCATATCAATACAACAGACACACATCCAGGAAATAGGATGTCGGCTGCCAGGAGCCTTTCGGTTGGATTCTTTGCTCAGTGCTCGTTGGCCTGGCATGCACACATTCTCTTCTTGTACTACATCTTTTTCTGGTTGTTTATATGGTGCTGTCCTTCCCATTGCTTCCAGGCCTCACCAGGACTTTCTGTTCCTCTGAGGGACTATGTGACTTTCTCTGTGTGCTTTCAGAGCCCTCTCCCAACTGTCACTATGCAGTTAGTGAACAATATATAAAATCCACAGGACATTCCCCACCAATCTTAAAGCAACAGAACGACTAACTGGCGAACCAAATCAGAGTTTTCAAAGGGTGCTCAGAATTGCCTAAACAATTTCTAACATGCAGATACAATATCAGGTACTAGCTGCTATAGGTTCAGAGCAGCAATTTGCTTCAGCTAAGCCTACAAAATTTCATATGGTGATCAGAAACTTGTACAAACCTAATGAGGTCATTGTTCTCCATGCCTCCTCTCAACCCAATCATATTGTTGTGTCACCTCATGATCGCTTTTTTGGTGGTTAGCAGGAGGAGGCAGAATCCCTGGAATGGTGATACAGGCACAAGGCCAGTAACAGTAGAACATATATTACTGGAAAGTGGGACAGCCTGCTGCTGGGTTTGCCAACTACAAAATATTTTCACTTTTCTTAAGCAGGAACCACCCCCTCACCTGACCTTCCTCTTAAGGTTACTTCTCAAGTCCTTCCCCTCTGGCAGGAGCCACACCATTTAGGAGCTCTTTGTGGACATGCCACATGCACATACCCAGCCAGCACCGTACCTCACTTACAATATTCTTTCTTCCTCCCTACCCCATCTCCCTATGCCCTAGCAGCTTCTTTCCTTTTTCTGCCCACAAATAAAAGGGCCAGCATGCCCATTTGGGAGTGTATTAGGCTCTTGTTGGCTTGTTTATTCACATAAATCTACCATATTATGGAGCTTCTTGGAATGCATCATCCTTCACCCTAGGAAACACCTAAAACTCACACTTAAAAATTGGAAAACGACTGGCTTAGGATAAATATGATGAGCATCCACTATAAATTTCAAGGAACTATTAAAACAAGATCTGTCATGAGAGTGAACAACACTGAGTTCCTATAACAAATACAGAAAACACTACCACCCCATTGTCTTGCTGCAGGAGAGGCAGGATTCCAAAACTCCAGAACTGTCAGAATCTCAATGGGGGCTACGGTGCATTTGTGGGAACATTTTCAACTGAAGAGGGTTGGAAAATGTTTGGGGTGGTTTATATTTGATATATAAGTTCATCGCTGATATCTGGACGGAGTGGCCATGAAGCTATGAAATGTGTCAATAAAAGGTCAACTATTTTCTCCTATTTCATCCACATACCATTAATCTTTGTCTTCTAGCTTTAAGACAAGAAACATTCTGATTTTAATTGGCACAGGATCAATGACAAGCTCCCACTGACAGCCGAGGTGCAGAATTAGATCCTTAGGGTGTAGCAGCAATTGTTCTGGCTGTACTCCTCTGGTGTTCTCTGAGACACTATGCAGGAGGCAAGCCTGGCAGCCCTGATTCACATCTCCACATATTGCTCAGACAGATTTTACAGTGGTGACTTCCCTGGAGTTAATCCTGGTTTATAGCAGTATAGGTGAGATTGGAATTAGATCCAATGGCTCCGGAAGCTCCCACTGTATCTCCACAACCACTCAACACCGCCAGTGGTTTAGCTGCAATCTATTCCTATTAATGTATAGACTATAATTTAGTAAAGCCTTATGAAAAGTTATTATATAAATCAATAAATGTGTACTAGGGATAATCAGCCAGACCCATATACCTACCAGTTCTCACAGACATACTATGTTGTCATTTCACAGAGTTGTGGTATATTGTAGTATACATGTGTGCATTTTGCAGCTCTTCAAATATATATATCCCCTTGTCCCATTGATTTCCAAGCCTCTTTCTCTACGTTCAGATGCAAGAGAAACTAATTACAGTGCCAGTCTTTTGCTAAATACTACAGGACCCTGGGAAGTTTTGCCACAAGACTTAAGAAAAAGAAAGAAAGGAGATTATTCATAAAACTCATCTGAAATGCACTGTATGCATAATAACACATAAGGAAAAATAGCCATTTGATGCATTTTCCAGAGGCTAAAATGTTTCCCCTGAAAAACTTTTAATAACTGCTTTAAAACCACTCGCTTCTTCCATGGGCATGGAGATATAGCATGTGACTTATATGTCCCCTAGAAACAATGCTTGCACATCATGACAACCTGTTGGCAACAATGACCTAGCTATAATTCGTATCCCTTATGTCTCTGGTCTTTTTCTCCAAGAAACAACTGCTCCCAACTATATGTCACCCTTCCCTCCTTTTAGCAATGTCTCCCATGCAGAGGGCTTGTTTGTTCACTCACTGACAGCCATGTAAATGAGAAGTAACTCCATCAAAATCAGTGGAGTTATACTAGTATAAAGCTAAAATGAGAGGAGAATCAAGCCCTATATTTTTCTACCAAGGACTGAATACCATTTGCAATGAATCTCTCTATTGGGCAATTTAACTTTCTCAATGCCAGAGAAGTCGGTAGGGATGATTTTAGGCAAAGGGAGAACTGCTGAGTGAAGGACTATCGATAGCAAGCTCAGAAGACAGCAGTGGAAAAAAGCTAAATAAAGAAGAGAGTCAGTGGATGGAGAGAAACAGTGGGAATGGGAGAAGTTGTCATGAAAGGCACGGCAGATACACTATGAGGTTCATCAAGACCTGCAGCATATAAACTTTAATTTAAAATTGTTATTCTATATTATTTTCCAAAACTGAACCAAAAGTCACAGCTGTGCTAAATCTGTTGCAGACAAGAACCTGAAACAGTATGTCAGCATGACGGCCTATTCTCTGGCAATATCCCCATAATGCTAAGAATATTTGCTGCTCTGTCAGTGGCTATAGCTACTGGGGAATGATTTTCCCCCATTCTTGGTTACCTGAAAACTGACCATCTAAAATGGCCAAGAACTACTGGAATGGAAAGGACTAACTGATGTTTCTTTCTTGTGATTTGATCCAACTCATTTATAAAAAAAAAAGCAAATACAGATGAAAGCTTGATAAGACAGACAGGATCTCAAAGCATTGGAAAGCATGCATTTCACTCTTGTCAAGATGCAGCTAAATTGCACAACTAACTTTCAAGAAGTTATTAATTTTCACCTTCATCCCACCCATTACAGAATCCTTGATCTGCTGCTGGGAAGAAGATTTTTCACGGTGCATGTCTCTCTTAGCTTTAGAATCCACATAAAGAGAGAGGAAAGAAAACAGGAAAGAGGAATCTGTTCAGAGCAGAAGGACTTCTTCGTGTGGTAGACAGAGCAGAATAAGTAAGAACAGTGAATTTATCTCATTTTCGTTTCTCATTGCATGTGAATCCATACTTAAAAAAAAAAAAAGTGGCAGATCCAATTCACATCAACAGGAAGGAGGCTCAGTCCCATTCAGATTTTCTCAAACATTATGGCCAAATAAGGATATACTGAGATCAACACAGTAGGTGCAATAGGAGTTCTCTCCAAGAGCTGGATAACCCACTGGCATGGATTTTGACTTCCTATAACAAACAGCTTCTAGTTTATGAATGGTGCTCACAATATAAAGTTCCCTTTTGCAATATACATTAACTCACCTGTAAAATGGTATTGTAATGATGGTAAGCAATCCTTTTGGTTTTCAACAATTTGAGCTATATTTAGCAATGTGATAATGCACTTCTTTCTTCAGATAATCAATAACAGTGAAAATGGTATCTGTCGGTAAAATCTCTCAGAATGAGCCAGAGACTCCACAACACAATGCTGAGAAGATAAAGACATATAATTCTGCTGACAGCCATTTTTCAGTTATTTGATGTATGTCAGTTTCCAGTTCCCTTATCTTTATTTTGAATGATCTTCTAAAGTAGCTTTCACTGACTCTCTGCCACATCACAAATATTATTGGGTATTTAATGCGGTTTCTTGCTGTCTCTGGCAGGAAGGAAAACAGGTTCAAATCAGGGATATTTGAAATGCTGCATTAGGTATATCAACCAGCCAGATTCCATTCTTTTCTCCCTGTTTGTTATAAAGTAACACTACAAAAAGAATAAAAAAGTAATCTCTTCAAAGCCAGTAGAATAAATGACATATATACTGCTATGAGTAAAACAAAAACAAACACTACATTTATGCACAGGACCTAGCACATGGGCGCCTGAACTCACTTGGCATCTCTGGGCAGGGGCAAGTTTAGATTTGGGATAAGAAGCTAAATCCCTGCACAGTGGTTCCAATCTGAGTTTTAGGTCTGGACCCGTGTCTGATTTGCTTTCAGTAAATTTTGATTCAGAATAGCTGATTGGAAAAAGGCTTTCCCCTGAAGGAAAATTTTAACTTTTCATAAAAAAACCATACCAAAACAAAAAAACAATATTTTTCAGGTTTTGGGATTTTTTCAATTAAGAAATCAATTTTCTGTGAAAAGCAGACATTTTTCATGACAAAAATTGTTTTGTTGAAAACCAATTTGTCTGTTGAAAAATAAGTTTAGATGGAAAAATTTTAACCAGCCCTAAAAGTAAGCAAGTTACTTCATGAGGGTATTTAGTACAGCTAATAAATTTTCTGACAGATTGTTTTTCCATTGGAAAATGGTGATTCATCAAAAACAAAACATTTTTGCAGAAACATCAAATCATAGAAATGTAGGACTGGAAAGGACCTTCAGAGGTTATCTAATCCAGCCCCCTGCGCTGAGGCAGGACAAAGTAAACCTAAACCATCACTGACAGGTGTTTGTCTAACCTGTTCTTAAAAACCTGCAATGATAGGGATTCCACAACCTCCCTTGATAAACTATTCCAGTACTTACAGTTGTAACTTTTTGACTGATTTAGAGTGCAAATTGCATGAGTTACTAACCACAGTTCCTTTACTCAGGCAGCTACATAAGATTATAATTAAAGATGAGATTGGTGAGGCACTCATAGAAACATAAAATCTCTATTAGTACATAGATACAAACAAGTTGCATTGGAGTTATAGACATGTAAGAGGAACAAGATAAATACAGCACAATAACACCTGTATTGCACACACTTGTAACCTTATGGAGACCATCAGAAGTGAAGATGAAAACAAAATTTCCTATGAAACAGAACATCCAGCTCCCACCCAACTCTAGAAGTTAGCAATGATGAGTGGATGGGGAAGTGTCAGAAAGTTTAATGTCATCTCCCAAAGGTTCAGATACTTCTCTGATATTTAGCAGAACTGCAGCTCCCCAAAGGTCTGCACAACTGGATTGGAAAGTTTACACCAGCAGGCTCTCTTTCAAGGTTTCTGGTACTTACTTCTTTTATCAGCATCAGAAATATTAGAAGAGATGCTTATCTGTGCTTCCACTTCATTCTAAATAAGAACCAGAGTTCAAAAGTGCATAAAATAAAGGGAGGAGGGGAATTGACCAACTTTTAAAAATAGCTTACACAGGTGATGGAAAAGTGGCTTGAGGACTGCATTCATTGGATTTGTTTATATTCTTTATTTATTTACTGCAGGGACTGGGTTTTGTCTATGTGTGGGAGAGTAATGAAAGCAATTAATAGACCAAACACATTGTACAAAGTACAACGCAAATGCATATCTAATTTTCTGTCTCAATACACATCAAATTAATTTTAATATGTTCTTTTTATTAAAGGACACATTTTCTCGGTACATACCAAGTGGAATACAGTTGGCTGTATACTAATCTGCTGGTCGTGTGGATGTACAAGACAGAGCAGATGAATAATTCTTAAGTTCTTTATCTGGGTGAATCTGAATAAAAAAAATATACTACGGAATAATCTGTGACATTAATTACTACAAATGGCATCTGAGCCTTTCCTCTTCCAAGCTATACCATAGATAAGAACGTATACGGTATTTAACCATCCTCCAAGGCTTCATTGATCATATGTTCTAAGATGCTTTCTTGTATATATTGGTTTATCTTAAACCTTGTCTTTGTATGCCTTTTAATGTATTGCTAAATGCCAATTCACTCCTCCTTTCTATGATCAGTAAATTAATGAAGCTAATAAGAGTGGTAGGGAATCAGCACCTCACAGGAGCAGGCTCTATGAATTGCAGAATCATGAACAACTACTGTATTTCATTACTTACATGGAACATTGACAAGACCTTTGAAAATCAGGCCTGGATATAGGTGTTGAAATATGGAATTAGGAGCCCAACTAACAGACCAATTTTTAAAAATCTTATCCACAGTTTTTGCTTTTTTAATTTGCATATGGGCCCTCAAGCAATTTTACTCCAGTTACAACAGGCCTTTGCCATCCTGAGCAGAGATTGTGCGGCAGATCCTCCCATGGTGTATATCAGCATAGCTTCATTGACTCTAGTAGGCTACATACCACCAGCCGAGGGTCTTGCGCTGTGTCTTATTCTAGATCTTTTGCAAAAAGAAGAACATTTGGCTGTCGTGTCTGGAAGACAGCACTGTATGTAACATTGCTTATATATTAAACTCCTGCAGTAATCCAGAACTATGGCACCAGAGAAGGATGGAATAGGAACTTTATTTCCTGGTTTTTTTGGTCGGTATCAGAACCTCATTAGTTTTAGGAAGCATTTTATGTTTCAAGGAGATACAACCAGCAATAATTACTGTACAAAGTTGACTTTAATATAGCTTTAATAAATGCCTTTGGACCCTAATGATACACCAAAAAAACCAGTACATTTATAAGTTACATAGCTGCCTGTCTCTGTGGCCTATCTAGTTGTACTTGTAACATCTGACCTGTTTTTTATTTTATTTTTGACACTTTAACCAAGGCTTCCATAATCTCTAGAATATCTTCTGGAAAAAAAAATAAGCATGCATAATTACTGTTGGCTTCTATTATGCTCTTTTACCCAGCAATTGACTTGAATAGCCATCCCAGGCACTGGACAAATATGTCAGGGAGAAAGACAGGAGTAGGGCTTTGCAGAATTTATGTGCTTTCTATCTCCATACGGTGGACAACAGAAAGTTCTGCCTAGCTACATATCGCTGTACCTGTCAATGTCAAGCCCTCCACCCACTTATGTCCCATCCCCTGAGTGCAGCCACACAGGGAGCTGTTCAGTGCAAGGGATGCAAACCTGTTGCATGAATCCCACATCCAGCCTCTCCACTGCCTGTAGAACCTCTGCAGCTGGATTTTAGCTTTACCATGGTTAATGAGAAGATTAAGACTTGTGTTAACCCTATTAGGGGAGACTGTTATGCTGGTCACAATGGACTGTTATTATAGTGGTGTGATAGTCAGTATCTTGCTGCCCTGTATCAATTGTACTTGTCATATAAATCTTGGAAAATGTAAAATTACATTTTGGTTATTGTTGCTGCTGTTGGTTTGGTGGTGTTTGTTTTGTTGTTATGCTAAAGGACAATTACTCTGGAAATAGGAGCTATACCTATTTGCATGATAATGGACCACTATCTTCCAGGCAATGTCTAAAAACAATCAAAGAGGCTACTGAATTTTTATGCAAAATGCCTGCTTGCAGCTTTCCCTTAAATCAAATCATTTGGTGGAATCTGGGAGAACCTTTTAGTACCTTAAAAGCTTTTATACATTGGAATATGACTCAGCCTAAAAACTAACCTGATGTAAAGCAGAGGAGAAACACCTGTCTCATAACAAAAACAAACCATGGCTGGGTACCAGGAGGAAGCACCTTGTATTACTTTCTAGGGATTCCAAGGTTGATGGGGGCCACTCCACAGCAAATTACTGAATTTATAAATGTCTCAGGTACAGATCAGAGGGAAGCATGATATGTGAAGAGGGAGAAGGGGCAGGACCTGGAAGAGATATGCCTTCCTCTCTCACCCTGTCCCCCACTTGGTGCCCCACTTCCTGACTGCAGACCTATAAGTAATAATGGGATTTTATGTGCCCAGACTCCTTTCCATTCCCTGCACAGCACCCTTACCTGATCTCATGTCTATGCTTGAAAAGGCAGCTCTGTTTATAGGTATACAGTTCTGACCTCCGACACCAAGAAAGTGTGCAACAAGGTTAAAAATAGCAATGAAAGGAAGACATTAAGAATTGTTACTTCAGAGACACGTTCTGATGTGGGAGCGGATTCACGAGCTTTTATACTCTGAAACGTAAAGGGAGGCATTGAAGGGGAAATGACTACACTTTTAATACACGAGTCCTCCCCATGAAGAAATGTATCGGTTTAGTCTGCAAAATAATAAAGTTATGGTAATTAGATTAAGAGTTGGCATTGCAATATCATTAACATTGTGGTGACCTCTCAGATCATGAACAGTAACTTGAAGTATGAACTCCTGCACTCTAAATATCAGTTAAACTGGAATGTTGCTGTGTTAATGTTGTTTATTAATTCAGCTGTGCATGGATGGCTCTTTTACAGACAAATGAAATGACAGGTCCAAGTGTGGGGTTGTCTGGGTGTGATGAGAGTCTCATCCTGAGTGTATCTACATCAGTAGTTCATAACACGTATGGCACTGTAACTGTTCATCATAACAGTATTGAAATAATATCAGAATCTATGTATAATATATTCCATTCAAACGTCTGGAT
This sequence comes from Natator depressus, assembly GCF_965152275.1. Classification (NCBI taxonomy): domain Eukaryota; kingdom Metazoa; phylum Chordata; order Testudines; family Cheloniidae; genus Natator; species Natator depressus. The sequence continues at coordinate 105,927,156 of NC_134238.1, forward strand.
CGCTTCTTTAGTTTCTACTCTGATTTTTAAAAATAGCTCATTTGGTTTAATCTATGTTTCAACAGCTATGCAAATTTGGGACAATGCTTACTCTGCTACTTTTATTAGTTAGTTTATTTTATTTTATTTTAATAGCATTACTTTTCCTGTGCAGTCAGCACAGAATTTTACTTCTTATTAGGTTACACTGTTCCTAGGAAAAAGGTCATAAACACATTTTAATACATATTTTAGTCCTGTGATTATCTCTGAGATTTAGATTCATACTGATATGATAAAAAGGTTATTGGGGATGGAATATATACAATGAAGTTGTTTACCAAGAAGGTAAATGTCTTGAATTCGGTTAAACTGTTCTCACATTCAGTTCTCCAATTAAGATTTCTTCTTCTGCTGAAGTAGATTGCAGTTTAAGTAACAGTTTGTACAGTCTTCTATTGTCAGTTATGAGCAATTTTTGAGTATAGTGTTAATGCGACTAAATCTCTACTTTTTATACCATGTAAATCAGATGGTTTCATTTAATTTAGAATATATGAGCTCAGCGCAGTTCTTGGAGGGACATTACACAGCAAATTTGTTTGTCAATGGAAGAACACAATTGACAACAGAGATGGACTTGGCCCCTGATTTATAAATTTCCTGAAGATTACAGAATAACATCCAAATTCTTCTCTGGTGGTAATCCATTTTACGAACATTTTGTAGTCTCCACGATAGCTTATGTTGTGCCTCAAAACTGCACATAGATGAGTCACACCATTGTTTGTTCTGATATCCTAAATTCTTTGTTGTTGTGATCATACCTCATGTTTCTTAAATTTAAACTGACACTGTGCTTCTCAACCCATTGGAATATACATGGAGTGAAATCCTGGCTCTACTGAAGTCAACAGCAAAACTGCCATTCACTTCAATGGGGCCAACATTTCACCCATGGAGTTTTGTGCAATCTTCTGTAATCTTTATTAGCTAAAATAACTTAATATAAGTCAGTAAAGTCTCTACTCTCCATCCACTTCATCTTCCACATAGTTAGTTAACTAAGAGCTTAAATGCTTCCCTGTCCATACACACCGATGAAGTGCTATAAGCAGGAATTAAGAAAACAAAACAAAACAAAAAACCTACCCTTTATGTGACTGACCTTTAAATTGGTTTGGTAAATTAATCCCTTCTACTCCACAATGCAACTGGAGAGCTCCAGGAGTCACAATGCCTTCTGGTGCCCCCCTCCCACACACACTATCCCTTACTATGAGCTGTATGCTAAGGTCCCAACTCAGCAAGGCATTTAAGCATATGCTTAAATCATTGCCTTTTTATCAAAACACTGAAGCACATGATTAACTTCAGCACCCAGAAAGATAATGGAGCAAATAATTAAGCAATCAATTTGCAAACATCTAGAAGATAATAAGGTGATACAGTAGAACTTCAGAGTTACAAACACCTCTGGAATGGAGGTTGTTCATAACTAAAATGTTCATAACCCTGAACAAAACATTGTGATTGTTCTTTTAAAAGTTTACAACTGCACGTTCACTTAATACAGCGTTGAAACTTTACAGTGCAGAAGAAAAATGCTGCTTTTGACAATCTTAATTTAAATGAAACAAGCACAGAAACAGTTTCCTTACCTTGTCAAATCTTTTTTTAAGTAGTTTATGTTTAACACAGTACTGTACTGTATGTGCTTTTTTCCCCTTGTCTCTGCTGCTGCCTGATTGTGTACTTCTAGTTCCAAATGAGGTGTGTGGTTGACTAGTCAGTTTGTAACTCTGGTGTTCGAAACTCTGAGGTTCTACTGTAAGTAACAATCAGCATGGATTTGCCAAGAACAAATCATGTCAAACCAACCTAATAGCTTTCTTTGACAGAGTAACAAGCCTTGTGGCTGGGGGGAAGCAGTAGATGAGATATATCTTGACTTTAGTAAGGCTTTTGATACTGTCTTGCATGACCGTCTCATAAATAAATTAAGGAAATACAACCTAGATGGAGCTACTATAAAGTGGGCATATAACTGGTTAGAAAACTGTTCCCAGAGAGTAGTTATCAGTGGTTCATAGTCAAGCTGGAAGGGCATATTAAAGAGGGTCAAGCAGGTATCAGTTCTGGGTCCAGTTCTATTCTAACGACTGGACTATTGGATATAAGAGGACACTGCCATCTCCAGCTGGGTTTTGTGCAGAGCCTGATCCAATTGCTGTGCTCTAAGTCAGTCTCCAAGCACAGACACCAGATCAGGCCCCTCAGGGCAAGACAAGGGGGAATGCCAGTTTTGTGAATCCAGCTGGGGCTTAGGCATTATTTAAACATTAAGCTGCTTGGTGGTGTAAGGGCTTTTCACATGCCTACTGACAGAAACTGCCGAAAGGGGTAGTTAGGAGCCTAAGTACCCTTTTTATATTACATCCACAGTGTTCTCAAGAACATGCCTTTCGGTCATAGATATGAAGACTGTCGCTTATATGTTTAAAGATAGGAAAATTACTTTGTTTACTTTTAAGAACATTTAGGATCCATTTATAGCCCAGCTAACAAAGTCACTGAACACTTTGGCAATCTTGCCATTGCTCCACAGACCCCCTTAATTTGCCTTTGTGTTCATTAAGGTATATTGTACATGGTTATTGTGAATATCAATAAAGCTACAAATAACCAAATACATAAAGGTGATAGATATACAAATGGTTCATGAGATGAATGGAATATAATATGAAGGTGCCATCACATCCCTCACAAACCCATTTTTTAAACTATGGGTTTGCTGACAGTAGTGATGGGTGAATCTCAAAAAGTTTGCTTCAAATAAGCAGCCAGAAGCTCATATGCTCTTCCAGACATCTTGGATCTGCAAAATCAAGCTCAAATTCTCAGAACAACAAACTTTCTCATTAGATTTTTTATATTTTGTGCTTTCAGAGAGGTATGCAATGCTGTGTGAGACTAACAGGGGAAGCCACAGTTTTAAAAATAAAAATAAATGTTATCTGAATTGTTTCAAACCTCAGAAAAGCAGATCACCAATCACAAATATTCTAGAATCACAAGCAAGATTTTGAGAACTCATTTAATAAAAATGAAAGGAAAGAGAGCCCCAAAAATGATAAGTTCAGGCTAAATCATGCTGTCAATGTTTTTCAGCTGGACGCCCTTTTGAGAGCAGGGTTCTGTTAAAAAATTGCTGGTATGATATCGTCTTTGATGAAGGAATTAGAGGTATCATAGGTTTAAGAAGCTGGTTTATCCTTGATCAATGGCAAGGCATGTGATCTACTAAGACCCCAGCTGCATTTTTCATGTTTTTATAGAAGTACGACAAGTAAAAGATTTCCTGAGAAAAGCTTACATCACAGTAGTTCTTACCAACTAATTCTTAGTTTTGCAAGGTATAATATATTTTGGGTGTATCGTTAGAAATAAATGCAAACCATTTCATGAAACATGTAACATGTGTATGGTATTGGAAACTTTATTTCCCAAGTGGATGAAAAATCTACAATATATATATATTTTAAAAAAATAAGTCATTCATGTCAAATAATGTAGTCAAAGAAGTTTATGCATTTTTTTCTCCTTGTATAGTATATAGGAACAGATTGAATTTTACAAATGAAGAGCATTATGTGAAATCATCCAAAATCACTTTACGCAAAGACCATCCATTCAGTAGTTGTTTGCAAGCTACTCACTTCAATTATGTCTTTGACTATTAACTATTTGTAGGTCACTCAAGTCACATGGTGCGTTTTCATCTCTCTCATTTAATGATTGAAGCTTTTGTAAACAGAAAGCGGGAAATCAAAGAGATGTGAATGCGGAGAAGACCGAGATTCTGCAATAAGTTTCACACAGGCTGATTTGCCTATAGCAAGCCTCACTGAAGTCAATGGGGCTCTATCCAGGTGTAGTAATCTGCTTTGCTTGGAGTTCATTGGAAGGTTAGGGCCCCAGTGGATCTTACTGACACAGATCTCCATGGGACCCCACATTTACATTAAGCAGACACATTTGCAAACAAAAGAATCGCTCATACAAATGCTTGTGGAAAATAAATAAGCTCGTTTGGGCAGGGACTGCCTTTATATTCTGTGTTTGGATAGTTCTTAGCACAATGGGGTCCACCTGGCCCCTTGGTGCTACCACAATACATATAATAATAGCAATTAATAAAGAATAAAAAGAGTTGTGAATCAGGCTGGTTAAAACATTGCCATCAAAATTGTTTTTGATGGTGTGACAATTAGGGAAATCTGGCTATACAGCTTATGAATTCTGTGTGAAATTCAAAATTCTCTGAATGTATCTGTTTCAGAGTGTAAACTACATTTTGAGCGTAAGGCTGGTCTTTAAATTCCTTTTTTTTTTTTGACAGCCATTTTGAACTAGAATTCTATAGAAATGCTGGCAGAGGGCTAGCAATAGAGTTGTTAGTCTTTGATGATCAACCATCCAAATCATGAAGAGGTGGCTGGTGTCCAAGACAAACCAGCTTTCCAAATCTTAAATCAGAGGGAAGGCTGCCTTGGCAATGAAGTCACCTTGGAGGGGTTTCTGGTCACCTCCTGAGGCTGATGAGAGAATTACCTGACAGAGGAGACTGAAAGGTTATTGAAGGAGAGGAGCTGAGCTATTTGGAGCCATTTTTCTCCACGCTCAAAAGGAGGGAGAATCAACCCAACATGCAGAGGGAATCCTGCTTAGTTTCCTGCACACAGGTGGTTCCCCAAGGACTCCCAAGGGAGGAGTGGTCTAGTGAGTGGCATTGCATTTAGAATATTTGCTGTTTTCTAAATAATCTGTACTCCCTTGTGCTTTATTTGCTATGTAATGGTATGTAAACTCTGGGTAATGTGTGTATATTTTTCATGTTTTACACTTACTACAGGCAATCTGAAAGTTAAATGGTAACCCAGAAAACTTTGGGTGCAGTTTCATGAGAGGATGTGTTTAAATTTGGGGGAGTCTGGTAGGTCAGCACTGTGCCCAGGGGCTAGGCAACTGGACAGTGGGTTCCAGCACTTGGAGTGGCTGTCGGGAGTGGTTAGGGATCCCGACAGTGGGGCAGTGTCTAGCCTGGGCTCTGATCGGGCTCCATAAGCTTAAAAAACCCAGGGACCCAGCCACTTGGTTCTTTTACAGCAGTCTAGTGAGTGGCCACAAGGGGGCAACTGGGGTTTCAATTAAATGAAATTTTTCATAGAAAGTGTTTTCTGCGAAAAAACAACCTTTTACTGAAAACCAGAAATTTGGGTTTTTTTCTGGAAATGTTTTGATCTGGAGTTTCCTGATGGAATTTTTCCTTTTTTTAAAAAAAAAATTTTCTCAACATTTTCCACAGGGAAAAATATAATTGTGCCACTAGCACCACCAAAAGGCCAGATTGGGCACTCTTGCTCATACTGAGTAGCACTCCACTTCACAAATTGACCCTCTGACTTCTGTATGTCTAATTGTGGAGTAAGGTTATATGCAACATAAGCAAGGTATCAAAATGTAGTCCAGTGAATTAGTTGTTATCTGACCAAATACTTGTGATTGTTGTTCATAGTATTCATCCCCATCGATCTGTGGCCATGTCATTGATCCAGAAAGGTTAGTGTTACAGGGTGACTGGCCTCTTTAAGTGAAGCAGGTCCAGCTCCTCTGATGACTAGGCAGGTGCACCCAGGTTCAGCCTAATGAAGGATGCGGTGACACCTAAGCTAGAGGATGAGAAGAGAAAGGAAGAGGGGCAGTTGGCAGTGAGAATTTCAGAAACACAGTTTCATAAAGGGGCAGGGAGAGCACCCCAAGGGAAGGCCCTGAAGCGAGCTGCAGCAAGGGAGTTAGCTGCTGTAGTGGCAATGTGGCCCAGGAAGAGAATGGCTTAGAAGCTGCTAGAAACCCTTTGGAAAGAAAGTAGGTCCAGGGATCACTCTGGAGTGGAAGGATCTAATTTTGGTTGGCTGTTTCATTGTAAAGGAACACTCCAAAGAACACTTAAGGGCCTGTGCCCAGAAAAACAATCATAGGACTGGAAGGGACCTCAAGAGGTCATCTAGTCCAGTCCCCTGCACTCATGGCAGGACTGAGTATTATGTAGACCATTCCTGACAGGTGTTTGTCTAACCTGCTCTTAAAAATCTCCAGTGATGGAGATTCTACAACCTCCCTAGGCAATTTATTCCAGTGCTTAACCACCCTGACAGTTAGGAATATTTTCCTAATGTCCAACCTAAACCGCTCTTGCTGCAATTTAAGCCCATTGTTTCTTGTCCTGTCCTCAGAGGTTAAGAACAGTTTTTGTCCCTCCGCCCTGTAACAACCTTTTATGTACTTGAAAACTATTCTCATGTCCCCTTTGTCTTCTCTTTTCCAGACTAAACAAACCCATTTTTTTCAATCTTCGCTCATAGGTCATGTTTTCTAGACCTTTAATATTTTTATTGTTCTTGGACTTTCTCCAATTTGCCCACATCTTTACTGAAATGTGGCACCCAGAACTGGACACAATACTCCAGTGGAGGCCTAATCAGTGTGGAGTAGAGCGGAAGAATTACTTCTCATGTCTTACTTACAACACTCCTGCTACAGGGAGTCAAGTACCTGAAAAATCTAATGCAGAGGAGTACGGGTTGACTGGGGACTTGAAGTTGAGACATGAAAGTTTGCTTTAAGACTGTGGGGCAATAGTAATAAATAAATAAATAGGCAATTTGTACCCTACAAGGTATCAGTACAGTAATTGCTGAGACCTTTGTGGAGAGGGAATAGCTGTGACCTGTTGGGCCATGCTCAGCCAGCAGAGGGAGCTTGCAGAGAGCAGCGTCAGTGACAGTCAAAGCTTGTATAAGATCTGAACAGGGCCTTGAGTGATTATGTATGCGTCAGCTTTCATAGATCCACAGCATCTCTTACTTTCTCATTAACATACCACACACTATTTTCTTTATTCTATTCAGTAACTAATTCAGTCATTATTATAATAGTGCATTTCCTGCAAAAGAAAATCATTAACACACCACTTTTTACTGTATCGTGACTGAAGATGTTGAATTAACAGTGACAGCTGATTTAGGAGGAAGGAAATTATGGGGAAGCGGCTACTGGAAATTAAATTGATAGGAGCCTCCTACAATTTTTATCAGGAAGAGTGGTGGGTAAGACACAAAGGGGAAAAGAGTTGTGGCTTGTGCAAAAAACTGTTTGCTTTTTTCTAGGCGATAAGGAAGTCCAATTTTGGCCAAAAAAGATCATGCATCTAATAGTGTGAGGCAAGGGTTTTTCTTGCAACAGTAAATTAAACTTCCATATATGTTCTATATTCACAGTGCTTTGGAAAAGCGTTTGATTACTTGTACTACAGTAAGCAACGTTACTGGGATATCTGATAAACTTCGAGTAATTAGGCTGAGTGCAACATGTAGATGGCAATGTAAGATTACGAAGTGATTGACTCACATGAAACTCAGTAGGAAGGCTAATTAAAGGCTTCATTGGTCTTTCATCCATTTTGTGAAATAGAAGTTTGGCAAGAAATTTTCAGCTTCTGAGAAATACTTGTACAAGACTGTTTTGTAATTATTCTGGGCCCAATTCTGCCTTTAAATATGAACTAATGGCTACCATTATTTCAGTGGGAATTAAATAGGTGTATTGGAAGCGAAAATGAAGTCTAGTCACTTCTCTAAGGGTATGTCTACACTGCGAAATTACTCCGATTTTACAGAAGTCGATTTTTGGGAACAGATTGTATAAAGTCAAGTGCATGCGTCCACACTAAGCACATTAATTCAGCGGTGTGCATCCACAGTACCTTGGCAAGCATCGACATTCCAAGCAGTGCACTGTGGGTAGCTATCCCACAGTTCCTGCAGTCCCTGCTGCCCATTGGAATTCTGGGCTGAGCGCCGAATGCCTGATGGGGCCAAAAATTTGTCACGGGTGGTTATGGGTAAATGTCCTCAGTCAACCCTCCCTCCGTGAAAGCAATGGTAAACAATCATTTCACACCCTTTTCCCTGGATTGCCTGAGCAGATGCCATAGCACAGCAAGCATGGAGCCAGTTCAGCTCACTGCAGCAGTTATGACCATTGTAAACACCTCGCGCATTATCGCGCAGTTTATGCAGAACAAGAACATGAAAAACCAGGTGAGGAGGCAAGGGCAGCGCGGTGACAAGAGTGATGAGGACATGGACACAGATTTCTCTAAAACCGCAGTCCACGACAATTTGGAGATCATGGTGTTAATGGGGCAGGCTCATTAACACCGATTCTGGGCCCGGGAAACAAGCACAGACTGGTGGGACCGCATAGTGTTGCAGATTTGGGATGATTCCTAGTGGCTCCGAAACTTTTGCATGCGTAAGGGCACTTTTCTGGAACTTTGTGACTTGCTTTCCCCTGCCCTGAAGCGCAAGAATACCAAGATGAGAGCAGCCCTCACAGTTCACAAGCGAGTGGCAATAGCCCTGTGGAAGCTTGCAATGCCAGACAGCTACCGGTCAGTCGGGAATCAATTTGGAGTGGGCAAATCTACTGTGGGGGTTGCTATGATGTGAGTAGCCAACACAATCTTTGAGCTGCTGCTATCTAAGGTAGTGACTCTGGGAAATGTGCAGGTCATAGTAGATGGCTTTGCTGCAATGGGATTCCCTAACTGTGGTGGGGCTATAGACGGAACGCATATCCCTATCTTGGGACCGGACCACCAGGGCAGCCAGTACGTATACCACAAAGGGTACTTTTCAATGGTGCTGCAAGCACTGGTGGATCACAAAGGACATTTCACCAACATCAACGTGGGATGGCCGGGAAAGGTTCAGGATGCTCGCGTCTTCAGGCACTCTGGTCTGTTTAAATGGCTGCAGGAAGGGATTTACTTCCCAGACCAGAAAATAACTGTTGGGAATGTTGAAATGCCTATAGTTATCTTTGGGGACCCAGCCTACCCCTTAATGCCCTGGCTCATGAAGCCGTACACATGCACCCTGGACAGTAATAAGGAGCTGTTCAACTATAGGCTGAGCAAGTGCAGAATGGTGGTAGAGTGTGCATTTGGACATTTAAAGAGTCCCTGGCGCAGTTTACTGACTTGCTCAGACCTCAGTGAAACCAGTATTCCCATTGTTATTGCTGATTGCTGTGTGCTCCACAATCTCTGTGAGAGTAAGAGGGAGACATTTATGGCGGGGTGGGTGGTTGAGGCAAATCGCCTGGCCGCTGAATACGTGCAGCCAGACATCAGGGCTATTAGAAGAACACAGCAGGAAGTGCTGCGCATCAGAGAAGCTTTGAAAATCAGTTTCATGACTGGCCAGGGTACCATGTGACACTTCTGTTTGTTTCTCCTTGATGAAAACCTGTCCCCTTGGTTGACTCTAATTCCCTGTAAGCCACCCGCCCTCCTCCCTTCGATCACAGCTTGCTTGCAAAGGAAATAAAGTCACTGTCATTTAAACACCATGTATTCTTTATTAATTGATTATAAAAATAGGGAGATAACTCACAAGGTAGCCCAGGTGGGGTGTGGGAGGAGGTTAGGAGGGAAGGAAAAGGCCACTTCAAAACTTGTTGAATGACAACCTACTGTTGCTTGGGCTGTCCACTGGGGTGGAGTGGTTGGTGCCCGGAGCCTCCCCCCCAACCCTGCGTTCTTGGGCATCTGAGTGAGGAGGCTGTGGAACTTGGGGAGGAGGGAGGGTGGTTAAACAGGGGCTGCAGCGGCAGTCTGTGATCCTGCTGTCATTCGTGCACCTCCACCAGATGCCGGAGCATGTCCGTTTGATCCCGCAGTAGCCCCAGCGTTGCATCCTGCCTCCTCTGATCTTCCTGCTGCCACCTCTCATCTCGATCATCCCTCCTATCCTCACATTCATTGGCCGCTTTCCTGTACTGTGCTACTGTGTTTTTTCACACATTCTGCTGAGCTCTGTCAGTGCTGGACGACTGCATGAGCTCAGAGAACATTTCATCGTGCATGTGTTTTTTTCGCCGCCTTATCTGAGATAGCCTTTGGGACGGAGGAGAGAGGCTTGAAACATTTGCAGCTGCGGGAGGAAAAAAAGGGAGTGATGTATTTAAAAGGATACATTTTACAGAACAATGGCTGTACTCTTTCACAGTGAACAACACTATTCACATTACATAGCACATGTGATTTTGGTACAAGGTCACATTTTGCATCTTATATTGAGTGCCTGCGGCTTTGGTGTTAGAGATCACACACACAGTGCCGGGCAACAGAATTCAGCTTGCAGGCGGCCATGGTAAGCCATAGTCTTTCGGCTTCTGCAACCTTCATAACAGCAGTGCCCTCCTTTCCCATACCAAGCAAAGCCCGTTGAGTTGGCCATTTAGTGTTGCGGTTTTTGTGTTAATGTACAGCAGCTGAAACCAAACTAACCCCCCCCCCCCCGCATCCAATTCTCTGGAATGATTGCTTTACCCCTCCTCCTACCATGTGGCTGGTATCAGGGAAGATACCTGCTAGCCAAACACGAACAGCTCAGCGCCAATGCCCCCGCCCCCACCGCATGGCTAACTGCGGGAAGGATTTGTTTTCAGCCACAGGCAAACAGCCCAGTAGGAACGGCCACCTCTGAATGTCCCCTTAATTGAATTCCCGTATTTCAACCAGGTTACCATGAATGATATCTCTCTCCTGAGGATAACACATAGAGATAAAGAACAGATATTGCTTGAATGCCAGCAAACACCGGGACCATACGCTGCCAGGCTTGGTCATGCAATGATACCAGATTACTTGCTACTAGCATGGTGTGGTAAAGTGTCCCACCATGGAGGACAGAATAAGGTTGCTCTCCCCAGAAACCTTCTGCAAAGGCTTTTAGAGTACCTCCAGGAGAGCTTCATGGAGATGTCCCTGGAGGATTTCTGCTCCATCCCCAGACACGTTAACAGACTTTTCCAGTAGCTGTACTTGCCACGAATGCATCAAAAGTCCTCAGGGCAAATTAATCATTAAAAAACATTTGCTTTTAAAACATGTATTATATTTTAAAAGGTACACTCACCAGAGGTCCCTTCTCTGACTTGGTTGGGTTGGGCGGGTATTTCAGTCAGGGTGATAAAAAGATCCCGGCTGTCGGGGAGAATGGTGTGCTGTGTACTCTCCTCAAGCTCGTCCTCCTCCTCCTCATCTCCCCCATCCGCAAAATCCTCAGGCATGGCGGAGAGTACCCCATTACTGGAGTCCACGGATTAAGGATGGCAAATGGCTGAGGAACTTGTCTCAGAGATAACCTCAAGGAAGATATGTAATACAGAAGAGAGGAGTAGATCATAAAGGTGCATCCACAGAACATTTAATGACTTATGTACGTGGGCCTACTCATGAATTCAAGTTAATATTTGACCACTGTGATTGCTATTAATAAAAAACGGTTACTAACGTTCCATAACTTGTTCTTCGAGATGTGTTGCTTATGTCCATTCCAATTTAAGTGAGTGCTCCCATCAGAGCTGACCTGACAGATACCACTGGGGGAAAAACTTTCTGGTGGCAGTGTTCTAGGTGAGCACACAACTACATTGGACTGGACATGAGCAAGCACTCGAAGAAGAATTGTTATTTCAGCAGTATGAACAGCTAACTATTTAGTCCTATAAACGAAGAATTAATTGCATGAGTCTTATTAACTGTAATGGGAGTCATGCAGCTAAATCACCACACATCATACAGAATGTTATTTATCCCTAAAATTACCACTGAACATGCAACTAATGAATATTTTCACTTCCATCATAAATTTATTGTAGCTGCAGCAGAGAAACCAGAATCTGTTCATCGGCTCTTCCTCAGCTTGCCTTCCACAATTTTTGGCTAACTAATCTGTCAAAGTTTACTCTAACTACAATAAGTTACAGCTCATTAACAGCTTAGACTATGACCCTACAAAACAAATTACATATGTGTTTGAAGTCAATCAGACTACTCGCATGAATTACGTTACACGTATAATAGTGTTTGCAGGATCATGGCCATAGATTCTAACAATTCCACTGCGGATTGAATAATAACTTTCTATTATCCTACTTTCTTTCTTTCACATTGGCATAACACTTACTTTGTAAATAAATAGCGCACATACAAACCAGACATTAAATAAACATTACTAATGTTGCAAAGTAAAGCTCTTAAAAATTAGCAAATCCCAGAATTAAGGTTGTCTGTGTAACCTTCATTTGACCCACTTGTGTGAATGCATTATGATGTGTTCTATAATTACATGATCCCAGCTTGCTTTTTGCACTGGATGCCTGCCTCATTCAGTGCACAGGATGAATTTAATCACTTAATGAACAGCTATTCAATAAGCGGCTATATCCTCACTGTTAATGTGTGGCTCTAGACTTTATTTACTGCACACTATGCAAACCCTCCCTGAAGACAAAATTATTAAGACAATTTCCTCATGAGCTTTTTTTTTCTGGTGCTCATCAGTACAATATCTGAGTGCTTCACAAATATTTATTAATTTGTCTTCACAACATCTCTGTGAAATGAAGGGCTGGCACCACCATTTTATAGATGGGAGCTGAGGCACACAGTAATGAAGGTCAGAAGCTTCCACTAATTTTGGATGCCCAATTTGAGACAACTAGGACTTGATGTTTCAGGGTATTTAACATTATGTAGTACTTTATATGTTTAAAGCACAGCTCCAATTGACTTCACTTGCAGCTGTGAGTATTCAACACTTGCGCACATCAGACCCCAGGGTCTCAAGTTGGGTACCTAAAAAATGAGGAATACACAATTACTGACCACCTGTGAAAAGTTTGGTTTAGGTCACTTGCCCAGCATCACATAGGAACTCTTGTGACAGAGGCAGGGATAGAATCCAATTCTCCAGAGCAACTTTCAACTACCTATACCATGAGACCATTCTTTCTGTTCCCACCATTCCCCCTTTCATTCACTACGCACCTTCCAACTTTTGCAACATGTGAGGTAGGGTCCTACTGACAACAGCCTCCTTTACTACACAACCCTGATTTATCTCTAGAGCAGCTCCATCCTGTGCACTGAATGAGACAGGAGTCCTGGGGGCAAAATAGTATGAGGTCATTTAATTAAAGACTATCATAATGCATATGCACAAGGAAACTGAATTATGGGTTCACAGGCAACCTTAATTGTGGCATTCCCTAACCTTTGAGTGCTTGACTTGGCAACCTTAATAAGTTATTTATTGTATTTTTTCTGTGAGTAAGTTCCCAGTTCTTTAAAACAAATTGAAAAAACATATTATATCAATGTAGCATGATATTAATCCCCATGTGGTTCATCAGTAGGGTTGGAACCATTAGGTCCTCCGCACAAACTCTGCTGCCTGAGCTAATAGAGTAACTGATAGCAATAGTAGGTTGTCATCCTCTTTGTGAACATCACTAGCAGAGGATGAAATATACTTTGTCAGTGGGTTTCACAGGTATTTGCTGACAGCAGAGAAATGGTGAGACTCAGGAATCTTGAATCCTATTCCAGGTTCTGGAGGGGATTATGCTCTAGTGGACACATTCTTCTGCTCACCACCTCACCCACATCGCCTCCAACTTGACCTTGTCCCAGTCTCCATTCATCAGGATTCTGATCCCAGTACCCCACATTCCTGTCCCAACTCCTGTTTCTGAGTCTCCTTGCCAAGCCAGTCCCAGTTCTACCCTCCTGGCTTTTTGTCTGAATTGTTTCCTCCACCCCAGTTGCTGAGTCCTAGTCTCCCTTCCCAAGGTCCTCATCCAGTCTTAGTCCCCCACCCACCCCGCCCCATTCCTTGGCAGATCTCTCTCTGTCCACCCTGTTTCCCCTCACACTGGTTCCTAGGCCTCAGCTCTTTACCCAAATAGTTTATCTCCCCTCTTCCCCAGCTCCTCATCTGGTCTTGGTCTACCCACCCCTTACCTCCCACTCCCACCCCCACCAAGTCAGCTGACTCTCAGTCCACCCCTCGTTTTCACCCGCTCCCAGTCCCAGCTGCCCCTCTCCCACAGCTCCCAGTTCCAGTCTCACCAGATTCCTTGTTACAATCTACTCTTTTCTATCCCCCTGGCCTGTGGTGTGGTTTATTTTATTTTATTTTTTTTAGGGTGGGGGGGTTGGTGTTTCATTTTTTGTCTGCTCTAGCTTCAAATCAGAAAGCTCCTCTACGTTACATGGGGGTCATTGAAAGCACAGGAGAGATGAGCTCACTGCTTTCTGTTTCAATGGAGATTTGAGCTGCTAAAACTAAAGTTTCTTTTGAGTATGTGTGAACTGCCATTTTTTTCAGAGGCTTATAAATTGGCCAAACGTGGGTGGATTTTCCCAGGGATGGGAAAAGGCCAAATTTCAAGTCTTTACTCCAAAGCATGGAAGTTCTAGAGCTTTTCAAATGAAAGGTCACCAGAATTATTTAACCACTGGCAAAACACTTTGTGTTTCACTCTTTCTCTTTATGGCTTAGTTACTCTTTTTTTGTGTGTGTGAGTCTCTTGCACAGCAGAGCAAAAGAGTAAAATGCTTTCTAAAACAGGAGAATGTGAATAAAAATACAAATATGGGCAGGGGGACTCAGGGGCAGCTGTAGTACTTGAAAATAGTTTTAATTTTTTTAATCTACTAGATTCTAATTTGATGGTGTCCCTCTAATGCTGCCTCCTACATACTTTTCCCAGAGATGGGAAAAGAATTAAGATACTAGCTATCCATAAGCACAAGCCATATATACACAAATAATCAAGTAACTTGATACCAAAATAGTGCAGGTCAGGGAAATTGAATTTGCAATAATACAGTTATGTGCCACTAAGAATTGTCAGATCAAAAGGCAACATCTGCTAAGAGTCTATTGTCCACTTCACTACTGTCCATGCATGGCACTAGTTATGTGTTTCAATAACTTTCTTTGATTTCAGCTCTGTGGCTCTAATTTGTACATAGAGTGTTCAGCATCCCATTTCTCCCTGAACATCAACTTGCAAAAGCAAATGTATAGCAAACAAGAGCTTTCAAGCTCTTTTAAATAGCAATCACAAACAATGTATACGGCAGAGTTGTATTTTAAATTCACACGTGTAATTTAATTGACGATGCAAGACAGTAAACTAGACTGCCAGGTACAAAGCAAGAGATAGGCTAGGGAACGGGGATGGGGATGAGAGATTTGCATGAATATGAATTACAAATAGGACAAGTACCATGGTGGGTGAAGATGACTTGTTATACTGGAAATGCAGTAATGGGTGTATATGAATGTCACTCTAATTGAAAGAATGTCCAAAATCACTGTCTGACCATTAACGGTACATAGCCAGAGGGGCCTAAAAAGAATTTGCAATTAACTTGCATTTGTACAGTGAAATTTTTGAAACTTGCACTGATTTTTTTGAGAAATAAGCCCTATGAATACGACACCTAAACCCCTGCACTTCCTTGGAGCCACTGCCCATAATGAATCTTGAAACCTTTATAACTTAGTGATTTGTTTAGAAATTTTTTTGCATTGATTTTGATAGTCAGCCAAACTCTATTACCTACGTCACAGGGATGTTGTAAGGCTTAATTAGTTCACATGTGAAAACTGCCTATGTCAATAGGTACTAGAGAAATGAAAGCATTATTGTCAAACTTTTTAGAAGTTTGTGTTCTAGAAGCTGTATAGAATCTTTACCAGGGAGTTCTCCCATTGTTAACAGTGAAGCCAAGATGGATTTTACAACAAATGCACACATCTACATGTGAACATATAAATAAATAAACTGTAATTCAATACTGTGCTGAAGTACACTGGATTCACAGAAACTAATATTTACTTAGAAACTCCTTCAATACTTGTGGAGACCTCTAGTGATGAGAAATTGCAGGCTATTCTTTTAGTGAACTTATGGGATTTTTTATTAAGTAATTTAGAACTGCTACATAGACATTTTATAACATTATGGATTTTTAATTTGAAAATGTAACATTCACTTTTCAAATGTAAGTTGTAATCTTTTACAACTAGCTAGCGAAATGAGTGATTTATCATTCCTGGTTATTACGCATTTCATTAAATACAACTACCATGCTAATTTGAAAAAGAAATGCAATTCCTGTCTTATGTGGGATTTTACAGTTGGAGAGAAGTAGTATGCAGTGAATTTTTTTTGTTAGTTTCAATCTAAATTTTTGCTTTGCTATAAGCCCTGTATATAGGGTAAGTGCATTGTCTCACTGACTCAGGAGCAGCCCAGGAAGCGGATTTGACTCTGAGTCTCAATGTGGTTCCTCGCCTGCTCTGAGGGGAGCCCTATCCTGCAGCATTCCTCTACCTGGTTCAATCTCCATCCCATTCTCTCCTCTCTTCCCCCCACACCCCCTCCCCACACACACACCTCCCGGTCACCTGTTCAGAAGGGGACATAGTTTTCCCTGCTATGCTGCTAACCACAATGACTTATACTCCTTCCCTCCTCTGCCCATAACACTCGCTAAATAGTTAGGAATAGAATTTTTGACCCCACTAATTCAAAACAGCTGGAAAGCCATCTTAAGTGTTTAGCTGGGGATTGCCCCAGTATATGGACATTAACAGATGGTGCAGGGCCAACACTATGGGTTGTATAGGAGCCACTCATGAGAGCAGATAGTTTGGGAAATGGGCATGGATAGGTAGCTGATACATATGGCCGATCCCTAGCAGCTGAAACTACCCCTTGGGGCTGGGCATCAGGCAGTAAGGTAGAGTAGTGGCTGAACTATTTCTGAGGGAAGTTTTGTGCTGGAAAGTGCTGATTCGATGGAAGTAAAACCGATACAGTTATTGTTACAAATACTATGTGTAGACCAGCCCTTGTAGAAGAGATGAAAATTGTGCTGAAGATAGTGGATAATACATCACATGAAGTTACCACCAGGATAAATCAGAAGTAATTCCACTGAAGGCCCCTGTGAGGCCAAGTGCAGGGCCATCCCTTTTTCTCACCTTGTTTTCTGGACATTGTGCACAACATTGTTTAAAGGTAATGGTACCCATTGATTTCACACTCTACTCCCTGACAGTGTAAGCTGGCAAAAAAGCAGTGAGAATTTTCAGATATTTTATTCATGTATCACTTGGCTATTCATTTGATAAGGGTTTTAAAAAATGCTTCATCAATTAACAAGCCTACTATCTAGCTTAAAAAATGGCAGGGGACGGAGACGAGAGAGAACAAATCTAAAAAAGTAGCCAGTGAGATGGGAATTAAATAATTCACCCCTCACCGACTGCACATTCTAAGAAAGTTAATCTTTAAAGGAAAGTTATACTGAAGACAGTTGAATTAAAGTTATGCAGTTGTTCCCAAGAAGGGAAACAAAACCTATTCTTTCCCCCATGCATACAATATGTTGAGGATGTTAGATTGTTTGCAATGGAGAAAAAATAGATACAATATTATCTAAGAGAACAGGATAAAATTATGCAAACTTGCCCAACCTGGTAAGATAAAGCTGAAGCTGACCTTCACCTAGTGCAGAGGACCAGCTGAAGGCCTAGATGCCACTAATGTGCCACATAAGCCCTCAAAATAGTGGCATTTAGGCCTTATGCTGAGCTTCTGCACAAGGGTGAATTTTATGCATAATGAATAAAGATCTCGGTTCAGGTTGCATGGTCAGTCTCTCAGTTATGCCTTGTCTACACTAGACTGTTTTTAGGGAAACCTCCCACTGTTGCATTCTCATAGGTACTTCTTCAATGGTGGGTGCACTAGTGCAGACAGCACTCAGATAATCTCTGATGTTTTCATTGTGGTGTCTTCTAGACTTGCCCTGAGGCTGTATCTTTATTGTCAAAAAATGGTGTGTTTTTACACTCGACACTCTAGCCCCAGGAGAGTGTATCTCAATTAGCTATCTTGGGATAAAAGCTACAGTGCCTTGTCTACATTAGGATTTTACAGCAAGATGGCAAAAAGCCCTGTCTTCTCTAGAATTTTACCTTGTGTTAATTGATTTACCTAATAAATGAAGCACATGCTTCTTCCTAGTGAAGAGAAGGTCACCAAAGCCTTGAGGGAAATGTTGCACTATGTAGTTCCATTCATCCTAGTTTTTTAAGAGAGCCGGTCAGTGTGGTAACTAGGACATGCCATTACCCAAGATCTGCAGGCTATAAAAGTGAACTGCAGAGACTAGACCTACTTAGTGCCAATAAATTTTGAGGTTCAAACTGATTCAACTTCAGTGGCAAGAGTGTCTGTTTGAAACCCTTGCTGCAGCATGCTGATCAAAGTCATTTTGTAGCCAAGTTTTGCCATAGATTTTCTATTTTTAATTTTTTTATCCACATTCTCCAGCAATTACCATTTAGCATAGTGATTAATCTTAACCCCATCTATATAGGTATAGCTTCCTTCATCTTCTCCCTTTACTTAGACTTTTATACCTACTTTTCTTACAGCTGGTGAATGATCACCTAAGAGTAGATTATTTGTTTTCCAACTTGCCTAATTTTGAATAAATCATAGGGCAAGGATAATAAATAAAAAGTGACATTACAGCACATAACTATGTTTCAGTAGAACAAAAATCTTCTGATACAAGAGAAATGAATTATCATATTTCAAGAAAAAAGAGAAACTCAATTTCAATTCATTACTCACCACAACATTCAACAATTCACAATTAATCTACCTATTTTAATATCATACCTTAAACAACAATTCCAAAATACTGCACTTCTACACCAACAACATTGAGAGCTAACATCTGACAGAAATGCCTACATAAAACTTCCACAACATCATCCCTGAGCCTTCATCTAACCTATTCAATAAACCACAGAAACACCAATATCACCTAGATCAATTGCACAACTATCAAAAGTACTCTAACAAAATGGGTGCAAAGTTTAAATTGAATGTGTGGTTTAGTTTGGTTGGTGTGACAGTAAAGGCAGAGTAGGTTCTTGAAAGGTGAGAAGTACGGGCATACCAAACTGCTAGTTTCGGGGAACCTTTGCTTTTTGTTTCCTTGTGTTTACTTTTTTAAAGGAACTTTAAAAATATTAAGTAGGTTGTTATCAAGAGTAAGTGTAGACAAGTCTTTCAACCTCAAAATTCCTTTCAAGAAAGTATTATTTTAGCAGGCTACAAATTCATGCCTTCTCTTCAGTAACAATTTTGCACTCCCAGTAGAAACTAGTTAGTTATCAAAAATATCAATTTATGATTGTGCAGCACTGTATTTAAGGCCTCTGCATTATGGATTCAAATCTATTCCACAGTATCTAATGAGAAACTCATTTAATAAAACCAAAAGTATATATTACCTACTTGGGTGACGTAATGTCACATAGGCAGAACACATTTTCTGTTTTAGATAAAACCAGTTAGTCACAGAGGTAAAGAAACATTTAAAATATTTTGTACCTTATCAAGATCAAATTACATTTTGATGCAAGTTCTCCAGTTTTGTTGATAGTCTCTAACTGGCCATCATCTCAAGATAGGTAGAAACGTAATTAAGTTCCTTGTGTCATTATAGCTATCGCACTTTCTGGTATCAAAAGTGGGTTCTTAACGGCTGAGAAAGGAGAAGAATTAATAACAAGCCCTCTGGTCACAGGTTTTTCAGATGGCCTCTTCAGAGCGCCACCATGAATCTCCATTCTTTTACACAAGATCCAAATGGTTCTTCAACTTTTAACACCTTAATGTAGCCAACAGACACAAGTGAAAATGACTTCTTGTAAACATAAAACCAAATCCTCAAGCAATGACATCAAAATGACCATGAAGGAATAAGATTACGCTTCATAAATGAAAATAAAAAGATATGTCCGACTTTTCTAATAGAACATCTGATGCACAAAGCATGCTTTATAGGCTGATTACTAAAGGATTTTTTCTTGAGATGCCCATACATGCATCTTTTCTAAGATGACCTATTAGTGCTCTCATGAGACAAAAAGTAGCTATAGAAACCGTGAAAGGTCATAGAAGGAAACAGTTGTTCTGTCATCAGCATTGTGATTAATCAGAAATTGGCTTTTAATATGCCACAAGTAACTGAGCTTCAGTTTTTTTAAAAATATTGACTTTTAACAATCAACATTTGACAGACGCTAGACACGTGTTTTAATTCATCCTTCCAATACTCTTAAATACCATGTTCCTGTACAAGGGGTAAACCTGAAGAGAAGAAAAATATTATTTTAAACAATGTTTATTACAAAGAATATAAGGAATGTTTAAGATTTTGTAAAACGATATATTAATAAATTATATTTAATTCATCATTTTATTCACTGTCTGAGACTACTGTATGATTCACCTTCAAAGCACACCACATACAGTAAAAACAGCCTTGTACCAACTGGAATGCTCCATAAACCAGCATTTCTAATCTTCATAGAAAGTCCGGTTTAAAAGTCCAGTTGGCATGGGGCTGGCAGGCTCCCTACCTGGCTCCACGTGGCTCCCCAGAAGTGGTGACAGGTCCCTGCTGCTCCTAGGCAGAGGAACAGCCACAAGGGGTTTGGAGTGCAGGAGGGAGTGTGGGGTGCAGGCTCTGGGAGGGAGTTTGGGTGTGGGAGGGGGCTCAGGGCAGGGAGTTGGGGCTCCGGGTGGAGCTCACTTAGGGTAGCTCCCCGCAAGCGGCAACCTATCCCTGCTGCTCATAGGCAGAGGTGCGGCTAGGCAGCTCTGTGCGCTGCCTCCGCCTGCAGGTGCCTCCCCCACAGTTCCCATTGGCCGGGAATCATGGCCAATGGGAGCTGCGGAGCCAGCACCTGGAGCAGGGCAGGTACAGTCACTGGTGAAACTTGAACCCTACTTACAGGGTACTCAATCTGACCAGCTGGTTAAAGTAGCAACATGGCAAGAGGCAAAAGGGCAAAGACTCAAACCCTTGTACCAGGGAGGTCACACTGGTCAAGGTAGCAAAGGTCTCAATATGTGCCCTAAACAGAGAGGCACTGGACATGCACATTAATTACAGATTTGTAATGCTGATTAGACTGCCAACAGAGACCTGAGCCCTCATCACAGGGAGGTCAGATGGCTCAGGGTTCCAAAGAGCTCAATATCCCCCATAAGTGGTGGGAAGGTGACTTGCACCTTAATTACAGGGTAGTCACTCTTGCTAGTCAGCTACAAGAGCATAATGTCAAGAGGCCAAAAGGGCCGACCTGAACCCTCATTACAGGGCAGTCACGCTGCTCAAGGTATCAAAGAGCTCAGTCTTCCTCACATGTGAGGAGTAAGCGACATGCACCCTTATTACAGGGTAGTCACTCTCTCTAGTCAGCTGCAAGGCAGAGACCTTACCCTGAATTACAGGGAGGCCACACAGCTCAAGGTACCAAAGGCCTCAATCTGTCCCATACAAGAGAGAGAGGCTTGTGACATGAATCCTCATTACAGGGTTGTCACGCTGACTAAGTTACCAACAGGGCATAATGCCAAAAGGGCAAGAGGGCAGAGACCTTACCCTGAATTACAGGAAGGTCACGCTGCTCAGGGTTCCAAAGAGCTCAATATCCCACATAAGCTGCAGGACAGTGACTTGCACCATAATTACAGGGTAGTCATTCTCACTGGCCAGTAGAAGGAGCATAATGCCCAGAGGCTAAAAGAGCACAACCTTAACCCTCGTTACATGGAGATCACACTGCTTAATATATTAAAAGTTTCAATATCCCCACAGAGTACAGCTACATGACTGAAGCCCTAATTATAGGTGCTCACTCTGTCCAGAGTCCCATTCCTTCTCCTCCATCTTCAGTGACTTGTTTTTCTCTGATGTGCTCCCCATTTCTTAGATGCTTCCTTCTTCTTGTCCATTTGTTTTGGAACTTCCTGGAGCAGAGAGAGAGAGTGTGTGTATGGGAGTTAAGGGAGCCTTAAGACATAACTGACTTCATGTCCCCAACACAAACTGAGAATAAACCAGAGAACCAGCATTGTATCTCCTGGGTTTTCAGACAACCTGGAACTCTCACTCCAAGACAGTTCTCACCCCTCTACCTTACCCATAGCTACCCCCTACCTCAGCGCACCCCACCTCCGCCAAAGTCCCCCAACCCGAGCCCCACCTCAGCCAGATCCCCATCTCTCTTCCACTCTCCCAGCCTAAGCACTTCCCGCCTCAGCCATAGCCCAGTCTCTCTCTCACCCCCTGACTCAGCACTTCCTGCCTCATCATGACCTGGATCTCTATCTCATTCTCCATCTCAGCCACCTTCCCTCACCCGCTGCCTCATCCCTTCCCAACTGTCTGAGCTGGCTCTCTGTCATCCCCTGCTTCTGTGCTTCTCCCCTCAGCCTGAACCCCCATCTCTCACCCCCTTATCTCAGCACTTCCCCCCCTCAGCCTGAACCCCCATCTCCTACCCCCACACCTCATCACTTCCCACCTCAGCCTGAACCCTCGTCTTCCACCACCTGCCTCTGTGCTTCCTGCCTCAACCTGAGCCAGTCACAGCCTAAGCCCGCTAAATCTCTTACCCCAAATCTCAGCCCCCTTCTCTCACCCTCCACCTCATCGTTTCCCTCCTCAGTCTGAGCCTGTAACTCTCCCCATGCCTTCACGCTTACCTCAGCAGTCTTAGTCCTCTTCTCTCTCACACCCCTGCCTCGGCGCTTCCCACCTCCACCTGGGCCAGGTATTCCTTTCACACACCCCACCTCAGCCCCTTTATCTCAACCCCACCTCAGCGCTTCCAGCCTCAGCCTGAGCCTCCCGATCTCTCCCCCGTCACCTCACCACAATCCCCCCAAGCCCTTTTACATTCCCCTTCTCAGCCTGTGTCCCCCACATCTCTCACCCCCAACTTCAATGCTTCCTGACTCAGCCTAAACCTCTTGTACCTCACCCCCTGCCTCAGTGCTTCCCGCTTCAGCCTGAGCCAGGTATCTCTGTCACCGCCCACCTTACCCCCGTCTCTCAGCTGTCCTTCAGAGCTTCCTGCCTCAGCCTTAGCGTTCCATCTCTCACCCCATCACAGTGTTTCCCACCTCAGCCTGAACCCCTGTCTCTCACCCCGTGCCTCAACGCTTCCTGCCTTAGCCTGAACCAGGTATCTCTCTCATCCCCCACCTCAGAGCTTCCCACCCTCAGCTACTGCCACCTGCCTTTGAGACCCACCCCCAGCTCATTCATGTTCCTGCTTCCTTCTAAGCCCTGCCCTTGGCTCGTGCCTTTTCCATATCCCCCTCTAAGCCACTCCCCTGGCTCGTGCCTGGTCCATGCCTCCCTCTAAGCCCTGCCCCGACTTATGCCTGTTCAGTGTATCCCTCTAATTAAGAGAGACAAGGCCATTGAAGAGAAACTAAATGAATTAAGAAACACAAGACCATTGCAGAAAAGCTAACTGAATTCTTTGCAGTGATCATCACTGCAGAGGATGGGAGGGAGATTCCTACCCCTGAGCCACTTTTTTTAAAGGCAACAAATCTTAGGAACTGTCCCAGACTGAGGTGTCAATAAAGAAGATTTTGGAACAAATTGATAAATTAAGAATTAATAAGTGCCACAACCAGAAGATATTCACCCAAAAGTTCTGAAGGAACTCAAATATAAAATTACAAAACTGCTAACTGTGTTATGTGACCTATTGATTAAATCAGCTTCTATACCACATAACTGATGGTTAGCTAACATGACACCAATTTTTAAAAAATTGAGTTGAAGTAAATGGCCAGTTATTGCAAATTGGACAATCCACTTTGAAAGTGGATTAAGTTAATTTTGGAGTGAGTTAATGCAGAATAAGTGGTGTGGATGCATCTATATTTTGCAATGACTTGACAGTAATCCAACCGCTATCCCATGCTACATTGCATCACACCAAGACTGACCTATTTGTCTACCCATGTGTCCTCTAGTGTTCTGAGGTCATCTTGACTGGATGTGTCCTCCTCATTTTAAGATGGCCTGCAGCCAGGATCTCTCCCATTTACTATTGGGAATATCTGAAGTTGCATATATCAGCATTATATCACTGTTATAGCAGTCATGCCTTGTGCATCTGAATGGAACCATGTAGAAGTCACAGACTTCTCACCATCTGGGGAGAAAAGATGTTGCAGGCATGCTTTAACATCAGCCACTGTGATAAGTAAATACACACATTTCTGAGCAAATGACTGAGGGGGTCACTCCAGGTACGCTGCTCAGTGCCACAGCAAAGGCAAGGAGCTCCATCAGCCTTGTAGAAAAGCAAAGGGTGCAAATAAAACCTCTGGCAGCATTCCAACTATCTGTCCCTATTTCAAGAAGTTGGACAGGATTCTTCCTCAGAGGTCAACACCAAACCCTGTTTGATTGTGAATGCCCATATACCATCTGGGCCTGTTTTTTGTTGTTGTTGTTGTTTTTCTTTCTAATGTATCAGTTTGCTCCAGAATCTCTTCTTTTGACCCCTCACTTCCTGACAGTACCTCATCTTCGTTACAAGAAAAGAGTAGGAATCTCCTCAGTATCAGCAATGTCCTCTGCCTTAATTGCACCATTTTACACACACACACACACACACACACACTGGTACTATCCTCTTCTTCTGGAACAAACTATGTTGTTCATTTTGCTGGTAAATTAATTTAGTTTTAATTATTTAGGACGAGGTAATACATCATAGAATATGTGTTCTAAAATTAGTGTAGTCTTGGTAATATAGAAAACCTCACTACAGCACTCTTACTATTATTTTTTTCTTTTGAGAACTGTGGAGAGACTGCAGGTCTTTAGGTATGAAATGAAAAGTGAACAAATTAGTGAACTGTGAATAAATCACTTTGTTCTGTGATGGAAGTTTATCTACATAACATTAGTAAGATAACCCTATTTAAAAAGCACAGACTTTGTGTGGGAGTGTGTTTGAGAGCTTCATTTTTACCAAAGGCTGTCAAAAATCCATCACATATTCAGGTTAGTGAATAAGTCAAAATCATTATTTCCAGTTGCCAGCAGTCTGGTGATTTTTCCACACATGGTTAATAAAAATGTAACTTATTTCAATTATTATTACAGTTATACCTATCCCCTGCCCTGGACGCATTATACAATTTAAAACAAATGTTTTTCATATCAACTAAACCTCAAATAAAAAAAGACTCCTAAAAAGTTATTCCCTATCTCCAGATACAGTTTGCTGACAAGTTATCCTAAGATCCTGAGTCATGGGATTTTTCTGGTAGACAAAGAAATTAGTTGACCATAGTGTTGCTTCTGCATATGCCAGACATGGAGCCCATACTCTAGAGATATTATCAGCTGTAGGCTATCTTTGGGTTTTATTTTTTAAATTTTTTCCAAGCTCAGAAAACAGGATGTTCAAAAGTTTAAGCTGATGACTTTCATGTCATATGACCCAAACACAATATTGCTTTCATCCACTTATAGCTCATGATTTACTTTCACATAGTGTATTGTATTGCTGTACATCACTTGATCGTTAACCAACAAAATCAGATCTTCAGTACAGTCACGAGAGACCTTCTATTGTGCTTTATGCTCTACCAGCATCCAACTGTTAAAATTTCCTATGTCTTTTCCTTTCCCCCCATAATTAATTTGGGAGACTTGTTAATTTTTTTCCCTGTTCCATTGGAAATATATTAGCCATGAATAAGGCTTCCTAAAGTGGAAAAATATTTTTTTTAAAAAAGACAGAAACCTATGTATCCTTAGTGCTACAGACATTCATCAGTACATTTTTCGTTCAGCACACAGGAATTATTTGGATAAATTTCATTGTTTTAATTAAGATTTTTTCACATGCAGTACAGTATATAGAAAACAAATAATAAATCATTGCACTTTTGGGGCCTGATTTTCAGAGTTCCTGTGCCCCTCTGTCTAGAGTTGCTCAGAAACTTTTAGGGAAATTTGTTTTCATTGTAACATGCTGTTTCACCAAAGTTGAAATGTTTTGCAGAAATATATCTGTTTCAACAAAGTTTTTGACAAGGAAGGTTTCTTGGATCCAGGTGCTCTCTGGTAACTTCTATCCACGGAGAGAGAGGTCCAAATCAAAAGCCTGACCTTCTTGGTCTGAAAACTGATGTTTTGACATATTTCCATTTTTCATGTCAAAGTTTTTTTTCATTCCATTGAGGAAAAAACCAAAATTTGAAATATTCAAAGGCATTTTAAAATAGAATTGATTTCTCATTGTAAGCCATATTTTCTTTTCCAGATCACAAATCATTCTCATAGCTTTTCTCATAAATTTTTCCCAATTTTTTAAATATCCTTTTTGAAATGTGGACACCAGAACTGGACATAGTAGTCCATTTGTGGTCTCACCAATATCATATACAGAGACATGACCTCTCTACTCCATCTTGATATTCCTCTGTTATTATATTCAAATATCATGTTAGCCCTTCTTACCACAGTATAACACTCGGTGCTCTTGTTGAATTGGTTTTCTTTAATGACCCTGAAGTCCTCTTCAGACTGACAGCTTTCCAGAATATAGATCCCCTGTCCTGTAAGTGTGACCTACATTCTTTATTCCTAGATGTTGACTCTACATTTGGCTATATTAAAATATACATTGGCCAATTGCTCCCAGATTACCAAATGAACCAGTTTGCTCTGTATCAGTGACCTGCCCTTTTTGTTGATTATCACTTCACCAATCTTTGTGCCATCTTTGTGATCAGAAATGATTTTTTTTTCAGATCATTTTTGAACATGTTGGATAGCATTGGGCCTAGAACTAATCCTGCAGAACTCCATGAAAAGTACACTTACTAATTGATAATTCCCCATACTGCCTGCATGTTGAGATCTATCCTATACCAGATCCATACACCCATGACTTTTGGAAAAATTTGAAATCTAGATTTGAACTTTGTAGCTGGCCCCTATCTCTACATTGTATTGAACCAAAACTCCAGATCAAAATACCTCACACTTTTGGTATAGATCAAATCCAAAGTCTGAGACTCAAGATAACCTTTAGGTTTGGGGAGAGAGAGCGAGTGAACAGCACATAACAAATTCTATTCGGGGGGGGGGGGGGGAACACTGTTGCAAGACTTCTTTCCTGAGTTTATTGTTATTATTATTTTAACAGCAATGATTAACCCTTATGATCATATCAGAAGTGCATGATATGGATTTTTCTTTTCTCCTAAGAGCTCAGTGATTTATTTTAATGAAATGCATAGTGCTGATTGCCATATATGAGATATAAATAGTGAAACTAGATTTTTGAAATATATATCACAGAAATCTGAGACTAAGGACCAGATTATTGGTCCCTTTTCCAGTCACTCAAGCAGCATAAACCAGCTGTGAAGACACTTTGAAAGGGAAGTGAAGGATCCTCCTAGTATAGGAGACATGTTGGGGGGGGGGGAAGGGTGTGTTGGGGCAGCAGGGTGTGGGGCTTCAGTGCACAGTTCCTCCCCTAATCGCTACCCAATGAAGTAGTCATATGGGACTCCTGCAGCCAGTGTAATTTTTGATATATATATATATATATATATATATATATATATATATATATATATATATATATATATATATATATATATATATATAACATCACATTTTCATTTGAAAAGAAGCACTTCTTAAACATTCCTTGTACGATGAAAGCACAATCTATCTTTTCTATTCAGCGGATATAGTACCTGACATTTTTTCCACTTAAGTTGTGGTAAATGTAGGTTAAAGAAATCTGATGGCTTCTACCATTTAACTTTCACTTCTCCCGTCCCTGTCTATCTGGTTGGAAAAGGTCTGTGAACTTAGCTTTCATATGATGAAGCCCATGTTGTTTTTATTATTTATATTGCAGTATAAATTTCCTCAGTGTAGAAATGGCAGAAGATTGCTGCAGGCTGTCCTCTGATGACCCCTCCGCCAACCCCTGGTTAAGGAGTGTGATGGGGTGGGGCTGCAGTAGGTAGTAGCTCTTAGAGGTGCAGTATGGTCTCTCATATGTAAGTAGGGCTAGCAGGAACATTTTCTGTCAAAACTGTTTTTCAACAGAAAATAAAGTTTTTGAGTAAATTTTTTTCCCCAGAAAATATCTGCCTTCCACAAAAAACTTTGATATTTTGATGTTCACATGCTCAGTTTATTGATTATTTGTTCTTTGGCTGAAAACTGATTTATTGACCAAAACTGATCTATTTATTTTTTACCAAAAACTGAAACATTTCTATTTGAAAATGTCTCATGGAAATTGTAGTAAGGTGCCTCATGTCCCCATTCTCTTTATAGGTAAGTTCCTCTATGATCTCCTATGATGCATCATGGCCATTGACTTCCATGATGCATTTCAGTTTCTCAGTAATAGGGGAAGCCATGGTGCATCATGGGAGCTGTAGTACAACTAGGAAGACCAGTCCCAGAAAGCAGAATGGAGGCGTGAGACACACAAACTATAAATAGCACCTTGCACGAAAGATTTTCAATTTCTTGTTTAAATTTTCCATGTGAAAAATAATAAAAACTTCAACTAGCTCTACCATATATTTAATGTATTTTTTTATTATTATTATTATTATTATATTATTACAAATAAAGCAAAAACCAGTTTACAGCTGCTGCTCAACATAGACATAATAGCTTTTCTGGTTTCTCTAAGGTATCTTAAGAGTTGAATAGAGATATGAAGGGGGTAATGTACTGGAGGAGATAGTCTTACAGATGTCCTCAAGGAGGGAGGTCAGTAATAAGGGTATAAGGGTAATACATGTGTAAGGGTATGTCTTAATTGCAACTGAGAATGTGCTTCTCAGCACAGGTAGACAAACAGATGCTATTTCTGCTCAAACTAGCAAGCTAGAAATAGCCGTGTAGTTGTGGCAGCTTGGACTACCTGTCTGATATGTACTAAGGTGGCTAGCCCAAGCCACTTCCCATGCTGCTATGGCTACACTGCTATTTTTACTGTGCTAGCTTGAGCAGAGCTAGCACATCTGTCTACCTGTGGTGGGAAATGCACTTCCAGCTATTGTGGAGATGTACCAGAAGAGGCACCGTGGAAGCAGGTGAAATGATGTTTGTGTGAGAAGCAAGTGTAAATACAATGCATCTTCAATAACCGTTCCTCCCATTAGAGCTAATTAAGTCCTCATTTACTACTGATCCACCATCAGTGAACAGACTGTTAATCATATATGTCCAAATCCTGAAGGCTTTATTCAATTTCTTGCTTGGGGTAAAAAGTTCCCTTAAGTCAATGTGGATAAGGCACTGTACTCTGTAAGGACTTCAGTATATGGCTATTACATTACCAAAGTTTTGAACTGAAAGTGAAAATCTTTTCTTCCTGTTTGGTGTTTCGTGTTTACATTGTACTTTGCTTTTTAATTAGAGACCTGTTTCATTAAAAAAAATTGTTTGTACAGCACTGAAGCCAAAATAAATATGTTGTTTGGCATCTCAGTGAGAATGTGACTGACCTACATTATTCTGTGCCAGAAAATTGCCTAGAGGGATATAAATGGCTCTCAAGCACAGGAGATGAAGACATGCCGAAATTATAAAATGGCTACTGAGAACAATAAAAGGATGAAACTCTCTCTAAACAAGTTCAGACATTGAGGAGCCAGGGGGTGATTCTATACTGGTAGGTAATGTGAACATTTTAGAAATTGTTTGTAAAAATGCCATACAAAACACACATCATCATCAGATGGTCTGCATTGAATTACACATGCTACACATTAAGTTAGAGATACAGATTTGAGCTCAAAATATGCTGGGAAATGAAAAATAAAAATTTAATTGTTTTTACATTTTTTTTCAGGTCACTGGAAGAAATGGGGGTCCTCACTCAGGAAAACATCCCTAGTCAGGAAGGACACTTAATTCTGTGAGGTAATATTTTCTAAAGTGCCTAAGGGACAGATTTTTTTAAAAAAATGATTTCAGTGGGAGTTAGGCACCTAAATATCTTCCACAAATTTAATCCTAAGTGATTTAGAAGCATAAATCCCATTTTTAAGAGTGACATCACTGCTTAGGTGCCTAAATCACATTGAAATTCAGTTGTCAACAAATTGCCTATTTCTAAATGCCATGAAATTCTCATGCTAAAATCCTTCCCAGTACAGTACATCTGTGTATGAGTGAAGTATAAGACTCCTGGGACCAGACTCTTAGCTAGTGTAAAACTGCATAACTTCATTGAATTAAATGGAATTATACTGTTTTACCTCATCTGAGGATCAGAAATTAAAAGTATTTTTTCTTCTTGTATTCTTAACAAGAAATCCATCTTTTTGCTTCTGGGAGGGATTATGTGCTTAAGTAGTATGATCAATGTTTCCTATTGAACTCATGGTCTTGATGTACAGAAAATCCTCTGTAGTAAGATCACGGTATTGATGTTAATCCACCACATTGGCCCAATTTTTGCTTCTGCAGAATAATATATATATATTCAATGGCAGCTCTTTGAAAACCAAACATTTTTAATTGATCAGTATTGGCTCTTTGTATTTCTCTTTTAATGTTGCATTAAAAATTGTACACTGGAACTATCAAGTAAAATCTTTTTTTTCTTGTTTCTGTGAAGAATGAGTATATTTATAAGCTGATTGTAGCAGTCACATGTTTGACATCTTATAAACAGAATATTTATTTCCAGACCACATTGTAAACACAAACCAGAGAAGCACCATTCCAAATGAGATCCAGATCTGAGTCTTTCCAGTTTGGGAGTATTTGCATCCATTAGTTTGGTTCAGACTTATCTCTTTTTTTAAAATAAAGGCTACTTTCTAGCCTTTCTATGCAATACATATTTATTAGACCATTACCTTCAGCATCTCTGAAAACCAGACCATCAGTGTCCTTTAGGGAAAACAAAATAGCACACTTTATAGATTGAAATGCCAATTAAAGCAGTCTCAAATAATAAGCAGCCCGTAAGCTTAATGTAGCAACAGGGAGTTTCATGGCTCAGAATCAATGTTTTCAGTTCCCCAGTTATTATATTAGTAGCTGTTGCTTAGTTTAATAAACTCACTTATGAAAATAATGTGAGATCTTATCATAAGAAATGCAATAATGATTTTGATTTCAAGCAGCTTTGTCATCAAAATAAATTTGTGGCTCTATTGCATTTATTTTCAGTGACAAAAGAATATTTCACATTTTTCCTATTTTCTGTACTGTATGTAAACTCCTCCATGAGATAAACTCATGACTGGTGTCACAGCCTGCTCTTAGTTATTTTAATACCTACAGGAATTCTGATCTCCTAATCTACCCATCACATGACTAGAAAGAACTCAAACATCTGATTTTTACAGTGAGTACATCTCACTTGCTGCCAGTGATCACTACAAAAAAGCAAATGATGGTAGTGTTCATACAGAGGGCCAGGAGTGCAGGGTGGGGAAACAGCAGTTTGAATTCTAAAGCCGTCTTAAATATTTAAGAAAAAAGAGCCCTGAAATACTTACAGAAAGAAAACAAAGCTCCCTTTGTTTTTTCCAAATCAAGCTAAAGTGCTACATATTCTTAAGGCTGTAAAGAAAAAAAAGATAAGCATTTACTAGTTATTTTAGATTATCAAATTATATTATTACTATTTTATAGTACGCTAATTTATATAGATTTTGTACAGTGTATTTAGAGAATAAACAAACATTACCCTGGTTTGATGGTTGAGAAAGCCAAGTCTAATTGATTCCCTGAAATTAAAAAAATGAAGTTCTCTCTCTTCTTTTGGATGGAAACAATTGAAGCATCCAGAGCCTGACTGTAATAGGCAATATAATAGGCTGCACACCGTTTCCCCCACTATTCCCTGCTCCTTATCTACAGGGAATGGGTATATTGCAATTGTGTGCTTGCTTCTGCCGAACGTCTACTCCAAGGATGATTGTAGATTAATTGGGTATATTGATTTTGATTTTTTCATACATTGAACCAGATGTTTTTCCATACATTGA
Source organism: Natator depressus (assembly GCF_965152275.1). Classification (NCBI taxonomy): domain Eukaryota; kingdom Metazoa; phylum Chordata; order Testudines; family Cheloniidae; genus Natator; species Natator depressus. The sequence continues at coordinate 105,959,049 of NC_134238.1, forward strand.
ACCAGATCTTTGGGTCTAGCTAAGCTACACTTGGCACAGAATGTTATGGACAGGAGAGGGAAGGAAAAGTGGTGTTGTGTCATCTTTCTGACTCCTAGCTGAGCGCCAATTTGGCCTCCAGCACAAATTAGTGTAGCCTCAAGGCTCTCTAACTTGCACCAGCAGTGATATCCCCTCGGCGGCCATTTCACCAGTAAAGGAGTGCAGCAGTATAGCCCACTCTGCCCAGGCATAGTCCCAGCATTTACTTTAAATGTCCGCAGTAGATTTCGATGAGGCTAACCTTCCTGAAATTAAAAATCTCTTAGTCGTTATGTAGCATTTACTGCATCTCAATCAACATTCCTAGAATCTATTATCTGTATCAAACTTCCTTCAACCAGCTGTTTTTGTCTCTTACTTCTCCAGTTTCCAGCTTTCAAGTCATGTGTTTGTGACGAAGAACAGAAACAGATCTAGAATTTCCTTTACTTCCCCATATATAAACATCATTCCTGTAGCTACTTGTTGAGAATGAAGCACAATCCAGCATTTTTTCATACAAAGATAATATGAGATTAATCATGGTTGGAGCAAGAATTGCCTTTATCAATTATTTTTCAGGATAGGAAGATATTGGGCCATATTCACCAGTGTGCTCCAATGGCACAATGCAACAATAAATCAAGTTTAAGCAGCCAGTTACATAAGGTTTATGGAGGCCTTACATTGCTAGAGCAGTGCAAAGGACCCAGAGCACACTGATGAATCTGGCCCACTAATTTTGCAAAGTCCTTTAAAATAAACCTTCATGGATTAGGGGATATTGATTACTATAACAAGCTGTTGGCTTTCAAAAAGTACTTATCACCCACACCACAGCCATTCCAGGAATGAATATTTCTGCTTTTTCGCTTTGGGTACCAGTGGCCCGAAATAATACATCTGAAAGTGAGAACACACTTTACCCAGTTGATTACACATGCCAGGCAAATGTTTTGCCTGGAAAGATATGCTTTATATTTAGTGATGGGTGATCCTTAAAAGGTGTAGAGATTTTGTTCAGATAAACCCTGAAAAGGTGAGATCCTTATCCAAACAGCTGAACTTTCTTTTTCCCTTCTGTACCTTCTATACTTCTCCCCTCTTCCTCCCAGCTCAACCAGACTTTTTTCTTTCCCCAGTCCCATCCTTCCCTTCCTGACCCCTAATTTAATTATTCTGTCCCCCAAGAATGCCAGGAGGCATCCCCACCCTCTCTCCAAGCCATTCTTTAGACCACTTCCCCTACCCTCAGTAAGTATTGCTGAGATTCCATCAGACTGTTTTAAAGTCTGAAAGGTTCATTGGGTTATAGATGGGCACTCTGTTCAGATCTTAAATACTGTGGGATTTCTAGGATGATGTGCACAGCAATATGTTTTGAAACATATCTAATACCAGGGTAGAACTGGAATTTGATAGATCCTGACACCAACAGCTGTCTCAGCAGGGACTTCCATAACTGCTGATACTAAGATGGATTTCAGTAAAGATACTGCAGAAATAAAGGTACTAAAGTGGGAGAAAAGGAGCAGTTACAAATAAAATAAGAACTGACCCAAATATTTATCAAAAACTTAAAATGAACCTAATATGAACCTCTTTGATATTCAAAGAAATGTATTAACTTTTGGGTGTTGTTTTCATTTTCACGCATGTCTGCATTTTCTGGATTTGGCCATGAATGAAATTTGAAGCAACAAAATGCAGTGTTGCAAATCAGGCCATTCTCTGATATTCTAGACCCAATAAGAACAAGAACTCTCCTAAACATAAGCTTTGAGATGAGATTTCTAGCTCAGTTTCAGATAAGTTTTGATAAAAAAAGTTATGATTGCACATTTCAGTTGCTAAAGTAAACTAGCTGCTTTATAGATCTTACAAAGACACTAGTTCCCTGCCAAGTTTAAAGTAAAAAGCCCTGATACTCCAACTGACTCCATGCAGGTAATCCCTGCACCTAGGCAGAACACTATCTGTGTAGAGCCCCATTGACTTCAGTAGGGCTCTGCAAGGATGCAGAAGTCTATCCACATGGAATATTTTACAGGATTGGAGCCTTACATTGTATGTGGAAGAAATTTAACTATAAGGTAAATTATATTAAATACTGTAAAGCATGCATTTAAATACAGTGGTGATTTCCCAGCCTAGGAGCACCAGTACATCACTATTTATTTATTTTGCACATGGCAGTTTGCAAACATATTTGCAGACAAGAGGTCTGATTCTGATCTCACACTAGTAAATCAGGAATAACTTCACTGGGATTATACCAGTGTAAACCTGGTATTGGTGAAATCAGAATAAGGGTATCTTTACACTGGCAGAGTTAGAGCACCGGCAGTTACAGCACCCCTCAGAGAGCGCTGAAGGGAAACCGCTGTTGTGTGTTCACCCTGTCAGCTGCCTGTGCAATAGTGTGTTCACACTTGCAGCACTTGCAGCGGTATTCGGAACGGTGCACTCTGGGCCTCTGGGCAGCTATCCCTCAGAGCATCTCTTCCTCTTCTGCCACTAAGAGTTGTAGGAAGGCGGAGGGGGTCGCGGGGCATCCTGGGTCCCGTCCCAATGCCCCGTGATGCATTGCTTCGCACCCCAGCAATCCTGTGCTTCCGTCTGCATTTGGCACCATCTCTCAATGGTTTGTGTACTGCATGTCCTGCCTCTTCGGTTTGCAGGAATGGATCCCGAACTGTTGACCAGCATGCTGCTCTCTCTGACCAACACATCATGAGAGGCGGTAGAGTTATCCCTTAAACTATAAAGGCAAGAGGAGTGCAACATTGATCTCGCCACGCTTAGTAGCTATGACACGAGATTGCTTCTGGCATTGATGGAGGTGCTGACTACAGTGGAATGCCACTTTGGGGCTCAGGAAACAAGCACTGAGTGATGGGATCACATCGTCATGCACATCTGGGATGATGAGCAGTGGCTGCACAACTTTTGGATGGGGAAAGCCGAGCGCAGTGGGTACTGGCAGTCCGCAGGGCTGCACTGTGATGAGGCAGGAGTGGAATGCAACGGGTACAGACTGGTGCCAGGAGGTTGATAAGAGTGTGTTGGCGGTGTCTGGGAGGCACAAGGGAAAGAGTTTTGTCACAGTGGCTGCAGGGAAGGGGGAGTGCGGAGCTGCTCAGTTTGCAGTGCTAGTAGCGCCTGGTCCACTTGGTGCTCCATAACATTTAAGAGTCGCTCCATGGCTTCATTCTGGCGCATCGCATTCTCCTTTTGGTCATCTCTTCTTGATGTCCCGCCACTCCTTCCATTCCGGTTTTTCGGCCGTGGAGTGCATCATCACCTCACGCAGAAAGTCCTTCTAGTTCTTCGTGGCCATTTTCTAATTCTGTGCAGTCATTCAGCTGGTGATAACAAAGAGGGAGGCTGGGCTCCCAAGGTCATCTCTGTGAAGCCAAAACGCAACATTTTATGGAAGGAATATTGTTTGCAACACACAGACCACTGATTCAGTGATTTAAAACACAGCCACTATTCCCATACCTGTCACTAACTGGCTGACCCCAGGCAAGCCCACATGAGCCACAAGACCCCAAAATGGTGAGTAGCCACAGGGGCAGGGGAAATCAGTGTTCCCGGACTCTATTGTACACTGGGCACGTGACTCCTGGGGAGAGCCAGCACTATAGCAGGGACCTGATGGTCATTCCTGTCCCCACATTTTCCACAGGCTGTGTTCATCATGGAAGATATCTCGCTGCTGAGGGTGATCAGGGAATCAAGGGAGGGTCTTCTCCAAGACTGCGTCTTCCACCCAGGCCTTTATGCGGCTCGCCAGTGTGCAGCAATGGTCCCCACTCCCCAGTGATGGCAGAGTGGCACAGGAAAGTTACCCTTAATGGGGCAAGAAACAAAGTAGCTCTGCCAAAGAACCTGTGGCAGCAAATTGACCAGTAACTCCATGAGAGTTTCCTGGAGATCTGAGGCAGATTCCTGTGAAGTGAGGGAGTTAATCAACGCCCTGTTCTGCTGTTGAGACTAGGCATGTGGTGGTACGTGCATCATACAGACACAAGCCTGTTTTCTGCAACACTCCTGCCCCCAACAACTTGCTTCAGCGATTTCCAAAATCAAAGCCACTTACCAGGGGCTTCCTCTCCTGTTTGCACTTCACCGAGATCCAACAGCTGTGACTGGCTAGACTCCACTGGGGTAGAAAAGAGATCCTGGCTGTACGCATCTCTGACCTCCAAGTCATCCTCTGCCTCTGGGTCCCCCTCCCCCTCCACATCCTCATCCAAGATTTCCTCCTCCTGGCTCGGTCCACTTTCGACTGGCATGAGAGCCACCGAAGTATCCACAGTGGCCTTTGCGCAGTGGAGGTGGGGTCACCACCAAGTATTGTGTCTAGCTCTTTGTAGAACCGACAGCTCGTGGGCACAGCACCAGAACAGCGGTTTGCCTCCTGCATCTTGTGGTAGGTGTTCTGCAGCTCCTTCACTTTGGCCCTGCACTGCAGTGTGTCCCAGTCATGGCCCCTTTCTGTCATGCATCATGAAATCTGACCATAGGTATCATTATTCCTATGGCTGGAGCACAGCTGGGACTACACAGCCTCCTCTCTCCAAATGCTGATGAGGTCGAGCAGCTCGGCATTGCTCCAAACAGGGGATTGCCCAGTGCATGGAGCACGCATGACACCTGAAAAGATGCACTGAGACCACTCACGCTTCACCAAGCAAACAGGAAGGGGACTTTCAAAATTCCAAGGGAATTTACGGGATCAGGATGACGGTGGTCACCTGAGGGCAGGGCAATAGGGTTCAAACCAATGACCAGAGAGGCAAGAACAGGCATTGTGGGTGAGACACCTCCCAGAGGCCAGTTGCAGCGCTGTAATTGACCAGGGGTCTACACTGGCACCGCGACGCTGTACCCCGGTGCAGAAAGCTGTACAACTCTCATCGGGGTGGTTTTTTTACAGTGCTGCAACTGTACAGTTTCTGCACATTAAGTGGCTTGGCAGTGTGTGAACCTCGGGAGTTACAATGCAGAAAGCTGCTTTACTGCGCAGAAACTTGCCCTTGTAGACAAGGCCTAAGTCTTAATGTCCCTGCCTGAGGAGTTAGAAATGATGAAAAGACAACCTTAACATTTTTTTGCAAATGATATAATAAATCCATTGACATTGTCTCATTTTTGCTTCTGCCTTACTTTAATACCATGCAATGAAGTCAATGAGTGTTTTGTTTGCATTAGAATTAGGAGATAAGGCCCAAAGGGTCACCACTTTTCAATTGGATCCTTTTTAATGGTTAATATGTTGCATATGACTCAGAACAAAACTAAGAATTGTCCAAAGGAATTTGCTTCTGGGTTGAATTACATAAATGTTTTTTAAATAGTCAAATAATGGACAACAGCGTCTATTCGATGAGGCTGGAACAGGAGTCAGGAGATCTGGTTCCTATTCTTTCCTCTGGTATTGACCAGCTACGTGAACTTGAACAAGTCAATTAATTTTCTGTGTCTCTCTCTTTCTTCCTCTGTAAAATGTGTGATTCCCCCTCAAGCCACTTCCGGAAGAAGAAGAAGAAAAAAAAAAGGCAAGAAAGCAGTAAAAACCTGAAGACATAGATGCTCTTAGCAATATGCATAGAAGGTTGACAGATTTAGGGTATGTCTATGCTTGAGCTGGAGGTATAATTTCCAGTTTGGATAGATGTACGTGCACTATCTTGGATCGAGCTAGTGTGCTAAAAACAGCAATTTAGCTGCAGTGGCCTGGGTGGCAAGACAAGCTAGCCCATCATGCTGCTATGGCTACTCTATTTTTAGTGTGCTAGCTCAATCAGAGCTAGTGCATGTACATCTACCTGATCTGGAAATTACAGGTACAGCTTGGGTGTAGATGTACCCTGTGTCTCTTTCAGACTAAGTATAGAAACAAGTTCTAGCGTTGGGACTGGTAAAGGACAGCCCCCATATGTTTTACCTCTCTAAGCTGCTTGCTGAGATCCTACATGATGTTTTGGTTGTACAGTTTCTAGCTGTGTTTTTTTGGAAGGTCAGATGTGGCTATTATGTGCCCATGTAAAACATTGTGCCGAGAGCCTTGCAGAGGTCCTTCTGCTAATCCAATCCATAGTGCTGTTTTAGCAAACAGTTTAGGTTAATGAAACAATTTTTGCTCTTTTATCATTTTTGGAATAAAAAAACTAGACCAGATGCTCAGCTGTTGCACATGAGCTGAGAACTAACCCCATAGGCCTTAAATGCTGTTCACCTCACTTGCAGCAGAACTGCATTGGCTTCATTGTATTTAGGGAATTCTATAGTCATAGAAGTTAAGGAGAACTTTCTCCTGTGTGAATATCAGCCAAAAGACAACTGATATTGCTGTCATTTTTGTGCTTAAGTAATGCTTTTGTTTCTCTAAGTACTGTATTTTGCCATGACAGACATTAATTGGAAGGATATGCAAGATCAGGGTTTTTATTTTGCGCTTTAAAAGAAACTGACAAGGTGAAAAATTTGAAAGCTTGGATAAATGATTTATTTACAGCTTGTTTTACCAGTCTGTCCTTCTCAATGAGAGCTTTCATTTTTTGTTTCTGTGACACCCTGAAAAAGTGGCAAGATTACACGGACATTTTGGTAAAATGAGTTATTTATGTTTCCTTTTAAAGAAACAAGTTAAACAACATCTAACTGCACTACACTTTCCATGTCAATAATTCCTATACAGGATAAGACTTGATAGCAGAACAAACAAGGAAATAAACACATATCTAGTTTTCTGTTATCTCATTCTTTCAGATCCACAATGGGTGAAATTCACCCTTCTACAAAGCATGAGCAGAAGGTCAATGAACCCTTAAGCCCTCACTCTATTAAATATTCTTTTAATAGTACAGTTTGTTCATAGTATATTATAGTCAACGGGTAAGAGTATCTTGGTCATTGACCATATTTTCTTTAATTTGGTGTGTAGTTCTCTCTAGTCATGCACATGGGGAAATACCATTTACTTATTCTCTTATAGATGCTGATATCTTTAGGACAGTAAGACATGATCCATTTTCTTTGTACCTTTAAGGTGACTCAAATTTATTACTATTGTTAATATTTTGGAAAATAAAGGATAATTTTTAATTTTGGTTAGGGACCAACTATTTTGTGTTGCATGTGAACATTTTCTCTTCCCTGTTTGCCATCACTACTTCACCAGTACATATTTCCTAGGTTGTTGCATGAAGACTGATTATACATTTGAATTTCAGCATGTATATTTTCCTGTGGAGGATGGCTGATCTCAGCACAATCCTGAAAGAAAACCAATATATTACATGTTCAGAATCAATTGGCAATCCCATGGCAGACAGCAAAGGAGTTTACTTAAGCAAAGTGTATATAATGAGGAAAAATAAACTTTAAAATGAAATAAGAAATGCATCCAAGCTCACTGACTTTTTTCAAGAAGTAATGAAAAGTTCCAAGGAACTTCAAAATTAAAGGGAATCAAAAACACTTAGTTCTGAAAATTTTGTTAACTACTATTAATTAAATAATATTTAAATGAATTAAATAAAAGTAGCTTCTCATGGCTTATCCTGCTCCTATCAAAGTAAATTATAAAACCCACAGTGAACTGAATGGTAGGAGAATTATATATATATATTGTTTTTAAAGATGACCAAATAGTAAAAATACATAGCCAGCAACTGGAAAATTCAGTAAGTGGAAAAACTGAAATATATATGCTTACTTTGTTTGATTTAATACCTTTAGTTTTAAATATGACGCTAGGATATTATTACTAGTTTTATAAGGGAAACAGACTTTTTTTGTTTGTAGAATTGTTAGAATATTACTAATATATGAGTTGAAGATATGGATACACACCAGATGTTATTTGGAAGGTAATTTCTCTAGGTATGCTCCAGGGTTTTAAACATGGTATCTAACCTCTATGTGATGAAAGACTGGTCACATTTTCAGAGTTGCTGAGCACAACAATTCCCACTGACTTCAATTAGAGTTTGAAACACTGTACCTTTATAAGAATGAATAGCTTAATAGCAACACCTCAAAACAAATTGGGAAAGCTGATTTCAGTAGTGCAGGATCAGACCCAAAAGGCACTAATACACACACACACCTATATAAAAAGTCTGGCCTTTTGATATATGCCTCGTTGTGGGTGGAGTGCAAAGAAATTTGCTGAAAGTAGGATCCCTAGGACACTGTAGGTTAGAGTATGGCACATTGTGCTCTGTGATGCATCTTCTACAGTTCCAAATAGGAGTTTCCTGTATTCCCTGTTGTTCCACCCCACATGTGCAGGGTCCCTTGTGTCCATGTGAATTGCTACTTTCAGACCAATGAGCATGTGGTGAGTTAGCCAAGCCCTTCCTCTCAGCACTCCAGAAAGTGTGAGAAGTGTATGCTGCCCTGCTGTCTTTGCCATGTCCTGGAGAAGTGCCGTTCACCTTCTCTCCCCTGCCGTACATGCACAAAACAAAGAGCCAGATTTACTATAAGTGTGTCTAGTTGGTCTATGGCAGTTTTGGCTTCCTTTGTCATGTGCTGCAAATGAAGTCACATTCCAAATGCTCTGTCATAAATATAAAGGGAAGGGTAAATACCTTTAAAATCCCTGCTGGCCAGAGGAAAAATCCTTTCACCTGTAAAGGGTTAAGAAGCTAGGATAACCTCTCTGGCACCTGACCAAAATGACCAATGAGGAGACAAGATACTTTCAAAAGCTGGGGGGAGGGAGAAAAACAAAGGGTCTGTCTCTGTCTGTGTGATGCTTTTGCCAGGGACAGAACAGGAATGGAGTCTTAGCCCTGGTCTACACTAGGACTTTAGGTCGAATTTAGCAGCATTAAATCGATGTAAACCTGCACCCGTCCACACGATGAAGCCCTTTATTTCGACTTAAAGGGCTCTTAAAATCGATTTCCTTACTCCACCCCTGACAAGTGGATTAGCGCTTAAATCGGCCTTGCCGGGTCGAATTTGGGATACTGTGGACACAATTCGACGGTATTGGCCTCCGGGAGCTATCCCAGAGTGCTCCATTTTGACCGCTCTGGACAGCACTCTCAACTCAGATGCACTGGCCAGGTAGACAGGAAAAGAACCGCGAACTTTTGAATCTCATTTCCTGTTTGGCCAGCGTGGCAAGCTGCAGGTGACCATGCAGAGCTCATCAGCAGAGGTGACCATGATGGAGTCTCAGAATCGCAAAAGAGCTCCAGCATGGACCGAACGGGAGGTACGGGATCTGATCGCTGTATGGGGAGAGGAATCCGTGCTATCAGAACTCCGTTCCAGTTTTCGAAATGCCAAAACCTTTGTCAAGATCTCCCAGGGCATGAAGGACAGAGGCCATAACAGGGACCCGAAGCAGTGCCGCGTGAAACTGAAGGAGCTGAGGCAAGCCTACCAGAAAACCAGAGAGGCGAACGGCCGCTCCGGGTCAGAGCCCCAAACATGCCGCTTCTATGATGAGCTGCATGCCATTTTAGGGGGTTCAGCCACCACTACCCCAGCCGTGTTGTTTGACTCCTTCAATGGAGATGGAGGCAATACGGAAGCAGGTTTTGGGGACGAAGAAGATGATGATGATGACGAGGTTGTAGATAGCTCACAGCAAGCAAGCGGAGAAACCGGTTTTCCCGACAGCCAGGAACTGTTTCTGACCCTGGACCTGGAGCCAGTACCCCCTGAACCCCTCAACCCCCTGAAGGCTGCCTCCTGGACCCAGCAGGCGGAGAAGGGACCTCCGGTGAGTGTACCTTTTAAAATACTATACATGGTTTAAAAGCAAGCATGTGAAAGGATTACTTTGCCCTGGCATTCGCGGCTCTCCTAGATATACTCCCAAAGCCTTTGCAAAAGGTTTCTGGGGAGGGCAGACTTATTGCGTCCTTCATGGTAGGACACTTTACCACTCCAGGCCAGTAACACGTACTCGGGAATCATTGTACAACAAAGCATTGCAGTGTATGTTTGCTGGCGTTCAAGCAACATCCGTTCGTGTGTTATCCTCAGGAGAGGGAGATATAATCCATGGTCACCTGGTTGAAATAGGGTGCTTTTCTTCAGGGGACACTCAGAGGAGCCCATTCCTGCTGGGCTGTTTGCCTGCGGCTGAACAGAAATGTTCCCCGCTGTTAGCCACAGGGAGGGGGGAGGGTTGAGGGGGTAGCCACGCGGTGGGGGGAGGCAAAATGCGACCTTGTAACGACAGCACATGTGCTATGTATGTAATGTTAACAGCAAGGTTTACCCTGAAAGAGTGTAGCCAGTGTTTTATAAAATGTGTCTTTTTAAATACCGCTGTCCCTTTTCTTTTCTCCACCAGCTGCATGTGTTTCAATGATCACAGGATCTTCTCCTTCCCAGAGGCTAGTGAAGATTAGAAAGAAAAAAAAACGCACTCGAGATGAAATGTTCTCCGAGCTCATGCTGTCCTCCCACACTGACAGAGCACAGACGAATGCGTGGAGGTAAATAATGTCAGACTGCAGGAAAGCACAAAATGACCAGGAGGAGAGGTGGCGGGCTGAAGAGAGTAAGTGGCGGGCTGAAGAGAGTAAGTGGTGGGCTGAAGAGAGGGCTGAAGCTCGAATGTGGCGGCAGCGTGATGAGAGGAGGCAGGATTCAATGCTGAGGCTGCTGGAGGACCAAACCAGTATGCTCCAGTGTATGGTTGAGCTGCAGCAAAGGCAGCTGGAGCACAGACTGCCACTACAGCCCCTGTGTAACCAACCGCCCTCCTCCCCAAGTTCCATAGCCTCCACACCCAGACGCCCAAGAACGCGGTGGGGGGGCCACCGGCCAACCAGCCACTCCACCACAGAGGATTGCCCAAAAAAAAGAAGGCTGTCATTCAATAAATTTTAAAGTTGTAAACTTTTAAAGTGCTGTGTGGCATTTTCCTTCCCTCCTCCACCACCCCTCCTGGGCTACCTTGGTAGTCATCTCCCTATTTGTGTGATGAATGAATAAAGAATGCATGAATGTGAAGCAACAATGACTTTATTGCCTCTGCAAGCAGTGATCAAAGGGAGGAGGGGAGGGTGGTTAGCTTACAAGGAAGTAGAGTGAACCAAGGGGCGGGGGGTTTCATCAAGGAGAAACAAACAGAACTTTCACACCGTAGCCTGGCCAGTCATGAAACTGGTTTTCAAAGCCTCTCTGATGCGTATCGCACCCTCCTGTGCTCTTCTAACCGCCCTGGTGTCTGGCTGCGCGTAACCAGCAGCCAGGCGATTTGCCTCAACCTCCCACCCCGCCATAAACGTCTCCCCCTTACTCTCACAGATATTGTGGAGCACACAGCAAGCAGTAATAACAGTGGGAATATTGGTTTCGCTGAGGTCTAAGCGAGTCAGTAAACTGCGCCAGCGCGCCTTTAAACGTCCAAATGCACATTCCACCACCATTCTGCACTTGCTCAGCCTGTAGTTGAACAGCTCCTGACTGCTGTCCAGGCTGCCTGTGTACGGCTTCATGAGCCATGGCATTAAGGGGTAGGCTGGGTCCCCAAGGATACATATAGGCATTTCAACATCACCAACAGTTATTTTCTGGTCTGGGAATAAAGTCCCTTCTTGAAGCTTTTGAAACAGACCAGAGTTCCTGAAGATGCGAGCGTCATGTACCTTTCCCGGCCATCCCACGTTGATGTTGGTGAAACGTCCCTTGTGATCCACCAGAGCTTGCAGCACTATTGAAAAGTACCCCTTGCGGTTTATGTACTCGCCGGCTTGGTGCTCCGGTGCCAAGATAGGGATATGGGTTCCGTCTATGGCCCCACCACAGTTAGGGAATCCCATTGCAGCAAAGCCATCCACTATGACCTGCACATTTCCCAGGGTCACTACCCTTGATATCAGCAGATCTTTGATTGCGTGGGCTACTTGCATCACAGCAGCCCCCACAGTAGATTTGCCCACTCCAAATTGATTCCCAACTGACCGGTAGCTGTCTGGCGTTGCAAGCTTCCACAGGGCTATCGCCACTCGCTTCTCAACTGTGAGGGCTGCTCTCATCTTGGTATTCATGCGCTTCAGGGCAGGGGAAAGCAAGTCACAAAGTTCCATGAAAGTGCCCTTACGCATGCGAAAGTTTCGCAGCCACTGGGAATCGTCCCAGACCTGCAACACTATGCGGTCCCACCAGTCTCTACTTGTTTCCCGAGCCCAGAATCGGCGTTCCACAGCATGAACCTGCCCCATTAGCACCATTATGCATGCATTGGCAGGGCCCATGCTTTCAGAGAAATCTGTGTCCATGTCCTGATCACTCACGTGACCGCGCTGACGTCGCCTCCTCGCCCGGTAGCGCTTTGCCAGGTTCTGGTGCTGCATATACTGCTGGATAATGCGTGTGGTGTTTAATGTGCTCCTAATTGCCAAAGTGAGCTGAGCGGACTCCATGCTTGCCTTGGTATGGTGTCCGCACAGAAAAAAGGCGCGGAATGATTGTCTGCCGTTGCTCTGACGGAGGGAGGAGCAACTGACGACACGGCTTACAGGGTTGGCTTCAGGAGGCTAAAATCCACAAAGGGGGTGGCTTTACATCAAGGAGTAGTTCAGGCAGGACTTCACGGAGGGTTCCAATAAGAAATGGTGCACCTAAGTTATTGTTCTTATTGGAACAAGGAGGTTAGCCTGGCCTCTGATTGATATATGGCTAGATCTACCTCGCAGCACCTTCTCTGTGAGTGACTGCAGTGTGACCTAGAGGAATGAGTCCCCTAGACAGGGGAGGAGGCAAATGAGTACAAAACAAATCTGGTCTATTTCTTGTTTTGATCCACTCCATCTATCTTTTACATCTTTGGCTGGCAGCAGACGGTGCAGAAGGACTGCAAGCCATCCACATCTCATGGCTGCTCGGCAGAAGATGGTACAGTACGACTGCTAGCCATCCTCATCTCTTGCCTGCCTGGCAGAAGATGGCACAGTACAATTGCTAGCCATCGTCATCTCTTGCCTGCCCGGCAGAAGATGGTACAATACGATTGCTAGCCATCGTCATCTCTTGCCTGCCCGGCAGAAGATGGTACAGTACGACTGCTAGCAATCTGTATCGCCTGCCTGCTCACCATTAGACGGTTCAATACGACTGACTGCAGGACTAAAGAGAATGACCTGGTCAAGTCACCAAAAATTTAGTCCCTGCGCCCATGTCTGCCCAGGCGCTCCCAGCCGACGTGGCCAGGAGCACCTCGGACATGACGAGGACGGCTATCAGTCATACTGCACCGTCTGCTGCCAGAAGGCAATGGGTTGCTGCTACTGTGTAGCAATGCCGTACCACGTCTGCCAGCACCCAGGAGACATATGGTGACGGTTACCTGAGCGGGCTCCATGCTTGCGGTGGTATGGCGTCCGCACAGGTAACTCAGGAAAAAAGGCGTGAAACGATTGTCTGCCCTTGCCTTCACAGAGGGAGGGAGGGAACGGGGGCCGGACAATATGTACCCAGAACCACCCGCGACAATGTTTTAGCCCAATCAGAGTGCTCCATTGTGACTGCTCTGGACAGCACTCTCAACTCAGATGCACGATTGTTTGCCGTTGCTCTGACGCAGGGAGGGGCGACTGAGGACACGGCTTACAGGGTTGACTTCACGGAGGGTTCCAATAAGAAATGGTACACCTAAGTTATTGTTCTTATTGGAACAAGGAGGTTAGCCTGGCCTCTGATTGATACATGGCTAGATCTACCTCGCTGCACCTTCTCTGTGAGTGACTGCAGTGTGACCTAGAGGAATGAATCCCCTAGACAGGGGAGGAGGCAAATGAGTACAAAACAAATCTGGTCTATTTCTTGTTTTGATCCACTCCATCTATCTTTTACATCTTTGGCTGGCAGCAGACGGTGCAGAAGGACATATTGCCTGCCTGCTCACCATAAGACGGTTCAATAGGACTGACTGCCGGACTAAAGAGAATGACCTGGTCAAGTCACTAAAAATTTAGTCCCTGCGCTCATGTCTGCCCAGGCGCTCCTGATCGACCTCACACAGGCGACCAGGAGTACCTCGGACATGACGAGGACGGCTACCAGTCGTATTGTACCGTCTGCTGCCACAAGGCAATGGGTTGCTGCTACTGTGTAGCAATGCCGTACCGCGTCTGCCAGCACCCAGGAGACATACGGTGACGGTTACCTGAGCGGGCTCCATGCTTGCGGTGGTATGGCGTCCGCACAGGTAACTCAGGAAAAAAGGCGCGAAACAATTGTCTGCCCTTGCTTTCACGGAGGGAGGGAGGGAAGGTGGGGACTGACGATATGTACCCAGAACCACCCGCGACAATGTTTCAGCCCCATCAGGCATTGGGATCTCAACCCAGAATTCCAATGGGCAGCGGAGACTGCGGGAACTGTGGGATAGCTACCCACAGTGCAACGCTCCGGAAGTCGACTCTAGCCTCGGTACTGTGGAAGCACTCCGCCGAGTTAATGCACTTAATGCACTTCTGTGGGGACACACACACTCGAATATATAAAACCGATTTCTAAAAAACCGACTTCTATAAATTCGACCTTATTCCATAGTGTAGACATACCCTTAGAACTTTGTAAGTAACCTAGCTAGATATGCGTTAGATTATGATTTCTTTAAATGGCTGAGAAATTAAGTTGTGCTGAATAGAATGGATATTCCTGTCTGTGTGTCTTTTTGTAACTTAAGGTTTTGCCTAGAGGGATTCTCTATGTTTTGAATCTAATTACCCTGTAAGGTATTTACCATCCTGATTTTACAGAGGTGATTCTTTTTACTTCTATTAAAATTCTTCTTGTAAGACCTGAATGCTTTTTTCATTGTTCTTAAGATCCAAGGGTTTGGGTCTGTGGTCACCTATGCAAATTGGTGAGGATTTTTACCAAACCTTCCCCAGGAAGGGGGGTGCAAGGGTTGGGAGGATTTGGGGGGGAAAGATGTTTCCAAACAACGCTTTCCTAATACAGATAAACCCAGATAAACGTTTGGTGGTGGCAGTGGAAGTCCAAGGGCAAAGGGTAAAATAATTTGTACCTTGGGGAAGTTTTAACCTAAGCTGGTAAAAGTAAGCTTATGAGGTTTTCATGCAGGTCCCCTCATCTGTACCCTAGAGTTCAGAGTGGGGAAGGAACCTTGACATGCTCAAATAAATTTGTTAGTCTCTAAGGTACCACAAGTACTCCTTTTCTTTTTGCGGATACAGACTAACATGGCTGCTACTCTGAAACATTCCATCAACAGTCACTTACAATTGAAATTTGTGACTCCATGCACATTGTCTGAAACTTTCTGTCAGTTCATAAGAAAAGTCACCTTTTTATGTTGTGGAAGTTCTCGCCAGTGTTTGTGCTTATGTAAGTTAAGCATTAGTGTAAAACACTGCTCTCTCACAGTGGGCAAATAGCATCCAGAGGCAATGGTGACATCTGTTATTTTGGAGCCATTTCAAACTTCTAGACAAGAGCCACTTAATTTTAATTTACACCTATTTGCTACATTCTTCTAGATCTCACTCAGGCCTCAGTAAACAACCATTTGTCATCTATATTGCATCATTCTGAAGATCCAGCTCTATCTCAAGGCACTAAGACAGCACCTGGTGAAAGTAATAAAGACTGCAATCGCTCAAACAAGTTTATCTGCCAAGAAGGTGAACTCTTTAACTAAAGTTTCTGCACTTAACTTTGCAGAAGTTGTCCTGGGAACAATGTTTTCTCTAGATCATACTAAACCTCAAAACATACAATTTGAATGGTTTGAAAATAATAATTCTTCAGAAACATGAGAAACTTCAGGTAATTATTTACTGACAAGACATCATCAATATTATACAAATTTAGATACAAGAGACCAAAACTCCCAATGCTTTCAATTGAAGCAGTATCAGACACTTAGTATAAAGATTAAGTGAAAATTGCTTGTTTTGTACTGTTATATTTGCACGCTTTGCAGTTGATTTCTGTTAGTTCAGTGCTGTAAATAAAATAAAATCAGATTATTAATTAGCTATAGTTTCAAAACTGAAATCCATTTAATTTAGTACCTCTTCTACTGGAGTATACAAAAGTAAGACTTTTTATCTTTTTCTTAGTTTTTTATTATTTGAGGAGGCATTTCTGCTCCCACTGAAGTTAACAAGAGTTTTGTCATTGCCTTCAGTGTAGGCAGAAATCAGGCCCTTTATGAGGTAACAGTTTAAAATCAGTTTGACGGGAAAAAGCCAACAATCAATGCTGCTGTATGTGCGGAAGGAGATTTCATTTAATACAGAAGTGACTGACCAGTGCTAGTTTAAATTTACACTAGGCCAGATTCAGATCCTCTTATTCATGTTTAATAGTACCATATCTAAGTAGTCCCACTGAAGCCTTATGGAGCCAGCAGCTACTAGCATAAGTGAGAATACCAACAAAGGAAGAGGGGTAAACATGGCGCTGTGTGAACCTCTCCAAGCAATATAAAAACCTTAAAAAAAGATTCAAACTAGAAATTGAGAAAAAGAATTGTGGACAAAAGAGCCTTTTTGTTCTTATACTTGGGATTGGTATTTCTGATTCTGTATGGTATCCCTGAGAGTTGGAGTTCTTTATTTAGCCTTCCCCCCCAGAATAAAAGGGAAAAAACAATGATGATGTATAATAATACATAATAAAGAATAAAGTTGGAAATTATTGAAATTTCTGGAAAAGAAGCTATTTTTATATATTACTTTTTTCAGCAGAATAAATGAACCTATTGTTTAAATCAGAACAACTCAAAAGATTAACCTAGATTTTAATAACCCAGATCTTCATAAGGTGTAAAGCACCATAGCTCCAGTGGGACCATAGGAACTCCATCTCTTATTGAAGTCAATGGATCTTTGCCAATTTACATTATCTGAGACTGACCCCCTCACTTTAAAATGAAAGCAAATTAGATATTTTATGACAGGTTTCAGAGTAGCAGCCGTGTTAGTCTGTATCCGCAAAAAGAAAAGGAGTACTTGTGGCACCTTAGAGACTCACACGTTTATTTGAGCATAAGCTTTCGTGAGCTACAGCTCACTTCATCGGATGTATTCAGTGGAAAATACAGTGGGGAGATTTATATACACAGAGAACATGTAACAATGGGTCACACTGTATCTCTTTGGTCACTCGATTACAGCCTAAAAGTGGCAATTCTTCAACAAAAAAACTTCAAAAACAGATTCCAACGAGAGACTGCTGAATTGGAATTAATTTGCAAACTGGATACAATTAACTTAGGCTTGAATAAAGACTGGGAGTGGATGTGTCATTACACAAAGTAAAACTATTTCTCCATGTTTATTCCCCTCTACCCCCTGCTGTTCCTCAGACATTCTTGTCAACTGCTGGAAATGGCCCACCTTGATTATCACTACAAAAGGTTTCCCCGCCCCCCGCACCGCCCCCCCACTCTCCTGCTGGTAGTAGCTCACCTTACCTGATCACTCTCCAAGTGGGCTCTTTCCCTGTTCTTTGTTTAACTTAACTTTGTTTATGCTTGGTGGTGCCAGCATAAGGTCCAAGGACAAAAGGTAAAAGTTTGTACCTTGGGGAAGTTTTAACCTAAGCTGGTAAGAATAAGCTTAGGGAGTCTTTCATGCAGGTCCCCACATCTGTACCTTAGAGTTCAGAGTGGGGAAGGAACCAATAAATTTGTTAGTCTCTAAGGTGCCACAAGTACTCCTTTTCTCCTTATAGTGTGTATGGTAACACCCATTGTTTCATGTTCTCTGTGTATATAAATCTCCTGTATTTTCCACTGAATGCATCCGATGAAGTGAGCTGTAGCTCATGAAAGCTTATGCTCAAATAAATTTGTTAGTCTCTAAGGTGCACAAGTCCTCCTTTTATTTTTGTAAATATTTTATGGCTCACAATAGTGGAAAGGGTGCAGCTGCACCCACCAATTTAGTAGGAAGTAGGTTTGCCAAGAGCATGGGGTTTGGATGTGTGCACTATGGAGAAATGAGACTTTTATAGCCCAGTTGTGAGTACACAGCTTTGTGTTTTGGGTATTTAACATTGATAAGGTCTGAAACACCATGTATCAACACCATTATGTGTGCTGAACTGAGTAACTGGTTTCTGACAGTGACTTCTCCATGTGTTATATTTTCAAAGCCAGGAACAGGGTTTTAGTTCTGTAACTCTTATTAATGTCAGTGTTTTTATTTCTATGCCATTTCATCACTTGTTATAACTACTTGGAGTGTTTCTGCATTCACAGGGTCTGCTAATGAGACTCCAGTGTTTACACCAGCTGTCCATGTTTCAAAAGCAATCTCTGCAGCTGTCTTTCTAGTCCTAAGGACTGTTGTTTTAACTATGTATTGCTTAGTATGTGCTAGAAAAAGAAAAATGACGTAAACTATATACTTTGTATGCACTTTCCACATATGCTTGCACATTTTACAGTAAAAGGAGATGCACACAGTTCTGTATTTCTTGTTCACTGCCTTGGTTTGCAAAATCAATGTACCAAATAAAGTGAACAAGAAATGCCAAAGAAGTTAAAAATTCACAGCAGTGTAAAGTAAATAGGGATACATATGTATAATTAAGCCCCAGCCCACTAGAATTAGTGAAGACTAAAAAGATGATCTACCTGCAGGGACAAATTTGTTTCACTAACTACTCAGCACAAGTAGAGCTAATAAAGATCTCTTTCCTAATGATGATCTTTACAGCAACAAGAAAGACATGGGAATATATCCTTACAATCATATGCCTTTTCATGTGTTCTGGGATGGATGTTCTCATATTCTAAATTAATAGCTATGTGAATTACATCTCCGTTCAGACTATATAGATTATAAACTGACTTCTAAGAACTGAAGCTTGTGCAAAGGTTTCTGGGAGGCAGCGATTTTCAAAGGAGTCAGGAGCCAAGTATCCACTGAAAGTCAAAGGGAATTGGATACCCAACTCTCTTAGGGCTTTTGAAAATCCTAGCTTCAATTCCCAATTCTAGGCACATCAACTTTATGTCATTGAGCAGTGACATTATATGATGGAATTTCACACTCTGTAGCTGCATCCTGATTCTTCAAGAAATGACTGTTTATGAATGGGTGGCAGTGGCATGGTGCGGTACGTTAGCACAGGTACATGTTGCTGACAAGAAGAACAGCAAGGTTTAGGCTGGTAGTGGGGGATGATCCTGGAGCTGAGAGAAAGAGGTTGGGAGGGAAAAGCTGCTGAAGAGGCACAACCAAGTTAACAAGGGGCTCCAACAGAGTCACTGTCTCCTGATACGGTCTTGCAAGGAGTCTCTGCTTCTCCTGACTGGCCCTACTTTGTTTGCTCACAGGTCAGTTCCTGGACCTTCACTTCCAATTAAATCTATCAGCAGTTCAATTTTAGGGCTTGCTGTTTTCTTGGATGCAGAGTTGTTGTAGCCATGCTGGTCCCAGGATATTAAAATAAGACAAGGTGTATGAAGTAATATCATGGAGGCTGACTGGTGCAAGGGCTCTCACCGCTTTGCTATCGCAGGCCTTTCTACCCCCTCTTCCATCTCTGTACTTTCTCCTGTATAGCCGGTCTTGTTTTCTCTATTGTTTGCAGCTGTGGGTGCCTGCCTCCATGATTGGCAGCTCTGGCATCTGTATGGGGTGTTATCAAGCTGCTTGCTTGTAAACAGGAGAGGCTCTTCTGCCTCCTCTGTCTATGCTCAATATGCAGGTTTTAGACTCCATTACAGCCCCTTAATGATCTAATTTATATTGGTTTTATACACCACGGGCCAAATCCTCAGCTGATGTAAATTGGTATAGGTCCATTGATTTCAGTGGACATGAGCTGAGGATCTGGTCCTGTAACTCTTATTTCAGCTGTCACTCTTAACTATGGTGTTAATGAGATGAGAATCAGGCCCTGTTTAGGGAAGGAGGGACCTTAGGTCCCAGATCTACAGGAGTGAAAGATGGGATAAAGATTCAGAATGGCCAGTTAAACACACACCCAATATGGTTTGGAAGCAGAAAGAAGAGTTTCTGGAGCCTTTCAGAGACAGAACGTGGAGAAACAACCTGGGTTCAAAAGAAAGGTCTTATGATCTTGAGGAACGCAGAGAAAGACTTTAGAATACGAAGATGGAGTACTGAAAGTACAAGCAGAAGGAGGAATGAGGTCAAAAGAAGCAGAAAAAGAAAGATGGACGTAAACAAACAGAAAAAAGGCAGAGATGAAGAAAAGTGAAGCAGAAGCAGCACTCCTCTAGCAAATAGCTTCACATCAGGGAAGAAGTGCCAATTTTTATAAAATAAGACAACAACAACAAAATCACAGGATCCATGACCTCAGTGACAAGCGTATTTCCCTAATGGCGTAGAAGCATGTGACAGGAGATTATATAATTATGCTGTCAAGTACTGGCATCGATGAATACTAGCCATTGTGTGCATACGAAAAACTCCTTCTGTGTTGTGAATAGCCAGAGGTGTCACTTTTTTTTTCTTGACTTCCACAGTTCATGTGAAATGCCTTCAAAAGCAGCTAAAGAAAAACGTGGAAACTGAGAGAATAAAAGAGCGTGATGAGCTTTTAAAATATTGGGGCTGTCAAGATGGGAGTCTGAAACATATTTGTAAATGCATATGACACATTAAAGTCATTTGAAAACTCTTATGGCTATCACTGGCTTGTCTGTGCCTTAAATCCCTGTGTCAGCACTTCAGGAAACTGTGCTCCATTTGAAACTCAAAAACAATGCTGTTTCTGGAAATGGCCTCTCATTGCTTCAGGAACAGATGGGTCATTAATCATGGTAAGCTTTGGTAACAGGAGATTATCAAATGGGTCTGAAGTTTGGTTCATTTCACAAACACCCAGAAGTTTTTTCCATCCTCCTGTATACATATTTAGTCTGAAAAAAATAGGCTTGATTCTTGGGGACACAACCTTGCTCATGATATTTCATCACTTTCAGTTCCAGGCAGGCAAGAAAGCAGGTAAGCAACAATTAAAAAAAAATAAAAATATGCAGAACCAACCACGTGTTTTTAAACCAAAAAGGTACTGGGGAACATACTGAATGGCACCCTTGCTGCCACCTTGGCCTCTCCAGACATATGAGACATAGTTTGTTCAGCCTTCATGAGAATATTATTCTACTTCCTGAAAGTAAAGCTCCTTGGCCTCCAGTAATACGTACTGTACTTTTAATACTGAAGGAAACCATTTTCAAGTTATTTACATCCAAATATTTGACCAAAACTAAAGTTGTTACAATCAGAGACATTATTCTAGCTTAATGTTTTTTAAACTTCATAATCACCAAGATTTCCTTTAAAATACTTTTAAAAGAAAAATAAAAAGCATAAAAAGAAAAAGGGCCCCAAATTGCCCAAACTTCATACCAGATGCCCCAAGCCAGAAACTCTATATACCAAAGAATGAGCAGCACTGGCTCTGAAGGCACCATAGCTGGTGGTTTGGGAGGATGCATCACAGCCATACAAGAGCAACAGGCATGCAACCAGAAGGTTTCTATGCTAATCTGGACTGGCATAAACCAGTGTTGCCCTCTTACCAGCAGAAACCCTAAGATAGGGTGGCAAGGCAACACCAATGCCATCTACTTTTTTTCTGGGGTGAATTGCCATGTAACCACAGGACGAAGTCATGCACCATTCCACCTCTTCCTCCTCCTTTCTTATCTAACACAGTAGCAGCCTCTGAATCAGCCTAGGATGCTCATGCTCCCAGCAACTTACCCATGGGGTTCTGATTAATGAAGAAAATGATAAAAAAAATATGTCCAGGGTTTGAATATGGGTGACACTTTGTATGTTAACTTTATGAGGAAAAATTTGATTAACGTGTTCATAAAGGACCACACATAAAACTCCAGCTAAACAATTTGGATCACCTCCTCTACACTTTTTCCCCACTATTGCAACTGAGAGCAGTGAAGACAGCGAAACAGGAGAAACAATCAATGATGAATCCAATGACAATACGCCTGTAAAAGGGGAAGATCGATTTAATCAGTGAGTCAGCTACTTTTGAATTGAGACCCAAAGTCCATATGTGAAAATACACGCACAAGTGCATGCCCCAAGTGTATTCCTACACTTGAATGATGTTACAATATAAAAATTGTTCTAGTAAAACTACATGTGAAACTCAAATGTAGTGTGTTAGTATAATCTCTAGGGCCAAATCCTCCAAACCCAGAAGGGCAGTAGGAGGATCCAAGAGCAACAGTACCAGAGGTTTCAGAGTAGCAGCAGTGTGAGTCTGTATTCGCAAAAAGAAAAGGAGTACTTGTGGCACCTTAGAGACTTACAAATTTATGTTTATGAAAGGTAACTGTGTGTGTTTTGGGTGTGCCACAGAATGCAGCTCTGCTACAATCTCTGTATCAGGTCTGCAGAGGGGAGATTTGGGAACATGAAATGCACATAAATCCGCTGACCAAAATCCACATGTGGAGCGGCTGTAGAAAAGCTCTGCCCTGTGCCTGCCAGCATAGGGGGAAGACACCTTCAGTCAAAATACCTAAAGTAGTACTTCTGTGCACTGTTTTGGGGGAGCAAGATTTAGGATTTCAGGAGTTAGGGTTGCAGGATTGATTTTAAAAAAAGCAGATAGATTAGAAGGGAGAAGATAGGGAGTGAGCAAGATGGAAAAGGAGAGAACATAATGGAAGCCCTTGTAATGTTAGTAATTGGCACTGGTCTGCTGCAAATGGCAGAATGCAGAGGAGCACTTGAGGGTCACAGTTAGTTGAGTAAGAGTTCATGGGTCTTGACTGGGTCATATGACTCATAGGCTGTAAGGCTCATTGGGAATATCCACACTTACCTGGCAGTGATAGGAACAATAGTTTCAGTAAACGAGCTCTCATCCTGAGGCTTGCATATCCACAGGAGGGAAGAAGGGATGGGGCAGCAATTTCTGCTATCTACCAGGTACACCACCTTTGAAATGTTTCCCAGAAAATGTTACATGTTATCTTGATGCCATTTCCTGTCAGAACTTCCCATCTTGCCGCAGGCTGTCCTCTTCCTGATAACAAGGG
The DNA here is from genome assembly GCF_965152275.1 of Natator depressus. Classification (NCBI taxonomy): domain Eukaryota; kingdom Metazoa; phylum Chordata; order Testudines; family Cheloniidae; genus Natator; species Natator depressus. The sequence goes on from NC_134238.1 coordinate 105,982,102, forward strand.
TGGGTGAGGAGGGGATTCGGGAGAGAGGGGATGACTGAGTAAAGTCAGTTTTGGTCAAAGGGAAATTTACCTGAGAAGGACTGAGTAAATATTATGGAAGGATCTCAGGATATGTCCCATGCTGGCAGGAGTGATCTTGAAGCAACTTTAGCATAAAACTAATTTTCAACAGATGAGATACACCATGACTGATTGCTCAAAATTGCATAAAATTGAGCTATGAGAGTTCTCTATCCATCAACAATCAGAGACATGCTAGGATGAGTTATGGGTCACTTCTTGCTACTTGACTGAACCTAACCTGAGGATGAGACCTTGGTGCTGCATTGAATGACAATGATTGGATTTCACAGGGAGAGGAGTATTACCCTAGAAAAAGTGGCTCTGTCTTCCCTACAGTGGGACCATGGTGGCTCAGCAGGTTTAATGATTAGCTGAACATGGACTATTTGCTTGCTATTCATTGTGTGAAATTACAGCCTTTTGCTGTGTAAGTAACATGTCTGTGTCCTTTGTTGTGGCCTGCCCTTTAAAATGTCATTCTTAGCATTTAAAGGAATACGATTAAACATAAGCTTTCTCATTTTCTTTGTCTAAAGAATAGTCTGTTTTCAAAGAACCTTCCTTAAAAATAAAAGCCTCTACTGGTGCTCTGTTTTGATTTCAATTACTTGCCTCTGACCTTTGCTAAACCATGTAAAATCACAAGGATATCCGCATGAAAGAAATCATATGCTGTTGAAATACTTAAAGCCTGGGGAAACTCACTGAAGTAGAAACAGATTAGAGCAAGAGAGGGGGAAAGGCCAAGCCAAACTCTGTTGGCAGAGCCAGGATTAAAAAGCAGATAGAAACAGGAAAGAAGTTACCACTGTTTAGTTCAGGGTAAGAGCAACTGTGTCTAATCCACTGTAGAACACATTGAGACAAAACAGAAGCTCAGCAAAGAGGAGTTCAGAGAGACAACAAAAAGGTACAAGGCAGAGGCCGTGGGTTTCGTAGCTTATTAATCACAGACTTTTCAATGGAGCGGACAGTCAGAGCAGGGAAATACTAAATACAGAACAAGAGAGGTAGATCAGATTAATTCAGAAAAGGTGAAGGTAAATCAAAGACCATTAGAAATACTTGGATTGAAGATGCTAGTCCCTAACATTATTTAGTGACAGTGAAAGAATATCTGTCTGGAAGGAGTGCAATGAGAATTATGGTTTGGGAAGCACCTTCAAGTCTGTGAGTGGAGGATCTGAGACTGAGGGGACAGTGTGGAGTTTTGTATCACCTTATCTCCTCCCTCTCTCTCTTTTCTTCAGTGTAGCTTGTGCTTTACAAGACAGAAGAGAACAGAGTGTGCTGGCTGCTGGCTTCTTCTTGCCACCTCTCCTGGATTATTATTATGCAGCACTCCATGCTGCTGTGCTTCTTCTTGCCACCACTCCTTACCCTGCTCAGCCAAGCTAGAGCTCAGTTCCCACGCCAATGTGCTACGGTTGATGCCTTGAGAAGTGGCGAGTGTTGTCCGGATTTGTCTCCGGAGTTCGGGCCCGGTACGGATCGCTGTGGTTCATCTTCAGGAAGAGGACAGTGTGTACCAGTGATAGCAGACTCACGGCCCCATGGCCCACAGTACATGCATGATGGCCAAGATGACCGTGAGCAGTGGCCCTTACGCTTCTTCAATCGAACCTGCAGCTGCAATGGTAACTTCTCTAGTTATGACTGTGGGTCTTGCCGACCTGGCTGGAGTGGAGCTGCCTGTAACCAGCAGATCCGCACAGGTAAGGGCATCGAAAATAGAGAAGAGACTCTGCTGGTCACTAATGCTAAGTGTAAAGTGTATTTGGCTTCCTATCGCCTTTAAAGAGTAAACTATCCCTGACACCCTATTTAGAAATCTATATTGCAACAGGACTGTTAAACTGGGCTGTCAATTGAGCCAATAATGCCTTGGATTTTCAGAAGTGCTGAACACCCACAAATCCCAATGGAAGAAGCAGGTGCTCAGCACTTCTGAGAATCAGGCCCTAAATATATTGATAGTCAATAACAGTCGGTTTGAAATGCATAGGTGAGTAAGAATGGAGAGAGAATTTAGTAATATTTTCTCTTATTTAACTTTCTGAACTATGTAAATACTTTTAGGGTTTAAAAATTATTAGTCATGGGATTTTTTTAATGTTTAAATTGTTTAAATTCTGTAAAAATATATATGTGTGAGGAACCATAAACAAGCGTTTCTACCTAGGCACCATGAAGGACTCTATCTAGAGTGGGTGAGATGTGATAAATCTGTAATGTAAGTGAGCAGTGGCTACTGCAAAAAAAAATCCACTCTGTCTTTATTTTCACCATGAAAGTAACGTTAAGTGCTCTGTACACTCCAAAACAAAGGTTAAAATAAGGATTGTAAATTAAAAATCTTTACAGTTGAATTCCTGAAAGCAAGATTAAATAAAGGACAAGAGACCCAAAAATCTTATTCAAACTCTATGCCTGAACAGGCAACGGGAAAGCAAAAGTTAATGCTCATTAATCAGGGCTTGCTGAAGACAAGGGAGTTATATCAACTTATGCCAGCTGATCTGGGTCTAGCCCTGTACCAACTACTGAAAGTGACAAGTAACAGAAAAAGAAACTTTTAACAGACCCACACAGCCGTGATGAAATAAACATGAGTTTATAGAATTGTAAAATTAACTGCTGTATGATCAGTTTTAAAACAGTTATTAGTTATGGTTTGCATATCCATCATCGATACCACAAATAATTTTAAACTACGGGTTGATACAATAATATATTTTGAATTATATATTTTTGTTGGCTCCAAAATATCTATTATAGTTTGTTGGATCAAACATTTTGAAGTGCAAATAATGTAATGTATGTAACTAAATACAGTACCATGTCTAAAGAGTACCATTTCTAAAGAGCCTATTTCTCTGTGTTAGTGTGTATGTGTGGTATTTTATGTATATAGATGTGTGTGTAAGTGTTTAGGTTTTCAGTTAAACTCACAAGAATCAAAAGCACACTTTTCTGTATATGAAGTTACTGGAGAAGTCCACTGAAGACTAAGAGAAAATTCACATTGACTTCAGTGGGGACAGGATTTCATCCACTGTGTCCACAGCTGACTGTGTATAGAAATGTAGTTGTTTTAGAATTCAGGATAGTTGTGATAACCAAAATGGGTGGCTGCTTGCTGGAAAATAGAGGAACTTTTATCTGTGACTCAAGAGGTAACTTGAACTCTGTCCACTAGTAGATGGTGAAATTCTTCTCAGCAGCGATATAATCCAGGCTTTTGCTTCTCAAGCTCCCTCGTTCTGCGGCAAAGATTCAATCAAAATGATGGGCTTTTAAAAATGTTATAATACAACATGAGAAGGCAAAACTTTATAATGTAAAGGCTGGTATATAGCACTCTCTTATTTATGTTAAAGTGATACCATGAAAAAATATGTGTACTGGATTTACCTTTGAAGTGTGTCTGACAAAGAACTCACCCTTAAATATCTAGCTGCTATCAACTCTAAAAACAAATAATAAAATAATAATAATAATTAATAAGTAAGTATGTGATAACTCTTCCAAAAGCACTAACTCAATCCTTTTTCCACCATGTCCATTCATCCTAGTCATGGGTCAGATTCTCCTGCCCTTAGTCATGTTGAGTAGCACCTTACCTCCACAGTGGCCCCAATGAAAACAAACGGGCTGCTTGAGGAAAAAGGAGGTACTTGTAATGAGTAAGGCTAATAGACTCTGACCTTGTGAAATGAGATGTGGGTATTCACTACCTTTATAACTGACTTCTGTTTCATCCCTTAAAGTCAGGAGGAACCTTCTGGACCTGAGTGCAGAGGAAAGGAATAATTTTGTCAATGCCCTACACCAAGCCAAGACTACAATACATCCTGATATTGTCATAGCCACCAGGAGACATGAGGAGATACTGGGACCTGATGGCAACACACCACAATTTGAAAATGTGTCCATTTATAACTACTTTGTGTGGTCCCATTATTACTCTGTCAGAAAGACTTTCCTTGGTGCAGGGCAGCAAAGTTTTGGAGGAGTGGATTTCTCTCATGAAGGACCAGCATTTCTCACTTGGCATAGGTATCATCTACTGCAGCTGGAGAGAGACATGCAGGTGAAGTTTGCACTAATATTAAAATTGTTTTTGTTCATGTTCCATGCTGCCCAGTTAAAGAGCAGACTGACTTCCCCCACATTCCAGTGCAGAGAGATACATTGCAGATCTTTCTAGATGGTTTCCATTACTCAATTTCAATTCCAGTATTATCAGACATATTACATCATTTGAGGGTGTTTTTAGGTTGCTAGGAGCATATAAAAAGTAGAAACACTATTTCAACTATAGCAGTCTAAAAACTATAAAATTTCTCTCAAAGCTTCCTTTAAAAAAACAGCAGTATTCCCTATATATTTCCTTTTAAATTCTGTAATTTATGCAATAAACACAATTGTTAATGATACTTCTAAATTGTGGGGGCTGATTCTTGACTCACACTAGTCGAAAGCAGGAATAATTCCAACAAAATCAATGGATTTGCAGTGTGAGATCAGAATCAAATCCTAGGCATGTGATTAGCTCAAACAGCTAGAGAAAAGAGCAAATCAGGAGATCCTGTTACATAAATCATTGGTTCTCCATCTTCCTCATTCTGTGGACCACTTCATAAGCGCAAGAAAGATCTGCTTATGGACAAATGCTCGTCCCAGTGACTCAGTTCCCCAGTGCTTAATTCTCAAAATGTTTCAATATGAGGAAGAAAATCCATGGTTCACTGTTTGTCCATGGAACAGAATATGAGCACCATAGATATGCAGAATCACATTAAGAATATAAGGAGTATGTAGATGTCTCACCCCCCAGTTCTTTTCAGGTTTTTAATTTATGGTTGCCTGTCTTATTAAAATTCCTGAGTGAAAAAAATACACGTGGAAAAAATATAATTTCTTAAAATCTAGGGGGGAAATAATCAAATTGAGTTTTCTGTGAGCAGTTCACAGATGATTAAATGAATGCACTTGACAGTATGTGATTTATATTTTGTCTTTGATTTCTAGCAAAACATTTGGTTGATTAGCTGTAGGTAATTCTGTCTTGTGTAGTTAATTGCAGATCTCTGAAGCCTTCACATAATGTTCTTGGGTTCATCAGAATGGAAGGACAGGAGGAAATAGACCAAAAGGTTTAACATTCCTTGTGTACATTCCAATCCTCCAATCCTATGTGTTATGTATCAGTAAGAGGGATTTATAATACATGTGATAAATTAAATATCTTAATTTAAGGAGAGAGAGAAATGTTGCCAAAATAGACAGGTGTTTGAAGTAATTTAACTATCAATCCACAAACTAAGCATTAATGACTAACTTGGAGGTCATTACTAGTCAGGCAATGACTGTCTACTGGCAATTCCTACCTGAAGTGGAATAGAACATCTCATTAGTAAAGACCACCTATTTTTAAAAAATAAAGGTAAAGGGGAAGATAGAATAAATTAAAATAAGTTAAACTCCCAGAAAGGCTAAACCCACTTTGAAACCAGAAATTCCCCTGAAGTCAATAAGATTCCTGCATATGGAATCCTTGAAAAATCCGAGCCCTTAATGGGTTAATAAACTAATCTAGTATAGGTTAGTAAAGTACGTCATTAGTGAAGTTAATTTGATGGTCATTGTGTCCTAGTGAATTTCACAGTTGCCCATCTCTAATCAGAAATGGAACTGAATCCCAAACACTGAAAGAGCAAACCTCTTATCGTCTTTCCCACTACTCTGTAGTCCTGTAGTTCACTGAAGGCAATTTGCTTATATGTTTGCTTTGCTTGTCAAAAGCCAGTGCTATCAAGTTTGATTAGCCTTAAGTATATTTAATATTAAAATAGAATTATTTGGAAAAAATAGGACAGCAGTAATGTCTTATGGTTCTTAGTACAGATAATCGGGCTGCTTTCTAAAATACTTCAGGAAAGCATCAAGCTACGGATCAAATTAGATAACAACATATGCAGTGCTATTAATGAGAAAATTCAGTGACTCAATGTAACAATTTGACTCTGAGTGCTGTCAAAGGCCCAAAGTTCATAAACTGAGAAATTAAGGGAAATATTTGTCTTTATTCTCTTTCAGTTATGGTAATCCTAGGGGGTTACCTGTAACAACAGCAGGTAAACATTTTTTGGACACGACTGTTGGGGGGATGGGTTTTTTTAAATTGTTCAAACATAGCACTTTGATTTTGCTAATGGGGACGTGTAGGATGAGATTCCCCAAAGTACCTATATCAGTTTGGATCACAAGTCTCATTGAGAGTCAGTGATGCCAGTGCTCTTAACTCATTTTGGAAAATCCCTCTCATTATGAATATTACATTGTTCCAGTGAAGGCACACATTAACATAGTGTTCTCTTGGTTAGGAGATGCTACAGGATCCCTCTTTTGCCCTTCCCTATTGGAATTTTGCTACTGGTGGAAACACCTGCGATATTTGCACAGATGACTTGATGGGCGCTCGAAGCAATTTTGACATCTCTCTTATAAGTCAGAATTCCATCTTCTCCCAGTGGCGTGTGCTCTGTGAAAACCTAGAAGACTATGATACCTTGGGAACCATTTGTAACAGTAAGTTTGTCTGCTGACGGATTTTTTTGAGTGAATGGTCCTATAATAGTAAATAATCACAATCCTTTGCTTTTCAAATGCACTTTCCATCAGAGGATGACAGAGTGTTTTGCAGACATTAATGAATGAAGTCTCTCAACACCCCTCTGAGGTAGGAAAGGGTTTGTCTCCCAGTTTCACAGACGAGCAAACTGAGGCACAGAGGGGTTAAGCAGTTGCTCTGGAAGCTTGTTCAGACCAGGGGAAACAGAAGAATTCATTCTGAACCTCGTCCTCTTACTCCCTTTCTTATGTGTTAGCCACAAGTATATCCTTCCTGGAAGAACAATTAATACTGTTTTATACATTTTGTTACCTTTGGTGCCTGAATGTGGTAGTGTCCACCTAGTCATTCCTTAGCTTTGGATATCTTCCAACTCATTCAGATAACCACGCTCATAACACCTACGTTTAAAGGGGAGAACACATAACAAACCGTACCCAAGGGTGGGTAGGCAATAGCAGGGACTGAACCTCAGATCCCTGGATCTTAATACATGAGCTTCTACTGCCTGAGATTAAAAAGAAAGGCATTTGCTTAGCCCAGACTGTAGCCTCTGTGGTCCAGCCACCACTAGAGGGGGACAGAGCACCACACTGAGTGGTTTACAAGCACACTGAGCAAGATCCTTGACTCCTGGCCCAGCCCCTTTGTTCAAAGGAATCAGAAATCTACTCTATTAGGCTGCTGAAGATTCCCAACCAACTCTCAGACCCGATGAAGCAAGGGGGATTTCAGGAGCAGGAAGGGGGTGTGAACGAAATGTGTTACACTCCAGCTATCCCGAGCCCTAAAGAGCCATTGCAGCTTGTATAGGTGAGAGCAACACTGAATACTCTAACATACACTGGCCCTTGACTTCCCACAGGCCTAGGGGGCACATCGGTGGCTTTGAATAGTCTTTGCCCTCTCCCCAAATTGGATCCTGAATCAAGTCAAGTTTAGCCCATCCCAAGGATCTGGCCCACTGTTCCGCCAGAATGTATCTTCATCATGCCTTTCTTTCTTCTCCCAAACCCCCAGGCACAGAAGGTGGTCCAATTCGAAGGAATCCTGCTGGAAATGTTGCCCGGCCCATGGTTCAGCGTCTCCCAGAACCACAGGATGTTGCTCTTTGTTTAGAAGTTGGTTTGTTTGACACTCCTCCTTTCTATTCCAATTCAACAGACAGTTTCCGTAATACAGTAGAAGGCAAGTACCACAACTAAAAGTGCCTGGAACCAAAACAAAACGGGTGAGGGGACTAGCCCATTACACTCACCAGATTTCCCTGCAGTGTTAAACAGCAGTATTGGCTCTGTGATGGGACATGGGCCATTTAAATTGTTTTACTTTTGTTAGCTTAGTGTAATGAATAACTGTTACAACTTTGGGGCTGATCCCTGAAGAATACCAGACTCTGTCTGACACCCATATGTGTGTGCAAGGGAGCCTCACATTTCCTTTGAGCCCCTGCACAGATACAAAGAGAGTCCTTGCACAGGAGGCACAAAAGCTTTGTGGAGCTGCTGATGGTGCTGGCCTTTGTGATATAAGCTGGTCAATCAGTGGGGAGGATCCAGGGTCATGATCCAGGGTCCAGGTCCTCCTGACTGTAATAGCTCCCTCTTCAAGGTTGACAGAGTTGCTACAGGTTTCACTCCTTGGAAACCCCAGGAGGCATTTTGCCCCGGAAGACTCCCAGAATTCCCAGTGGGCCTGGGTGGAAATCAGGGTAGAGTGAGACCTGAGTAAGTACTAGGGTTGCCAAACAATTAAAAACATTAATTGTGATTAATCACGCGATTAAAAAAATTAATTGCGATTAATCACATGATTAATCGCACTGTTAAACAATAGTCAAATACCATTTATTTAAATATTTTTGCATGTTTCCTACATTTTCAAATATATTGATTTCAGTTACAACATAGAACACAAAGTGTACAGTGCTCACTTTATATTTATTTTTATTACAAATATTTGTGCTATAAAAAAAGAAATAATATTTTTCAATTCACCTGAAACAAGTATGTAATACAATCTCTATCATGAAAGTTGAACTTACAAATGTAGAATTATGTACAAAAGAATAACTGCATTCAGAAATAAAACAGTGTAAAACTTTAGAGCCTACAAGTCCACTCAGTCCTACTTCTTGTTCAGTCGGTCAGTCAGACAAATAAATTTGTTTACATTTCCAGGAGATAATGCTGCCCACTTTCTTGCTTACAATTTCACCTAAAAGTGAGAACAGGCATTCTCATGACACTGTTGGTGCCGGCATCGCAAGATATTTACATGCCAGATGCATTAAAGATTAATATGTCCCTTCATGCTTCAACCACCATTCCATAGGACATGCGTCCATGCTGATGATGGGTTGTGCTAGATAACCATCCAAAACAGTGTGAACCAACACATGTTCATTTTCATTATCTGAGTCAGATGCAACCCGCAAAAGGTTGATTTTCTTTTTTGGTGGTTCGAGTTCTGTAGTTTCTGCATTGGAATGTTGTTCTTTTAAGACTTCTGAAATCATGCGGCACAACTCATACCTCTCAGATTTTGGAAGGCACTTCAGATTCTTAAACCTTGTGTCAAGTGCTGTAGCTATCTTTAGAAATCTAATATTGGAGCCTTCTTTGTGTTTTGTCAAATCTGCAGTGAAAGTGTTCTTAAATCAAACAACATATGCTGGGTCGTCATCTGAGATGACCATAACACAAAATGTATGGCAGAATGCTAGTAAAACCATGGAGCAGGAGACATACAATTTTCCTCCAAGGGGTTCAGTCACAAATTGAATTAAAGCATTAATTTTTAACAAGCATCATCAGCATGGAAACATGTCCTCTGGAATGGTGGCCAAAGCATGAAGGGGCATACGAATGTTTAGCCTATCTGGCATATAAATACCTTGCAATGCCAGCTACAAAAGTCCCATGCAAATGCCTGTTCTCACTTTCAGGGGACATTGTAAATAAGAAGCAGGCAGCAGTATCTCCCATAAATGTAAACAAACTTGTTTGTCTTAGCGATTGGCTGAACAAGAAGTAGGAGTGAGTGGACTTGTAGGCTCTATGGTTTTGCATTGTTTTGTTTTTAAGTCAAGTTACATAACAAAAAAAAATCTACATTATTACGTTGAACTTTCACGATAAAGAGATTGCACTACAGTACTTGTATGAGGTAAATTGAAAAATACTATTTATTTTATCATTTTTACAATGCAAATATTTTTAATAAAAATAATAATATAAATTGAGCACTGTACACTTTGTTTTCTGTGTTGTAATTGAAATCAATATATTTTAAAATGTAGAAAAACATCCAAAGTATTTAATAAATTTCAATTGGTATTCTATTGTTTAACAGTGTGATTAAAACTGTGATTAATTTTTTTTAATCACGATAATTTTTTTGAGTTAATCACGTGAGTTAACTGCGATTAATTGACAGTCTTAGTAAGGACTTCAGAATTTGATCCTTGATTAAAATGATCTTCACACCTTGGATAGATGGAAGTAGCCTGTACATTTCTTGCATAAATCATAGGTTGGTAGATACAGAGGGCCAGATCCTTGCCTCTGGCTCCAGCCCCTTGTACTGTCTCAGAACTGGAAAACTGCCCTAATGGGACAGCCAACGATTCCACATTGGGTGGTATAAAGCTGGTGTAGCTGGCTCTACACTACTCACTCTCACTCTTCACCCCTTCCTTTAGGATGTCTGTCAGGCCACGAAGAGCGAGGAGCCTATAGGCAGTTCTAAATTATGTTGGGAGTTGTTTTGGCCCTCAGTTAGCCAGGACTGCAGGGAAATGGAAAAGTAGCTTAGAACCTCATTTCCCTCTCCACACTCATTGGTGTGCTGAGTATAAACTTGGTGTAGCAGAAGAGCTGTCCCTGAGTATAGCTACCAGCTTGCAATTGTGAAAGAGTGGCCCTTCTCGCCTGTGGAGTGGTGAGCAGTGTTGGCATCTATCTGGTAAGGATACCCCAATGGTTGCATCTGCTCAGTACATTTACTCTGGTGGCTGAGTCAGCAAAGTTATGGAAGAAATCTTTTTTCCAAAACACCTTTTAATATTAAATGAAATTATTATTACTGTAGAACAACAAGGCCTTAGTCTTAGACCAGAACCCCAGTGTGCTTGGTGCTGTACAAACACATAAAATGATGCTAGAATAAAATGGAAGCTGATGCACAGGATAAACAAGTGAACAGATCAATCATTAGAGATCTGCATGGATACAAAATTTGTATCCACATCTGATCCACAAACATGGTCTGCAGTGATCTGTATACACACCTACATCCATGGATGTGGATATCTGTGGATATAAAGTGGATATCCACAGATTTGCAGAGCTCTATCAATCGTTACCCCAACTGGGCCATATAAACCACTTTCTATCTTAACTCTATAAATCAAATTCAGAGTATTTGAGCATGAGCTTTCGTGAGCTACAGCTCATCAAGAAAGCTCATGCTCAAATAAATTGGTTAGTCTCTAAGGTGCCACAAGTCCTCCTTTTCTTTTTGCGAATACAGACTAACACGGCTGTTACTCTGAAACAAATTCAGAGTGAAATTTTCAGTCATAAGCACCTAAATTGCATGAAACAAAAAAGAATTTGGGCATGTACATCTGAAAATTGGCCCCATGTGCTTCAGTCTCTGCTCAGCTTAACTCTTCTTCTTTGTAAAATGCCAAAGAATTAATTTCAGACAAGGCTAGTAACCATGATAGGTTACCGAACAGTTAACTTCCAAATGATGGGCCAGATCCTCAGCTGGGATGAATCATTTTAGCTCCATTAACTCCAGTGAAGCTATGTCATTTTACAATAGCTGAGGATCTGGCTCATTGTGTTTATCTTGAAGAATACATCATTGGAATCTGGGTCAACATGGGAAGTGATTGAGAGCTGTGGATGTTCAGCATCTCTGGAAAAACTGGCCACCACTATCTAGTACCTGATGGATTTGAAGACCTATTTTTATACACCCAAGTTTGAAAAATTTGCCCCAGATTTATAAATTGGAAGAATTTTCATTATGATTTATTTTAAACCCTCTGACATGACATTTTTCAGATGTTAAGTGCTAATGGTGCTAGGGTATCTACACTGGGAAATCTGAGACTACTACTCCAGAAGGTAGTTTTCCAAAGTCAGTGTGTTGGCAGTCAATGTGTAAAAGACATGTGGAAAGCTGAAGTAACAGCTGGCCCATTAGGATACATGGTAGCATCGTCACACTTGTGTCAGATAGTGGCTGCATTGATGGTTTCAATTATGTCCAGAGCCATTTAGAGCTGAAAACTATAGTTTCAGTGGCATGCTAGAAAATGTTTTATTTTTGCCACTGTTGTGCTAGATTCCACTTTGCTCCCATGAGACACAGAAGCAAGCTCATTCCATACTCACAGCATTCTTTTGCAAAGATTATTTTGATCTGAAAATGACATACTTTTGGGGGTGTAGCAGCCACCTATTTAAAATATCAATAGGTAGAGAAGGAGCAAGTCAATTATATTAAACAAGGCAACAGAGAAAATAGCATCCAGCCTAGATTGCTGCTTCTGAACAAGCTTTTCACTAGGATTTTCACTGTGTTCCTCTTTATTTGTATACACAGGATACAGCGATCCTTCAGGGAAGTATGATCCGACAGTTCGGAGCCTTCATAATTTGGCTCATCTGTTTTTGAATGGAACAGGGGGACAAACTCATTTATCTCCAAACGACCCTATTTTTGTCTTCTTGCACACGTTTACTGACGCTGTTTTTGATGAATGGCTGAGGAGACATAATCCTGGTGAGATGCATTTGTTATTTTCTGATCTTAGCAAAGTTGCTACCCATTCAGAATAGCTCAGCTGGCTCTTGGTGGACAGTGAGTACCCTCTGCAATTCGGATGTGAAGGTGGAATAAATGTCAATCACTTTCAACAACATTGGGATCTTTTTAGTAAAAGCTGCTCATTAAGGAGGGAATCCTACCACACATTGAGCCTCCACCTTTATGTGTGTGAAAGAATGTGGTTGGTGTAAGTCAGGCACAGGTCAGGAAAGAAACCTTTGCAAATACATTGTATCTCAGAAAATTCAGGCAGATGAATCACGTAATCTATTGAAGCCTCAGGGTTCCACAATCACTCTGTGGCCTGGGAGGGAGAATTTCTTCTTGTCTGCCCAAAGAATACCTCAGTGCACACCCCCGCTACTCATTTGGAGTTACATTGTGATCTGCTGTTTCATGGATGTTCAAGAAAGGCATGCAAAGACAACCCATCCACCCTTCATGATTCACGCAAGGGCCAATTTACAATCGCTGCTCCAGCTCCCTTCAGGGAGCAAATGAGCCAGAAAGGGTAAGAATAAAGTAGGCAAGACTGGGGCCAGTGCACCAAGAGACAAATCTGTGCCACCCGAATGGTCAGTGCAGAGTGCATTCACCCTCGTCTACACAAAATTGGAGATTGTGCTTCACTTGGGGCAATGCAGCCCTCCACAACTCCTTACACAGAGATCTGTTGCAACCACACAACAGAGCCCTTTTTGTGCTGCTTCCCAAGAAGGGAGAAAGAATTTTCCATACATATTTTGAGGGAAGCTATTCTACATCTTGATGGTACAGAGTGGTTACATAATTTACCACAAGATCTTGTAGCATTTCCCATGACATCTCTAATGAGAAAAATAAAACCTGCTCCAATTATAAAAACTGACTCCAACTGACCCTTTTTTAATTTGACTAGGTCGATCACGCACTGCTATCCTATTGCAGCAAGTGACAAATTCAAAGCCCCAGCCACTTAAATTCAGCGCAAGATTTTGCAGTTACTGTGCTATAACAGCTAGCCTTTCAAACTTGTACAGTAACATTCAACGTTCATAGTAACATCAAATGGCATAACAGAACTTTCCATTACTGTAGTAAAAGGACCAGATCATGGCCCCAGAGATCCATCTATATGCACATCTCTCTTCTTGTACACAGGAAGAGAGCAATCATTGGTTCCGTAAACATAGGCCTACATTTTCCAAAGAGATTAGCAATTTGGGGTACCAACTTGAGACATTTTAAAGGGTCTGATTTTAAAGCCAGAGCTGAACAGCCAGAAAATCAGACCCTGTCTAAAGTTGGGCCCTAAAATCACTAGTCACTTCTGAAAATGTACATTTGAATGATACTTTGTTTCATGCAGTTCTTCAGTCACTTCAAACATACCTTTTTGATCTCTGGTGCCACTGTGAAATAAAGCGTGCCTTCAATATATTGTCCTTTCTGCCTGTTTTTAGACAAGTGTTCTCAGAATGCCCTGAATAGAATTTCAATCACTTTCATTTTTATTTCTTTATTAAAATGAAACCTTGTTTTCCAATTTAGATATTTCAATATACCCACTGGAGAATGCCCCTATTGGACATAACCGGCAGTATAACATGGTGCCTTTCTGGCCCCCAGTTACCAATAATGAGATGTTTGTTCCTGCACCAGAAAACCTGGGCTACAGTTATGATGTTCAATGGCCAAGTAAGTAGTTAAAAGCTTCATTATGTCGTCCTCTCTTCATTTTGTGTGTGTCTGGGTGTATGTGGGTCATTTAGCAAAGTTGGTTTCAAATTTCAGAAATTTTAATTTGACACTGTTCCAAAAGGTTGTTTACCTGTCCAAAGTTGGCTTTTAAAGGACTCATATTTGGACCATTGTACCATACTGTTATACCCTGTGCATGTAATTAATCATAACCAGAGATGGGCCTGAACCAAGCATCTAAATTTGGACATCCCCAAGCTTTGAAGAAGTTCTGATCTAGAGTCAAACTTTAGCCCTGATCCACACACAAGTAAACCTTTATTCCTGTATGGAATTCCAGTAAGGTCAGTTGGTTCTGCATGGGCTCATGGGTCTGCCTATATAAATCAGATTGCAAGAAAAATGTCTTTGTAGCTCGGGCCCATCTTAAGTCTATAATGACAGGCACTGAAGCGGACCTGACCTAAAGCATTTTGTTAAATAATGATGGATATTGAGATTTGGTCTAATTTTCAGCTGTATCTCTTGAGGCTTAACTTTTCTCTCTCTCTCTTCCTGCTTCCTTTCCACTAGGCCGGGCTCTGCAGGTCACAGAGTTCATAACTATTGCAATAGTGACTGCATTGATTCTGGTTGCAATTATTTTTGCTGGTGCTACATGTATTGTGCATGCGAGGAAAAACAAGGATGAATTGCATCAGCCTCTTCTCACTGACCAGTATGACCGGTATTCAGATGATTATGATAGCATACCAACCCCAGGCCAGTCTGTGGTTTGAAGAGGTGGGTTTTTTTTACCTACATCCAATAGAATCTGTTCCTTCTGCTGTATTTTATAAATTCCAATAACTGATCTGCCCTAAAATAAAGGACAAAAAGTGTCAATTGTCTTGATATATTTGCTTCAACTCCAATCTCCTCTTTCATCACACTCCAGGACCAGTATATCACCGCTGAAATACCAAGCGTGTGCTTATCTTGATAGACTTTCACTAATTTCCCAACCCTCACCTTGGTACAAGATGTTGTGGTATATTATGCAACCACTTTGTACCATCTAGATGTACAAGATGGCATTTTTGAGCACATTTCAGCTTGTTTTCTTGTAACACAATGAATCACTGAAGGTATTCAGGTGGTGTGCAGTTTATTTCCTCTTTAATTATCTACTGAAGTTTTTTCAACTTTCAGATAGAGGGAATATAAATTTTTCATTCTGAGAAGAGGAAAAGGGCTTTTTAATTTGCATTGCTGGATTTCCAATTCCTATTGTACAGCGATTCTTGTTACTTTCTGGGGGCACTGTTTGTATGATAAATTGTTTGTTCTGCTTCATATGTTCTTTCTTTATTAAAAACTAGAATTCCTTAAAACAGTAATAAATATTTTTAAAATGTTCAGTAAATATTCCTTTTAGTCCCTGTTTCATCTGTAATCACCAGTCCACCAATGTAAAGAAAATTAATTGAATGGGGTGTGACAAAGTTCCTCCTTTACTTCGGTGGGTCTTGCACTTATTGGTGGATTTGCTCGCCTTGGAGTTTCACGGCAGCCCTCAGTTTGGCCATTTTCGTGAACCCACAGTCCAGGTCAACTCCTCCTGTGTCTGACCAGGAGTTGGGAGGTTTGGGGAAACCGAGGCCCGCCCTCTACTCCGGGTTCCAGCCCAGGGCCCTGTGGAATGCAGCTGTCTAGAGTACCTCCTGAAACAGCTGTACAACAGCTACAACTCCCTGGGCTACATTCCCCATGGCCTCGTCCAAACACCTTCTTTATCCTCCCCATAGGACTTTCCTCCTGGTGTCTGATAATGCTTGTACTCCTCAGTCTTCCAACAGTATGCGTTCTCACTCTCAGCTCCTAGCGCCTCTTGCTCCCAGCTCCTTACATGCACACCACAAACTGAAGTGAGCTCCTTTTTAAATCCAGGTGCCCTGATTAGCCTGTCTTAATTGATTCTAGCAGCTTCTTGATTGGCTGCAGGCGTTCTAATCAGCCTGTCTGTCTTAATTGTCTCCAAAAGGTTCCTGATTGTTCTGGAACCTTCCCTGTTACCTTACCCAGGGAAAAAGGGACCTACTTAACCTGGGGCTAATATATCTGCCTTCTATTACTCTCCCGTAGCCATCTGGCCCGACCCTGTCTCAAGGGATAGCAAAAATAAAATCTTAAATCTTGGTTTTAAATAAAGTAAATAGTAAGAGGCAGTAAATTAGGGTAATGCTTTCTTTTTATCCCAGCATCTAAGTGTCGGAAGGAGACACAGGACTGCTAGGTTCTGATATTAGAGATTTATGATCTGAAGTTTTCTTCTTAATGTTATAGCTTCTAATACTTCCACTTAGCAGCATCAGAAGATACATCAGCAGCTATAGTAGCAACTGCAGCATCTTCTGGGTAAAACATTGCTCCTTCTATATATTAAGAATTAAGATGCTCAATATTACAGACAACTAGGATGAAGTGGTTGGACATCCAAGGCTTTCGATTTAATTCTATCAGAAACTGGGGAACCAGGTCCTGAATTTGGGCTCTTGCTGAGGTGTGATATGGGCAGTTTGGTTTGAGCTTCCAGATATCTGAAGACAGCCAGGTGTACAGCAACCCCAGGGACTGTTCTAAATGACACAGCCTGTGAGGCTCCTTGGAGAGTCACCCAGCCACACACAATAGTTGGAACACAGTGTGCTTTGGACATACCTCTTTCTGCTCCCAGCCTACCCCCTTCTGCGCTTTACACAGGGATGTGTGAGGGACAAAGCTATACCATTGAGGAATCATTTTTTATGCCAAAAGTAAGAACAAAACAAAGGAAAGGAATAAAGAAAGCTCAAAACATTGTACAAATCATAACTGTAGAGTAGATGTTTTTAACTGAAATGTCAGGAGATCTTGCTGCAGGCTAAAATTACAAGAAGAAATTCAGAAAACAGACTTAACCATGTTTGATTCATTCATATTTTCTGAATAAAGATTTTTATTCACACATCTTATCATCAATCCAATGCGTGTTACAGAGCTCTCTCTTTAACTCATTCTACAAATATTTACTTTCATGGGGATTATTTGCTTTCTTAGCTTTATTCATTTACATTTTCATGGACATTAAGATGTCCTTCTGGAAGAAAATGTTAATGACTGAGAACCACTATGAAAAAATAGAGAGGAAATCAGTAGGCATAAATGTTCTCTGTGGCTTTTACTCTCTAGATGCCAGTGCAGTAGTAGAAGGTTTAAGCCCATGTCATATCAGTCATGAAAGTTGAGATTGAATTAAAATGAATGTAAAGGAGTGAAGTCACTTATGAACATATGTAAAGGTAGGTCCAAAATTTGTTCTCAGTTACACCACTGGCTATATGGAATGACTACAAGGAAGTCCGGTTTCTATGGGCTGAGCTGTGCTTTCCTGGCTACATTCTGCATCCCAGAGCTCCTGTGGACCACAGATACTACTTAAGAAAGCAAAGCATGTGGTCCTTTCTGAGGCCAGTAAGCTCTGCTAGCCAGTGATGAGAGGAGATAGGACCATGGTACAACTTCTTCCCAGACCCTTTCGGAAAGAGTAGCAGGTGTGAGGGCACAACCACAAGCTGTCTTTGGGGGAGTGCAATGACTTTTATGGAGTCTTGGCTGGAGCCCTCCATAGGGGTGTAAGAAGAGAAGACACGTTTAAGTATGCATGTAGCACCTGGCCACAATCTTGCCAGATAAGGGAACATAGGAACAATGCCACGTAACTGATCTGATCAACCAGAAGCATGAAACACTGCTTGAATTTAAAATACATGTGACTAGTCTATACACTGAAAACTCTGAGAAAGAATATTAGCCAAATAAATTAGAATAATAAATAAATTCTGAGAAATAAGGATATGCTTACAGACCCCTTACAATCCAGGAAAGGAGGTAAAATCATTAAGTTAATTATTACTAGTTCTTCACTCAGGGCAAAATTCACCCCATGCAGAAGGAAAGCACAAAGACTTATCTCCACTTGAGTACTCAAAAGATAATTTGAAAAGACCTTACATATTGAGTGCAAGGGCTTCATGCATGCCCTCCGCACAGGGGTGAATTTCACCTACACTTCGTGGAAAGTTTTTATAAAACCTTTTTTCTGACAAAAATGGTCTTTCATCATAACAAACATTTTCCATGAAAATTTTCATTTCACAGAATTTTTCTAGTTTGCATTAAAAAATTAAAACTCAATTTTTGTTAGTGGAGGTTAGAAAAGGAAAAGGGGGAAGCGAAGCAAAAATGGGAAAGATGGAAACCTCCAAATTATTTTTTTTTCTTTTGCAGAAAATTTGGGAAATACCAGATGTGGCCCAGCTCTAATGTGGCCCTTAACCAATTCCATGTTTTGCTGGCTCTCTGATTCAGATTACCCACTCCTCCATATCTCTACATTCATTTGTCTTGTTTCTTTTAGGAGGTAGTATTTCATAAAAGAGTTTCTCTCCAAGATATCCCTACCATGGCAAACCCGCTTTAATTGTCCGAGCCTTACACATTCAATGTCTTGACAGCATCCCCGCCTGCAGATAAAGAATGTTGCTGTTTTTCTGAAAGGTTTTCAAATATAAAATAAATGTTCACACACAGAGGGAAGATTTAATGACCTCTTCCCTCCCTTTTCTAAAATCCCAGGGAAAAGCTATGAAAACAAGAGGGCAAGGTGATGTGAGTCTTCTTTGATCCATAACTGCTGAAGAAAGTCCAGAAAACTCAAGATGACACCCACATCATTCTAAGTCTGCATCTGCTTTTGGGTCTTCATTCTGTAAGGGATTGAGCTCTCATGAGAGGGTCTGAGTGCCCTTAACTCCTTGTGATACCAATGGACCATGAAGACTCAAGTCCTTTATTTATTCTGATGCCTGTTCAGATAGGTGTCATAACCCCAATTGCCACATGATGGCAGTATTTCAGAGCATTACTCCTCTATCTGAACAAGCATCCAATGCACAAGGATTATACTATTTTACAACGCTTGTTGTGTGTATTTATTTTATGTACTTATTGCATTTTGTAAATGCCAGTGTTTGAAACCCCCTTTTAGGCTTACAATTTTTTTTTTCTGCAGCCATATTTTCCTGACTGTCAGGGGAGTTGAGCAGGGGAAACACTGGCAAACATTAAGAGATTTGTTTTCTCAACTAATTTGCGCTGCCTCCACAGAAGCAGAGCACAAATACTTCAGATCCTATGTAAAATATGTTATTGCTTTGTTGCTGTCTTAATTTCCCAGGTACAGGTAGCATGGCCAAGAAAACAAGAGAAAAGATATTATCACCAAATAACAGGAGTTTTAAAGGAGGTATCATCTGAACCTAAACTTTTTGACAGCATCCCCCTTCTTGAGAACCCTAGAGAAATCCCTCTATGGATTCATTGTAGGGATGCATTTGGGGGGGAGTGGGACTAGGGGGAGGGAGAGGGAGGAGCTACTGTACTGAGCATCTTTCCCTCCACAGATGCAGATATTTGAATGAGTCTCTATGCGTAAGTTAATACATTTTGAATCCACATTAAATCTGCTTCTGAACCTTCACCTTTTTTTGAGAGGAAGATTTTGTCCTTCTAAGACGAACATATTTTCAAATACGGTGTCACTTTCTTAAGAGCCACAAAATAGTCATAGGACAGACAAGGGTGCATGTTTTTAAAAAAGTCACTGTGGCCAGCTTCTGACTCAACAGAACAGAGTCAGTCTGAGTGGGGGCTTTTTCCCAATAATTTATTGCCCTGAATGAAATTCTCATGAAACACTAAGTACAGTTATGTTCACCTTGAGCAAAAGAACAGCTTTGATAGAGTCTACACTCATTCCTTGTTTCTCGTCGCTCCAAACATGGTTCATCACACGAAATATATTCATTCTACTGCAGCATCAGCACTATTTGTTCCTGGTTAATACAGAGCAGATTCTATTCAGTGTAGCAGTACATTTTAAACAAACTGTGATGAGGTCTGCACCCCCTCCTGGCTCTGACAGGGTTAATGTGGCCTGGTCCCTGAGAGTCCAATAACTGTTGCACCTGGAGGGTGATCCAGGCCTAATTAAATATTAAGTGCAGGTGGAGATGAATAGATGGTGCAGGAAGTGTGGAGCAGAGAGAGCTCTAGGGAGAGAAGGGAAAAATTATTAGTCACTCTCTTAGTAGTAGGGAGTGAAGGAACTGGTAGGAGTTAGTAGAGAGAGAGTTATGATGACTGAACACCCTAAAGCAGGCAATGGAGCTGTAGGGAGAAGCTCTGTGTAGTGTTGCTTGTTACAGGAACCTGGGAAAATGTGTGGGGTGGGTGAGGTCTGAAAAAAGGCTCTAGTAGGAAGAAGTCTAGGGAGTTGGCAGCCAGGCGTCTGAGGGAGGAGACCTTGGCTGTTGGTTACTGTATCCCTGGACTGGAGTGGAACCTAGTGCAATGAGAGGGCTGGAGTT
Source organism: Natator depressus (assembly GCF_965152275.1). NCBI lineage: Eukaryota > Metazoa > Chordata > Testudines > Cheloniidae > Natator > Natator depressus. The sequence goes on from NC_134238.1 coordinate 106,002,778, forward strand.
CCACTACTAGCTACCGAGGAAGGTGGTGTGAGGCTTCTCAGAAGGGGACAGGGATAACTGAAAGCCCTGAGCAAAGGAGTGTAAGGACCATAGAACCCAGAGTTGATGGCCAAAGACTGAATGTAAGAATAGGGATTTTTGGTTGTAATTCTTACCCTGGAAGAGGTAGAACTAAAACATGACCTGGCTGGAGGGCTGACAGGCATAAAGAGGCACCGCACTGCAGGACAAGAGTAACTGTGAGCTGGGGGTACTAGAGTAAAAGAGCCTGCTATGCCATACTCCGCTATAAGGGTGTGTGCTAGTCCTTCCTTCCACAGAACCATTTGTAGTTACTACCAACAAAAAAAAAAAGTTTTGAATAATGACATGAAAAACAGATTTTTTTCCAGGTGTTTTGAAGGAAGTTCCCAGGACACTAAAAACATCTGAAAGAACAGGACTATACTGGTCAAAAGGGACATATACTGGATAATGGGTTACACATGTGCCTGAGGTATGTAACACATTATTGCAGAAGTATAGGACTGGAAGGGACCTCAATAAGTCATTAGTCCAGTCTCCTGCACTCAAAGCAGGACTAAATAATGACTAGACCATTCCTGGCAGGTGTTTGTCTAACCAGTTCTTAAAAAACACCAGTGACTGAGATTCCACATCTTCCTTAGGGATTCTGTTCCTGTGTTTAACTCCCCTGACAGTTAGGAAGCTTTTCCTAATATCCAGCCTACACCTTCCTTGCCGCAATTTAAGCCCATTGCTTCTTGTCTTATCCTCAGAGGTTAAAGAGAACAATTTCCAAATGCAGAAGTAATATAATTTCTCTACTCCTACTTGATATTCCCCTATATGTATCCAGTGATAGCATTAGCCCTTTTGGCCACAGCATTGCACTGGGGAGTTCATGTTCAGCTGTTTATCCACCATGACCACAAGTCTTTTTGCGAATCAGTTTCCCAGGATAAAGTATCCTGTCCTGTAACTGTGGTCTACATTTTTCCCTAGGTATATACATTTACATTTAGCAGTATTAAAACCACGTATTTTTTGCTTGCATCCAACTTATTGAGTGATCCAGATCACTCTGTATCAGTACCCTGTCCTCTTCATTATTTACACTATCCCAATCTTTGTCATCTGTGAACTTTATCAATAGTGATTTTGTTTTATTCCAGCTCATTGATAAAAATGTTCAATAACCGAGCCAGAACCAAACCCTGCGGGACCCAATTAGAGCTATTGTGTTTCAGTGACTGTTCCCAATTTATAATTACATTTTTGTCAGTTAGCCAGCTAATTTTTAATCCATTTAAGGTATGCCATGTTAATTTTGTATACTTTTAATCAAACGGTTGAGTGGAACCAAGTCAAATGCCTTCCAGAATCCACAGAGGGACTTCTCTGGGGTTCTCAAGTAGGGGGATGTTGTCAAAAAGTTTAGGTTCAGATGATACCTCCTTTAAAATTCCTGTTATTTGGTGATTGATAATATCTTTTCTCTTGTTTTAATCAACACTATTGCCTTTATCAATCAAATTTGGAATATCAACAAAAAGATCCTTTGACAGGCTCTAGTTTCCATGAACACATGTTGATAGGTATCATTTACATTATCCTCCTTTAATTCTTTATTAGTCAAGTCCTGTATCAGCTGTTCCATTATTTTGCTCAGGATCGATGTCAGGCTGACAGGCCTGACATTAGCGAGGTAATATGCCCTTTTTTCAATATAGGTATAACTTTAGCTTTCTTATCCAGGGGTAGGGTTTGCACCAGCAGAAGGCCTCAGGCTACAATTTGGGGTGATGTTTGCAGAGGGCCTTGGGCAAAGATTAGGATTGAGGTGGTTAGGGTTGGGACCACCCAGGGAGGCCTGAGGATTAGGGCCAAACCCTAGCTTAACATTATTCCTCAGAAGCTACAGACCTAAGTGTAGCCTGTGGCTGACAGGCATTAGTTTCATGGGAGGTGTCCAAACAGTGATATTGTTTTTGCTATTTGTGTTTACAGAGTAATAATATTCAGAATTAGATCCACATTTAGGACCAAATTGAACATCCTTTGTTACTGAGCATATTTCTATTGACTTTTATGGGCTCTGGATTGTGCCCTCATTTTATTTATCCATACTAATCTAACTTTACTGCTTTGTAAAATGTTGTGCAACTAGGCTAAAAACACACATTACCTCTGCCAAATTCAAATGCTGTACTTTCCTCAATTAGTGAGAAAACCTACTGGAGTGCCTAGTGATTCTCCTGCACCCTGGCTTATAAATTTGTTAGTGAGCATGCATTTGTTTTTGGGGTTATAGTTTGTTTTTTTAAAGGATGATCCATTCCACAGTCTTGTTCCATCTGTAATATTTTCTAATTAAAATCCATTTTAATGGCCTGAAGGATGTAGAGATATTTAAAATGCGAAGGTATTTCCGTTCTTCTCAGCACTAAAAATAATTATGTTGGGGAGAGGAGGCATTTCTGGCAATAATTAAACATTTTCTTTTTGTATTCCTTTCAAAAATATCAAAGCTGTCCTTAATAAATGAGCCTTCCACACCTGGCAGCTCTGATAACACAGTTCAGCTTCCATAATGAATAGGAACAGCCTTCAACACCACTCTCACAGTACCACAAGATACATGTCAACACTTTACATCAGTAAAGAGGTGGGATGTGTGTATACCTCAACTGTGACATGGTTAGGCCTGCCTGTGCAATTCTGCTACTGTAGGGAGTAAACATTCTACTTTGTACCCTTTGTTGAATGAACAAAAGCTATTGAAGATTTAGCTGGTGGGCAAGGGGAAAGAGGTGAGAGGGTTGCAAGGCACCACTTTCCGTAAGAGCTAGTCAAACCTTTCAACAGCAGGACAAAAAGCAGAGCAGCATCATAACCTCCACACATACAGACACTTCCCTTTCCTCCCCCAGGCAGCAGAAATGGAGGTCCATGGAGAGAAGCACTATATCCTCTCAAGAGTTGTAGCCGTGAATGTGTTCTCCCTGTCAGGAGATCCCAGAAGTTTTGTGCCTTGAATTTTGGAGAGCCTGCTGGTGGTGTTAGTCTGTCCTACACTCAGTAAAGGCCAGTGCCAATGATGCCCACCTGTGTCTTTGACTTTCATACAAGTTTATTCACAGCACACTCTTCAGGGCTGGTTTAAGAGCTAGTAGCCTAAGTTAGGTGCGAGCATTACTTTCCCATCTTCGAAAACAAAACTCTTTTCCTGCTAGCAAATTGAAAATCCTTGGCTGTACTGTACACATAACATGCTGCTGTTAATGTAGGGAAAACCTGTAACACAAATCTTTGAATGAAATCCTGCTTCTCAAAAGACTATTGCAATGTACTGGTCATTGCTCATATGTGTATTTCTGCCCTTGACTGGACAGAGCACCACACCTGCTCTAGTGTATGTAGCTATGTTGCTCTCTGGTGGCTGAATTCAGTGGAGTTAACCAAGGATGAACCTGACCCACTCTCATAAAGAAAAAGAGCAGCTCCCTTCATTCATTTGCATTTATAATGCAAGTGAATAAAATATGGGGGTTATTTTTAGATTTAGGAAGACATTTGAAAAAGGATATACAACTACCTTCTGAAGTGTTTTAAGCTCTGCTGTTAGTTAATATGAAAGCATTCTTTAAGCTTTGCCCTGTGGAATTATGGTGTAACATAGATGTGTACGGAGATAAATGCTACTCTTTTTCAGGTCAGATCTTCAAAGCTGTTTCTTGCCTGTGTAGTTGTGTTCAGGTTCCTGAAATTAAATCTAAAAGGAACAAAGATAACTGAATAAATTATTTCCCCATTAAAACCTATAACAAGACACGATTGGCTCAACGCACAAACATACGGATTTTGATAAGTCTAAACAGCTCTGCATTGTTAAGGGACAAATATTGTCCCCAAAGCAAAGACCAAGTAAAAGTGCATTTTGCCATGCTTTGTCATGGATGGTAGGAGCCAAAGCCTCCCCCGGCCGCAGGCTGCAGCACGGCAGAGGAGACACTGTAGTTTGTGTCTTTTGTGGTCTCTGTGTCCCGCTCATCACCACCCCCACATCTCTCTATCGCCACCAGGTAGTTCCATGAAATTATTGATCCCATTTGCCATGCCGTTCCCCTCTGCTAGCTCATACCTCCCACACTACTGCCAAAGCTTAGCCTGTGGCACCTAGTCCAGAGCCCCCTGTACAACTTCTCTGAACCCTGACCTTCCTTGCAAAGAGGAGTCATGATGGTTCTGCTATACTCAGAACTTTCCATGGTCTTTGCATAAGCCAGAGGACTTGGCCCTCAATAACTACTACATGTAAAGGGAACCATCAACTAACTCTGGGCTGTCTTTTTGAGAACGGCAAATGACATGCCTTGAAGATAACTACAAATAGCAATGTAGCCAAACTGTCTTTTATTTTGAAATCTAAAACACATTGATCCTAATATTCTTCAGTGTTGATGACTACAAGCACTTTGATGTATTGTGGAGTTAGGGCTATCTTTCAGCAGAATGTATCCTCTTCCTTAGCATTTTTCTGAATGTGATACTAGCATGAAATAAACATCACACACACACGGCTGGGATAGCAAAAAAATGAGAATGTGCAGTTTTATTCCTGTGCTGTAACTGTAACTAAAAATATACCCTTTCGCGTTCCTCACTTTCACGTGACGCAACAGTTTCAGGCACGCTGAATGCCTTTTATGGTGCCAGTGAGTAGTGAATCAAGACTTTCTGGCTTTGTAAGCCAATTGTGTCCTCTGTCCAGCCAAGCTTGACCAGAAGAAACTTGAATGACTTTACAAGTAAATCATGTGTTCATTATGAATCAGTGCAATAAATGGAATCATACACTACTCTAGACTGGCACAGCTGTATGTGCTATTATTGTGGTCATTCTGTGCATTAATGATCTCACTTCCCATGCCGTCTCTCTTCATCTCTTACTCCAGAGTGAATTTAACTAGTTTGCTACCCACTCCTAAATACACATATTGCATTCCCAGAGACAGCCCTAGCAAGGCATTTCCATCCAGCCCTTAAACAGAGGCTAAAGGCATATAGCACTAGATTCACAAAGGAACTTAGGAGTGGCAATACTCAGTATCACCATGACCATATTTTAGGTGCTTAGAAAATCACCAGGATTCACAAAATCTGAGTTCAGTACCTGGGCTCCCTACCCATTGAAGGAGGAGAGATAGGCACCTATGAGATGGATTCACAAAGGACAGCACATTATTAGGTTGCTCCTCACCTAAACTGGCCAATGGCAGGTGCCAAGCTAAGGGATGTGTGCTATGCCTCACTCCTCCCATGGAGATAGGTCTCCCTATCTTGTGTGTATGTCAACATTCTAGAGATGCAGTTGTAGGTCCATAAGCCATTTCCAGGCCTCCTCTGTGATGTTGTGGATATCATCCAATTCATCTTTGAATCCATACTTGGGGCACTGAGTTATGATCTTTGATGGTTTGGATGTTCTCACCACAGTTGCACAAAGGGGATTCGTTGGTTTTCCACTTGTGCGTCAAGTAGCCACATCTTCCAGTGTGGCCCAAGGTCTGTGTGGGAGGTCGAAACCAGGAGAGTGCCTTGTTGGGTCAGAAAGAATGTGCTTGTTTGGAACGGTAGATGAGATCCAGACACTTTGCCATTCCCTGGCCAGATCCAGAGACATGGGGTGGTCACGTGTGGTCTATAGTGGTTTTCTCAATGTCAGGTATTGTTGGGGTATGTTATCCATAAGCTTCCAGATGGGATGTTCTGGTTAGTCCTTGGTGCATTTAAGTTCTCGTGCTGTGGCTATATCTTGATGGATAGCTGAAGGTTCGATGTTTACTAATACAGAAAGACACTATAGAGGTACTGATTTTAAAGTTCCCATGATGATTCATATGGTCTGATTCAGCTGCCTACCCATGTGCTGGGTATGGGAGCTTCTTGTCCACACTTGTGCACAGTACTCTGTAACTGAGTACACTAGGGCCAAGGCAGATGGTCCCCAACTTCTTCCCACTAACTATTGAACAATGTTGACATGAGTCTTCACTTTAGAGGCTACTTTCTTGAGGTGGTCATGAAAGGTCAATGTGAAGTCAAGAATGACAGGTATGTTGGCCTTGGGTCATCAAGCATAGTTTCACCACAAACTCGACAATGTTTTGTGCAATTCTATTGTCAAGGTGAAAAATAGAGACCATCAATTTGCTTCTCAGGCCCAGTTCACTCATTGCTAAGAATTTAATCCTCTCTTCCCTTACTTAATTTGGAGGCTGTACCACCATTCTGCCTTGCCATAAAGCAGTTTCCATTTCTAACTGGATGAGTGTCTAAGTCTGGGATGGATGGAGGTTCCTCCTTGTGTGTGGGATTCTCATCTGAAATCCCTCTCTTGGAATTAGGTGCCTATGCTGTTTTAGCAAGAAGCTGGGGGCGGGGGGGATGTCCTCAAAATTTTAGCCTTGTAGTTAAGATACTTGCCTGGAATGTGAAAGATCATGGTTCAGGTCCCCAGTCCAAATCATAGGGGAGAAGGGATTCAAACTAGGATTTGCCACTTCCAGCTGTGTGCCCTAAGCAAGAAGCTACAGTCATTCTTGTTCTCTCTCTCTGGCCCAATGATTCTTTTCATTATTTATGCACAGTAGAACACACTCAACAGGAGAGATTGATGGAGCCCCATAGCTCAGTTAGAGCACCCTCCATAGCCACACTCCAGGTGGCAGATCACTGTTCAAATCCCTTCTCCCTGTCAAATGGCGAGGGGACTTGAACCAGGGGTCTCTCACACCCCAGGTGCATACCCTAACTACTTATGTTATAATTTATGAGGGAGGCTGTCCTCCTCCCCCCAACCATCCACCCCAGCTCTTTTGTGGAAACTTGCCTATAGGGGCCTGATCGGATAGGTGTCTGGATGGCTGGCATATGGCTGGAGCGCACATGCACAGAGGAAGAAAAATAGGAGCCTAAAGAATTTTTACTGCAAAATTTAAGGCACTGAATGACCTTAGGCAACTATAGAGTTTGATAGTGGTTGAGTGGGGATTTTGTGAATCCCAGTGGGGTCTGAGTTTGGGATTTAGGTGCCTACAGTAGCAGTTAGGTACATAAATTCTCTTGTGAATCTAGCCCACTGTGCATATCCATACACTTCTGTAACCCAATAGGCCAGATTCTGCCTGGCCACTACATGAGGTTCCTATGGTCTCAGTCTCCTCTACTCTAGCCAAAGAAGCTGGCTAGACATTGGTGGGAGCACACCCTCTAGCCTCCAAAAGTGTAGTGCAGTGGGCATAGTCCCAGGACCTCTGAATGATGAGAAGCTCTGGAATTTTTGTCTACAATGTGAGCTGGTGCCTAACTGGCACAATTTGGCCACAGAAATACATAAACTTATTAAGCTGTGAATGATAAAGTGCCTTGGAGTTTTTATTTGCATAAATATATATTGCATATATAAACTGCTTCCAAACATGAGGAACAATAAGTCAACCAGATGGCCTGGAAATTTCTAAAAGCAGGCCTGGGATCTGGAATAATATTGGGATCTATACAAGAGTAATCCATGCTCCAAAGGCAATAATATAATTGGGCTCACAAGGAAGCCAGGAGAAGGATCAGTCATAGCATTAAAACAGCCTTTTGGCCCACTTAGCACATTCCAATGACAGCATCTTCAGCCAAAACTGTGCAGCTCATCATCCAGTTAGAGATGGAAACTGCTTCATGGCAAGATAGAATGATGGAGCAGCCACTGAATTAAGTAAGGGAAGAGAGCATTAAATTCCTAGAGATGAGTAAACTGGGCCTGATGAAATAAGAACCAACCCAAGACTTCACCACAAACTTGTGGGGGAAAAATCTTTTATTGGAGTTTGGAAAACGTATGTTAGCTTTTTCTGTTCCTTGTTGTTTTTCGTTTTTTCACACTGCTGCACTTTTATATTTCAGCCACTTTTGGAAGCAGAGATAACAGAACAGCATCAGTATTTGCAGCCCAATCAAAAGTAGGAAGTCTTACATGGCAGTTAATTCTCATTTTGTCATGTTCTCGTTGATCTAATTCTGGAGAACCTATGGAATAAATTCATCCCTGGCATAACTATACTGCAGCTGATGGCATTGAGACCAGAGGTGAATTTGACTCACTAGATTTGGAGAGCTTGAATATGCATGTGAAGTTTTGGGTGCTCATCCAGACGAGAAAGGAGCAAACAGAGGTGGTGACTGAGATATGTTAGACTTATGAGTTATAGTATATCTGCTGCCATGTACAATACATACACTTAGCATGCAATTCTGTTGCTTAACATCAACATTATGGACCTATATGTAATGCACCTTTCACTAGCTACAATTAATTGACACCTAATCTTTAGTGTAGTTATGATTTTGCTTCTCTATTTAATACATATATTTTTGCACAGGTGAAAGTAAGCAGGTTCTTTGTTCAAATGCTGGTGACTAGAAGGCAGTTCCCTTTTTGTTATGGTGCACTATAGTTTGTAGTATATCAACAAGTTCTTCCCCACTTACAAAAACAACTTTACAAGAAGCCTATAGCCTAATAGTTATGAAACTCAAATGTGCAGCACTTTGGAATTTTTTAATTAAGCTCATCAGTCGATCTTAGTTCTCATTAATTTATACCAGAAGTAAGGCCAAGCCATGAAATTTAGATATAGATCTGGACTATGTTAGACTTCAAAGACTTTGAAGCCAATGTTCTGGTTCAGATCCATTATGTAAAGATGGGCTTGAACTGTGGAGTCTGGGATCCAGATCAGAACATCCCCATTGTCAAGGAGTTTGCATGTAGTGTTCTGTTGTTGGCATGTTTGTTATTTAGCCTTAAGCTCAGGTTGTGGCTTTTCAGCTTCCTTCTGTTCTGTGGCTTTATTATTGTTGAAGCTGGAGTCAACGCCTATTATTAAAGTTGACTGACACTTCCCATTACAAAACACTGTTTTCAGTTGCTTATAACTTTGTGATATTTTAATCCTTTGGACTGATATTTTCCAGGTCGGGTGTCTGCCTCAGATTGAATTTTCTGGAAAATTTCAGCCAAAATGGTCAGTCATTTCCAGGAGAGGCTAAAAGAAAATACATTATTTTGCCCATGTTTAAAAAAAAAAAGTGGAGACCTTTTCTTTGAAATTCTCTAGTGCTCTTATGCTTTGGAGGAGGCACTCAAAATTTGGGAAGGGGTGGTTTTTTGTTCTAGGGATGTGCTTTTTGCTGTTCATGCTGTTGCATGAAAACCTGCCCAAGTTTGGCCAAGTTCTAAGCCTCTGTAAAAAGTGTAGCTCATATGTTTAATAGAACTTCTTTGATTTTTAGCAACTAAAATCTCCAAAAATTCTATCTTCACTGAGCATGCTCAAGCCTCTCCCTCTGGAGACTAGACAGTGCATGCACCATCCCATAGGGCAACTGAGCATACTCCATGCCCTCAAAGATCCAACCAGTGATTGGACTGTGCATGTGCCATCCCTATAGAATAACTGATCATGCTCCAGCCGAGAGCTATTGGGACAAAGCCAGACTTTTTCCTTAATGGCCCCTCCCAGTTGCTCTGTGCCAGGGCTGGGTACTGGAACTGAGAACAGGGAGTCTGCATTTCCTGTGCTCTTAATGATCTCCTACTGGCACTGAGATAGCATGGAGGATTTCGGGGTTAGGAAGGGGAGGAAGAGAGGAAATTGGGACTAGCTTAGTAAGGAGACTGAGACAAGGAGCTATGGGGCAGGGAAGGATTTAACTGGTTGGAAAATAAGACTGGGAGCTGGTGAGCAAAATGGAGGAAGGATTAGTAACCAGGCAGCTAAGGGAGAAAAAACACTGAGATCAGATCAGGAGCTGGGGAAAGGGAGGAGAACGTGAACTGGCTGGGCAAAGAGACTGGGACAAGGAGCCAGGGAGAGGGTTGGTAGAGACTGAAATTGGATGAGGAACCTGGAGAGGAAGATTAAGACTGGGAGCCAGTGGAAGAGAGAGACAGTTCAGATGAGGAGACCTGGGATGAGAAGCCTGAGGAATGGAGACTGGAATGAGGTACACAAGGAAAAAGGGATTGGGATAAGGAGCGAAGGTTGGAGAAGACGCAGGACTGGGATGTGGCTAGGTTGGAAGAGATGAGGCAGATGGGATCAAACTTGGGTGGAAACAAATAATATGTGATCATGAAATTAGACTGTATCATAACATATATGCAAAGGGGGGTCAAATTAAAGTTATACAGAGTGTGTTAATTTTTGAATTTCCTAATTTTGAGTGCTTGACTTTGCAACCTTAATAATGTACTTTTAAGAGGTTTTTGTGTGTGTAATATGATCAGAACATATATCTCCTACAAAAATAAATCATATGCAGTAGTAAGACTTATAGGACTAAATTCTGCACTTACACTTCATGCAATCCTAGGGACTACAATTAAAAAGTAATAGGCAAAATGAGAAAAGATATGTTTTGAGTTAAGATTTGAAATGAGATTGAGAGTCAGTGATACAGTATAGGGTTTTTATTGTTCTGTTATACACAGTTACCCTTTGAAGTTTTGTCATGAATTGTTAGTTAACTGTACAGCTTGAAAAATTCATTCTCTTGCAGCCTGTGTTCTGGACAATCACAAATATGGTCATTCCAGATCCTTCTTAGCCAAATACATATACTGTAAATATTTCTGCCATGTGAATGACAGAGCACCACTCCCACACAACACTACACAACAAAGATGCTGGCTAGTGATAATGCATTGTTTTGCAGGCCACAAGCCACCGGTGGAATGTTTTTCAAATCTGATTTAGGGCCTGTTTACATAATGAAATTATTCCAGAATAGGAATAACTCTGCAGAAAAGGATGTGGGGATTACAGTGGATGAGAAGCTGGATATAAGTCAGCAGTGTGCCCTCATTGCCAAGAAGGCCAACAGCATATTGGGCTGTATTAGTAGGAGCATTGCCAGCAGATCGAGGGAAGTGATTATTCCCCTCTATTCAGCACTGGTGAGGCCACACCTGAAGTATTGCATCCAGTTTTGGTCCCCGCACTACAGAAAGGATGCGGACAAATTGGACAGAGTCCAGCAGAAGGCAACAAAAATGATTAGGGGGCTGGGGCACATGACTTACGAGGAGAGGCTGAGGGAACTGGGGATTTAGTTCCCCAGTTTAGGATTTAGTCTGCAGAAGAGAAGAGTGAGGGGGGATTTGATAGCAGCCTTCAACTACCTGAAGGGGGGTTCCAAAGAGGATGGAGCTCAGCTGTTCTCAGTGGTGGCAGATGACAGAACAAGAAGAAATGGTCTCAAGTTGCAGTGGGGGAAGTCTAGGTTGGATATTAGGAAACACTATTTCACTAGGAAGGTGGTGAAGCACTGGAATGGGTTACCTAGGAAGGTGGTGGAATCTCCATCCTGAGAGGTTTTTAAGGCCCCCCTTGACAAAGCCTTGGCTGGGATGATTTTGTTGGTGTTGGTCCTGCTTTGAGCTGGGGATTGGACTAGATGACCTCCTGAGGTCTCTTCCAACCCTAATATTCTATGATTCTAATAAGGCAGGGTGTAAATTTAAAGTGTAATAGCTACTGCAGAATAACTTTGTGTGGACCCTTTTATCCTGGAATAAAAATGCCTTTTTTCTGATTTAGTGTAATCCACTTCCATAGAATAAAGCTCTCTTAATGCTGTATGAGTATCCATCCATGGAGGTATTCTGGAATAGCTATTCCTGAATGACTTCATGCATAGAGAAGCCTTACACTATGTTCCATGTTGCTGCACTGCAGGCTAAACTACAGCCTCACGACAAGAGAAAGGGGAAATAACCATGCACCACCTCAAGAGGGAATAACAATAAAGAATTCAGGGCAAGTCCACACAACTGTTACTTTATTGTTGCTTTCTTTGTTCTCTTTCCCCAACCCCATAAAAGTGTGATGTGGTTCACAGAGGAAACTGGACAACGGAGATACAGAACAGAGATCTTTGCTATGCTGCCCAGGTGGGGGAAAGAGAAGAAAGAAAGCAACAATAACATAAAAATTGTGTGGACTTGCCCAGAGAAAGAATCAGTTGGAAAGTAATTAAATGATGGCATACTTTCTAACTGATTCTTTCTCAGTAGTCCCCACCTCCCCCAGCATGTCTGTGTCCAGGTTAGTCAGTCCCCTTATGGGTAGTACAGCCAGGGGTCAGCCCACCCCGTCTGGTAGTGTGGCCCTTTAAGATTTTGTGTATAGGTTGGATGTATAAAAGTACCTAGGAGATACTGGTAGAGAGGAAGTGGTCCTAGGAATAAGTAGTGTTGGGAGGGTTGAGGGGGGTTACTCTTTCTTTAAGGATCTGGAACCAGAAGCCTTTCAGAACGGTGGGGCAATACTCACCGCTCTCCCAGCTAATTAGAATAATTTGGGAAGGGGACCAGCATATATACTACCTCTGTCCTCATTGTAAGGGATATACTGGTGGGAGAAAGTCTGCCTGCTGAACTTTCCACGCCTGAAAGTGAGAGGGCTAATTCTGGGGAAAGGCCCAGCTGGAAGAGAGGCTGGCTGAGGGCCTGCAGTTGGCCTGAATTAGAACCCAGTTCTAAGAGGGGAGCTGGGGAGACGTCTGATCTAAGGAGAGAGCTAATAACTTTCTGAAGTAGAGCCCCGCTCCTGGAGAGGGAGCTAAGGATGCCTGCCTTATGGAGAGCTAAAGAAACGGCCTGAAGCATAACCCAGCTGTCAGAGAGGACTGAGTGAGAGGAAGCTCCTCAGTAGCCACCTGAGAAGAATCCACACTAGGAAACCAAACTGCAGAGTGGGAGTAATGAGTCTGCAGCCCTGTGAGAGATGGTGAGTGTGCCCTGTTACAATGTTAAGAGAAGCCTTGGGATATTCATTGATGATCACTGCAATAAAAAACTTATTATAGAGAATAAGCAGTGGTACTTCCATTTCCTGCTTTGCATACCATACTCCTGACTTGCCATACAATTTTATATTGAAAGCAAGAGTTGTACTGTACATGCTGGAGAAGGAGTGGTCTTGGCACCTGAGTAGGGTGCATTTGGGGCTTTTGATACCAAGGAAAGTGTGGTTTTTGGCTCCCAGAAGGTGGTTGAGCCTTCTAGCAATGTGAAGGGGAAATATCTCCTACATCTATCTCCATTATGGAAAGGGGTAAGGTTACTTAATATCTCTTAATATCTTTTAGGGGTATGCTCTTCTCTTCCCCCCCAGTAAATTTTGACATCAATCAGCTGCTTCCCTGCCTCCATCCCATATCCGCCATGTTATGCTGCCCATATAGATAAGAACTTTAGATGGATGTCTTTACTAATGTGATAATTAGAGAAATAGTTAATGTTAAAATGTATGTTGTCATCCATAAGTTTGAATAAACATCCAATTAAGAGGAATATGTATTTAACCCTCCTTAGAGCTATTGTTTCTAGATGATGACACTTTGTTAGGTTACACTTTGACAATAACTTTCCAAGTATGGCCTATCATGAGGGCTGCAATATTAAATGAAAGCTTACATTTTGATCAATACTTGAACCTAAAGTTAATATAAAGAAATACCTTCTTAAAGTAATGCACAATTGACATAAGGTATTCAGTTAATGCCAAAAGCTTATCAATCAGGATTCAAAAAAGGATTACACATTTTTATGGATGACAAGAATATCCAGAGTTACAGTAAAGATTATAAATAAGAGTTTTTGAAGAGAGAGAAGCCTTCATGCTTCAGGGTATATTGCAAATTCTAACTAAGGAAGTTAGGCAGAAACTTACCCTTGATGAAAATCATCCCATGACTGCCTACAGCAGGGCTTCTTGCAGCTGCTTCAAGGGAAGGTGCTACTGGCCACTGTCAGATGGGATATGAGACTAGGTTGATCACTGTCCCAATCCGATATGTCAATTCCTATGTTCTTAATTCCACAGCAAGGGCTGGATATTTTTTTTCTAACAAGCTCCATAGCCATGGAACTGAGGAATCCACTGGCCCAGAGTACTACCCCTCTTCTGCAGAGAGGAAAGCTGGCAGGAAGGTACTACTATGACTCACTTTGCCATTAGGCAGTAGTGTAAAAAGCGGGATTACAAGACAGGGTTTCCTAGCTCCTAGGGCTGTGCTCAGACCTCACTGAAATGTGCTCACAACAGCCTTTTTAAATGTCCATAGCTTTATTTCAAAAGCAAGTTTATTCACAGAAGGTAAAGGTAATAGTCCTCAATAAAGTGCAGCTAGATTGCTAGCTGAATAACAGTTTAAAAAGTGAATGAGCTTACATGGGGATGACCCATAGGATCCCAAATTGTGTAGCTCTCCCTCCCTTCGTCCCACGCTTTAATAAAAAAAAGGCATTTTGGCTTCATCCTGTACTCCTACTCCTTATTGTCAGGCTCAGATTTTGGGGCACTACTATGCCTCACCATTATTTTTATTGTTATGGTCATGCCTAGAGGCCACAACCAAGATTGGGGCACCAGTGTGTTAGACTGTATAGAAGCAGTGAAAGACAGTCCCCGCTCTCAAGCTCTTGCAATCTAAATAGACAAAAGAATTGCTATTCTTCCCATTTTACAGATGGGGAACTGAGGCACAGGGGGTAAAGTAATTTGCCAGAGGCCATGCAAAGAGTCTGTGGCAGAGCCATAAATTGAACCTAGGTTTTCTGAAGCCCGGTTCAGTACTTTAACCACAAGACCATCATTGCTCCCTTACTTTCCCATTATACTTTTTCGACTAGTTCATCTTATTTCTTCGCTTCCTGTTCCACTTCAGGAGAATGTCTACCGGCATCTCTCCGGTTTCAGCCTGACATTTGTGTGGCACCCAGTGCAAATTGCCTTTGTATGGATTTTCTTCTATTGATGAAGAAAAACTAGCACACTAGAAATGTTGCATCCTGTGGTGCCATTGGGAGTACAACGCTGAGTAAAATTCAGATGGGTGGGGTGCTTATGGACACTAAAAAAAGTGATGACGCTTGACTCTTAATTCCACAGCCAGTCCTCATGAGGAGTGAATAACATGAGGTCTCCTTAGGAGCCAAAGCATGAGGCATGACAAAAAATATTTTTAAAAAGGAAGGCGGGGGAGGAACATGAGAGAAGCAGTGGCCTCATAGGGAGGGGGAATCAGGAAGAAAGCCTCCTTGTTGTGGCAGAGGAGGAGGACTGAAGGAGTTGAACTTCCCCAGGTAAATCTCACCCTTCCTGGGAGAACCCATTTGACCAGCAATGGAGGAGCACAATTAATAGTTATCCCATTAGCAGCTGCTGCTCCCTTACCACCTAACCTCCCCCAGGACTTCCTCTATTTTTATACTGAAAGTGCTAGATCCCAGCCTCCAGCCTGCTCTACGCTTAAAAAATGTGGCTGGCACAGCTATGTCAGTGAGCAGTGTGAAAAAAATCATTGCCTGACTGACATAGCTGTGGCTGCAAACACTTTGACAGAATAAATGTGTATACAGTAAAGAGTCCTTTTGCCAATATAATCTATCTTGTTTTGGGGAAACTGGTATGAGTGATACCAGCAAAAGAACTCTTGTCAGTATAAATGTGCCTCCCCTCAGAAGGTTTGCTAATATAGCTGCCCTGGCAACCCCTTGTGAGTATAGGCCAGGCCTCAGTCTGTACACCATCACTGACTGACGCAGGGTGTCCTGGGAGACTCATACACACTTGTTCATAGCCTTCCAGCTGTTTATATTAAAGCTCATCTGCAGGTTCTTTTGTTCAGTGTATTTCCATTGCAAATACTGGTTGTGTCCTTGTATTACGGAGGTAGGGCCAAAGCCCAGTTTACATAAGCAGTGTCCCTGATTTTTGGGTTGGGCTATAAGTACTGAATAAACCAGAAGAGCAGGCAGCAGCATCAGGGGCAGCTGCATAGCAGCAGCGGCTGGGTATCTGGAAAAAAAGACTAACATGTTAGGCAGAGTACTGCAGTCCTTACTTACAGTGAGTAATATTTATTCATATGTGTAGTCTCCCTGAAGCCAGGGGGACTACTGATGTGAGCTAGTATTACTCACTGGGAGTACTCTGCATCACCGGGCCTCTTCTACATAAGTGTAGATTCTGATTGTTGTAAAATATTGCCAGCACCTATTGTCTGCCATTCTCACCTTCTCCCCTCACAAACTAACCTAACAAAATAAAACTCTGTTTGAATATGTTCCTCTTCATCTAGCCTGTGGCAGTGAGCTAGGGAAATGATGCGATCAAGCGCTTTCAGAAAGCACTTCTGATGCCATGTGTCACAAGTGACAGAAATACGATACTCTCTCTGCCTACACATGCTTCACAGTGTACAGAGCTATGGGCATGGAAAAATACAGTGGACAAGTATTTCAACTGCTATGATGACAGCAGTTATGCTTGAGCGCTAGGTGCATTTCATGACTGAGTTGTGCAAAACTTTGCAGTTCTCTTTACTGTATGGATGAAAGAGAGCCTACTGTCTGGTGAATTATCTCTTCCTTTCCCTAATACGAGTGTCTCTGACCCCAAATAGAGGAGAACAGAACAACAAAAACCCCTTGGGCAAGCAGGATTTTTGTCATAGGAAAGAGCTTGAGAGAGTAATATGGTTGTCTTGATCACGTAATTACTAATGGCTTGATTCTACCCAACTCACCTTATTCAGGTTCAGTAGTCTCTTATTCCTAGAGTATCTTCATTCATTTGTAACCCTTCTGCCCATCAGAGTTGGCAGCAACAAGGCCGAGTTCAATATCTAGGGGATCCATTCCAATAACACAATGCAAACCGGCTCGAGCCCCCACCCAGTGACCTGGGACAAATATATACCACCCCTGCTGGGCGCCTCCAAGAGGCAATACTTCCCCTCTCACAAGCACATAATCTGAGTGTAGTAAAAAGCCTTTTAATAACAGAGAGAAACAATGTGGCATTATGTTGGGGAAACACCACCAACAAGATTCATAACACAACCCATGAGCAAAAACCCACCCCAAGCAAATTTGGGGCATGCCCTTTCCCTTTGGTTCTTGAGTCCAGCAACCCCAAATCACCCAAAGTCCCAAAAGTCCAATGACCCAAAAGTCTCTGTCCCTGGTCAGGGCAGCCCCAGAGTTTGAAAGTTTATCTGCAGAGCTTTATCTCCCAACCTGGGTGGAGATGGGGGGGGGGGGGAAGAGAGGTAAGGGGCACCTTACATGATCTGAAGCTGAGCGCCCCACAGCTCCATAGGCCTTCGCTCCACTCCGCTCCACCAGCTGCCCCACGAACTGCTTTGTTCGGCTCCACTCCGCAGCCCACAAGCAGCTCCCGCCGTCCCACGAACTGCTCCACCAGCCTGTCCACAAGGCACTGCAGCTGTCCCACAAACTGCTCCACAATATATCTTCAGGCTCCCCCACTACTTAACACAATGCTCAGTGATTTCAGCTCTTAGTCAGTTCAGCTCTTTAGTGAATTCAGCTTGTGGTAGGGGAGCCTCAGTACTGGTGCACCATTAGCCCAAAGTGAACTCAGCAGCCTGTAACTAGACTCCTAATGGAATCAAAATTAGCTCTGATATTCCACAGTGGAGAGGAGGCAGTGCAAGTAGCATGTAAGGCTCTCACCAACAGGCCCATACTACCAAGTATTAATACTTGTCCCCAACCTCTCTCAATCCACAGAGTTTTGGAACCCATGACCCTTGCCTAGCGAGTGCTACTTAGTTGATAGTGAGTCCCTCCATCATAACAAAAGGCCAAGTACAGTTCCAAGCACAGTTCCCATAATCAGGGTAATAACCATTTATTCTTCCTGCCCCAATAACATAGACACTGGGGATCCCACAGCAGCCAAAGTGACCATTTGGGCAGCTATGGCTTCGTTCTAGGTGGGGTGGGTGTGCCTATGCAAATGAGATCAGCCCCTGAAGTTTTTTTCCACAACTTGCCACACCTCACCACCAGATGTCAGGGTGGAGCTCATCCTGACACTGCTTATACATTTAATGGGGCTGTGCAAGTTAGACACTATGCAACGTGAGTAAGGGTGATAATCTGGCCCCAAGAATTAGCTGCCCAAGTAGCCTCCATAATTTAAACTGCCTCTCCCATCTCTGGTCATTACTCGTAGCTGGTTTGGGTAAGCAGGGAATGTTGCCAACCTCTGCCAGAAGCTTTTAGGGAGTAATTATCAGTGAGGTGACTACCTGCATATAGGGCTCTCTTCTGCTCCACCCTGTGTTTTACTGTATCTGAAACTTCTTAAATATTCCCAAAATGTTTAAAGAGAAGATTAAAGGCCCAGTTCTGTTGCCTTTACTGTCACTGGCAGACCCTCTTACTTTAAAGGTATTACTTGTGTACGGATTATTTCCTTAAATAGGGATTGCAAGATATGTCAGGACCTAGGTTACTGAAACTTCAGATTTTTCAAGTTATTCATCACTCAGATTCCATGTGTCTATGGCTACTCACTGAGTATAAATAATGTGAACATATTGTCTCTAACTTGTATTTCAAGAAGAGTACACTTATGTAATCAGGAATAGCTTTGTCATAAAAAAACAAAGAGATTCTGTTACATCACAAAACTTCATCCTTTCAAAACACAGAGTGCCTTCCAGAAAGTCAGCAAACCATTTTTTAAATCCCTACTCATACACAATTCAGCATGATGTAATGTCATGTTAAATCTTTCTTTTAAGGAATCTTTGACCCCAATGCCATCGGAATCCATCTGGAGCTGAAAGCCAGATTAAGGCAATGGAAAGACTTCTGGGGACTTGTGTACCTGCTGGCACTATATCAGGATATTCTTCCAGCCCCATTAGTACATGCAAGAACAAATGAAGATTTAATTTAAATAGGAACACTTGGCTCAATATGATTAAGCATTCAAAATACACACTAAAGGCCAAATCTTGCAGTCTTTACGGCCTGGTCCAAAGCCCAATGAAGTTGGACAGTCTTTATATTGATTTCAGTAGGCTTTGGACCAGTCCCTTAGTCATCATTATATGAAGAAAACTCCCACTGACCTCAATAGAAGTATTGCCTCACTGGACTAAAGAAGGGCCTGACCTTACAAACCCTCTTTGCATAGAACTCTACCTAACTTCAACAAGAGTGCCACACAGGAGGATTTGTGGTATCAAGTCGTCTACATGTGTACGGGTCCAATCTTGCAAACATTCCCACCTGGAGTAACATATTGAGTAGTAAGTGGGATTACTCACTAGGTCCTAACTGTCACCAGTAGGAAGTGTTTGCAAGTTCAGCCTCCAAGATTGTTTTAGATTTTTTTTGTTTTTGTTTATTGGACTTCAATGGTGATAGAAACTTAGAATAACTGCAATTCTCATACTGCTATTAACGTTTTGATAGTATGTTGTTTATTATACAAATTAAAGTCTTTTGCAGAAAATTTCATTTCATTGCTATTGTGCTATATTGCGAGGGGGGGAGGGGAGTTCTTTTGCCATTCATTTGCTGTAATCCTATTTCAATCCCCTCTTACTTAACCTCTATTCTTTCTTCTGTGCAAAGTCTGCTGGGAGTGTGTGAATAATCAGAACAAAACTTATTTGTGCTCCATTGTCAGTAATTGTCCTCCTCTTAGTCTAATGACTTGTACCCAGATATCTCCTGCAAGATTAGCTTGAGCAATCATTTAAGAGCCAAAGTTGAAGATAACCCCCTTAATTTGTTGGTAGTTCTCTTAAGGGATAAAGAGTTGTGAGTTTGCTAAATTATGTGCCTTGAAACATTTTAAATCACTTTGACAATGCGATCTGTGAAAATCCAGGTCTCAATTATATAAAGGGGCTAGCAGCCTCATGATGTCTTTGTTTACAACTATACTATCCTCTGTGACAAAGGGAATATCATGTTCCAGATCTGGGTAGGTTGCTAGGGCACCAAGGAAAACCATGGAGTAGAACAGCTTGTTATAATAACTCCAGTACACTTAAAATAATTAGAGAAGGGATCACATGTTAGAGTGGTTGGTTCTGTTCATGGTGGCCTAGTGGTACTGCTTTGTATGGTAATGCGGGCTGCTCCCAGCCGCTCACTCCTCAGACCCAGTACAGACAGGAGACCAGAAATAATGCTCATGCAGTGCTCAGCCCTGCAAGGTACTGATTGCCCTCAACTCCCACTTTATTCAATAGGAGTTGAAAGGACTTGGCACTTTGCAGGATTGTTGTCTGAGACTTTGGGGTGGGGACAGTGCTATGTGTCATTCAACAACAATGCCTTTGCCAAACAAGGAGTGGCACTGACAGGCTCTGAAAAAAGTCTTGTTAGTTCTACCTGTAAAAAAAATTGTGACTGCAAAGTGAGGCCCCAGGGGCCTGATCCCAAGCCCATTGAAGTTAATGGGAGTGTTTTCAGTTAGTTCACTAGGTTTGGGATTAGGCCTCAAGTGTGGATAGTTCAAAGCCAGGGGAGGAGAAGAGGGTGGACAACATGGACCAATTCACTAGTCTCTGAAAATAGCATAGAGGAACCCTTTAACAGGGGAAAAATATAACCAGATACTTTTTAAATGTCGTAAAAATGCATCCCTAGCCTGCATGTATTATTGTTCCTTATTTAAGGAATAAACTATTTTCTTGTGAGGCTGTTTTTTTTTTTTTACCAGACCAGATTGTCATCCAGAATTGGAGAACATCCATTTTACAATAATGGGCCTAATTGTGTTGCTACTTGCACCAGAGTAGTTCAGGAGTAACTCCATTGACTTCTGTGAAGTTACACTGATGTAAAACTGTGGGAGATCAGAATAAGGCCCACTATAATTTGAAAAACTCCCCCACATTTCCTTAATCATGTTTATGTATACATGAATGACACTTTAGATTATTAAAACTGAAAATCTTTAATAACTAATTTACTTTTATTTATGTGGCTTGTTTACTTTCTGCATTTCACTCAGTTTGGACAATGAAAAGAGATGGCTTCACTTTCATCAGTTGGCAGCAGTGTTTGAAAGGCAAACTTGTACAGGAATGTTTTTGTTTCTGTCTTTCCTAAACTGCTTAATTTGGAATTGACAAAAGTTTGTGAATATTTACATTGATCCTAGGTTTGTTTAAAAACTTACTTCTTTGGAACCAAAATATGGAGGCATACTGAAAGCAAACCATCTGTCAAGTTTTAAGATTTGGTTTTTCTTGTATTATATGAGAACCGGTTGAACATGATGCTGAAGCATGATATCCTATGCAGTTTCATTATGATGTCTTCACATATGACACTACCTTCTGTGGGCCAAATTCAACTCTCAGATACAAAGATATTATACCAGCAATGCTATACTTAAAGTTGTGTCACACTCTTATTAAAGACTACTTGCTGAAATGGATAATTTCCAGAAAATATCTTCCAGTCTGACACTTACTATAGAGCAGATCAGTTCTCCAAAATTGTGGAGGATAATTAATATAGACTGGTCAGTAGCTTTAAATTTATTTTTATATTCCCATAAAACTAAAACTGACTTTTTTTGTTGTTGATAACTTGCAGGCTACTCACCTTGATAACTTTTTTAAATTTAGAAATGTCTTCTCTGCATACCCAAAGACTTTTGCATGGGAGCTATATACACATTTGTGGTAGACATGAGAGATACTGCCATTAAAAACCATTTCAAACCTAAAGGGTTTTGAGGCTAAACAAATACATAATATGGGGTCTACACTCAAATTAATGTACACAACTTCTATTAGTGTCCATGAAATTTATACACTGTTAGACACCAAAAGGAGAATAAACCACTTAAAAAACAAAATGTAATATTGTTTAAAAGTCCTTTTAATTTTATTGGATCCTATATGTATGGTAAAATATCCAAATACAGTTTTCCATTATGAACGATAATAGCTTTGAATTTTCAGGTCAATAGTATCTCCCAAGGTAGTTTAGAATTCTAATTCTAACGTCCAAAGTGCTTGTAACCCTCCCGGTTTGGTGTTAGCTGCAAATTTTATAAGCATATTCACCACTTTGTTATCCAAATTATTAATGGGAATATTGATCCCAGGACTGATCCCTGTGGGACCCCACTAGATACACCCTCCCAGTTTGATAACTACTCTTTAAGTAGGTTTCAGAGTAGCAGCCATGTTAGTCTGTATTCTCAAAAAGAAAAGGAGTACTAGTGGCACCTTAGAGACTAACCAATTTATTTGAGCATAAACTTTCGTGAGCTTATGCTCAAATAAATTGGTTAGTCTCTAAGGTGCCACTAGTACTCCTACTCTTTAAGTACATTCTTTCAACAAGTTGTGAACCCACCTTATATTAATTTCATCTAGACTGCATTTCCCTAGCTTGCTTGTTAGAATGTTGTGGGACTATGTTCAAAAGCCTTTCTAAAATCAAAGGGCATGTGTGCTGCTATCCTGAGCGGCAAAAAGCAAAGTGGCATTGCCACTCTTGCTGGGCTCCAAATTTGACAGACTGTTTTCTTTTGTTCAAAGTTCATGTGATTGTCAACTTTTGAATGCTTCTGGGGTTTTTTTCTTTAAAAAATTCAGTGCCTGTAATCCTGCACATATGAGCAATTGTACGATTTAAAAAATCCTAGTGTATATAAACATGAATAACTATACATCATGGTTATATGCACAAACACACATCAATAAGCAGATTTCAGTTTCCAGTGAATTTTTATGAACAATGGAGAGTTCTTTAATGTCCCTTTACTTTGAACTTCCTTGCTTTTATTAGCTCCTGTCAGAACCTTAAGCACTTTGTCCTCTGAATATAATATATGCTAAGTATTTCAACAGCGGAGACATTAAATGAATGCACAAAAATCTAGTTTGTGCCCCCCTCCCTCCTTTAGTCTAAAAGCGACAGCATGCATGCATCATTAAGAGACTGGGCTGGGCAATCAGAGTGAGTCTCTTCTCTGTGCATTACGGTACAAGGGTTGGCCCTCATCTGGTCCACCTGCCACTGGGGTTTAAAGTTTCAGCCCATCGGGAAATACAATGACTTGGATCAAACTGCCTGGAGAGAAAGTCTGATTTCATCAGGGAAGTGGATAAACTGTAGCTATATTGGGAGAACATGGAGAGACAGCTCCGTAGGCGCGCACATGACAGGCTGTAAGCTGCTCAGCGTGTATCCTAGAAGCCAAAGACATTAAGGAAGCAGCAGACACATGACTACATGGGGGGAGAGAAAACAGCCAGCCTGGGAGTCTGCTGCACCTGGACTTGACTCCTTCCAGAAGGACAGATTATATGCAACGAACAGCCCGCCGCAATTCACCAGCTAAAGCAACAAGCAAAAGGAGGAAGGGGCAGCCTCTCTGCTGGGCAAAGAGTTTTTTGCTTCCGCAGTTTCTTGCTTTGCAGCTGGTGACAGCGTGCGCGCCCGGGGGGGAAGGGGAGGGAGGGAGAGAGGCAGAAGTGGTTTGCCAATCAAACAATGCTGCTGGCGACCAGCTACTCCTCATGTCTCCCGCGGGTCACCTGCCTGGCTTGTCCGCCCCTCTCGGCGCTGCTGCGGTGGATCACAGAGACGCTGCTGACATGGAGAGGTTGGTGAGCCCGGGCCACTGCGGCTAGGGCTGGCTCGTCCGCTGCGCCTTGCACCGCCCTCAGTCCGGAAAGCCTCGCTGCGCACCAGCCATGGAAGAGGGTCCCCTGCCAGACCTGCGAGACGTCGAGCTGAAGCTGGGGCGCAAAGTGCCCGAGAGCCTGGCGCGCTCCCTGCGCGGGGAGGAGCCCGCTGCCCGGGACCGGAGCGGCGGAGGGGGCAACGGCTTCTGCCCTGCTTCAGGCCCTGGGGCCTCCCGGCTCAGCAGCAGCGCCAGTGCCCTGGCGAGACTGGAGACCAAACTTCACCTCCTCAAGCAGGAGATGGTGAGTCTGGCACCGCGCCCGGGGGTGCGCGCTGCACACGGCGGGAGGGGGAGCGGGCGCGGGCGGCTGGAGTCCCCTTCACCCTGCTGCGCCCCGCGTCTCTCTGCCCCGTGCCAGCGGCTGGCAAACCAACCTGTGCGCCGCTCACCCTGGACTTTGCTCGGCCACCATTCCCTTTTCGCCAGCCCCGTGCCTGTGAGCGTGCGCAGTGTGAGAGGGTGCCACTGAATGCCTTCTTCCTGACCCCCACACCTCTGCTGACAAGCGGGGCGAGAGAGCCCTCTGGGGTCTCTGTATTGCACACGGATGGGTGGCGCTTTGAGTGGATTATGGACGGCGCTAAATAATGGGTGTTCCCTTGGTGGCCCTTGATATACTTTACAGTTCAGACTTAACTAACTGACAACTCCTGTCCTTGCCCTGTTGCTCCTTGAATTCTTGTAAAAAAAAAAAAAAATACAATCTGATATGATCTGCTCCACATACTTTGCTGAACTCCCCCATTTCCTGGTAGGGAGAAGTGCTGCTGATCTCTAGGCCCCTGTGCAATTAATTTCCATCACTGCCTACCCACACAAAACCAATTCTGAAAACAGCCCTGTTCCGGCTAGGCCAAAGGAGAGCAGCTAAATACATTCCCTGCTTCCTTTCTAGAAAGGGAGCCACTAATATCTTTCAGAATCTTCAGCAAGGTCTAGCCACTCCCCTTACACACTTCATTGATGGTTTCCTAATCCCATGTGAATATGGCCCCTTAAGGAACCATAGTGATAGACTCAAGGTGCTCAGTCTATTTAGTTTAACAAAGAAAAGGTTAAGGGGTGTCTTGATTACAGTCTGTAAGTACCTATATGCAGAACAGATCTTTAATAATGGTTTCTTCAATCTAGCACAGATGGGTATAACACAATCCAATGGCTGGAAGTTGAAGCTCGACATATTCAGAGTCTATGCAATAAGGCATACATTTTTAAAGGTGGGAGTAATTAATCGTTGGAACAATGCACCAAATGTTGTGGGTTCTCCATCACTGATGATTCTTGACTCAAGATGGGATTTTTCCCCCTCAAAGATATGCTCTAGGAATTCTTTTGGGAATGTTCTATGGCCTGTGCTATACAGATCAGACTAGATGATCACAGTGGTCCCATCTGGCTTTAGAATCTAGGAAAAGATCATGTATAACAAAAGTTGCTATAATCCATGCACAGTCAAAGCAACTCCTACCTCCATGCTGTGGTCACAATTGCATAATGCCACCAAAGTGGCAGTGAGCAGGTTTCTCACTTGCTCAAGAGGCTTTCCAACTCCATGACTTTCAGGATATATGTACCTCATACGATTAGCTGGCAGAATGAAGAAAACTGACAGCCAGTAGTGTTTAGGTAGATTTTAGTCCTCTGAGTGATAACTTCTGATGTCTGGGGTATGTTAGCATATTGGTAAGCATTTAAGATAATGCCCTGAATTCTATTTATTGTAAATCTATACAAATACTCCATTTTAATGTGACTAATACTTTTCTAAAAGGATGTGAGCTCTTTACTCCTAAAAATTGTCCTGCCATCAGTCATTCAGTTTATAAGACTAAACTTCTGAGATCTATTTATTTCTAAACTGAGTATACTGGAATCTCTGTATGCTTCCATAAAAACCCCATTTATAATTTGGCAAAGTGGCTGTTTGTCTGTGGTCTGCCATTGGACCATGCAATATTTATTCATATTTTAACTCAACTCTTATGTAAATGGTCCAGCTATATTATGCTAAGTGTAATGTACTGGGTTAAGTCTGTTTTTCATTAGAAGACCAACTCTGTTAAGCAACTGTTGGTTTGTTGTGTGTTTTTTTTTTTTTTAAGTAAAATGCAGGTTTCACTTAAAATAGGCTGTCCTACCATGAAATTCACAGTGAGCACCTAGTGAACAGCATGCATTATCGCTAGTAGTCGGATTCTGATCTCTGTTACATCAGTGTAAGTTTAGAGTAACTCAGAAGTGTGTAGACAGCGGGTATTAAGGGAACCTGGCTTTACAGGCATATGAAAATAGTACCAATACATTTTGTAGTAACTCTCTATAACACTTCTCATACAGTTTTAATATAAACTCTATAGTAGCCGATAGTGTGGTGTGATATGATGGCTTTGTGGGCTCCCATTTGGGATGAGCTGCATAAATAACTCAGGGCTCTGCTACTCATGGGTAAGGCTATGTTTCAGTCACGGGTATTTTTAGTAAAAGTCATGGGCAGTAAACAAAAATTCATGGCCCTGTGACCAGTCCATGACCTGTACTATGACTTGTACCCCTGACTAAATCTTGGGGGGGCGGCGGCCCGTGGGTGCTACATGTGATTGGCAGCGGGGGGCGGGAACAGCCCAGGGGGTCCTGCGGGTGCTCTGGGGGAAGCAGCCCGTGACCCCACTGGTGCTGGGGGGTGGGGTGTGGCGGGGCTGGCAGGCTCCCTACCTGGCTCCTCATGGCTCCCCCCAGGCGGAGGTGCAGCCAGAAGGCTCCGTGCACTGTCTCCACCCCAAACACTAGCTTTGCAGCTCCCGTTGGCCATGAACCATTGGTGGCAGTATGCAGAGCTGTCTGCTGGGAGTTGAGGGATGATGCTGCTTCTGGGAAACCCCCTGAGGTAAGCTCTGCCCAGCACCCTCACCCCCTCCTGTACCCCAACCCCCAGCCCTGAGCCTCCTCCCACACCAAAACTCCCGCTGCTGCTGTAGGAGAGGGGCACGGTGGCCCAAGACTGTCCCAGCAGCGGCCAGTGCGGCTAGCCCAGGGGCTGCCCAAGCTCCTCAGCCGGCCCATGGGCCAGCCGCACTGGCCCCTACAGAAATCACAGAGGTCACAGAAAGTCACGGAATCCGTGACCTCCATGACAAACTCGCAGCCTTACCCATGGGTAACATTGCAGTCTCAAACTTATGCTGATACTACTTTTATAATCCACCACATGGTATGCTTTTTGTATGTAGTATACATTGATGGGGGTGGGCTGGAATGAAGCATCTGGTTTGGGGAGGAAAAAACAAGGCTTAATTTACTGAGAGCTAGCGACAACTCAGATGCCTATTTTGTAGCCTGACAACCTAAATTTTAAGAATGGCCATTTCATATCTAGAGCTATCACTCTTGCTTTTATACCTCATTGAATATGGTTTATACAAAGTATTCACCTAAACAAGTCTTGATACTTACTGTAATGATCACTCTATGAAGGTAATGGTGTCAAATTGTTACTTTAGATGTTCATTAGGTTTATTTGTTATGTGGCACTTAGACTGAAACTTTGGTTTGCATCTTTAGCACAGCACACTTACGGAGTGATGCATGTGCTGTGTTAGGGCAAGATAAAGTAGGTTACAGAGAACAGAGGAAGCTAATTTGGCATTAGTGAGTGCTGGTGCCTGGCTATGAAAATAGTCCTGCCTAGTGGCATGAATAGGGCCAGATACAATGTGACCATCCCCTTCCCCTCCTCCACTGTCACACACTGATGCTGGAACAGTTTGTATAATGGGTGTGCTGAGAGCCATTAAACCAAACTGTAAATCTGTATATAATGGAGACCACTTCAAGCCGGGGGGTGCAGGAGGAACCCCTAGTTCCAGCACCTATTCTGTCACAGACACACACAGGGTTCTCCAACCCCTCTGCTTGTCCACTGACCCCCCCATCCAATCCCTTCCACTGCTCTTTCTCCTGTGCCTGCTCTCATTCCCTCTAATTCTTCTGCTTAACCTCTCACTCTCCTGACTCTTTCCCCTCACTATACAAACATGCTTTAATCTCTCCATTTAAAACAAAAAACAAAAACTTGACCCCTCTTGCCTGTTCTGTTATTGCCCATCACCCCTTCATTTCTACATTCATTGATCATGCTGTCTGCAATCTTGTCTGGAGTTCCTCTCCTCCAGTTCCATCCTGGACTCTCTCCAATCCAGGGCCATGGCTTCCACTGAAACCACTCTCACCAAAGTCTGTAATGACTGTTTCCTAGCCAAAGTCAGAACTAGTATACCATCCTCATCCTCCTTGACATGTCAGCTGCCTTTGACGCTATTGATCATGCTCCTCTTCTTGGAATTTTGGCCTCCCTTGCCTTCCATGACGGTCCTCTCTTTGTTCTCCTCCAACCTCTCTAATCATTCCTTCAGTGTTGTGGCATACTGGCATGTACTGGCCCATTTATGTCCCTATATAAAATCTCCTTAGCGGCTCTCTGTAGTTTTGTATAAAGCATATTGAACACTAAGATTATTCTTATATGGTAACATAAAAAGAGAACTTTCCGTGTTACGCTGCTGATTCAAATCCATCCCAAGTCAGTGCTCAACAAAGTTATTACAACCCAATAGCTGATCAGTGGCTTCTAGTGATCTCAGTCCCCTTCTTAGTGAACCAGTGTAATCTTTGCAAATTGACTATTGTTGACACTCTAGGAAAAGTGGCCAAGGATTGGTTAAGGCCATGGGCACAGAGTTGTTTTCTCACACACTAGAGGTCGCCTGGGCTGATCAGAGTTGAGGCCCATTGGTGGGAGTGTGAGGAAGCTTGCATTACTGATGTCCATGAGTCACCTGCTCTGTTAATTGGAGGGCTTTGATCTCCAGGACTGTGAAGACTTTTCCCTCTACATCAATCACTAAAAGAAAATATAGTTCAGGGAACATCCAGCACCACAGTAGTAATCCATGTACTCTATACACAAATGATCTGGGGGGTAAATGAAAGGATCTGTGTTCAGGAGATCAAAATGAAGGGCAGAGCCATGCACTAAATACTAACTGGGCACCTTTCATTCTTGATTTATTCAGCCTTCTTTCCCTTCGAATACAACCTCAATAGCAGTATACTGCAGTAAATAGCCAGGATTAATTCCCAGACCCTAACTGCTATTGTAAGCAATTATAAAATATTGCTTTCCTCAAAAGCCTTGTTTCTCTTCTCACAATAATCACACATAACTAACCAGGGAAAACATGATCTTAAAACATGTGAGAGGAGTAAAAATAAGCAAAGAGATTCTTAGTGAAGACCCTGCAAAAATCAACTTTCTTGTATCTTAGAAGCAAAACAAGAAAAAAAATCAGACAAGACAGGTTGAGGAGTATTTTGCCTTGGCTGTGTCTACAGTATGTGCAATATGCATCAGTAAAATAATGGGATCCTTTTTAATTTTTCAAGGGAACACGACAAAGGCAGTAGCCCTAGCCTTTTTTTGGAGAAGACAAGGCAGGCTAGTAACGTTGGGAGTGTATATTGCACTTAACAGTGGTCTCTCATGGCTTATTTAAGGATGACATTTACAAGCTTAGCCCAGCCAACCCTGGATGTCCAATATGCAGTGCTTTTTGGAAGGAAGGGATAAAGAAGTGGAGAGAATTTTGGGGTTGTCCAATAAACTATTTGAGATGTAAACAGTACAGACAGGGTGGGGGACACATTCAGAAGTGGTGTGTGAGACATTACAGGAGTTAGATGCATAACCTATGTACACGCATGCCCAGCTACTAAGTGGGTTGCAGACCACTGGTGATGTATACAGACCACAGTTTGAGATGCTCTCTTCTAGTTTATTCTTTTTTTAAATTATGAGGTTAATTGCAATGGTGGAAGACCTAGATAAAGTATCAAAGTCAAAATGAAGCAGAGCTATTAGTCTTGCCACCTGCTGGAATTCAGTAGGCAAATATATTCATTTTCATAACCTAGCCCTTCCTGCTCCTGGAGTTCCATCTCCTTTTCTTCTCCTGTTTTTCTCTCAGGTTGAGAAGCTTTGAGAATGTGTAAGATAAAGAAGGTTAGGGGCAGGGCTGCTTTAACTTTCCTGTTACACCTTTGTATTAGTTGCTTAACTTTTCCCATCTAGCCATTAGTATATTGATTACACCAACTTTAGTGTCACTTATTGTCATACTAAGTGGGACAAAGTTAGGGTCTGTCTAATGAGTAAAAAAGAGGTGCTTTTTAAAATTGAGCTAACATGAGTTGAAACACCCCATATCACCTAATTATAGACGCAGTCTAGCCCCTTTATAATGGTGTTTGCTAATTAGAACTTTCGTCGTCTTCAGTGGAGATACGGCCCAGCATGTGTACACAGCATCACAAAGCTAAGTGCTGATTTTCTATTAAGTTGGTTATTAGAATTTTTTGGTTAAAATTTGACTGTAAATAAAATAGCCAACTGACGCAGTCTTAAGTCTGTGTAGGAGGGGCTGCTTCACCTTCGTTCCACCGATGAGCAACCGCAATGAGTTGTTGTTAATTATTTGTATGCAGTTTTATTGTAGCCATGTTGGTCGCAGGATATTAGAGAGACAAGATGAGGTAATATGTTTTTTATTGGACCAACTTTTGTTGCTGAGAGAGAGAGAGAAGCTTTTGATCTTACAGCAGAGCTTTTCTTCAGGTCTGCAGTGTTGTAGCTGTGCTGGTTGGAGAATATTAGTCCTGAGACAAGGGGGGTGAGGCACGATCTTTTATTGGCCCAACTTCTGTAGGTGAGAGAGACAAGCTTCAGGTTCTGAAGAATAGCTCTGTATAAGCTTGAAAGCTTGTCTCTCACTAACAGAAGTCGGTCCAATAGAAAATTACTACCTCACTCACCTTGTCTTAGTAATTATTTGTATTACAGGGAGATGGAACAGAGGTGAAGTAACTTGCCCAAGGTCACACAGTAGTTCACTGACAGAGTCAGGAATGGAATCATAGGCCTCTTGATTCCCAGACCAGCACCTTATCTGCTAGCCCACGCTGTCTCTACTGTGTCTGGGTCGTCTTTGCCAGCAGGAATGTAGCTGTGATGAGGAGCTTGTAGTCTTGAGGTGGACGGTACATAGGTTTGGGGAACTAGTATAGAGATCCTCACATCTGGCAAGGATGCACAGAACACTCCACAGGGAAAACATTATCTCACATATACATATAGACCCCCCCCCACACATACATATCCTACTTTGTTGTACAACATAGCCAAGTTCCTCACCCCTACTGCTTATATGGGCTTGTCTACACTACCACTCGAGGTCGAGCTAAGATATGCAACTTCAGCTATGTGAAGAGCATAGCTTAAGTTGACATACTTAAATCTAGTTACCGCGATGTCTTCACTGCGGTAAATCGACAGCTGATGCTCTCCCGTCGATTCCGCTTGCGCTTCTTGTTCTGGTGGAGTACCGGAGTCGACTGGAGAGGGCTCAGCGGTCAATTTATCGCATCTATACTAGACGTGATAAATGGACCCCCGCTGGATCGATCGCTGCCCGCCGATCCGGCAGGTAGCGTAGGCAAGCCCTAAGACTCCTGCTGCCTCCAAAACTCTGTTAAAGAACAATATGGACAAGCATTCGTGAAATCCACTTGCATACCCAAACCTCTGCTTCCAGCCTGTAGACCAGCTGTTCTTAAAACCACTGCGTTAGCCAATAGCATCACTATGAAAAATTTGAGGTAGAAATGCTTCTAGATATTGGTATTCAAATGAGTACATCAAGCACTTCACCATGCTTTGAATTCTGGTTGTACTCCCAAAGAAAGTAGCTTCTGAACTGCATTGGAGGTTCCTATAGCATTTAATGTTTAAAACAATTTACATAGATCAAGACATGTGACTTTCTTCCATGATAATTATTGTCTGACTGTGTGGAGGAAGTATTTTGGCATCAGAGCTGTTTTAATCTGTCGTTGCTATCAGTCCCAGGGTTATTCAAAGGAATGTTATACTGTGCACAAAATATATTATCCTCGGATCTCCAAAGCTTGTGCATGAATCCCAAAGGCTTTTTTCAAATCCCAAATGAGGTCACAAAATAAACACTTTCAATTTATTGAGGAAATTTGCATACAGTATAGATGCAGAATTTGGTCAGGATCAGTGATGAGCTGCCAAAATCTTAACAACCGGTTCCCTCCTCACCCCACGAGGGGGTCATGGCCCACCCCCGCCCCCCGGGACTCCTGCCCCATCCACCCCTGTCCCCTGACTGCCCCCAGAACCGGGCAGGAGGGTCTTGTGGGCCACTGTAGTGGGTGCCCATCCCACCCCTAAGAGCCAGAGGGACCTGCCGGGGGGCAAGGTGGGGAGTCCCGGCAGTGCTTACCTGGGGCAGCTCCCAGGAAGCATCTGGCAGGTCCCTCTGGCTCCTAGGGGCAGGCTAGCATAGCTAGGGGGAAAGTAAGGGGAGCGGCCACTCCACCACTGATCACATCAAAAGTGGCGCCTTAGACACCGACTCCGTGGGTGCTCTGGGGCTGGAGCACCCATGGGGAAAATTTGGTGGGTGCAGAGCCCCCACCAGCAGCTCCGCGCCCGGCCCCAGCTCACCTCACCTCCGTTCCGCCTCCGCCCCTGAACGCGCCGCCCCACTCTGCTTCTCCGCCCCACCCCGCTTCCCACGAATCAGCTGTTCACGCGGGAAGCCTGGGTGGGCTGAGAAGCAAGCGGTGGCTTCACGCTCAGGCCCAGGGAGGCAGAGGTGAGCTGGGGTGGGGAGCAGTTCCCCTGCGCACCCCAGGTTACCTGCTGCAGCGCGGGCAGCCCTCCTCGCGCCCCCCACACCCCAGCTCACCTCCATTCCGCTCCGCCTCCGTGGGCCTGAGTGCGAAGCCGCCACTTGCTTCTCAGCCCTCCCAGGCTTCCCACGTGAACAGCTGATTCGCGGGAAGCCGTTGGGGGCGGGGGCGTTCAGGGGAGGAGGTGGAGGTGGATCGGAGGTGAGCTGGGGCCGGGCGGGGAGCTACCCACCAAATTTTCCCTGTGGGTGCTCCAGCCCTGGAGCACCCATGGAGTCAGCGCTGAAGGCACCACTTCTGGCCAGTTGTTAAATTTAAAAGGGCTTCTAAATTTAACAACCAGTTCCAGCAAACCGGTGCGAACCAGCTCCAGCTCACCACTGGTCAGGATGGATATGACCAACTAGGCTAAAAAGAACTCTTTGCAACTATCCTGAAACTCAAAATATATAATAAATGTGATGGGTTGAAGGAGTGAGCTATGTCACTAATTTATTTTTAAATATAGTAATTCAGACGGATAGGAAATGAGGAAGTCTTCTTGTAACCCTCACAAAATGAGTTAGGTCCTCGACTCTTCAGCCTTTAGCTGGTTTCCAGGTGACAATCACGCACACTCTTGATCATCATGGGAGTGCTCATTAGTTGCATAAATAGCTCCCTACCCTCTAAAGAAGAGAGAGAGGGGAAACTTCATCTGTTCTGTAGCAAGTGGGATAATAGAAGAAGGAATGTGGTACTCCAAGAGTAAGGAAGGCAGAGGGGCTGAGGCAGAAATTGTAAAATGTATTTAGGTACCTAATTTCCAGCTCCATGCCAACTCAGCTGCATTTTGGTGGGTGGGGCCAAAACTCCACCTATCCTTCACCCACTCCCCACATACCTATGGACTTAAACATGTGAATTATGCCTCAGTTTGGATTAATACTAGCTTTATATTTAGTTTCCCAGGCTTTTTAATTAAGACCTCCAGAGCCACTTGACCGCCTGGCCCCAGCTCACCTCACCTCCATTCCGCCTCCTCCCATGAATGCGCCGCCCCACTCTGCTTCTCCGCCCCGCCGTGCTTCCCACGAATCAGCTGTTCACGCTGATTCTGATTCTGTTGGCCACAGAATCTCACCCACCCACCCCTGTAACAAACCCCTAACCTATTTCTGAGCTATTGAAGTCCTCAAATCATGGTTTAAAGACTTCAAGGTGCAGAGAATCCTCCAGCAAGTGACCCGTGCCCCACGCTACAGAGGAAGGCGAAAAACCCCCAGGACCTCTGCCAATCTGCCCTGGCGGAAAATTCCTTCCCTACCCCAAATATGGCGATCTGCTAAACCCTGAGCATGTGGGCAAGACTCACCAGCCAGACACCCAGGAAAGAATTCTATGTAGTAACTCACATCTCACCCCATCTAACATCCCATCAGAGGCCATTGGGCATATTTACCACTAATAGTCAAAGATAATTAATTGCTACAATTAGGCTAACCCATCATACCATCCCCTCCATAAACTTATCAAGCTTAGTCTTGAAGCCAGATATGTCTTTTGCCCCCACTGCTCCCCTTGGAAGGCTGTTCCAGAACTTCACTTCACTGATGGTTAGAAACCTTCATCTAATTTCAAGTCTAAACTTCCTGATGGCCAGTTTATATCCATTTGTTCTTGTGTCCACAGTGGTATTGAACTTAAATAATTCCTCTCCCTCCCTGGTATTTATCCCTCTGATATATTTCCCCTCAGCCTTCTTTTGGTTAGGCTAAACAAGCCAAGCTCTTTGAGTCTCCTTTCATAAGACAGGTTTTCCATTCCTCAGTAGCCCTTCACTGTACCTGTTCCAGTTTGAATTCATCCTTCTTAAACATGGGAGACCAGAACTGCACACAATATTCCAGATGAGGTCTCACCAGTGCCTTGTACTAACACCTCCTTATCTCTACTGGAAACACCTCGCCTGATGCATCCCAAGACTGCATTAGCTTTTCTCACGGCAATATCACATTGGCAGCCCATAGCCATCCTATGATCAACCAATATTCCGAGGTCCTTCTCCTCCTCTGTTACTTTCAAGTGATGTGTCCCCAATTTATAACAAAAATCCTTGTTATTAATCCTTAAATGCATGACCTTCCTCCCCTCCCCCATCTGACTTTCTGTATCTAGTGTGATTATTTCTCTGTTTTAATTACTATTCTGTTGCAGTCCACCATCTCCAGAAGATGAAGCCAACTGATGTGTGTGCTGAGAGCAAGGTGTGGGTGAGGACAGAATGATGACGTGCGCTTTTTTATAGTTTGCGATTATGGAAAGACCAAATCCAGCAACTCCCTCCATGGTCAGAGAGGTCTTCCTAATAACTGGATCTGTGTGGTTCAGCTACACAAGAAGAGGGTGCACAGTTCACAGCCCACAGGGTCTCCTTGGATAGCAGCACAAAATGGGCAGGTGGGATTGGGGCTGGAGTGCGACCAGAAGAACTGCTGCAAGAATCCTCCAGTCCTCCTAATTCATAGCAGGGGGTGCATTGCACATGCAGAGGGCTACTTCAGCCACCAGAGTGAAGCAGCCTCCCTACAGTGACTATGTAGCTTGCTCCTTGGCCTAGTGGGGAGAATTCCAACTTCCAGTGGAAATATTTAGCACACAACAGACTATTTGGTGTGGGTCCCTGGAATTAGTACTATGTACATAGTAAATATTTCAGGTCAGAAGAGAAATTGTAAGGAATGCAGGAGTGAAAAGGGAAGCCTTTTTTGTGTACTGGCAAGAGAAGAGTAGAATCAGTGCATGTAAATAACGCACAACTTCACACTCCATTTTCCATCAAATCTAGAAAGTATTGTCCATGCTTTCATAGGCTTTGTCTACACTACACAGCTCTTAGTGACACAGCCATGTCGACATGGCTGTGTCGCTAAAAGTCGGGCAGTGTAAACACGGTTTGTCAGCACTTCCACCCGCTACAAGTGGAGTTCACATTGTCAACAGGAGAGTGCTCCTGCCAACAACGAGCCGTTTACACTGCCACTTGCCACGGCAAAACTTTTATCTTTCGGGGTGAGGAGGGCTTCTTTAAGCACCTGTGAACAACAAAAGTTTTGTCATTCAATTGGCAGTGTAGACAAAGTCTTAGTGTTTAGTAGTCCCTGGAATGGAGACACGGCTGCTGCCTCAGTATCCCTCCCGCCCCTTCCCTCCCCCTGAGTCAACAATGGCCTTCCCTGACAGGTATCGTGTTTTGGGATTCAGCCCTCCAGCTGAATGCAACAAGAGTCTTAGAGCAAAACAAAAAATCCAAACAGAAGTCAGCCTTTCCCCCTACCCGTTTTTAGCCTAGCCTGTGATTTCCAGACATCCTTCACAGCGCTATATCTCCAATGATGTTGATGTTCCATGCTGAACCAGGATCAGACCATGCTTGCCTTGTGCCCTTTTTTGTAAAAGGCTACTGCTTGGGGGTAAGACTGTCCAATAAAGGGACAGTACACCCTGCTAAGATGGGGGCATAGTTAGGGCAAGCTGGCTGTGGCGAATTCCAGATAAGGTGTCGTGCTGGCGGGTTAGCAGAAGCAACCAGAGAATATAGAAAGGTTGATATCTTTATCCTGTGTGCTCATCTTGTGCCCTAAAAGTTAGCAAACTAATTACGTCAGGATCTTTGACTGATGCTAGTCTCCCAGGAGACATCATTGGCCAGTAGTGTGTGTGTCTGGGTTTTTGGTTTGGTTTGTTTTTTTATCTGTGGTTGGCACAATGATTGTGACAGTGTTTCACTGATGTAGAGTTTGTCTAGAAAGTCATGCTTTTGTGTCCTCCAGAATGGATTACTTTAATGAGCTCTGGGACTACCTGTGAAGAGCACTTAAAAGCTACAGCTGGTGTAGAATTCAGCAGCTCTCTTGGTTATTGGTTTTGGTCTAAGGCAGCATTTTGCACCAGCCTGTCAAAACTAAACTAGCTTCCCATTTGCTTCTGGATGCAATTAAAAGTGAAGACACTGACCAAAGGACCCACATGTCATTTGACTGCTTTTGGCTGTTTGAGAGGGAAAGAGGTGATCTGTGCTCAACCACATCAGCTGAGATCAACTAAGGTGCTTGAGCTAACTATCTATAGATTTAAATACCTGAAAGAGCTACTGGCAGGGCATTCTCAGTGAAAAGCCTTCAAATCAGGAAATTCACTTCCCTTTTGTGTCTGGAAGAGCCAAAGTTTACTAATACTCATGGCATGGAGCAAAGCCCATGAAACACACATGGACAATAAGCTGGTAGAGGAGTGAGTAGCACCGGGTTGGGGAAATTTTGTCCCATGGAAAAATGTAAACAAAACTGAAAAAAAGTTTCTGCTGAAAAAATTAAAACTTGAAAGCCAAAAACTTTTGGCTTTAAACTGAAAAGTTTTCAGTTTGTGGTTACTTTAAAAAAACAAAACAAAAAAAAAATGCTGAATTTGAAAAGTTGCCTGATTCCCTCTGTCTTTATGAAACACAAATACCGTAATCAAAAACTTGCACGCTTCTAATGCAATATAATTTAAAATGGATGCCAAACACCCGATAGAAACTTCTGGGAATGTCAGACCCTGATTTTAATTTTGCATCTCACATGCATCTTTTTAATTAGTTGTACTGTGAAATCAAATATGAACAGACTAGTACTTCAAGAAAGTTGAGATTTGGATCCAATTCCAGTTCTTAACTTTTGGACTCTGAAGTGGATATTATATCATATTATACTCTCAATATATACTTTTAATGTATATATTTTTAAAAAATTGCCTTAGTTTGAGAGTTACTTTTGACCATATGGCACACTACAGTCTTTCATGGTGAAATCCAAGCAACAGCTTCAGATTTGTATAAATCCATACTGCATACTAAAGATGATCTTTCAATTTCTTTTCTTTTGCAGTCTTAAGTTTTTGACTGTACACAGTGTTTGGATCTAAGCCCGTTAGATTAAGAGGGATCAGCAGAACAGGAATCAGCACTTACTTAGCAAACTCAGAAGTGAGCAAATGTTTTCCTATTCAGGCACCCAGTACTACACTAAAGTACATACTGTCTACTCAGAGTCATAATTAAATAGGCTTATGTCAAGACAGGCAGGGATAATGCAGAGACTTAACTGTGCCATATTTGAAATTCAGTGGAAAAAAACTACATATGTTATTGAGCCAGGATGCCATCTGATGGAGAGGGAGAAGTGAAGCTGTGTGTTGCTGCTGAGCCAGATGTCCAGAGCATATGATAATAACTCTATCCTGTACCATCTGCTCCAACACTTGCTGACACCAGCAGCCATTTCTTGCCACTGGCTGTTGACCTAAATGTTTGCACTTGTATTATCATGTCTGCCAACATATTTGGGTCCACATCAACTTTCTGAACATTTTGTTTCACCTCCATGTAATGTGAGACATATTTATAACATCAGAAGTTGTTTTTATAAACAGCAGCATCTGCATACTTAAAGGGTTTTAGAAAAATCTGGGCTATCATAAGTCAGGACAGCAATGAAGCTTTCCACTCCTCTCACCTCCATACACTGTTTCCCTAGAACATAAAAAAAGACATTTGAGGCTCTTCTAGGTGCAGTGGTCATTCTGGTGCCATATGCTAGACATCTGTCTTTATCACACTTAATTCTGGGTCTTGCAGTATTTGAAGTGATGTATTAGACCTTAGTTTATGGTAATTTCCACGTATGTTCAACCTTTTACACAGGACTTAATTTCCGCTATTGTAGAATGCATAAAAAAATAGCTAAGATTACCTGACTCTCCTAGTGGTTTGCATTGCTCACTGTTAAGCTGTTGAACAGAAGATGAATATATCAGTCTGATACAGTATAACTGTCATAGACATAGTGAGGGTTTTTTCCTTTTCTTATTTCTTCCTCTCGCACAATAGAGAATTGTCAGTATATTTGGGGCATGTGTGTTTTAGTTGTCATATGTAACTTCAAGATAGAGAACACAGTTTGAGGAGGTATAGTACAGAATTATTTTTCTGTGGATTACAACTGGTTCATTTTTGTGAGTAGCACAAATATTGCTAAATATTTGGCAAAGAGAACAGCAGATTGTAGTAAAATAACCCAAATAAATAAAGTGTAATTTAAGAGGGAGAAGAGACCTCGAGAAACTAACATGATGGCAGCACAACTTGACTGTGTGTGTTTCTTTTCTGTCAAATCAGAAGTGGATCACTTAATGAACAAAGTTTTACATTTGTTTGTGTTTCTGTAGCATATTAAGACAACTATAAATCATTAATAGTCTCATCTACTGTATCAAAACCATGAGTAATTATGCTATTAAAATATTCATGCTTAAAACTGTTTTGCAGACACCCACAAAAATGTTTTGGGAACCGTTTGTGGGATGATTTGAGCACTTAAGAACACTTCATTGAGCAAGTTGCTTTGCCTGCTTAGTGTAAAAGTAGTGAGTCTGACCTGCCATGCACACTTCCTCATTAAAAATAACAGGTGCTTGGTTCTGTGCCATTTTCAGGTGCTCTGTTTTCTTACTCTGCCTTTAAGTGGATTTCTGCTTACAGTTTAAAAAAGAAATCTCTCAATAAACTGAAGCCAAAGCATTTGCTGTCTCTCTCTCTCCTGTTTAAAGGCCGCTCATCGGAAAGTTTCATTATGTTGCTACAACATGTTACAAAAGTCCTAAAGAAACATTTTATTGTGAGCTT
This sequence comes from Natator depressus, assembly GCF_965152275.1. NCBI lineage: Eukaryota > Metazoa > Chordata > Testudines > Cheloniidae > Natator > Natator depressus. Next base: position 106,041,871 of record NC_134238.1, read on the forward strand.
TGAATGAATAGTTTCTCCTGAACTGCAGCAGACTGAAAGGAGATCATCACAAGGCTGTGGTCTCCCTCTAAACCAGCAAGGTCAAGGGCTCAGACAGCAACAGTGAAGCCTTAATGACTGCTCATTTTAAAAGAGCTATGACTTAAAACTAATTGTGATATATGCTGGGTAACATCAACTAACATTATTTTGGGTACTTTGGAGGCTTGAAAGAAGAGGTATTAAAAGGCAAGAAATGGAAGCTGCTAACTCCCTTTTTTTTTTTTCTCCCAATATTTTCTTAAGCTATTTTTTCACCATAATCATTCTTTCTACATGAAAAGAAGGTAATAAAAAAATGCAAAGATTATGTGCTTCTCCGATTTGCCGAAATATTTTAAATGAGTAATTATAAATGTTTAAAAGTACAGTTGATAATGGATAATTTACAATGCCCAAGAGTTTAGCAGCTCCAACTCCCACCTATCTTTCACTAAAAATGTAATTTGTATGAACTACAGCCCTCAAAAATGAGATGAGATCCATTGTAAATCTAAAAAACTCAAGGCGATAGGGAAATAAAAAATACTATTAGCCCTGCAACATAACCTAGATCAGGTCAGAAGCAAAGAAGAAAGAAATGCAAAATTTGTTTTCTAAATCACCACCAATTTAACTTTTAGTGGGGAAGGTTGGTTTTCACATTCTGTTTGCAGCTCTGGCAGAGAATCCCTGTATGACCTTGGGAAGATCACATAGGGGAGTATTTTCAAACTTCAGGGTGAGAGGTTAGGCACCTAAATTTTGTATATTTGCATCTAAATAAATGGGCTGATATTTTTAAAAATGAACTGTGCTCCTGAAAATCTAGGCCTCTGATTTTGGTGCATCAGTATGAATTTAGGCGCACTAATCAACACTAAGACCTTGATTCAGCAAGGTCTCATTAAAGCCAATGAGACTACTGATGTGCTCAAGTGGCCTGGAGTTCCAGGAGCTCCTCGGAAAATCAATCAGGTTGCTCATGTATCTAGTATCCTAACTTAAGGGACTAACTTTCATGCTTAAACATCTCCATGCCACCTTTTTCATAAGTAATAAAAGGGGTCATAATATTTCTCTACCTCCCATGAGCATCGTGAGGCTAAATTAGTTAAAGATAGTGAAGTGGTTTCAGATCCTCAGATGTAATGTACTATACAAATGCAAGGTAATATTAATAGCAGCACTCAGCGTTCTGTTGGGAAAAAAACTCAGCTGACTATATTACATAGTGAGATATCAGTAATAGAATCACAGTGAAAGGTATGTAAGACCCCCTACACTATAACCTTTACAGGATGTGGTGGTTGTGTTTGTACTGCACCTAGCACAATGGGGAAACCTCTCCTGTCAGGAGCCTTTGGACGCTATTGTAGTACAAATATTAAACAATAGCTCACGGAGTCCATTCACCTACAAGTACAGAATTTAGTGCCCTGCTTGTGGTTATCACTTTGTAAATGAAGAATGCTGGTTTCATGGTTTATTGGCCAAATTCATCCCTGTTCTAAACAAATGTAACTCCAGTGACTTCAACAGAATTGTGCTCACATACACTGGGTCTGAACTTGAGTCTATTAATTTCTGTAGAGTTCAATTTGTGATATACGTCATCTGCCAAGGACTGGCCTATGTGTTGCTGTTGGTGGGTTTGATACGCTGTCTGTGGTTGCTCTTTTAGCTGGTCAGACCACATATTTTCAAATAGCATGATGCCATCTATGTATTGCTTAGGTGTAGATGATTTCTTCCGTTACCCAGAAGAAAGGACAAATTAATGAATTCACTAAACTACACTAAATTGCTACCACGTGAGAATTTTTGTAGTGGGAAAATTAATATCAGGAAAAACAGAGTATGCTTTATTGTTTTTGCTAGGAAATGGAGAAGACTCATAAAGCTCAGAGAAAGGTAACTTTTTCTATGTTGATTTATTGTTAAAATGTTTTTTAAAAGACTTGGTAAACTTGAAATATATTGAGATTAAATTCCAAGGAAAGCAGGGCTAACCCAGTAGAAAAAATAAAGAGGGAGATATCCATAGATGGTGCCAGAAAATTGTTCAATATGAATAACAGAGGAACTAGAACAATTAGGGTAAAAAAGTTGAGACTCACGTATTTTACACACCTCATGAAAGGAAAACTACAGTAACTAATTCTAATATTTTAGCTGAGGTAACTACAGTGGTTGCATTTAAAATGTTACTTCTGTTTTGAAAGATTCTACTGGTTTGAGATTCTCTGTATATAAAATGGGAAATATCACTGGAACTGGGACTGTTTCTCAAAATGGAAGAACATTGCATCTGTGGCCAGTTTACCTACCCTCTGCCCACTAATCCTTCTCCCCAGAACTACTTCTCACACTCCAACCCTTTGAGCTGCTTTTAAGCAGCCACCATGTTTTGCTAATCTTTCCCTTCCCCCTCCACAAAATGTGGGATGTCTCTCCAAAATTATAAGGGACAGGACTGGTACTATTCAGCTCTAGACCAGTGATGGGTTTCCTTCCCATATATCTCCACAAAGTTTCCCAGCACTCACCTGATTTACTTGGGATGCACTCTGGGCAGAGGATTTGGCTTTAGGGCAACATCATGTCACACTTCCTTGTCCATCTTCTGTTTTATATACTTGCCATCCATGCTGTAAAGCACACACAGTAAAGCCAAGTGTTGTAAAATTTAAAATTAAAGAAATTATTTGTAATTAAAGTACACTTTTATAGCTACCATTAATACTGCTGTAACTCTGCTCTTGGCAAAGAGAGTCACATCGCTTCATCAACAAAAATAAAGGAGTGGTAGAATATTGAAAAAGGTCAAAAAATATTTCTAAGGATTTAATAATACCATGTATAGAAGGGAATTTGTAGCGTGCTGTATTCAGAAAACCATAGGCTGAGCATTGATTGCCAGTGGCCTTTTCTAGCAGCTATAGACATTATGAGCTTGATTTTAAAACTGATCTAATCCGAATCAATCCCTAACTCACTGTAGCTCACTCTCCAGGAGAAATAATAGTTTTCTACTATAAACTCTTTAAAAATATATATTCTCATTGGAGAAAACCTTTCTTTGCAAAACAATCTTATACGTGAGTGGCTTAAACTGAAAAAGGAAGGGAGTCACCTGATTGTTTTCATAATTTTGTGTCACTCCCTCCAACTCATTTATCTGTTTTGATGTTGGTTGATGTTTACAGTTAGCTAGGAGAGCATTTGAAGAACCTTCCCTGGGGATGACATCAAATAAAGTGGCAGGGCATAAGGGTCAGCCTGTAGCCCCGGTTGCATGCTGTGGAGGAAGATAAGACAACAACTGTTTGCCAGAAAACTGGTACCTACTCATCTGAACTTTTCCCAGCCCCTGCTATGCACTGCTGTTAACTCATAAGAGCAGCTGTAGAAGCTTTTCTAAAGTAGTTTTAGATATGAATCCAACCTGTTCGGTTTGTCTCTGTGAAATGCATCTGTTACAGCGCTGTAATAAATGGAGCTGTCAAACATGATGGGATTATGTTTCCTTTAGTCACATTAATTGAATGTTCTTGCATTTTATTTGTTTACCACTATAGTTACATTGGCTAAAACCACATGACTGCATCCAAACTAATGTGATTATGTCTGGACTAAAGTAGATATAAGTGGCAAGAAGGCCATAGATAGCACTCCGTTATCTGATGAAATAAACCCCATTGAGGAAAGACAGTATTGTGTGGGCCACCTTTTGTGTTTGCCTTTGGAAAAGTACAACCTTGGTATGAGCCACTTGGGAGTAAGTGGTGGTTTGTAAGGAGCATGTGCAAGTCACCAAGAATGCAAAGAATTGCTACTAAGTAGGCTCTTCTGCACAAGAGCTGAAGCTGTGGATGTAATTATGGCAACAACGGGCTTCCTGTTAACTAGTTTTGAAATACATAAATCTTCTAACTTATCAAGAAGAAACCATTACATCAGTAACTTTATTGATGCTAGTGTTGTTTGGTACTGTATTTAACTAGCCTTCGGGGAAATTCCTGTTTCCTAAATTTGCTCAGTTTCAACAAGCTTGCATTACATATTGGGGGTGATTTGCTACTGTCACAATAGCAGGCCAGTGTCCAGGCAGATGTCTTGCAGTAATTTATTGATGGGAGCAGAGGAGGCTGCTTAGGCAGGGGGGCTGGGAAATCATGAATCTCTGATTTCAAAACATCACATAAAAATAATGATGCGTGGAAAATATGATTAAAGTTGTGATTGGCAGTATTGCCTTGCAGAGTCCCAGATCCGGTAACTTAATAATGCTTGTGATACTGCCGTGAGGATAATTCAAAAGTCATTCTAAGATGGGGGAGGGAGAGGAGGCATGCATAAGAGTTAAACAGGCTCTGAAATACAGGGATAGAAGATCCAGAGAAGCTTTTGAAATGTCTGTACTAACAGAACAAGGATTTATTGAAAGAGGGGGGGTTGTGAGCAACTATATCAAGGTAATATAATTTAGTATATTTTGAAGGATTTGCAATTTAAAAATACAGTATGTATGGAAAAATCAAGTCCAGAAAGTAGCCTTGCCAAAATAAGATAAAGCACTCAATTCCTCAGAGTATGAATTCCTTTCCAGGCTGTTGTGGATTAACAATGGTGATGCAGTATTCCTGTACAGAAATTTATGAATTTGGAGAACAAGATAAAATGCCTGTTGCCTGGCATGACAAATTTTATTCATTTTCTTTTTTATGTCTTAGTTGAATGAAACTCCATATTTAAAATAGACATTTACAGTAGTATATATCATTTCGGAATTAACCATCACAGAAATTGACATGTTAACTCATATGGAGGAAACACATTTACACTGTATAAAAAAAATGTACATTTTCACTAAATATATTAATATTTAAATATATATATATATATATATATATATACATATTTATATACATTTATAGACATACTAAACTCCATGTGACAAACATAATTTATATATTTAGAAAATATCAATGTACTAATAATTTATACATTTTCCTTTATTTGATTTTTGTAGACCAATATTTTCAGGTGCATAGGATTCTTATGTCTTTTATATTTTATGAACTATGGCCCTGGTGCCCACATGAATAGTTCACTTGAAATCAGTGGGACTACTCACACATGAGCGAAATATTACACACATGCATGTTTCCGGAATTAAGGGCCTATATGGCTGTACATATACAAATCTTATCTGCAGTATGCAATGGTTGGGATTCTCAGAAGCATTCACCTCAGCTTAACTCTGCTCCCACTGAAGTTGATGGGAATTTCACCATCAGCTTCAATGGGACCAGAGTAAGGCCAATGCTGAGTGCTTCTGAAAACCCCACTTTACATTTATGTACCAAACAATATATATTTTAGTATGGCAAAATGTAATATGGCATCTAGGAACAAAGAATGTAGGCCACGCTTACACAATAGGGGACTCTATCCTGGGAAACAGTGACTCTGAAAAAGATTTGGGGAGTCATGGTGGATAATCAGCTGAACATGAGCTCCTAGTGCAATGCTGTGGCCAAAAGGGCTAATGCAGTCCTTGGATGCATAAGAAACAACAGGAGTCTCAAGTAGGAGTAGACAGGTTATTTTACCTCTGTACTTGGTACTGGTATAACTGCTGCTGGAATACTATCTCCAGTTCTGGTGTCCACGGTTCAAGAAGGATGTTGATAAACTGGAGAGGGTTCAGAGAAGAGCCATGAGAAAGGTTTAGAAAACCATGAGTCATAGACTCAAGGAGCTCAGTCTATTTAGCTTAACAAATTAAAAATTAAGGGGCAACTTGATTATAGTCTGCAAGTTCTTCCCTGGAGAACAAATATTTAATAATGGCTTCTTCAGTATAACAGTGAAAGGTATAACATGATCCAATGGCAGGAGTGGAAGCTAGATAAATGCAGAGTGGAAACAAGATGTAAATTTTTAACAGTAAGAGTAACCATTTGAACAATTTACCAAGAGTTGTGGTGAATTCTCCATGAGCAATTTTTAAATCAGCCTTGGTTCGAAACTCTGCAAAAGACATTTGGGGTCAGATAAAACTTCATTAGACAGAAGGTTAGCTCGTTAACTTTACACATTTTCTCTAGATTAAATTTATGATTTTGGTTTATATTTAGCCCTTCTGCTTCCGTTATCCCTACTCACTTGAATCTTTGAATCTCTGTTCGTTGTTAATAAACTTACTGTTTTAACTTTAAACATTTAAATGCTGTGATATTGAACAAGAAGCTGATCCTAAATTAAAGCATCCATGCTGCTGTTCCTTTTGGGGACAGCTGACCTGGTAATTCTGTGAGTGTTCATGGATAAAGGGCTGAATACTACAGGGGCTTGAATACAAAGAGGCTTGTGTACTGAGGTACACTTGTTAACCTGCAAGGCAAAGAAAGAGATGGCATAGCCTAGAGAAGAGTTTGGGTGGCTGGGAAGGGCTGGCAGTGCCGGGGGAATGCTCCTTCTTCTCACTGGAGGCAGGGAGGTAACAAGGTGACACTCAGTCCTAGGCATCCTGAGAACCATTAAACCCTCACAAAACTTTCACAGATAACGTGAAATGAGGTGATTTTTATAAGTAGAATATTTTTACATTATATGAAGACTATTTTAAAATATAGCTTAAGAATGTATGTTTCTTTGACAGGGAAAAAACTGGCTTTTTCCAAGGGAAGTACTATGCATTACATCAGGGTGGGCAAACTTTTTGGCTCAAGGGCCACATCTGGAACACCAGACCAGGGCAAGCCCCAGACCCCGCTCCCCCGTGGGAGCTTGAGGGCCGGATTAAAACATCTGATGGGCCAGACTCAGCCCATCATCTGTAGTTTGCCCACCACTGCATTACATTAGTACAGGAATTGGGAGAAACTGAGGATTTCTCTGCTTTGCACAAACCAATTATTTCAATCTTACACAGACACTGAGGCCAAAAATCAGGATAGAGAAATTTTTACCTAACTTTACCTCCAGACACCTTTCTTATACTGGTCTGGAGACAGGGTCTCTATGATAGCTCTAACTCCAAGTACACAAATTTTAGGGAAGCAGAGAATCACCTCACTGGTGTATTTAGATTGTGATTAGTAGCATTTTAAAACTATTGTCGTCTCCCACCTGAGGATTGATTTGCACATCGACATCCCCGAAATTGCCAGCCTACCCTCATGCAACCTGAACCCTTGCTGTCATATTTGATAATTCCAGGAACTGTTACTATCAGATACTCTTGCCCCTCCACCTGACCTACCGCGAATATCATTACCTATCCGTATAGGCCAACTTCATGGTATCATCTGGGAAATACTGTACCACTGTTAGAGGAAGTTAGGAAAGACTGTTCTGATAACGTCAGGTGCTCATGAATTCAGAGGTGCAGGATACATAGACTAAAGTCTTGTTGGCCTCTCTGACCCTCATATTCAGTGCATTTCTTTCATGTGACAATTGTGGTTTTATTATTTCTAAGTGAAGAAGAATTCTGCAGTTCTGCACAGAATCTTGGCAACCCTGATTCTGGTTCTGATCAATCCTGGCAAGGAATATATTTTTGTTTTTAACAACCCCTCTCATGGTAAGGCAACAAATAAACACCTGTGCTACATCATTATTCCCTGGATTGCTCAAATTCCCACATTCAAACAATAATTGTAACTTTTAATTGGGTTTTAAGAAAATAAAGAAACTAAACATTGATATTCCCATTGAAATGTACCACTACAGCAGTCCATTGTGCTCGAGTCACAGACATTTCAATAGTTTGTGCTAACCAATACAGTTAAATTGTTGTCAGAATGTAGATAAGATGCCATGCAGGCTTTTTATTTACTTTATTTAAATCCATCACTAGTGAGCTGCTGGATTAATAAACTTCACCTGACCTGATTTTAAAAATAATCTGCAATGCCAGCAATGTAATTATTTTACTTTCAGTTAATTATTAGGCATTGGGGGTGTGTGTGTGTGTGTGTGTGTGTGTGTGTGTGTGTGTGTGTGTGTGTGTTACGGTGGTGCCTAGGAGCCCCAACCATGGTTGGGGCACCATTGTGCTAGGCACTGTACATACATGTAGTAAGAGACCATTCCTGCCTCCAAGAGTTTACAGTCTAAATAGATGAGAGACAAAAAGTGAGAGGGGAAACTGAAGGATAAAGAGGAAGAATGACTTCAAGCTCCAAAGTCATGCAGCAGTTCAGTGGCGGAGCCAGGAATTAGAACCTGAACTCCTGATCCGTCGGCACTGCCCTATCCAATGAGCAATACTGCCTCTTTTTCAGTGATAAGTTTCATGATCAGAGGAAACTTCGCTCAATTTTTGTTCCCCCTACTGCTTTACTCAGCAAAGCTGGTTAGTTCCATTCTCTTGCGGCCACCAGAACTTACAACTCTATTTAAAACTTGCTTGGATGCTTGTAAGTCACAGAACAGTACTGTCTTTGGCATATGTATGTGTTTCTGTGCATGTCTGGTGGCAGTAACTGAGATTACATAATTAATTTAGGATTTGCAGCCCAGCTAAGCTATCTTTTTAACTGTGAAATACTTATACTGAAACTTGCAACCTGAACTCGGATATGCTTTGGGAGTCAGTGTACTGCAAGCCTTCCTCACAACTTATGCACAGTTGAGGACTCAGTCAATACTCTGAGTTACAGTACCAATAAGAGAGGCTCTGGATAAAGAGAGTGCAGGAGAATGTAAGTTTTGTACATATAATATGTGTCCTACATTCAGCGTGTTTACAGGTAAAAGGTTGAATTTATGTCCTGTTTCTTTGAGACCTGAAGGAAATGAAAACACTCAACACTGTTCCTTTAAATGGTAGCGGCTCTTCCAATAACATTTCACCAGTATTCCGATGAGTCCTGTGGTGGACTAATTTAAAAATGAAGTAAGATTAGTTTCTATTAAATGTCTATAAGGGCTTAACTCCCACTGAAGTAAATGGAAAGGATCTCATCGACTTCAGCTGGAGTTGGATTGGGACCTATATTATTGTATAGCCCAGGACAATTACAAAGTGCAAAGGTACTGATTGTAAGTACATTTATAGTGGAATACGGACATGGAATAATATCTCTCAAATGTTAGTATCCACTACTGCTTTATTAAAAATATCAAATCCAGATTTCATGCTTGAAATCTGCTATCATTTACTTTTTACCTCTCCGTTTGGTCACAGCCTACTATGGTTTAAATTGGTTTCACACCCATTTGTTTAAAAAATACAGTAAAATTGATTTTTGTTGTTGTTTTACCATGTAGGTTAATCTCCGAGCCACAGACGTCCGGCTCATGCGCCAGCTGCTCATCATCAACGAAAGCATCGAATCAATAAAGTGGGTGATTGAAGAGAAGGGAGCCATCATCAGCAGAGGTAGTAGTTTGAGTGGCAGCCTTTGCAGCTTGCTGGAAAGTCAGGAGACCTCCCTTCAAGGCAGCTATAACAGTTTACAAGATTGTAGTGATGGACTGGATGGAATATCAGTGGGGAGTTACCTGGACACTTTGGTGGATGATGTCCCAGGTCACCACACCCCTTCAGATATGGAACAGTTCACTGATACTTCTATTCTAGAGGCCTCACAGACTCTGCACAAGCATCCTAAAATTGAGTCTGATGAATACTACTGTTTTGGTTAATAAAAAGAAGTTCCAGAGGGACATGTGTGCACTTGTATTTATCTTCCTTCTTTGCTGCTATTTTATTTTGTGTGCAAAAAAAAAATCCTTTTTAAAAAGAAAATTTACTTTGGATCCACTTTAGAATTTTGCTGTTGCTTCTAACTTTTCTCATTCTGGGTAGTTTGTTAGCTTTTTTTTTTCCTTTTCTTTATCTTAATTTATTGCTGTGGGTTTGGGTTTTGTTTTATAATCCCATATTTACAACTTTAAAAAAGATGAAGGAAATAAGCTTTTATCTTCAAAACAAGACATCAGGGATTGAAAGTACCAGTTTATATTTGTTTGACAATAAAACACCTACTGATACCTGTAGTTTGTAGTTAATCTTCTTGAGGAACTAATAGTCTTCATTTCCAAAAGGCATTATCTTAACTGAAGGAGTTTACGGTTTCTGGGTCTCTAGTCTTTGGCCTTGAACCTGCTAACACCTATGCAAGAGATTAACTTTACTCAGGTGAGTAGCCACATTTCACTATGTCACAGGGTGCATGTTCCTTCTGATAAGGACTGGGACTAGTCCCCTGAGACAAGGTAGCTGCTTCTCAGTGGGGCCAGTGTAGCTCAGTTGAGTACTTCTGGGACAAATTCTGTTGGAGCTATCAGTCTCAGCTGGTGTATGGCTAGGAGCGTTTTGTAAGACGCAGCACTCAGGAGAATAAATGAGGCTCTTTAGAGGCTCTCCGTGGGGTCTGAGAGGCACAACTGCCTGGAGTAGAAGTTTAGGTGGGGTGGCTGGAAATTGTAGCCAGAATCTCCTGAAGAAGATAGAAGTCAAGGTGGGGTGGGTTATAATTGTTTGGCATGAGTTTAACCTTGGAATGAGAAGGACTGTTTAAGCTCCTTATTTGCCAGGGGACTCCAGGGAGGTGGGAATCCAATTGTCCAGCATAAGGAATAGGAGTGGCACTGGGCTTTTAGGAGTCCATATGAACAACCAGTTGTACCTTGCAGAGCTTTCACTAAGACTATCGTTTGGGGTGAGACTGTGAGCCTGTAAACTAATAAAGAAGCCCCAACTGGGGGCTTTCCCCTCAAAAAAGTGGTTTCTCTAGGGATTTGTGAAACCTGAGTCCATACATGCTATAGAGGGGCATTAGGAGTCCTCGATCCTTTACAGGATAAAGTAGGACTTTTTACATGAGTAAAGCTAAACATGCATAAGGGTATTCAATATTGATGTTTTAATTTACAGCAGAGAGATCTCAATAAGTTACCAGGATGAGAAACTTTCCTGTTTATCAGCCCATGACTGCCTAATAAAATGGCAATGGATAATTCCTGTCATGAAGTTTAATGCTGCCAGTGCATTGTAATCCACAAAAATCATGCTGGAACTAGTGGGCATCTGAAGTGGCCCACAAATATCGCTTTGCAGGAGACTCCTATGCTATAGATGCCACTGGTTTGTTTCCAGCAGGACTATTAGTATATAGAATATAGGGGACTGAATTAACTCTTCTGATACATGCTCAGACAGTAGACTTTTTATGTGTAGGGGGATATGGCTGGAGAAACCCCTGAAGGAATCCTAACCTTCTTCAGGTCTTGTTCTGTGTTCTCCTACTTGTCAGTTCATGGATGCACCAAGCTGTCCAAAAATGCACCCTTAACACTAACGCAAGTGACCTGATTTAGAGAGAGTGAAAATCTTCAGAAAATACACTGGAATTTACATGTATTTCCATAATGTATATAGGCCATTCCACCGTGGGTTTTTATAGGATCCCACAGCAAGCATATTTGGGGTGGGTAAGTATTAGGATGAAAGACCTCCAAAGAAAACTTAAATGTTTGAGGAAATGGTATTGATGAGTCAGTATGTGGTTCTTTCACTTTGAGACAACACTAAACTGGTACCACAGTTAAGAGATGCTGTGACGTTGGAGGTTCCCTTTTTTAGTTGACGTGTAAGTGTTAAATCCTCAGTTGGTGACGTCAGTGGTGCATACATGTTTAAACCTGCTGAAAAATGTTCCCCTTATATGTAAAACTGGTAGCTGAAAGCCCATACGGTCTCACAGGTGCAATTCATAAAATCGTGTGTGTGTGTTGGTTTTTTTAAAGGCCAAAAATGGTTGAGGACTTAAATTAGATAGTAACAGACCACAAATCCATGATGATTGAACCTGATACTCCAAAGGAAAAAAGCTCTCCATTATGCTTGTAGCTCACTCAACAGATATTCTAGACTTCAACATAATGTTTGGGTTTAGCCTTTATTCAGACAAACTCACATTGCCTTCAATAAAACAGTATCTACTGGGGTATCTGGACTGTTTGCCTTTCTTACAGCTTTAGTCTATAAGGGCCTGGGTACTAGCGTGCTTTTGGAGGGGGGCTGTTCTCCAGTATTTTGTCTGTCTCCCTTGCTTTCTATGGAATACATACACTGCAATATGATTTGCTGCAGGGTTCTAAATTAACTGTCTCAACTCAGGAAAAACACGTGGGCATCATTGCCAGAGCAGGGAAGAGAGTGTCGACACATTTACACACTTAAATATGGATGCAGGAGCCTAACTTTAGGCATCCATTTTTTTTAAACTCTTGGACTATGTAATTCAATTGCTATGAAATATAGCAATTGCCCTGCTCAATGATACCCAAAGGTCCATCTAATATATCTATTGCTCACAGTGGCCAATCTCAGCCAGAGTAGGCAGTTAAGGGATAAGCAGCCCTCTCCTAACCCTGATTAGTTAGTTTGCTCTGAAGCTTGAGAACTTAGATCCTTTCCCAAACTCTTGTTTATTTTTTCAATATTTACTATTATAATTCTGTTTATTCTTGTTATCCTTGTCCAGTCCTTTTTTAATTCTTGCTAAGGCCTTGGCCTCAGTGATATCTTATGGGTTCCACAGGCTAATTGTGTTGGGTGGAGAAAAATTTTCCTTTTTAACAATTTGACATTTGCCACCTAAAATCAATCTTTTTTTAATGCCTAGAAAATTACTTTCCCTGAACTCATAGGCATTTAGTGAATTCCGGGGACACATTTACAACCTGTGACTTGTTCTAAAAGAGTGATTCCATAAGAATGGCCATACTGGGTCAGACCAAAGGTCCATCTATCCTAGTATCCTGTCTTCTGTCAGTGGCCAATGCCAGGTGCCGCAGAGGGAATCAACAGAAAGGCAGTAATCAAGTGATCCATCCCCTGTCGCCCATTTCCAGCTTCTGACAAACATGCTAAGGATAACAACAAGGAGTCCTTGTGGCACCTTAGAGACTAATACATTTATTTGGGCAAAAGCTTTTGTGGGCTAGACCCCACTTCATCAGATGCATGGACTGGAAAATACAGGAGCAGGTATAAATCTATGCCTTACCAAGCGTGAGGTCAGTCTAACGAGACAATTCAATTAACAGCAGGATACAATCCCTGCCCATCCTGGCAAATAGTCATTGATGGACCTATCCTCCATGAATTTATGTAGCCCTTTTTTTGAACCCTGTTACAGTCTTGGCCTTCACAACATCCTCTAGCGAAGAGTTCCACAGGTTGACTGTGTGTTGTATGAAGAAATACTTGTATTTGTTTCAAACCTGCTGCCTATCAATTACATTTGGTGACCCCTAGTTCTTGTGTTATGAGAAGGAGTAAATAACACTTCCTTATTTCCATTCTCCACACCAGTCATGATTTTATAGACCTTTATCATATCCCCTTAGCCATCTCTTTTCCAACCTGAAAAGTACCAGTCTTATTCATCTCTCCTCATACAGAAGCTGTTCCATACCCATAATCATTTTTGTTGCCCTTTTCTGAACCTTTTCCAATTCCAATATATCTTTTTTGAGATGGGGTGACCACTTCTGCATGCAGTATTCAAGATGTGGGCATACCATGGATTTATGTAGAGGCAATATGATATTTTCTGTCTTATTTTCTATCACTTCCTTAATGATTCCCAACATTCTGCTGGCTTTTTTGACTCCTGCTACAAATTGAGATAATGTTTTCACAGAACTATCCACAATGACTCCAAGGTCTCTTTCTTGAGTGGCAACAGCTAATTTAGATTCCATCATTTTGTATGTATAGCTGGGATTAGGTTTTCCAATGTGTATTACTTTGCATGTAACAACACTGAATTTCATCTGCCATTTTTTTGCCCTGTCACTCAGTTTTGTGAAATCCCTTTGTAATTCTTCACAGTCTGTCTTGAGTAATTTTGTGTTGTGTGCAAATTTTGCCACTTCACCATTTACCTCTTTTTCCAGATCATTTATGAATATGTTGAATAGGACTGGTCCCTTTACAAACCCCTAGGGGACACCACCTCTCTCCATTCTGAAAACTGACCATTTATTCCACCCTTTGTTTTCTATCTTTTAACCAATTACCAATCTATGAGAGGACCTTCCCTCTTATAACTTGACAGCTTATTTTGCTTACGAGCCTTTGGTGAGGGACCTTGTCAAAGGCTTTCTGAAAATCTAAGTACGCTGTATCTACTGGATCTCCCTTTCCACGTTTGTTGACCCTCCTCAAATAATTCTAGTAGATTGGTGAGGCATGATTTCCCTTTACAAAAACGATGGATGGTATCCATCCAGCAAATTATGTTCATCTTTGAATCTGACAATTCTGTTCTTTAATATAGTTTCAACTAGTTTGCCCAGTCCTGAAATCAGACTTACTGGCCTGTAATTGCCGGCATAGGCACAGACTTTTGCTCCCGTCCTTGGGTGCTCGACCCCCCTCTGCCCCCAGCCCTGTCCCCACTCCTGCCCCTCCCCAACTCCTCTCCCTCCCTGCTCCTATTCCAACTCCTTCCCCAAATTCCCTCCCTGGCTCAGCCTCTTCCCCGACTCCTCCCCTTAGCACACCACGTTCCCGCTTCTCCCCCTCCCTCCCAGGATGCTGCCAAACAGCTGTTTGGCAGCATCTGGGCAGGAAACGCTGGGAGGAGTGGGGATGCAGAATGCTCGGATGTGGGGAGAGCTTGGCTGCCGGTGGGTGCAGAGCACCCACTAATTTTTCCCCATGGGTGCTCCAGCCCTGGAGCACCCACAGAGTCAACGCCTATGGTTTGTATGGCTCCTAGGTGCAATATGACCAGCTCAAGGCCCCTCTCCAGCCACTCCCCATAATTGAGGGTCCGTTTCAGCATTTAGCTGTGGATATTCTGGGTCCCTTCCCTAAGAAGACACCCAGAGGAAAACTGTACATGCTGACTTGCGTGGCCACAAGACCAGGGCCAGCACCACCTCTGGCCGCAATTTTCATAAAGATGTGTTCAGCTATTGAAGATCTAATCCTCCCAGAATAAATGTAACATTTTAATGGACTCTCATTTGGCTGGCACCAACTGTGGCTGCAAGTTTCATAAAGATGTGTGCAGTTATTGAGGATCTAATCCTCCCAGAAAAAATGTAACATTTTTATGGTGTGACGTTGTGTACCTCGTGGGAACACCCTAGACGCCCAATGTTCATCCTTATAATATGATTGTGTGGTATGTAATGCAAAGTTTGTTGTATCGGGTGTCTTTGGAAGGCTCATGATGCACTTAGCATTGTGGTCATAGTGATGTTATAATAATTGTTGTTACAGCAATGTTATAGGTTATAATTTCATGTATATAGTTGTGAGGCTGAAAATGTGTTTTCATGGCTTAAAATAAACCCAAGCAAAAACTCTCCAAGACCAGAGAGTCAGTTCACACGTCATCAGGGCATGTATGGGACAAACCCAGCCCAGCCTCACAGGAACAAAGGACACCTGCCTAGGCATCAACAAAAGAATCTGTTGGACTCTTGAGTGAGTCACCCCCCACCCCCTTCCTTTGGACAGTTTGGGACTGCGATGAGGTAATGCTCACCTGACTCTAAAGTGGGGCAGGGGGGACAAAGCCAAGAGGGAAGAAAGAATATGAAAAAAGGGAGAGATGTTTGCCATGCTCTTCCTCTCTCTTCCAGCTACATCTACAGACATCATCATACCAAGCGACTGAAGTGCTGATGAAAGGGGAGAGTCTGGCTGAAGAGCAACCCTCCCAGAAGAAATATAACAGGGCCGGTGCCAACTCTGGCCACAAGTTTCATAAAGATGTGTTCAGATATTGAGGATCTAATCCTCCCAGAAGAAATGTAACATTTTCATGGACTCTTATTGTGATTGTGATATGTTTTCTCCCAATAGTATACACAACTCCATTGGTGAAATGCTGTTTAATATGAAAGTATAATTAGTCAAAATAATAAGGGCCAAATTATGGTAATCTTTGCTTGTGGGGTACTGCACAGTAAGGCAGGGAGAGCTTGTATTTAACAAACTACTAGTATTTAAACATAGTGGAACACAGTAACCAGGGCCTGCAGTTATGGTCTGCTGTTCCAGCTCTCACGAGGCCAGATGACCTCTGTCTCTACAGTTACACCCTCATCCTTATGTAACAATAGCAGCTCCACACAGCATGGCTATTTCTAGTGGTGAATGGGGTGAAAGCAATCCCTTCTCCATAGTTTCTGTAGAGGGAGCGGCTGTAATATGTCTGCTTACACTAACTGAGGCTTGGCCTACACTAAAAATATAGGTCAACATAACTGTGGCACTGAGGTATGAAAGAGCTATATCCCTGAGCACTGTAGCTATGCCACCTTAACCCCCAGTGTAGCTGCAACTAGGTCAATAGAAGAATGCTTCTGTTCACCTAGCTACCATTGCTCAGAGATGGTGTTCCTATAGCAATGGAAAAAAACCCAAACCTTCCACCGCCATTGTCTGTCTACACTACACACTTACAGCACCATAGCTACAACATTATAACTATGCTGCTGTAGTGCCCATAGTGTAGACGTGGCCTGAGTGCAAGGAAGGTACTGTTGGTATCCATCAGCCGCACAAAGGGGTCATGTGTGTCTGGTGGGTGAAGAGCATGACCATAGACACACTCCTTATATGCACATGCTGTGGTGGTGGGGTGGGGTGTATGTAGGCCCGCACCAAAGAGAGCATATATTATTGTTGGTCTGTAGATGCAGCAATTGCCACTTGAGGGACACTGGGAGAGTATGCTCCCAAGACTAGGAACGCCTTTAGCCTCCACCACTCAGGCAGTGCAGCTCCCCCTCCCACTCTTAGAGCCATAACTGAGTGCCACATGTGTGTATTTGTTATAACATTGCATTGGTCAAGAATCATCACTTTATATTGTATATGCTATATTGTGACTATAAGATCATATTTCCTTTTTTTAAAAAATAAAAAAACCAAGGAGATATACCTATCTCATAGAACTGGAAGGGACCTTGAAAGGTCATTGAGTCCAGTCCCCTGCCTTCACAGCAGGACCACATAGTGTCCCTTATTTTTGCCCCAGATCCCTAAATGGCCCCTCTCAAGGATTGAACTGACAACAACCCTGGGTTTAGCAAGCCAATGCTCAAACCACTGAGCTATCCCTCCCTTCTGAATATGTAAACCCCTCCCCCCAGCCCTTTTGTCAAGATGTAACCACCTTATGTAAAATTGAGCAAAATGCTTTAAGCGGTTCAGGCACATGATGTGAGGAAAATATACACACTGAAACTGTGTTGTGGTTACAGATGTATGTCCCAGGCCTATCTCCTTCAGTCCTGCGTCTCAGGGTATACAGCACTCTAGATCTGCTAGAAGCTGTACAAGGGAGACTGTCTCTACAATGTAAACAGGTGAAGTGGTTTAAGACATACTTGCTTTTCTTGGGCAAGACCTCATAAGGTCAGAGGACATGTCCTTCAATTTTGCTCAGTTTTGCTGTGTAAAAGAATGAAAGCTGGCACCTCCTGCAGTAGAAAACCTCCCAAACATTTTAGAAACTAATCAGCCACTATATTAAGTCACACGTGCTGTCCTTCCCTCTGTTTATATACAAAACCAGAATACAAGCAGAATAGCTGTACTGTGCTGAGAGCAGGGTGTGTGCTGGGAAGTCTCTATGCCCCTTGGACTCTGTCATGCCTTTCTTTGCAGCAGAATGGAGGGCTGCGGGTGTAGCCACTAGACAGGTCTGTGCTGCAGTAGGTGACAACCAATGTATGAGGTGTATAGGAACCCCATTTGTCTCTACCACTAGAGCACCAGTGCAGCTATTCCATGCCAACCCAGCAGGCGAAGGGGCAAAATATTCCACTGAAAGCCAGATTTTTGAGTTTTGTTGAGAGGTGGCAGCATTTGGCCCCATATGTTCTGTATTTCTTGCCTCATTTTCTTGCTAAGGATCTTTGCATACCATAATCTTCCCTTTTCTGTGACCTCATAACTTCCATAGTGAGTTGTTTCTAATGTCATAAGCAGTGGTGACATGTGGTAGATAAGCAGCAGTCGACGAACTTAAGATGTACAATGTATAGCATGTCCTCAAGCTTAAAAAAAAAAAAAAGCCCGAGTACTGATTTGTTCTTAATCCTTATTTACAACCTTCAACCAAATTTTTTGAATTTATGTGAACACATTGGATTAGAATGAACAATCCTGAATCCTTGGATAATTAGGGTAGTTTAAAGACATAGTAATGGAAACCAAGTGCTCCACCTAACAAAAAGCAATAACTTGGGAGTTCTCAGGACTAGTCAGATACAGGGCCAGAATAAGGTGTAGTGATTCTTTCCCCAAGTACAGGGTATCAATCTAGTGCTCAAGATAATGTTAAAAGGTGCAGTCCAGGTACCCCACACTACTACATTGCCCAAGGAAATGTGGTTCAACAAGGGGGCAAAGCTATGCACCAGCTAATGCATTCCAAGTTGCTAATACATAGTCATCATCTTCTGCACAGAAGCACAATGTATGTGCATGGCCATGAACAAAATGATGCTTGTTTGACTAATGGCAAAATTGTCAATTCCATATCCCTGCCATCTTATTTTATCCTTTTGTCTGACCTCTTTTCCTTGCCTAACTCTAAAGCAAAGATCAAGCAGAGTGCACGCTAGCTATTCTGAAGCACCAAGGTAAATTGGTTTGATGTCAAAATTGCAAAACGGATATGGAGTGAGGCTAACCCAGATATGATCCCATACTTTATTGCATTTGATAAAGTGCCACACAGAATTGAAAATAGTGGTATATTACACTATAATACAAACAAGTAGCATCATGTTTTTTTCTATATTTCCCAAACTTGGATGACCTGCTGAGGGGGAAAATTGCTCTAATGAAAACACTAGAGGTTAGCATATAAAGTGTAGACACTTTACTTTGACAGAATGGGCAAGAAAAATATTGGCCCAGCCAAAGCGTAGAAGCAACTTGATGTAATCTCTCTTCAAGCAGGCCATTTTAACTCTTCACTTTTACAAACTATCTTCAGACACTTTATCTAAACTCCCCGTCAGTAATGACTAACCTGGGAAAAGCAAAGGATAGAAAAAGCAGGTGGAGATCATCCAAATAGACTGTTGTTGCCAAGTCTGTTGGCATCTACAGGAAACCAAGAAAGTCAGCAAGGCCAGGGCCGGCGCCGACTCTTTTTATGACACTCCCCCCCCGCCCCCATTTTTAGACCCGCTCATGAGATTTTGGCTACTTTATAATTGGACCTAGAAGAAGTACACCTGATTTTTGGATCTGTTTTTGATTCTTAAACATGGAGCAAACTCATATCCCGCCTGTCAAAAAACACAGAAAGCGAGATACATATTTTTCCTGTGGTGGGTTTTTTTCACAATTTTTAGTGTCTTTTTTTCTTCATGTTCATCCCTGTATATTTATACAAGGTACCCAGTTTACTGTTCCACCATTTTTGTTTTGGAGAGGATGTTTTCTCCATTCTACTAGACACTGTTATGTTTATTGTCCTACCACCATCATAAAAACTGTTTCACAAAGCTAGAGGTTTTATAAAATGCCAAATGCTGTTGGGCTGTCCAGTCCATAAATAGCTTTTAGAAAATAACAGATCTTCCAACCAGGTCTAAATAATTATCTTCTATATTTCCCTTACTCCTACTGTTCATCTAACAATTATGACACCACAACAAAATTCATGGCATATTTACCACATCATTTCTCTTCCTTTTCCTTTCTCTTGGTCTGTGTCAAGGTTGCCTGTACTTCTCCTTTTCTGGACAGCTTCATCTCCCTGTTAGACCAAAACCGTGCTAGATAACTAGTAAGGGCCATCAAATAAACCCCTTTCATCCTGATTTCCCTTGAGTGGCTTTCCAACGTTGGGGAGCTTTTTGGCTAAAAGACAAGCTCATCTTGGCCTGTATTCGTCTGAACTTCTGACAATGTGCAACCCTTCAACACAACTCCTTTCACAAAAGAACAATTTCATATCTAGTGGGGTGATTGTTTTCAATTACCTGTCTGTGTATTCATGCTGGTGATGGTCAAATGCACATATAGTTGCAGTATGTATGCAACTGACATTTGCAAAATAATAAAATGTTAAACTATCTTCTATGTTGAAATGTTATGACTTTCAAAAACATATACTAAATATACAAGTCAGAATGCATCAATTCTCCCTATGTATAAGTCTGTGTGGTATACATCTGCTCCTTGAACATCTGTCAGATACTTCTTTGTATAATGTATAAGAAAATGTAAGTGCACTGATATGACACACAGGATCACAACACAGACTGACGTATAAGCAGAAGGACATAAATAGATAAGACAGAGGTGCTATAGTTGTTACCTAAACACAAAATATTACACAAGGTGAAGAACCTCCACAAGCTATGGCAAAGGTGCTTCCAAGTCACAGGAACGATGTTTTTCATGCTCATACTCACAGAGTAAAACATACTCTTCAGTCTAGATTTGTTTTCATTTCAGGTCACGGAAAAACATCAAAGAAAGGGCTTAACCCTAAGAGGCACTAACCTCTTCCTGCAAGGTACTGAGCACTCTGAACTCCACCTGAAGTAGTGGGCGCGCAGCACTTCTCGGAATTAGGCCCAAAGACTGAACAAATAGAAATTTTCCATGACAGAGAACACACAGTGACTGTAACATGCTGCATCTTAAGGACAAGATGGCAGCTGCACTAGGCAGGGAGAAAATCTACTTTAAAAAGTGTAGTATTTAGAAAATAGCTTTTAATTTACATTGCTACATGTGGAAAGAATAGCTAGACATAATAGGCAAGACTTTGCCACCCCTACTCACACTGAGTAATACCTCCCTCTACTAACACTGATTTCAATGGGCCTTGCTTGTGGGGTATTGTACTAGTCAACCTAAGGGTGGCAGAATCTGGCCCAACATGAGAACAATGGGCCAGATCCTCAGCTCATGGAATGCAGCATGGCACCATTGGCTGGCCCAATATCATTAGAAGAATCCAGATAACCCAGAGTAGAAGTCAGTTACAGTGATTGGTGCAAGAGGGTCAGAGCCAGAGCCTGACAATAATATTCATATATAAACACAGAGAGAGAGAGAGAGAGATCAACACTCAGAGATCATCCAGACCTCTGAGATAATAATAGAGAGCCCCTGACTAAGCCAGCCCTGATTACGGAATGGGCTCCACTTGAGAGAAATTGGGTGATTCCAGGTTTAACTGCTGAGTGGGCCCAGCTGAAGAAGGGCTGGAGGAAAGAGAATGCAGGGAGTCAAAAGGGGCCAGCAGGTCCTTGAGTGAGCAGGGGGGCACCTTGAATATCTGGAGAACAGATTGGGAGACTCAGAAGGGAAGTAAAGAGGTGAGGAAGGAAATGGTGCAGGGAAAACTGCAATATGGGTAGAGGATTTGATGTAGCTGTGCAGTACAGGGCCCTGGGCTGTAACTCAGAATTGAGGTTGGGACTGGATTCCCCTACCAGCCCCAAGGAAGTGGTGTACAAGGGTAGCTGAGCCCAGTGAGGGAGCTGCAGGTTGAATGTGACCTTGCTGAAGAAGAGCTGTGGAGGGAGTGGATGCTTTTTATTTCTGTTCAGATAGTTTTGAACTTTAGTTTGGATAGCTGACCCTGGAAGGAATGGGCTAAAGACTGTGCCCTGGCTGGAGGGATGAGTTATCTGAAAGAAACCACCACAGCCCCAGAGTGACTGGTGACAAGGGCTGCTACCCCACAAGGACACTGTGTTGCCATGCCTGGCCCTGAGGAAGTGCATAGCAGTGAGTAAACCCTGTTACAATGCTTTTTCTTGCATTGCTTTAACTGCAGCATGTCTGAAACAACTATATTTTTGTAGTTTTCCTTGTCCACTCTCTTTTCCTATACCTCATGGCAAGCACTGTATCTCCACCCTGGTCTACATCCAGCTCTACTTCCTTCAAAGGCAAGCTCACTGATGATAGCACCTCTGGCAAACAGTAAATGACTGACTGTCCTTGGCCACTTTTATATTGCATGAGTACATGTGCTGCCAGGCCCCTATCTGCAGAAGGGATCCTTTCAGCAGCAAATCAGCATGAAGTGATTTACTTTGTCCATATTGGATACAAGGTTAAGGGGCTGGGGGAATCACTCCAGGTTGCACTTGCTTTTGAAATCTTTACTTCCATATTCCATAAGTCCTTTGGAAGAAATTTCATACAAAATGAAATCAAAGATTGCCTACTTGAAACTTCCTTTTCTTTGGATGGGATAGGTATTGCTGGTAAGTCATATAAATAATTGTGATGCTAAGAATAGAATTTACTTAGCTCCTGGCCTAGCCCAAATTTGGTTGGTGGGTTTATTTTTATTTTTTGTTTCTTAATTCTACATAAATTGTGCTGCCTTGGAACAATAAACAAACTCCAAACTAGAAAAGCCACATTCTGTGTGTTAAGGGCTGGCTTCCTCTCTCCTTTACTTTCACTGAGCGGTACTTTTATTCCATGAGTTGTCCCCTGATTTCAGTGGGGAACTTTACTAATAAGATACTAAAAGTGTGTGCTGCAGCAGAATTGATCCCTTGTTGCCACATTTTCAAGAGCTCAGTTTCCATTTGGGTGCTTTAGTGAAGTGGACAGACTTTCAAAAGTGATCCATAGCTGCCTGCTCCCACCATTCTAGCCTTTTGACAATCGGATGCTAAATGTTTGTCAGTGCCCTAATTATGTTCTTCTTCAAAAGCAGAAGGAATGTGGGATCTTTTATGGTGGAGTAGTTCCGAGACATTGTAGCTCAGGATACTAGAACAGACTAGATGCTACAATTCAGCTAATTAAAATGATTGTAGTTGCTTGCTGAACTACGTTTCCCAGGATTATTTCAACCTAAGATCAGAACTCTTCCTCTTCCCAGTCTGGAAAGTCTTGCTAGAGTGTCTTAAACAGCATAGTGTAGAGCCCATCCAACCAGGTATGCATGTACGTCTAAACAACTCAGTTTCATTAGCCCTGGTTTAGCTACTCTCTCCAAAAACTGGAATTTAAATTTTCCTGTAATTATATGCTTTCTTAAATACTCTTTTTTTTTTCACCAGCTCACTACCTGTCTGAGGTCATGACCTGCATGGTTCAGGATTGCTTGTGCGTTTGTCACTCTCAGGATTTCAAAGCCAGTAAATAAATAACCGATGGCCACGAGGCCAGAGCGGGGCTGGCCCCTGCCGGTGGCCGCGAGTGAGTCTCACAGATTGAAACAAATTCACTGCCTCAGTTCCCTCAACACAGCAGGCCATTCTGTGGGCCCCAATCAGAACGTTTGGGTCATCCAACATCCTTCTGTTGCAATGCAGCACTTATATGCACAAAAACGGAGCCTTCTCTCCCAGCTCAGATGACCTGACCTTGGCCAGTTCATCCCCTTCCTTCCTCTTGTCCAAATGTCCTGTGGGTCTTCCCCTGTTGATTTCTTTTAGAACCTTTTGTTTTTGTCATCTGACTCTTTGTCGACCTTCAGTAACTTTCCTCTCCTATCCCCCATTCTCCTAAACACCAACTTGGCCAAACTGCTTCCCTACTTAGGATAATTATGTTGTCATTAGAACATCGTTTTAAAACGACGTGTTTCCGAGTGTCCTCAGCCTAGTGAGTTCCTGCTGTACGTCCTGTCCAACAGGGTGGATACACATCGAAACTGGTTTCCTATGATTAGGAAATTTCATGACGACAACTTCAGAATATCAACTAGTATTCACTAGTCTTACAGACAGACCTCCCCGCACACAAACAAATCAAGCCATATGAATCAGGCATGTGTACACTCAAGTCAGCAATTCTATCGCTCAGTTTTCTGACCGACTGGTGCCACCCCTCCACACCCCCCAAATCAGGCTTGTGTGCTCCTTGCCACCAAGAACCAGTTTGGTGTACAGAGTGTATTAAACTTTCAGAATTAACATGAACAATGCCTAAAAATTACCGATATCCAACATTCAAAATTATAGTAATAAACCTGCTGGTGGTTCAGATCAAGTTTTGTGTGGGTGGATAGTAGTTCTGTAAATACTACTTGGCACTGAAAGGATGGGGACAGGGAATCTAGTGGGACCACAGCTGAGACAGATGATGCAGTTCTCTGTGTCTGGAGAGACCTTTTCGATCAGTGGAGAGACCATAGAATCTGCTGAGTCTGGAGATGGAATGACAGCCACTTCCATGAGGAAGTTGACAGACGAACCCGCCCCTCCTGCCCATGATTGAAACGATGTGGGAGAATGTCAGAAGGAGATATTCACAAATATTTCCTCTCTTTTAAGAAATGCGAGCTGGGATTCCCCATAGGCATGGCTGCTTGTTATGATTTGGGTGATAGTGTCAAAGAGCTCAACAGAACACTCTGTTCAGCATGGCCCTTTTTTTATTAAAGGTGTAATGGAATGAGGGGAATAGTTTTCCCCCAGAGCTGTATGGGTTTGGTGTTAGACATTTTCAGAAGAATTCCGTATTTTTCCTGGGTAGTAACTGACTGATGTATTCCACCAAATGGGGAGCTGCATTTTAGAGGTGACAAAAAGAAACTTTGATAATCCTAGTACAAAATGGTCTGTTCCTGCTCTCATTATGCACATGTAATTTTGTTTGTGGTGTTCGCCCAAGAATGAATTTAGCCTGGGCGCACACAGAGGTAATGGGATCAGGTGGTGGGGCCACA
Source organism: Natator depressus (assembly GCF_965152275.1). NCBI lineage: Eukaryota > Metazoa > Chordata > Testudines > Cheloniidae > Natator > Natator depressus. The sequence continues at coordinate 106,066,569 of NC_134238.1, forward strand.
AACCTGACAAGAGTGCATGTGAGCACAGACTTAATATTGGGGGCAGTGCTAGTAAATATATTGTGGGTAGGTGCTGGATATATACAAACCAGATTTGATTTTGGTGGGGGGAGAGGGTACGTGAATGCACATAAACCTGTTTGATGGGGTATGGGCAGGCTAATTACAAACTAAAAATTGATGTGTATTAAGGGGTGCATGCAGTCTTGTTTAGTGGGGGAAAGGGGACCAATCTAGCGTCTTCCAACACAACCGTCTACTACACCAAACGTCCAAACTGACAAGTTTTTTGGGGGGAAAAGTAACCTGGTAAAAAGCAGAATAGGAAAAGGTGGCAGACCTCAGGTGAGGTGTGTGGTCTGTTTGAATGGAAAGGCTAATTATCATTCAGTAACGATTATTTTTAATATGGAATTACCGTGAATGGGGACACTGATTCGTCAATGTATTTAAGCATGTTCCTAACTGGAAGCACTAACATCAATGGGATGGCCCACATACTTTGAATTAGTCACCTGCATAAGTACTCTTTGAATTGGGGTTTTAAGGCTGAACAATGCCAGGGCTTTTTTTATTCTCCTTTTTTTCTTTTTGGTTCAATAGGTATTTAATTCAAATCATTACTACTATAGGTTGCCACTTTATATAAAATATTTATAAGTAACAAATATCTATGGTAAATACATAAATAAGAAGAATAAATAAACAGACTGACATAAATATCCTGTTACAAATATTGTAAAATGATCTGAAAATATTTTCACAGTACAGAGAGAATAAATAGTAACAACAGCTTTTAAAATTCCACTGCATCTCATTTTAAATCATGTGTAAAATATTACTTGATTTCGGTTAGTACTTCTAAAAATGTTGGTATTTAAATGTCTAAACTTCTTTGTATGTCCTATATTTGAAAAACCCATCATTCCATATGGATTCTCCTGCTAGCACGGAGGCTGAACGGCTTGTCTTTTATGAAATAATTGGTATCTCTTCACATTCATCCTGGGGAACTGTAGGTGCTTTCTTCCTGGTCAGAGAGTCCCATTTTCCATCACTGCAACCACACGTCTCCAGATGCCCAACTTGTTGATGAGTCTGTGTTTGGAATCTCTGAATGGAACTCTCACCTCATGTAGTTTCTGAGAGATTTTTGCAAAAGTGGCAGGAAATATGTTGGAAAATTTCCTGGCTTGCCACCTTGCCATTCCTCTTCAGGGTCACTCGAGGCTTGAAAACCCCTTGGGGCCACCTGAAATGTCTCTCTCCATTCTGACATTAGAGGGAAATTATGCACATTTTTTTTTCTTTGAAAGTTTTTCCAGTTTACAATTGTTATGCTGTTATACTGTAGTTAAACTGCATGTTACGGTTCAGAGATGAGATTTGATCAGAGAGGAGTTGAACCACAGAAATATAGAGCAAATACATAATGTCAACAATGTTTAAGGTCTAACCCTTAATTTTCTTGTAACTTTTTTGCATCAATATCCTTCATTTTGCAATTTAAATTTTGAGTAAATCAACAGAGTATTATCACATAAACTGTAATATGTTAGCATTTCATTATGGAGTGAGTGTATTGCATAATACAAGGTCAAGTATTATGGAGTCTTAGAAGACATTGTGGGAAAGATCAGTAGAGAGGAGGGAATCCACCGCACGGTACAATTTCATCCAACTGTTTTAACCTCCGTCATCGCTGCATCCTCAGATGGAATGAAATGAGATTTGGTTGAAACACAAAGGGAAAAATACATTTTTCCATTGTATTAATATCAATACATTAAATGAAAATATCTTTTCATGCCTCATAATCTCACCAGTCTTGTGCTCAGTTCATATGTTTTATAAATGTCTCTAGGAAACTTGTCAAGCTGTGGAATATGATGAGGACCGATTAATAAATAGCAACCATGATCATAATAGAAACACACTACATATCTGGAAGTCAGAGTACTTTGCAGATGGAGGGAAACTATCATTATTTGATGATCAAAGTACTGGTGAGGTGGCTAAGGATTCCAAATATGTGTACTTTGTTGCATGGACTGCCAATTATGTAGTGCATAACAGCACCTGATATGTGGGAGATTATGAAGAATCACAAACCTAAATAACAGAAGAAACACAGAAAAATAAATCCATGTAATTTGCAAATCCATTTCCAGCAGAGGACGGGAAGAGCCTGAAGCTGCTGCCATGGAAATCAATTGCTATTTGGCCATTGACCCTGTAGAAGAAGGATCAGGCCTTGTATAAACAGTGTTATAAAATATCTGCTATCTCTGGTCAGCTGTATAATTGACACTAATATTCATTCATTTACTCCAAGGAAAAGATTTGTACTGTACCTTAGTTACTCAGCCTTCGAGTGAGTTTGTCAATCAGTACAAAACATCTGGGTATTTCTACGCGAATGATCTCCCAGGCACACAGGCTGTATTGCTTTTCTTTCAGGAAAGCATCTATCCCCTGAAAGTATCATTTCACTCTCCCACTGGTGAGCTGGAGGTCCTCACTTTCTGGCTTGGATAATTCCTTCTCCATTTGTGCTCTCAAACATGCCTCCAGCCACTGAATTTGCTGGTAAAGTGCACTTTGGAACCTGACTAGGGAAGTCCCATCCCAGGCACTTTGGGTGAGGTTTTTGCTAAAGATGTTGAAGATCTCCTAAAGGATCTCTTGGGTTGCCACCTTGGCATTCTCCTTCTGGGACACTGGAAGTTGGGCAACATCCTGGGTGGGCTTGAAAGCTGCCCTTTCACTTATGCGTTGTGGGGGGAAACTTCCACTCATTTTCTTCAGAAGCTCCAAGCTCTTTTTGTTCATTTTGTTCTGCTGGAAGTGAAGCATGGTACAGAGCTGACATGCGATTCCAGTAGAGAAGAGCAGTATAAGGCAAACATGCAGCAAACACCAGGTGGTCATGATGATGTCTATACAGTCCTTTTCTTTGTGTGGAACCTTGAGACTGGAGTTTGAGGGTCCTACCTGGACTGCTGTGTCTTTCCTTTGTCTCTGAATTTAAGTATTTGGTTGGAGAATGTTTCTTTGATCATTTTCTATTTACAAGATTTTCCTTCTTGGAGGTTTCAGAGTTTTTCTTTGTTTTTCTTTTTTCTAGTTCTTTTACCACGTTACCTCCCTTTTTTTGGCGGGGTGGGGGTGAAAGTGACCACCAAGACAATACACAACCCTGTTAACTCATCTTGAATCCACATACATACATTAATTTCTATGATTTAACACCTGTATCATAAAAGAAGGTCATCCACAATTCCAAAGTGGTGTGGAAAAGACCTTCAATTCATCAGACAGTGCACTTCCCATTCATAACAGCTTTCATTTGAGAGACAGAAATAGTTTAGGAATATTTAAAGTTTGCTAGGCATGGAGGAAATAAATGTGAGAGGAAAGGGTTAGGCCTCCCAAAAATATTGGCAAATCTCAACTTTAACCATTTCCTCCGATTTAGAAGGCACATTTAAAATCTAGACAACACAAATCATCGGTATCTTCCTTCTGTGAAACCACAAGAGAGAGTGCTCTGAGAAAATGAAACCTTAACTCATCGTTATTTCCAGGTCTTAATATACATACTGGAGCTGAGTAATAGATGCAATTGGAAGGTGTGAATATCATGTCCTGTTGATCACTCCAAGTAGCTGACAATTGGTGAAAAATTGAGAATAATTCAAAAAACAGGATGAGCAATTTGTACAGTAAGACATGCTAGAGAGGTACCCACATGGATGACTAGGATTTACAATGTGGTCAGAAGGAGGTTATGCAGAGAAGTCACATTATGCATATTTTACCAAGTGTGTCCCTGGGATGAAATAATTCGCATTTTAAAAAAAATGAAATTCAGTGTTCACTATTTTTTTGCTGGTTCCTTCTCTTTTAACATTTGCCTTCCCCTCAGCTTGGGCAGGGAAATTCTTCTGGTTTGTTTAATTCTCTTCACTTCCTGTGATCACGTTTCATTTTCTGGATCTCAAACCCTAGAACAAACTGTTGTGCTGGAGTTTCCATCATGGCAGGGAAATGTGTTTTAATTTAACAAGAAAACAATGTTCACTGAAATTAAAGAAAAATCACATGAAACCATGAAAACATTTTTGTGCCTATTAATTTGGTTAGAGTCTCCCAAGTCTTCCTGCACTTTTATAAGAAATTTGAGATTTTTAGATTCAAATCTTTGAAAGACACTCTGCAAAGCAGAGAAAGCAGACTTACCAGAGTCCCCAGATTGTCATGGGCTATGCTCCCTATTCTCCCATGACTTTCCAGGGGTGTTGGGCATTGGTATTCCACACCAGGGTGAAATCCCAGGGGAAGATATTGCGGGGTACTGAAAGCAAATAAACAAAACTGCAAACCCAGTATATGAATGAGACCATGCTTTTGGTTGCTCTTATTACGTGAAGCTTCACCCTCCCAGCATCCATTGTTCGAGCCTGGGGCAGCCCTGGCAGGGTGGCTGTAATGGAACCACACTGATAGGGACCGGAAGGGAGGTCTGATAAAGCCCTAGAAGTGAAGCAGACACTCAGGCGCACTGTGTGGAAAGATTTTGTGTTCTGTGCAGAAGCCATCGGGTCATCTATTTCTATGATGAAAACTGGGCAAACTATTTCCTCCTGCCTGCTAGTGGAATGATAAGGGCGAGCTTAAGTGAGGATGTATTAGTGGTGTTTTCCTCCCTTTTTATCCACCTGTGGTTGGCTTTCCCATGGGAACAGCTAAAGTCATAGATGATGGATAACATCAGATGGCTCTTGAGTAGATTAAAAGATTCTTCCACGTAGCACAGCTTAAAAACAATGTGATGGAATGATTGTCAGGAGGTTCTCCTCTGGACTATAGGGGTAATGAGGAAGTTTAGACTTTGAAGAAGAGTTTGTATTATAGGAGTCAATTTCTGCTCCCACCTGTGGGTGCTCGACCCCCGCTTTGCCCCCAGCCCCTCCACCACTTCCACAAGGCCCAGCCCTCTCCTCCTCCCTCCCTGCCCCTATTCCAAATCTTTCCCCAAATCCCCACCCCGGCCCCGCCTCTTCCCTTGAGTACGCCACATTCCTACTCCTCCCCCTCCCTCCCAGCCTACCGCCAAACAGTTGTTTGGCAGCGGCCGGGCAGGAAGCCCTGGAGCACCCATGAAGTCGGCACCTATGATTGCTGGAATCACCTCTGGAGTCTTTTTTAAAAATTGGAGTCACATTGGTTATCCTCTAGTCATTTTACACACACACACACACACACACACACACAATGCCAAATTTGTCATTACTGGTGGAAAAAAACATTTGCCACTCTTTCATTCACATTGCTGTTTGCAATAGGGAGATCCTTTTTGCCCTCACTTTTTTGAGACAATTCAAAGGCACAGCTCTACAGACATATAATGAGAATTTTAGAAGAAAAATGAAAACTAAATACAAACTGTAAGGTTCCCAGCTTTCCAAAGCTCTTTCATCTGTGTGCAGAATGGACAGAAGGAGAGGAGAGACCTTATTAAACTGCTTCAGAATCATTAAGAAAATGGATTTTATCCTTCTCTAATATAAAAAGAGTATTATTTAGCTGGATTTACTTGTAAGAATCGGAGGATAAATAAAGTGCATTTCAGGGTCAGCATATGTAGTAAGAAAAATCTGTCAATGCTTGTTCACTAGTATTAAGCTTCACATTTTGCCTGTGCTCTTATTACCAATAAAGCCATTTAAAACTCTAAAGGAGGAAATTAATGTTTTTCCTGTTTAATGCTGGTTCCCCTATTAAAATACAAGTATTTACTTTGTAATGTATCATTCTCCAGGGCTAAATTCAATACAGAGATTCAATCTGAAAGCATTGGGAGAAAAAACACTTTCATTCTCTTGATTAAACTGAGATACAGTATGGTGAAGCAGCCAAGCATCAAGATTCTGCTCTGCCATTTTAACCTATAGACTGGATGGGCAGAGATCCATGGCAACAGAAACAAGGGGAAACCATACAGCAGTAAAGAGAATTGAAAGGGGTAAAGAGATTATTTTTTCATAAAATGTTTTCCTTTTAGTTTTGAGCTGGCATGACTATATATGTTAGTTTGCCTCAGTGGATGGCTGTCTAATCACTTGGATCAAGATACTGGGCTGGAACAATAGTTCAAGCCAGACAAATTCAAGTTAGAAATTTTTAAGTGAGAATCATTAGCCATTGGAATAAACGACCAACAAAAGTGGTGTATTCTCCATTTCTGTTTATCTATAAGAGTGGATGACTTTCTGGAAAAAATGCATTAGCTAAACACAAGTTGTTGGGCTCAATGCAGGGGAAACTAAGTGAAAGTCTGGCCTGTGCTATGCAGGAGAGCCAACTGGGTGATCACATAGACCTTTCTGGCCTTAAAAAATCTCTTAAACTTTCCTCATTGCCATTAAATGAAGCAATCAGTGGGTTAACATTTGTAGCTTGGGATCAGTAACAAAGAACTAATCTGTCAGTCTTGTCACTTATTTCAACAGAAGCAGGAATGGGGTGTTTTACTATCATTGCTGCTACCACAGAGTGTTTCTTAATGGGCCTGATTCTCATTTACACCCAGGCCCTTTTACAATGCTTTGGCATTTATGCCCACTTTAAGGCCCTTCACTCTGCCAGAGTAGTGTAAAGGGACATTAGTGTAAACGAGAATCAGACCCATGGTCCTCAAATACCTTTCTGAAAATATATAATTCCATTTTTGGCTCAAATTATGCTCAGAATGTTTGGATCCCTAGGCTACAGTTTGTATTAACATATCTAGTGGTGCGGTTTCTACTAGTGTCTACAATGTAGTTAGTAGAGAGAAGGAAAAACAGTGGACCTGATTCCATTCTCACTTGCAATGGAGTAAATCAGGAGTAGCTCCACTGACATCAGCAGTGTTAACTTGGTGTAAAACTGGTTTAACTGAGAGCAGGATCAAGATTGGCATAAACTCTGTAATCCCCTCCTTTTTAGTACACAGTCTATCATAGCCTACAGAACCCCAAAGCAGTAGAGCAACAGATAACTTTGTTTGGTTGTTTTTTTTGTTTTTGTTTTTTGTGACTGTTCTCAGTCCTTGGAAAAACTCATTTAATAAATTCTATGTATTCAGAAAAGGTCTACAAAATATTAAAAATCAAGAAGGCCTGAATTATGAGGAAAGATTCAAATCGTTACACGATTGTCTAAACAAAGAATACATGGAGCCACAGCATTGTCCACAAGTAACTGCAAGGTATAAACACCAGGCACAGATGAGAAAATTAAACAGACTAAAGGAAACGTTAGACTAAATATCGGGAAAGTTTTTCCCAAATATGAGATCTCTAGTCTAGGGAATTGTTTCCCAAAGGAAGTTAAGTCCGTACTTTATGACTAGACTGGATGAGGCACTTGAAATTATACTGCATAGTAAAAAACAATCCTGCACTGGTAGAGAAATGATAGGATCCTCTAATAGGTCCTGTCTGTCTCTCATTTCTATGATTCCATGTTATGGGAAACCTGTTTTACAAGGGCAAATATGCAACATGGTATGCAGAAGCTGATTTAGTTTTAGGCAATTTTACAAATGTTTCCAGCATTTTTCTATAAAAACTTTGCCGAAGAGGGAACCCTCAAATTACTTCTCACGAACACTAGAGCTTGGGAGGTAGGGGAAGGCACACTGCCACCGAACAGAGAGGAAAAGTCCCATTTTTAACAATTTTTGTCAAAAAACAAAATGTTATGGCTTCATTTAGAATTCTACCAGTTTTCGGTTCAAACAAATGTATTTTTCACAAGAGAATATATCTTTTTAGTGAAAATGCTCTATTTAGACCAGGACACTTGCAATATTTTCCATCCTTTTCAGCAGAGAAAAATTTGCTGTTGACCACATTTGAGACTTAGACTCATTGACTTTAAGGTCAGAAGGGACCATCATGATCATCTAGTCTGACCTCGTGCACATGGCAGGCCACAGAACCTCGCCCACCCACTCCTGTAATTTAAAGCCATTTAAAGACTTCAAGTTACAGAGAATCCACCATTGACACTAGTTTAAACCTGCAAGTGATCCATGCCCATGCTGCAGAGAAAGGCAAACACCCCCCACGGTCTCTGTCATTCTGACATGGGGGAACATTCCTTCCCGACCCCAAATATGGTGATCCGTTAGACCCTGAGCATGTGAGCAAGACCCACCAGCCAGACACCTGGAAGAGAATCCTCTGTAGTAATTCAGAGCTCTCCCTATCTAGTGTCCCATCAGCAGCCACTGGAAATATTTGCTGCTAGCAGTTGCAGATGGGCTACATGTCATGGCTACACTATCCCCTCCATAAACTTTTCAAGCTCAGTCTTGAAGCCAGTTAGGGTTTTTGTCCCCACTGCTCCCCTGGGAAGGCTGTTCCAGAATTCACTCCTCTAATGGTTAGAAACCTTTGTCTAATTTCAAGCCTAAATTTGTTGATGGCCAGTTTATATCCATTTGTTCCAGTGTCCACATTGGCACTTAACTTCTATTTCTCTCTCTAATAGAGAGAAATAATATCTCCCTCAGCCTTCTTTTGGTTAGGCTAAACAAGCCAAGCTCTTTGAATCTCCTCTCAATAAGGTAGATTTTCCATTCCTTGGATCGTCCTAATAGCCTTTCTCTGCACCCGTTCCAGTTTGAATTCATCTTTCTTGAACATGGGAGACCAGAACTGCACACACTTCTTATGAACACTTGTGAAGTCAATGGGAGTTTTGCTACTGACTTAAACAGGAATTGATGAGGATCTTAATGGGGGACACTTAAAGGCTGACTGACATTCTTAGGGCTTGTCTACACGGTCAGCTAGTGCACAGCAAGCAATGGTATAAATATTCAGCGCATTAACTTGCCATGCGTTAACTTGCCTTGTGGACCCTGCAACTGTGCACCAAAAGTTCCATAGTAATGCTTTTATGCACTTCTCTTTGACCTGTATCAAACCATACTGTGGAACTTTTAGTTTATGGTAGCAGGATCTACGTGGCAAGTCAGTGTGCAGCAAGCTGGTGAACTGTAGAGTCACACTCTGGAGTGCTGTGCTCTAATTTTCTATGTAGACAAGCCCTCTGGTTCTTTTAATCCACCACTTCCTTATGGTGGCAGATAGTCTTGAGGAAAAAGTATAAACAATGTATCTCCCATTATGGCATTAAAATAGTGTACCAGCTGTGAAATAAGCGGACTTGAAGGCATTTGTTTTTCCATTATCCTTTTGGTCTTGGTAATAGAGCTAATGAGCTAATAAAGGGCGGTGGATTTTTGTTTTTTGTTGTTGTTTGTTTTTTTTTTAAATAAAGCCACAGCTAGGGTTTGGCATAGAAGTGGCATGCCTTGATGTTATAGTCACTGCTAAATGTAATGAAGGTGCTAATTTTAGACTTTGTCTTCTCAGATTTAGTTTTTGGCATTAGGCCAAGGTGAACATAGCATTCTTCAACTATGAAGGAAATCCTAAAATATTAACTTGCCTTCTTGAATGTCCCCTAGAGTTATGCTGAAATGACTTCAAGGAAAATAGAGAGCTGGCACTGTCATCCACCCCCTCATAGATGTAAATAATGGATAAAGAGTAATTACTGCATGGATAGATTTATCGTATTACAGTTAAAAAGTTCATTTCACTAGTAGTAAAACAGGCCAGAGAAGGAGATCTCTTAATAAAAGGGGTGAAATAAAAATTACTTGTGACCAGACGCATTCATTCCTACTATCCCTCCAAGAGGTAGAAAAAGGCTAGGTGACCCCCTGCCCCCTCCCCAAAAAAAAGGCCTTCAGGGGACACATGTACTACCTCTGTGACAGGGCCAGGCTAGATGGCTCGAGGAAAGTGATAGAAGGCAGATATTAGCCCCAGGTTAAGTAGGTCCCTTTTCCCGGGGTAAGGTAACAGGGAAGGTTCCAGAACAATCAGAAACTTTCTGGAAACAATTAAGGCAGACAGGCCGATTAGAACACCTGCAGCTAATCAAGAAGCTGCCAGAAGCAATTAAGGCAGGCTAATCAGGGCACCTGGGTTTAAAAAGGAGCTCACTTCAGTTTGTGGTGTGAGTGTGAGGAGCTGGAAGCAAGAGGCATTAGGAGCTGAGAGTGAGAAGGCGTATTGCTGGAGGACTGAGGAGTACAAGTATTATCAGACACCAGGAGGAAGGTCCTATGGGGAGGATAAAGAAGGTGTTTGGACGAGGCCATGGGGAAGTAGCCCAGGGAGTTGTAGCTGTCGCACAGCTGTTCCAGGAGGCACTCTAGATAGCTGCATTCCACAGGGCCCTGGGCTGGAACCCGGAGTAGAGGGCGGGCCCGGGTTGTCCCCAAACCTCCCAACTCCTGATCAGACAGAGGAGGAGTTGACCTGGACTGTGGGTTCAAGAAAACGGCCACACGAAGGGCTGCTGTGAATCTCCAAAGCGAGCAAATCCGCCAATAAGCGCAAGACCCACCAAGGTAGAGGAGGAACTTTGTCACACTTCCTATAAGAAATTATAATGGTAGTGATGTCTAATTCAGGAACAGAACTTCCTCCGATTCTGATTTATGCAGGAGTAAAACCTCAAATGTACAGAAAGGTTTGGGGTCTGAGTTAAAATCCCCAATTACATTAATGGATTTTAAAGACAGAAGGGACCACGATAATTATCTACTCTGATCTCCTGGCCATAAAACTTCACCAACCAATTCCTGACGTGAGCCCAATAACTTGTAGATATCTCTGAGAAAGACTTCCTGTCTTAGTTTAAACTCTTCCAGTGATCAAGCATCTATCACATTTCTTGGCAAGCTATTCTAATGGTTAATTGCCCTCACTGTTAACAGTTTGCACTTTATTCCCAGTTTGAATGTTTCTAGCATCAACTTCTGGCATTTAGATTTTGTTATGCCTTGATCTGTTATATCAAAGAGCCCTCTGAATGTCCTCATCTAGCAATGCCCTCTTTGCAATGTGCTGCTTCTGCTGGGATTCCCTACAGGTACATTTTGTCATTGCAGGAAATACGGCTCTGATTTGTCATCCATTGTACAATAAAGAACAACACTGCTTTTCACTGACTTCAAACCTTTCTGTCAAGTATCTCAAAGCACGTTACAAAGGTGAGTAAATAGTATTTCCCCGATTTTACAGATCAGAAAACAAAAGAACAAAGTGTCATTGACTTGTGCATTGTCGTAAAGCAAGTCAGTGGAGGACTAGAGAATGGAAAACAGCTCTCCCAATTCCTAATCCTTTCCTCTAACTATGCTGCTTTTATTTTTCTCTTCTATAATATGTAATAGGGCATACAAGCCCCATACTGGACAAGAAGGGGTTAAAGTGCTGCTCTGGGCTCAGCCAGTCCAGCCCTGCCTTGCCCTGCCATACCTGCAAGGCATGCACAGGCTGGAGGAGGAGTTAAAAGGGATGCAAAAGAGAACAGACCTTCAACCCTCGGCTACTGAGGAAAGGGCTAAGGGAATGCAGGATCTTCCCCAACAGAAGGGAAGGGAATGGAGACCCTGATCCTGATATGTCCTGAGAAGGAGATATTCCCCTCTCTTGCTAACACAGTTAGTTGGTGCTAATTCCCCTTGCTTTTTTGCTTCTGGACTACCCTGGAAGGGGAGGGATATGGAAATGACCAGGTCGGAGGGCCAAGTCACTGGAAGATGCAGGCTGCTGCAAAGCCAGAGCAGCCAGCAGCAGCAGACTCAGCAGAGGGAAAGCTGACACATCATGCCTGGCCATGAGGAGGTGCCAGTGGTGAGCTGACCCCTTCACAGATGATTTCCAGAAATGGCAGGTGGAAATCTTTGACTTTACTTCCAAGACTAGATCAATGTACTATACACTATCTAGACTGTTTTTCCAAGCTACTGCAATTCTTTTTTTGAAAAACACCCCAGAATAGGGCTGTGTGTATCAAAGACAAGGACTGACAGACACTATGAAAAATGCTGGGAACCAGCCAGCAACTGAATTATCTCAGGGCAGAGGTTCACAAAGACATTGTTCATGGAGAAAACCACTCACTAACCTCCACATCTGAAAAGTGGGTGCTTCAGAGACTCCACCAAGATGATCCAGGCAAGATAGTTTGTGGAACATCTAAACTGGTAAGGTTCAGGAAACCACAACATAAAATGTATCTCCGACCTAGGTGACAGGTCATGTATTGATCTGAGTCTTTTTGAGTTGCAAAAACTACGAAAGGGTATACACTTGACTAGGACATCTGGGAAATATATATCCTCCAATCCACTAGCACACTGTTTCTGGCCTGTTATAGAACAGGGCCTCTGTCTTTGAAAGACTATCCTGTTACCTCACAAATAAAAAGCTTTTGGAGAAAAGAAACACAAAGAGATAGGAGTCACATGCTTTTCTTAAAACTGAGGTGTCAAAGTTTCTAAATGGCATCAGTTTTTCCAGCTTTTAAAAAGCAGGGGGGCGCTACTTGAAGGCTTGAGGATTCATACCATTTCTCAGCACTGCCTCTCAAAAAGGAGAACTGGTTAATGGAACAAGGTGAAGAGCATTTGAAATGTCAGTAGTTTAATAATGACAGGTTTCAGAGTAGCAGCCATGTTAGTCTGTATTCGCAAAAAGAAAAGGAGGACTTGTGGCACCTTAGAGACTAACAAATTTATTTGAGCATAAGCTTTCGTGAGCTACAGCATCCGATGAAGTGAGCTGTAGCTCATGAAAGCTTATGCTCAAATAAATTTGTTAGTCTCTAAGGTGCCACAAGTACTACTTTTCTTAGTAGTTTAATAATTACTGTTTGCCTCACAAACTTGTATCCCACGTAACCCAGTTTAATCTGCTGGAGTATCATGGGCTGATTTTGTAATTTTAGGTTTCATAGCTGGAAAAGGATCATGCTAGTATTTTTATGTTACCAAAGTTTTTCTAAAACAAGTGTAAATGAAAAGTGTTCTTGACACACACAACTAAATTTCCAGCAAACGTGAGATCAGTAGGAAACATCCGTCACCTTTTTATAGAAAGAAACTTCTCTTTAAAAGAAATGTTCTGGATTACTGCAAATATATCTTTCTCAAAATACTTATGAGCTTACTATAGCAACAGAGAACATAAAGACATCCTCCCCCAAAACAAATAGGCACTTTTCACCAGTGTAGATTTTAAAAAAGAGAGATTAATGTTGACTGCTCTTAACCTTTCCTTCAGACATGCATTAGGATTTGGCTGGCAATTATAAACATCTTCAAAATAAAAAATCCTCTCTTTTTCTGAATTTTCTACATGATGAGATAATGTTAATATGCTAAAAGACCCTTGTGGAACCAATGGGAGCAGGTTTTGCAAAAAATAGCATAAAAAGCAAAGAATATTTATACTTTAATGTTGGCCTTTTAATTATGATTTTGTTGTTTTATTGGCTATATACTGGAAGGAAAATTTTCAAAAGGAAAATACCTTTTAGTTGCTGTAAAGGCACCACACAACAAGAATAGCTGAGGAGAGAAAACTGGAGATAATCCATCATGAAAATAAAGTATTCCAAAATTGGCTGAAAGCTTCATTTTGATATTCCTAAGTGATTTTTAATTCCTTCTTTTTTTTAGCAACATTAATGCTGACATACAGCACCAGATTCCAGCTCTGGTAACTGAAGTCCTTTGTTTATCCACAGATTAGCTACAGCATGGACAGAATCAGTGCAAGCTTCTCAACAATGTCCTGTTAATGTGGCTCAAACCCGAGAACTCGTCCATAGAAAGATGAGTGTCATTTCATTTGCTTCCACCCCCGTTCAGGATCTAATCAAATGCCCATTGAAGTAAGTGGGAAAAACTCCCCTTGACTTTAATGGGTTTTAGAGAAGGCTCTTAATCCCAATCTTCAATGATATAGTTGCAAACTTGGTCCAGTTGTGGTCATGGTTTAGTGACTGTTAACTACTGACACTTCCAGCTGATTTCATACAGGTCACCAAATTGCTATGGGATGACTACTTTTTCTTACTACTTATGGTTACTACTGGTCTAAGCCACAGCTGAACTAGCTATCTAGGATAAAAGGCGGCATAACCTAGTAAAATCCTATGAGCTATCCAATCCCTCTGATTTTTAATTCCTATATATATCCAGATAATGATAGTGGCATTGAAAATATATATAGTTATGTAACTGTTGTATGTAACCCAGCACTTAAATCCATTTCCGTACCAGGTGACTGGAGGATAGGTAATGTGACACCAACTTTCAAAAAAGGCTCTCAAGGCAATCCTGGTAATTACAGGCTGGTAAGCCTAACTTCAGTACCAGGCAAATTGGTTGACACTGTACTAAAGAACAGAATTACTGGAAGTGTAGATGAACACAATTTGTTGGGGAAGAGTCAAATATGGATTTTGTAATGGGAAACCACACCTCACATTTTTTGAGGGGGTCAGCAAACATCTGGACAAGAGCAAGCCAGCAGATATAGTGTACTTGGACTTTCAGAAAGCCTTTGAAGTCCCTCACCAAAGGCTCTTAAACAAAGAAAACAGTCATGGGATAAGAGGGAAGTCCTTTCATGGATCAGTAACTGGTTAAAAGACCAAAAAAAAAAAAAGGTAGGAATAAATGGTCAGTTTTCAGAATGGAGATTGGTAAATAGTGGTGTCCCCTAGGGATCTGTTCTGGGACCAGTGCTGTTCAACATATTCATAAATGATCTGAGAAAAGGGGTAAACAGTAAGGTGGCAAAATTTGCACACAACACAAAATTACTCAAGACAGACTGTGAAGAGTTACAAAGGGATTTCCTAAAACTGGGTGACTGCTAGTCTTTGGGGGAAAAAATGGCAGATAGAATTCAGTGTTGATACATGCAAAGTAATACACATTGGAAAACCTAATCCCAGCTATACATACAAAATGATGGGATCTAAATTAGCTTTTACCATTCAAGAAAGAGCTCTTAGAGTCATTGTGGATAGTTCTCTGAAAACATCCACTCAGTGTGCACTGGCAGTCAAAAAAAAAAACAACCAACAGAATGTTAGGAACCGTTAGGAAATGGATAGATAATAAGACAGAAAATATCATAATGATACTATATAAATCATAGTACGCCAACGCCTTGAATATTGTGTGCAGGTCTAGTCATTCTGCCTCAAGAAAAGATATATATTAGAATTGGAAAAAGTATAGAGAAAGTCAACAGAAAGGATTAAGGGAAAAGAACAGCTTCCCTATGAGAAGAGATTAAAAAGCCCTGGGCTTGTCATCCTGGAAAAGAGACGACTAAGGGGGGATATGGGTAGAGGTCTATAAAATCATGAATGGTATAGAGAAAATGAATATGGAAGTGTTATTTACTCCTTCACATAACACAAGAACCAGGAGTCATCCAATGAAATTAATAGGCAGCAGGCTTAAAACCAACATAAGGAAGTACTTCTTCATGCAACACACAATCAACCTATGGAATTCCTTGCCAGGGAAGGCCAAAACTATAATGGTGTTCAAAAAAGAATTAGATTAGTTTATGGAGGATAGGTTCATCAATAGCTATTGGCCAACACGGTCAGGAATGAAGCTCCATGCATCAGCCTCTGACTGCCAGAAGCTGGAAGTGGACGACAGGGGATGGATCACCTGATGACTGATTTTTCTGTTCATTCCCTCGGAAGCACCTGGCATTGGCCACTGTCAGAAGACAGGATACTGTGCTAGATGGACCATTGGTCTGACCCAGAATGGCCGTTCTTATAGTCCATTAATATATTACAAAGTGTTCGAACTTCAAACCAAGGGAGTGTGCAGAACAAGATGTGAGGAGGGACTGGGAGAAAGAAAATGTATGTGTCTTGTGTGCTGGAGACATCGAGGTATTAACCCTGTATGACCAAAATATTTTTAGCTATCTGGGGATTCCACACTAGGAGATCCTTCCAGTACAGAGCTGCATTTCACTTTTATTTGTTTATTTTTTAATGTAAAATGTTTACAAATATTCTGATACTTTTTAATGTCCTGGGGAAGTAGATGCAGAGCAGATGAACTACAATTCTGCCTGGCCCCCTACATGGGCCAGGCAGAATATAGTCCTTTATTAGGGGTTTCCTTGTGCTCTGTAGTTTCTCTTTCTCACCCCACTCCTTCATTGTGGTAGCCATGCACTGATCCGATGTCCTAGTGAGGGTAGCAGCCTTTTAGAATTCTATCCTACAGGTACCATTAAACCCACTGACTGGTCTGCTGCTTTCTATTGGACTCTTGCTTCTAACTCTATGGATTACTCCATCAAGTTAATTCATCTTTTCACCTTTGACTGAGTACTGCACGTATTTTCTTATTGCAATCCTATCTATCATGCACACACCCACTTGTACATATTGTAAGAAAAGCCCCATGTGGCAAAGCACATAAAAATATTTTACAACATGAAAACTATGGGATCTGTGTGGTAACAGTGACAAAAGCACAGAGAAAGAACATGCCAAAAATAGAGACCCTCTGCAGTGATGCCTTTTAAACTTTATTAATGCCCTGTACAAACATCAGAAGCCATTCCTATAGCTTTCTGTTCCAGAAAGTTTAACTGAAGAACAAAATGATGACTTTCCTGGATTCCTTTTTGTCAAAATTCTTTTTATAATTCAAATATCTCCTGACAGCTCTCATTGTATTACCAAGGCCTATGCCTTTGTGCAGAATGGGGTTTGAGATGGTTTCGCTCAGTAGTTTTCAAGCTTTTTTTCTGGTGACCCAGTTGAAGAAAATTGGTGATGCCCGCGACCCAGTGGAGCTGGGGATGAGGGTTCGGGGATGTGGGAGGGGCTCAGAGCTGGGGCAGAGGGTTGTGGTGCAGGGGTGAGGGCTGCGGGGCAGAGATGGGAATGAGGGGTTCAGGGTATGTGAGGGGGCTCTGGGCTGGGGCAGGGGGTTGGGGAGCAGGCCCTGGAATGGGGCAGGGATGAGAGGTTTGGGATGTAGGAGGGGGCTCTGGGTTTGGGGCGGGACTCAGGTACGGAACAAGTAGGGACTAGCCTACTTTAGCACTGCTAACAGGACTTTTAATGGCCCAGTTGGCAGTGCTGACCAGAGCCGCCACAACCCAGCGCCTTACGTTCCGTGACCCAGTACTGGATCGCAACCCGCAATTTGAAAGCCACTGGCTTAGCTGGTGGATTTGTAAGATTAGAAATGCAAGCATCAAGGTGTTTTCTTGTGTTCTGGCAGAGTAAGGTGGTCTGTTCTCCATTTTTTCTCATTATAACATGAAGATCCTGCTCTTTGGCACACTTGTGTAATGCAAATTAGTCTGCAAAAACAGATGTTTTCTATTCTGTACATGCATGGATAGTTCACACATCAGCAGAAAGAAGAACGTGCTGTGGGCCTGGTTCTCATCCTATTTATACGAAGCTAACATTGGTGTAGTTCCCAGGAAGGGATTCAATTCACATCAGTGTAAGTGAAAGGAAAGTCTAACCTTGTGTGATTCTCAGCTATTGTGTTAATGTGGTTGATAGATGCAGGTACTGTGATTCCATGCACAGAGGACTGGATGTACTAGAGGCTTTAGGCTCATGTCACCATGATAACTGATTATTGTTCTGTTTATTCAGGATGCATGCAGACCAGGTCCACCAACTACAGCACTATTCATTGCAGTTTCTACTCTCTAGTTTTTCCTCTCGTCTGGTTCTCTTTTTGTTTCGCCATTCAGATTCTTGAATTTCCTCTCCTTCTATTGCCTTCTTCCTCAACCATCCTCTAGTGGCAGCTACAGTTTGTTGGGAGAATCTTTAGATACCACAGATCTGGCCTATGCAGAAGCTGAGAGGAGTATAGTCACAAATGGAGAGAAAACAGGATTGGACCCTGCTAGTCTTTGATTGGGCGTGTCAGAAAAGGTGCAAAAGATACACGATCATAGTAGAAAAGTAACCTAGCTCAGAACGACAGGTTTCAGAGTAACAGCCGTGTTAGTCTGTATTTGCAAAAGAAAAGGAGGACTTGTGGCACCCTAGAGACTAACACATTTATTTGAGCATAAGCTTTTGTGAGCTACAGCATCCAATGAAGTAAGCTGTAGCTCACGAAAGCTTATGCTCAAATAAATTGGTTAGTCTCTAAGGTGCCACAAGTACTCCTTTTCTCTAGCACAGAATGTGCATTAAAGGTCCCACTTTGCAGAAGTTATGAGACTCTTACAGCTGCAGGCAGACAGCCTTGGCTTGTGAGCTCAAGTTATAGTAGTTCATGCTCTGGAAGTCCCTGCTTCAATTCCCCATATATCGGCCAAATGTTGTGCAGGGAGACATAAGTGTAGCTATTTCTTTACATTACACATAGGGGATAAAAGGATTCATTTGTTTTTAATTGACTCTTCCTGATATTCAAGGAAGCAAGAATATTCAAGAAACCTAAATTAAATCCCCCTGGAATTCATAAGGCAGCGAGCTACATACCGAATCATGATTTTTTAAAATTAATTTTCAAAATATTTAACAGCATATGCATTCCATGGAACCCCCCTTTCAGCACAATACATTATATCGTGGGATTTTATGAAAAACATCAAGGAATAGAAGAATCTAACTAATCATGACATTCAATCTCAAACTCTAAAAATCATCTTGGACTGTGTATCAGAAATAATGCTGATGTGTCAATGAGATACTGTAGGAAGGAAAGCAAGGGGTCACATGGAAATAGGCAAGAGGTAATTGGGGATAAAGTTTCACAATCTGCCTGCATTGCCAGATCGCAAGGCCTGACCAAGACTACCAGAGTGAAGGGGAAAAGTGCAACAGAGAACCACAGTGCACCTCTCAGAGCATTTGAGAACCTGACCTTGCAGACACTTCAGTCTGTGAATAACTTTGATTTCAATGTTTATGTTATGCATCAGCAGTAATCTGCTACTTAACTGCAGCATATGGTAAATAGAGAAAAAAACCCTTGTGCTTTCCTTTTGGACCAATCATTGTCCAGATGGCCTTTTGGGGTGGGGTAACATTTTGCTATTTAGGTACTTACGCAGCATGTGAGCATCCACAGACATTTCAGGAGGCTTGAAAAAGCTAAGCAACACAGTTTGATCATGTTTGGCATTTGATTGATAAAGGAAAAACATTGGGGGGGAAAATAATTGAATATGTTTGAATAAGGAATAAGATCCAAATCCTTCAGCCCTACAGAAGTCAATAGGGCTCCATGTGGGTGCAGGGGTCTGACTCCTCAGACCAGCTTGCAGAATCAGGCTTAAACCATGATTTGCCCATGGATATTCCACCAGCAAAAAAGGAGGCTGAATTCCTTATTTACATTTTTTCATTGCAAATTATTCACTCTGCTCTATCTATGGCTGGTATGTTGTTGTTTTTATTTTAATGTGAATTTAAAATTGTGCATAACATTAAGTGTTTGATTTCTTTATTTAAGACTTGATCTGGGGGACTATCATCTGCTTATGTACCCTGATGAACTGGACACATAATTAAATGCCACAGTAATCCATCGGAAAAATACAGAAGTGACTACAGACTATTTAACAAAGGAAATTTGTCATTTGTTTTTCCTTTTGTCTTTTCCTTTTAAGGCTCACATCTTATTCAGTTTGTCCAGTTAACAATGATCTTATGGTTCTTTAAAATTATTTATTTCAAACTAGAATTTCAGTTTTTTTCCTGTGGACAAATGAACTATTCCCTAATTCATTAGATATTGTTAAAACTAGTCCTTTAAGCGACATTGTTTCATACTTTTTTGATTCCACAAAAAGAAAAATTTAAGGAGTGTTCCTAATCCCCATTTATGTCTCTTCTATTCATGAGTGTTATGATTAATCAAGAAGAGAACTGCTCTTTCCCTTGGGAATACAGTGCCCTTTGTTTTCTTACTATTTGCTATCACACGATTTTCTCAGCAGAGTAATCTTAAAAATATTTTGATGATGGGGATGGGGGAGGAGAAGGGCAATTAAAATACTCCTTTGCCTTTTCCACAGAGAGGCTATGTTCTGAACGGTGACATAATCCTTAGGACAAATATGGCTTTCAATGTGCCATCCACCACCCCACAGCCTGAAGTAATGTAAATATTTGCTTCAGTCTGTGAAGTCACTCAAAGTCATTGCTGGGTCACAGTTGCTGGTATTCAATATGCTGGTATTAGCATGGAGATTTCAAGAATGAATCAGAGTACTGAGCTGGGAAGCTACTAACTACTGTTATACTTTATGTAAAACACCATTTCCCCTTCAGCTGCTCACTGTCAGACAAGGCAGATTAAAAAAAGCAGATTAAAAAGGAAGAGTCTTTACTTTAAGACTTCAGTTTCTGATCTTATCACTTCTGCTTTTCAGCACTTCAGCTCAAGTTATTTTGGCATCTCAAGCAAGCCTGATGGTGAGCTTAAGGTTCTTCTAACAGGACTACAAGGTGAATCAATGAAGAGCCTGTCTGATTAATTGGACCATTTGGAGAAAGGGGAAGAGACAAAAAGACTACAAATCTCGAACAATTGTTGGATTTTTTTTCAAGGAGTTGAAATCTAGAATGTAACTTTGGGCTCTGCTTGAGGGTAATATATAGCTTAGCATTTTCCCTCTGGTGGAGAGAATACAAACCTCATAGTGGAATATAGTTACTTGATTGAATTGAAACACACGAGAGAGAAAGGAGCCCGTATTAGGAGAATGCTTCCTATTAACGGACTAGGGCACTGGTACTACCTCAGGATCTGCTGCTGTGGATCCTTGTGGCCATGTGGAGTCCTGCTGAAAGATTACAAACTGGTGCTTTATGTAGGGCAATGGAGAGGGTTCATGAAAGTTGCTTTTTGGTTGATAGCTTGGGTTGGTTCTCTTTTAATATGAACCACGCTTGGTCTAGGAAATCAAACACGGCCCTCACCAGTACTAGTCTGCCAAGGTCATTCCTGAATCTAGGATGATCACATTATACTGAAACGAGATACTCTTTTGCTTTTACAAGGGTAACTTACCTTCTCACTGCAGTTCTAACCTCACATATGTCAAACAATGGAACTTTGTTCCTCCTCAGTTCAAGCTCTGTGTAATGGGGCCAATCCAATTCTTGTTTCTGAGGTTTGTACATTAGCAAGACATTGACATAAAGTTCCTATAATGAAGAAGTATAGTTTGGTCTTTTCAACTGGGATATTTAGAATGTGTGCAACAATTCAGACAAATGCTGGCCTCAAATCCCTGTGCCCAGCTCCCACAGATGCCAGTGCATGCATAAAAGAGCAAGAACAAAAATGCCATTTCTAGTTTTAAAGTTGCTAGGAGACAAAACAGGAAATGATATCTTTCTTCTTCAATACAGTGTTATGATAGGAATGTTCAAAGGGCAGGCACTGCTAGTATGCCATGTCATCATGCTGAACAATCATTTCCAATGTAAGGATTAGCTAGTGCTCTGGTATAGCACAAAGGGCTCAGTGGGGCGTAATTTCCCATGGGATATCTCAGAAATTACCTACTTGTATCAATCCAAAGGTGATTCTTATGATCTGATACACATGATTATTGACCAGGTAGAGGACCTAGAGTGGCTGAAGGAATGTACAATACACAGAAGAAATTAAATGAGCACACGCATCCTTGAACAATGTGCAATTCATTCCCTTTATTAATGTTCCATTTCCCCTTCAGGCAAATCACCAGTGTATGATAATAAAGGGTTTCAGTCAGACACTTTTGAGCCCTTTGACACATTGTTGGACAGACGCCATGTTCTTGGAAATAAATGTGTGGCTTTCTTTGCAGAGCTTTCTCACAAGCAGGCCTGGAAAGAGAACACACACTTCCATCAGTGCCAGATTATCTGATGCAAAACTTCAGAGGCTATTGGCATGAGCCTGAGAAGGGAGGGGGCTGTTTTGTGAGAAAGGTAAGGAGCTGGGGAGGAAAAAAGACAATGTGATTCAGCCAACTGCAGTAGATGCTGCTGGTTCAGTGTCAGTTTCAGATAGAAATTGAAAACCAAAGGGATAGTGTAGTAACACTGATGAAAAGAGGGAAGTATCAAGACAGTGACTCACATTTATTCATCCTGAAACATCTCACATTTTTTGTTCTGATGGATCCCAAAGCTCTTCATACTGGGCTGCATTGTGACTCAGATACTACCATGTAGCACAGTCTTCTACTACTGGCCCATTACGCTGGGGAGGTTGTGGGGGAGAGAGAATTAAATTGGAACCCTTACCAGGGCACAGGAAACTCCCCTTCCCCTCCTGCTGACACCCACAGCCACCTTCTGCCATCCCACTTGCTTTCAGACAGGGAAGCATCTGAGGAAAAACTCCTGCATTCCTTACCGCCCCCCACAGCTGCAATCCTAACAACATTAACTTGGCCATGTAGAGGAAAGGGTGGGGACTCCCTTCTACCGCGCCTCCCCCACTCAGGCATAATAGACCAGAGCACAATCTGTGCCTTAGGTATGAACTGGCCATTACTGAGACCCATCACCTCTGCCTCATACTTTGCTTTATATAACTGGGTAAGCTAAATGAGGTGGAAGACCTTCCCACTGGGGTACACTAATACAATACAGCCATGACTCAAAAGATAGCCTTATTTTTGTTCCCGTTTAACCAGTCTAACCGCCATTGTAGTCATACATTAGTGTTCGACAGAACTACAGTTTCAACAGTATCATTACAGCACTTTGAGTCATCTCTCTGGAACACTCATCTTTGAGCATGTTTGAACGGAACAGGGAACTGAGCGATTGTATCTGAAAAATATATTTTTGTTTTACTTTAACCATGGTTATAAATGATTAATAATGACAACCAAGAGGAGGAAGTGAAAGTCTAGCCATATTGCTCTGATAATTCCAACATTCAGTAACAAGTTTACTATTTATTATTAGGGCTGTTGATTAATCGTAGTTAGCTCATGAGATTAACTCAAAAAAATTAATCGTGATTAATCACAGTTTTAATCACACTGTTAAACAGTAGAATACCAATTGAAATTTATTATTTTTGGGGGGATGTTTTCCACATTTTAAAATATATTTATTTCAATTGCAACACAGAATACAAAGTGTATGGTGCTCACTTTGTATTTTTGATTACAAATAATTGCACTGTAAAAATGACAAAGAAATAGTATTTTTCAGTTCCCTTCATGCAAGTACTGTAGTGCAATCTCTTAATTGTGAAAGTACAACTTACAAATGTAGATTTCTTTTGTTACATAACTGCACTCCATAACAAAACAATGTAAAACTTTAGAGCCTACAAGTCCACTCAGTCCTACTTCTTGTTCAGCCAATCACTAAGTGAAATAGGTTTGTTTACATTTACGGGATATAATGCTGCCTGCTTCTTATTTACAATGTCACCTGAAAGTGAGAACAGGCGTTCACATGGTACTTTCATAGCATTGCAAGATATTTACGTGCCAGATATGCTAAACATTCATGTGCCTCTTCATGCTTCAGCCACCATTCCAGAGGACATGCTTCCATCCTAATGATGCTTGTTAAAAAAAAGTGCATTCATTAAATTTGTGACTGAACTCCTTGGAGGAGAATTGTATGTCTCCTGCTCCATGGTTTTACTCCCATTCTGCCATATATTTTGTGTTATGGTAGTGTCAGCTGATGACCCAGCATATGTTGTTTGATTTAAGAACACTTTCAGTGCAGATCTGACAAAACACAAAGAAGGTACAAATGTGAGATTTCTAAAGATAGCTACAACATTCGACCCAAGGTTTAAGAATCTGAAATGCCTTCCAAAATCTGAGTGGGACAAGGTGTGGAGCATGCTTTCAGAAATCTTAAAAGAGCAACATTCCGATGCGGAAACTACATAACCCAAACCACTAAAAAAGAAAATCAACCTTCTGTTGGTGGCATCTGATTCAGATGATGAAAATGAACATGCATCAGTCTGCCATGCTTTGGATCATTATCAAGCAGAATCCATCATCAGCATGGACACATGTCCTCTGGAATGGTGGTTGAAGCATGAAGGGACATATGAATCTTTATCGCTTCTGGCACGTAAATATCTTGCAACGCCGGCTACAACAATGCCATGAGAATGCCTGTTCTCACTTGCAGGTGACATTGTAAACAAGAAGTAGGCAGCATTATTTCCTGCAAATGTAAAAAAAACTTGTTTGTTTGAGCAATTGGCTGAAAGACTGAGTGAACTTCTAGGCCTTAAAGTTTTACATTGTTTTATTTCTGAATGCAGTTATTTTTAGTAAGTTCAACTTTCATGATGGAAACTGCACTACAGTACTTGTATTAGGTGAATTGAAAAATACGCTTTCTTTTCTTTTTTTACAATGCAAATATTTGTAATAAAAATAAATATGAAGTCAGCACTGTACACTTTGTATTCTGTGTTGTAATTGAAATCAATATATTTGAAAATGTAGAAAATATCCAAAAATATTTAAATAAATGGTATTCTATTTAACAGCACAATTAATCTCAATAATTTTTTAATTGTGTGATTAATCGCAATTAATTTAATCGCTTGACAGCCCTATTTATTATTATTCTATTTGTATTTCAGTAGCACCACCAACTCAGCTTGGGGCACCTGTTGTGCTGGCATTATACACACATAGTAAAGACAGTCCATGCTTTGAAGAGTTTAAACTAAACAAAGGGTGGGAGACAGCAAGTATTAGAACCCCATTTTAATATGAAGAACTGAAGCAAAAAGAGATTAAGTAACTTGCTGAAGGTAACACAGGAAATCTGAGTCAAAGCCAGAAATTGAATCCAGATCTCCTGTATTCTGGCTGAGTGCCTTAACCATAAGGCCATCTTTCCTCCCAATGAGTTGCTGCCTCTCTGCTTGAATGTGACTTGATGGTTTTCATCTCTCAAGCAAAAATCTAGTCCAGATGTTGAGTGAACTCATCTGAGTTGTTCTTAATAATCTATCCTTTCTGTATATAAAAGAATGTTAACAAGTTTGTTTATTTTTTGTTTGGTTGGGGTTTTTTGTTTGTTTTTTTTTTTTTTATGACTAAGCCAAAGTAATTTCTTGGAGATTTAGCTTCCAAAGCTGTGTAATTTTTGGATAACCAGATTGCTTTTGTTCTATGAATAGGGCTTATTCACTCTCTTTTTTTCAGCTGTGAGAAGTGGTTTTAGAAAAATGCATCATCCATTTGTTGCATCATGTTGTTTTGGTATTTAACTGTAAAATACAGACTTTGGTCTCCATTCTCTATTGTTCTATTTAAATATCATGGATAACAAAGGTTGCACCTCCACTTTCATCTTTCATTTCAAGAAATGCCAGTCGTTGACAATGAGAAACTTCCCCACATGCTTCTTGGGTTATTTTGCTTGGTCACATATGTAAATCTCAAGAACATGAACTAAATTTTGTAAATTAATCAGCACTCCCACGCTATAGTTTCAGGATCAGAAGTGGTGCCCAGTAGGTGGGTTTCATCCAGCAGCAACTTTGCTTATTGAGATCCAAGTAGGACAAAATTGAAGTCCAGAAGAAAATAAAATCTGTGGTGTCTTTGCTTTGTACTGAGCACTAATAGGTTTCTTTCACCAGCATTAACTTAGTCTTACTCTTACCCGAACAAGAAGGAAGACTAGTTAGATAATGTTTTATTTGTTCACTCCTAATCCCGTAGGGCTTGGTGAAATTCGGTTGGGTGAATACATTGACCCTTCCACTGGAATGCTGCCAGAGAGTTTTGAGTTCAGAAATTCAAACTTCCAAACAAACATTAAGAAGTTGGTTCACAGCCAGCCCCTTCCAAACCAGTTTGCTACCACCATTGCAATCTTGGGCCCTCTATTCTACTAGGTACTTAAGCATGTGCCTAACTTCAAGCATGTGAGTAGTCTCATTGACTTCAGGGGAACTATTCATGTGTTTAAGCACCTTGCTGGCTTAGGAACTAAATCCTGCAAGGTTCCCCTCTCATTAGGGCAGGCAGCAGCTATAGACACACAGTCTTTACAAAAGAAACTTTGCCTCTTGAAACTGAAGCTTTTCTAAAGAGTCAGTTGGTACGTACAGCTCATTATTCTGAGGGTTGAAAAAATTGCTACACCATTAGAAATGCCTCTTAAATTAGTGTGCTAATGAAGTTAGTATAACATTTTAAGAAAGAACTCTACTTTTTCTCTTCACTTAAATGTCCTTTACAGGAAGCATAATGAAACATGCTCTCTGATGTCAACTGATCTTGTTTCAACTCCTTGATTAAAATTGTTACCATACTGTAGTTTGATAAATGTATCAGGGTTTTGCTAATCAAAGGGAACGAACAACTGGTTTTCTAATAGGAACCAGTTTTGTTTTAAGACATCTGCAAATCTGGGTCAGTTATTCCAAGTCATTCCTGCTTAAAAAAAAATGTTGTAATTAAGCAAAGATATGTCAGACCAATCACTAAGGGGAAACTCAAGGGATCATTTAGCTCTCATCAGCGACAGAAGATACCATTAATATTATAGTACTTTATGGCACCTGTTTAACATGTTCGTCTTTATAAGTTTCTAGTTTCTTGTAAGATTGCCAAATATCTTTAACGTAGCCCCATGGGAAAATGACTTATCAGTATTTTTTTTCATGCATTTTCTCAGGATGAGATAAGGGAAGTTCTTTGATCATACTAAGCAAAGATTGCACTCCTTGGTTTTCTAACTCCAAGGCAGTCTTATAAGAGTGTCACTAGTCAATGCTGTGTGTCAGCATACTGGATGTTCTACATGAAGATACAATATGCAATGGTGATATCCAGGGGGATGGGTGGGGAGAGAAATGAGCATTGTAAGTAGTGAAAATTTAGTATGGGTGTCTTTAACTACGATCTGCATGGATGATACTATGAATGAATCCTATAGTGCTCTGTGGGTTATTTAAATTCATATTCATTCTCTCCTCTCTCACCCTCCTAAATCTCAAACAGGTAGTGGTTACAGTTGTACTCTAGGTAAAAATATTTTTCTGACTAAAGCTCCAATCTGATAATGTTCCACGCTTGTCATCTTTGAGGTACAAAGCACAAAAGCCTCTTTCTTTTCCTTTTCTTCTAAAGAACTACGGGAGAAAAATCTCTCAAGGTGGCACCTAGTGAGATGTTGGAAATGCCAGGGAGAGGAAGAAAATGTAAGAGAGCATTGCACTGCCTACACTGAAAAAATGGGTAAAATGTTGGAGAGGAACAAAATTCCTGGGGAGGATCATGACAGTCTTATGAACATACAAGAGAAAAAGTTGAAAAAAAATCATTCTCTTGTCTGTCCTTCAATGTTTTTTCTGCCTACCAAAGTGTGTTTGGGGTAGGGGAAGGGAGCTTCCACTGTTCATTAAAAAGAAAGGAAAACAGGCCACATGTTCCAGTCATCTTCATTATTTCACAGGTCTGCTACACAGCAGAGGACCTGCTGATGGTTCAAAGGAAGGTTTCTTTTCATGACATGTGATGTTTGAATTACTTGATTCTGTCACTGATAGTTCTAAAGGTATGAAGAGATACAAGGAGTTTGGACAAATAGTTGGTATTTACAGTGAAAACCTGAGAATAAGCCCTTGGAGTATTAACTACTGTCAAAATGCTTGAGATCTGAACTAATGCCCTGCTCCTCCCTATAGTATATACTTGCTTAGCTTCACTCAAATGAGCAGTCCTATTGACTTCACTGGGATTATGCACAGGAGTAAAATTAAGCACATATGTGTTTACATGATTGCAGCCAAGCTCTTTATAATAAAATTCCAGGATATCCACTCACTGTGTGTCACACTCTGAAGCTTAGGATGTCTATTGAGTCATGGTGAAGTGATGGAAGTAGCTACAAGCATGGTTGAGGGCTCTTTTTGTTCATAATATCACCAGGTTCAATTATCACTGGGATTCATGGTCTGTTACTGTCCAGTTTTTAATTTATGATCCATTTTGACTTTATGAATTACATCTGTGCTGTTCACAGCTAGTGTAAGGCATGTATCTATGCTATGAAAAGAATTCCTAGACCATTGTAATGTCAGAGTTAACTCAATCAATCACCATCCTTACTCTACAGCTAATTTGCATGCAACAATTTCATTGGTTGTTTGAGGGAGATTGCACAGAGAGTGGATTACTTGGCTAAACTGCTGTATCCATGTAACAGCACAGGCTTTCAATTACTAGTTATAATATAAAGTATATTGGTTATTCAATTATGATGATCCCAAACCTTTCCCTAAAAGAAATGAGTAACACCCTCTGAAGCTCATGTCCTTTAGGGATGATACAGGGAAATCAGGCACCTCCTATTTATTTCCCCCAACAATACTGAAGTTGCACCTGAACTGGAATAAAATGCAAGCATAGGTGTGGAGAACCAATTCATTATCAGAACCATCAGGTTTGGGTCTTCAGGAAGAGAGAAGCTCAAAGCAATAAGAGAGGGTTGGGAGAAAGAAAGAGCAAGGTTAGACTTTGGGAGCTCCTTCTGAGATGGGAATTTTGACAGTAGGCCAGGAGAGACACTGAGAAACCACATGGTTGGACAAAACAACTACAGGACGCCTTGATAAAAAAAGCAGGAACTGGATCTCCAGGGAGATATTGCTCACGACCAGAGCTGAAAAGGACTTTGTAGAGCCAGAAATGGGCTGAAGAAAAGGGCAGAGGTGCAGGCTAAGATAGGAAGAAGTCCAGGGAAGCAGCAAGTAGTTGGAGGAAGCAGACCTTGGCTGCTCATGACCAGTTCACTGGACTGGAACCTAGACAAGGAGGGCCTGGGTTCCCCTACCAGCCACAAAGGAAAGAGGTGGGAAACTCCCTGATACAAGAGGTGCAGACTAGCCCTGAAACAAGGAATGTAAGGAGCACTGGGTCCAAAGTCAGGGGTTGAAGACATGACACAAGGTTATTGAACTATTCGTTGGTAGGACTTTGTTACTTCAGAAGGAGGGGAGTATAATTGAGCTGTGTGGAGGGCTGAGTCACAAGAAGAGGCAGACAACTGTGGTTGCTTGGATAATCTGTCCAAATTACTAAAGTATAAAAAATGAGAGGATGCATGTGCAAAAGTCAGCAAGGGACAAGAAACCTATCAAATAGGCTGAAGAACTAAAAGACAGGATGGCCACCTCAGAAGGAACCAATGATTCTGAGAATGCTGAAATGGAATGATTACAGTATAGGGTATGTCCCCATGGCAAAGTAAATGTGTATGCTGAAGCTTTTGAGGCCATGTATCCCTAGGCACTTGAGCCCAGCAAAAAAAAAAGTGTTTGAATGATTATCTGATCCACTTATAGGCTTCAGAAAGAGTGAGGAATAATGCATGGAGTGAGGCATTCATACTAAAATGAAAAATAAATGTGAGGAGTTCTTCAATTGACATCCATGTGCTTTGGATGAGGCCCTAGATGTGGTACTTGTATTGGCATGTACAGTACACTTGTAAATATTTGAATTCACAATTGCTTTACGGTGTGGTACTAGTTTGAAAACAGGCATGGTCAAATGGCCTCATTAGCTTCCATGCTAATTGTATCCCCACAACTTACAGTTCAGAGCTGCTCTGCTTAAATGTATAAAGATATTTTGGTCCATGTGGCCACTGATGGTCAGCAATGTAAGTGTGTACAGAAACCTCAGGTCATGAAGACAATCAGGTTAAATAAGTTAGCAACACAATTTGCTTGGTCAACACAACTAAAAATGGGACAACCCTGATCACAAAAAGTATTTAAAATCTATGCAGTTTGTGTTCCCAGAATGATCTCCCTTAAATGTACAATCTGATCTCTTTTAGTTGGCACTGAGGATTTGTTGCATACTAGAGTCCTGTTAGGTTTTGTTCTGCTCTTGTGGAGATACAAGTATGATATGGGAGGGTCACACTAACTTGCCCCATAGACAGTTTGTAGCATGACAATGTTTTAGAGGACACCCTCTGAGTCTAAGAGCTTTTCAATGTGACTGTTTTATATGGTTGACTGATTTCCTCGATCAATGTAAATAGCTGAATATTGATGTCTTTTTCCAGTACTACAGTCTAGTGCTCAACTCTGACTTCCCTTGACTTTAATGACAATTTTGCATTTGACTTCAAAGAATTGTGCTAAACCCAAAGCTCAAAATTTTCAAATTTGTGTGTGTCTAAAGCTAGGAAACTAAGTCCATGTTTAGGAACTAAAATAAGTAGCCCAGTTTTCCTAAGGTTCTGAGCAGCCAATGGGATTGATAGTGCACAACCCCATTAAAATCAGCCATTAATAATCAGATAATAGCCATTATCTAGGTCTTTATATTTGAATTTAGGTTCTCAGTGGCTGGAGAGTTGCACCAAAGGGGCAACTGAGGATTCCCCTGATGTAGGGGAACACTTTGGTGGTGTAAAAGCAGAGTAAAGCAGCTCTGGGTCAAGGGTCTACTCATATCTTTATGTCTAGATGGAACCTTTCAGCTCATCCCCGTGTAAAGACAGCATGCTGTGGGCCACCCTGGAAAGGAATTATGACTCAGAAAGTCATAATTCTTTCCTTGCTGGCACATTAGGAGGTTCTGCCACTCTCCCCACTCCAGCAGTTACCAAAGATGAGCTAGTATTGTTGAGATTTGGTAACCCAGATGACCTATATCTAGGGTGGATATTATATCATAGTCATTAGGCCTTTCCAATGAATAAACAGACCTTTAGTTTACTGGTCTAAACTATTATTATTATTGGAGGAGCTAAGATAGGAATGTACATTACTGCTTTCAAGTGTGAAGGTTAAACACAATCTGACAAACTCACCCCTCATTTAACTCTATGGGCAGTAGTTAAGATAGGGGAGAATGCCGCTATGTCTTGGATGAGGAGATCAAAACAGGAAGGATTCACAGGCAAAGTGGGTTCTAAGGAGGGCTTTAAAGGATGAGGGGACAGAGGACATTTGGAAGAGAAGAGGTGTGAGGTTATTCCAAGGATAGGGGCAGCATGAAAGCAGATGTAAAACCAGATCTCCTATGCATCCTATTTATCTCCCTTCTTGGCAATTGCATTCTTCAAATTCTTGTAGACTGTTATCTTATCCCCTCCTAGTAACTATTTAGCTAAACCAAAGTACTTAGTTCCTTTAAGCTTTCCTCATAAATTAATCCCTCAAATGATATGTTTATGTATGCTGCTTTCTCTGAACTCCCTCCAACTGGTTGATCTATTTTGGCACTGAGATGCTCAGAACCATATGCAGTATCCTCAGTTTGGCCTCATTAGTGCTATCTAGAAAAGGACTATCAGCTCCCTGATTTTCAGCCTTGTACCTCTACATGCACAGCCTAAGTTTACCATGGCATTTTTGTGGCCACATCCCTTTCCGAGCTCATATGTAATTTGTTATCTGTTATCCGAATCCCTGTCCTGTCAAAGAGCTGTGTTTCTGCTTAGCTTTCCCCAGATGTATTAGCTTGCATATTTTCCAGATTGAATTTAATTTTCTAACTCTTTGCAATTCTCTTCACTGGCCTTTGTTTACCACACTTCCAATAAGTCATCTTTAAATGTAGTTAATGCTCCATTTATCCCTCTTTTCAGATCATTAATAAACAGAGTGATCCTTTTTGGTCCTGGTGACGGGGATGTATAGACCTGCTGCTGCAACAGCCTCCAACAGGTCAATGGACTTCTCCCCCCCTCCACCCCACACCTGTGGCTAATTATTTGACCAGCAATAGTTGGAGTAAAAGACTGCCGCACAGTCAGAGAAGACTGTCTATTAGCTGCAGACCCACCAGAGAGAAAGCCCTAGAATAAGTTTGTCTGTGAAAGTGGTCTGTAGACCGATGAAGGCAGGAAGTGGCCCACGGAAACAGCAGTGATTCTGAAGGAGCAGACCTTTGCTGCTTATTACAGGTTCCCTGGCTGGGACCCAGTGCAGAGGGAAGGCCTATGTTCTACTTGCACCTAAGGAAGGAGCTATAAAGCCCTCCTTATGCAAGGATGATAGGTCTATTGAGCCCAGGATGTGGCTGAAGACCTGGCACAGAGTCACTGGACTGTTTGTTTGGATTCTGTGTTACTATGGACGGGGTAGGGACTACACACAACCTGGCCAGGGGCAAAGTGTTGAAGGGGCAAATGACCACAGGCTTCGAGTGGCTGTCAAAAGCAGATGCTGGAGTTGAAGAGGCATGCCTGGCCTTGAGGAGTTGCACCAGCTAGTGAGTGACCCTTCAACAACCACCTTCCCTTACTTTGTAACATTCTAAGTGGCAATGTGTCTTTGGTTGTCACTGGTCCTTCAAGTGACTTGAACATTGTAACAGATGGCAATGCCACGGTATTTGAAATTAAGTGCAGTTTCACAAGATGTGCTATCAAATGCTGCACTAAAATGCAGTTCTGGGTAAAGTTTCTATAGGGCCTCCTGCAAAGTCAGTCAGTTGGGTATTCCTGATGAAGCCCAATTCAGTTGTTTTCCTACCAAATTACTTTGCCAGGACAGCTGGTGAGGTGAGAATTCTGATTAATTGTATAGCAGTAGCACTTAAAGGCCCTATACATACCCATTACTCATACCCAGTACTTATGTAGTGCCCATTATGATAGCATCTGAACACCTCTCAACTTTTAATGTACTCATCCTCACAGCACCCCTGTGAGGAAGGGCAGTATTA
Organism: Natator depressus; assembly: GCF_965152275.1. Lineage (NCBI taxonomy): Eukaryota > Metazoa > Chordata > Testudines > Cheloniidae > Natator > Natator depressus. The sequence continues at coordinate 106,099,196 of NC_134238.1, forward strand.
CCATTACCACTCTACAGATGGGGAGATAAGGCACAGAGAAGCTACGTGACTTACCCATGTTACACAAAGAAAAGGAGTGTGAATCAGGGCCTTGAATCAAGTCTCCTAGTCCCTGTGATAGCACCTGACCACTGGACTATGATCCTTCTCTAATGGAGTCATAGTCCCTGCCCCCAAAGAGCTTACTTAAGGAATTCATCAGATCAACGGAGAGAATGGGAAAACCCTTTTGTGAAGAGTTAGGGGAAACTGCGTGGAGATTTCTTGCTAAACACGAGAGAACCTGCAGTGCGCTCCCAACCCAGGCCATAAGAAAGTGGGAAGGGAGATGCTCATTTTTCAGGGACCTGAAGTCATTCTCACTTCAGAGTTCTCAGCAGAAAGCAGCTCCTATTCTACACCTTATGGCACTAGAGCATGAACAGAAACAACCACTTGCACTTCAGTCCACTTCTGGTGGCATCCTATCTTCCTGGCCATAGGTTTCTTAGCACTGTGTGAACAGCCCCTGCTGAAGTAAAGAGGCTATATTTGTGACTAGTAAAATTAATGAAGTTACACAAGGGATCAATTTGCCCTCTAGATTTATTAAATGCACTTCACTGCCTTCATGCACACTATAATCTATCATCAGTGTGCTGTTGGAGAAAGAGGCTGCTACATGGCACAATCACCATGCTCTGACCCAGCCCGAGCAAGCATCAAAGAGTTTAATAACAGTTCTTGCACAAAACTTGTAGATGGGTAATAACAGTAGAAGGGACTGTTGTTTTTAAAGAATGAGGGTTGGTTGGTACAGCCTTTCTTGGAATATGAGAGCTCCAGCTTTATTAGCTAAAGGGCTGGACTGCACTCTCTCCATTACTGAATGAACTTGATCAAATAGATAGCGAAGATGTGAAGAGGAAATTGGTATTCTGAGATATTATATCTCAAAAAATACAGTAAAACTCACCAAAAGAAAAGTTACCCAGGATTGTTTACACAGGAAGGAAAATACTTTTTGGTGAAAGCCATTTGATAAAAGAGAAGTGGATAATATTTCAAAATTAAAATGTATGGAAATTTGTTGGGTGGCAGCTAAGGATTATGATGGTGATTCTTCAGATCTCTTTTCATATGAAGAGCCCTTACTCTCTTGAGCCATCCCTATGCCTTCAACTGGAATGCTTTTGTGGACAAGAGTTTGCAGAATCAGGCCCCACGTTAGAGAGAAGTGGCAGCCAGCTTTCCTTTAGCTCTCCTTAGTTGGTAGGCAAGCATGAGCAACTGTCACCCTTCATCTCATTAAAAATTCTATGGCATAGATTCAGCTTCTCCTACTGCTGCAACCCAGGGAACACAGCCTCTAGCTGTGGAAAGTCAGCCCAGAGTGGGATTGTGACGGGACAGAAGCATCCAATGCAGCCCCAGAAGCAGGTAATGCTTGCTGGTGAGGAAGTTAATCCAACGAATCTCCCAGGCAGTCTCCACTGGCTGGTGACCATAGAAGCCCACACTGAATTGTAAGGGCGCCCTCCCCCCAGCACAGACCAGAGGGAAAGAGACTCTGTAAACACCACTGCACTCCTTGAGGTGAAATCACCCCTGGGGCTCCTGAGCCATTACTGATGCTGTGGGGTGCAATGTGCTCACCCCATTTCAGGGGTGCTGGAACAATGTTTATAGCAGAGATGCTGATGATGGAACCCATGGAAACAATGTATTTGGTGTTTGTCGTTACTACTTCAAGCCAGGGGGTGCAGCAGCACACCTAAGGTAGTGGTGATAGCAGTATCTCAAAATGGCTGAACTGAGCCCAGTGACTCTAGTCTAGGAATACATTATTGTGTACGACATACTCATGACCTATGCATGTATGCATCCATTTGGATGGTAGGTAGCATGAGATATACAAAAAACAACAACATTTTTTTCCCAATTTAATGTAGTATAGTGCCTGGAAATTATGGTTACAAAAAAACTATTGGTAGTGCAGTGATTGAGAAGTCCCATGGCATTGATAAAACATTGCTCCCGGACTATAACCCAGCATTCTAACTCCGAACTGTCATGGTCTGGATATATCACTTTCTATAGAACACGTTCTATTGGCTAAGACTTAACAAGCTAGACTTAGTCAAAGGTTAAATCCTTACCACAGGTTCCCAGCAATGTGGCTGACCAAGTCTCAGGTCAGGATCCCCCCACAAAGACAAAAGGCTGGTTCCTTTGTTGTCTTAGGTGTGTGTATGACAGAGAGAGAAAGAGAGAGCACACACTTAGGGTTTTCTTCCCCTTTCTTTTATAGTTCAGTTGGCCTTTGAAGTGGTTTCTTCTGAGGTGGTGAAGGGGACTCCATGTTGTTTCTTCTGAGTGGTGTTTGCTGAGATGCAAATGTGCTTTGTCTCCTGCCATCGCCTCTTCCTGATGTCTCAAGTACCCTGTTTACTACTTTATATATAAACTGAGATAAACACTCATTTCTTCATTCAAGATATCTGTACCTGAGCAGGGCTATGTGGTTTTGAATATGCACTAACAACATTATATAGGGGGATTTCATTAATGTCACCACTTACATATCACCTTGATAATGACCAGTGCATTACTATTTTCAAATGATACCTCATGAGGCATAGTTTGTACAAAGATTACAATAGGTCCATCAACCAGAATGGGCAGGGATGGTGTCCCTAGCCTCTGTTCGCCAGAAGCTGGGAATGGGTGACGGCATGGATCACTTGATGATTACCTGTTCTGTTAATTCCCTCTGGGGCACCTGGCATTGGCTACTGTCAGAAGACAGGATACTGGGGTAGATGGACCTTTGGTCTGGCCCAGTATGGCTGTTCTTATGTTCTCGTGTGAAGGATGTGAATACAGGGGTGCTTTTGGTCACAGGCCGTTTTTTCTCTTCAGAATGGAAAGTAAAGAACAGGCTGAATTGTTGCTGTAGTTCACACAATCATGTTTTGACCATGTTGTACAGTGTGTTGATATTTCAGACTAAATGTTTTATGCTTTCCACACTTGCATTTTTATCTGGACACTGACAGAAGATGTTTGAATGAAAAATTACCGGGTATATTATTACTGACATACCAATACAAGCAGGGAAAACAAAATGATTGTGTTAATAGGAACCCTAATGGGGCAGTCTTTGTTTCCAGATGAAGTGTGTGACCCATCTACATTCAGTAAAGCTGTGATGTGAACAGTCACCTACCTTTTTTCCAGCTCATATGATCCTTGAATAGTAGAAAACTTTTTCAAAGACTTAGTGAAGGCCTCAAAGAAACAGTCCCTGTGGTCATTTCCAGACTCAGAACTTACTTTTGAAGGCTTAGACAATGCAACAAAGTATGGTAACATCAGTGCCTGTTCTACAGAGAGCCAGCACAAGGTCTATATACTTAAATACCACTTATGCACTCTTTAAAAGTTTAAGAGAAATGTAAGTGGTACATGGACATAATATACCTAGGCTTCCGTATGGCATTTGACTTAGTCCACATGACATTCCAATACAAAAACTTAGCACGATAGAAAGTCTATGTAGCCCATCTTCAATGGATTAAAACCTAGCTAACTGATAATTCATAAATTAATTATATAAATGGGAAATCATTCAGTGGGGGTATTTCTAGTAGGCTTCCACAGGGATCTGTTCTTGGACCAATGATACTCAGTATATTTTCTTCAAGATCATTGGCAAAAATCATTGCTGGTAAAGGTTGCCAATGACACAGATTGGTTAAGTGATAAATAATCATGGGGACAGGCCAGTTATACCAAGCAATCTAGGTCAGTCTGTAAGGTGGGCTAATTTGAACAACATGCATTTCAACATAGACAAATGCACAATAATACATCTAGGAACAAAGAATATAGGTCATGCTTATAAGATGGGCAACTATGCTCTGGAAAGCAGTGACACTGAAAAGGATTTAGGAGTCATGATACATAAACAATTGAATGAGCTTCCAGCACAATGTGGTAGCTAATAGGGCAAATGTGATCCTTTTGAGTTACAAGGAGGAGAATATTAAGTAGAAGTAAGGAGGTGATATTACATCTGAAAACAGCATTAGCAAGACCAATCCTGTATACTGTGTCCAGTTCTGTTGTTCACAGTTGAAAAAATATTGGAAAGGGCTCAGAGAAGAGCTACAAGAATGATCCAAAGTTCTCTCGTGAGACTTAAGAAGCTCAATCTATTTAATTAATCTAAGAGAATGTTAAGAGGTGACATGGTCTCAGTCCATCAGTACTGACATGGGAAGAGAGGACTCTTTAGAAGAAAAAAGGAATAACAAAAAACAATGGTTGGAAGCTGAAGCTAGACAAATTCAGACTAGAAATAAGGCACAATATTTTTAGCAGTGAGAGTAACTAACTATTGGAATAGCTTACCTAGGAATGTGATGGATTCACCATCATTTAAAATCTCTTTAAATCAAGATGGGATGTCTTTATTAAAGATGAGCCCATAATTTCTGTTTGAGCTACAGCAAAATGGAAAAATTACTGGATGAAGTTCTGTAGTCTGTACTATGTGTGAAGTCAGACTAGATAATCATAATGGTCCCTTCTGGCCTTAACTATGAATTTTACTTAGGGGTGAATTTCTTCCTCTGTGATTTGGGGCAATTTAAGATTGTTTGGTTAGCTTATATGGAAAGTGTCTCATTGCTGTTGCTGTGTTTTAGCGTATGTGGTAGAAGTACTGCACTTTACAGGAATAGGGTATGCATAGTAGGGTCTGGGGATTGAGTGAACACTGCCTGGAAAAAGAGCCTGGCCATCCCCATTGCACTGCTTCACCTCACTGGGTATCTTGCCAAAGGCCAAACGGGCTTCACAGTTTGCAAAGTAACCCTGGGGAGTGTGGAATAGATGCATTGCACCATGTTGCACTTCATCTTCAACTCTTTACTTAAAACATTTCTTCATCTCAGAGAGGATCAACTGGTCACACAACATAAACAATACCCGATAATAAATAAATAGGTGACAAACATCCCACAGGCAAATCATTTATTGTTTTTCTTGACACTTCTGGTTCTAAAACCTAGAAATGTCACTAGATCAGATGTAGCCGTGTTGGTCCCAGGCTATTGGAGTCAAGGTGGTGAGGAATGTCTCTCTCACCCACAGAAGTTGGTCCAATAAAAATAAGCTTTCAAGCTATACAGAGCTCTTCTTCAGGTCAGGTCAGATGGTCAGCGTATTAAGAGCAGGCAGACGCCAGAATAGATTTACTGTAAAATAATCCTCTCTCCCTTTTCCCTCTGCATATCTACAGTGTGTACTGTGGCGTGAGCTATTGTACTCCTGTGCAACAACAATCACATAGTGAACTAATTACAATAACTGTCAGTGTCACCCACATTAGAGGGTGGCAATTAACAAGTGCTTGGTTATCAAAGTTCCTCTCTCTTGCCTGTGGCCTTTTGAGCATTCTGTGTGTAGCACATGAAGGTGGGGAAGAGCTTTCGAGTGGCAAGGGGAACATAGTGGTGGACCTTTTGCTTCTACAGCCTGGGTATTATAGCCGCTTGGGCACTGGTTGTCTCCAGAAGTTGATAATGGGATACCAGCTTTCACAACTACATTAGTCCAAGATCAGCACTCATCCTTAGTGATGGGAAATTAAAAAAAGGCTTTTTGATTTATTGGTTAAGTCCCTTTTCTGTACCTAACTTACCTGAACTAATAAAGAATTAATAGAAAAGACTGCTATGGTATTGCTAGAGCCCTGTGATGCTGTTCAGTGATTGTTACAAGTGATTTTAATTATTCCATTTGAAGATTTATCCTTTCCTTGTGACTATCACCTACAGTCTTACAAATTGGATCCAGCTATTAGCAATAGTCACAGCTGACCTGACTTTAGTGGAAGCTGCAGATCTGCATCACCTCTGAAAAATCAAGCCATATGATAAAAATTACACCCTCTTGCATAGGTTTTAATTTATTGTCTATTAAACTCTGTAGGATAGTCAAAACCTATGGGAAAAGGTGTAATTCTCCATTAATTTCACTAAATCTTGAGGATCACTTCTATAGAACTTCATCTCATGAAACTGAATAGGAATTTTTGACAAGGGGGTTGATTCAGACACATTTTAACTTGTATTTTCATAAAATGCATGTTTTAAAATACTTGCATTTAATTTTTGCAAGCCTCAAATGTAACACATTGTTAGTCTCAATATGTGTATACTAGATACACTCATAGCATGAATATAAATATATACAGTATCTTGTTCCCTTACACACATCTCACTTATAACCAGATTATCACCAGGTAAAGGACTTGATTTCTCACTCACAACCACAAGCATTTAAAATCATGAGTCAAACTAATCATGAGACTCTTTAAAAATAGGATATTAAAAACCAGTTTTTTATTTGCCATCTGGTTTTTGAGCCTTTAGGGTTCATGTCTTCAAGCTTTTCTCTCTAGCTATGACGGCCAGCAGCTTTCATTTGGAGAAAAGTTGAGATTTTAACATAAGAACTTGGGCTTCAAGAAGAGTACAGAATATCGTGAGAACCATGGAAAGAAATGATCATGATCTGATAGAATCAAGATCCTAAGGAAAGGAGGACATGAGAACAGCAAAACAAGGTTACTGGACTTCAGAAAGCTGGTTTTCAATCAACTCAGAGAAATAGTAGGCAAGGTCCCATGGAAAGACCAATTAGGAAGAAAAGGAGTCGAAAGGGGGCTGGCAGTTCCTAGAAGATGTAATACTGGAGTCTCAACATCAAGCTATTCTGATGCAGGGGAAAGATAAGAACAACAGGAGGCCAGTGTGGCTGCACAAGGAGCTTTTTAGCTATCTAAAACCCAAAAGGGATACATATAGGGAATGGAAGGAGGGGCATGTCACCAAGAAGGTATACATGGGAATAGCAAAAGCATGTAGGGACAACATTAGGAAAGCCACGGCAAAGAAAGAGCCTGCAAGGAATGTTACAGACAACCAGATGGGGTTCTTCAAATATGTCAGACAAAAAAGAAAGATCAGGGATGATGTGGGTCTACTGCTCAATGGAGAAGGTGAGCTGGCAACAGAAGGTGATAGGAAGGAGAGCTGCTCAATGCCTACTTTGCTTCAGTTTTCTTACAAAAAATAACACAACTAGATGATGAGCAAAGTTATCATAGACAATAAAGGGGAAAGGATGCAGATCAGGATAAGTAAAGAACACATCAGATCTTCTGACCAATTTGAATGAATTAAAGTCAGTGGGGCCTGATGCTATTTGCCCCAGGGTACTGAAGGAATTAGTTGAAGAATTATTATTTGCAAACTTGTGGATGACAGAAGCCCTGGAAGATTGGAGAAGGGTTAGCTTAAAAAGGAGGAGCTGGGGAACTATAGACCAGTCAGCCTGACTTTGATACCTAGGAAGTTACTAGAGCAATTTATAAAACATTCAGTTTGTGAATACCTGGCGGATGAAGGGGTGATCACTGGCAACCAGCATGGATTTACTAAGAACAAATGCCAAACCAGTTTGATTTCCTTCTTTGACAGGGTAACTGGTTTGGAGGATAAGGAGAATGAGGTGGACATAATATACCTGGACTTCAGCAAGGCTTTTGACACAGTCCCACATGACATTCTGATAAGTAAGCTGGAGAAATGCGGGCTTGGCGGAGCTACCATGAAGTGGATACATAATTGGTTAAAGAACTGCAAATGAGTAACTATTAATTAAATGATGTCAGATTGGAGGGAGGTCTCAAGTGAGGTTCCACAGGATCCGTTCTGGATCCAGTGTTTAACATCTTAACAACCTGGATGTAGGAATAGAGAGGGAGGTCCCACCTTAGAGAAAATGGTGACCTGGGCAAACTTGTATTTTGGCGCCCTTTCTTTAAGTATAGATGCACATTACTGTCACACTCCTTGAGTTTTCTGGAGAAGCTTTTAAGTTACGGGAGGGACTGTGTGCACCTACAGCAGAGACCATTGCAAATGACACAGGCAGCCCATACACAGGCTTGCTGTAGCATCCGAGCCTCTGGCAACAGGTTCAGAATCCAGGTTCAGGCTGGAGACCCTGCAACGTGCCAGGGAGATGGCAGCACTGTGAGGTACAAACCGAAGCCCTGCACAGAACACATAGGGTCTGTTTCCCTGAGCTGCCAGGAACCTGCCCAGGGTGCCCTGTGCTTCTGTTCCTCAGCACCCAACTTCAGACACTGCTGTGTGCCCCCAGGAGCACTCTCCACTAGCCCAGGCATGCCCCATCTGCCCCTGATCCATGGACATTTAGGGGCAGGTGAGTGGCTACCCTGGCAGATGGGCTGCAGCAGGCATCCTGGGGTGAGTGCAGGAGACACTGGGAAGATGCAGCTCCCCTGCAGCACTCTCCTAACCCCCATCCCCCAGCCTAGCATGGACTATCACATGGCACAGACCTGGGGGCAAGGCCAGCCCTGACCCCAGACCACTATGCAGGGCACTCCCCTCAGGGTTCCCACATCTCACCCCCGGGGCAGATCCTCCCCAGCCACAAATTGCAACACGCTCCCTGCAACTTCAGTGCCTCCCCCAACTGGGAGCCTGCCCAACCTGCCCATCCCTTCCACTGAGCCAGGATACCACGTGGGCCAATGAAGCCACCCCAAAGTGGGGAGCGGAGACTGGCAGGAGCCACCTCTTACCCTGCTGCCGGCACCCTCTTGACATGGCACCCTGGGCGATCACCCACTTGTAAGCCCAGCCCTGAGAGTAGGGCTGCCAAGTTTGGTTGGATGTATTCCTAGAGATTTCATCATGACATAATCTTTAATTCCTGGAGACTCCATGCCAATCCTGGAGTGTTGGCAACCCTACCTGATAGTCCACATACTGATCAAATTTTCAGATGACACAAAGCTGGAGGGGATTGCCAACACTTTGAATTTTCAAAAAGAAAAGGAGGACTTGTGGCACCTTAGAGACTAACACATTTATTTGAGCATAAGCTTTCTTGAGCATCTGATGAAGTGAGCTGTAGCTCATGAAAGCTTATGCTCAAATAAATTTGTTAGTCTCTAAGGTGCCACAAGTACTCCTTTTCTTTTTGCGAATACAGACTAACACAGCTGCTACTCTGAAACTTTGAATTTTAGCTCTGTCCTTCAGAGGATCTTGATAAATTGGAGAACTGGGCTCTAGACAACAAGAAATTCTACAAAGACACATGTAAGGAAGAAAAACCAAACAGAATGGGAGAAATACAGAATGGGAGAAAACTGCACTTGGCAGCACCACTGCTGAGAAGGATCTGGGAGTTGTGGTGGATTACAACCTCAGCATGAGTCAGCAATGTGACGCTATTGCAAAAAAAAAATGCGATTTTAGGTTGCATTAACAGAGGCATAGCATGCAAGTCATGGAAGGTGATAGTACCACTCAGCGCTGGTTAGGCCTCAGCTGGAGTACTGTGTCCAGATTTGGTCACCAATGCATAGAAAGGACATAGAGAAACTGAAAAATATCCAGAGGAGAACAGAAATGATCAAAGGGATGGAATGCAAGCCATCGGAGCAAAGGTGGAAGGAACTGGGTATGTTTAGTTTGGAAAAGAGGAGATGGGGGCTGGGGATGAGGAACGACATGATAGCAGTCTTCAAATACTTGAAACACTGCCATAAAAAAAGATGAAGAAAAGTTGTTCTCTCCTCCCACAGAGGGTAGGACAAGAGGCAGTGGGTTCAAACTACAGCATAAAAGATTTATATTAAATCTCAGGGAAAAACTTCCTAACTGTAAGAACAGTACGACAATGGAACAGAGTGGCTAGGGAGGTTGTGGAAGCTTTTTCACTGGAGGTTTTCAATAGGAGGATGGATAGCCATCTGTCTTGGATAGTTTAGACACAAATTCTGCCTCTTGGTGGGGGTTAGATTAGATGGGTCCTGTGACGGGATCCCTGGGGTGCAGCCTGGGACTGTGGGTCCCCTGTGCCCCCTTAACTCTCCAGCATGGGCTGTCTCTCACAATGCTTTGCTAGTAACAAGCAGCAAACCCCTCCAGGTGCTGTTATCAATCAGCACAACCAGTGTGGAGCCCCACATCCAGCTAGATTACATGAATGCTCCCAGAGCCACTCGTGAATCACACAGAGTAAGGCACCAGCTAAATCCCCCCAGCTCCCAGCCTTGTACCTCAGGAATATACCGTCTTGCACTGCTCAAGACGAGAAGTGCAAGTTTATTAATTGGTTCACCACTTCATCAATGGAAAGTGGACATACACCTTTGTATATCCACTTTACAAGCCAGCCTTTGTAAACCAGAGCAGATTTACCAAACACTTCAGACAAACTCACTTGTAAAGATAAATAGTAAACAAGTTTATTGACTAAAAAAGATAGATTTTAAGTGATTGTAAGTGATAGGCCAAAAGTGAGAGTGGTTACCAAACTAAAATAACATATAAGCACGCAGCCTAAATTCTCAACCCTATTAGACTGGGCAACATCTTGGATAAGCAGTTTTTCTCACCCCACTGGATATTGCAGTTCATAGTACCCAGGTTTCACCCTTGAAACCTGGGCCAGCCGCCTCTGTTGGAGTCTGCTGAGCATCCTTGCTGCTTGCAGCACAGGTGGAGGAAGGAGAAAAGGCCAAGCATGGGGCCACTGTGTTCTGTTTTATACCTTTAGTCCCTAAGAACACAAGTCCAGGCATGTCTGGTGGGCACTGCTGAGTCACCAGGCAAGGTTGAGCAATTCCCCTGGTGTGGCCTAGTGCAAGTGAATCATTGCATTGTAGCTCTCTTGCTGGACAATGGCTGGTGATGCCTGTTCAGCACCCACATGGCTTTGATTTGTTTTCTATCCCTTATAAATCACTTAAAATCTATCATTTTGTAGTTAATAAACTTGTTTTTGTTTTAATCTAAACCAGTGAGCCTTGACTGGATTGCTTGGGGAAAATCTCTGCTTGGTTACAACAAGTGCATTGTTTGCTTCACACTGAGGAAGAGGCAGACAGGGTATTAAACCCATATACTGGCCAGATTTGACCAGGGCAGGACAGCATTGCTCTGGGGTCCTCGGACGGGAAGCTGGTGGTTAGAAAGCCTGTGAGTAACTGCAGCTGGATGTGCCCCTACCTGTATGAATGTTGGTGAAAGTGCAGGCTCGGGGGCTTTGCAGTTTGTCACAGCAGTACAGTGTGAGAGGGAGCCTGGGCTGGTGGGTCGGGGGCTCAGTGGTACCATGAACCCGTCACATGTACCTGTTCAGAAAGCCACTCAATTCTGTTTGTTTTCTGAGGCTGAGATAAATAGGATGGAATTGCTGAAAGTCATGACCTGCCCTGAATAGGAGCCTCTGAAAAAGCTTCTGCCATGTAGAGGCAGATTTTTATTTCAGTCTGTCCGCAACGTAGGTCATTTTGTCTGAAAGTGGGAGGCCTTTGTTTAGTCTTAACCGCTTACACAATCTCCAGTGCTTGTTTGACCTCCAGGAGGATTTGTCATCTGTCTGTCATTTACCATTAGGATGTTTTAGTGTTTCAAAGTTAACAGTCCCTCTACTGTAGTTCTGCGAATAGGTGCTAAACCACCTGTTACTTAACATTCACCAGCCTTAGAAATCAGGGGAAGTGTACATCTTGACCAGAGATCTGACAAATTCTGGAAGCACATTTTCTACTAGAACTAGGATGTTTTATTCAAATATCATTGGGGTGCTCATCTACCACTCTGATGGCCATTAGATTCAAAACACATTTGGTATATCCTGCTCACATGCATTAAGAATCCTGCTCTGTTCTCTTCAACTAATATGTACAATTTTCAGGGAGGAAACTTGCCACTAACCAGCATTTTATGTTAAGAGCATCATATAATGGTACAAAACTACTGTATCACCACCAGTAAGCTTTTTGTTGCCCAAATGATGAGCCTTTTCTTTCTTCAATACGCTTGGCAAAAACGTTTTCCTTTTTTATGATACATTAAGCAAAAAAACACTAAAATGGAGTCTCAAAAGCACCTGAGATGTTTCAGAACAAAAGTCCTATTGAAAGTCAATGGGGCTTGTGCTTCTAAGTTCTACTGATGCTTTTGAAAATCCACATCGTCCATATTCCCAATATTAAGTGAAGGAATGTGGTCTTTTGAGACAGCATGCATAGTGTACTAGTATGGTTTTGGTTTGGGATATACTCTTGGTGGATCAGTATTTTAAATCAGTAATGAGTGATAAAAAGGTCAATAATACTTCACTGGGTGTTGTACAGTTTATGAATACTTGTAAATTATTTTGATGTGTGCAATTGAAGTGCAAATTATTTTCGTTAATGGCCCATGTTCTTGGCTACAGGTAAGGAGCACTGTCCTGGGCTGGCTGCCCTTTGAGGTGAGCTAGGCTTAGCTTTTCTCATGACTTAGCAACTATCCCTGAACCTGACTGATGAGAAGGCAATGTAATTCGTCCTTGCAGCCAGCTGCAGTCACCAATGGGGCTTAATTAGACTTCCCCCCATCAAGGTTCCTTCCCCACCCTCAACTCTAGGGTACAGATGTGGGGACTTGGATGAAAAAACCCCTAAGCTTATTTTTACCAGCTTAGGTTAAAACTTCCCCAAGGTACAAACTATTTTACCTTTTGCCCTGGACTTTATTGCTGCCACCACCAAGCGTCTAACAAATATATATAACAGGGAAAGAGCCCACTTGGAAACGTCTTTCCCCCCAAAATCCTCCCAAACCCTACACCCCCTTTCTTGGGAAAGACTTGCTAAAAATCCTCACCAATTTGCACAGGTGAACACAGACCCAAACTCTTGGATCTTAAGAACAATGAAAAAGCAATCAGGTTCTTAAAAGAAGAATTTTAATTGAAGAAAAAGTAAAAGAATCACCTCTGTAAAATCAGGATGGTAAATACCTTACAGGGTAATCAGATTCAAAACATAGAGAATCCCTCTAGGCAAAACCTTAAGTTACAAAAAGACACAAAAACAGGAATATACATTCCATTCAGCACAACTTATTTTCTCAGCCATTTAAACAAAACAGAATCTAACGCATATCTAACTAGATTGCTTATTAGCCCTTTACAGGAGTTCTGACCTGCATTCCTGCCCTGGTCCCAGCAAAAGCAACACACAGACAGAGAGAACCCTTTGTTCCCCCCTCCCCTCCCAGCTTTGAAAGTATCTTGTCTCCTCATTGGTCCTTTTGGTCAGGTGCCAGTGAGGTTATCCTAGCTTCTTAACCCTTTACAGGTGAAAGGGTTTTTCCTCTGGCCAGGAGGGATTTAAAGGTGTTTACCCTTCCCTTTATATTTATGACACCCCTAGATGTTGTGTTAAAGCAGGGAGAGCATTACTTAAATAGGGCTGGGACCACAAGAGAAGAAGAAATACTCTGGAAAGAGAAACAAGGGATGTTCCCTTCCATGAAGAGCCTGAGGCAGTCAGGTTGAGGCACCTACAGAGAGTGGAGTAGGCTCCTACGGAAGAACCCTTAGATAGGGCCTACAAGGAGCTGGGAGATCCCCAGAGGTGAAGTGTGGGGGTCCCTGGTGAAGGGAAGCAATGGGGGAATATTTCTGGGGAAGCAGTGGTTCAAGAGAATCTCTGCAGGGGGCCAAGGAGAGGACTTCAGTCAGGCCTGAGGGGCAAAAGAACTACATGTTTGGACACTGAACTTTAAATTGGAATTTTAGTTACCTCAGACGGGGAGTAAACTGTTCTGTGGCTCACCCCTCTGCCCAATTCACATAAGACTTGGAGAGGGAGTCAAGATGCTGCCTGGGATTGGCCATTGCAGGGGCCAAGGAAGTGGCTGTTTGGGGGGCAGGGGAGAGGGGAAAATGGATATGAGGTGAAGTTACTTGCAATGATGCTTCCAGGAATGGGGTGGGGGCACACCCCAGAGGTGAGGGTACATGCTTAGAAGCACAAAGAGAAACCAAGAAGAAGAGGAGCAAAGGTGTCCTTCCCTTCCCTGCTCCCCAAGCCATCTGTATGCTGGGCCATTCCTCCACAGTAACTTAATTATGCCAGCTGCCAATGGCCCCAAGAGGCTGATATGACAGCTGTAGATCAGTGGGGCATTGAGGAGACCTTCTCTTGATCAAGACCTCCACCCCAGTAGCAGGAGGGAGGTGGAATAGGAGCACCTACATTGGCTCCCCACTGCCAGAAGATCCCCCTACACTGAGGTAATCCTTCCATGACTGGCTATTACAGGCTTCAGCACTAATAGTTGCAAATGGTGTGGCCCCAATCACTGTGCTGCTTTCCAGAATCTGAGCCAGGGTTTTCTCAACCTTTTATGAGACTCAGCTTTAAACAAGATTGCTTAAAGCTAGTGGAGAGATCAATAAAAGCAATGTACTAGTGCTCTGTTCTTTTCTTTACATGCCCAAGATTTCTTCCCCACCTCTCTCACTAATAAAACTAACTTGGTCTCAGGCTCATTTTGCCAGCTCCCCCTGTCCCTCCCCTGCCCCCAAAACATCCCTGCTGATAGCAAGATCCCAATACAGGGACATGTTTCATTTCAGCAGCTCCTCTGGCTCCCACACTCTGAAATATTTCTGTTTCTTATCTCAGTGGCAAGATTTGCAGTGATTTGTGTTTTAAGCTGCCAATTTGCTACAAGTCTAATAAATATAGACAGACTCAAGATGAGCAGAGAGCTTACTGGACAAGCTTAAAGGTGGTTCACCTGAGCTTACAGAAAGATCAAAGTTATTTTATTCAGCACAGGTTTTGCCCAAATAGTTGACTGATCAAGGAGCACAGAGCAACTCTGTGCTATTCTCCCTGGAGCAGCCATTGTCTGTCTACCCTGCATTCCTCAATGCTCCATCTTCTCACCTTGGGGAGAATTGAAGCAGGTAGTTTTATCACAGAATACTGCTCTTTTCCTCAACTCACTATATAATGGCAGAGAAGGTGTTTTGTATTAGGACTGCTTTTTTTAAATCATGTATTGCTCTATTTTGGAAAGCTACAGCAGAAAAGTAGGTCTCTCAGTTGAACCTGCAGGCAGTGAGGTCATTCAGGCTACTTGAGGAGGAAAATTTCATAGGCTAGGTTTTCAGTGCCAGAAAAAGCTGCATTTTTTACATAGGGCAACTAATGTGAATTAACTATTCTACTGGGAAATCCTAGTGGAGACAAGGTACCTGGAGCCTTTACTGTGAGGAAGCTAGATGAGGTCAATATCATACCCCATTTGTGGTTCACCTTGCATAGTTTACCTCATGGGAAGACTACAGGTGCCTTCTCCCCACTAGGGTTTTACAGTGAGCTAGTTAATGCGGATTGGTTACCCTACTGTTAAACCCCCACTGCCACCTCTTTTATTAGTAGAAAATATTTATCTAACAAATGCTGAATCATGAAAGTAAGGTTTATAAAAAAGTAACAAGTGGTATCCAACCTCATTTCTCTGCTTCCTGCACTTTCTTGTATTCTCCTCAAGGGATAAGACCCAACGCATCTGGGAATGATCCAGATACTCTGCTGGTTATAAATAGGCATCGCTCCATTCAAATCAATAGAGCTCTGCTGATTTAAACCAGAGTCGATGGACTCCAAAGTTATGCCAATATAGAGTCCATATAGTTATCCAGAATTACAACAGGAGAGAGAGACACCACAAATCACTCCTATGTGCAAGAAGCAAAACATGTCTGGAATCATTATTTAAATGAAGGAGATTTTACTTTTGTTTTTGGGCACTATAATTGAAAACGAGTGTGTGCCTGCTCCGCTGCAGGCTATATCAATTCTGAGAACAAAATGGCTGTTTAGCTCTACGTACCGGGGGAGTTCTTAAACTGAAGTATACAGAAAAAAGGCAAAACACACGGCTGGATGTTTCTCCTTTCTTCCTCCTGGATGTCAGTGTCTTCTGAATGAACATTTACTATGCGGTTATCCATTAAAGCAATCTTTCTCCAATCTTTCACTGAGGGGATCTAGGGAAGAAACTAAACTGCTTAGTAATCATAATGGTAATGAAAGGCTCTTCTGTGTGTAAAATAGTTTCAAAGGAGAGGACATTTGCTCATTCCCTTTGTGGCTATCTAGTTTTGTTCAGATTGCAAGATGACTGGCCAACTAGCAAGGCAGTGACTGTTCAGAAATGTCCAGGCCTCTGCCCACTTATATGCAAAGTCCAATTAACCAAAACACTGTTCCCCAGTGCCAGAAATCCTGCTTTAAGTGTTTTGGATTGTTTTAATGTCCATTTTCAAGATCTGAAGTATAGATTTTTCTAACTTTTTTTTAAAATCATTTTGTTACATGTATCCCTAACTTCTGAACCTGCCACAAGAGTGCTCAATTAATCTGACTGCAATAGTTGATGGAAATCAAGATAACTTAGACACCCTCAGTCTTCAGTTACCTTGTTCCAGGGTTGAACAATCTTGAATGCCCACCTGTATATTAATCCTCATTTCCAAAGCTAATGTGATAACCTGAAAACCCAGATTTGTTCTCCAGGGACATCGATCAGCATAACTTTTCTCTTCTCTTGTTTGTTTTGGCATCTATAATTCTCAGGGATTAGTCTAAGATTTGGGTAGCAAAGAGTTTTAATTAAAAATAGATTCAGTAGATCAGTGAACTGTAACAAAGTCCTTGTGAACTAAGATACTGAACCTGAATGTCCCTTCCCATACTTATTTTCAACAGAAATGTATTCACTGTTACCACCAATCTCTTCTGTTGCAGTTCTTTGCTTTCAGAGTACAGGTAATGCATCATTACATTTTATAATCATGACCCTCAGAATGCTTGAACTGTGCTCTTGGAGACTGATAGTTTGAATCCTAATCTAACTTGGTTCCCCATCTAAAGGGAATTACATGCAGGAATGAAGTAGCAAATAAGATATTCTAATACTTAGTGCTTTACATCTATGTTGAAGGTTCATACTGGAACCATTAAGTATAGACCCTGCAATATAGTGAATCACAAGGCAAACATGATTCCCTAGGTGATAATGACAGTTGCAAGTCTCTGCCTACTTCTGCATAAGCACAGCTAAGGAGCAGAGCATTGTTTGGGGTAATAGTGTGCAGTGTCACAATAGGACTTTAAAGACAGAGCTCTCTAGCTATCTTAGGGCAAGGGTTACAAACTTTCTGCCCACAAAGCTTTTGCTGCCCTTCCTCACCGGTCTACCCTCTGTTCCTCCCTACATTCATCTTCAGGCATGATTTCTTTCAGCAGACTCAAGAATTAAATGAGAGGTGATTGTGGTAGGGTTGAAGATGACTCTCAATTCTTCGCTCCAAAATCAGTTAATATCTTTGTAGACCTGCATTTCATTTTCAGGCTTAGAAATGTGCCTCGCTGGCTGGAGTTGGTCCTTGTTAGAAATAATTGAGTACGTATTTCAGGTGGGCTTTGGCCCACAATCCCTATTGCAAGTGTAACTTACACGTGCTAGAAACATTGACTCACTTTCTGGGCTTTTTCCTGTGTCTTTAAACGCACAGAAATATAATGGGTGCAGAATCTTAGTAAAAAGAAACGGAGTACTTGTGGCACCTTAGAGACTAACAAATTTATTTGAGCATAAGCTTTCGTGAGCTACAGCTTACTTCATCGGATGCATTCAGTACTCCTTTTCTTTTTGCGAATACAGACTAACATGGCTGCTACTCTGAAACCTGTCATTATGCAAGGATCTTAGTAGTTATCCATCTTATTACCTGGAAGGCACCTTTTGGAACTACTAACATTTGTGTTTGCAAATGTCCCCTGCTTTTTTTTCTTCACCCATCAATTTGGCAGTCCCTCTTTTGCAGATATGAATTGGGCTTGCAAAAGGAAGATCAATAAACTTAGGATAAAAACTTGTAGATACCTCACAGTATTATTGCTCCCATTTGGCTGGGAAGAGGATATTACCACAGAAGCTATGTACAGGGATCAGCAACCTTTGGCACACGGCCCACCAGGGTAAGCCCCCTGGCAGGCCGTGCTGGTTTGTTTACCTGCCGCATCCGCAGGTTTGGCCGATCACAGCTCCCACTGGCCGCAGTTCACTGTTCTAGGCCAATTGGCGTTGCGGGAAAGGTCGGGGGCCGAGGGATGTGCTGGCCGCTGCTTCCCACAGCCCCCATTGGCCTGGAGCGCCAAACCGCGGCCAGTGGGAGCCACAATTGGCCAAACCTGCAGACGCAGCAGGTAAACAAACTGGCCTGGCCCGCCAGGGGACTTACCCTGGTGGGACGCATGCCAAAGATTGCCGATCCCTGATCTAAACTATTGGCTAGCATCAAACTATTGGCTCTTGGTAACAAAGCCTGTGTGTATTGCCTTGTTTGTTTGTTTTTAAATTTTTTCTTCTTTTTTTTTCCACTGCTGTTAAGAATACATGGGGATTGTTTATACTTAAATAAAAGCACCACTTCACCTGAAATGGTGCATTAACTGATAGTCTTCATGGATTTGGAGTAGAAGCATAAAATGTATGTCTGGAGGGGCCTCAGGAAGCCATCTAGTCCATGCTGAGGCAGGATTAAATATACCTAAACCTAGAAAAGAGATTTGAAAATACAGGGTTTTTTAGGATGATCTGACATTTGTTCTGCTTGAGTTTTAACAAACAGAAGTTCTTTGAGTAGAATGCTTTAATGTGGGGGCAGCGGGAAACAGAGGGAGGTTGGGGTTAATTGCCTGAAGGTACCATTACTCTCACTCAGTACTGCTGCCACCAGAACACAACATTTAAAACAAATCTTCAAAATATACAATAGTATGGAAACCTAACTCTTTCAACTTTCCCTCCATTTGCTTATGTTCCTGCTCTTAACACAATATTTAAGGCTCATAGAGACACATGAGTGTATTAGGATTTTTTTCAAATTATGACTTCTGTAGCCCCTGTGTCTCTTGATGCATATGGAAGTATGGATTATTTGCCAGCTATGCAGCTGAGTGGACAAACACTGTGCATTATAAACTTGTGACTAAACTCTGAGGACCTTGTTGACCAGGGATTGTTTCTATTTAAAAAGCTGCCTTCACCCAAAGTATAGTATAGGCCTACACTATAGCATTGCTTTCTATTGAAAACAACAGCTATTAAAGGTTCGGACAAATGAGCCAGATGTAAAAATGAAGAATATAAACATAGTTTGGACATGCAGGGGGAGGAGTTGGAGAAGAAACACTGTGTAAAGAAGCTGGAAATTGTTGTTGGCCCTAACTGTTAATGCTATAATGCACTAGCTGTATTTCAGAGACAGTTTTGCTGCTTTGTAGTTCTGCCAAGTGTCATTACTTCAATGCACTCTGTGTTTTGTCTCTTTTAATGATTACAGTACTGTGAAAAGCAAACCATCACTTATTTGTAAGCTTCAGCAAGACAGTTAGCTCTGCGACAGTGGTTCTCAAACGAGGGCCGCCGCTTGTTCAGGGAAAGCCCCTGGTGGGCTGGGCCGGTGTGTTAATCTGCCACGTCCGCAGGTTCGGCCGATCGCAGCTCCTGCTGGCCGCGGTTTGCCACTCCAGGCCAATGGGGGCTGCGGGAAGCGTCACGGGCCGAGGGGGTTCAGGTGAAGATAGTTTGGGTTCAGCAGGGGGGTCTGGGTATCAGGGGATAGAGCTTGGCAGGGGGGGTCTGGGTGTTGGGGGGCTTAGTGAGGGGGTCAAGATGTTGAGAAGTGGGGCTTAGTGAGGTGGGGATCCAGGTGCATCTGGTTGGGGCTCAGTGGGGTGGGACTCTGGGTTCGGGTGGCTCAGGGTGGTCCAGGTGCAGTGGGAGTGGGGCTCACCAGAGGAGTTCTGAGTGCATGATGGGGTGAGGCTCTATGGGAGGGTCTGGGTATGAGGGGATCTGGATGCATGTGAGTTGGGCAGATGAGCAAGCAGCTCCCTGTATAGGGATCCCGTGCCCTGCAGCTGAGGAGCGATGGGTGGGGGGAGGAGTTTGCAGAGCTTCCTGCAGTTGGGTGAGAAATCTGGGGATGGGTCTGACCTGGCCCCAGATGCCATACAAGGGAAGAGGAAGTCCCATCCTCCCCAGCCCAGCTGGGACTAGCAGCTGAGCCCACTGCAGGGTAGGAGCCATCATCCAGGTCTTCCCCAGTCTCATCCCCTGCCCCACAGTGATTTACCTCTCTGCCAGCTGCCCAGGGCACCCAAAACATACTGCTGGGGAAAGTCACATAACCGCTCTTGTGACTTCCCTTTGCTTCCCCATCAGAAAGTCATTTTTCTGTGTGGAAGCAAAGAAATCTGCAGGGGACATCAATTCTGCGCATGAGCAGTGATGCAGAATTCCCCCAGGAGTAGGTAATTAAGTCTCTGGTAGAGGGATTGTGGGCCAGATTCTTAAAGATGCAGATCAGCATCTAGTGCATTTTTTTTCAGAAGTGCCTAGATGTCTAATTCATTTATTTCAAAGGGAGTTAGGCATAAATGTTCCTGAAAATCCCACTAGGTGCTTATCTGCATCTTTGGGCTCCTGAAGACTATTTAATTCTGTCCTAGAAGCAAAGACCTAGATTTATCCGAGCAAAGGAATCCTGGAGTAACCAAGCCTGGGTTTCATTTTTGAGATTACATTTTATTAATAAAGCCAGAAATCAGGTGGGATAATACCTTAAAATGATTGTGTAGTTTCTCTTTGAATTTATGTGCGGACTCCATTCACTTAAAGGATTATATCTGCATAAGGGCCAACCCAACAATAAACAAGGGCCAACATCTGGCACAGATGCACGGGAGAGGACGAATAGACAAAATTTTTAAATGTAGCTTTTTTTTTTTTTTTGAGGGGGTCTTAATATTTTTGTTATAATCCAATGGACGAGGGTCTTTTCTCTGAAATTAAAAAAAAGATGGCTGTAGGCAAATAGCTGTCTTCTTGCCAGTAGGTAGGCGAATAACACTCAGGCTTCTTATATGGTATGAAAAATTGCTAATCACCGTGGAAGACATAATCTGAGCATTTCTTACAGGTAAGTATCTCAAAAGGGGTTATACCAGGCCTCCCTTTACAGGTCATCTCCTCTGCTTTGCTCTTCTCCCTTCCCCATTCGACAAATTACTCTATAATGTGCTGCCCGAAGTGTGACAGGCTGCACTTTTTAGTGGAGCACCGTGGAGAGACTTCTGCCATAGCCCTTACTGTTCGCATCCTGTTAATAGATTTGTAATGCTATCCATCCCATTCCTTCCAGGAGCACGAAAATCTTTTTCTGAAAGCGACGTCTAGTACGCTAACACTGACATCACCTGTCATTTATTAACCATTTATATTGAGGTAGCGCCTACTAGCCAGCTCTAATCAGGAATGAACGTCCCATTGTGCTAGGCACTGAGCATATTTAGCAAACCGTACTCCCTGCCCTGAGGCGCTTACAGTCACATGTCTGTGTAGGCTTTGGGTTTTTTTTTTCTTTTTAATTGTTCACATTCCTAATTAATATCTGTTCACCTAAATAATTTAGTGACTATTTCTCTAAAGCCCCTCCACTTGAAGCTGCTTGCAGAGCTCCTCTTAGGTAGGCTGCCTAATTCCACGGAGCTGTTGCATCTATAACTGGAAAAAAAACACTACTTTCTATTAGAATAAAATGGGTTCTTCCTTCACAATAGGGTTGCCAGGTGTCTGGGGATCCAGGCGGCTTCGGTCAGCACCACTGACGGGCCGTTAAAAGTCCAGTCAGCAGCGCAGCAGGGCTAAGGCAGGCTCCCTGGTGCCGTTCAACTTCTGGAAGTGGCCAGCATGTCCCTGTGGCCCCTAGGTGGAGGGGCGATTAGGGAAGCCCCCAGTGCTAAATCTGAAGCTCCCATTGGCCAGGAACTGCAACCAACAGGAGCTGCAGGGACCCGCCTGTGGGCACAGGCAGCGCACGGCACAGAACCACCTGGCCCCTCCACCTACGGGCCGCAGGGACATGATAGCCACTTCCAGGAGCTGCACGGAGCCAGGGCAAGTAGAGAGCCTGCTTTAGCCCTGCTGCGCCACCAGCCGGGAGCTGCCTGAGGTAAGTGCTGCCTGGCTGGAGACTGCACCCTGATGCCCCTCCCGCACCCCAACCCCCTGCCCCAGGTTGGAACTCCCTCCCAGAGCTTGCCCCCCAACCTCCTCCCCCAGACCTGTACCCCTCCCCCAGCCCTTCACCCCCCCTGCACCCTAACTCCCTCACAGAGCCTGCACCCAAGCACTGAGCCCCCTCCTGCACCCCAAACCCTCGTCCCTGGCCCCAGCCCAGAACCCACACCCCCTCCCAAGCCCCTACCCCAGCCCCAAGCCCACTCCCACATTCCGAATCCCTCGGCCCCAGAGCCCCGTCCTTCACCCTGAACCCCTCATTTCTGGCCCCACCCTGGACCATGCTCCCACAGCCCGAGCCCTCCCACATCGAACCTCCTGCCCCAGCCCAGTGAGAGTGGGGGCGAGCGAGCGATGGTGGGAGGGGTGATGGAGTGAGTAGGGGTGGGGCCTCAAGGAAGCGGGTGGGGCAGGGGTGTTCGGTTTTGTGCGATTAGAAAGTTGGCAACCCTACTTCATAGAAAAGTCTCTCACTATCTGTCCACGCTGCTAGGCTGGAATTTTGCTAAGTGCACAGCATTGAGCCTCCTTTCCAGTGAATCCTGTGAACCGAAAATCTCTTGCTACACAAACACTGCAACACCTGAAATGCCAACGGGGAAGAAGTTTATCCTTCTAGAGTGTGTGTCTGACTGGTGTGTCAGAGTGATTAGTAGATAGAAAGAAAACAGAGCTGTGTTACTGCCAGTTGCCCAGCACAGTGTTGGGGGGTGGGCAGGAAGAGAGAGAGATGTGTAAAATAAATCAGAGTAAAAGGGATCTCTGCCCCTCTCTCTTTCCCTGGTACATTGCTTCTCAAACTGCAAATCTTCCTCAAGGAGACTCGGATTAAGATGAAGGAGACTAATTTGAGGATTCCTCAAGTATACATGAGAGGAATCTAAAATTTTCCACACATGGGGAACAGTTTTGCAGCCCATTCATGATGTACCTCTGACATAGCTGTTTTTCCATCAGTGTGATTTATTTTTTTTAAGAGAAGCCTAGGTTTTATTAGCAATCTATGGTTTCCCTAATTATTAAAAGCCTGGGGTTGAAAGGCCAATATTTAAGAGGGGTTCAGTAGCTAGGTTAAAAATGCAAATGTAAAATAGCTGTGGTAGGGAGAAGGGAATAGACCAAGAAAGGAGTAAAGGGAGTAGCTAATTACACTTAATTGGGTCATCCTGGGGATGACTGATTAGAACAATTAATCTCTACCCCTACAGCCAGGGCTTGAGCAGTGTGTGGTTATTGCACCAGCTGAAATCTAGACAAAAGGAGAAATCTGGGACTTGTGAAGTAAGGAAATTTTCCTTCTCTTTGAATAGCAATTGGAAAAGCATGAAAATACTGGAATTCTGTAGATGCAGACACCTGAGACCTGACCCTGGAGTTGTGGGGAAAACATAGGCAACCTTACTTGGACTTGCAGCCTTGTAAAGGAGAGGGGATGTAGACTGGAATAACACTAGTGACAGGGCTAGGATTTCTGCACTACAGTAAGTAGCAATACCATTATATTTTTCAATCTGGCAGCTGGTGCTATTAAAAGCTGGAGGGTGAGCCCAGGTAAGGGCTGGACATGTGAAAGGCCAGTAATCCACTGGTATATAAATACATTGACTAAATCCCATGCATTAGTGTGAGTCCCATATTTTGTACAGTAATCTAAAATATGAACATCCCCTTGTCTAATCCTTCCTAAGCTCCATGTGTAACTTCCATCAGTAAACATACAACATTTGTGTGCAAGTGTTTTCTCTAACTCACTTTCTGCACTCTTGCCTAACTAGTGTTTAAGGCATGTATTCTTAAAAATACTACAGAGGTGCACTATATATTCTAGTGACAATTCTAGCTATAGATAAAATTCAGTATACTCAGAATATGAACATTCCTAATAGAATAGTATACATCTTAATGCTAAACTCAGGATTCCAGGGACTCTTGTAATGTAGACTGTGCATGAAAGTCCTGGTGTTTACTTATATCCCAACCACCTCAAAGTATTGTATCTAGAAACTTAAAGCCAAAAGGCTTAATAAAGAAAAGATTTCCATACTTGTTATACTAGAGCTTGCTTCCTATTGTACTTCAAAGTGTGAGGTTACTCTAAAGACATAACTGGGGGCCAGGTTGCAATCTGTTAACCCTGATGTTGGTTCCTGATTTAGTTTCTGTGCTGGAAGAACACGAGCAACTCATAGAATACTGAAGGTCTGTTACTCCCAACTACTGGACAGGTGAGCCAATAATAAGAGGTGAATGCAAAAAGCTAATGTGTTGGTAGGGGGTCGGATGGATGTACTATAAATCTCTTCCATCACTAAGTTCCACACTTCTGTGATTTAAATACTTTTCAGAGAACAAATGCTAAAATCTGGCTTTATTCACAAATGCAGCATGTTTAAAGCCACTTAACTTAAGCCTAGATTCCACTATACTTCACATTTTTTTCCTCCCTAATAGGACTCTGTGGAGTAAAATATTAGTCAATGTGAATAAGGGCAACAGATTCTAGTAGAACCAGCCAGTTATTACCTGGTTTTGAGTGTCATTATGAAAGAGGGCTTCAGCTAAGCTGTGCAAATATCTTATCTACAAAGAGATTTAGGCCTTGCAACATCCAACTTTTAGGTGCCTAGCTGAATCAATAAGACCAGGGTTAAGTGCTTAGGCTCCTTGTACAATGTATGGGGAGAGAGAGTGTGCTAACTTTTTGTGGATCCCATTCCTACACACCTGAGTGGGGAACCATTGAAATGAGCCAGTAGCAGATGCTAAGGAGAGTGATCTGTCCTGAGCCCTGCTCCTCTCTGGGAGTTCAGTGCCTGTCCCTGCCTGGGATCTGCAGCTGGGAACCATCTCCTGAAATCAGGTGCCTAAGCCATTTTGTTATCATGCAAAATGGCTGTAGGGGAAGAGGGGACGTGGAGAAGGAGGCCTCCCTTATAACCATTAGTCCAGCAGTTAGGGTTCTTGCCTGGCACATGGGAGACCCTCATGCAGCTCCCCTCTCTACTTGATGGAAAGAGATTTGCACAAGGGTCTCTTCCTCTCTGTCAAGAATCTACCTGTTGTCATTATTGTGGGGGTGAGTGATGTGGCCACAGTTCTACTAGAAAGTGACTTAACAACAGAGACCATCAACTCATTTTAAATCAGTCACCAAACAACTAGTAGATAATTACTCTCTTGGTCACCCTCAAACTACTAGATTCAATCTACTTTCCTGCAGGTGAAAGTTTCTGTATAGCA
Source organism: Natator depressus (assembly GCF_965152275.1). Taxonomy (NCBI): domain Eukaryota; kingdom Metazoa; phylum Chordata; order Testudines; family Cheloniidae; genus Natator; species Natator depressus. The sequence continues at coordinate 106,124,482 of NC_134238.1, forward strand.
TTCAGCTGAGCCATCCACTCTTCAGCATTTCATGCCTCTGACTAGCTTTATCTTTGTAGAAGAACTTGAGAAGACTGGAAGATGGAGGGTAAAACAGCTAGAAATGTTTATCTATTCTTCTGATCAGCGGTTAGGAAGCATTACATTATGTAGGGTTTTAATTTGGCAGTCTGATGACCACAAATTTACAGGTCTTGACATTTTGCCTAGCTTGGGTTAAATTGTGTAGCCCTTCCTGTTCCCATTACAATGTTTTCCATAACAATAAGTTAGCAAACTTTGTTGGCTTCCTATGATATGACATTTTCAGTAGGTGGTGGTTGTTTGTTTGTGTTTTTTTTTTTAACTGAACTTTTCCAGCTCTGCCCTATGCTTTACTGAGGCTATAAACAGAGCAGAAGGGACATGCAGCAGAACAAAGGGCCAAGTGGAATATGTTTTGCTTTTTACCAAAAATATATATATATATATATTTAAGGTAGTACTAGTTGGTACCCAACACAGACAAACCTGCTTCTTATGTTTCAACTTTATAACTACTTCTTCATGGAGAAGGGGGCTGAAATTGTGTTCTGTAGTATAAAACATGTATTCCAGAAATCCAGTGCGCTGACTGGTGTGTATGTTAGGTGCAGGAACCAGAAGCTCTTGCCAGTACATGCTGAAGATATTAGAGTTGCATTTTACTACATAGCTGTCAGATTTAGTCAGTGAATTGCTATGAAGTAGGAGAGACTTATTCTGACAGAATACATTTTCAAACTGTTTTGGTATTTTTGGTTTTTTTTAAATGAGTTCTTAATTTAGTAATTGACTAGATCACATGGCAGCATAGTTGCATGCCTGCCTACAATAGGACTTTGAAATGTCTGTGGGTTTTTTTCTCAGCTGGCTTCATTTCTCTGTACCATCTGGGAAATAATCCACCATCAAATCAGGAAAACAATGTAAGCCATACTTGAAGAGAGTCCAGGCATGTTGCAATTCAGAAGCTTTTTTTAAGAACTTGGTCAGAACTAGATACCAGTGGCTAGCTACTACAGCCCTGGGTACATTAGAAAATTGTACAGAGTTAAAACCCATCTCTCTTTTCTAGTTTGTGCAGAGTCACTTTTGCTCTTGAGGAAACTGTGTACATGTTATCACTGAAAGTCCTCAGATTTTTCAGGTAATTCTGATAGTCTGAAGAATTTGCCAAAAGCTGGAAGGAAGTTAAGTATGCATAGTGGGGACAATTATAAAAATGGGGCTCAGATGACCAATCCTGTTCAACTTATTCATAAATGATCTGGAGAAAGGGGTAAACAGTGAGGTGGCTAAGTTTGCAGACACTACGAAACTGCTCAAAATAGTTAGGACCAAAGCAGACTGTGAAGAACTTCAAAAAGATCTCACAAACCTAAGTGATTTGGGCAACAAAATGGAAAATGAAATTTAATGTGGATAAATGTAAAGTAATGCACGTTAGAAAAAATAACCCCAACTATACATACAATATGATGGGGGTGCTAATTTAGCTACAACTAATCAGGAAGGAGATCTTGGAGTCATCGAGGATAGTTCTCTGAAGACGTCCACACAGTGTGCAGCAGCAGTCAAAAAAGCTAACAGGATGTTAGGAATCATTTAAAAAGGGATAGATAATAAGACAGAGAATATCTTATTGCCCTTATATAAATCCATGGTACGCCCACATCTTGAATACTGCATACAGATATGGTCCCCTCATCTAAAAAAAAAAAATACTGGCATTAGAAAAGGTTTGGAGAAGGGCAACTAAAATGATTAGGGGTTTGGAACGGGTCCCATATAAGGAGAGATTAAAGAGGGTAGGACTTTTCAGCTTGGAAAAGAGGAGACTAAGGGGGGAAACGATAGAGGTATATAAAATCATGAGTGGTGTGGAGAAAGTGAATAAGGAAAAGTTATTTACTTGTTCGCATAATATAAGAACTAGGGGCCACCAAATGAAATTAATGGGCAGCAGGTTTAAAACAAAAGGAAGTTCTTCACACAGCATACAGTCAACCTGTGGAACTCCTTGCCTGAGGAGGTTGTGAAGGCTAGGACTACAACAGGGTTTAAAAAAGAACTAGATAAATTCATGGAGGTTAAGTCCATTAATGGCTATTAGCCAGGATGGGTAAGGAATGCTGTCCCTAGCCTCTGTTTGTCAGAGGGTGGAGCTGGATGGCAGGAGAGAGATCACCTGATCATTACCTGTTAGGTTCATTCCCTCTGGGACACTGGCATTGGCCACTGTCGGCAGACAGGATACTCGGCTGGATGGACCTTTAGTCTGACCCAGTATGGCCATTCTTATGTTCTTACCAGGTGCTCTAAACTAGGATTGATAAATCCAGGGCTTTCAGCATTCTTCAGTAGTTGGTCTTGCTAACCTTTCTAGAATAATATTTACAGCAGTCCACTTAAAGAGCTAGTAAAGTCTACTTTTGAGCAGAAATCCATTAATGATATTTGTGCCCTCTGCTTTCCTATCTAGTCATTTCTGCCAAACACAGACTTTTTAGAAGGCTTAGGTTCGGGTTCTGCAATTGGAGGGATGAAGCATACATTCTTGCTCAGTTGTTCATCACAACCATCAGCTCTATTTGTGAATAGGGGAGCTGACCCATCTGAGGAATGTATTTAATGTTGGAATGTATTTAAATTAGTGTCTGTGTAAATTAATAGAACATGGGTAACTGTTCTTACAAATTCATACAGTTGATTGTCTGGTTAGATAGAACTCATGGTCACCTCATGATTTCTGAGGAAGAGGGCAACCCTCAGACCTTAGTTACAAAATAAGGAAAAATTCCCTTCCTAGTGATTAAGTCATGACCTTCAATTTTGAATAATTCAGGAGGAATTAAAATCTGGATATGTCTTTCTTATTTCAACAGCTTTAGAGCTCTCCTTTGGGGAGGTGTGGGTGGGTGTGTGACTTCATATTTTCTAAATATCTTCTTAAATGTGAGGGAGTGGAAAATACAGATGCTATTTCTGTTTCAAATAACAGAATACCAGCTTTCCTCATCAGCACAGATATTTGGCAATTGCTAAATATCTATTTGAGACTGTCAAAGTAAGGAAGCCTCGTTACGTTTTTTCCCCAATACTAATGCTACTATTGTGTGTTATGAGTAGGTAACATAAGTCAGAAAAATTTACTGTGTAGATTACACAAGAAGAACAAAAATGATAGGAATAAAACACTACAAATCCCAAATTCAAGGGTCACAATTGTTAGAATTTTTGAACTCATCTTTCTCCTGTTTGCATTCTGCTGCGTGTATAAATCCAGAGCATAGTGTTTAAAAGGATGTCTGCGTAATTAATCATGAGTAACTGAATGAGATGCAGAGTAAATGAAGGGAAACATTATAGACTTTTTCAGGAGAAAATGTAATTCTGTCAAAGGAAAGCTGCTGGATATTTAGCAAGCCTCAATTTAGTTTTGGGAAGAGCTGAAATCACTCTAAATTTTTTTCCATCTTTTCGCTCCTTCTTTGAGTCATTGCCTCTGGGGAAGACGCAGGCTTCACTTGCAATGCAGACCTGGTTTGGTCATCAAAATGAAGGTGACAGGAGCGAGGAGGCATTTAAACAAACTTTTCTGAACATAAAAAGTGGTTTGAGTTTGATTGTAATTGTGACCTCTCCTTACTCTTCACTTAAGTAATCTCCCTATTCAACTTTTTAAAAATCTTTCCATGTAAATCAGTTTCTCTAGCCCCTGGTCATATTTGTTGCTCTCCTACTTGTTAGTGTCTCTTATATAGTGAAGTGCCCAGAATTGAAAATTAAGATAGCCGTTAGTATACTCTAGTTATATGCTGTGAACATGCTTCAGATGTTTTTGCTTGGTTCTAATCTGATATACTTATGTATGGTGTATTCAGAGATAAATATTTGTATCAGGTATGCCCACTATACTGGTGTTCAATGGATGTCTACATATAGATATTACCACACCATTGTACATAGTGAACGTATCAGCCTTAGTACACTTATAATGCTATTATATAACCTCTTGTGAACAGTTCTTTTCATGATCTATAAAGAACAGATGTTCACCAGCTTTAATGACCTAAAAGTGGCTATAAAATAGCTCAATATATAACTTATGAACAAGTGCATATTAGGATAAATGTACTATTAGTACAGAACTGTCGTCACAGTCCTCACCATCATATATTCCACTGTTCATGCCATATGTAGCATCTAAGGCTCACTGGAAATAGTTTGGTAAGATGCCAGCCTTCTATTCCTGTCTTGATTTTTTTTTCCTCTGAAATCGTGGGGGTTTTTAAAAAACATTTTGTCGTTTCAAAACCCAAACACAACTCTGCAGCTGTCTTGGAACTGAAGAGCTCTATTTATAGGATGCTTTTCCAAGTAGAGCGGAAAACTTTTGCATAACTGATAAACAGTGATAGTTTATATTCATTCCTTTTCTCCCACAGTTCATTTATCACCTGAAGGTGATCTGTTGTAGAATATTCTGATTAATGGCTTGTCTGTTCTCTTGGAAGGTTGGCATCCAGCACTAGAGTGGGCTGCTTGCTCAATATCTTAGTGAAAACAAAGTGTTGCACTATATATTGTTTTGGAGTCTGTATACCTTGGGTGGCCTCATCTCACTCTGTACTCTTATCTTTCTCTCTTATAAAAGAAAACTTTAAATGTTAATTGGGTTTCCCTTCTCTGTAATTTCTGCCATTATTCTATTAGGTTCACACTTACATTTTCCCTCTTCTTCCTAACTTGCTGCTTTCCCTACTTACTTTCTTGGTTTGTGGGTATCCCAGTTAGAGCTGGTCAGCAACTTTTTTAACAGAAAATTCATCAAACCAAATAGCTTTGCTGGCATGTATTGGTTTAAACCAGCAGTTCTCAAACTGTGGGTTGGGACTCCAAAGTGGGTTGCCACCCCATTTTAATGAGGCCGCCAGGACTGATGTTAGATTTGCTGGGGCCCAGGGCCAAAGCCCAAGTCTCATCTTTAGGTAGGGTTACTAGGCATCTGGTTCTCAACCAGAATGCTCACTCAAAAAGGGATCCAGGCAGTTTGTCAGCACTAATGACCAGGCTGTTAAAAGTCCAGTCGGCAGCGCAGTGGGGCTCAGGCAGGCTCCCTGGCTCCGTGCTGCTCCCGGAAGCAGATGGCATGTCCCTGTGGCTGCTAGGTGCAGGGGCGATCAGGGAAGCTCTCTGTGCTGCTCCCACTGCCAGCTCCACAGCTCCTATTGGCCAATGGGAGCAGTAGGGCGGTGCCTGCAAGCATGGGCGATGCACACCATGCAGAGACACCTGGCCACACCTCTGCCTAGGGACCAGACATGCCAGCCACTTCTGAGAGCAGCATGGAGCCAGGGCAAGTGGTGAGCCTGCCTTAGGTCCACTGCACCACCAACCAGGAGCCGTCTGAGGTAAGTGCCGCCTGGCTGGAGCCCACACCCTGAACCTCCTGTCCCAGGTTGGAACCCCCTCTCTCACTTCCTCCTTGAGCCCCCATCCCAGCCCTAAGCCCACACCCCATCCCATACCCCTTCCTCAGCCCTGACACCTGTTCTGCATTCCAAACCCCTCATCCCCAGCCCCATCCCAAAGCCCACAACTCCAGCTGGAGTCCATATCACCTCTTGGTGATACAGATGGGCGCCCGCCCATGCCCTGCTCCCCCAGGGCAGTGGGGCTCGGGCTTTGGTCCCCCCTCCTGGGGTCGCGTAGTAACTTTTGTTGTCAGAAAGAGCTCTCGGTGCACTGAAATTAGAGAAGCACTGGTTTAAACTTTTTTGTCCGGTCCAGGAAGGGATTTCTTGAGAGAATAGCCAAAAGTCTTATGGTTAGGACACTCACCTGGGATGTGGGAGACTTAGGGTAAAGTTCTTGGTCTGAGTCAGGCAAAGCAAGTGCCCTAATCACTTGGCTTTCGGCTATGTTTGGGGCATCAATCTCTTCTTTTTTTATGTTGGGGGGAACACTCTGAAGAAGAGGAAATATATTTAAAATCATTAAAATTTTCACAGTACAGGAAAACTGTTTCCAACCTAGTGCTATTCCCAATACCACATAAATGTAACCCACATTACTCTTGTGCCCCTTTCATGACTGGCTCACACGTGAGGTTAGTGTATGTGTGTGGGGGGGGGGGAGGAGGGTACAGATACTAGCTTGTAACCTCTCTCCTTTAGCTCAAGCACTAGAGGCTCCTTCTTTTAGTGCAAGAAGTCTTGGGCTCAAAGACTGTTTAAAGCTCTGCAGCAAAGACCACAGTTGACAATTTGCTCCTCTGGCACAACAGAACTCTCAACAATAACAGCAAAGCTCATCTGTGCAGGAGCCAGACCCCTTTTCTGGTCTGAGACTGTGGAATGAACTCCCCCAGGAACTACCAGGGATTTTTGCCTTCTCTAACATACACACATAGCAACAGGTACATTTACTGCACGCACACAACCCTACCCAAAACAACACTTCACTGCACTGGGGAGAGGATGAGAGAACAAACACATGACCGATGTACAGTCACGTTACTGAATGTACTACTGGAAGGTGCTCAGATACTACAGTAATGAGCATTGTATAAACCCCTCTAAGGAATAGAATCTACTCCCAGCAAAGAGTCAACACACGTGGTCCGTACGGAGTCTTGAATCGCTGTGAACTTCAGTCACTTGTGCTTAGCAGGTGATGAGTGTGAGAGTCTGTCTCCCCTTCAGTGTCTGGCCCACATAACGGGTTAATGAGTCTGTTGCAGCTGCCAGTCCTTTCGCTTGCGCTGTAGCCTAGTGCTGTTCTATCTTTCTTGCTGAAGTCTTAATTCCATATTAATTTGTATTACAGTAGAGTCTATAGCTTGCAATTGAGATAGGACCCTCATCCCCGTTTTTGCTTCTCCTTCTCCCCCCCCCCCCCCGCATACACTGTGTAAAAAACAGTCCATAACCTGAAGAGCTTACAGTCTAAGTCAGAAAGAAGTAAGTACTACTATCCCCTACTTGAGAGAGGAGGAAGTGAGCTGCTGCAAGATTGCTACAGACTGTGTGCGACCTTGGGCAAGTCACAAAGTTAGTAACTGGATCCAGATCTCCTGAATCCTAGTGCAGTGCATTAACAGCAAAACTATCCTCCACCACATATAGATAGCAAAAACCACCAGGGATGACATTCACCTGGGATGATTCTTCACGTGTATAATACTGGTAGGGTGCCCACCTGAGTGAGCAGTTAATCCCCCTTTCCTGGGGAGGGCTACTGTTGTTTGTCCTTCCTACAGAGACAGTCAGGAGGGGGCTGTGGTGAAAGGAAGTACTTCTGCCTCTTCCCATTTCATTTAGGTTTCAACTTAGTCTTCATAACTTCTATTTCTAAATGGCTTAGTGGCAACTAGTACACAAAATAACTCCGGGGGCTGCAGGTAACAAGCTGTCTCCAAACTAACCCTAATTTGATATGTTTTCAGACCTAACCCTAATTTGATATGACTCCAACACAGTGCCATTTTTTTTGTATAATCAAGAAAAAATAAACTTGTTTAGATTAAGCCACTATATTAATCACAGGTAATTTAGTATAACTCTTTCCCCCTGCTATCCTGTTACCCCATAATGTGTTGCCAAAGAGTAATATTTCTTAAATGGTTCCCTCTTGGTTTATTTATACTTTCCAGATAGGAGTAATAGGGTGTGAGAGTAATAGGTTATAAAATTGTTTTCCTTTCCACGTCAGTTGGATTTGTCCAGGCCACATGAAATACCTCGAGGTGGTCTGTGTCACCTGCTGTGTGGTTCTTTACACCTTCTTCTTAGAAAAGCTGTCTCAAACATCAACTAGGAGCAGTTGTATGGTGTGCCAGCATATAGTTACAGTGGTGCTTTATCCAGAAGGTATGCCTTACATACCAGCTCAGGATGAGAAATGATCTGTATCTTTCACTGATTAAATCATGTGGTACTGTTGATTGTTCAAGAGCAAGCATCAATGGAATTAGAATGATCTAAAATTTCCTTTTGAATGCATGAAAAAATTTAAAATCCTGTTCTGTATATTGGATTTGTGATAGCAGTAATAAATTTGTTTTAAAACAGCCCTGGTTTTGATGTGAAGGGAAAACCTATTGTTGGGGTTACTTTAAAATTGGAGCATGCAAAACACTTTAAATATATCCTTTAGGGAACATTTACAGTGTTAGTAGTTGCCAGCAGTCTATCCTCCCTGCCAAGTCATGTAATCTAATTTTTGTGATTAACTATACAGTAGTTAGTATTTGCTAATCTGCTCTGGCAAAACCTAAAGTTATATTTGTGTGTATGTGATCTTGGCCTAAAAAGACACACTTTTTTTGTCTCCCTGTATCATGTTATGCGGTGATTTCTTAACAGATCTCAGACACTGAGCAATCCGGCCAGGTTGGCCATCTTGGTTTAAAAGATAGAGAGCTGTAGTATCCTCATAGAGCACCTCCTGGTGGCTGTGATTTTTAGAATTGCAGCATCACCAGACTCCTACATAGCAGCTATCGTAGACTTTAAGGGCTGAAGGATCATCATGATCATCTAGTCTGACCTCCTGCACATTGCAGGCTACAGAACCTTGTCCACCTACTCCTGTAATAGACACCTGTTCTCTGGCTGAGTTACTGAAGTCCTCAAATCATGATTTAGAGACTTCAAGTTACAGAGAATCCATGACTTACACTAGTTTAAACCTGCAAGGAACCCAAACCTCATGCTGCAGAGGAAGGCAAAAAATATCTAGGGTCTCTGCCAATCGGACCTGGGGAAAAATTCGTTCCTGACCACTTCACATTTTATTCATACCATACTTCTGCTGAACATAAGTAACAGGCCTTGATTCTTCAGTGGCATTTATGTGGATGGCCCTTACCTTTGTAAGGAATTCCATTGACTTAATGAGATTCTGTGAGTGTGAGGACAAATAGATTCTTTTGCAGGATTTGGGGGGGGGAGGTTCTTTTTAATTTCTGCCCTTTTTCTATTTGCCATTCAAAGTCTGGATACTAATTCCTTGTTTGTGTATTTTATAAAAGTTAATGCAATGTTAGAGGCCAATCCTATACAGTCCCAGTCAGGAGATGGGCTGAATCAATGCATTTCCTGACCATGTTCTGTTTGCAGCCAGCTCTGGCTTCCTATTCTTTACTCTGTAGTAGGTCATTGTACCACTATAATGTTTCTGGACAGATGTGACATTATATGATTAAAATATGACCATGTAGATCATTGTGCTACCATGGTTATATAATTGCAACAAATCTTATACAAAGTATGTCCTGTAAGCTGTCAATGGAAAGGCAAACAAATAGGATAATTACCTATTCCATTACATGTATCAGTTTTATATCTAAAGTTATGAATACTGACTGTATGCCTGTATTTCAAATGTGGCTGTGATTACACGCACAAGGCAGCTTACTTCTTGCCTGACCAGCACATTGTGAAGAGACTATTCAAGTTGACTTAACTCTCACAGTGGACCATAGAAGAGTCTTATTCCTACCTGATGGACCTTCCAGCTAGAGCATGGGTAATGGCTGCCCTGACTCATCAAAGCATGGAAGGGCATGTGACTAGGTCATGTGATACTAAACTCCATCTTGGGTGCTTATATTTTCCCACAAACTATGCAAAGGGCTTTGTTTGGAACAATGAAGTTTCCCTCCATGTAGCAGAAGCTATAAAAGGCTCTGGAAACATCTCCAAGTTGCCTCTTTCCTGCTTTTAGCATATGTCCATAGTCCAAAGGTAATGGGAGCATTCTAACCAAGAGACTGAGGACCTTCCAATTAATTGGGAGAAATTAGAGACTTAACCAGTTAGCAGTTTATGCCATAACTGCTTTAAGCCTAATCCAATTATTGTATGTATTCCATTCCTTTAACCAGTTTTAATCTCATTTCTTTTTATGAATAAACCTTTAGATATTAGATACTAAAGGACTAGCTCTAAGTATGTATTTGAGTAAGATCTGAAATATTCATTAACTTAGTGGATAAGGTGTCCGATCCTTTGGGATTGGTAGAAATTTTTTTTATGATGAACAAGATTTTCAGTAATCCCCATCATATATTTGACTTGGCTGTCTGGGAGGAAGTCCAAGGCTGGGTTGCTTTAAAGGAACTGTGTTTTGGCTTCTGTGTAACCAGTTAGGTATTGTAGAAGCTGTTTTGTTGTTGGCTCAGTGAATCTAAGTATTGGAATATCCACCAGTTTTGGGGATTGTCCGCCCCATTCTTTGCAGTTTGCCCTAACTGAGCAACCTCAGCATGGCCTCCCTGGGACCCTGGTCACAGCAGATCTGTACCCTGTATGCTAGCTGAAGCATCACTAATTCCTCCAAAATCCACTAAACATTTCAGATTTTTGAGAACTTCATGGATTTTTTTTTTCTATCCTGTTTGTTTTCAAATTTCCTAGGAAACAAGTTGCCTGGTAAAGCAGTTACTAAAACAAACTGTCACTTTTAGTGCACATAATGCTGTTGTGACAGTGATGGATCTGGTCACAAAACATGCTAAACTTCACCCGTAGTACTTTTCTCTGCCAGGTTTTGCCACCCTCATGCTAGATAGCAATTTACAGCCAGGGTTAAATAATGAGTGAAGCCCCGTGAGACTAAGGGCTTATCCAAATTGCAGGACAGCGTAGACAAGGGGATGTGGATAGCAGTGCACACCAAAGTGCTGTGCTGTAACTTCCCCAGGTGGATCTTGTTTAGGCAAATGGAAAGATCCCAAGTTCACAGTAATGGACTTCACATACCCTGTAGTCCTACCTGTGAAGCAATGTAGATATAGCCTAAGGTTGATGGAAGTGAGAAGCCCTGTCTCAGAAGGCCGACTTAAGCACTTCACAGCATGGGAATAGCTTACTGGGGCAACAGAGGTCAGGACAGCTGCTATCCAAGCTTTCCATTTCAGTATTCGCTAATGTGACTGATGCCACACCTGTGCCCACAGTGAGCAGGGCAACAAAGGGGCTGTGTCGTCTTCCTGGTGCAGTTAGTTGACCTTTTCAAACGAGTAAAAGACTGAATGATGTAAACAGTTGTAAAAACAACTTATGTAAACTAGCCCTTCCAAAGGAAACCCTTGGTGTTGAATGGATTGCCTGAAGTAAAGACTACCATGTGCCTCTACTCTGTATGTTGGCAAGTGTTTATAGCAGCAACAAAAAGCCTTGAAGCTTTTGCAACAGATACAGTTACAGTAACTGGCTGAGCTCCTGTATGCTTCCTCAATCTTTTACACAAACACTCACCATCTCTTGCTAGTTAAGAATGAAAAACACGAGCAAAATATGCAAAAAAAGTGCTTCCTTCCCTGCCACTACCCCCACAGGGAAATTAATCAAAGTATTTGGAGTATATTGGAACAACCAGTCGAGCAATCAGCCCTAGGATAGGTAGGCCAAATGAACACCTTGGGGAAAGACAGTGGCTGAATTAATATGTGGAGACTTGAAAAGCTAATGCAAAGTGACATGTATGAGTGAGAAGCTCTGTCCCACCTCTTCACAAATTGCATGGCTCTGACTAGTGAAATGCATTTGGATCATTGGCTGGTTTCAACTAAGATCTGTGTGCATGTCAAAGGATGGGATCCACCCTGTGACTCGGGCCTTGCCAACACTTGGGTTTGCCCCAAGGTGTGGTGCAAACCCCTAGTGTAGACCAGGAAAGCATGACTTGCATTGTGGATTTTACTCCTGTTCCATAATGTATCATCACTTTTCCTTGCCTGTACTAAGGCTTTACACAAGTGCAACTTACATTAGGCTGAAATTGGGGCTAATTTCCAAGTGCAGGTGTAAGTCTGAATGAATGGTTCCCTGACAGCAGAAGAGACTGTGGGTGTGTTTATGTAAATACAGTTTGCTCCTGCTCTGTTTACATATTCATCAGGTACAGCTTTGTCAAAGTGATCAACTTTGGCTGGTGTTGGGTACAAATGACCTTGGTACTGAATGCAGAGGTAGTGAAATATGGTTACCAATGTTTTATAATTATTGTAGGAATACAGGAAATCAGGACTTGCTTAACCTGTCCCAAATGAGTGGGGTCACCCTCAGTTGAAAGAACCTCGTTAAGCAGGCGCTCAAATGTCAGAGCCCTGTGAAAATAAGAGGGGTGTGGGCAGGCATAACAGCCAGAAGGCTGTACATCCTCAAGGATCCTTCTTAGACTGATTTAACCTGTTCCTCCCGACTGTTCAAAGACTAGAGCAAAATAGGCTTTATTAGGAGCGCCTCGTTGTTGTTTTAATTGCTCAATCAGAGCTGAAACCAGTTGTGGTAGGACTGTGTTTCTGTCCAGAGCTGGAAATCACTGAGAGCTGAAATCACTTGTGGCAGACCTGTGTTTCCTGTACAGAACTAAAATTGCTAAGAGATTGGCTAGTGGGAGCTAGTGGCCCGGGGGGAAGGGATTTTACACTCTCACTCTCTCTCTCACACACACACACATTCATGCAGATGTACCTATGAACTCTGGGTCTGCGCTGACCAGGCACAACAACTGTGAGTGGGGTGAGAGGCACACTACAAGAACTTGGGTGTAGGACTCAAGAACCGGAAGCAAAGGACTCTGGGGAGGGTGTCTTGCTCATGCTTTTATGTTTATGAATACCACTTGTGCTATTGTCTCAGATTAATGCCAGGTTACTTTTATTAAAGAAACTCTTTCTACCTCAGACTCTGTGCTTGCAAGAGGGGAAGAATTGCCTCTTAGAGGTCCCAGGGGTAGAGAAATTTTCCCAGGTTTCTGGGTAGGGTCTCAAGCCAGTTCTGTTATATTGTTGAAAAGAAACCCCCTAGATACTGAACCCAGCCCTTCTTGCTGTCTGCTCCAACTGGCAGAAGGGTTACGCAGGTAAAGCCTGAGCATTGGTTAAAATCATGGACTTGCAGTCAGACATCAACTCAATAGCACTGTTCTATGATCTGTTAGAATAACTTATCTAAATTCTCTGCTAATGATGATGCCATACAACTCCTTACTCACAGAGCTGAGCTAATACCTCCTGCTGTACTATAATGTCCTCTTTCAAGTTATTCCTCTGGAAGCTGAATCTGTGAAATTATTCTAGTGTAAAAAAGGGGAGGAGACAATATAGCATGTCTTAAGAGCAAGTAATATTGGGAAGTCCTGCTAGGGCTTTAGGGGCTGTGGGTTTGGGGAGGGATTGTTTCTATTAGCACTGATCTTTCATCTAAGCAAGGTGAATGATTCATTATTGTTGTAATGAAATACCTCTGTAAAGGAGTCCTTAAGTTGAGAGGGAAGAAAAATCAATGCTGAATTTCTTTTGTATGTGTCACAAGTCAACTGCTGCATAGTTGCAGTCCACTCCCCAATCTTTTCATGGTGCACTCGTCCATCACATATTTGATGGTCTGTTGCTCCCAAGGAGTAACACTGAAGATTTGGCTAAGCCAAATTTCTGCACTGTGGCAACCACTCTGGCCATTCTAGTCAGTAGCCTGTAATGTGGACGGGGTAAGAGGGCAAGGCTGGGAACAGAGACTTGGGCAGGGACCCAGGCGCAACGCCGGTGGCCAGGAGTCAAGCTGGGTGGTGCTCCCCCTTGTCCCATATGGGGGCTAGCCCAGGCCCTAGATGCACCTCCTTCTCCCCCCCGCCCCGCCAACATTCATCCATGCCCTCCTGGAACTGCATGGCCTACATTTTGGGGACCTCTGGTATAAAGCCTAGTCCAGGATCTGTGTCCTAGGTGGATGGAAGTTAGGCATGCTGATGAATTTCAAAAGCCCTGTCTATCCCAGAGTTGCTGCCACTCCGAGAAGACATAGCTGTAGGCGCTGATATGCTATTCTTAATCCAAGATTGGCACTGGACTGGCAGCACTGGACGTGACTGCATGAACAGCCATTGCAAAAAGATGTCATAAAGTCTGTCATGAGAAGTCAGCAGGAACTGCAAGTGTAGGTGTTTCTCTTCTGGTAGAGGGCAGATCTTGTGAGATATTGCTTATTTGTACCTATTGGAACCATTGTCTCCGTTGTATGTAGTAGGCTGGCTCTGTCATGGCACTCAATGCCATCACTCTTAAAACTGCTTCTTACTGAAGTTTTGGGAGCGAGATCTAAGTCCACATGTATAAATTAGATGTCGGCAGTTGCCTTAGCCACACTAACAATACAGATGACTGTATACAGCGCTGGTCATTGGGAAGTTTAGACTTGAAATTAGACGAAGGTTTCTAATCATCAGAGGAGTGAAGTTTTGGAATAGCCTTCCAAGGGAAGCAGTGGGGGCAAAAGATCTATCTGGCTTTAAGATTAAACTCGATAAGTTTATGGAGGAGATGGTATGATGGGATAAAATGATTTTAGTAATTAATTGATCTTTAAATATTCATAGTAAATAGGCCTAATGGCCTGTGATGGCATGTTAGATGGGGTGGGATCTGAGTTACTGCAGAAAACTATTTCCTGGGTATCTGGCTGGTGAATCTTGCCCATATGCTCAGGGTTTAGCTGATCGCCATATTTGGGGTCAGGAAGGAATTTTCCTCCAGGGCAGATTGGAAGAGGCCCTGGAGGTTTTTCGCCTTCCTCTGTAGCATGGGGCACGGGTCACTTGCTGCAGGATTCTCTGCTCCTTGAAGTCTTTAAACCATGATTTGAGGACTTCAATAGCTCAGACATAGGGGTGAGGTTTTTCGCAGGAGTGGGTGGGTGAGGTTCTGTGGCCTGTGTTGTGCAGGAGGTAGGATTAGATGATCCTAATGGTCCCTTTTGACCTTAGTATCTATGAATCAATGAGATGCATGTGCCAGCTTTTGCTCCTCACTGTTGCACAATATTCCACTGGAGAAAATACCAGTGCCAGGACTGAGGTTTGTAAAACATTTGCCTCTACTTCTCAGGAGGTTCTTGCTAGTTTCTGGGTCAAGGCAGTATAGAAGGTGATCTTATTCTTTGTGTCTACATGGGACCAGTATGTTAGACTGTGGTCCAGTTTGACTCCTAAATAACTGATCACTATCTGGAAAGGAAGTGAACAATCTTCATTATGAACTATAAGGAGGTGATTAGCCAGTCAACTGTTCAGATGGAAGGTATTGGCCACTATCATAGATTCACTTACTTTGTCAGTGGAGACTTCCATTAAGGGACCAGAACATTTATGTTCTGGCTGAATGACCCTTCAATATCACGTAGATTGTTACCAAATCAGCGAGACAGATCTAATCCATCTATACATACATAGTTGGTGGTAGGTCATAACTATACACATGGAAAAAGAGGGGAGCTAGAATGGATCTTTGTGGGAGTCTGTTACAGAGATGCCTAAGTCAGATGACTGTGTCTCTGGTTTGTAAGATGAAACTCTGATTTTTATCACCACTTCCATGGACTTACAGGGAATAGTCTGCAACAACTTGGCAGTCAGCCCCAGGTGCCAGATGGTATCATGTGCACCTGAAAGACTTTACCCCACCATCCAAATGGTGCCAACTTACTTGCCTTTCTCAAAGAGACCTTGACTTACTTGATCTTGGGTACACTGTCATCTGAGGACAGCCTGAACAAAGGTCAGTTGTGGTTTGATAACCTTGTTGATGCACATCAGAATTGGTCTCTCCATAAGCTTGAATGTGATACACAGGAGAGAGATGGGTTGGTACCTCTTGGGAATCTTCTAGCAGTTTTGCTGGTTCCAGAATGGCTAAAACCTTTGCCTTGCACCAGATTTTTGGGACACAGTTGTGCTGGAAATATTGATTGAGGGACCAAACCTGTAAGCTTTGGGCTTAGGCAGGAACTCCATATGGATATAACCTAGGTCTGGAGCTTTTCCTGTTTTCATAAGCTTTATGGCCTGCTCCATCTCCATCTGAAAATGTAGCCATCAAGTTTGAATCTACACTAGGAGCCTGCCACCACTCTGACATATATCCACATGGCTGAGACTTATAAAGTTCTGCATCTGGTTGTTAGCCATACAGCTTAGATGTAATAGCATTTTCAGTGACTGGAAACTTCTTTTTGCTGAGGCTGGTATCTCCAGAAAGATTTAGTAGTCTCCTGTGCTTTCCAGATAGAATGAATACTGTCCATCTCTGGGACAGTCTCTCTCTATCAATCATGCCTGGTCTGAAACAGCAGTGGAAAATTGCTTGCTTTTATTAATAGCCCCCTGTTTGTTACTAGCAGATTTGAATTCCTGGTAGAACTTAATAGCCTCTGACCACATGGGGATATATGGTCAGCAATAGCTTCTAGAGATTGATTTCATAGCAACTGCTTGAACTAAATCACAAAGCTTGATAGGAGTCATTTTATATTTGTTGTCCAGTCCAACTCCACCAGCTCACTGACAGATGTCTCTAGTTCTGCTTGAAAGACCTTCCATCAAGCTTACAGAAGATCAATGGAATTTTTGGAAAGCTGTTTGATAGCCACAGGCCCAGAGTGATCAAAATGGCCAATACTGAGACTTCAGGAAAGCCGCACCCTCTGGCAGCAGTTTCTCAAAAGATGAAAAGGTGATGTTAAGCGAAGAGTCGGTTGCCCATTTGCTACTGTGAAAGCTTGGTGTTTCTTTGGGTTATGGGAGTTGTAGATCAGTGGCTGATGCCCATTTCGATAACCTCTGTTTGTCAGGGTATTCCATCTATTGTGGGGACCTCAATTCCCACCACCAACTCAATGGGGAAGGGTCTGGCAATTTGCCACTTAACTGATGATGGCTTGTAGACATTGATCAGCATATGCTCACTCACCTTTACTGCTTGCTATTCTATGATGTAATTTGGCCCAGATGTTGCTATAGTGACTGCAGACAGCTCTTCTCTAACATAGCATCCCTTCCCATAGGGCTAGTGATGGTGATAGGCTATGACAGCATTGCCTAAAACTGAAAGTTGCTCATACGTGGTGGGAACATGTCTTCTGAAGCAAGACTACATGTGCTTCAAGGCTAGTAACTAGGTGGAGGAGGATATCCATTTTCATTGCCTTATATTCCCTTTTGCTATTGAAATGCAATGCCTTGAGAACTGCCCCAGTTCTCAAGGTTGTGGTGCTGGCCCTGAAAGGGGCCCCATTGGAGACCACTGATTATTGCTTAGAAGGTGAGCCTGTGTTCTGCATTTGGTCTACTTTTTGTTTTACTTTCCACTAGTCATGGATGATGCCATACAAAGGTAGCCTCTTGGAGGGGGCACGTCTACTGCTGAACAATGAAGTTAGTAACTAGGACTAGACGCTAACAATTGATTTCTTCTGCTGGAAGACCTGTATAGCTTATATTTGGTAGCCAACACAAAATGTTCACTCTTGCTGTGGAAGTAGTACACTTAATATTGTAAACTATAGCCTCAGACCAGAAAAGTCCTCAAAATTTGGAGGGTTCAACATCCTCTCTTCCAAACACCTTGTTCTGTGTGTCATCCTGGAAATGGCCCTGTACCATAAGAGGCATAGGTTTGCAATACCTATTCAGATCTTGAAGTGCGAGGCTATAAGCAGTGGGAACTGTTTCCAGAAACTGGAATCCCCAAAGCATGGGGTCTGTAGTCAGTGCACTTTTCTTTCTGAGCTGCATCTGATTGGTCAGCACTTCTGACCTTTTTAAAAAACAAACAAAAACGCCTTTAGTTTAAAGACTGGTAATCTGGTCATCTGAAGGGAATGACTCACTTTTTTTCACAATGAAGTAACTGCTTTAATTACTTTGTTGCTTTGATAATGACTTCATGTGTAGGTTTTAAGGCCTTTATCCCTTATAGTTCAGGGATAGGTCTAATTCCCAGTGTGGTGTAAGCATCAGAAATGAGGCTTGATACTTGGAGTGGCTTTTCCCATCTACTTGGTTGGTTGGGTTCTGGGATCTTTTATCTGATAGCTGGTAGCTCCACCCAAGAGGATTCCTCACTGTTTCAGAAATACAAGGGATACCGTCCCTTGGCCATCACAGGATTCCCTTCCACTCCAAGAACATAATTTTCAGTATAGTTACATTATTTCTTAAAATTACCTGTGTACACATCTCATGATGACGAATACTGGTAAACTACAAGCTTTCAGTAGGGCCCTCGCATGCTACCCTTTATGAATAAACACCATGAAAATGGCGTATTAGGTGTTATTGTGAGTTAGTCAGGCCTGAGACAGGATTTGCTTATAAAGAACAGTGAACCCTTTGCCAACTGGTACCAGTCACACTTACAATACTTGAAATTACTAGAAGTTGGAAAAACTTGAAGTTGCTTAAATATATACTAATTTCATACTTGATCTCTTATCTGACTGAAATGTGAATAAGAATGTAAATCATTGATGTGTCCTCAAGATAAAAAAAAAACTAACTTTAAGAAGAAACAAAGTTCTTTGTCTCCAACATATTTTCCCCTAATTGCTGCTAATGGTATAGTTTGGATCTGTCAAAAAGGGAGGGGGGCAGAGAGGCATGTCAGAGTTACAAGAAGATTTCGAGCTTTCAGAATGGCTTAGCTTCATTTGGCACATCTTGTGGCTGTATGATGACAATAACACAGGTTGCACAGGGAGGAGAGGTGTAGTGTGTCACAAGTCTGAAAGGGGTGAGTGAAATGTATGGGGAAGGGAGACTGAAAATTCTGATATCAGGGTCTGTAGGGTGCATGTTCGTTTCACACCAGATGTGAGCATGAGGGATGAGGTATTTGCATAATACAATGGGTATCTGAAACCACTGGTATCAGTGGAGCATGTGACACCAATATGTCCTCAATTTGAGTTGCTTGTAGCACCCAAAACTCGCACTGGATTCTGTGGGGAATTCTGGATGTTCACAGAATGCAGGGTCAAGCCCAGTAACTAAGACAGAGAAAAGGTTTTCATGAGTATAATCAGTCTTCTTTTAGAACACACATTTTAGTAACCTATTTAATACATGTAATTATGTCTGCAGAGAGAACAGCTTTATATAGGGTGCAGAATATAAGAGCAACAAAGAAAAGGCAAATTGTCCTCAGCAAGCGCTCCTGTAATAAGGCTTCTCGTGGCTGACATTTGGCTGATCTTCCCCTTGTTTGTGGTTGGCAGCTACAATGTTACAGACCAAACTGCTTGAAAATGAAATTCATCAGCTGTATACAAAGCCTGTGAATAGAGCTAGATCTAAACACTTCTTCAGGCACAAACTGAATTCAGTTTGAATTCAGGGTGTAGAAGATGGAACACTTTTTTTTTTTTTTTGTTCCCCCCCCCAGTTAAATTACTAAGTGGCCTTTCCATTTAGCAGCCACAATTGAATGCTGTTGATCACTATCTCTGTTGCTAGTATATCTTTCTATAGGTTTTACAAGGATTTGTGTGTGCATGGGGTATATTTCTTTTGTGCAAGGCATTATTTAGTAAAGGAAACATAAATGTGGTTCCACTACCTTTTTTAATGTTGCACATTAAAATATAATCACTATCTTAAATCTATTGCTGATTGCTACATTCTTTAAGACCTGGGACCAGGGAATTGGGATAGATGAAGGCCTGTAATATCTGGAACAATTTGGTTTCCATAGTATCCCCTAAACGCATAACCTATTTTGTGCCTGGAGTTAATATCACTGCCAGGCTGAAGTGGGGACTGAGACGTGGGCTAAAGTTTAATTCTGGGATCCTTGTATAATGTAGGCATTATGTGGTGTTTAGATGCTGCTTGTAATTATTAGAACTGGGAGCACTGGCTGTTGGGAGTCTGGAAGGACAGAAAATGGAAAGGGGGGGTGGAGTTGAGGAGGCGGAGTGAGAGCTACCGAGGGTGCAGCAGCAGCTTGGTAAAGAGGTTTCAACAGGACTTTATTTTAAAGTGGAAGTTTTTTAGTACCTTGCCTGGTTACTACAACACATTACTTAAAACGTCATCTTTCTTAAAGGAAGATCTTGAAGTTCCAGATGTTTGAGCGTCTATGAATTGGAGGTGTGCTCATGAGAATTGACTGGTACCCTGGCCTGGTAATACCAGGTAGTATTCTAGAGCTAGAAGTTAAGATGCAACTACTGAATCACCAATACTGCAGAGAAAAGATTCAATATGAGCTGTATTTAATTTTCTCCCTGAAGTTTGCAGAGCTAGTTCAATTCTAGGGTCAGTTTGTTCAAGAAGATCTTTCGAACAGCTGCTTGACAGATCTTTTCCTATCTTAAGATTAAAGCTGCACTCCGTCAATGCTGGCCAATAAATTCTTTGTTGCAAGATCATGGCCAAGCGACTGGTAGGCTTCTTCTGTGTTAGAAACTTACATATTAGGTTATCAGTGAGCCGGGGGGAGGGAGGGGAGCTCCCTTGATTTCATTGAACAGATTTTTCCAAATTGTCAGTGCTAGCTCTCTGAGCCTTTACACTTGTCTATATGTTTGGATTCTGCAGCATTCATAAGTACTGTATATTTCATAGACTGCCAAATCTCTTTTCACAAAAGTCTAAGCTCTGTTATACTTCCTAGCAGTAAAAAAAAATTTTATAAGTCCTATATCTGCTGGTGAGAGAGAAGCTACAAAGAGAAAGCAACAAGACTGAGCCAGAAGAAGCTGATACATATGGAGGCTATTCCTTTCTCCTCGTGATAGAAGTAGTACTTCTGGGCAAAACCAGAAGAGACCTCTGCATGAAGGATAAGACCCATTGGAGGATTATTATGGAAATCTTGAAACTTAGGTGACTGAAGCTAGGCAGCAAAAAGGGATTAAGGTGCCTAACTTCAGGCACACCAATTTATGGGTTGGTCCTTTATGAGCAACAAAATGACAGAAAACAGACTCAGGTATACTGCTTTGCCTACCTTCACGCTCCGAAGGAACATTTTCTTCTACCCCATTCTCAGCCTTCTTGGCTGCTTCTAAATTGTATTTACTATCTTGAGCTATGAAAAACAAAACAAACCTATCCAGAGTCTATTAATGCAGACTTCACTTATGTGATCATTGAGTCACCTACTTGCACTTTAATAGGGCAAAGTTGCAAGAGTCTGCTTGAGTGATCTGAATGTAATCCGTCAACCAGGATATAAAATGGGAAATGAAGGGTGTTATTGTTGCTGTTGGGGCAAGTGGATCCCGTTAGGAATTATTTCAGAAATCAGATGTTTATGCCCATAAACAGTATCACTCTCAGGTGAATTTGCTACTAATGGTTGTGCCTATTTTTACATGAAGTGTACTACAGATAAAGGGCTGAAGCTCAATTGTACTCTATAGGAAGCTGGTGGAGAAGTGCAAAATATTCATGTTAAGTTTTTCATTTCATTTAGATCTCTCCTTGGGTTGCCAGGGCTTGAATTTGGTAACCTTAATAACCAGCAAGGTGCATTTATTTTGCTTAAATAGGGTTAGATTTACAGAAAGCAGGTGGCCTTGCAATGTCTATTGATTCTGTCATAATACAGCACAAAGCAGTTATTCATTGTTCGGTACATATCTGTCATCCAATTCAAAGTGAGTCATCAGCTATATTTACCAGGCCATACGGTGACCTTCCTGATTAATTATTTTCTCACCCTTAGCCCATGGTAACTTAAGATGTGGCAATAGCAGTAGTTTTTAATGTTATGTGTAACATGAACGCTTTCTGGGACAAATTAATACACAGGTGAAAAGTGTGTAAAGTGAGCAGAATCAGAGGCCTTCTAAGATTGCAGAACACCTTCCATTATAAGCCTCTGTTCACCAAAATATAACTGATCAAGCTGAAACTTTCCATGCTGTCTCAGAGTGTGTGTGTTTCAGCAAAAAATGGTTTTGTTATTTCTGAGAACAAGATTAGAGGAAAAATTCAGTAGTTTTGTCAATATATTAAACTTTTTTTCAACCGATTCTGAAGAGCTCTAGTACCTCCGTGTTTTGGAGAATTGACTTGAAATTTGGCAGGGAATAGCCTGAGGTCAGGAATATGGCTTTTGTGTTCACATAAAAAATCCACCCAGAGCTGACTGAGTTATAAGCCTCTGAAAATCAGTACTTGCAAATGGTCAGAGCTTGTTAGGGACTTAAGTTTAAAAATTTCTGAATGTGTTCCCAGTCCCACAGAGCTTCCTAACTTCCTGGACACAGAAATGGAGCTCCAGACAGGGAGATGATTCAACAGTAGTACTGCATAAGGGGAAGACAAACTAGGGACAGGTTTCAGAGTAGCAGCCATGTAAGTCTGTATCCGCAAAAAGAAAAGGAGTACTTGTGGCACCTTTGGAGACTAACAAATTTATTTGAGCATAGGGACATTCACTTTCTGGGTTTTCAAGGCTAGGAATGTTATCAGCCTGTTAAATAAAGGGGAAGGAGGAAAACACACGTCCCTTTTCATTGCACAGTGAGAGTGCAAAGTATTCAGGCTCTGGAGAGGGGGAACAGAAGTATGCCTCCTAAAAACTATTACTTCTGGACCAAAAAAAAAAAAATCTAGCCCAGAGCTTTACTCCATCATCATCATCATCATCATCATCCCCCCCCCCAAACATTTTAAAATTATTTTAATGGAGGGTGGGAGTCACATTAGGGTTTTTTTTTGTCTTGTTCAATAGAAATGAATCTGAATTTGATAGCTTTGAATGTATTAAATAGTTTCTGTGTGTTAACTTCAAAAGGAGTCCAGAGAATGCATATAATCTAGGGGGAGACATGCCTACTAATAAAAGCTGGGGTGGAGGGAGTGAGCAAATAAAGGGATTTGTATAAATATAGAAAATTCTACTGTTCTGCTACAATAAAAGTAAAAGGGGAAGTAGAATAGCAGAATAATTTTACACCTCTAATGGATTTAAAATTATGAGGTGATTTTTCAACTCTGGAGTTAAATGTAATACAAGAAGTTAGCTATTAAACTGAATCTAATGTATTGTGCATTTTTCACATGGAAAAACTTGACTGTATTATGTCACTACATGGAAAAAGGTTTTGTCATAAATTTTACTGAAAAAATGATCTGTAATTGGAGAGAAGAAAGCTTGTTCTGACAGTTGGACTTCAAGGAACTTAAAAGCATTCACAGATGTAAAATTGCTTTGAAAAAATTCCAATTTGTTTCACTGTTGTTAAATAATCTGGTATTGATCACATTAGCAGGAATTCTACCTCTTAATACTGTTTTAGCAGTTTGCTTAAAAAACAGAACATAATCTTATTCAAATTGGAGTTGAAAAAGTGGGGGGGGGAGATGACTTTTTTCATAATTGTATTATACATCTGTATATTTTTCTACAGAACCCATACACTCGTGTATTCCATTTTAAAAAGCACAGCAACAACTCTGAGTTTAGTCCTATGGAAGATGCTTGCTCTGAATTCCCAGAGACAGAGATAGCAAGGGCAGCCAGAATGGAAACCTTCAAATACGGTCTCCCCAGTGCACCATGACCCTTTCCTAGACAGCGAGCTCTAGAAGTTATATGGTGATTCAGTCACTATATGAAATCTCATGATGTGGACACTTAAACTGGGAACTAGGACTAAGACAAGACCATCAGCTCATCACACACAGGTCATATGGCAACAACTCTTGATTTTTTTTTTTTTTTTTACTCCCTTGAAAGTTCTACTGGGACTATGCAGGATTCCAATCATGTTATGAATGCCCAGATCCCATTACCTAAAAAGGTTTAAGAAAGATAATTCTTTAGCATAAAGAGAGAGGGTGCTAAGCTAGTTCTTAAGATTCCTCTTGACATTCAATAAGATTTGGTAAAACTAAGTGGGAAGCTGTAGTTAAAGAAAGGGTATTCTGTCCTTTCCCTGTGTATTCTGTCCTATATAAATTGCATCACACTGAACAGCAATTTGTAGGGTTAGGATTTTTGTTTTAGTTTTCTGGGGCTTGGGGCCCTTCTTTCATAAACTGTCCCCAACGACTGTCTCAAATGTATTCATTGTTCAGAATTATTCAACAAGGCCTAGATTTTTAGAGATATTTAGGTGTTGCTCTGCACAGCTCCTCTAAAAAATTGGGCCCAATTACTTCATGAAAACATAGTTCAGAATATGGTTCATAAACCACTTGCCAGAGCATTGCTTCATGTATCTGAGGCACATGATTTGTAATTTGAACTATTTATATCAGAAGCACAGAGAACCTATATCCAGCTTGGTATCTTTCCATGCCCTGACTAGTTGAGTACCACCTCCGTTCACAGGAGGGGAAAGACAAAGGAGCCTGATTCTCCATATGTCACAATCTTGTAATGATATTGAGTGTAATGGCGTCAAAAATACAGAGCCTGAGAAACAAGTAGAAGAAATTACTCCTTTGTGCATCTGTTGTAAAACTGAGCTAGCACAGCAATCTAGTGGATTAGGACTGGACTGGGAGTTGGAGGCATCTTGTTCTGACAGATTTCCTGCCTAAGCCTCTGGTTCCTCATTTGCAAGTCCTCCTTTTCTTTTAACTAATGTTTGTAATTGCAAAGTAAATGATGAGTGGGAACAGAACTCAAACTTTTTGTCCCAGTCCTATGCTAATTATTCTAGTCCACAGAAGTTCTAGAGGTAGGTTCTACAGGTGGCTTCTCAACAAACTCTTCACTTGTGAAAGGGTCACCTTGACATTTTTGGTTTGTGCTTTTGTTTGCAGTCTCTTTGCTACAAGAAACGTACTCTCTTGAAATTTCACAGAAATAGAAATTGTTTAATTATAGGCACTACTATACTAGCAACAAATTTACAATTGTATTGCCTTTGGTCACCAGCACACAATCTTAACTGTGGTTAGCACAGGACAAAATAATCAGTACCCAGAGCAAACCAATCTCATCCACTTCAAGGTAAATTGTGGAGGTAAAATCTGCTTAGTTATACTCCAGATTTACACTGTAACATCACTGGAGTTACTGCAGATTTACAGCAGTGTAACAAAGCAGAATTTGGTCGATCTCCCACGTTTGTTTGGAGAGGATGGGGCGAGCACACGTCCAGACCTTTGAACTCACAAAATGTTTGTGGGTTTTTTTTCTGTTCCCCTCACACACATCCCAGATGTACTCCGTAACTGGTAGAATCCAAAGTAATGTCTGCTGAGAATACAAAGCATGTGGAAGAACTGACTTCTTACTTGGCTATCCCTGCCAACATGTTGGTTTTGCATCCAATTTGGAATAAAGCCTGATGCCTTAAAGTTTGGCTTCCAATAAGAGAGTCGTGGTTTTTTTTCCCCCCTATAAACACTCCGATTCATCCTGGTGACCTCCATGTCAAGGCATACATCTTTACTTTTTCTTTTTTTTTTTTTTTTCTTCATGCTGTTACAAAATTTCCACACCTGGACTACTTTCTGCAGTAACAATCTGCTAAATCTCAAAAATTGATTTCAACTTGTCAGAAAGGTCTACAGGAATGTTGTGGCGCACAGGGGGAATAGTTGAAGTATGTAGTAAGTTTAGGGCTCTCGTCCCTTCTATTATTCCCCTTACCTTGTAACTAGTCAGCACATTTGGGTTCAGTTTGTAACATACCATTTTACAACCTCTCCAGAGGCCTCGGGTAGCTCAGCTTGCATCTTCCTCTGTAACTGAGGTCTCTCTTGAAGGACTGCTTATTTCCATTCCCAGTTGTATCCTCTGAAAGCCACCTTTTCCTCTTTAAGATTATATACTGTGCTTCCAACGCATGCCCAAGCTCTTACTGATATCAGGGTACATTCAGATTGAATAAAGAATTGTCCCATGTGAGCTGCCACTTGACAGATATCAGATTCATGCTCCCTCCATACAAATTCCCTCTTCTCCTTCAGGATGCTGGGTACCCCGATGCCTCTCATTAAAATGAGGTGGGTCCAGTTTACAAGGTACGTTCATTACAATCACCTTCATATGAGTGGTGTACCTATCCATTTCTATCTTTAGATAAGAAATAGAATGCTATAAGGGACTGCCCTAACCATTATTCCCTCTGAGTTCTATGTAGCTATTGTGTAGCTGTAGCTATGCAGTTCTCCAATAAGTACAGCACTGATGTACCAAGCACATAACTGATAGTCTGATGATGATCAGGTTTAACTGAAAGTATTTCTTCTAGGAATATACAATATTCCCAACCCAAACGCTGAAAAATACTGAGTCAGGACCCCCAAAGTCATGTGTTGCTTAAAAATCATGGGTTTTTAAATGATAAAATGCAGGCTGGTTTTTATTTTCATTTGGTTTGAGCCATTTAGGGTGAACTTGCTTCATACTGCCAAGCTTTTCATCACACCCATGAAGTCTAGGTACTTTTTTTTTTTTTTTTTTTTTTTTTAAGTGAAAGGTGAGATTCTCATTCAATCTCTTGGGGGTTTTTTTTGTTTTTTTTAAAAGCAGCTAAGACTTTAAGAAAAGCACCAAATATCATCCGAGTTGGCAACTCTGAGAATAGCATGTGATTGAAGTAGCTGTAGGATTTTTTTTTTTAAACAAAAAGGTTGCATTTATATTTTGAAATTACTGGTCAGGACAATATTTATTTTGTGGTCAGAGTTAAAGGTGTTGACAAAATATGCAGTACTTTTTGCTTACATGTGGTGTAAGACTTATGTTCTTAACTACTTGTTTCCTGCTTAAGAGCTTGAGTTTTTTGTAAATGATGGGATGGCTATGTAGATTGTTGTCATTCATCAGCCTCCATCTATTTTAAAATTCAATAATTTGTCTTTGAAACTTCCCAGGGTTTCCCCTTCCCACCCTCCCCCCACTGCCCCCGGCAGAGATTTGGAGGAGGGTTGTTCTGGAACTAAATGAAGACAAACTGAATTTAAATGAAAAATAGTTCTGGCTAGTTTGGAGGTGGATGATTAACTTATTCTTTGTATCCATATCTCTTTCACATCAGTTATGTTGAGAGTCATGTTTAGTTTTCAAATAGTGATAATTCCATAAATGCTTGACTATTCCTGCCTGCCTCAAACTGCCTCTTGCATACGCCAATGTTAAAACCAATTTGTTTCCAACTTTTTGGGGTAAAGTGACTTTGCTGATAGGAAGGATACTGAAAA
This sequence comes from Natator depressus, assembly GCF_965152275.1. NCBI lineage: Eukaryota > Metazoa > Chordata > Testudines > Cheloniidae > Natator > Natator depressus. The sequence goes on from NC_134238.1 coordinate 106,151,467, forward strand.
TCATTAGGCACTAACTACCAAAAAGAACCCATAAAGGAACAGTTTCATTTTTTTTTTTCACCTCAAAAAGTACTTTGTCATTTTTTTTCAAGATTTTTTAAAATTGTCAATGCAACTTACTCTTTCAATGTAAAAGCATAATGTGAGAGTTATACCTATTGTCAGGAACTTCATAAGGTATGCAGAAAAGAGGCCATTCCTGCAGTCTGTAGGACGTCCCAGGCTTGAGCAATTGATTCTTCTTGCAAGGCCCAGAACCCAATATTTACTGTGCCCTCAATTTTGACTTTCATGCACCCAGCCAGTCATACCCATCTACTTCATACCTCTAAAGATTCAGTGGAGATATTATGAAGACTAGCAAGTTCATGAGGCTTACACACAGTACGTTGCTCCTTTTAAAATGCACTTGGTATTCCCTGAAGGCCTGGGGAATCCTTACATTGGCTTTCAATGGAAAGATCATTAGGGATCTGATTGTGTCCACTGAAGTCAATGGCAAAGCTGCCATTTCTCTGAACTTTTGAAGCAAGAATTAAACTCCAAAAGTCTTCCTAGTCTTAGAGAAGTATAAGAAAATGATATCCTGGTTCAAAAGAATAATAGTAATAAAACAGGGTTAAACACTCAGTCTCATAGGTAAAGTCTCTTAGTTTGAAAGCCTTGTTGCTTGTCAACAAACGTGATCTGTCTTGAAGACAAAGGAACTTTTGAATTAAACTGAAAACTATAGGTTAGGTAATTTATTTTTCTCAGTTGCTATTTTCTTACTGGGGGAATTATATCTGCTTTCAGTCACTAAATAATAAAAAGCAGTGGGTTCTGGCAACACATCCTTTTCCCTATTTTCCACTTGGTTTATCATACCAGGGAAGGTTTTTTTTACAAGTGCTCTTTTGACTGCATTCAAAATAAAATTCTTCAAGAAAGAAATTCTTGGCTTGCTTCAAGAAAGAGTGTATTGATTGGTGGTATTTTACTTAGCCACTGAGTTTAAAAAAAAAAAGCAAAAAACCTCTTCCATCACACATAACTTGATGAATGGGTTTGGAGGAGAGCAGAACTGATTGTACTCTCTCCATTTGTTGTTCCAGTTGACACTTGTGGCTGGACGAGGGAAGTATCCATTTCATCAATAGAGCAAATGAGTCATGCAGATGCTATTCAGTTTAGGAGCACTATGGGAGGACATACATCTTTTCTGAGAGCTGCCATATGCTTTTCTCTCTTATGTGGATGAGAAATAAATAGCCATGAACATGCCCTTCCAACAATACACTGAGAGTGCACTTGTATTTAAATTTAAAATGCTCTATTCCCCATAAACAGACTTCGGTGCTCATTGAAATGGAGAGAGGGCTAAAGTGAAGCTACTCACTCAATCTGCATTTCATCATCACTTTAGTCTCCATTCTGTGTGTCACAGTGGCCTCATTTTAGCATGTATTTACATTTTAAGCATGAGTAGTCCTGTTTAAATCAGTGGGACTACTCACGTGCCTAGGAATTTAGCTGGATCAGGGCCAGTAAGTATTTGTCATTTTTCAGCATGTGCTAACTATGAAAATGTGTCAAAAACCCCTACTAATAACTTGAACTCTCTGGATTATTTACAAATCTAAAGGATTGATTAACCTAAATAAGGATTAATTTTTCCTTCTATGGATTTTGAATGGCTTTTAAAATTAAAAAGTCAGCATCTGCATTACTGACCCTCATGCATCTTTCATCTTGTTTTTCTGTCTTGTGGATTTAAAAGATTTTTTAAATTGCAACAAGTCTACTTATCTCTGTGCAAATCCTGCTGAAACATCTGTCTCCTACTTCAATAAAACTTCAGACACCTTAACAATCTCAACTTTGGAAAAGTGCATATAAAAATGTGTACAGATTATTTTAAATCAGTTGAAACAGAATACCAACAAGCTAATGAGTTAGATATGTCATCATAGAAATGTTCAGGTATTAAAATGTGCACAACCCTAAGGATACATACCCAGTTCTTGTCCTTATGCCAGATATTTGGCTGTCCCACCTAGCTGATATCATTGTCTATTATTCAGACAAATATTGTCTCATTGTTTCCTTGTATTCCCCCATCTTTCAGTTGTCTCTTATTTACACACACACTTTAAAAATATCCCTGCCAGAAAGAGTTAAATTGTATTCTGTAGTACAGTGGAGACCGTGGTACATGACTAGGACTCCTATGTGCTACAATAATAAAAATAATAAAGAATTTATTCCCGAACCACAAAACATCCACCATAACTTATCAACTTGGAAAGCAGACATGAGTTCTGGGACATCTTAAAAAAACATTTTATTCAGTGAAGATCTCTTCCCATTTTCCACCTTCTCCAAGTCTGTCTGCTTAGAGACAGTGGTGTGTTTTTTGCCATCTGAAGAATGCCTACTCATGCTAGCGCTCATTAAGCTAGCTTGCCAAAAACAGAGCAACAGTGGCATGGGCTTGCTACCCTGTATAAACCCACCTGCACCCCAAGGGCGCATATTTGGGGCATCTAACCTGTGCCTCCACTTGCCGCTGCCCATGCTACCATGGCTACATTACTAGTTCTAGCCCACTAATTCTCATCGAGATAGCATGAGGATATCTACATGAGCTTGGAATCATGCCTCTAGCTCCAAGTGAAGGCGTAGTCTATGTGTCATGGCAATTTTCCTTCAGCTAGGGAGTCCTCTGGTATGGTAATTAATAAAACAAAAGGGACTCAAATTATGCAACGTGTGTTCCCAGGCTCCCCTGCTTGGGGAGTGAGGTTTTTTGTTGTATTTTTTTTAAGACAGTTTGTTTCTCTAACCCCTATTCCCAGTCACTTTGTGGTGGGGAGTACTGAAAAGGTGTATTATATATGAAAATATGCACAAAAATCTGTCTTAGTGTTCGGCACTACAGAAAAAACTATAGCATCTAGGACATGACTTACTCTAAAGGAATAAAATTGACTGCAGCCCATTAGAACATTTTGTATAACACTTTGTGTTTCTGTCCACAGCCTGCAAATGGTTAGAATGGACAGCCTTTCAGTAGGTTTAATAAATAGGTACAGCTTCACTGTTGCAGTGTGAACCAATTGAGAACTGGCTAGAAAAGGGAAATCCAAAATGAAAATGTGTTTCCCCCCCCCCCCCCCAAGTTCTGTATCAGAATAATAAATCAAACATTTTTTTGCAGTAAGGGATTTCCCAAAACATTCAGTTTGGGGACAACCAATATAGAATCCTTCCTCCCAGAAGGCTTTTGTCAATTTAACTTTCAGCCTGCAGGGAGAAAACACAGCTGACAAGACCCTCTCAGGCACATAGCCACCAGCTAGCTGTCATTTTGATTTTTCTGCAAATTTGTGTGTGTGTGCATGTGTGTGTGTAAAAAGGGCATTTGCCATCAGCAGATTATTCTGATGGAAAATTCCCAACCACCTGTATTGAGAACACAATAACTAACTGAATCAATTCCATTTGTTGTTCCATAGTGCACTGGTGGCCTGAAATCTTCCATAATGCAGTACTTCAGGGAGCTGAGTGAGGAATGAAGGGGTAGATACCCAAAAGACATTGCAACTGAAATGGTTTAAGGCAGTACTAGTGTAGACAGAGGGCAGAATTTAAACTGTTTCTGCATGACTAATGTGTGTGGTTAGACATTGATAGACGTTTGGCTGCATGTGTGTGTTCTCTCTGTATGCTGCCCAAGCCCTGCACAGACAGCTGGCATGGCAGACCTCAAGCTAACTACCCCATGACTACAAGATCCATTAAGGGATGAAGGCACCCAGCCAGGTTTATTGACGATGAAGCACGGTACTAGTATCCCACAGACTTTACCAGACCCTAATACTTGTATGCCCATAACAATGGACCATCTCATTGAATGGCGGGACTTTCCATTCCTCCCTAGGCTAGAAAAAGATTCCCTCCTGAGATACATTTTTATACTCCCATACAAACAAGTTAGTACTGCTCCTCTGATATAGTTAGTTACCACCCCCTGAGGTCACCTAGTTATCACCCATCATCGTGTACCTGTTGGTTCAATCAAAACATCTCTATTATGTACTGTCATTCTGACCTATCTTTTAGGAGTGGTCAGTGTGTTCCTGTTCTCCTCGGGGAATGTTTTTCTACCACACGTGATATCAGGATGTTCTGGTACTACTTGATATTGGTATGTATGTGCATGAGCACTCTGTGTGACTAGCACTTCTTAGGGATGTGTATTTCTTCAATATCAGCCCTGTTCTTACCAAATTCTGTGAGCAGGTCCTGCCTCATACCAGGCCTCTGATATAAGAATTCGTCTCAGGCTCTCTTCCAATTATATTGTGAACCAACTGAAATGTTAGGTTTCAGAGTAGCAGCCGTTTTAGTCTATATTCGCAAAAAGAAAAGGAGTACTAGTGGCACCTTAGAGACTAACCAATTTATTTGAGCATAAGCTTTTGTGAGCTTATGCTCAAATAAATTGGTTAGTCTCTAAGGTGCCACTAGTACTCCTTTTCTTTTAACTGAAATGTTAGTAATTGAGGCAGTTCAAGCACAAACTGTTCAGGTCTCTAATATAGCTGAGTATGCATGCTTAGGTCTCAGTGCCTAGGAGCCATGCACACCTATGATACTGTAGTAGTAATTCAGTGATGTATTTAATCTTCCATGGGTGATACATATGGAGAAATAAGTTCATCTCAAGCCATCTCAGTTTTTTCTGTGCATGGTTTAAAAATCTGATAGTCATTCTCCTGGACTCCTTGAAGAGTTCCCCCATCACTGGCAATTAGTAGTACTTTTCCAACTTCTGTAGCTAGCCAACAAGTCTCCAAATCATGAGATCATGCAATATCTTTTTTGCATGCAGAGGACAGAATACTTTTTAATATGGGTTTTTACCCTTTGACTTGACAAGGGGACAGCATTCCAAATGTCTCTGTAAGCTAACAAGAGCCTCCATAATGAGGAATGGAGAGTAATAAACTTTTTTTTTCTCTGTCGCAAATCACTAAGCAATTAATATAATCTTTCAAATTTAGGCTTCATAAGCAAGGAGGGAGATCGGGAGACTAATTTATAATCCAGATGTCATAATTTTAATAAAAAAATTTAGTTTGCTCGTTGGAAAGAGGTCTGGCTTCAGTTTCTAATCTTCTTATACTCTCTTAAAAGACTTATTTTCCCTCTGACAATCATACCTTGGAAACAGAAACCTTTAAAATGTTTTACCAGATAAGTCCTGGTGCAGTTTTCTGTATGATACTTGCAGTGCAGCTTCAAGGAAAATTTGACACACTTTCTTGGAGCAGGAATGAAAGCTGAGATTTCCTTGTGTGTCCACATTTTTTGGAAATATGACATAAGTGAAATATAACCAACATTATTCCCAGGGCTAATTGGACTGATTATCATGGCTTCTGTCCAGTCCTACATAAATCTGTTTTTTTAAGTTACTAAAATTAGAAACAACATGTTTTCAAGGGCCCATATTTTTTTAAAGAATTCGTCTTGCTGTGCTGAGAGTAGCAGTGCCTAACTGATATAGGAGCCTAAATCTCAAGTGCTTCAATCCATTGTGAATATGAGGTTTAGGCTCCTAAATTAGGCATTGCTGCTCACAGCACAGCCACACTGGGGACCAGATTTTTTTTAAACAAGGTGTTTAAGTGCCCTAGTAGACATAATCAAGTGATGGGAATAAGAAATCTACTCTAAGGCACCAGTTCCAGGAAGATGAATTATTTTTAAAACTGTGTGTGTCTAATATATATAATATATCAGAAATGAACAGGCTTTAGGGCTAAATCCTCTACTGGGGTAAATTGGTATCGTGCCGTAGACTTTTATGGAGCTATGCCAATTTACCTCAGCTGAGGATCTAGCCCGTATATAATATATGGGCTACTGTATTCTCTATGTTGTCCTCATTTAGTTTTTCATATGCCACAGATTCTTTCTGTTGACAAACGCACACTGTATATAACGTGATGCAGTGTTTTTAGGTCTGTAGACAGCATGAAATGAGAGTTTTGAATGCTATGAACTGACCTGCTTACTTCACCTTTATGTCTAGAGAGTCTGGAAAATTCACTGCACCTCTATTAAATATCAGCCTTTTAGAACTTAGTGTTGCTGGGAAAGGGTGTGAGAGATGCTCTTGTATTGGGCTTCAACTGCTGATGCAGAGAGTCCTATGCCAGTAAAAATGAATACAATTGTTTGCAATAAGCATAGGAATTATGGGCCAAATGGTGAACTACTTAGCTTTCACTTAGTTTTATGGGTAAATCTCACCCTCTTTTTGTGCACTTCAGTGGTGCATGGGCCTTGCATTGGTCCACGGCACGGGAGGGAATTTCTCCCTTATTCATGCAATGCACATTGTCATTAATAGGAATAAAAGCACTGAAAGATTTAACATTTGGCTGGATGCAAACATCTATTTTTTTTTATTTTATTTTATTTTTTATTCCAAAAGTTGGATATGATCATGAGCTCCCTCTAGCTCTCTTGTCTAGGTACATTTGCACTCCTATGGCCATCCTGAGCACCTGCTGTATGTGTGATACAAATCTGAAGATGTTTGCCAAATCTGCTGGTCCCAGCCAGTAGTGAGTACCTGGTATGCAAAGATGAAAAAATATTTGGATGAGGGTTATCTGATACGTTGTAACAATATTTGTATGTGCTGAACTCAGGGGTGAGTTCACCTCCAAAGCAGGGTATGTTATAGTTTCACATCGCATGAGCTCTGCTGGATGAGGGCGGCTTTAATCTCTGCCAGAAGCTCAATAGGACCCCAGCTGACACAGGCTGCCATGGCACTGTGCTGAATTGCCACATCCTTCCCCTAGATGCCCCCTCATTAAGAACACACAACCTCTTCTCACCTAAACCCCCAAACTCTGCACCACTACAGTCCACTCCAGGCAGATTTTCTTCTGCTGAGATGTACCTTATGTGAACCTGGTTCATAAACTTCACACTGCTGCAATTCTGAGCTTCCTAACGTTTTAACACCCACATTCCCAGCATAGGTTACTCACCATATATAATGTCTTTTATTTTACAAAGTGGAAAATTATATGCATAATAAACCAGCAAGAAACCTCCTTGCAAATTCTGCACTGTCCTCTCCAGTAGGGATGGTATGATTTCCCCTTAGCGGCTCTCTTGCTGCAATGAGTTTCACACTTAAACACTGCTTTACACAATGGCCATGTGTAAAAGAGATACCTGGGACTTGTATTACCCTGGTTTTTTTGTGTGAATACTTGTCATTCATTCACCCTGCTGAAAGCTTTGAAGTTAACTATTTTTGTTTTAATTTACAATATATCTTTGTTTTCAATTCAACATTTCCAGCTAAATAAACATGGACCGAAAAGTGCAATTGTGCTTTGAAATATGTCTCTCTAAAAATGGCATTACCAGCCGACATTCCTGAAACAATGTTAGATCAATTGTGCTGCGTTTACACATGAAAAGATTTTTTTGTTTTTTCTAACATGAAGTCCTGTAAACTCAGTCTGGATTCTGAGTTAAGCTGGGTTCTCATTCTTCTGGATCATTGATAGTAATGAAGGTTTTGCAGACCAAATTAGTCCCTATGTAATCCCAATGCAATCCCTTTTACCTTCATCGGTCATAAGGAATTCTGTTAATGCATAAGGTGGAGTAGAATCCATCTGCGCTCGTGCGCTCTCTCCTCCCCCTATGAATTCTGCAGGGCTTACAGAAATAAATACCAGTAAAAACTTATGCAAAATGAGTAGATTTGAGTAAGGTGGTATATGTTTTAGACAGTCATTTTGCAAAATAAAATCATGTTTAATTTTAAATATTTAAGCCATTTCTTAGGCTGAAGACCTTTCAATCTAACGTGCTCTTTAAAAAGGTCAGATCTAAACACAGTTCAGATGCAGATCAGAACTCTGCCAGTGGAATCCATCCCTAGAAACAAACCTTTTTAGAATAATGATTTTGCTCAACTTTCAGAGAGAGGCAGCTTATCTAAAATGGGGATTTGTGGCTCTCAATATGCTGTTTTTTTTTTCTAGCCGAAATCTGCCAAGCACAAGGACGTTGGTGTGGGGGAAGGGCCTGGTGTGTTATGCTAAAGAGTAAAACTGTAAATATGTAATACCCAATGCAAACAGCTGTTGTCTTGGTAACAAGACAAACTCAAACTACACTCACACTGACACCATGAGACGTTATTAGATTTCTTTCTAGGGTACATGTGAGCTTACTTGGCTGTTATCCTATCAGGGGGGCACCAAGTGGAGTGAGATGGGAATCTGCACAGCCATTGCTTGCAGAAGTGCCTGCCCAGCAAACAAACTACTGCAAACCAGCATGCCTACTGCCTTGCAAACTCAGTAAACAATCCCAAGGTAGCCACAGTGGTAGGGTTTGTGTGAAACCAAGATTTCATTGTAATATTGAACTGAAAACCAGGATCTCTGCGCAGGGCGGGGTAGACTCCTACAGCAGTTTATCTTCCAGTCAAAATAAATCCATCCTGCATAAATGTACAGGATGTCAGTGTCAAATACTGTACCTGGATTTTTAAACGGGCAAGATAATTTTATGGTAAATAAAGGTTGGGCTGAAGGGGAAGAAGCTTATCATAAGCCTCCTGCCATTCATACACATCAATGCACTATGCGGGCTTTCATATGAGGTATTGGCCATTGCTAGATGCCAGATACTAGACATAATGTACCAATGATTTGATACAATATGTCAAATTCTATGTTCCTGGCCAATGAGGTAATGGCAGTGAAATTGCCATGTACATAATTTCCTTCAAAATGAACCTCTTTCCAATTGATTATTAGTTCTTCTAATATTTCTTCCTCATTACTAGTAGATCCCTGCTGACACACATTGTTTGTTCTGGCATGGATTCTATTATCAGAGAGCCAATTGCTTTAATATTCTATTCCAACTTATGTTCGCTTACATAAGGCTTGATTAACCAAACGCGTTAAGCTGTCTGAAAGACAAAATTAGAGCTAAATGAGTTTGGAAAACCACCGCTGTGAAGAGAGTGCTTCATAAAAATAATACTGGGGTTTTTTTGTTTTTGTTTTTTCTTTTGAAAGCTCTCCAAGTGTGTGACGCTGAAGAGAGCTTTAGGAAAGCCATGGTTGCACAGCTCCAAAAAGCTTATTTTAGAGCAAACCCAGCAAAAGTGGTGTGAAAAATAAGTTTTGCAAAAAGCAACATGTTTTCTCTCTCATAGTTCAGACCTTCTACAAACCTTCATCTTCTCCAATGTCCCATTCACATTTTGACAACTTTAGATTGTTGAAAAACAGCTGAGGAAAGGAGGGCTTCAATTTTCAAAATGTTGCATGAAAAATATAAAATGTCCGTGTATTTTGTGGCATGAATGCAAACTTCATTGGAATTATACAACACAAAGCTTCAACTTAGCACAAAAATATGGCCTATCCACATTTTCCAACGCCTCTGTTTTTGCAATGAAAGTTAATTTTTAAGCAGCTGTATTCTCCACTCCCCCCCTCCCCTCGTTATTTATAAAGCGGCTATTGCCACTGTACCTATGTCCACACCACACACGACTTTCAGCAGTGTGTAGGATACGTGTAGCTATACACTGCATTGAAAAGCAAGCTGTGTCCTCATGGGGGTGTGTACCTACATGTGTCAGTGACAGGCTCTGGCAGGAGGGAGGCAGCAAGGAAAGGCTGAGCCTTTTTCCCAGCAGGTCCTGGCAACGGGGAGCTTTCTCCTCTGCTGGAGTCTTACCCACTGCTGGAGCATTTCCCCACTGTGGGGAAGCTGCCAGAGCCTTTTCCCCATTGCTGCGTCTTTGCCAGAGTCTTTTCCTGGGGCCGGGAAAGGCACCAGTAGCAGGGAGGCAGTGCACCACCACGTGACTAACAATAGCAGTGTAGATGGGAGGACACAGCATGGGTAAGCAGAGAGCCATGTAGGTTATATACTCGGATACCTACCCATCCCCTTCACGTGCATCTATACTCAATGTGCAAAAGCTGTGCCTGGCTGGCACCACTGCTCCTTAAATCTGCCGACATACTCTACATGCCATCGAAAGAGGCGTGAAGTGTAGGTGTAGCCTATAGGTACTTGCATACCACAAACAATGCAAAATGTTTATAGGTAGGATGTAGGCATCTATATAAATAAAAGGCATCTGGACATTGATCTGGATCCACTCCACTCTTTTACAGAGAGGGAACTGGTCAGTCTTCTAGATTGACCAGCTGGTATCTGCTAAAGGGCCTCAAAGATTCTGGCACCCATATTGCTTCTAGAAAGAAATATGCTTTAGTATGAGTGTCTATTATATACATTTTATTAAAACTTTTGACTACAATTAAAATCAAGAAAACCAAGTTATTAGCATTTTCTTAGTTAACTTTAAAATAAAACAAATTTCTTTCAGTATTGGAGTGGAGTTAAATGATAAAATAAGTACCAAAAATAATTAGTCCTCAATGAAGTTCTAAGAGGAAGGTTGAGGGTGGAAGTTGTTTGGTAAAATTTGTTAGCTGGGCTTTATAACTAAAGCCAATCAAATCTGTAATTTCAGACTAAGTCACTTAATACTACAATCAAAATATCACATGTCTGAACCATAATCTCAGTTAATTTCCTAAAGCTTCCCTTTCAAACCTCAATTCTTTTGTAGTGGCTAAATCTTTCCTCCCCCCTAAGAATGGATATTGTAATACAGACTTTAACAGACCACTCTTGATGAGCAGAAATTTAACAATGCTTATTTACCAACAATTATGGTAATTTTCAGGTCTTTCAGGCCAAGTAAAGGCATTCTTTAAAGCATGCTCAATGTTTAAAAGATGATATTTAGGGCTGTACGGACCTGGAAACTCTTTTGGGTATCTTCCCTGTCTGGACTCTGTGGGTGAGCTCACACACCTACATGCACATACACACTTTCATCCTAAAAATAAAGAAAATGGAATGTTTCGCTTTGACATTTTTGGCACTCGCCTAGTCCGGTTGGCGGTTCTGTCACCATCTGCCATGTAACTTTCGGAAGCCTTTGTGCCTTTGCAGATATGGGTCAGTGCCCTGACACCAATAGCCAGCCCACAAGCATAAGGTCTAATCCTGTTTCTCACTAGCCTAGTTATTTCTTGTAGGTTGATACCAACAGTCCTTCCACACTGAAGTCTCCCCAAATACATCCTCCCTGAATTCTTAATTACCAGACATTTGGACTGTTCCCGTGTATGTGTGTGACACACACACACCCTCCACTGAAACCAGTTCACTTGGAAATACATACACATGTAGTTTTGCAAACCAGAGACCTGCTTGCATGAAAATAAACAAGTTTTTGTTTAATAGAAAAACCACAGATTCAAAGATGAAATAGTAAGGGAGAGAACCTGTACAAGTTACACAGAAAATAAACATAAAGATGAAACTCAGGTATTACTCTTTCATATTAGATACAATCCCTTTTCTAATACAAGTTACCTATTGCCTTATAAACAGTTTCTCAGCATAGCCCTTAGCTAGAGGAGGGATCTAGTGGTCATGGACAGTATCCAACCTCGAGACTGATGGTTTTTAACCACAATCTGAGGGACAATGTCAGATCTGTTTTTAAAAGGCTTTTGCCTTTTTATTTTCCTTCCTTCCTTCCCTGTTCTCTGTTTATGGTGACTCATGATTATTTAGAGTGGGGACATTCTGTCTTGATGTGAGAGCCAGGGTGGCGTTTTCAGTTGTCTCAACGTCTTTCCATTAATTCTAACGGTCCATCATTGTCTCTTTCTGGGCTGGCCCAGGATAGTTGGGAGATGCTCCTCCCTGCCTGACTGCTCAAGGCCCTGCTTTATGAGACATAGCAAAGATTATGAGCACAATTTTCTAGATACACAAATACATAAAGTCACAACCACAGTCTGTATTCATATCTCAATGACCATCAAGATCGGAACATTACATGCTTTCCTAAAAGACCTTACTCAATATATTTTTATAGTACAATAGCATTGTAAGCAATCAATTGATTTTTAACTGCCCATTTCAGGTGTTTTAAACTTTTTGTTCTCCCCTTGGGAAGTCTGGACCTGACAGTCACCCTAGATCTCTGCCAGTCCCCTCTTTCTTGCAGAACCTCTCTATAGGGCCTTTGGGGAAACCCAATATGAGGCCTTCTCTGGATCCATGCAACTCCGTCCAATCAAGTTTGAATTCAGTTGTAGTTTGCAAGCATCAGTTTGGAAATGTCCCATTTAAACCAGCAATTTTAGTTACTTTGAAAGCACATCAAGGTGCAACCCATTTAAAATATACAATTGTATATTTATATAAGGTCCATATGCTCATACAAGCTCTTCTCCTCACACAAACCATTTCAGTTCTTCATCCTGTTCTAAGTGTAGTCCCAACCCCTGATTCCAAGCACAATATTAGTTCTCCAACCTCTGTAGGTTCATTCATCAGATGTCATTGAGCGTGCTATCAGAATTTCTTCTACTCCGTATTTTTTTTTAGGGAATACTACAGCAGAGAAGTGTGTTTCACAGTATGACCTCAAAATACACAGGGATCCAGGGAAATAGGAGGAGGATGATTTATTTATATTGCAGTAATGCCAATAGGCCGCAGCCAGTGATTGCCGCTCCATTTTGCGAGGCACAGTACCAATGAGTAAAACAAAATAGTCGGTCTCTGCCTCAGAGTTCATAGTCTATAATTAAGAAAGATACAACTGGTGGCCAAACAGACAATTTTGTACGGGATGGTAGACCAGTTGAAACTAAGGACAGGTATATTTGCATAAAATTAGTAGTCTGAGTGTCTCCAGGCTAGCCAATGATAGAAGGATGTGCTCTGCAGGCACCAGAGCAGAAGACGGTTTTGAGGAGGGATTTAAAAGAAGACAAAGGTGGTGACTCTATGAATTTCAACTGTGTAAGAGTCAGCAGAGGAGAAACCAGGGAAGTGTTTGCAGGGAAACAAATAGGAGAACAAGGCTGGAGTCATTAGCAGACCAGGGATGGGAGTTGACATTGCAATAAGAAATTCAATTTGGTATGTATGGTGGAGGTAAATAGTTAAGGCCCATAGAAGTGCTTAAAAATAAAACACAAACAAAAAAAACCCTTGTCTTTGATGTAGCAAAGAACTTGTTATACACAAATAAGGTTCAGAAAAAAGGGCCAGGAAGAGGAGCCAGAAGCATTTTGAATAGACTTGAGGGAGAGGCTCAAGGATGTTCCTGAGTTTTGGGCTTGCTGCTATGTCTCTAACTCCCACAAGTCTGTATCTAGTTTCTGATTAAACATAGTGTACTACATATCATAACTACCATGAAGTGTTCCTGAAGGAGAAGCAGTCTGTGAGGTAATGTGGGCCTAGCTCAATGAAGGCTTTGTATTATTTGCTATTACAGTAGCACCTACAATGTGCTAAGCACTGTCCACCCACACATGGGAACTCAGAGTACAGCACTATCTCATGTTTTAAGAATTCTCCAGTGAGTTGGGTTCAGATAACATTTTATGAACATATACATTGAGATCCAGTCTTACTGCCTAACAGCTCAGGAATCAACTGTTCAGTCAGCTGCTCCTGTCACTCAGAACATTGGGAAAACCTTAAAGGTACAATTGCCCACTATGGTCCTGATCCAACTCCCATTAAAATCAAATAGTTTTTATTGAACCAGGCACCTAGGAAGCAGGCATTCTAGGCCCTGATTCAGTAAAGCATTAAGGTCAATGGGGGTTTAAGTATGTGCTTAAATGCTAGGCTGAGTAGAAACATTTTGTTCAATTGGGACCCTCGGTACAGTTGCAACATTGGCTTTTTAGTGAGTGGGGTCAAAGATTTAGTTGACCATATCTGCAAACTGATTAGGCCTTGATCCTGATTTTTTCCCCTCAGGTTTTAACCACTGTAACTACAGTTTCAGAGTAGCAGCCGTGTTAGTCTGTATTCACAAAAAGAAAAGGAGTACTTGTGGCGCCTTAGAGACTAACAAATTTATTTGAGCATAAGCTTTCGTGAGCTACAGCTCACTTCATCGGATGCATTCAGTGGAAAATACAGTGGGGAGATTTATATACACAGAGAACATGAAACAATGGGTGTTACCATACACACTGTAACAAGAGAGTGATCACTTAAGATGAGCTAATACCAGCAGGAGAGTGGGGCGGGGGGGAGAAAACCTTTTGTAGTGATAATCAAGGTGGGCCATTTCCAGCAGTTCACAGAACATCTGAGGAACAGTTTCGGGGGGGAATAAACATGGGGAAATAGTTTTACTTTGTGTAATGACCCATCCACTCCCAGTCTCTATTCAAGCCTAAGTTAATTTTATCCAGTTTGCAAATTAATTCCAATTCAGCAGTCTCTTGTTGGAGTCTGTTTTTGAAATTTTTTTGTTGAAGAATTGCCACCTTTTAGGTCTCTAATCGAGTGACCAGAGAGATTAAAATGTTCTCCAACTGGTTTTTGATTTTAAATGGAATTACTCCTGATTTTCTGACTGTGAAATAAGAATACAGGCTTGATAATTAGCATGATCAAGTATAGCCATCCCCTTTGTTTTTATTTTTCATCATTCATTTTCAAACCTGTGGAGATCCTAGTTCTAGTGACAGCCATTTGATTCACAATTAGTAATAACCAGAGTAAAAATATGGTATTCTACCAATAAATACTTGTAAATGGCTATTTTCCCTGCTTACCTTATTACAAAAATCCCATCGCTAACAATGATCCCATTAAAATGCCTGAAATACAAATGTAGAGGTATGCTAAAACCTAAAGTCATTTTGCACGTTACAGTATTACTTTTTCTAAAAGAAAATATTCTGCACCTCATTCTGCTCCCATTTATTTTGGAGTAAATCCAGAATAACTCCACTGGCTTCCATGGAGCTGCTTTGGATCTCCATTAGTGTCAGTGATATCAGATCCTCGCTCTCTGGGGAGATTGAGATATGTTCATAAGTTTCATACGTTGAGTTTGTGACACGGATCTCAATGTTTTTCGCAGGTGGTATGTATCTTTATTTTATTACCCTTGATGATGGATTTCCAACTGACATGCCAACTAATTTTCTGAATCTCTCTCTTATGATAGTGTTTAAATATCGCTGATCACTAAGGTCCAAATCCTTTTCTCAAGGTGCAGCCCAGTTAAACAGCTTGTGTGCTGGGAGCTTTTGCGAAACCTGGTAGGACAATAACGCTCAGCAGCACAAGAGCCCGTCTGGGATAATTAGTTACTAGGGTTGTAGTTGCTGTGCGGGCTTCCATGAGGGGTTTTGGCCAGTGGATCCACAGTCCCAAATCCATCAGCCAAAGCATAACTCTAGCCTATGGCACTGGAACCCTGTGGACCTATGTTCTTTGGGTGCGTGGGATATGTAGAATAGCTGCACAGGCTTCCTGCATAGGCTCCCTACCCTCTCCATACTTCCACTACAATGACTGGTGTGAAGTCATTATTCTTGTTTGGACTGAAGAATTTGGGCCAAAGGAAAAATCCCCCCCGAACAGAGTGCTGGGAATGTGTACCTGACAAGGATTCTTTCCAACAAATTCTTTTCTAACTATGCAAGAAGAATAATTCTCCCTTTTGATTTGCAGATTGTTGCCAAGACTTCACAACATCTGTTTTCAGTCTAAAATCTGAGGTTTTTTTTTATTATTATTAAAATCCCAGCTTTCCTCCAGTAATGGTTATCTTAAATTGGGAGGCTTGTGAATGTTTTTTTTTTTAAAAAAAAATCTAATCTTCTAATTTTGGAGCATCTGTAGTCACTAAAATAAAATGACAAGAAAATGTATTATAAATTGATATAAATTAGAGAGGGGAAAAGACCAGATTCATCCCTGGTGCAAGTTGCTGACGTCAGGCACTCAGTAACTGAACTAACGAGCATAGTATAAAGCTTAGATAGATTAGGTGTCTGGTGTCTGAAGAGTACTGCACTGAGGAAGAATTTAACCATTTAGGTGTAGCCCATTACATTGTCAGTACAAGATTTTGTTTCCTTCTGAGAACAAGCTCACGTGGAACCACATCATACATACTGGAGTTCAGCAAAGCTCTCCCATTGCACCATTCTTTAGGAGGGTGCATCATATCCTGTCCTCCATGGTTAGTCAGCTCCACACGTCAGCTAGTGGGGAGGGCAGAATAGCAGATCTGCCTACTTTTGACTCTTTAGGGATGCCTTGCACCCCAAGGCATGCTGGGAGGGGAGCAATCACTGTGCCGGGTAAAGCACAGGGACTGCTAGGGGGGGCTGGTCCAGGCTCATTACACCTTACCACACCCATGGAAAGGCCAGTTATGATCTAGACCTAGAAAATTAGCAACATCCTGGAATTGCAGCAGAAACATGCTCATTAAACCAATAAATAACCACACACACACAAAAAACATGAGAAAAATGAGCTAAACCTCACCTTGTCGCTCTTATAAATAAGCTGTGCCACCGTAGAGTTTGTGTAGACGCTACCTATTCCAATGGGAGAGGCTATCCCATTGGCATAGTTAATCACTTCCCTGAGAGGCTGTAGCTAGGTCAACGGAAGAAGCACTATCTACATGGGGACTTTGGTCAGCTCAACAATGCCATTTGGGGGGTGAATTTTTCACACCCCGACTGACTTCGTTAAACTGATTATAATTTTCTAGTATAGACCAGGTTTAAGTGACTTGCCCAAGAATGCAAGAGGTCTCTAATAAAGCCAAGATTTGAACTCAAAGTTTGAGTCTTTTGCCAAGTGCCTTCAGCACAAGGCCATGCTTCCTTGACTGCCTCAGTTTGGTTACCATGATCCATAGATGAATCTGGTTCTTCTGCTTACAATCAGTGAGTAATATTTTACATGGGTATGACACTCTGTATCTCAGGGGAATGCCCTGCACCCTCATGTTCATCCTTATAATACAATTGTGTGGTATCT
Source organism: Natator depressus (assembly GCF_965152275.1). Classification (NCBI taxonomy): domain Eukaryota; kingdom Metazoa; phylum Chordata; order Testudines; family Cheloniidae; genus Natator; species Natator depressus. The sequence goes on from NC_134238.1 coordinate 106,168,444, forward strand.
AATGCAAAGTTTGTTATGTCGGGTGTCTTCATAAGGCTCATGATGCACTGAGCATTGTTGTTATAGTAATGTTATAGGTTGTAATTTCATATATATAGTTATGAGCCTGAAAATGCGTCCTCATGGATTAAAACAAGCCCAGGCAAAACTCTCTAGGAGCAGAGAGACTGTTCACACCTCATCAGGGCATGTATGAGACAAACCCAGCCCAGCCTCACGGGAACAAAGGACACTGGCCTAGGCAGCAACAAAGGATCTGTTGGACTCTCCAGTGAGTCACCTCACTTCCCTTGGTCAGTCAGGGACTACGATGAGGTAATGCTTACCTGACCCTGAAGGGGGGGGCACAAAGCCAAGAGGGAAGAAAGAACATGATAAAAAGGACATGTTTAATATGCTTTTCCTCTCTCTTCCACCTCCATCTACAGACATCACCAAGCAACCGAAGGGCTGATCAAAGGGGAGAGCCTGGCTGAAGGGCAATCGGACAGCCTGTGGTGAAAAGCATCTAAGTTTGTAAGGGCATTGAAAGTGTTAAGATCAGCTTAGAATGTGTTTTGCTTTTATTTCATTTGACCAAATCCGACACGTTTGTGCTTTGACTTATAATCACTTAATCTATCTTTTATAGTTAATAAATGTGTTTGTTTTTATTCTACCTGAAGCAGTGCATTTGATTTGACGCATCAGAGACTACTCTGGGGATAATAAGCCTGGTACATATCAATTTCTTTGTTCAAATTGATGAACTCATATAAGCTTGCAGTGTCTAGTGGGCATAACTGGACACTGCGAGATGGAAGTTCCTGGGGTTGTGTCTGAGACAGGAGATATTGTCATTTGGTTGCACAATCCAAGCATTTTATATGCCAGAAGCTGTGTGTGAACAGCCCAGGAGTGGGGGTTCTCACAGCAGAGCAGGTAAGGTTGGCTCCCAGAGTAAAGGATTGGAGTGACCTAGCAGATCACCAGTCCAGATAACACGAGGGGAATGTTACAATGGGCAACTGACATGGCAGCACTTTTAGAGAGATGTTCAGTTAATGAAAGGAAAAAACTAGAAAAACAAGAACCTTAAATTCATTCTCTCTTTGTTTTTCCCTCTTTCATTCTCTGAGATAAAGAAATCTCTGTGTGTGGACTAACATCCTTATTTTCTGCAGACCCACGTCTTAAAATAACATGAAGAAAATTTTCTGGCACCTTGAAAAAGTTAAACATAAACCCATTACACTGAGCATTTGTTCTCTTGATTCACTTACTCATATTGGAGGGCTGCGTTCTTTCAAAAATTGGAACAGTATGGCAGATGTGGCTAAAAGAAAATTTAAAAATTTAATAGTACTTAAATTTTCTTGTTTTATCTTCTGGGACACAGGCCCTAGCATTTGCCTTGTGTGTTTTGATACTTCAATTTCTGATCTCGGCTAAACCTGGGTAAAAATCCCACAAAGCTCAAAAACATTTCTGAAGTTTGCTTATTTCATGTGAATTAGTTCACCTGTCCTGAATAATATGCCAATTGCAATAAAAAAAGCTTCTAAGACAGAAAATGCCTTCGAGAGACATATGGCAATTGAAAAGTTAAGTTTGTATGTAGTCTGGAAAAAAAGTTATATAATTTTCAACAAGCAAACCCCAATGTCCTTGTATCAACATTCTGTCATGTACTAAAAACCCTAGCCAGTTTGCTTTAACATTGAACACTAAAAGCTTTTGCTTGAGGTTTGAATATCTCAACTTAAAGTTATCTGAATTCTTGTATTCCTGACACCCATTGCAAGCCCCAAGCCTGTGAAATTTGTTGATGAAGAAGGCTATTGAATATGGAAGTCCCTATTCATAAACACATTCCTCTCCTGATAAGTCAGTTATTTAGGGCTGAATGTTCAGTGTGATGTATAAGGAAATTCATGTGCAGTGCTTGGCATTCCTATTTCGTTATGCATGATTCCCACCAATCTTGGTGGAAAATGGCTCTTCATTCTATTAGGCTATAAATTGCAAATTCCCTTGTCACTTTGATATAGTATATTAATACACAAATCTCAATTTTAACCATTTATTTACATAGTACATCTTTAATTTATCACATGAAGAGCACTGTGTGTTTTGAGATCACCCAGAACATGCAAAAGATAAGACTTCTAAGGTTGCTTATTGCTTTCCTTAATTCTTAAATACGTCCATGAATCTTGTAGCATCCAGATGAGGTACTAGTAACACTGGCTTGAGTCAGAATTGCATTACAGAGAATCTCTCTCAGATGAGATTCAATTCCTAGTGTAACTCCAATGAAGTCAATGGAATTATACCAGGCCAATAGTGTACGAAAATTATAAAGTTATTAAGGTAACTAAGACATGAAATGTTGAGATCTCTAATTGAAATAGGTAGCAAAGATATTCCCAAAGCTGAACTCTGGATCCAAACCCAACCTACCACTGCAAAAATATTAGCTGATTTTCCAGTCTGGATCCACATTTTTTGCTCATTCCCACCATTAATATTTGCACAGAACTCTGGGCATATCTGAAAGGTTTTTCTCCGCTTACTGTGCTTTAGCTACCCTCAGAACCTGGAGTGAAATGACTCCAATGGCTGATGGTTCTCTCACAAAAGCTGTATAAATAGACATATGAGTAATTTAAATCAGATTTTATGTATTTTGGGAATTTTTTTTAGGATTAAATTCTGCATTATTAGCAAGTGACAACCCAAATCTTAATCCAAAACCAATACACACTTTCATTAGGTTTAAATATACTTTTTTGTGCTTACTTAGCTTTTTCACAAAAAGTGACTTAGTTTAGTGGCATGGTGGTACTAAATAAAACAATTGTAGCTAATATTAATATCTGATTTTTTTTTTATTTCCAGAAATAAACTTTATTAAGCTAGTGTTAAGGTTAGGAGCAGACATCAGAAACTCAAGGTTGTGGGAGGGGGATGAAGTCATACAAGATTGTCATGTCATCTTTAACTGCATGCCAAAAGTTTCAAACGGTAGTTCATCAAAGCACACTATGGGGCTCGTAGTGCATGGTAACAGACTCCACGCCGCCAGTTAGTGCTGGCATGCTAGTGCACTATAGATTCAATTCTCAGGCTTGCTGCACATTAAATAAGTCCGTAATGACTGGGAGAAACCTGTTCAGTACACAAGGTGTGGCAAATACTTGTTGACAGGTGGTGGGTAAAGAGATGTTTAAGTATATCTGAAAAGGGGAGTTCCTCTGGAGATGATTAAGCATCCTGGCATAGTTGTCAACATGATAAATGCATTTGAATGAGCTAAAACATCCCCAATCAGTGAAGTGGTGAAAGAGGAGGGTGGGGTTGTATCTGTGGGGTGGTTTATGCCAGGTGGGAGTAGGGACCAATTTGGGACACTTCTAAAAAGTGATGCAGTGTTCCAAGAATTTCCCCAAGCACCTCATGTAATCAGCACATTTCTACAGTCTCATGTTTGGTGGTATATGTTTCTGCTCAGTTAAGCTGTAGGAAACACCTACCAGTATGTGCATGGAAGCGTACACTGGGGCAGGGGTTGCCAGACACATGGCAGACAAATGGAGAAAACGTTCCATGCCATGTTCTAGGCCACTGAGTGCTGTACAGCTATTATTCATGGCCTGTCTCTGCTCTCTCCAGCAATAATACTAGGATACCCTTCCCTAGCCACATGCACAGTGTGAATCTAAACTTATTAGTCACTATCCTGGTTCCAACTTAGTCCATCCTTCACTTTAGAACCAGGGGTTGGTTTGTTATCCTTTATTGCAGTCACACCCCTGTAGACTATTCAATGATCCTTTTCTCACCTAATCCTATGTGTTTGCACAATGGGCCCCTGATCTTCATTGAGACCTTTATCACTGCTAAGTACCACAACGTACATAATATAATTTTAAAAAAATCCCTTGACTTTTCAGTTTATTCTTGTATTTTTTTCCATCTTCCTTTTGTTCAGTAACTCAGCCACCAATCCTAATAGCTGCTGTCAGTTTACACTGAAGAAGTCCTCGCCACCAAAGTGTGCTTCTTTATGCGCAATCTTCCCTTTTAAGGGAGTAATCACCTCAAAATTGCTTTTAATTATATAAAATCTTAACAATTTCCTTTTTTCTCTACTTTTTCTTATATCAAACTTAAACCTACTTTTTAGTTTAAATTATCAGATTAATGAAAGTTATTAGATGAGAATTGGATCTTATTTAAAGAAAAAAGTCTTTTAAAATTCAGGGAATTGTGTGTGTGACTAAATCAAGTATAGACAAAAACTCTTGACAGCACTCCAGATTGTTTGTACTCTGTCTTATGTATACCCTGGCCAAGAATTAAACATCACATCTGTTATATTGTGTGTGTCTGTGTGTGTGTGTGTGTGTGTGTGTGTGTGTGTGTGTGTGTGTGTGTGTGTGTGAAAATATATAAAATATAAAAAAATATATGGCCTCAGGAACAGCAATTCACAGCTTTCCACACACCTACTCCTGACTGGGGTCAGGGCTAGAAAAAGCTTACAGTGGCTGCATTCTCTTACCAGCACCCTCACCGTTCCGATCAGCAGAAAGCAAGGAATTCAGCAGGTGGTTGGAAAAGTTAGGAAAGGAATGGTGACTCTACAGTGCTTATAATGTTATAAACTTATAATGTTGCACTTTTTTATTGCTCACTCTATCCAACAACAATGGAAAAAGATATTTGTTTGATCTTTCTGATAGGATGATCAGCTATGATCTAGTTAATGTCATTGAGCAACTTGATATTACCAACAGCCAATGTTAATCATGAGATTTTGGTTGGTTCTTTGACCCTTTGGGGAGTCACATTGTCAAGACTTTTCTCTGCAGCCATGAAGACTGGACACTTTTTTTTTTTTTTAAATAAAAAGAGAGGAAATTCTCACATACTCACAGGTCTCCAGATGCTGGGGCTTTAAGAAAAACACCAAATAGTGCAAAACTCACATTAAAGCTGTGCAAAGTTGGCAACATTTACTTGTTTCAAAGTTAACACCCTGTGAGAGGATTGTGGAAAGTTCACACCCCTCTTACAGCTGCTGTTTTGAGCTATGTGCGGGTGCAGGAAGAGAAAATTCCAATGTTTTATATTTGAAAGATTTCCCTGGAAACCAGAAGGGCTGGGCTATTTAATTTTTGAATAGTAGTAGGGATAATATAAACCTCCAGGAAGTCCCAGTGCAGCACCAGTCTGAACAGTGGGCAAGACAAGAAAAGTAGAGCTATGTTCATCAGCATTGTGATGAAAAATGTAACTTGCCTTTGCAACAAGCCAGATCTTTTCTCACATAGCTCTCTATTTCTGAGTTCTTGCACCACACCTAATGATGACATCTGCATGAAGAAAGGCAAAGAATTACCCAGGTATTTCAAAGTCTATATGTATCCCCTGGATTTTCGGTTACTAAACTGCACCCAGTACATTGTGTTTTATGTATCACCTGGATGTATCCCATGTCAGTGAAGAAAACAAATAATTGAAGCATTATGTGCCTTGTAAACCACCGTTCTTCAAGAGGAATAAAATGTGTCAGACAATTGAGAAGAACTAGTGTGAATTTAGGGTGGGATTTTCAAAAATGCTGACACGAATTAGGAGCACAAAGCTCATTGACTTTCAGTGGGACTTGTGCTCCTAAATCACTTAGGTTGGGTGCTTTTGAAAATCCCACCCTACCTCTCATCTCTGTTGTATCTGAAGTCATGTTAAAGTCAACAACAGAGAAAATAGTAACCAATTCTCTGACAACAATCCACAGAGAAAAAATTAAATAAGAAATACTGGATTTGGTGATTGCATTTTTTTAATCATGGTTTCGTGTAAGTCAAATGCCAGGTTCAAAGCAAAATAACTAGTTAATCTGTATCTATTGCCCTAGAGAAATTGGTATCTTAGGGTTAGGGTCAAGGACAGCAAACTATAGCTAGTGTTATGGAAATGTAATGTTCTGTGACTTAACAATACAGGCTTCTGCTACCCAAATAAATCTGATGTAAAATTATTTGAGGGGTGGGGATTAACCCTTCATTCCAGTCTGATTTTTCTATGGCATGTTGATGCAACCTCTGAGTAATGCTTTATATATTCTAAATAATAAGCAAATGGATGGAAATAGCATGGGCCAAGTTATCTGTGGCATAACTGCATCCAAATGAAATCAATGGTGGTGTTCTGTAGTGTCACTTACAATGAACCACACTGTATATCAATTATAAGTAATTTGGCTATTGTTCTTGTTCCTTTTCCTGTAACCTTGGTCTATTGTCTATCCTTGGATTATGAACTCCTTAAACCAAACACTGTTCTTGAATTTTTTGGAAAGTGCCTGGAATGTTGTGGGTGCTGCAGTAAATGAATAAGTAATAATGAGTCCACAACTCCAATTTCTGAAGACTTTTTTTCTAAACAGAATAGCTACCCTAAGAAAAATATGTACAAGTTAAATATTTGGCGAGATCTTCAAGTCACTGGAGCTATGGTGACTTATACTCGCTGAGGCACTAGCTATCTTTCTTTATTTTACTTAATTTTCTTTTGCAAACCTAGCTTGCAATAACCAATATGACTTTTTCTTCTGATCTGAACTGAAGGCATTGTGTTTTGTTTAAAACTTAGTAATTAGCATATTTTAAAAAAAGTAGTTACTTAACAAAAAGAACGTGTATATTTTAAGGTTTGTACTAACCAACCTATCCACACCAGCACAATTACACCACAGTATTTATAAAATGACTAAATAGGGCCAGATCTGTGCCTGAACTCCCTTGAATTTTGTAGAGGTTCTGAGCCAGAGCCATGTTCTTCTGTTTGCAGCCATCACTGTAAGATGGAGCTGATCCAGAATGCTAGACCCTAGCCCCTTCAAATTTTGGGAAATTCCATTAGATTTAAATGGAGATCTTTACTTTTCTTCTAAGAAAAGCCAGCCTATCATAACACACTTTCTTTATAAAGAATTATAAAATGAGCTATGCAGTTGGTATCCATGTGCTTGAATATGTGTGAGAGAAACTAAAGTCACTTTTGAGAAAGGGAACAATGTGTTGTATTAAGCAGAAAATACAATAAAAAGCATATTTCATCGACAGGAGTGCATAGATTTTCATGCTAATTTGTTGGAAATAAATTGTGATGCCCTAAAACTAAAATACGCAACCAGTGGTTACACACCCTGTTTTAAAAAAAAAACAGACCTCTATTTATATGTGTGTAGCATGATTTTTGTTTGTTAATTTTGGCACTTATTTGTTTAACATTCGTTCTTTCAAGATCCATCAACTTCAGTAAGTTTGTTGATACCTGTGGGAAATAAATTTAATCCATCTAGAAAAATATTTCCATGCTAGTACACATCTATCTTTCTTTCTAGGTATTTCTACTATGTACATCACTGTGCTGTGCAACAATAAAAAAGAAATTAAACTTATCAGCACAGATCACTAACCTCTTTTCTGATGCTTGTTATGAGACCACAGTTACGTTATATAAGCCTGATCCCATGTCATGTGACTAGGGCCAGGAAATGAAGATCAGTCTGTAATCAGCACTCCAGTGTGTCACCCCTTAATTATAGGGACTACCACATGCCTTACTAAACATACAATCCTATGCCCTTGAAGTAAGTGAAAATTTGCCACTGACTTCAGTGGGGCTGGGAGTGATTGCTTGTATACAGTTCTACCACGCCAATCAACATGTTGGTTTATATCAGAGGTGGACAAACTATGGCCTGTGGGCCACATCCAGCCCACGGGACTGTCCTGCCTGGCCCTTGAGCTCCCAGCCAGGGAGGTTAGCCCCTGTCCCCTCTCTTGCCATGCCGCCAGCACTCTGGACGGTGGGGCTGTGAGCTCCTGCCAGGGAGCACGGTGATGTGGCTGGCTCTGGCTGAGCCATGCGGCTGCCAGATGTGCTGCTCTGAGCGGCATGGTAAGGGGGCGGGGAGCGGGGGGGCTGGATAAGGGGCAGGGGGTCTCGGGGGGGCAGTCAGGGGAAAGGGAGCAGGGGGCAGTTTTATGGAGCAGAGGTTGGGGGGGTCAGACGATGGGGAATGGGGGGTTGGATAGGCGTGGGAGTCCCGGGGGGTGTGGATAGGGGTTGGGGCAGTCAGGGGACAGGGAGTAGGGGGGGTTGGGGTCCCAGGGGGCTCCCAGCAGGGAGCGATCAGGGGATAAGGGGCGGGTTGCATGGGTTGGAGGTTCTGAGGGGGGCAGTTAGGGGGTGGGAAGTGGGAGGGTGCAGATAGGGGGCAGGTGCCAGGATGTTTGGGGAGGCACAGCCTTCCCTACCCGACCCTCCATAGAATTTCAGAACCCTGATGTGGCCCTCAGGCCAAAAGGTTTGCCCATCCCTGGTTTATATTAACTAATAAAACTAGAATCTGGTTTCTCAACATTGTTAGGCCACTCTGCTTGATTGGTAGTTTCTAAAGGAAAATACAACACTTTGATATTTGTGTGTTCAAACTATAGGCATGAACTACTACCCTCGTCCAAGCACCCTTAAACATTGGTGAAGGCTTTGAAATCTAGTTCTAAATTTCATGGCTTTGGCCCACTTCTGCTGTAGGCTTTGCCTGCGTGGTGGGATGGGACAGAAGAATTCAAGAGTGATGTTAAGAACAAACCACTGGGCATCTCTACCAATTAAAATTTTCATCAAACAAGAATGAATCCAGGAATTCTGGACTATTAATTCTGAGCACAAATCTTTTGGTTCACAACATTCTCCTCTCCTGAGAACATATGGCGTGCAACATATTTACCAGCTTTTCTCATGAGATAACTGTGACAAGTGACATAATTACATTATTACAGAGCTGTTACAAATAGACAAGCAAAGCATGATAAAAATAAAAGTTGTAAATCACTAACTGTAAATCATCAAGTTTCAAGAACAGCACCAGGGAGTGTTTAAGTAACTCCAGCTGTTCTAACTCTATGAGGTTTGGACAGGCTTAGATAATACATAGTTTATCATGTCCTAATAAGGACTATTTCATTTTCAGAGGAAAGGAAGCAGAAAGAAAGAGAGAAAGCAAGTGTGAGAAAGCAAATGTCTTTCTTTTCATAAAAAGACTTTGAGGTTTTAAATCGAAATGCTCCTTACATAAATAGCTGGACTGTTGTGTTCTTTCTCCAGGTCAGGCTATCAGGATGATGACAGGCAACAACTTAGTGGATTTTTAACTCTGACGCTCTCTCCCAGGAGATGGTCATTTAAATCCTAGAGCCATGAATATTCTCCCATCCTCAAAGCTTTGCCTTGTTAAAGAAGAATGGAGAGGATTCTCTTCAGTGCCCAACCGTATGGCCTTTAGGCTCCATCTCCCCATGTTGCTGTAGCCAAGCCATAGGATGCGCCTATGATAGTAAAACAGCAAGTTCTAACAGTCCATTAAAACAAGGCCCCATTACCCAACAGGGAAATTATTGGGCTCAGAATAAGAGTAACTGAGTTATATACAGGAGGTCAGAGTAGATGATCTAATGGTCCTTCTGGCCTTAAACGCTGTGAATCTAGGAAAATATTAAATGGTTAGAATTTATATCTATGCTATATGAGGATAATATGATGCATCATATGTTAGATGACCAACTTTCATATATATATATATATACAGTGGTTACAGAAAAGCCCTAAAATCAGTATGAAAAATTCTTTCAAAACTAAAGACAGTAATATTTTAGCAGTTCCTCTGAGGCCTGGTCTATAATTCATAGTTAGGCTGACATAAGGATTTTACATCAACCTAACTCAGTAAGCATCTACGCTAAAATGTAGCTCCCAATACACTGACTTAATAACTCCGCCGCCGCGAGAGGCACAGCGCTCAGGTCGATGTAGTTTGGGTCAATGCAGTGTCAGTGTAGACACTGCGTTGTTTACATTGACTGTTGCTTCTTTTCAGAAGCTGTCCCAAAATGCCCTACACTGGCAGTTAAATCTGTGCAAGCGCTCCTGGTGAAGACGTGCACCACTGACGCAAGAAGTGTAGTGTGGACATGCAAAAGCGATTTAATTATTGTGGTGGCTGTATGGTAACGTAACTTAGGTTGACTAAGCGTAGACTTAGATTTTGTAGTATAGACTTGCCTTAAGCTTTCTTTAATAACGACTTCCTTCTGAATGTCAAGCTTTTCAGAATGTGAATTTCCTGTGAATTTCAACAATCTTCTGAGCTGGAGCTCTGATTTAGAAGCAGTAATTCAAGGTGGTATAAATCTGATGAGTTGATTAAGGGACCGATTAACACTGATGTAAATTGGGAGCAACTCCATGGCAGTCAATGGACTTACCCCAGGATCAGGCCCTAAATTATACTACTCAAGTGGTAAGAGAGAGTGGAGAATACTTGGGACCCATGCTAACAGAGATTGTAACTGTGATCTGTTGTGGTCACTCTGTCACTGCTTCTCACACTGTTGTGGTCACTCTGTCACTCTCTGCACTGCAGCTCCTCTTAGTGGGACCAGTTAGGAGGGGCAGGGGGGCAAATGCCCTCCCCCCCCCCGCCAAAAAAAAAGATTTTTGCTCAAAGTTCTGTAGTCTGCATAGCTACGGAGGCCACAGACCAGCCACTTTTAAGGAGTGGTCCGGTACTAAATCTGTGAGGCTGCTTCTGGAGTGGTTTGGATCTCTGGCTGTGTGGTCACAACGCCACTGAAATTTGATCCAGCCATTCCTCTGTACAGATGGAGGAACAGGTGGGCCAAATTTCAGTGAGTGGTGGTGTGACCTAGTGCTGGGTTTACAATGGCACCAGTGGCACCCTGGATCTGGGCCCATGCTCAGAAGGCCCCGACCTGCTCCACTTGCACTGCGCCCTGAGACCCCACCAGCCCGCTGGATCCCCCCTGCCCACCACTTGCTCCTTTCGGCCTAAAGGGTTGTGCAAGGTGCTGTGCATTTGTGAGGTGGGGCTATGGCCATAGGGAGTCAGGGGGGGTGGTTTTACAGAACTGCTGAATTTCCCTGGGGGTGCTTGACCCCAGTTCTGCCCCAGGCCCCGCCCCCACTCCACCCCTGCCCTGCTTCTTCCTGCCCCATTCCACACCCTCCCCTGAGCACCCTCCGCCTCTTCCTGCCCCTGTTCTTCCCTCTCTTCCCCAATGCCTCCTGCCTACTGCTGAACAGCTGATCAGAAGTGGGCAGGAGGCGCTGGGGGCGAGGGGAAGGATCTGAGCAGCGGGGCCATCAGTGGGTGTTCAGCACACACTATTTTGGCACCCAGGGAGTTGGCACCAATGGGGTTTTGGGCAGGAGGGCTGTGTGGCATGGCATGGGCTTGCCCCTGAGGAGAAGGAGCATGCTGGCAGCACAGGGCCGGGCAGGCCACTGTGCGTCTGGCAAAGGCAGTTTGTAAATAGTGCCCTCACACTGGGCTGGGCAGGGTGGGGCCACCCCTGCCATGCCATGCCATGCCATGCCATGCCACATTGACCCTGGCTGGCCCCTTGCTCCAGGGACTGACCTCCCCGTGCCATGCTCTACTGCCCCCATGGGGGCCCACAAATATGTTTGGTGCTGGGCCCACAAAAGGTTAATCTGGCCCTGTTGTGATCAGGCACATGGGGTCACAATGCTACTAAAATTTGGCACTGCTGTCCTGCCCTCCAGACGAAGGAGCGGCTGAGCCAAATGGTGCTTCAACCTAAAGTACAGGGAGTCTGATCCCCTACAGCAGAGTGCAGGGGAGCCTACCGAGAACTCAGCTCCTGGTGGCATCACCTCATGCATTATGTGGATGAGAGAGAGAGAGGAGGTTCCTCGACGAAAGGAGACCCAAGGTCCCTGTTGGAGTGTGGAGGGGGAACAAGCAGGGACCAGGGCAGGGTCCCTCCTCCTCCCTGCTCCCAAGAAAAATCTGTGTTAGCACCACTGGCTCCTCTCCTCTTATTTTTTATTTTACTGCACATTGTGTGGCACTTGCTTACTTGTCGTTGAACGTTACCATTATGGTTTTGTATGATGCAGTTGCTGTTTGTGTCATGCCAAATCTGCTTGCTGTCGTGAATAGTAAGTGTGTTGCAATTCATCATACTTCCTGGAAGCAGATGGACCTGACATCCTTTACAGCATCCTTTACAGCATCCTTTGCACAGGGCAATTAAAAAATGTATCCATTGTTGAAAATGGGTATCAGCAACTGCTCCAGCTGAACCAGTGCTGAATGGGGTTTAACTGCAAGCATAGACGAAAACTATTCAAATCTGAAACTGTTTCAGGAAACCCTAGTTCAAACTGGTTAAAATCTATGGATGAAATACTGTGTATAAGAGCTTAAGTGTTATAATTAGATCATTTCAAACCTCTTTCCTTTGAAAGAGGACACACATGGGGGACATAGGCCCAGGGTGCCTTGTGTCACTATCACAGCTCTCTGACACTCCTCAAACTCATCCCTAGATCTCCTCATCTCACAATCATGGCTCTTCCAAGCTGTTCCAACTAATCCCTCCACCATTCAACACAGTTACACCTAACAATAAATGCAGCTGGAGTGCATGCGGATAATTCCCAGTGGCTATTAACTGGGGAAGAGTTAAGGTTTCACGAGCATTTACCTTAAGTCTGTGTTTCGTGGTTTTCAGAAGTTTGAGTTTTGCTGAGCTCATCATTCTGGAAGGGCACAAACTATCACCGGGCCACCTGAACTCTGCATTAATGAAGTTTTTTGCCATGTAATCTGGAAGCTTTTCTTGGTTAAAATCAATATAAACTCATGGAGAGAGACTCAGGGGTATACAGTATCACTGTTTTGAGACTTTTGGAGATGAGAAGATCCCATGTCCTTGATCCATATTTTCAAAATGTGAAATTCAGAGGGACTCGGTCTGGAGGTGACAGAATGTGCCATATCTAGGACACAGTCCTGCACACTCTCAACACACCTTGAAGTCAGTGAAAGTTGAGGGGACACAGTACTTTTGCAGGATTGATTGTGCATACAGACTTAGCAGGTAGGGGTAAAGCAAGGATGAGCTAAGAGGACAGTGTTTGATAGTGTACTGGACTTGAGAAATAAAGAAAGACTCTTGACATCTGTCCCCAGTCAAAAGGATGAACAGCACGGTGGAAAAATGTTAGTGACTTTTTTGCTATGCTTTTTGTATAATACTGTAGTTTACGTGAAGACAGTTTGACTGTATTGGAAGCTGCTATGTAATATGAGGGCGGTTTGATTAATAGCTGTTGAGAAGATGTTATACATAACCAAATTTTCATGGAAGGCACAGCTCACAGAGTTTAATTTCCAGCATATAAATTCTATTGGCATGTCTTTCCATTCTCAGTATTCCACCAACCTCAATTCCTCAAAATGAAAGACCGCATGAACCTCTACATAAATTGATACATATAATTGGTCAGTCCTGTTGCCTGAGAAATATTAAGGATCCTTTGTGCACCATATATTTAAGAACAGGTCCAGCAGTATATTGTATTTTGTGGTCCTCTTAGTGACGATTTATTATTAACAATAGCAGCCAAAACTAGATGCATTCCTGACACAGTTAGAGAGGTCCCTGTTCTGAAGAGTTTACATCTATTGAGGCAATATGCAGAAAATGGAGCAGGGGTGAGCAAGGGATACAATATTGTCCTGTTTTTCCTTAACCCCTATTATACTACCTCTCAGTCCTTGAACTTTGCCTAATCTTATTTACAGTTTTCTCTGTTTTTATTGCTTAACCTGTTTTCCCTCAAACCTTGTCCAGTCACCATTTGCTTTTTGCTTTTAGCTCCCTATTCCTTTCCAGATTTTTTAAAACCCACTAACCACCCTTCTTATTTAGAACACATCCTATTCACATCACATCCTCCGCCACCCAACCCCAGTACACACAGCAACCCCGATCCGCTCTTCCAGCATTATGGGCTCAATTCTGCAAGGTGCTGAGCACTCTAGCATAATATAGCAAAACATTGAAGCACATGCGTCCCTTTAGGCATGTGAGTAGTTCCACTGAAGTCTATGTATGTGTTTTAAGTGTTTTCTGTTGGACATTAAGTGAGACTTTGGCTATGTCTAGACTGCAAAATAAAAAACCACCACCACCACCATCACCAGTGGCAGTGAGTCCCAGAGCCCAGGTCAATTGACTCAGGATCATGGGTCTTGGGCTACAAGGCTAAATAGCAGTGTAGATGTTCCCAGTCAGGCTCTGAAACCCAGCAAGCAGGGGTGGGTCTCAGAGCCTAAGCTCCAACTTGATCAGGAATGTCTACACTGCTATTTTTAGCTCTGTAGCATGAGCCCGAGTCAGTTAGCCTGGGCTCTGAGACTCGCTGATGCCTTCCCCCCCCCCCCCCGGCCCCGTTTGTTTTTGCAGTGTAGATGTACCTTTAAGGCCTTGTGGGTGAGTGAGTGGCACAGGAAGGCAACTTCAAAGCCCTCCAGGGTGAAATGTACAAATGTCAGCTGGCAGCTACTGATGGGAAATTCGGACAGTCTTCTTTTCAAATTACTTTCAGATTTTTTCCTGAGAGTTGCAGCAAAGCATTCAAAGATGGCATGAACACAGAAAATTAATTACCTTCTCAGCAGTGCCAATTCACATGATTTTATCACAAGTCTCACTGTTTTGCTTAAAGTCCCAGCTCCTGGAGTCATGTATTTATGAGAGAATCTCAACTTTCATTTTAAAAAGAATAAATGTCTAGCCCTCTTGTTTGCAGTGAAAAGCTTGAAAACATGCTATGTATACTACCGGCTAAGAAATGAGAAGACAAATACAATTAACTGAAAATATATTATTAAAAACATCTCATGGGTTTGGTTTGGTTTAGGCCTGTCTAATGGTTTTGGAATACTTGTGGATGCCAATACTCCTTCTCACCATCCAGGTAAGAGTTAAAGTGCATTGGCAAGGCAGTGTGGTGAGGGATAAATATTTCAGTGCTGTACAGCCACAAGAGCCTTTACTTCTAAACCTGAATCTTAAATTTAGTCTTTGCCCACACAGGCAGCTAGAGAAGTCATTCATTGCAACAGCGTGTGGGCAGGACTCTCTCTGTCTACTTCAGGCAATAGCTGAGCGGCTTCTATCTGCACTAGCTACAAAACGTAGACCAGCCTTATTAAGTAGCTTATAGTTGGTTCCTGCACAAAGCAGATCTATCCCAGCAAAGTAACAACTAGTTTTTCTGTAGTTCATAGCAAGGCAATGTGACAGATATGAAGTACTTCTCTATTTTGTGGCCTGGCTGGCAGTTTCAAAAGCACTAAGAATGGCATTTGAGAGTGAGTGGCTCTTGGTAGACACCTGATCAGGACAAAGGTGTTCTCTCTTCTGAAAGTCAAAGATCGTTCTATGACACATCTTTTCCAAACGTATGTTACGTTAGTAAAGCATTAGCTAACAGCTCAAATAGTTTTCGTCAAGGCAGTGAAGTTATCCATTATACAGGAGAACTTGTGCAACACAGAACAAATGAGGTCAGAAATCTGTGAATTTATATAACGTGATTTTTTTAGAACGGGGAAGGACATTTGCCCTGTCTGAAATAAATACGTGGTTGGAAAAATCTTGTCAACTTTACTGCACTGGACAAAAGTGACCTGTTTTAACACTAAATAAAATGAGTGCAAATGAGGACCAACAAGTCCATGGTAAAACCACATTGGTTCCAGAACAGCTGCAGTCACAGCACCAACAGTGTCTGCAATTATTTTTCCCACAGCAAAAGACAGACACATTACCCTGTCCTAAGTAACTACGCTGCTTTAAAAATGAATCCTCTTTTTTAAAACCTTCATGGACCTAGCCTAACTTCCTTCATTGACCGTGACTTTCTCTAGACTCACATTTCTGGTCCTGGAATTTGTCTAGTGCTGCCTGCTTGTCTCGTAATGCCGTATCACCACTTAGGGCATGAGAACCTTTTCCTTCGCAGCTTCTGCCTTCCTGGCTCTGTGCAAATCTCATCTGAATATATGGGGGGCTCTTGCCCCAGTGCCAGTACGTCTTTCTGTCTCACTCCCTTCTCCTGTTCATTATTCTGTCACTCTCCGACTGTTAACAATGTTTAAACGTTTTGCGATACCTTGAGTTCAATGGAGCCAGGATTTCAGTCTTTCTTCTGTGCTCAAGTCTCTCTAGCTTGGGCCAAGGGGTTCAGGCCGGCTCGTAGTCAGGCAGCTTGTGCATACTGCTGCCTGTGCTGCGATGCCCGCACTGCTAGCTTGAGCAGTGCTAGCATGTGTCTGTCTGGTTACATCCACAGGAGAGTGCTTCCTAGCCCAGGCAGACAGACACGTGCTAGGTCTGCTTGAGCTAGTAGACTAAAAATAGCAGTGTAGGCATTGTAACAGGCTGTGGTACAAGCTAGCTGCCCCAGTCAGTACAAGCCTACCCGATTCCCTCAGCCCAAGTTTGGGTGGCTAGTCTGAGCCGCCACCCATGCCGCAACATTTGGGGGGAGGGATAGCTCAGTGGTTTGAGCATTAGCCTGCTAAACCCAGGGTTGTGAGTTCAATCCTTGAGGGGGCCATTTAGGGATCTGGGGCAAAAATTGGGGATTGGTCCTGCTTTGAGCAGGGGGTTGGACTAGATGACCTCCTGAGGTCCCTTCCAACCCTGATATTCTATGATCCTCACAGCTATTTTTAGCATGCTAGCTTCAGTAGAGCTCTACCTGAGCTGTGAGGTATGCTCCTGGCTGCAGTGTAGACACACGCTTTGAGTTCAAATGTTGTGCTGCCTGGGGACCCCAATGTGCAGCATGGAGGTGAAAGACAAAGACTAGCACAAGCTTTGAAGCAAAACAATTCTCATACAAGCAGAAAGATTGGAATCCACTGAGTATGCAGGTGGGTATATTTACCTGAAATGGAAGGTGGCCAGGCTATGGGAGGACTAGCAAGGCAAGGATTAGCATGTGTGAACTGGCTCTCTTGCACTGCAGTATGGCTCCAATGTCAGTAATAGCAAAACCAAACCAGAGAGCAGAGCTTGGGAGATAAATCCCACTTTGATTTGCTCTTTGACAGTGGCTATCTAATGGTACATAAAACCCCCTGAGATATAAATTACAGCTTGTTTTTAAAAAGTTCCCATCCTTTGCTAAGATCAGTGTTGTTTTCCCCCACATAATGTAGGTGTTATACTGATAGAAATTAGAGGTGGAAAAGATCTTTTAAGTCTAGTTTTTCCTTTGTTAGCGTAAGATTTTTCCCAAAAGGTCCCCCCCACCCCACGCTTTATCAAGTCGAGTTTTAAAATAATTTCTACCACTTGCTTTTGAGATTATTCCAGCCTCTAATAGGTCTCACTTTTAGGAAATATTTCCTAGATATTCAACTTAAATAATCCTCTTCTGAATTTCATCCTATAACTCTTAGATAGAAGTTCCCACCCCACTCCTTTCTCCCTCTTGAGTGTTTTCATTTTTCAAATGCTTCCAAACCATCATTATTTCACGCTGGCCTTCACTTAGCCAAGTTCAATTATATTGGTTCTTTAGTCTTTACTTCTAAGATTTTCTAACACGCCCCCCCCCAACCATTTTTTTACTGTGCTCTGAATTTCCTCCAGTTTGTTGACATTTTTCTTGTAGTGAGGTTCCAGAATTGAATGCAATTTTTTAGGTATGATATCATATAAAGAGACTAAACCCGCTATTAGATTAATGTTATATAGATTTACACACACTCTATTTTAAGGCTTATAGAGAGGCAGCTTTGTATAGATTTTCAAATGCACCTGAGAAGATGTGTGCTGCAGGGATACTGGCTGGAGTTTTTAGACCTTTGTGGAATGAAGAGAATGTGATACGGCCAGGCCTTACCACAGTGGGTGAAATTCTGGCTTTTATTATTTATACTGGAGATTACTTGGAGGTCCATAAAGATTTCATAATCTGATTAACTGATATTCAGAGATGCTGCACAGCACCAGCTCCTGTTGACTTTAAGAAGCTACCTGTGTACTGCAGGAGGGAGGAGAGAGTCACTTAAGTAGTAGGTACCTTGATCTAGTTTTCTAACTTTAGGTTCCCAAATTTGGAAAATTTTAGCGAGAATAGAGTTTCTCCTCCTAAAATATTTTAAATGAAATATTGCACTTTACCAGGCCTTCCCCAAGGAAATATTACACTTAGATTTTGTGGTTAAATAAGGATGTGATTTAGGAAAAGGCTAATGCACACTGTCACAACAGTGTTGCAGATATCTCTTGATCTGTTTAGCTGCATAAACTATCTTACGCATGTTGCTGTATCTTATGATGGCCGTTAGTCATTGCAGTCATTAACACAATGCTGCTTCTTCACCTTTGCTTTCTCCCATGAATTGGGGTTGTCAGCTCTTGATCTTTGTTTCCAAGCTTTCCTGTCAAGTGCATCTTCCAAGCTCACACTGACCTTCATATCCTCAAACCACCTTTTTCTGGGTCTTTCTAATGGTCTCTGTCCTATGACTATTAGATGTTGTACATGTTAGCCAATATAGCCCACATCTCATCTCATATGACTCAGCCATCTCAGTTGGTACTCCCTCAGCTTTTCTGTGAGGAGGCGCTATCTGCATCGTGATTTATAGGCTATGCAATTAAATGTGATCAGCTCTTGTCTTACCCAGTTTCCACCTGCGCATTCTCCCACAATTGAGGAAGAAGGCAGTTTTAGGTTAAAAAAGCACCTGCTGTAGATGGGAGTGAAGGCAGCTATATATATATATATATATTTGTTTATATATATATAACAAATGGAAGAAAGAGGGTATTATCAGAAGGTATGCATTGTAGAAAATTGATAAGGGAAGCAAGGGGACACAAAGAGAAATCTATAGCCAGTAGAGTTGAGGACATTCAGGAGTTTTTAAAGTGTATTAGGAGCAAAAAGAATCCTAGCACAGGTATTGGTCCATTAGTAGGTGGAAATGGTCATCAATGAAAAGGAAGAAGTGTTCAATCAACATTTCTATTCTGCATTTGGGGAAAAAAACATGTAGTCCTATCATATGATCACACTTTTTCCATTCCACCAGTATCTCAGGAGGAAGTTACACAGCAGCTACTACACTTATACATTTTAAAATCAGCAGGTCCAGATAACTAGCATCCAAGAATTTTAAAAGAGCTAATGGTCAGATTGGGGAAAATATAATAATATTTGGCATCCATGGATCTCAAAGCTCAGTTTTACAGATAGTGAAACTGAGGCACAGAAAGTGACTTGCTCAAGGTCAGACAGTTGTTAGTAGCAAACTGACAAAGAAAACCCATCAATCCTTCCAGTCTGGTGTCCCATCCAATAAAGTAAATGGCCTCTAGTGAAAACAAATTTCCACTTATGATCCCAGGATATACTACTCACCATGGTCACAATCCCATTCCCTTACTTACCACAGCCACTTCCCATATGCTGCTCCAAATCTCAGCCAAAGCAGAGCAACATATGAAACTAACAGCTTCTGAGGCACTAATGATACCATGCTTGGCTACAGGTGAGAAGTGGAGCAGTGTGGGGATGAAGGGCAAGATTTACACTAGTGTAACAGAGCAGAATCGGACCCTATTCATGGTTGCCTGATAGCTGAAATTAAAATCCAAGCTGAGAAACATTTAAAAACTCCATGTACTGAATACCTGAAGATACTAGCATGATGTGATTAGGAGAAAGAAGTGGATAGAAAATGTGTGCACCCTAGATGACCAGCTAGCATGGCTGCTGTTGCACTTGCATATCAGTAATTCTGATCTAGTTAAACCCAACCTGAGTCACAGTGTAAAAGTTATTGTCAGAGTAGGAAGTGAAACCAAATGCACTGATAAGATTAGTCTGAAGCATACTACTTGAAACGTCCACTATCTTGTAAATAGCATTTTGTAACTCAGGAACATTGGTTTAAGGCCAGTTTCTATGCTAGATCTTCCCACTATTGATTCTGAGGAATGTTTAGCACAGAAAACAATACATTTTAACTAATTTTTAAAAAAATCCTAATAAATTCCCTTGGTACTTCCTGGTTCACCGGTTTATAACCACAACATTCCCTGTAACATTTCTAAGTACCACCCTTTTCCTTCTGTCTAGAAAGTAAAAACTCTTATTAAGGTCATATCTCCCTTTTTATCACTCTAACATTCTCCTCTGCGCCCCCCGCCCCGTCCCATTATAGTGTTTTAGGCCAGAAGGGACCACAAGGTCATCTAGTCTGACCTTCTGTATATCACAGCCACCAACACCACCCACACACTAACCGAACAGTCAAAATGAGACCATAGTATTACAGCCCACAGGAGAATAAACTATTATGTTAGGCAGAGAATAGGAAGGACTTGGGTGCATCAGTGCCTCAGGCCCCCACAGGGGCAAAGAAATCATTAAGTGAGATATACCCAGATAATCCTGTCAAATGACCTGCACCCACACACTGCAGAGAAAATTGAAAACCCTCTAAGGCCACTCACTGTCAGTTTGACCTGGGGGAAAATTCCTTCCCAGACCCAACCAGGCCATCAGTTAGACCCTAAGCATGTGAACGAGAACAAGCCAGCCAAGTACCTCAGAGAAAAACTCCTCAGAACACTTTCCCAATGTCCCATCTCCAGCTGTGGCCATCCCTGATGCTTCAGGGGAAGGAGATTTTTAAAAAATCCCTCCCAGAATACATACAAAATGCAGCTACTAAGATTATCTTCCTTCTTTGCTGTTTTAATTATATTGCTTCCCCAGTGCTCTGGAACTGACTCCCTATAGATTTCTGCATAGAGTTTAAGGTGTTGATTTTGACCTATAAAGCCCTAAATAAATATTGGGTCCTGCCTGCCTGAGACATCACATCTCTGTCCCCAGGCCATTTTACTACAGCCAGAACTCCAGATGCCCCGCAACTGACGTCTCCTGGTATAAAGGTGAATGAGCTCCCAACAGGGTCATCATCATCCTCATGTTCCGATTATGCCTCTGTTGTTTAGGATAGCGACGAACTTCCTCTACTCCTGTCTGTTTCTGGTAAGTTTTACAATGGTTCCCCAGCTGTGCCACAGGTTTTGCAGCTCAGCTTCCACAGCTCTTGGCCAAGTTGTTTTCGGGCAGCCTCATTTTCGCTTGCCTTCAGGTGTCCATCTTATTGATACTCTGGTGATGGAATCAGTTTCCACCTGAAGCACATGGCAAATCCATGTCCAGTGCCTCCTGGCAATGATGGTGCTCATATCCTCTTGGCTGCACTGTGTCAATAGATCTTGGTTTGAGACTGGGCCAAAAGATATGGAGGATTTTTCTGAGGCAGGTTATATGGAATGAAGGGTGTTACCCATAAACTGACCTCATTTTTAGACCCTTTTCCCCCATCTTGGTTCAAAATAGCCTGAATGTGTTGACTGTCAAGTCAGGGTACTGTCAGAGCTAAGATTTGTGGGACAAGGGAGTGTTGTTTGAACTTAATTATTCTGTTTAGAATTGTTTCCCCTGATCTTGGTGAGGGGGAGGGGACAGGAACTGCTACTGATTCTCTCTTTATTTGATTGTCATTTTAGTTTTTGTCAAAAAGCCAGGAGAGTCCCTTTTTAGTGCATATTTAAGATATATCACAATAAATAAATCAAGGGACTTTCTGAGTTTGCCCAAGGTGCCTTTACAACTGCCAAAGCAAGACATGGGGACAGACTCAGTCTTTTAGGTAGCCAGGACTCAGACCATATGGAGCTTTATATGTCAATATCAAAAGGAAAGAGGCTCCTTTCTTTAAAGGCCCCTGTTTCAGGAAAGCTTCTATGTTCAGATCAGCTGGTAAGCACATGCTTAATTCCCAGTGTTTAAAGTTATGCACATGCTTAAGCATATGCTTAAATGATCTAGTACCACCATACTTTGGAGAAAAGACTAGAAATTTGGGGGTGGGAAGTTAGTGGGTTTCAGAGATATCTCTGATACCAGTAACTAACATATCTTTTGCAGTTCCCATGCCTACCTCTGGCCCAGTTATAAGCCCTTGAAAAATCTCAATTTATACATTCTCAGAAGAGACTTGTTAGCGTTTGGCAGCTAAATTCTCCAAAGGTTGCATCTGTACTGGGCATGCTTCAATCTGGCAATAGAGGGTGGAGCAGGACTTCCTTTGCAATTGCTGCTTCCTGCTGCCAGGGGCCAAATGCAGAAGTACAAGAGCCGGACGGTGGGGGCAAGGGCAGTGGAGGGAATAGATTGTGAAAAGAATCCTCATGATTATTGGACTGGGGTGGGTGGTGGAGACTAGGACTGGCTGGGCAAAAAGACTGGGACTAGAAGCTGATGGGGAAATAATATGTGATCGTGTAATTAAAGATGGCTTCATAACGGGTCTGCACAAGGGGCTGGATTAAGGTTGCTTCTTGTTTGTTCTGGTTAAATAAGAATCACGTCAAAATCAAAATTTCCTAGTTTCAGAATGTGGCATGCTCCTTTATGTCATAATAAACCTGACAGATCTTTCCACTAGCCTTTCTCTAATGTGCTGTGTCTGTAGCCTTGATGTTTCCGGGTGTTTGGCAGGATTTACATCACAACCAGACTTTGGCTTAAAATATGTACATTTGGATGTAACATAGACAAGTGATGTGGCCATCACTAGAAAGAGCCAAGAATGTGTTATGTGAGCCAGCAAACTGAATGTTCCTTACTGCACTTGAACTCTCACTGATTGCTGTTTTATTGTCTGTAACAGTAGTTGCAGATATTTATTTATGGGGATATTTATACTGTGAGCACTGGAAGCTTTCAGTGAGCAGATGTAACACACCCTGCACCATGGTCAGTTTTGCCACAAGGTAAGTTTATGCTTTACAGATCTACTTCAAAATTGTGCTATTTCATTTAATCACTTAATGCAAAGGCAGCTGTATATTATATTTGCTTTAACTCTACTTATATGGATTATCTGTCAAACGCCTCATTATAGTATTCTGAAAGATGTGGAGGGGGAGGGAAACTAATTATACAGGCTGAGGGGAAATGAACATTTTGAAGCTGAAATTCAGATTTAACCTTCCCAGGTTACACACAAATACTGGCAGTCTAGAAAATTGTCAATGAAATGCGAGTATTCCATATGAGACACTCCACTTTAGAAATGTGCTTGTCTTTAAATATCTGCCACCCTACAGAATATTTGCTGCCTAGCCACAATTGGCCTCCTGTCTGAGTGTCACTGCACTGCACTGCATGAGGGACTGCACTCTGCAAAGGGCATATGCAATGTACTGGAGACCATAAAGGAAGGCTAGCTAACCCTCTCTGTGCTTGAACTTGTGCTAACCAGCCTGGCCTAACTTTAATTTTAGTTTGGTTTAGGAATCCAAATGCAAAATTCTGACTTTCTGAGTGAAAGATGCTGGGGAAAGGAGTGGAGTGCTAGTGGATTTGGGGAGGGTTTTCTCTTTTTGCCTGAGTAGGACAGAATAGCTCAGGATGCCGAAGGGAAACGTGCTCGGCAGAGCTCCTCCTTGATACTCTGAAGTGAAGAAGTTCTACAGAGTACCTGCTGCCACCCACAGCCCCTGTGCGGGGAGGGGAGGGGAGGTGGGGTAGGCCAGGTCACCAAGTCAGCTGATGCACTAGGGTTGTAAGCCCTGGGAATGGGATGATGGGTGGGTGTATAAAGCCTCCCCACAGCCAGTCCCCAACCCACCCATGCAAGATAGAGCAGAATTGTGCCCATAATCTTTTCAGTTGATTAATGCTTACTCTTCCCATTATACAATCCATCCATCATTGACGCACAGTTTTGTGTATTTGTGTACTCTCAAGTCATCTTTCCATCTAGTTTTGGTCCATAAGCAGCTTGTCTATGGATTACATTAATTCCAGCCTCCATTTATCAATAAATAATGTGCTGTCTTTATGATACTTAAGAGTTGCTACAACTGAATCAGAACTCACAATTTAGGCACAAAGAAAATTAAGACCCCACCTACACTGGACTGAGAATTATGTTTAATTACCATTCATTCATTTTTAAATGTATAAAGAGTGCTTACCACAATTGTCCCTGGACACATACAGTGTGCCAAATCCTGAAGTCCTTGTTATGTGGTTGTAGGGTGACCAGATGACAAGAACAAAATATCGGGACACATGGGGGGGCAGCCACAGGCTCACCGCCGTACCAGGGCCAGCTCTAGGTTTTTTGCCACCCCAAGGGAAAAAAAAAGCTGTCGAAGCAAAATATCGGGACAAATGGCGTCCCGACCGTACATCAGTCAGGATGCGGGATAAACAACTAAATATTGGGACGTCTGGTCACCCTATGTGGTTGGCATTCTTGCAGTCTTGAGGTAGTGAATGAGCCTGGCCCACGCAATGTGTTATGGTCCTGACTTTACAACATAAAGAGAGAGCTTCACTATTTCCCATCTTTCTTTTCTTCATGGGGCCCCTCCCAATTTTCAGTGTGGCTTCACTCATAGCCAGGATGCTTCATTGAGTGTAATGGAAAAGCCTAGCTCATGAAAAAGAAATAGACTCACTCACTTGGGCAGCTGTGGCCCTTGTTCACTTTTTGGGGAAGGGGCCTGACTTCCTAAAGAGACTTGAAGACAAAGGAAACAAGTTTGTCAAGTTAATTTTCCTCTGGTTTTTACTGCTGATTTTTTTCTCTGCTTCTCAAGGGAACCAAGTGGGGCTATAAGGCCCCAAATCACCTTGTATTCTGATGCTCATGATTTCTGAACCCCTTACTGTGTGGCTCTCCACTGACCATAAAACCTCAACCAGCAGTGGCCTCTTGTAAACATTGTCAAGGCCAAGGGATTAGTCAGCAGTGTTCCCAGAATTCTGATTTCTGGTTCGTTCTTGTGTTGAAAAGTGAAGTGAGCAAAGTTTTCCACGTGGTGAGTTTTTAAAAGCAATCTATTTGGCATTGGTGAGGCCTCATCTGAAGTACTGTGTCCAGTTTTGGGCCCCATGCTACAAGAAGGTTGTGGAAAAATTGGAAAGAGTCCAGCAGAGGGCAATGAAAATGATAAGGGGGCTCAAGCACGTGATTTATGAGGCAAGGCTGAGGGAACTGGGATTATTGAGTCTGCAAAAGAGAAGAACGAGGGAGGATTTGATAGCTACTTTCAACTACCTGAAAGGAGGTTCCAAAGAGGATGGATCTAGACTTTTCTCAGTGGTAGCAGACGACAGAACAAGGAGTAATGGTCTCAATTTGCAGTGGGGGAGGTTTAGGTTGGGTATTAGGAAAAACTTTTTCACTAGGAGGGTGGAGAAGTACTGGAATGGGTTACCTAGGGAGCTGGTGAAAGCTCCTTCCTTAGAGGTTTTTAAGGTGGGGCTTGACAAAGCCCTGGCTGGGATGATTTAGTTGGGGATTGGTCCTGCTTTGAGCAGGGGGTTGGACTATACAACCTCCCGAGTTCCCTTCCAACTCTGATATACTATGATTCTATCATGGTGAAGCCTCACTGAAAGCTGGACTGATGCCAGTGGAAAGGCATCTGTACTCAAAGGGGAAGGCCAGATGCAGTTTGCTGAGTTCTGGTCTCACTTACCCAAGTATAAATCTGGAGTAACTCCATTGTCTTCAGTAGAGTTAATCTGTAGTTACACCAGTGTAAATGACATCAGAGTTTGGCACTCAATAGGAATTTATGTACTCTTAGATCTTAACAGTTTTTTTGTATTTTAAGTAAAGGCTTTTAAGTGTTGGTGTCCTTTTAAAGAAAGGTCAAACATAAATGGAATGGAAGCCTTGGAGAAACTTTTAAGTGGCTATTTAAATTTTGAGGTTACTGATTTAGATTGGTCCTTAGTTTGGATTTCACAGTAGCTAAGAAATAAAATAAAACTGAAAAAATGTTAAAGGACTAGATTTTCTTCTCATTTAAATTGTGTTACCTCCACTGATTTTAATAGAAACACACCTGATTTACACCAGACGAAGAGGAGAATCTTAATAGCTTTTTTTGCTATTCCTACTGATATTATTTGTACTGCTACTACAATTTCTTTGTACAGACTGGAATCCAATAAGACATTTTGTTTAAAAAACAGACTTTAAATGTAAAAGCCCATTAGTTATATATTATTGGATATGGTGATGAACTGGCTATGCACATTACTGCTCTCTGTTGGACAAAATCAGAACTCCTTTTCTTGGTGTCAAAGTCCGTTATATTGTTAGCAGCAATTCTCCTTAACTCCAGTTTAATAATGGCTTGCACTTCTGGAGAGGGAGCACCACAAAAAAAAAAAAACAAATTTAGAGAAAGAAACCTTTCTATTTAAAGTAATAGAATTTAAGGCCAGAAATGACCATCAGATCACACCAGATCATCATCCTGTATATCCTAGGCCACCAACACCACCAAGCACCCGCACGTGGAACCCAATAACCAAAATTACAACATAGTATGTCAGCACACAAGAGACTAGACTATTAGTTGGTGGCAGCAGGTCCCATAATCAAGACTGTCCTTCATATGAAGTTACTGAATTACATAATGCATCTCTTATAAGTGACCCCCAAACACAGCCCAGCAGAGAAGTTGCAGGCTCATATCATTTTATTATTACTATGTTTTTAAAAAAAATAGCTTGGACCTTTTCCCTACCCTATTATGAGTTAGAATGGGTGTAAAAACAATGTCAGTCTGTGCCACTTTCTTTTGGTTAAATTTTAATCTTTTAATCATAAAGGATTGTTCTCAGCCTCTTTCACCACTCAATTAATAAACACAGCCTTTTCAACAGGATCTGATAAAGATCAGTTTTGCTGGAACTTGTTTTTAATGCTCTTAGCTACCAAACAGCTTCCCGGCCATTGGCATCTGGAGGGAAATGAATCATGGCACAACCTCTCTGTAAAGCTTGCTGCATTTCAGAGTGCAGTAGAATTGTATGGCCAAGACATGCTTAGTATAATTGTATATGTGCAATAAATGAATAAGCCCACAAAGGGCAGGGGGTGGGGGCTTGTTGTGAAGCATTTGAGGTACATGCTGATTTTTAGCCCATCTTCTAGTCTGCATTTAACTGTTTTGCTAGTTTGCCTGCTGTGACTAGCTGTCCATTAAACAAGAATGCCTGCCACTGGCTACAAGAATGATTGGCAGATCTTGTTCCCCTCCAAGTTAGTGTAGACCCTTATCACCAAGGAAAGTTTGCCCCTTCAAGCCAGAATGGAGGGCATTGGCAAGGGGGTGTATTCATTCAACTTTAACGGTGGAGAAATAGATGAGCAATCCTTAGTACTGCTTAATCCCTTATCATGTTTAAACACACTCTTCCTTCAGTCACTGAAAGGAAAAGTTGAATTTTCACAGAAAACTGTCAAGCAGTGATGCTCTGGATGGGCTGTGTTTGCAAGCAAACCTCAAGACTTCCCCTGCATCATCTGATAACAGGTTGTTATTTCTGGAAGAAACAGCTCACTGGCTGAAATTCTTCATGTTTAAACAGCATTGACTCATGAGCCTCTGAAAAGCTTCATCAGCAACAGCCAAGGCACTGTTCTTGAAGGCCAATGTCAAGGAAATGAAGCATGCTACAGCAAATTAGCCTCTGGAATAATTGCATATGCTTGGGTGTTAATCTGTTTAATATAATTTTATCAGCAAAACACTAGAGCTTGATGACTTGTCTTGATTACAAGTCTGCCCTTGGATATAAGCATATGGGAGGTTTAACTGCATCCACGCTCCCATCAATCACTTCCAAACTGGAACATTTCATGTTCATGCCATTAACTGTAGAGGTAAATTTTCAAAGTACCACCTGGGAATTATGTGTACAAATCCTGTTAATGAATAATAACAGGATTTGTGAGTACCTACAGCAGAATGCTTTGAAAATGTATCCAGTCACGTATTTTTCAGGGGCTAACAGAGTTTGGTGCAAATTTCTTATCACTATGTGGGCAAAGTACTACACTCCAGCGTATGTATATTCCTGCACACTGCCATAAAATCTGCGTATAGAATGCACAGATAAAACACTAGATTCTGCTGTGTCAGGATGTGAGCCAGTTGAAAAAGATGAGCCATATGCAGGCAGGCAGGCATACATACATATACAGTACAAATAGATGATGATCCAAACATCTGTGAACTTCCGCTTTTCTGATGCATGCCTCTGGAGTTGATTGGATTGATTTAGATGGTCTTTTATTGACGAAATGTGTCATTATTGTTTTACCTTTTAAAAGCATTAGATTAAAACCATCAGTCACTAGTAGTGCTTCCTGGGTTTTCACTAGTAAAGTCAGTGATAGTACTATGTAACCTCGTCTGTGTCACCATGGCTTGAATTTAGCTTTTCAGCAAAAATGTATCAGAGAATTTTATAAGGGCTGGAGTGAAGCTTCAGAAGTGACAGGCATAATTGACATTTTTTTGTTTAGTTCTTGCTCGAACTCATTTCAAGAACAAAGGACAACCATATGCTTATGTTTTGGTTGTTGGGTTGTTTGTTGTTGTCGTCGTTATTGTTTAACCCTCCAAAGCATTCACTTTTGAAGCCCTTGATTTCAGTGGGCTTTGGAGCAAGCCTTATAATATTGAGAAGAGGACTGGAGTGAGGATGTAGGTATCTCTGTTTGTCTAATTTCATTTTGTTTAAGTGGGGAGGCGGTTATATGGAAGTTTTAAATCTAGGAGCAGGTGCAATAAACTCACATGAATAGTCTGAATAGTCACCATTAGGCCACTGGTCAGAGTTAAAGCACTAAGCAAGGCAGTCCTGGTGGTTGTTTTTTTGTTTGGTTCCCCCCCCCCCCCCCGCCATAATAAACTTTCAGATCCTACACTAGTGACAAGTTACCTTGATTCTCTAGTGCTATCTAGTGGTCAAAGAGGAAAAACAGTTAACATGCATAGATGCAAGTAGACAGGTCTCCTTAGTTTGGGCAGTAGTTTTCAAACTTTTTAGTCTGAGTACCCCTTTCCAAATAATGTAGTCTACTGCATACCCCCCATCTGCGATAGGATCATAATATACCTGTAAAACAGAAAAAAAAGGTCTGTAAGGGATAACACAATGCAACACAATGCACAAGCCTTGGAGCATATTGTCCAGGATACTATTATTATTTATTATTATAATGAACAATTTTATTATATATACTTTTGATTTGGATAAAAATAATCCTTCAAACAAGTTTCTGTTTGTTGTAAACATTAAACTGGAAATGTTCAATATCATTTTATTGTAATTAATTAAAATGAATGAAGCCTCTGCTGCAGGCTCTATTCTGAAGGCAGCACCCCCATCAGCAGCTGCGCAGAAGTAAGGCGAGCAATGAGGGCGCTCTCTGCCTGTGTCTGGGCGTAGGGGGTGTTCTGTCCCATCTGCATGACAGTGCAGGGGCTCTCCAGCCATTTGCCTGGAGGTTTAGCGGTTTTGAATCCCTTTGGTGGCGAAGGGGAGATTTGGGGTCCTCTCATCCCCTTGCAGGAATGTCTGAGGACTCCAATCCCTCTGCATGGGTGAGTGGGGAGGGTTGGGGGTGTTCCCATCCCACTGCACGGGAGTTCAGAGAGTGGGTAAGTTGTGGTGAGGCGACATCTGCTGAGGGCAGCACATCCAGGAACAATTGCAGGGGCAATTTTAGAGGCCTGGAGAGGGACTGGGATCCCGCAGGTCCTGTAGAACCCACTACCATAATAGCAGGAGCAGATAAAATTTCAATAAACAATGTGGGACTGGATATTGCGAGGCGGGACAGGAGTGGGATTTAAAAAAATAGTCCTCCCCTCCAGCAAACCACCTAAATACCCCCGCCAGCAGCTGCTGCTCTCTGGCTGCCCAGCTCTGAAGTTCTGCACTGCTGCGGGCGGCAGCGGTGCCTTCAGAGCTGGGCATCTGGAGAGCAGCGGCTGCAGGCCAGGAGCCCTGTGGCGCTTCCCCCTCCCCCGCCTATAGAAATCAAACTACACCTATGAATGTCCACCATTACAGGGTTTTTCTTGTGTACTCCCTGACACGAACTCGGGTACCCCTAGAGCTACGCATACCCCAGTTTGAAAATCACTGAGGGGGGGGTTAGGGTATGTCTACACAGCAGCTGGGAGTGTGCCTTCGAGCCTGGGTCCACAGTCCTGTGGTCGTGGGGCACATGCTAAATATAGCTGTGTAGACGTCACTTTGAGGTTCCATCTTGGGCTGGCGCTTGGGCTCTCCAGCCCTCCTTAGGCATGAGACCCCACGCTGCAATTTCTATACAGCTCCCTGGCAGCAGAACTGGTATGGTTCTGCTGAGTTGGCAAGGGACTGGGTGTAGGGAATGAGTAGTCACTGCCACCGAGCTTTGCTCTGCATGAGCTCCCTTTGTAGATCCCCCATCTTGCCCTAAGGGGCGGGGGGCTGTATATGAGCACTCTGAAGCCTCAGAAAGAGGATTCCTCCTGATTGCCCCCATGCATCTGCCCAGGGCCTAAACTGTCTTTGTGGCCCAGGTAGTGCGTTCAGGCCTCATGCTTAGCTCAGCACTAAGCTCAAGTGAAGGGGGTGTCATAAAATAAGAACTGTGAATGGGGGATTCATCAAGGCCAGGGGCTGCAGTTGTGGCGCCACAGGTCATGGAATGGCATCCTGCTACTGCAGCCTTGGGCTTGCCACAGACCCTATGGCTGCAGCCCACCTCTTCTATGGGGGGAGTGGGAGAAGTGGCCAATAGAGCCACATTATTACAGCGCCACCAGTTTCACCTCCGCTCTCAGGCGCTGTGCTGCCACGGCCCCACCCTGAAACACCCCAGTTCACAGGGGGGAAAAAAATCCCGTGCTCTGCAGCACACACGGGTAAGTGAATAAGCTTCCCAAATCATCCACCGTGTTTAATGGAACCCCTCTTGGTCCATTAGCGGTAGGCCCGCTGTAGCCATTAAGGAGTGGGCAAGATTTATCCCTTAAATAGTAAAAATTGTCCCCAATATTATAAGCATGGACTTGGCATCAGTGTATGGGGCTTGATGGCCCACTCTATTATTCAAGCTGTGTGCCACTGTAACTCCACTAACTTTAAGGGTATTCTACCACCATCAAACTGGAGTAACAGTGGTGAATCAAACCCATTAGTGCCAGTGAGAGTCCCAACTGTGGGTGCCGATGCAGGCACTGGATCACATACATGTTCCCTAATTGATCAGCAACGACTCAGCGTTAACCGGGACAACTTTAATTGAGGAGTAGCTGTACTGCCAGTATCTAACTCATTACTGTGCACAGCACTTGGTAAATTGGTGCATGAAAGGTCCACTCGGCTGCTAAAGTTTAACTTGCTTCCGTAGTGAGTCAGTAGAAGGGTTTTGGCTGAGGTGTGTGCATCATGGTAAAAACTATCCAATCTGTCAATATACTTAAGTGATTGCTGAAAAAATGTTACCTCTACTGTCATTGGAAAGGTTAAATTATCAAGAGCACTGTGCATTAAGTTAGGACTAACTTCATTGAAAGAATTCCTATCACACAATCATGCTTCACAGACGTCATCCGTCTCCCCCCTGATATTTTTCTTCCTTTGTTGTGTTACTTATATTGAAAAGTGTACTGTATAGGCATTAGGTAAAGTGGTTTGGGTGCCCACTTATGGGGCCTTCGTTAAGAAGCCATTCAGAACCCTGCTTGAGCAGCAGTGTACACAGGGAGTTGGGTCTTGCATGTTTGTACATAAAGCTTAAACGAAGATGACATCAAAACCATACACGTCCTAGTGTTTAGCGTGACTATTTATACTAAAGAGTGGGCCAACCCAAAACTAAGGGTGAAAATGCCATTGAACTGGACATACTAGAAATGTGAACCTGGAGCAAATTTTACAGATGACCCCTTTGCTCATAAGTGTATGTGTGTGTGTGTGTGTCTGAAGGGAAAGGACACAAATCCAGACTCGGATCTAGCCTCTATCAATAGTAAAAGTGCATCAATGACTGACAAAAAGAAGACCATGATTGGATTGTTGTATATGAAAAGGAGAAGTACATGGGCTGTGCTCTCGCCCTGCTGGAGCCCCTACAGTTGGTTTTGGGGGGAAAAAATCATGAGAAATGTGCGCGGGACACAGCTTCCCTCCCTGAAATTAGCTAGAGCAAAACCAGAAACCTAGCTCCCCGTTAGGCACCTAGGACCTGGGCTCAGGTGAACACATGATGCTGTATTTTATATTCAAATGAGGTTTTACTAATAAATGTAAAGCTTTGTAGTGTTCATAATAATTAAGTATGCACCGTCTGCCTACCTCTGCACGTGCAGCAAGCTCACCCCAAAACAACCTTAATTTTACTCCACGAATACATGTCACTTGCCCATGTCAATCCCAAGCTACAAAAATTGACATATCCAGTGTGATATCCCAATTGGTGGACTTCCTAGGGAGAAATCTAATATAAGGAGTTGTATTATTCTTGTTTGTTGCAGGTAACAGAACTGGCAAAGATTAGTACATATTTGAAACTAGCCTCGCTTTAATCCTCAGAATAATTTCATTCAAACAATATTTCTTTGTGGCTGTACGGAGTCTTTGAGTTAAAGAATCAGATTTTGAAAACCCAGCTTCCATTTTGTCTGCTGGAAATACTTGGGAGTCATAACTACACCGAAGGGTGACACATCATGAACTGAATGGTCTACCTCGAATGCGTGACCTGGGTCACAAAGGTTAATAATACCCTTACCCTGTGACAGGGATCAGTATCCTCTGACTCTGTGGTTCCTGAGAGTCAATTCTTGCAGGTGCAAGTTCATAGCAAATATTATGTATGAGCACTCATATCATCTCAACATCTATGCATCTCATTAGCTGTCTAATTCATTTAAAGCACATCCTCATTTGTACCCAAAAAACTGCAGTTGCCAAAAACCAAGGCATGGTTGAGTACAGGCTGAAAATCTGGCCCACAGGGTGTGCTGCAGAACCTGGTCAGTAAGAAAAGGTAGAGACAGGATCATGAAGTTTGGGATGATTCAGAAGAAAAATGAATATGGGTAGATGAGCCACACACAAGAATCAGTGATTGTCGCCCCATCTACTGTACGTCCCAGGCACTGGCTACATTTTCACCCCCAGCTCCTGTTCCCTTCCACACAGAATTATTCACACATTATTGATCTTTACAGAAATACCAGCGCGTTAGAAGAATTGTAACCCAAAGAGAGCCAACTGTTTTAATATGAAAAATTAAACCAAATGAAATATGTTAATATGTGAGGGGTAGACTTTAGGCATTGTTGTATTATCACAGAAACCCCCATGGCTAACGCACCTGTTTGTTATGGATGCCATGTGAAGTACTACATCTTTACTTTAGGTTTTTTTTCTGCTGAAAAACACTCTACAAAGTAGTTACATAAAACCTGCATATATTATCATAGACCTCATTCATTTTCCACTTCATCAGCTGTTTGAAAATTACTGTATTTACTATTTGGGTTTAGTACTAAGCCTGCACTTTAAGTGCTAATAGAAAGTTCCCAAATTCCTTAATCTCAGTTGTGTGTGGGCAGACGTGTAGACCAAGTGATTTATTCAGGGTCAAGCCAGCTATCTGGCAGAGCCAGAATTAGAACTCAGCTTGATTCCTATCCCATGACATGCTTCCTCCCATGGAATAAGTTCTAGATTTAACCCACTTCCCAAGTGAAGTGCACAAAAGCACCATGAATAGACAAAAAACTGTGTATCACAATAGCTGTGTTGGGCTATCCCATTACCCCATGGACTATTTTTATATGCTGAAGGCATAGGGCTGGTTAAGTCTGCCAAGATGGGCAGAGAGAGAAAAAAATTAACCAATGTTTCCAAATAAACATAGTTTTTACCCAATCAGAATGCATTCTTAAATAAGTGGATAACAAGTCAGACATTTACTCGCTGAGCACTGAAATTGAAACTGGTCCTCACCTGCTTTTAGCAGGCCAGCTGCTAATTCTGCAGCAGGCGAATGATGTTTGCAATCACCTAACTGCAGATGCCCTTTCAGCTTCTAAATGCAATCAGACACTAACACCTCTAGTATAGCACTCAGTTACTTAAGGTTAGTTATATTGATAAGTAATGCAAATCGCACATTCATGGCCTTTAAAAAAAAAATCTTTTGTACAGAATTCACTATTCCTGATCTAATACCGTCACTGTGTCGCACAGATTTTATTGCTAAAGGCTGTTTTCTAAAATGTGGCTCAAAGGAGAAGATTAGGTGGGTTTCTTTCTTGTAAAAACATTTTGCCACTGAAGTAATTTTTTGGTATGACAATGCTGGCAATAAAAAACAGCAGTCAAGCAAAAATAAAGAAAGGTTGTAGTGTGCCAGTATCTTCCCTCTGAGACGTAAACAAAGTTTTCAGGGTCTGCACTGTCTAATCTCATATCCGTTCTCTTTAATTGCTATTCAGCATTATTAGGGGAACCGCATCCATTTTTTATGTATAGTTTCAAATTATTATTCTGTCAGGAATAACAATATTGATCCCATTGTGGAAGCATTTTCCCTAGTGAAAAGAAAGGTTGAGGGCAGGGGAGGAGGAAAACAATTCAAAGGGAAGCTTGTCCTAGTTCTGCAGTAGAAATGAGGTCATATTCCATCACCAGAGACATTATTACAATAAAGTCTGAAATTTGTGTGTCCACTGTCAGTAAGTGGAAGTTTTGCTAAAATCAATAGGATATTGTTACATGCTTACAGCAACCTTACTATAGTGACCAGTAACTCCAAACATTTGAGATCTGGAAAGGTGCCATGGCAGATCCATGATCCAGTAGTTGGAAAGGAACAAAAATAAATATATGTATAATGTAGTTTTAAAGGCTTTTATGCACTAAAGTGGTCCCTGTGTGCAACGTCCTTAGTAACATTTGTAAAAGTAAGTCTTCATCTCTTCCCAACTGCATCATATGTGCCATGGGCAAGAAACAGACTCATAGATACTAAGGTCAGAAGGGACCATTATGATCATCTAATACTTGATATACAGAAATAACTTAGCCATTCTACAAAAATGTGGGTTTTGTTTCTACAAATCAGTGGAAAGGAAAAGAACTGTGTAACATGGATTACATCTTCTAGCTTGGCAAAATATTGGATTTGCAAAACGTAACAGTTTGGTTAATCATTGCTGAATATTTAGCCATTGTGCTCTGTTCCTGCAACAGTACGTGCCCCTTTGCCATTGAAGAGCAGAACAAATAGGTCCATTAAGCAGGTGCAATTTTTGCCGTGTAATATATACAGCTCATGTTCTTGTTTTTATGGGCGTGATTCCTGCAGAGGATGAATAATCTCAACCCCACTGGATTCAGCACTGATCTGGCCTGCTGTGAAACCCCAACAGGGCTGTCCTTACCCCTATGCAAAGCATGCAGCTGTGTAGGGCACCAGGAAATTTGGGGCACCACATTTCCTTGTGCCCTGCGTAGCTGCGTGCTGCTCCAGCTCTTCCCCAGGGTCCTGCCCCTACTCCACCCCCTGACCTCTTCCCCTAGGCCCCCTCCCAGCCCCACCCCTGCGAGCTCTTCAGCTGGGCTGGGCCTGCACTCACCGCAGCGGGAATGTAGTGACCTGGCCTCAGCCACGCTGCCGGTGAATGGTGGTGGGGGGGGGGGGATAGCCCTGAATTGCTAGGGATAGCCCTGAACCCCAACCACAAATTAAAGCCTTCTTTCCCTGATGGACAGCCTCTTGCAAAACAGGACTATCATTGCCGGGGGTGAGAAATTTGCACCCCTGCAAGTCAGCTGTGTTCAATCCAGACCCACATTTTTCACACATCTGTTTATCTTATTAAAAGTCAAGCACTTAGCAGGATTCAACTAAAGGGTGAGAGATCTCTATGGGTTTGGCCCTCTGAAATGTTGAGCCTTCCTTCTGATGCCAATCCTCCAAAGCACTACTTAACTTTAAGCACAGGAGTAGAGCCATCAAAGTAACTGAAAAACGAGTGCTTTGCAGAATCAGGGCCACAGGGCTTAGCACCTTGCAGGACCGAGTCCAATTACGTTAGATAGGGTTAACTACACAATAATGAAAGAGAAAAAAAAGTTTGGCTGGATAATCAGCCCCTTGCCATCAGTGGTTGGTGTATACACTGCAGCATAAGTGATTCCATAGTTGTCCACTATGTGGTATCTTGTGCGTTTCTCTGAGGAAGCAGTATAGCCACGGTCAAAGACAGTCTAGCTGGGTCACTGCTCCAGCAATTCCTGTGTCCCTAATCTAATTTTATTTTCACTGATTTTTCCATTTGACAACTTGGAGAAAAAGAACTTGCCAATTTCACATTTACTTCTAGTCCAATGGTTCTCAAACGTCTTTTTTTGCGAACCACTTGAAAATTGCTGAGGGTCTTGGCAGACTACTTAATGATCTTTCCAAATGTTGCCTGTACCATCTGCTAACTATTGTGAAGCGCTTTGGATAAAAGCACTATATAAAAAAAACCCTAATAATAAACAACTTTTTTTGTTCTACAAATAAAAGCATACAACTCATATTTTAATAATAATTAGTCTTACCTTTCTAATGCGATGGATGTGCCCTCCCTGGCCACTGCAGCCCTGCATGTCCCAAATCCCCCCCCCCACTCCCTCTTCTCACCCCACTACCCCCTCCCAATTACTGCCTATTCCCCCCAAGGCCACTACCTACCTCACTGTGCATCCTTTCCAGGGTCCAGGCACCTAATTAGTGGAGCCATGCCTGCGCAGCTCCACTAATTAGGTGGGTGGCCCTTCATTCTCTCATGTGCGGTCGCCCAGGCACGCATTTTAGAGGGAACTATCCGCGGACCACCTGAATGGAGCTTGCAGACCATGGGTGGTCCACGGACCACAGTTTGAGAACCTCTGTTCTAGTCAGTTTTGATGTCTGGGTCTCCAGAATTAGCTGGAAGACAGTACTGCAGTGTTTGGAATGCAGCTATGCAACATTTAAATATAGTTTTTAGTGGAAAAGTTAAAAGAATTCTTGATGCATTTATAGCATTAATCCCAGTTTTGTTAAATCTGATGATGTTATTTTACAAAACCTAAATTGTGGGCCTAATACCAACCCTTTAATAATGGGAAAAAACAACTCCATCACAAAGCAACCACAAATACACCTGTAACTTTATTAATTCACCACTTACAGCTTCATATTTATTTTCTTGAATCCTGCATTTAGACACAAAGGCAATAATAAAATATCTGTACACTACTTCTGTTACAAATATAGATAATATTTGAAGAGACTTTACATACTCTAACTTAGGCATTTCACACACTACACTGGAATGAGTACAGGCTAATAATGCATCACCAGTTGCCTCAAGTACTGGCACCATCTGTTTTTCTTAGCCTATTGTATGGTAACATCTCAAATAATTACTGAAAAAGAGAGATTTTTTAGTTAATCCACTTATATTTAGCTATCAATTCACAAGTAATAGCTCTCAAACACTCCTAACCCTGCTGTTTTTCACTCAGTAAAATTGCATATTTCTCTAGCACAGTTTGAATGTGCCCCCGCTTTAGAACTCAATAATTAAATATTATAAACAACTGACATGGTGCTCCAGCTGCTATAGGGGTTTGCTGGTCAATATGCAATCTTGCAGCTACATGAATGTACACCGTGGGCGGCACCCTCGCCTAAAGGAACACCAGTGCTCACATGACCTTTGACATTTCTTCCTCTCTAAAGGTTTTAAAGACATATTGTATTTAGTGACAAGGTTCAATCACAGATGGGGCTTGACCAAGCAGATACATATGAGGCAAAAGTGGGGAAACTGACCGTTAGGGAATCCACAAGTAAGGTCCAGGGACAACACTTTATAGTGAGAAGCCAGGAGCATTGTTCCTAGATCTTTACAGGGCTCCATCTTACATATCAGTGTCTGGCTTGTAAGTGTTCAATAATTTAGAACTCCTTCCAGCAGCTGGAAGGACTAAGGGACTTCTTTCTCTGCCCATCCTTTCCTCTCCTGCATGCTTTCTGACTAGGGTGAAGATGAAGAGGAACCTCTATCATTTGCCCTACTTTTGGACTCCTCTCTACTGGGGGGGGGGGTCTTTATTACTCTACCCCTCCTCTATCCCTTCTTTTGGGTCCTCCTCCTCTCTGAATGTCTTCAGTATCTGCTTCTGCTTAGACCAGTGGTGAGCCACATGTGGCCCATAAGGGTAATCTGATTGTGGGCCACGAGACATTTTACTGGCATTGGCCATCTGCAGGCATGGCTCCCCGCAGCTCCCAGTAGCAGTCACAGTTTGCCTTTCCCGCCCACTGGGAGCTGCGGGGAGCCATGCGTGGGGATGGTCAACGTCAGCAAAATGTCTCACGGCCTGCAATCAGATTACTGTGATGGGCTGCATGTGGCCCGTGGGCCGCAGGTTGTCCACCACTGGCTTAGAGCAATAGCAGCAGCATGAAATTGACTCCACACCTGTTTCCACTGGGCTCTGACTAGTGACACGGTAGCTAGCCAGAGTGGTTAATTTTTGCTGTTGCTTCAAGAAGCTCTGAGCAGCAGTGACACTGGAGCTGCCATTCTGCAAACTTAGGAAGAGGACAGTGTTCATTTTACTGTTCACATCGGGAACATTATCTTCACACCCACCAAGCTTAGGAACTTCACTACTTTAAAAGAGAAGCCTAAATCCTTGTGATATTGCAGGTGCAGTAGGGCTCCCTCATTCACCAGGGAAAGTTTCCTGCAAGTGGATTTTTCAACCCCCGAGCACCAAAAAAACCAACCCTACCTCTCCATTATTTTGCTTCTGGAGCATGGAATTAGCAGCACTGACTTTCTAACTAATTTTTCCATCTATCTTCTTTTGTTCAACTGTTGTTCCTCCTGTGACTTTATTTCTGCTTTTTAAATATTCTTAGTTATCTCCTTCCCCCTTGACTGTTTAGTGCACACATTCTCCCTCCCACACCTATCTCAAATATTCAAAGCCTCTTTGCAAAACATTCCAGTTTTGCAATGTGGTTACTAATGTAAACTTTCATGTTCTGGTGGATCACTGTATTCATTACAATAATAATAAAAAACCTTAAGTCTTTGCCAGAGACTACATAAGCCCATCCAGTGATTCGACAGTAGGACAAATACTTCTATTGTGTTCAAAAATACAATTAAGTGTTATTTTTTTCTTCAGTGATGTAACAGTCTGGTCAAGCTGGAATAGTAAGATGGCTACATAAACTTTGCTATGTGGAATGTAGATAATGGGATCTTGTTGATCCTATTCTTTGGACAGCCAATTCATGAGAGAACAGTCAGAGTGACAGTCCCTTTTGTCCTTTTTAGAAGAGCAACTGCTTCTTCATGGGTCACCCCTTCTAAGCTCTGCCCATTGACAGCAATGATTTGATCCCCTCTCTTCAGCCGTCCGTCCTCTGCTGCTGCACCCTGAAATTAAACAGCATGTAACTGCAGACATGCATTTCTGAAACTCCTGGTTTTATAGCTGTTCACAGAGAAATCTAAAGAGGATCTTAGTAAGATGGGTTCAATATACAGCACACATTAAACTTTTCTGCTTGAGAAAGGCTACGCTGATCAGTTTTCACTATTACAAACCCAGGCTCATTTTGTCCTTAGTAGGTGCTGGTTCTACCTGCCTATAGGTTTTTGCATAAAGTTTCCACTGTGCAAACTAAGCAGGTGGATTCACGAAAGTCCTCATCACCTTATTAGTGGAATGAAATTTACAGCATGGGAACGATGTACTACATACATTCTATAAGTCAGATCTATGGAATTTTTAAACTCCTTCAGCCATCTTGGTTTGGCTGGCAAAGTTCTCAACAATTCAAATTAGAAATCGAATCCAGATCTGAACCTAAACGTCAAGGTATGGAGGTCTTCCAACTTGGTTATCTGACTCAGGCCTGCTATACACCAAGTTCAGATGAGGATGTGAACTTCTCCAAAGTTAAGATTTGGATCCAGTGTTTCTGGCCTATATTTGATTCCAATATTCATAGCAAATAATTCAAACTAACCCCAAGCACTGCTTGAAGAGAATGCAAACTAAACGGAGGAAGGGGAGGGTGCAATTGTCCAAAGTGGACAACTAAATTACAACCTCAAATCCAAGTGTTTGATGGGAGCAAATGGGAATTCTGAAAATTGGGCCCAGTTTACTTAAAGCCTCAAACTGCAGACACAATTTAAAATGGTATCTGCATTCCTGCTTGGAGAAGACAAACAATGAAATAAACAGTCCAGAACCCACTGGCTTTTCCCCAGGCCGTATTAATAAACCAGCTGCTGAGCATGAGCACTGAATTGTTTGAGTAGTTTTACACCTGTGCACTTACCTTTGCAAATACTGTCTTAACGTAGATGGGTAAATCTCCATGAGGACTGCCATATCCTCCCACAATACTAAAGCCTAGACCATCCTGTCCTCGATCTAGAGTAATGGTCTTATACTGAGGGGGCCTACAACAGAGAAAAGAAGTTATCCTGTTTCTTTTGTGAATGTCTAGTCCAGTATGTGGATTGTTCAGCAAAGAGGCTCTTAAACTTTCCTTTGCTGAGAACTCTACATAGGATTTTAAGTATATTGCAGTGAATAGTTCAGTTCATGTCAACCACTGTAATCCTGCTTAATGCCATAGGCTGGTTACTTATTTACAGTTTCCTTTCATAACTTCTCCATGGTATTTAACCTTCTGTCTGCAGAAGTTTATTCATTCTGTCATTTAATTCACTGCATAATTGTATGATGCTTATTACCTATGGATAAGTAAGTATCATGGAGCTCAGAGAGAAACAAAATAAACCCCACAAAAACTACATTATTTTAAAAAACCCTCCCTCCCCCAAAACTCATATATAAGAGAAAATCAAAAATAGCTCCAACCAATTCCTAAGTCTGGGTTAGTCATTCCTGTTCTCTTCTGTTGCTTGGCCTTGTATTTTTATAAATTTGCAATGTTTTGACAGACTAAAAGAACTATAGAACTTACAATTTGAATCACATGTTTTTCACCACTCCTCCAGTAGATAATATACACTGTATACCTAGAAGTTTGTGGGCTGATTTTCAGTGATGGTCTACTTTGAAATAATTTAATTTTTCAACCACAAAGAACTGTGCCCATATTTTCATACTCAGGATGGGAATATTAGCAGATAGGCATCCAACTATTTGTTTGCGCACACACATCAAGTATTTAAATATCAACTAATGTTTGTGTCTGCAATAAACTGCAGGTACAATTTTGTATAAAATTAAAACACCAACACCCTGCCCCAAGAACAAAAAAAACCCCAACCACTGCGGAGGTTGTGTTGGCCCAGGAAATCAGGTGACCTATCAAAATCTATGAAGCCCCCAAAACACTCTCTCGGGCAGTAAATGGACTGCTGTGCCTTCCAGCATACCCGACAAGTCAACAAACTCAGGCTCTGATGGACTGGCAGGGAGAGTGAGTTCTAGAGTCAACAGCCACGTACTTAAAATGCCCTGACATTTAAGCCAGGGGGCAATTAGCTTAAGTACTTCAGCTAATCTCAAGTACAACACAAGGAATGAAGCAGTCTCTGCGGTGCTGCAATCAAATTGTATCATAGCTCTCTGGGTCAAAACCAGCATAGTGAATTGTACTCTGAAATGAACCAGAATGTCCTATGTGGCCTAAGGAGCCCAGTTATATGCTTCCTGTGACAGTCATGACTAGGCTGGCAGGACACCTCACTCTGAACATGCTGCAAATTCTAGGCAGTTTTCAAGAGCAGTCCCAGCTAGTGGGCCCTACAGTAACCCAATTAGAAAGGATCCATCAAGGATAATATATGCACTTACCCTAAATCATCCTGAAAGATGCTGCTTGAGGTGAGTGCTGCAAATGAAAGGCTGGAAGCTGGTGGATCCTGTTGCTGACCAGTTACGACACTTACATCCCCTCCGGCCACCACCTGAGAGGGCACATTGTAGATAGCAGTGAAATGAGGAAGGTGACGCTCGGACAACTGAGCCCACCATGATTAACACCACAGTATTTACAAAGGTGAAATGACCAAAACAGGTTTTTGCAACAAATGAGACTTTTCTTCCTTTCAGCTAAAATAAGACTAAGTGGTAACTTTGGAGCAAAATATGGAGAGGATGTGAAAACTGCACAACATAACCCTCCAACCCCCTATATTCTCTGGCTACATTTTCCTCAGAACTGGGCAGTTGTGTGTTACTTTTGGTTTTTCAGCCTCAGAATCAAAACTGCAAAGTGCATTCTAAACATCAGTGCAGAGAAACTCCTTACCTGCAGTTCAACAGTGCCTGAAGCATTTTTCAGTAGGCTGACAGCTTGGGAGTGTGTCATGCCCTCAGTGGATGTTCCACAAATATTAACAATCCTATCCCCAACCTACAGAAGAGAAAATTAAAGAGCTAGCCATTAATAAGAAGCTATGTCACCAAGATCTACATGCCATTTTTACAACACAAAATAAGAGGATATCCTTTCCATGAAGAATACTTGAACTGAGTAACTGGATCTTGCTAGCAGGATTTGCAAAAAATATATCATATCAAGGAAATATTTACCACCTGTCTACAGCATATTCTTGATCTTAGATACAACAAAGTCTTTGGCCCAGATCTTCAGCTGGTTTAAATCAATGC
Organism: Natator depressus; assembly: GCF_965152275.1. Lineage (NCBI taxonomy): Eukaryota > Metazoa > Chordata > Testudines > Cheloniidae > Natator > Natator depressus. The sequence goes on from NC_134238.1 coordinate 106,211,011, forward strand.
AGCTTTAGTGAATTCAATAAAGCTTCAGCAATTTACGCCACCTGAGAATCTGGCCCTTTGATTCCAGTGCAAGTCATAATTCTCTAGTGGTAACTGGTGAAACAGCCCTGATTCTGTAGTAGTTATTGAGGTTTATATCCTCAAAGACCTGAATCTACTTGTGGATAATATAATCACATACACTACAGAGATGTCAGTATTATAGTTTGCATAGCTGTCATTAGACATTAGAAGTCAACACATACATACCTCTGATATTTCAATCAGTAGACGACAGTCATACATTTACACATTCTGGGAAAACAGACCAATGTAGCATATTATCATCAGGTCCCCCAGGTTCAAATGCAGCTTGGAATAATCCAGTGCAACTCTCAGGGGAATACATGGGCCACATTCAGTGGTGATGCAAACTGGTCTTAAACCAGACATAAATGGCTGCAAGTGGTAATACACTAATTCATACCAATTTTGCACTCAGTGGGTGTATAAAACAAGAATAGCCTACACACAGAGATGGGTAAGTTGAATGTGCTGCAGGAAAAGCAACTAACAGAAGGATGTAAAATAAATCGCATAATTGCAGGCATTGGGGAGGCTGCTGACTGCTGTGCCAATAATCAGGACAGATGTGGGATCTATTTATCTACACATAAGAGCTGCCATATGGGATAGCTCAGGATACTGGGCAAGATTAACCATATCTCTGACAGTGGCCCATATCAGAGCTTTAGGGGGAGTGTATAGAACAATGCAATTATAGAGTGATCCACCCGTTCCCTCCCCCCCCCGGCTTCTGGTAGTCAGAGGTTTAAGGTCAACCCAAAAATGGGGTTGCATTTTTGACCATCTTGGCTAATAGCCATTGATGGACGTACCCTCCATGAATTTATCCAGCTCTTTTTGAACCCAGTTATACATTTGGCAATCACAACACCTCATGGCAATGACTTCCACAGTTGTGTGTGGTATGAAAAAGTATTTCCTCTTGTTTGTATTTAACCAACTGCCTATTAATTTCATTGAGTGATACCTGGTTTTTGTATTGTGTGAAAGGATAAATAACACTTCTCTATTAACTTTCTCCACCAAGCTCTTCATTTTGGTATCTGAAAGCCATGCTGGCTCCATATTCCAAGGTTGCTTTAAGGTTTTCTCCCGAATTGCTAATGTTTGTGAAAAAAAATTCTGTACTCTAAACCGATCTAAAACTACTATACTCTTGATTTGAATGGGAGAAATTCCTGGCATGGCCTGAAGTGCTAGTGAATACACCATGTATTCTACTCCAGAAGTGGGCAAACTATGGCCCGCGGGATACATCTGGCCCACGGGACTGTCCTGCCCAGCCCTTGAGCTCCCAGCTGGGGAGGCTAGCCCCCGGCCCCTCCCGCGCAGCCTCAGCTCACCACGCCGCCAGTGCTCTGACCTGCTGATCCTGCCGGGCTTTCCAATAAGCCAGTCCTGCTGCTCTGAGCAGCATGGTAAGGGGGCAGGGAGCAGAGGGGTTGGATAAAGGCAGGAGGTCCCGGGGGGCAGGGAGCAGTTAGGGGCAGGGGATACCGGGGGGCAGACAGAGGGGCGACTGGATGGGGCAGAGGTTCTGGGGGACGGGGGGGCGGTCAGGGGACGGGGAACAGGGCGGTTGGATATGTGTGGGAGACCTGCGGGGCCTGTCAGGGGGCGGGGGTGTGGACAGAGGTCAGAGCAGTCAGGGGACAGGGAACGGGGTGGGGGGGTGGGTTGGATAGGGGGTGGGATTCCAGGGGTGGTTAGGGGCGGGGGGTCCCAGGAGGGGGCAGTCAGGGAACAAGGAGCAGGGGGGGTTGGATGGGTCGGGGGTGAGGAGGGCAGTCAGGGGGCGGGAAGTAGGAGGGGTGGGTAGGAGCGGGGGCCAGGCTGTTTGGGGAGGCACAGCTTTCCCTACCTGGCCCTCCATACAATTTTGCAACCCCGATGTGGCCCTTGGGCCAAAAAGTTTGCCCACCCCTGCTCTACTCTGTGACCAAGGCAGAGTAATTTATTCAGCATCATCATATTAAGCTTTTTTACCAACCTCCTTTCTTAGCAATTAACTTACTCTGAGTTTCTGAGTTTGAGCTGCAACTCCATTTGGGTGCATCATGGCAATAAATATGGGAACATCTCCCAGGGGACTTCCTACTCCTCCAGCAATGCTCACTCCTAGGGAATCTGCAGGACCCTGTTACAGTAAGGAAAACAGATTAAGACACTGCTTGAGAGAAAATACACAATTACCTTTAGGCCCAGATTTTCAAGACTGACTAGTGATTTTGGGTACCCAACTTAAAGCCTCTAAAAGGGGCCTGATTTTCAGACAGCACTGAACACCCACCCTCAAAGTCAGGCCTCTTTACAGTGTCTTAAGACAGGCACCCTAAAACTAATGAATGGAAAAAATAACTATTCACTTATGAAGAATTCAGTCCTAATTCCTTCAGGTCAATGTACAGGGAGGGGATATGGCACTCCTACTCCTCTTCACTTTCATTCCACTATTGCAAATTCCTCAAAGCTTGTCAGTTTGTCTTCATGAAGGGTCTTTCACATAGTGTGTCACAAGAAACTTCACCGAGAGAAGTAGGAGAAAGCACCCTGTTTTTTAAAATAGTTTCTCAGGGAGAAAAAAAGGAAAAATAAAGTTGAAATGTAAAACGTGTACAGATGCTAGTAAGCAAGCAACAGAGTACAGGGACGGGAGAATGGAAAATAGTAATGGGAGAAGGAACAATGAATTGTTTGGTTCACTACCACTGAGAATTTTTTACTCTAACCAAGAAGATGCGAATCTCTGTTCCTTCTACCTTCACTGTTGCCCTGTAGATTGCCTGGCAGGCATTTTGAGCTCACACCTCTGTGACATCTGACTGGCTATTCTGTCTTGATTTTTTACTATACAGAGCCCTTATTGCTGAAGTTGCAGAATGAAGCCTCTGATAACCACTGGGCAGAATAAGGCTCCCTCGCACCAATGACTGGGAAGCGTAGCCAATAATGAGGTTTAGTAAATGTGATACTGTGGGGTAGGGCGGGAGTGTTGGCTTGTAGACTCACCCAAAGCTTTTATAACAATGACACAAGCACTGAGGAAGCCATGTAACAATTTAACTCCCCTTGCACAATGTTCATCTCTCAGGGGAAATAAAAGAGATGAGAAAAAGAGCAAACTTGTCCACAGTGAAAGAATCAAGAATCTCAACCTAAAGCTGTTTAGCTTAAGTTCTGCTAAAAAAAAAAAAAAAAATTCAGACATGATTCAATCCAGCTGCCATTTGTGTGGTGCAAATTACATGTGTATGTATCACATTTGCATGAAATTGGTTTCACTTTGCAGCCTGATTTTCCCCTCCCCCCCCCACACCCCTTCTTACATTGTTTTTACACCTATGCAACTCCCTGACTTCAGGGGAGTTGCTCCTGATTTTATAACCAGGCCTATCAATCATGCACACCAGTGACAGACTATACATGAGCAAAATCTATTTGAGCTCAATTTATATGAACAAACTAGGTTTTGAGCATGCAGATTCTGTCACTGCACTCAAATAGCGGCCATGATTTGAAATTGCCCCCTTATAGGCCTGTGCTTTAAGAAGAGGATCTACCGATTTTGTATCTGTAAGTAATAGGGCTAGCTGTGGTGATGTACACTACTTTCGTAACACTGCAAATATAGAAAGAGGAAGCATACTCCTCCTAGTGTATTGCTGCTGTATGACACACACAGCAGTAACAGCTTTAGAAAGTTCAAAATAACATTTCAGCACAGTGTAAAAATCTATTTATAGAAGGGACAGAGAGAATAAAGTAGCTAAAATAAATCCATGCAATGAAAAGCCCTGAATGTCAAGCCAACTGAAACAATAAATAATACTGGGAAAATAAAAGAGCCTGATTTTGCTGATATTTGCATATAAATCAGGAAGTCAGTGGAACTGCACAGGTGTAAAACTGGTGTGAGAAACTGATTTCAGAATCTGTATACTGATGATTTTATTAAATATACAGTACAGTTAAAAATAGTCATAGTATAAGTACATCCTAACTGAAAATGATTCAATAAGAAAAATATGATAAAAAGTGGGACTGTAAATCCTAAACTCTGTTTACTCTGGATTTAACTCAATGTGACAAAAATAAAAATATGGCTCAAACTCATGCTAATTCTTTGTCCCTTAAATTTTCAAAGTAGGTTATAGGAATCTAGATGCTTGACTCAGACTGATATTAAACCTAGGGGCTGGATGTAAACCTGCCAATAGTGTGTTTGTTCTATAAAATGGATTAACTAACAAAACTAGACATATGTTCATGAAAACCTAAAATATCTTTCACAAGTCTCAGGACATGGCACTGCCTCTCTCCAATAGGTAAAAATCTAGGACCAGAGCCTCGGTGGGTGTAAACACACTAATTTATAGCGGCTGAGGGGTTCCAGTTCCCTGCACATTTTTACAGTATGACTTACCTTTTTTATTTCAACCGTTCTTAATCCTTGTATTTCAGATGATACTGTGAAACGATAAAAATAAATATATAAAAGGTTGGGTAAGATTTTAAAGTAAGCTCTCCATTATAGCCATAAAAACAGTTATAATGATTTTAGCTTTTGCTCTATTATAGTAACGTGCCTGGACATCTGCTCTCATTACATTAATAAGACTGAACTACTTTTGAGATGGCAGGGACTAGGTGTATTTTACACAAAAATAAAAAAGATACCCAGTCATTCATTTTCTGAATAATATATATATTCTGGAATAAAGACGGTCAGGTTTATTCAATCTGAGCAATTAACAAAACAGACTTAGGGCAATAATGACTTCCTTGTAATTTAAACATGAGAAAACTGTTACTCATCTTTCCTGATTTAACTACACAAAATCTGCTACTGTCCACAGATTCACATGTGGGATGCATGAGATAGTTTAATGGAAGATATACTTACTTTTGATGAGAGTCTCTGATTTAACAACTTGCGTTCTTATAATACAACATAAGGTATGACAAGCTGCCACAGTTATGCTTATAAAGGGCTATAAAATGATACCTATGTGGGTTTTTTTTTTTTTTTTTTACAATAATTGCCCTATCAGCATTTTGGACTTGAATTACAAGGAACTGTTTTTATGCCTACAGTTCAAAAGAGTATCTAGCACTTCAGACAAACAAAAAAGATACCTCAGCTACTGATTCACAGACAGGATAACGGGGAGAAGTTTTAGATATAGAATATGAAAGGCACCAAATGAATCTTACGTGCATTCTTCTTAAGACCGCTTTCAAAGCCCTCAGATGGGTTGGAACCAGAAGGTGGGAAACTGAATGATGACAGGCTGCCACTTCCTTCACTCACCTAAAATATAACATCACATTGGGATTATACCATAGTCTTCAAACTTCTAGCTTGCTGGAAAGTAAAATTATGAGCTCCAGTGCTATTTTACTACCTTCCTCTTGTGCCTAGTAAGAAATGATGTACTGTGAGACTAACAATAACTCCTCTATATCCTCAGAGCATTCTGGAGGGCTCTCTTAGTTGAAGGTTTGTGGTTGCATAGCTAAAACCTTCCACAGCCTTTAGAAATATTGCTTCTAGGAGCCCAAATTCTGCCCTCAGATTAACTCATGGAACTTCCTATGACTTTGCTGGAGTTTTATGGGTGTAACTGATGACAATGTTCTGACAAAAGTTAAAAAATGAAGGACAGAGTATAGAACATTGACAAAGAAGATAGGGGCACCCTAACAAATGATTCTATTGTTTCTCTCTTTCTCCTGGAAATCAATCCACACCATCCATTTGCCTCCACTGTCTGTAACCACATCATCAGCCATGACTATAAAAATACTTTCTCCTCCCCATATCTTCTTTGTCTTAAAATCTGCTCTGTAATTCTTGTGATTTTAATTTCTCCATTCAGTTTACATTTCAACTGAAAACACGCATTTTGCCCTAGTATGTACTCACTTGTTAATTCAGAAGCTATATAAATAAAGTTTTGAGGCCAGACTGTCCTCTCAGCTGTGTGTGCATACCTCTCATTAGAACTCTGACATCAGTTGCGCGTGTACACATATCTGAGGGGACAAGGTGACTGATTATAGAATATCAGGGTTGGAAGGGACCTCAAGAGGTCATCTAGTCCAAACCCCTGCTCAAAGCAGGACCAATCCCCAATTTTTGCCCCAGATCCCTAAATGGCCCCCTCAAGGATTGAACTCACAACCCTGGGTTTAGCAGGCCTATGCTCAAACCACTGAGCTATCCCTCCCCCGATGTTGTGTTACTTTATGTCATTACTAGACTAAAAGGCTTTATAGATATTTCAAGTAAAAATTACTCATTATACATTTCTACTGGCTTAACGGCCTGGGTTACAGCTTGATTCTGCATTTTCACCTTAGCCAAATTCTGAAGGTCCATATATATTTAAGGAGGACCAAATGCTGCAGTCCTTACTCAATCCTAACTCCTAGTGAAAAATGCATCCAGGTCAAATCCTGCAATCTTCACCTCAATCCTAACTAATCTGACCTGAGTTTTTTAGGCTCAGGTCCTTGATGGTCTTTGCTGATGAACATTTTTAGGCAGAGAAATCTTCATAAAAATTCTGAGTCTTTGAAAAATAAAGTTTATAATGAAAACACTGAGGCACATCACCATAGCAGTACAATCTGAACTGTTTAATATCAAGAACACATTCAAGCTATGCCCCGCGTGCGCCCCCTCCCTGCCACGGTATTGGTATAAACAGCAGTGTAGATGACAAAGCACTGCTTAGACATGCCAGAACCTTAGGGTATATACCAGAGGTGGGCAAACTGCGGCCCTCCTGCCTGGCCCCTGAGCTCCTCCCCCACTGTTCCCCCTCCCCCACAGCCTCAGCTCACTGCGCTGCTGGTGCAATGCTCTGGGCGGCGAGCTCCTGGGCAGCACAGCTGCAGAGCCCGGCCTGACCCGGTGCTGCGCAGGGTGTGGCTGACTCCAGCCAGGTGGCATGGCTGTAGCGCCGCCAGCCACCGGTGCTCCAGGCAGCACTGTAAGGGGACAGGGAGCGAGGGGCAGAGGGGGTTGGATAGAGGGAAGGGGCGGTGGTCAGGGGATGGAGGTGTGGATAGGGGTCAGGGCGGTCAGAGGGCAGGGAACAGGGGGTTGAATGGGGGCAGAGTTCCCGAGGGGGCAGACAGGAAGGAGGGGAGTTGGATGGGGCGGTGGGGGGCAGTCAGGGGCAGGGGTTCCGGGGGCGGTTAAGGAGAAGGGGTGATTGGATGGGGCAGGCTACCAGGGGGGCAGTCAGGAATGAGAGGAGGGGTTGGATGGGGTGGCGGGGGGCTGTCAGGGGCAGGGGTTCTGGGGGAGGTCAGGGGACAGGGAACAGGGGGGTTTGGATGGAGCAGGAGTCCGGGGGGCCCAGCAGGGGGCCAGAAGCGGGGGGGGGGTGCATTGAGGGTGGGGGCCGGGCCACACCCCCCTCCCCTAACCGGCCCTCCATACAATTTCCAAAACCCGATGCAGCCCTCAGGCCAAAAAGTTTGCCTGTCCCTGGTATATAACCTACATGGCTCTCTACATGCCCACGTCTACACTACTATTTTTAGCAATGTAATGTCCCGTTACCTCAGCCCTTCCCCGCAACGGGCAAAGGCTTCAATAGCAGGGAAAGACTCTGGTAGAGTAGCAGGGAAAGTCTCTGACAGCTCCCCATTGCTGGAGTTTTTCCCCACTGCAGGGAGGTGCTGGAGCCTTTCCCTGCCCAAGGGAAATACTCTGGCATCAGGGAAAGGCTCTGGTGGGGGAGGCAGAGGGGAAAGGCACCGGGACCTGCCGTAGCCAGAACCTTTCCTCCCTGCCAGAGCCTTTCACTCCCCTGTATAGCAACGCACTGCAGTGTGGATGCAGCCTGTTTTTCACTGCAGTGTTTAGCTGCACGTACCCTGCATGTCATCCACAGTGCAGAAAAGGCATCAGATATGGAAACTGATAAAGATCAAACACTTTTTAGTTATGTCAGAATTAATTAGTAGAGCTGATTGGAAAAGCTTGACAAAGACCAAAATTTCTATTTTCTGACTGGGTCTATTAACCATTTAAAACCCTGTTGTTTTCTCAGTCTTTTCAATGGATTGCACACTTCTGTAGGAATATCAGAGCAGTGTGGTAGAGAGCTGAATAAAATACCTAATGGACAGTAATCTAGAACAGAAGGGGCATTCTTAAGTTAAGGGCCTGACCCAGCTAGAATATGAGCACCCTCCAATTCTCACTGATTTCAGTGGGAGTTAGAGTTCTCTGCACCTCCTAGGAGAGGGCCCTAAAATCATGACCAGGCAATGCAGCAAAGGGGTAAACTTTATCCATGGGATAATATTTGGCTGTATCATGCTTTCAACACATAATATGATAAAGTTAACATACGACATGGCTATGAAAAAGCTGTGAAGTACATAAAAGCTGCTTTTTTTTAATCTCATCCTCGGCACACCTATATGGAAAATCTTTGTCACTTTAAAAATCAATAAAAGCAAATAAAGGGAATTATTTAACCAGAGTTGATTTCTTCCAAACTAAACAGCTTCACAGTTACAAACCTGGCTGCTTTGGGATGTTCTTCTCTCAGAATGGAATGGACCTGCTTTTATTCTTCCAACTTCTAGTCTTACAATACCTAATGAACACTGAAGAACAGGAAATTTATAACGCAGTTCCCAACCGTGAAAGGACCCATTAATGTACTAATATTAAAAGGCATATATTAGTTACTGATGATGGAAATAATAAGACTTATGGAAGGTGTATAAACACAGGCCCCAATCCTGCAATACGGACTGCACAGGTAAAGCTCATTGCAGGATCAGAGCCAGAACTGGACAGTATTTTTCCAATTATATACTGTGAAATAAAATACATGGCAGAATATTTGGATTAAAAATGAACATTACAGTTCAGATGCCAAAATTACACTAAGGGCGTAATCCTGTTCCCATTCACTTAAATGGGAGTAGCATGTAAAATTCACTTTCAAGATGTAGCTATTCAGTAAACAAAAACATTTTTAAAAATCATGAAAGTGAAGAATTTTCGAATTCCGGGTACCAAAACAGGCCATATAATCTACAGATTTACTCCACATTTACGATAGTGTAACTGAGAACATGGCATTTAAATTGGTATTTAGAAATGTAAAATGGCAACTGAAACTAGTATCTACCTTTGCTTAACACCAATGTAACTGAAATGAGGATCTGCAGGGAGATTTTTAATGCACAAATGTGGTGTGAGTGCCCTACTCCTTCAGACTTCCAATGGGAAATTGGTCCTTAAATGCCATTCGGACCTTTGAAAAATCTCTTCTTTTGTGTTTAAGCTTCCAATTGTACGATTTGGATGCACACATTAGATGGCCACAAGGAAACTGATGTTACATTAGGAATGAATTTAGTTCACAGAAATGAAGAAAACTTTGATAGAATGGTGAAGGAACTTAACATACATGTAAGCACAAAGATACCAGAATGGTAGGTTCACTATAACAACCTAGACAAACATAAAGACATTACAATGTTGCAGACAGTTGTTTGTAAAAACAACTTAATCTTCGGTGTAAAGGCCTATTTTGCAGCCCATTTAAATATAGAGATTTCAGGCTTTTGTCACTGTTTTGCTTTTCCTCCTTCTCTTCCTTTGGGAGTTCACTATTATAAAATCCTATTTCCACGTAGGTGAGTGTGCAGCGATTTGAGAGGATTGCAGAAGTGCCATTACTCTGTTATGGTTTAGCTGTATTACCTTAAGAGAGGCTCACAACTTGTACTCCAGGGCCACCTGGAGGTGGGGAGGGAGTGGCAACAAGCCCCAAACAGAGGGGTGTTGTGACCTGGTGTACAGGTTTGCAGCACCACTCAGATTTGGCCCAGGGGAACCACCAAGGCCCATGATGGAGGAACTACCAAGTTAAATGTGAGTAGTGCTGCGACCCCATGCACCAGCTCTCAATGCCCAGAGCAGGAAGCCGGACTCAGCCCCGTGGGACAGGAGGTGAGCTGCCGCTTTGCAGTGAGTGCGGTGCAAACTCACTCTCCAACGCCCTCTCGACCATAGCCTCCCCTTAGTGGTAATTTTTTTGGAAGGGTGGAGGGGCCTCATTTTCAGATATTGCCCGTGGCCCCCCACACCGTCAGTGCAGCCCTGATTAAGAGAATTGGCTGAAGAACTCTAATTTTTAGCAGATCTTGGAACAATGGGGAAGTTCAAGAGGACTGGGAAAAAAGCTAATGTGCCAATATTTAAGAAGGGTAAATGTGGCTACCTGGAAACTATGGGCTGGTTAAACCTGACATCAACCCCCAGAACAAAATGAAGGAAAAGGCCGATATGGGACTAAATCAGTAAAGAATTAAAATATGGTAGCATTATTAATACCAAACAATATAGTTTTATGGAAAATAGGTTTTGTCAGACAAATCTGATTTTGAGAGATCACAATTGATAAAAGCACCTGTACCTACATAATATAATTTGACTTAGTCCTGAATGACATTCTGATGATAAAAATATTACCCTTAAACAAAAATCAATGCAATCCATATAAAATGGATTAAGAATTGGTTAAATCATAGATCACAAAAAGTAACTGTAAATGGGGAATCATCATCCAATTGGGATAATCTAGCTGGGTCATGAAGAACCTGGTTTTGGCCCAGTGCTATTCAATATCTTTACCAATGATCTGGAAGAAAATATAAAATCATTGATGGTAAAATTTGCAGATGACAGAAAAAATAGGTGAAGTGGTAAACAATGAAGTGGACAGGTCAGTTACACAGACTGACCTAGATCGCTTGGAAAGGTGGGATCCACTGAACACCATGAGTTTTAACATAGCCAAATGCCAAGGCACACATCTCAGAATAAAGATCATAGGTCACATTTATAAAATGGGGTTGGGTAGAGAAACTGTGTCCTCGAAATCAAATGACTCTAAAAAGGACTGAGGGGCCTGGTAGATAACAGCTGAACATGAGCTCCCAATGTAACGTTGTAGCTAAGAGGACAAATGCAATTCTGGGATGTACAAGTAGGGGAATATCAAGAGGAGTAGGGAGATAGTATTACCTCCATATACAGAACTAGTGAGACTGTTACTGGAATAGTGTGTCCAGTTCTGGTGTTCACACTTAAAGGAGGCAGAAAATATAGAAAGGGTCAGAAGAGAGCTCCAAAAATAAATCTGAGGTCTGAAAAATACATCTTATGAGAGATGAAAGAAGCTCCATCTATTTAATTTATCCAAGAGAAGGCTATGAGAAGAGCTGATTGAAAAATCTTCCAACACAATAGTTTTCTGTTAGAAAATACTGCTACAAAAGAATCAAAATGCTGTGCAGGAACAAAACAAAAAAGTCAAATGCAAAGCTCCTCATCGGGCAGAAATTCCAGTTCTCGAACTGTTCTAGTTATGAGGTTACTTCATCATAATGCACAAGTACCTATAACAGGAAGAGATTTCTCATGGACAGCTCTTTAATTTAGCAGAAAAACATACAGCAAGATCCAGAGGCTGGAAGCTGAAGCTCGGGAAGTGCAGACTAGAAATAAGGGGCACATTTTTAACCGTGAGTGTCCTTAATCACTGGAACAATTTACCTAGGGATGTGGTGGGTTCCCCATCATGTGAAGTCTTTAAAACAAGACTGGATGTTTTTCTAAAAAATATGCTATAGTTCAATCAGAAGTTATGGGCTTGAGACAGAAATTACTGGGTGAGGTTCTTTGGCCTGCGTTATTCAGGAAGTCAGACTAGATGATCTTCTAGATTTAAGATATATGAATCTGTGTGCCACCAACACGACTAATTTCAGCTAGGAATATGCATAAGGTAAAACACCAAATCTGTACACCTTTATAGTTTGGGGAAGTTCAGATCTGGCTCCAAAGTTCTTCACTACCTCATCCCGCTCTATGATGGTCTGAATATGAACCCTGGATCCAATCTGAACTTCGAGACAGTTTGACTCCAGATCTAAACTCTGCAGCTAGTCCCCACCTCTGTTTTTACAATTACCTTTAACAAAGCAGCAACAGCCTCCTGGTTAGCATTTCGAACATCTTCTCCATTTACTGTTAATATCTGGTCTCCCTGCATCAGTCTCCCATCTGTATCTGCTATTCCTCCTTTGACAATGTCTGACACAAACACCCCTGTATCATTTCTGAAAACACATAATTTTATTCTGCTTTAAACTTGTCACTCTTTGTACCATTTCATTATCCATATTGTAATAAGACTTTTGCTTAGAACTGAGAAACTGTTTACTAGAATTTCTGGTTAGTAAATGTGGGCTAGATCTCACCATTCCACCCTTACTCACATGGAGTAGTATCTTACTTCCGGAGTAATCCCCTGAAAAGGGGGCCAAATAATTGTTTTTTTATTTTTGTTTTGTTTAAAAAAGAAACAACTGACATTGTTTGACAACATGCTAGCACAGAGCAGATTTACTGAGACAGACAATTTGTGTATGGTGGAGGAGCAAAGTTTGAGGAGGGAAGGTTCATCTGTTCATTCCCCTAACCCTGGGCTGGCTCTGTGGTCCAAGGGTTAGGTCTTGAGTAGGGTACATCAGTGTAGTTCCATTGACTTCATACCTTTTCCCAACAATACTTAATCCAAGGCCTTTGCCTGGCTTCTTTTGAAGCTCTATATTCAGTACGTCATACATATCTTCCTCCTTGTACTGGGCCTCATCCCTGTAGACAGTGAGACGGACTTTTTGGGGTGTCTGTCTGAGAACACTTATTGCTTCATCATGCGTGGCATTCCTGAGGTCAATTCCATTCACCTGCAATGTAACCACATGTTGATTGAGTACCTTCCTGAGTTAAATGACTAAAGAGTTCATAGGGATTTAAAAGTGATATACACAAGACTGCACCTCTAAAATCTGATCTCCCGCCCAGAGCCTTCCATCTTTGGATGCTGCTCCTTCTTCATATACTTCATGGATAATAATAGCTCCCTGTGGATTAACAATAAAAATACATAGCACACAGAAGAACACCTCTCATATGCACGGCAACTGGTCGAAGCTTTGGCTTTGGAGAAAGCTTTTGAAAAATCCTAGTATGAGAAGACAAGACTGTAACCAAATACAGGCAAACTAAGTAATCAGCAGGCTGTAAGAGAACTCAGGTTCTCAATTCTAAAGGCAAAAGATCTTTAAAGAAGTCACTTTCTTCTGCTTTAAAAAGTGTGATTACAAAAATATTTGTGGTTCAAGCTTAAATCAATTCAGAGCAGCAAGTCTCAGACAGACAGATATTGTCTCCAGTCACTTGTTGAAATAATATATTCACCTTCAGAGAAACATTCTCTATTAGGGACTTTAAATTGGTACTGTCATCTCATTATGAAGTATCACTGATTTTTACGAACCAGTAAGGTGTCTGCTCCCCCAACAATGCTCAATCCAAGTCCAGTGCGTCCCTTGGAGATATCAATGGTTGTTTCACATCCTGGGATGATGGGACAAGTAGCTGGGTCAGAGGCTAATGTGGCTGGAGTTGAGGACCTGCTTGTATCTAAACACAGCAATTAAACATGCTGGTTACAGTGAGTGGCCACAATAACTGGGAAAAAAAAGAACTTTAAAATAACATTTTGAGAGATCATTGACAGCCTTACAAGAATAGCTGCAAATGGACCCAAAATTCAACCTACCCTAATTACTTATCTGATTTTAAAAATACTCCCAAGAAATAAAATTATACAGCCTCTGGTCCTCCCCTTTCTCCAAAAGAAGAGCTGTGCTCTGGTTAAAATCACAATTCCTAATCTTGGTGCCCAACCATCACCAGGTCCATGATACTCAGTTTGTTGAGATTGCGGACAAAGATGTGTACACTGCATGTGGCCTTATTTCTTCACTGCCTGGGCCACACCTTGCTCTCATGCATGTGCATACAATGTGCAGCCAGTGAAGTTACCAGAAGCTGTGTGCACTTATCTGAGGGCAGATTTGGCACCAATGTATCTGCTCCAAAAAAAGAGTAATTCATAGATTCAAAGGTCAGAAGGGACCATTAGGATCATCTAGTCTGACCTCCTGCACAACGCAGGCCACAGAATCTCACCCACCCACCCACTCCTGCGATAAACCTCTCACCTATGTCTGAGCTATTGAAGTCCTCAAATCATGGTTTAAAGACTTCCAGGAGCAGAGAATCCTCCAGCAAGTGACCCGTGCCCCATGCTATAGAGGAAGGCGAAAAACCTCCAGGGCCTCTTCCAATCTGCCCTGGAGGAAAATTCCTTCCTGACCCAAATATGGCGAACAGCTGAACCCTGAGCATATGGGCAAGATTCACCAGCCAGATACCCAGGAAAGAATTCTCTGTAGTAACTCAGATCCCATCCCATCTAACATCCCATCACAGGCCATTGGGCCTTTTTACCATGGATATTTAAAGATCAATTAATTGTGAAAAACATATTATCCCATCATACCATCTCCTCCATAAACTTATCAAGTTTAATCTTAAAGCCAGATAGGTCTTTTGCCCCCACTGCTTCCCTTGGAAGGCTATTCCAAAACTTCACTCCTCTGATGGTTAGAAACCTTCGCCTAATTTCAAGTTTAAACTTCCCAATGACCAGTTTATATCCATTTGTTCTTGTGTCCACATTGGTACTAAGCTTAAATAATTCCTCTCCTCTCCGGTATTTATGTTCTCTATAAATACACCAGAGGGAATCATGTCTCCCCTCAACCTTCTTTTGGTTAGGCTAAACAAGCCAAGCTCCTTGAGTCTCCTTTCATAAGACAAGTTTTCCATTCCTCGGATCATCCTAGTAGCCCTTCTCTGTACCTGTTCCAGTTTGAATTCATCCTTCTTAAACATGGGAGACCAGAACTGCACACAGTATTCCAGGTGAGGTCTCACCAGTGTCTTGTATAACAGTACTAAAACCTCCTTATCTCTACTGGAAATACCTCGCCTAATGCATCCCAAGACCGCATTAGTTTTTTTTCACAGCCATATCACATTGGCGGCTCATAGTCATCCTGTGATCAACCAATACTCCAAGGTCCTTCTCCTCCTCCGTTACTTCTAATTGATGCATCCCCAGCTTATAACTAAAATTCTTGTTATTAATCCCTAAATGCATGACCTTACACTTCTCACTATTAAATTTCATCCTATTACTATTACTCCAGTTTACAAGGTCATCCAGATCTTCCTGTATGATAGCCCAGTCTCTCTCTAAATTGGCAATACCTCCCAGCTTTGTATCATCCGCAAACTTTATTAGCACACTCCCACTTTTTGTGCCGAGGTCCGTAATAAAAAGATTAAATAAGATTGGTCCCAAAACCGATCCCTGAGGAACTCCACTGGTAACCTCCCTGCAGCCTGACAGTTCACCTTTCAGTATGACCCGCTGTAGTCTCCCTGTTAACCAATTCCTTATCCATCTTTCAGCTTTCATATTGATCTCCATCTTTCCCAATTTAACTAATAATTCCCCATGTGGCACAGTATCAAACGCCTTACTGAAATCTAGGTAAATTAGATCCACTGTGTTTCCGTTGTCTAAAAAGTCTGTTACTTTCTCAAAGAAAGAGATCAGGTTGGTTTGGCATGATCTACCTTTTGTAAAATCATGTTGTATTTTGTCCCATTTACCATTGACCTCAATGTCCTTAACTACTTTTTCCTTCAAAATTTTTTCCAAGACCGTGCATATTACAGATGTCAAACTAACAGGCCTGTAGTTACCCGGATCACCTTTTTTTCCCTTACTTAAAAACAGGAACTATGTTAGCAATTCTCCAATCATACGGTACAACCCGAGTTTACAGATTCATTAAAAATTCTTGCTAATGGGCTTGCAATTTCATGTGCCAATTCCTTTAATATTCTTGGATGACGATTATCTGGGCCCCCCGCTTTAGTCCCATTAAGCTGTTCGAGTTTCTCTTCTACCTCAGATATGCTAATATCTACCTCCATATCCTCAGTCCCATTTGTCATGCTACCATTATCCCTAAGATCCTCATTAGCCGTATTAAAGACTGAGGCAAAGTATTTGTTTAGATATTGGGCCATGCCTAGATTATCCTTGACCTCCACTCCATCCTCAGTGTTTAGCGGTCCCACTTCTTCTTTCTTTGTTTTCTTCTTATTTATATGGCTATAGAACCTTTTACTATTGGTTTTAATTCCCTTTGCAAGGTCCAACTGTACTTGACTTTTAGCCTGTCTCACTTTATCCCTACGTGTTCTGACCTCAATAAGGTAGTTTTCCTTGCTGATCCCTCCCATCTTCCACTCCCTCTATGCTTTCTGCTTTTTCTTAATCACCTCTCTGAGATGCTTGCTCATCCAGCTTGGTCTACAACTCCTACCTATGAATTTTTTCCTCTTTCTTGGGATGCAGGCTTCTGATAGCTTCTGCAGCTTTGTTTTAAAGTAATCCCAGGCCTCCTCTGCCTTTAGATCCATAAGTTCTTCAGTCCAATCCACTTCCTAACTAATTTCCTTAATTTTTGAAAGTCAGCCCTTTTGAAATCAAAAACCCTAGTCACCCATTTATTTTTATCCTTCCGTTCAGTTTGAACTGAATTAGCTCATGATCACTTGAACCAAGATTGTCACCTACAACCATTTCTTCTATGAGGTCCTCACTACTCACCAAAACCAAATCTCAAATGGCATCCCCTCTAGTCGGTTCAGCAACTACTTGATAAAGGAATCCATCAGCTATCGCATCTAGGAAAATCTGAGCCCTAATATTATTACTAGCACTTGTCCTCCAGTCTATATCTGGGAAGTTAAAGTCTCCCATGATCATACAGTTTCCATTAGTATTTACTCCATTAAAAACGTTAAAAAGGGCTCTGTCCATATCCAAATTAGATCCCGGCAGTCTATAGCACACCCCAAGCACTATCACAGGGGAGGCTCTAGTAGTTTTCTTCCGCAATGTGATTTTTGCCCAGACGGACTCTATCTTATCCTTTCTATTGCTTCTTATTTCTTTACATCCTACCTCATCATTGATATACAATGCTACTCTACCACCTTTACCTTTATTTCTGTCTTTCCTAAACAGCACATACCCTTCAATACCTGTAGTCCAGTCATGACTACTAATCCACGATGTTTCTGTTACCCCTATAATATCTGGTTTCATTTCCTGCACCAGTAGCTCTAGTTCCTCCATTTTGCTACCTAGGCTCCTCGCACTGGTGTACAAATGTCTTAATTTTTGCTGTTTGGCCTTGCTCACATTCTGTACCCGATTAGGCACGGTCATTCTACAGCCATTCTTATCACAGGTAACAAGTGCCTACTATACTGTAATGTCATGCATGCATGTACACTGTCCCTGGTTTTACAACATATGCCTATATACAGCAATATACCTGATCAATTGGGGCCATTGGATGGATATCCTTGCTTTCCTTTATGCTTTGAAAAATGTATTAGGGAGGCAGTGTTGCTGAATCATGGAAGTCTAGGGCTGGACGGGACCTCAAGAGGTCATCTAGTCCAACCTCCTATGCGGAGGCAGGATTAAGTATACCTAGGCAATCCCTGACAGGTGTTTGTCTATGACCAGAGAAGGGGATTAGGAATGAGAACTTCTGGGTTTTATTTCTACCTGTACCACTGATGAGCTAGAGTGCCCACAACCAAGTCATTTAACCAAAGTTTTCAAACTTGGCTGTCTAAAGTTAGGCACCTAAATCCTAAATAAATAGAAGGAAGCTGATTTTTAGAGGTTCCACTCAAGCAGCTAGAGGGAAACTAGAAAAATAAATAATTGTTTATATCAGCATATGCACCTATTTTCATTGTATGCATGTAGGGCCAGATTGTTTCACTCAGATCGCGGCCTAGACTGGTGGTGCTGCAGTGCCCACTGCTCCAGGAAGAACAAGAGTATCCAACCGTTCACTAACATATAGGGGGAAACGGAACTCCTGCACAATCCTTTAGGATGGAGCAGGATGCTTTTCTCTGTCTTCCTCCCTCTGCACCTGGGCAGTGTGGAGGTAGAGTAAGGTCATAGCCCTGTTGCTTTCCTGCTCCACTTAGGTTGCTCACCAACCATAATGTGCTAGAAAGGAAGCAATTTCTGCACTCAGAAAAGCACAGGGATGCAATTGTGACTGGTCTGGGAGCAGAGGTGCAAGAAAGTGAAGGAAAGCTCTGAAGACATTCATAAGGCTCTTCATTTTTTATCACTTAGCCCACTGTTGAGACTATAGACAACAGAAGTGCTCTTACTTTTAATTGTCTCTGGTTCTGGTGATCCAGAAGAAGGAATCATCAGCGACTGTTGGATGTTCTTCCGCTCGCCTGTGTTAGCACTGCAAAGTGGTGGTGTTGGTGTTTGAAGAGATGTTTGACTATCATGTTCAACTGAGTTGATTGTGAGCTTCACTGTGGTCTTTGATGTCTTCAGCAGACTGATAAACTTATTGAATAATAAAGAGAACAGCCAATGATCCAACTGTAACACTTACAGAGATCAGTCATAGCAATTGCTCCATGATCAGGAGCAAAAGGTCAGACACACCTGTTGTTCTTGGAGACAGGAATGAAGAAGATCAATATTTTGGATGATGAGTGGCAAAACAGTTAATTATTGTGGGCCAGACCATTATCTGGTGTAAATCAGATTAGCTCAACTGACTTCAGTGAAACTATGCCCATTTCTACTGAGGATATGGCACACAATCTATGTTAGCCTTCCTGGATGCTACACTATACGTTGATAGTTATTAGAACAAAATCAGAAAACTAGGAGTAAGTACTAATGTTGGTGCAGACCCCAATACTGCTCCCACTGAAGTAAATGTCAAAACTGACATCAATAGGAGTAGGAGCAGGCCATCCAATGGCTTTGATTAAATGTTTGGTTTGGGGGGGAAAATATGGTAAAACTAATATTTGAATTATGGAGGGGATGTTGGAGAGGAAAGCAAGGTGGGGGCAAATACAGGGCCTTGTTGTGAGGCCCAGCGGGTCTCAAATGCAGGCCTGCAAAACTGTCAGGCAGCAGACACCTCCATGCTGCCATACTGTGTCAGCTATGACCAGCTCATGCTCAATTACCCACAATCCACTGAGGACACAAGACCACAGAAAGTCCCTCCTCAAAAAGTATGACAGGAAGCAGCCTCATGGCTCCTGATTGGCTCCTTACCCTATATAACCCCAAGGGGAATCCCAGGAAGCATCCAGGCAACAGCGCAGATCTCCTGTTGCTGCTATGACCATTCCTACTCCCTGTTCTTGAACTCCGGGCTTCAATCTCGGCTTAACTTGGATCTCGCCTCCTGACCAGGTCCCCGAAACCTCACTCAGACTCTGATCCCCGATATCAACCCCAGCCCAACTTGACTACGAAATCCTCTGGTATTCAGCTTTAGAGTTGATCCTGCTCTGACCTGTGGTCCCAACTTCCCTAGGTCATGATCCTGACAGACATATAGAGCATCCTTCAAATCCCATTGACTTCAAAATTACTTCAGTGAGAGTGGATGGTGCTCAGCACCTCCCAGGATCATGCTTTTAAAGTATATTTCAAATTGGAACAGTGACTTTGTAAAATTGACACCTTGGGCAACAGATCTGTTCTTTACTCCAAACCACATCTGCTTCCTCTACAGATAACAATGAATTTTACTGTCTGCTAACTCTGCAGAGCCAATACAGGTCTGGGAGAGAGAGATGGATTCTATTCCAGCTGTGCTGTATCCAACAGAATTTGCTAACTCAGTTCTAACTGCAGAGTGACTATTAGTGTAACAAAGAATGAGCCAGAAAGAGCCCAGGTTGAGTTTGCAGAGCTGGAAATTAGGGGGGCGGAAATTGCCCATTGAGTTAAATTTTATCTGGAAGCCACAGAGCCAACGAACTTGGAACCCCAC
Organism: Natator depressus; assembly: GCF_965152275.1. Classification (NCBI taxonomy): domain Eukaryota; kingdom Metazoa; phylum Chordata; order Testudines; family Cheloniidae; genus Natator; species Natator depressus. Next base: position 106,230,979 of record NC_134238.1, read on the forward strand.
AATACCATTTTTACAGTCATTTCGCAGAGTGTCACCACAGTATAATGATTTGCTGTCAGGAATTATGCTTTCCCAAAGAGAATGACATGTTACTGTAGAATACATGTGTGTGGTTCTAATACTAAGGGACCATCATCCTCAGGCTAACATCCACACTCCAGTGCTCAGCCAGAGCATAACCACATAAGATTTCCTGCACAGGGTGCTCTGCAATTTTAGAAGAAGGGTCTGAATTTGCCTCATACAACTGCTATAGTCCTTTTATTCCTAAAGTACCTTTTCTATAGGATAGCCCACAACAACTTCATCATCCACTGCAAGGACCTGATCCCCAACTCTGATCCGTCCATCCTGGGAAATAAAATTGACCAAAAAAAGATTAATGCAGGATTTTTCTTCCTCAATGGTTTACCATCCTCTTTCCCAAATGGGACTTCATTTACAATTCTCACCTTTGCTGCTGCACCATGATCTGTTAAGCTTTTAATAACCACTCCATTAAGTGTGTCTTCTTCACTGATGGCAATACCCAGTCCCCCTTGATCCTGTGGGAATAGGAATGTACAGTCAATAAGGTGCTACATTTATCAAAGTTGAACTACACATATTCACATGAGCCTACTGAAGTTTGTAGATGTCACAGAAGTTTGAGGTTTCATGAAGGACTCAAAGCTTGAAAAAAATATTAAAGACTTATTTGGAAAGGACTCGCTTTCTCATGAACAGGATAGAGAATCTCAATAAGCTTGAAATGCTTTGAATTCTAAATTTCAGTGAGGGGAAAAGCGGTGGACATGTTGTTCCTTGACTTTAGCAAAGCTTTTGACACTGTCTCCCACAGTATTCTTGCCAGCAAGTTAAAGAAGTATGGGCTAGATGAATGGACTATAAGGTGGATAGAAAGTTGGCTAAATTGTCGGGCTCAATGGGTAGTGATCAATGGCTCCGTGTCTAGTTGGCAGCCGGTATCAAGTGGAGTGCCCCAAGGGTTGGTCCTCGGGCCGGTTTTGTTCAATATCTTCATAAATGATCTGGAGGATGGTGTGGATTGCACCCTCAGCAAGTTTGCAGATGACACTAAACTGGGAGGAGAGGTAGATACGCTGGAGGGTAGGGATAGGATACAGAGGGACCTAGACAAATTAGAGGATTGGGCCAAAAGAAATCTGATGAGGTTCAACAAGGACAAGTGCAGAGTCCTGACAAGTATACATTATTCCTGGATATGCTGTCCTTAGGATTTGGTGCTTACAGTCTGCTAATTAAGTTACTTGGAGCAATTTAGTCAATGATTTCACCTGGACAGTCACAGGTAAGTCCTAACCAAACTTTGCTCTGTGCTCTCAATCCAAACAGTTTTGTTTAGGTCAAACAAGTTCACAGAAGGAAGGAGATGGTGCAACCCCAAAATGTACCATGGAGGTTCTACCACACTTAGTTTTCCAGTGCAGCATAGCTGGCCTTCCTACATCTGTCTCCTGACTCCCTTGCCTACCTTTTCTTGATTGCACTGAGACCTCCAAAATCTCCAGAAGTGTCTGTGCTGGGGCCCCTGCTGCTGTTTACTGACAACTTTGCATCTGAGACAAGCAGTGCATTATTCCTGGGAAATATAGCTATGGGACGTGCTAGATTTCAACTACATGGGAGGAGGGCCTAGCTGAGATGCTGAGGAGTTCTGGGCACAACTGCTGCTTTAGGAAGAGTTTTTGGGACCACCTGCAAATAGAATAAAATTGCCAGTGGTCCGTCTCATCCTCCAAGGGAAGGGACAGTCCCTCTGTTTCCAAAGGGACATAATCACAGAAGAGAAACCCTGTGGCAATAATCTTGCACTGATCTAAATTTAGTTAAAATATAAATTTACCTTGGGGAGTTCCACATGCTGAATATTTGTATATATATTGAAGTCTATTGCCGTAACAGGACTTGTAGCACTTGGTTCACCCTGAGAGAGGAAGACAATTTAGCAATGCACAACTGTATTTTAAAAATAGGCATTTGGTGTACCCTTAAAAATTGAACAAGCATACATAGATATGGTGAGTCTGACTCCCCCCTCAAGCCAATTTTACCCTGGTATAATTTCAATGACTTTCCTGGAGCTACTCCTTATTTACATCAGTGTAAATTGAGAGCAGAATCAGGACCAAAATGTTGAACAGCTGTGCTAAAACCCCATTTGGTTTTCCACAAGGACTTTTTCTGCTGTAAAATATAACAACTATTAGAGTATTTTTCTACCCAGAAAGCTGTTAATCAGCTCAAATAGACTCACACAATGTTTAGATTACCTCTTGATTTTGAGGAGTCCCTGCGGGGGAAGGTAAAGATTCTACTGATTTCCCAGGGCAAACGGCCATCTGATTCACTGCATCTTTATTTCTGCAATATATTAAAGCATATATGTGTTGAAGCATCACCATAGTTCTTTTCACAAGTTTAATTTTGCTACCCTTCATTTCTTATTTTGTTTTATTTTTGGCAGTCACTATGCAGATCAAAATACAAAAAAGAAAATACATAACCTGTAAAGTCCAAATGTTGGACTTACAGAAGTACATCACCAAAATTACCTGGGTGACAAAACTGTGATATTGGGAAGACTTTTTTATATAAAAACAGCTTGTGAAAAAACTTCATTTTAAACATGTTAAAGATTACTATCTCTAGGAAAGACACTTTAAGCACTGCTTACCTGATAAAGATGATTTTTACTTTAGATGGTGCACATTTGATTATCGAGGAAGCATTCTGATGAGTTCTTCCATAGAGAATTTGTCCATTGATCTAGATGAAGGAGAATGGCAAATATGGCTCAGAATGTGTATTTCCTTAAATTTTCACCAGTTTAAAAGTGATCTACAACAAACACTTATCTTCTTTCACCATCACGAGCTAAACATCATTTTGAAAATTTACTCTGCAATATACAACACTCTGTTTTCACCCCTCTAGTTCACAACATTCCTCCCAATTGCTTGTCTGGCTATAGACTCTCTCTCTGCTGAAAATGTCCTTCTCTAGGTTACAATGGCTTGCCTTTAGGCATATCATTTATTTCCATTTGTCATTGATCACCTCATGACTCACTAGCAGTGGATATAACAGAGTCATAGGAAAAGGCTACCAGTTATAAGTACAAGTAAATGAACTGCCTCTATCCAACAAGAAAGTTGTTATTATTCATTGATCCTCAAAACAGTGCCCAGAACTTTACAAAAAGGGTTCCCACTGTAAAGCACTGAGAGCTGGATCCTGTAACCATTTATGCACATGTGCAACTTTACTTGCTTGAGTAGTCTTATTGAAGCTGAAGGGAATTTTCATGTCAGGAAAGTTACTCCTGTGTTTTTGCACAATCAGGCACTCATTTACTCAGACAATGCTGTTTACAAGCAACACTTGATGGCGCAATCACAAAAGCTGTGGTGAGCACCTGGAGAGAGAATTGTGGAAGCATTTTAAAGGAAGGATTTGAAGGAGAGTATGGAGGCATGAGGAGAAGGAAGGAATTACAAGCACAGAAGTAGCATGGAAGACAGCTACAAAGAGACGTGTGAGGGGAGGACAGGAGAGGGGGTGGTTAGCAGGAAGGCTCTGGAGGAGCAAAAGTAGTGAGATCATCATAAGAACGGCAATACTGTGTCAGAGCAAAGGTCCACCTAGCCCAGTATCCTGATTTCTGACAGTAACCAATGTCAGGTGCACCAGAGGGAATGAACACAACAGGTAATCATCAAGTGATCCATGCCCTGTTGCCCATTCCCAGCTTCTGGCAAACAGAGGCTAGGGACACCATCCCTGCCCATCCTGGCTAATAGCCACTGATGGACCTATCCTCCATGAATTTATCTAGTTCTTTTTTGAACCCTGTTATAGTCTTGGCCTTCACAAGATTGGTGTGGCAGAGAGCCCTCAGTGTCCATTTAGCGCAGCAATGAATGAATGAATGGCTCCAGCTCTCAGTGCCTTAGGGTGGGAACTCTTGTTTGTACAGTTCTGGGCACTGTTTGGAGGGTCAATGAATGTTGATCCCGCACGATCAAGCCCTATATGAAAAGGGATTTTGACTGATTTGAACAAGTCCTTTGTAGTGAAAACTGGGCCCTGCAGCCAGTATGTGAATACACTCATCTCAGTGGATCCCCCCAGTCACAGATCCCATAGCGCTTCCGCTGGTCTGAAAGTGCTTGTTTCTGCATCAGCCTATTTGGAACTGGTACAGTGCCTCTCAGGAGTTGCTGAGCCTCCCTGCCCCCACATCCCCTCTCCACTGGCATTCCCTTTTGCACAGCTTTTGCACATTCCCACCACACAGCTGAAGTGCTAGGGATGGCCTTGCCAGGTCTGTGCAACAGGCAGAATCTCACCCTTCACCAAAAGGAAAAGGAGTGCAAACGTTATAAGAGAGCAACTGCTGCAACTGCCATCTATTGAACTGAGACAATATTTTAAAAAAAATGTGGTTTAGAATGAGGCTCCTGTCTGTGCAATGAGGGTCCTGATATCATTGGATACCATGTGAAAGCAGCCTGAATAGGTTATTAAATCATTAGAGCCCAGTATACAAATACAGCTGTTCCAGATTTCTTTCTTCCTTTTCATTTCTTGTGACAGATGTATAAACAATACATATATATTACAACATTTTTAAGCAGACAGAGCTGTAACTAGAATGGCTTGCAGCAGTCCACAGAACCTAGTGGGAGAGCCTCAGAAGGACTATCACTGTATGACCCACTACTTTTCTTAGTTCACAAACTAACTCCTCCTTCTCACCCTGCCCCATGATGCCAAAGCTGCGTTCTTCACTTATTGTATATCAAATTTTATGCAGTAGTGGTCTGACTGAAGAAAATAAAACTCCCAACCCCAACCATTAGGCACATACCAGAATGAAAATGTGATTTCAAAGAAATAATGATCGTATTACTCAATAGTTAACTCAAGGCTATATATTGCACCAAGAAACTACCACTCTACTGCCTTTATAGTCAACATGTTTGGTTTTAAGTACAATTGCTAGAAACTTACCTCTAGTAACTCATCTGCAATCTGTAACCTGCCATCTTTTCCAGCTGCCCCATTTGGATCAATTCCCACTATGAAGACACTCATCCTGGACCGATCCTTGTTGCCAGCAAGGCTAAGTCCCAAACCAGTCCTTCCTTTTTCCAGCTCTATCATGTGCAGGTCCCCTGGTAGATTTCCATAACGCTGTGTGATCTTTTCTAAATGTAAGGGGGAGAAAAGTTGTGGGCAGAAGGGCTTGAATTCATATTAGAACACTTTACAGGTCATTCAGCTCATCAGCTTTAGTGTGCAACAGGCATTATCCAACAGCATAATCCCTGCATGACTGAAGCAGCACAAACCACTCCCTTTTCAAGCTAAAACTGTCACCTGTAACAATGCTTCCAGTTGCTTGGGGGCTGGGTATAATATGAACATTTTTTAAATTCTTTTCTCTGGGTTTGTTCCCTGATACCAATAAATAAAACATCTTTCACATGGACACATGGCTGGTGAGACAAAGGCAGCTGGGAGACTGAGTCAGCCAGTTGAGCTCCTCAGCAAAGGAAAGCAGGTTTTTCCCCCTTAACTGGTAGGTACTCTGCAAGAACGGATCTTCAATGGCAGGAAAACATTGCACTGCGAACACCACTGCTAGCTCTTCCTCAGCCTGTACCTGTGGGGTCCCTGCCCAGAGAGGCATCCTGATCCTGTAGGCTCCCACCCAGCTCATGGTCTTGACCTGCTGGGAATGCAGCCTGCACGTCCTTGCTGAAGAAAGCCAGGAAGGGAGAACCCCCCAGTGCAAGAGGCATCTGTTGGTGGAGTCACTCAGGAAGCAGGTAAGAGAGCTGCAGGAGGCTCATTTGCCAGGAGTACAAGGACTTCACTGACAGGATGCACATGAAGACGTCCAGGATGGATGATGCAGTCAGCTGAAACAGAATACAGCAGCACCAGAGGAAGGAGGAGGACCAGCTGCTCTGTGGGGAGGAGACAACTGGCTGCTAGCTAGCTTGGGCAGCAGACAGTGCTCCAGTCCACACCCAAGAACTGGTATGCTGTACAGAAAACAGGAGGAGAGGAGCAGGCCCCAATGGCTGAGGAGCCAACTCATGCCAGGGCTGCGAGGTTCACGGCCACCACACCTAAGAGGAAGAGATATAGGGGGGTGATGGTCAGGGACTCCCTTTTGAGGGGGATGGAGGCATCCATCTTCTGACCTGATGTCCCAGGAGATGTGCTGCCTGACTGGAGCCCATGTCTGAGACTTTGTGGAAAAGCTGCCAAGGCTCATCTGTCCCTCTGACAACAACCCCATGCTGCTCATTGATGTGGGCATTTGAGAACTCATTGAGGACAGATGAGGTCCCAGAGGACTGGAGAAGGGCAAACATAGTACCTATCTTTAAAAAGGGAAACAAAGGGGATCCAGGGAATTATAAACCAACCAGTCTAACTTTGATACCTGGAAAGATACTGGAACAAATTATTAAACAATCTACAGGATAATAGGGTAATAAGTAACAACCAACATGAATTTGTCAAGAACAAACCTTGCCAAACCAATCTCTTTTCCATTTTTAACAGGGTTACTAGCCAAATGGATGGGGGTGAAGCTGGAGATGTGATATATCTTGATTTTAGTAAGGCTTTTGACAGTCCCAAATGAGACTCTTATAAGCAAACTAGGGAAATCTGATCTAGATGAAATTACTATAAAGATACATACATAACTGGTTGAAAGACCATATCAAAGCATAATTATTAATGGTTCACTGTCAAACTGGGAGGATGTTGCTAGTGGGGTCTCGCAGTGTTCTGTTCTGAAACCAGTATTATTCAATATTTTCATTCATGACTTAGATAATGGGGTGGACCGTATACATATAAAATTTGTGGATGATGCCAAGCCTGGAGGGATCACAAGCATTCTGGAGGACAGAATTAGAATTCAAAATGGCCACGACAAACTGGTGAACTGGTCTGAAATCAACAAGATGAAATTCAATAAAAACGAGCGAAGAACTTCACTTAGGAAGGAAAAATCAAAGCAGCCAATCAGAGCCCAGCAGGCTCAGATAAAAGGAGCTGCAAGGTCTGAACAGGTCAGTCCCTGGCTAGGACCAGAGGGGCAAGGAAAGGTGGAAGGTGCCCCACTCTAAAGCCCTGCAGCAGGACTGGAATCCCGCAGGACCGCTGCCATAATAGCAGGAGTGGTATTTAAAAAAAAAAAAAATCCCATGCAGGGCTCTACTCCACTCTGGTCAAAAGAGCTTGATGGGTTGCATTTGCTAGGAGCTCTAGCCTTAAGGTATTGAACAGAGGTAAAAAAGAGACCGGAAGGGAAGACGCCCAGGGAACGCAGCAGTGACCAACCAAGGAAGCAGTAAGTGGCTGCTGTTTATAGGGTCCATAGGTTGGGACCCGGAGTAGTGAACAGGCCCAAGTTCCCCCACCAGCCACTGGGAAAGTGGCCTAAGGCCTGAAAAGGGAACAGGGCTTGGTTAGAAGACCGAGTGAAGGGCGGGACTTAAAAGGACTGAGGACCCTGGTGAAAGCTGACATTTTGTTGAACTCTTTGCTACCCTGGAAGGGGTTCATCCATTTTGACTCTGGGACCTAGCTGGAGGGCTGAGCCACTGAAGACCTGCCTAGCAAAGTCAACAACCTACAAAAGGTGTCCAGAGCAGGAAAAGGCCTGAAGTATCAGAAGGCACTCAAGATGTGACTCCATGACAGATGGTCTGGGTACACTTGGTACTCAGTCAGTGTGGGAGAATGGACTAGGCAACCTCTCGAGGTCCCTTCCATTCCCACGTTTCTAGGAGTCTATGGTTACCTCCCACCCCAAAGATTTTTTCTAAAAGCACTAGTCCCCCTGCCTGCCCACCCACACCCATATTTTAACTGCAGGTGAGATTACATTCAGATAACAGAACTGTATATGCGATTACCATGGGTGACATATACTACACTGAAATTGTTATTGCGGTTCATTATGTGCAGGGCAGAACCTACATTTACCAGGACTAGCAGTGAAACTGAATGCACAGAACAAGGGCAAATGATTTTGTGTTTCAAGAATGTGCAGCTGTCCAAGCAAAGTGAAAGCTGAAAGTCACATTTTATACCCAGATAGATGAAAATGAAGGAGTTCAACCTGAGCCCCAACCTACTCCACATCATTGCTATTTCAATGCTGAACTTTTCAAATAGCACAAAAAATAAACTTACTCCAGCTGTAACCAAACTCATCATCATCTTCCACATCCTCTTCCATTTTGCTGGAAGATGATTGTGCAATTTCACAGCTCATTCCTGAAAATGCTGAAGGAGGGGGCAGAGGCAAGTTACTAAATGAAGTCTTTCCTGGCTCTGAATCTGACTGACTGGATGCCTGTGGAGAACAAGAAAAATGCCATGACTAAATATATGCAGACTCTAGAGCAGAGCAATCTAGTACATGAAAATATCAAAACGGCAATGACTATGGCTTTGAAATTAAATAACAAGCACCAGGAATTCTAAACAAAACACAGAGAGGCATCGGGAGATCAGAGATGTAAAGAACACTAGGCAAGAAGGAGTAAGTCTCCAAATGTATTTTTAACCAAACAGAACTGACATTAAAAGCCCAATTCAGTGAAGTTTTGTGTGTTGCTTTATGCCTGAGAAACAACCTTGTGTGAAAACTTAATTGAATTTTTTCAATATTCAATTTGCACAGACTTTCTTTTTTTATATCTAAAGAAAAAAATTGACAATTTCTTCTGCTATAATTTTGTATATACACAAACAAGGGAGAGATGGAGGAATGGAGTTAAGGTAGCTTTGAAGAATCTTGTAAAAAAGAAGACTATTTAGTTGAAATGTTGGTAGAACGGCCAATTAAAAAAAAAAAAAAAAAAGACTGTGAAGAACACAAGAATACCTTCTTCCAAGGTATTCTTGTGTTCTATACTTTCTTTACTTGTCTTCTATACAACCTATGAATAATCATGTCAAAAGGGAGAAAGATTTGGCCATAAAAAGGGGTGGGGGAACACCTACTCTTGGTCTTGTGGTTAATTTCTATTAAAAAAAATAAAAAACAAAACTATATGCACACAAATTACTACTGCAAATCATGGTCAAATCCTCAACTCCTTAGTCCTGGCAAAACTTCCATTATACAGTCAGGTTGCTTGAGGGAAATGTGATCAAGAACTGTATGATTTGGCTCCATCTTCTTAACTTGTATCATTTTTATTTATTTGGCACTGTGATCAATAGTAAACAATAGGCCAGAATGGGCCATGAGGGCTTGGTAATTGATAAGTCAGGTGATGAGAATCGCAACTGATAGATGTCCTATGAAAAACAGTACCATTTTAGGTTTCAGAGTAGCAGCCGTGTTAGTCTGTATCCGCAAAAAGAAAAGGAGTACTTGTGGCACCTTAGAGACTAACAAATTTATTTGAGCATCAGCTTTCTTGAGCTACAGCTCACTTCATCGGATGCATGCAGTGGAAAATACAGTGGGGAGATTTTATATACACAGAGAACATGAAACAATGGGTGTTACCATACACACTGTAACAAGAGTGATCAGGTAAGGTGAGCTATTACCAGCAGGAGAGTCGGAGGGGGGTGGGGGAGGGAGGAACCTTTTGTAGTGATAATCAAGGTGAACCATTTCCAGCAGTTGACAAGAACGTGTGAGGAACAGTATTGGGGGGGGAGGATATAAACATGGGGAAATAGTTTTACTTTGTGTAATGACACATCCACACCCAGTCTTTATTCAAGCCTAAGTTAATTGTATCCAGTTTGCAAATTAATTCCAATTCAGCAGTCTCTCGTTGGAGTCTGTTTCTGAAGTTTTTTTATTGAAGAATTGCCACTTTTAGGTCTGTAATCGAGTGACCAAAGACATAGGGTAGGGTAGGTTCCTATATTTCCCTATACCGGAAACCTATTGATCGCTATGCCTACCTACATGCCTCCAGCTTTCATCCAGACCACATCACACGATCCATTGTCTACCGCCAAGCTCTAAGATACAACTGCATTTGCTCCAACTCCTCAGATAGAGACAAACATCTACAAGATCTCTATCAAGCATTCTTACAACTACAGTACCCACCTGCTGAAGTGAAGAAACAGATTGACAGAGCCAGAAGAGTACCCAGAAGTTACCTGCTACAGGACAGGCCCAAAGAAGAAAATAACAGAACACCACTAGCCATCACCTTCAGCCCCCAACTAAAACCTCTCCAACACATCATCAAGGATCTACAACCTATCCTGAAGGACGACCCATCACGCTCACAGATCTTGGGAGACAGGCCAGTCCTTGCTTACAGACAGCCCCCCAACCTGAAGCAAATACTCACCAGCAACCACACAACAAAAACACTAACCCAGGAACCTATCCTTGCAACAAAGCCTGTTGCCAACTATGTCCACATATCTATTCAGGGGACACCATCATAGGGCCTAATCACATCAGTCACACTGTCAGAGCTTGTTCACCTGCACATCTATCAATGTGATATATGCCAGCAATGCCCCTCTGCCATGTACATTGGCCAAACTGGACAGTCTCTACATAAAAGGATAAATGGACACAAATCAGACATCAAGAATTATAACATTCAAAAACCAGTCGAAGAACACTTCAATCTCTTTGGTCACTCGATTACAGACCTAAAAGTGGCAATTCTTCAACAAAAAAAACTTCAAAAACAGACTCCAACGAGAGAATTAATTTGCAAACTGGATACAATTAACTTAGGCTTGAATAAAGACTGGGAGTGGATGTGTCATTACACAAAGTAAAACTATTTCCCCATGTTTATTTTCCCCCCTACTGTTCCTCACACGTTCTTGTCAACTGCTGGAAATGGCCCACCTTGATTATCACTACAAAAGGTTCCTCCTGCCCTCCAGCCCCCCCCCCCCCCCGGCTCTCCTGCTGGTAATAGCTCACCTTACCTGATCACTCTTGTTAAAGTGTGTTTGGTAACACCCATTGTTTCATGTTCTCTGTGTATATAGGTTTCAGAGTAACAGCCGTGTTAGTCTGTATTTGCAAAAAGAAAAGGAGTACTTGTGGCACCTTAGAGACTAACCAATTTATTTGAGCATAAGCTTTCGTGAGCTACAGCTCACTTCATCCTTCATCACTTCATATCCCTCACATTAGATATAGCACACACTTAGAACAACAAGACAGATGCTGGTGGCTGACAGAATGGTACAAAAGACTCAGTCTTACACAAGCAATTACTGCTATACACAACCTTCCCTTGGCACTTGGAGCTTTAAGTGAATGTGAGACATTTGAATTGTTTTGAATACATTGTGCAGAAAGCATCTGAGAGTTCAAAGCAAACTGCTGAAATTCCTAAATGCCAGCTGGGATGATGTAGGGTATTAGATCAGTCTTTATGAGAACTGAGATACTTACTAGAACCTAAATTGTGGGAGCACTCTCTGAAAAACTCAAAACACCAATGTGGACACGGAGGGTGATGTTTCATAAACCAGTGGTTCCCAAAGCTGGTCCGCCGCTTGTTCAGGGAAAGCCCCTGGCGCGCCGGACGGGTTTGTTTACTTGCCGCATCTGCAGGTTCAGCCGATCGCGGCTCCCACTGGCCAGGGTTCACCATTCCAGGCCAGTGGGGGCTGCGGAAAGCGGCGCGGGCCAAGGGACACGCTGGCTGCCCTTCCCGCAGCCCCCATTGGCCTGGAGCAGCGAACCGTGGCCAGTGGGAGCCACGATCAGCCGAACCTGCGGACGTGGCAGGTAAACAAATTGGTCCGGTGTGCCAGGGGCTTTCCCTGAACAAGCGGCGGACCAGCTTTGAGAACCACTGTCATAAACCACACTTACTACAAAAGAGTTCCTAAACTTCAGAATTGTTAGCAAAAGCACACATTAGCGTTCATGCTGTACTTTTATGCTTAAAATGCATATTCCTAACTGAAAAAAGTAAGTAGAAGAATTTTACCTCAAGGTGAGGGTACAGGAGTTCCAGAAACTCAATAAGCACTTCCTATATATTCACTGGAGGCCATATAACCTTAAATTAATGCAGGTGTTTGTGGGAGGGTGGGGGGAGCGGGGGGAGTCTACACAAAGATTAGAGAAGGACATGAAACAACTAACTCAGTGTAGTACACAATTTCTAACTCAAAGTAATGCATCATTTTAGTCTTGCTCTTTGTGAACAATGGAAGTGCCTAAAATGTTGCAGTACTCAATACAATGATCAAGACAACAATAAGATGGTTTGCTATCCAGTAGCTCTGGAAAGATGGGTGTACTTCTGTATGTACGAATGAAATTCCAGTGGATTTATCATTAAAATAAAGCACAAAGTGCCATATATTGATGAACAAGGAACATTTCCTTATGTCTCGCTATATGTACATGTATAAACTCTGCACCTGTTTAAGTTTAAGCAAATGCTGATATGAAAGCCAATGAATGCTCGAAGTCTTCTCTGCAAGCAAAGAGTAAAACAAATAAGGTCCTAACAATAATTAAAAATGTACAGGACCAAATTCTGTATTCCAAATCACTGTAAGTTATGCATGCATCTCCAAGGACAGAATCTGGCCCTTTTATTTACACACAAGACTTCTGTTCTCTGAATTGGGCCCTAACACAAGGCTAAAATATTTTGACTCTTGACATACCGAAATGCAAACATCTGACAACACATGGAGCCTTCTGGCTACCCATGGGGCTCTGGTCACAACCAAGCATGTATTTATAATGGCAGTGAATGGATAGCAGTATCACTTTCAATGTAGCAGACCCATTTGGAAGGAAGATCAGTACTTTCCAAAATTACCACAGGCCACGTACAAACAGGCATAAACAAAACACAGCACAAAAAGGATGTGTGACACAATCACAAGTTACTGTAACTTTCACATGGAGACAAACCTTAAATGGTGTGGGGGCAAAAGGGTTAGTTGGGGAACAATGGAAGGCAACCCTAACAGGATTCTGCACATCCTACAGTAACAGAAAACAGCAATCCATATATTACAGTACCTTTGACAATATGTAGCATTAGCAATATGAACTCATGTTCATATATTTTTAAGTGACAGGTGCATTTTATAAACTGCAGTAAATTCACACATTTTATTTCAAAATGGACAAAATAGCTTACATGACCTAATTAACCCCTGATTCAGCAAGGTATCTTACTGAATCAGGGCCTTCATAACTTTCTCCACAAAAATCTGGCAGAAAAACCAAAAAAATGTCCTCGGGGGTAGGGTTCAGATGGCGGTGGCAGGTGGTTTTGACTTTTCTAATATTTGCAAGCACATAAGTTTTTGCATGTAATTATGTGCAACATAATTTTTTTGTAATAACTGTTTATTTAGAAATTATATGCAATTACCTCTGTTACACTTCTACTGTCACTACGTCAAAACTATAAGTGTGGGTATAGATTTCAAAAACATACATACGCAGTTTTACAGTCAGTCTATGCTCTTTATACATTTTGAGATTTTGTTATGAGATTAAGGGAAAAATACAAAAATTGAAGAAGCACGGATTTACAGCTGAATTGATCCCCCAGATGCATGAGCAGCTACAAGTGACTGTGCAAAATCAGAGCTGTATGCATGTACATGCAGATAGGATTTGGCCTTTAATCAGAGATGCGTCAGAGGTCTAGTTGCATTAGCACCAATTACGAAGAGAAGAATCTAACTTTTCTAGATTTCAAAAAAATTTTGGCACCCTGCTTGTGGTACAGGGCAAGAATTTCCAAAAAAACCCTCAAAAAGTTGTCACCATCTTACAATGTGAGGTATTGACACATTGTTCATGGCAAAAATAAAATAGGAAATTCCCAACCACACTCATACAGAGAAAGGACCAACATACAAACAACTGATAACAAAGTACCTCTGTCCTTGAAAAAAGCCATTTCATATTAGGCTGAGATTTTCAAAACTACCAAACTCCTCTAGGGGGCTCTGAAAATCTCAGTCTTAAGAGGTTACGATTACATATCTGGCATTTGTACAATACTTCTACACATTCTTATTTATCATGGAAAATTTCCATCCTCACCAGCACAGAATTTTACCCAAATGTGGAAAAAATACAAACAGAGAAGGACACACAAGTGGTGCAGAAGCACATAAATAACGTTTGGTGAACCAATAAAGACCATCAGGTGTCATCCAACCTTGTTAGTGTTGAACGGAGGAGAATCAGCGAATGGCTTAGTGCTGCTGATGGTAGCAGGCCCATAGAAAAGGTTGTGCTGCGTGAAAGGCAGCTACAAAGAAAACAAAAGGAACCAAACAACAAAGAAGGTAGGTTTAAAATAAAACCTTGTGGCTTACAGAACAGACCACAAGGTTTCTTGTGTTAACAATGCCCATGTCATACGCTATGCTAAAGACATCTGTGAGCGAAGGCAGGCGAGGCTGTACATTTACATTTGTCTGATACACATTGGTGACATTAAATGATGGGGAGAAGAACAGTCTACCAGTTTTATCCTCCTCATAGATTATGGCCCTCTTCCCTCATTCTATAGGAAGTATGAAGTTAGTATTTCTTTTCCACTATTACATATAGGGAGGATTTCTAAAGGCACAAATGGCAGTCAGGCACCCAACTCCCACTGAAAGCCAACAGGAATTAGGCACATAAGTGCCATTTGTACCTCCGAAAATCTCCCCTTATAGTCTTTTGATCCAATCCTCATGGTCCTTACTTAGGTCAAACTCCCATTGATATAAATGGCAGCTTTTTTGCTGAATAAGGAATTCAGAATTGGTATACAGAGCATAGAAGCACATTCATAAACATACTAAGTGTCTTAAAATGTCATGAGTGAGAAGATGAAAAATTTGCCTTCTTTGATTATTATCTGATGATAGCCAAATGCTTCAATGAATCTATATTGAAACGTCACTAATTCACATTTATGACCTGGATACAAATTCTGCAAATCAGGAAAAGAATAAACATAAGAACAATTTGTAGAAAATGTAGTGCAAAATTTAGGTTGTGCTTTTATTTTGACAAGTAAACAGCAGCATACTAATAAATGGGCAGCAGGATATTTTCCAGAAGTAATTAAGTTTTAGTAATACAGGATCTTATTATAGCACATTGTCATTAAATATGTGCAGCTAAGTGGGAGGGACCACTTTTTTAGTAAGCTTTATTGGGTTTATGGCTAAACAAAATAAGAATTAGCTGGCTTTTCCTAAGACAATGCTAGTTACTTTCCTCTTGTCATTTACTGTCAACATTTTTAACCTTTGGTTTCTGCCATTGATGCAGTTCTCGTACTGTATTGTAGGACCAGAATGGTTTTGAAACAAACGTGCTCACTTAAAAGAAAGAGGCAACCACTCTGATGTTCTATAGTAGATGGGAGTGTCCTAAATTCATGCAAATAAATTGTACAAGGGAACCAGCTGCTATGCTGGCCAAAATTCTTTGCAGCTATGAGCCTAACACTTTTGGAAAACAGGCAGCGCAGTGCTTAGAAAGGAATACCCCTTGTACCACAGTTACATAATCAAGACATGCTTAAGTAGTGGGTAAAAGGAAAAGTGCAAACTTTAGTACGGATAAAAGGAAAAAAGATAAAAAACAGCAGGAGAATTTTTTTGGGGGGGAATACATCAAAAATCACTGTTATCTGGGCCTGTCTGCTCAGCGGAGTAATGAACCTTATGGGGGTCTGACTTCTGAAGTGCACGAACATGTTGCACATTAATTGCTCCATACAGAGCCTGCTGGTGCACATCAAAGGTTCCCTACCACCCTCTGATGTACTAGCGGTGTGCACTGCTGCTCTGTATAGAAAAGCCCTTTATCTTACCATGTAAAGGAATCTCTGAACCAGCTAAAACATTTGTTGTTTTTCAAAAAACACTAAAAATTGGAAAATACATTGTTCAATATTCATATTCAGGCATCAGTTTACCAAATAAAATTGATCTAATTTGCCAGTGTAACATTTCTTGGATCTACAGTATTTTACAGTTTGAAGGACGGAGCGATGTTAAGACAAGGGATCCATTGTGACAATGCCACTCACAAACTTGAGAGAGAACATTTTCCCTATGAGAAGAATTTCTGTTTACACATGCAATGTCTTCTAAGTACTATTTGTGAAATTAATATTCCTATGTAACCATCAGATTTGCCGCCTGCATTAAGAGTTTAAACTATCTTGACAGAGTGTTATATAAATAAAATTAACATAACACATATTTTGTGCATAAATAATCAAGCTCTAGTAATAACACAGAAAATCAATCCCCAACCATTCATATTTGTGCCTCAAATATTTCTGACATAATGATATGTCAACGAAAAAACACTGGCTGCCCTGACTTCTATCCCATGCCACTATGTTGAAGTTATTGAGACTGTGCAAGGGGTAAATCAGGGCACTGTTTAGGGAATTACCTTCATGTAATCTAAAAAAGATTGTTGTCAACAATACCATCGTGCAAGAAAGCACACTTGTACATAGCAAAACAAAAGGAACCACTAGCATAAAAATATTTAGTTATTTGAGCAAACAAAGCATTCAAAAAATGCATAAGGGTGAAGCCCTGCAATGTGGCTGGAGATACGCTCATCTCAATCGGTAATTCTTACTTAAAAATAAACAGAGCAGAGTCATTATGTAGCACAGATGTGGCGCATAACTGCTTGCATGGAGAACTACTAAATTTGTTTCCAGCAGACAACACAGCCCATTCATATTATCTGGGCCACACTCTAATCTCCATGTACAATATCTTGAAGAATACAACGGTGGAAAATCTGACTCTCTTTAAACAGTCATTTTTAGCAGATGTGTTGTTGCACCATACTAAAGACTGTTATTGTCTGCATGCAGCTAGCTGTCTGGATGAGTACACATGAACGAAGACTGGAAATTCCCTCACAAGTTCTTACTATATGTACAGATGTAAGTTTCAAATGATTAAGATAGTAAAAAGTGTTGTTTTAAAAATTATATCACAAAGCATGTGTACAGTGAAAAGCATGTGCAATGCCTTGCTTTACATACGAAAGTATGGATATTTTAATAAACAGTCAATTTTAAAATACAGTAAAGCTAGTTGGGGGTAGAGAAACAGAACAAGTAGAACTGTAATTTTAAAAATTCCTGAAGGAACATTCATATATACACAAAAAGTCATCTGTGATGAAGTAAAAGCATCACTCTCATCCTAAACATTCATTAAACAACATCAATCTTGCCCATATCTTAGCAAATGCACAATACTCATTTTAGCAGCCTGAGTATCAATAGCCAACATTCAGGAAAACTATTCCATGCAACGTTACCTGAGATGACTGACGATAAAATGGGTTAGTAGGTTTCTGCCCACTGAGAGCAGAGGTTGATGAAGAGCTATTGAGAGATTCTGGCTGGGAAACAAAAGTTATGAGACAACTAGTAAATAAACATGCAGATTACATAGATTCTACAATGAGGAAGTTTAGTTTCAGGTGATGCAAGCTACTATTTTAAAGCTTATTAGCTTGTGTTTGCATTTTCCATGCAGTTTAATGAAGGAAAAATTATCTTTGTGTACTTCTAGGTCCTTTCATTAATGCTCACTTAATATAACAACAATTGTTGCCGTATATTTCGCATGCATTTGGACACAATATCAATCTCTAAGACTTGTTTTTAGATAGGCTCCTTCCTTTCTCCTCAACAATCAATCATTCTGGAGGCTTTTCAAAATACTTTGAAGCAAGCATACTATAGGTCAATTCCAAATCAATTTCATTCTAAATGGAAATAATATTTAAAAATCAAACCTTTGTTCCTATAATGCTCTGTTTGAGATGGAACCTGCAGGATTAAATATCTCCCCCCACCCCAAAAATAATATCAGCTTGGACATTTATTTAAACTATCCCTATTTTTTGTCTCTTTTTCACATTTAAGATGCTTACCCTTGATCTGTTTATAATGCTCTGTACCATAAAGACTACAGGGTTGCCTGCCTTCCGTATGGCTTCCACAGCTTGTTCATGGCTTGCGTCTCTGAGGTCAATTCCATCCACCTGAAAATCGGAAGGCCTCAGCTTAACATTACACAAAACTTAAAGTATAATGAAGCAACTTCTAAGATTTTGATTTTGGATCGTCTATTGCAGCCTGAGCCAAAGGCCTCTGCACTCAGCAGAACGATCCCCACTGACTTCAACATATGTTGAATCAGGTCCTTAGGCACCAACAACGTACAGACTGGATTTTCAAAGGCCTCTAAGAGCTTATCTACATGGCACAGCAATGCACACTAGAGGGATGTGAATTCTAAAATGCATCAACATGCTATGCACTAACTGCCACACGTAGACCCCACCGGTGCACACTAAACGTTCCCTAGTGTATGTTAACTTAGGGTATGTCCACACTGGCAAGTTTCTGAGCAACAAGTGATACCACTTTTATTAAAGCTCTGGAATTAATAAACAATTGTCGCATGCTCACACTGTGCTCCTTGTGATGGTGGACCGCATCCACATTAGCAGCTCTTGCAACGGCGAAGAGAGCAGTGCATTGTGGTAGCTATCCCACTGTGGGACTAGCTGCAGGGTGCTTTGGGAAGGGTTTGCAATGCCTCATGGGGCAGGCACAGCATCACATGATGCAGGTTTCCCAATCCCATTGTTCCATGGACATCCTACTGCACGGTCAGCTGCTTTTCAACTGAAGTGGGGGGCGGGGAGGGCAGAGTGTGTGACAGGGAGTGTGTGTGTGTATGGAGTGGGGGGAGAGACTTTCTGCGCTGTAATGTCTTTACACTGCCAATACAGCGCTGGAACCTCTGCGCTTTAAGGCTTATGACTCTCGTCAAGGTGGGTTTTTTTGCAACACTCTAACTGAGGAGTTTCTGCGCACTAAGTGGCTTGACAGTGTGTACACTTTGGGAGTTACACTGCAGAAAGCTGCTTTACTGTGCAGTAACTTGCCAGTGTAGACAAGGCCTTACTGTTGCTACATTAGACAAGTCCAAAGGGACACAGACACCCACCTTTAATTCTGGGAATTTTGGTGCCTATCGCCCTTAGGCTCTTTTGAAATCCCAGCCATATAATTTAGGCTTTCAATATTCTAAAGGATTTTAGAACTGGCTATTCATCTGCTTCATTCAAGTTCCATGTCGATATTTTGTCCCAAAAGCCATGGTTATAGAATATGTAATAATATGAAAGCAATGTCAGAGTTTGCCAACAATTGCTTCAAGTCATTTATGGCTCAGAATCAGGGCTGTTTATACCTACCTCACTGAGTGAATGTGAGGTTTAATTATATGATACTTACAAAGCACGTGAAGATCCCTGGTGGAGGAGGAGCATTATATAAGTGCAAAGTACTATTTTTTAATGTTAGACAATTTTTCCTTGTTACATTCCCCTCTGCCCCCCAAAACTAGTTTTAGCTCAGAATTGAAAAAATTTCTTCCTCCCTAAACAAAATATTTACAAAGGATGGCTAAGAACAATTCTTTGAGATGTAACATACTCTCTCTTTCGCTCTCCGTATAACATGTACTGATGTGATGATTAAAAAAAAGTTTATCTTGGTATCCAAGGAAAATCCTTGTTATGGTGAGGTTAGCATTAGAAAAGCATATTCATAATGGCTATAATAATAGCTAAAAACCAAGATACAAGTGTTATTTGTTAGTAGTACTTGCATAAGAAGCCATATAGTGAGAGTTACTTCTGCCTCTTTAATTTCATACGTTATCTGAGACTTAACCATCCAATGTAAAATAAAGAGAAGGAAAACCATTTAAGATAGCAGATTCTAAATCTATTAGGAAAAAAACAGTATTGTTATCACTCTATCACTTCCAATGACCGAAGTAGTGGCAGGTGCTAACTAGAGAGCAGAGCCAGGTTATGTTACAGTATAAGAAAGGGAAACTATACGTACATGTCCAGACATACATGGTCACTATATATATCTATATATAGATATATATATACGCGCATACACACACACTATATCTATAGTCGTCTAGTTAACATGTGTATTCCCCCACATACACTTCTGCAAGTTTCATTTTCTGGGACAGTCCATATGCTCATTAAAACCAAATGACTCACTTATATTGACCATTAATGGCATTTCTAGCCATTCTGCAAAGTAAAAGCAGTTCTCATCCTTGATATAACCAATGTGTTCATACATCAGAGACAGACCAAAACATTTAGGCCAACGTCAGCCATTACTGAATACTAGTCTATTTGTGCTATTATATAAAACCAATACCTAATAGAGCTCTGCACTGGTGCTTAGATAGGAGGTCATCTAAGTGCCTGGATGAAGCTGTAACTTTTTATTATGTAAGTGCTTATTTATACAATGTGTTATAAATGGGTCCTCTCCAGCCCAAATTCCACCTTCATACCTGTTGGCCAATGGAAGCTCTGCAGTCCTCTCTGGCTGTTTACTGTAGAAGCTATTCTGACGCCCTGCATCTCTGTCCTATACACTGTCCATGTAATTCCAGTTTAAACATTACCCACTTAAAACCACCCTATCTGAGAGGCAGAATCACAGACTCTGCCATCTGGGTTGCCATGTACTTAATGAATGGCAACCAGGGTCCAGACGTCATAAAGAATAGTGCATTTCCTGACAACCTAAGATACGGGGTGGAGTATTAACTGACAGCCAGCTGAAAAACAGTTTTAGGAAGAATGTCGCTAAATCTTGGCTGCCAACTTTGCTCCAAAGCTGAACCAGGGTGGAGTGAAGGTGAGGGCATCATCCCTGCAGAGATGGCAAAAAGGGGATCAGTGTTCAGGAGAAAAAAGTCTCCCCCTAACCTAGTTGCAGGGGTGGAAAAGTTTCTCTGTGTCCCACAAGTTTGGCTCTAACCCCCTCTCTATTAGCAGCTAAGCAGAGCTTTATGTACTCCCACCCGGACACGGAGACTAAGTGGAGATGAAAGACAGGGTCTGGATAGGCGCTAACATGCAGGTAAGTGGGATGTCTATTTGCAGTTCTCCTCCTCTTTATGGCCATCTCTTTAACTACCCTATGCAGCTGCATGAAACATGGTAATCGTTCTCCTGAATCAGCTGGTCTAAATAGGGGCTAGGATCCAGGACCTTGTGCATCCCTGTGTTACTCTGAAGACTATGTACATTTGAGGCTGTATGTAAGCCTCAGGCCCTTTGCATGTAAAACACACACAGGATAGGACTATGGTTATAATGCAGTAACTACATTTGGTATACCACGTGGTAAAACTCTTAAGGGCTGCCAGTAGTGCGGACAGTAATGGAGACATTGGAGGGGTGCGGTACTCAGAGTGCTACCTACATTCCATTGTGGTGGTGGTGGTGGTTTTATATTCAGAAATATTTAAATAAAAAAGTGACAACTGTACGCCATGTAGGCCCTGGGTTTGTAGGCACAAAATCTAGTTGCTGGCCCTGTACCATGATGGCTGATGAGAAAAAAAAATCACAATCACTTGCTTTGCCATAACAAAATGATGTCCACAAGCAGACATTTGCAAGGTTGATGTATATACATGGGAAAAATTAAAGCACATTATAAGTTTGCATGGTACCTCCACTATTCTATCTCCAGTTTTTAAAGTTCCATTTTTGCCAGCGGGGCTGTCTTCCAGAATGTGTTTGATAAAGATTCCCCTCATCACTTCACCATTGCTCAGCCGACTCCCCATCCCTCGTCCACCAACGATGCTGATTCCCAACGACTTGCTAGGTTCTCTCCAAAGCTCAACCCTACAATGACAAAAAAAACAAAAAGGAATGCATTGTATCTACATCACAGCCTCTCGTCTACAAATTCCAAAGGCCTGTCATTTGTACAATTCTATGGAACATATCTGAGAAAAATTCTTCCTTGGATGTTTTCATGCCTTTCTAGGACAGTGGGTTGGGAATGACCAACAAGTCTATTTAGTGTCTAACTTTTGTCTACTGCCCTCCATTTATTTTGGGCTTCTAGCTAACCCTCGTATATCCTATGTGAGCTACAGCAAGAATAACATATTCTGAAACTGCGAAACCACCTGAACAACATCCTATACAGATACAGAAAACACCCTCCTGGCCACTATGGATGCCCTCTACACAAACATTCCACACAAAGATGGACTACAGGCCATCAGGATCAGTATCCCCGATAGTGTCACGGAAAATCTGGTGGCTGACCTTTGTGACTTTGTCCTCACCCATAACTATTTCACATTTGGGGACAATATATACCTTCAAGTCAGCGGCACTGCTATGGGTACCCGCATGGCCCCACAGTATGCTAACATTTTTGTGGCCGACTTAGAACAACGCTTCCTTAGCTCTTGTCCCCTAATGCCCCTACTCTTCTTGCGCTACACTAATGACATCTTCATCATCTGGACCCATGGAAAAGAAGCCTTTTAGGAATTCCACCAGGATTTCAACAATTTCCATCCCACGATCAACCTCAGCCTAGACCATCCACACAAGTGGATTGACCTCAGCCTAGACCAATCCACACATTTCCTGGACACTACTGTGCTAATAAGCAATGGTCACATAAACACCACCCTATACTGGAAACCTACTGACCACCTACATGCCTCCAGCTTCCAGGACACACCACACGATCCATTGTCGACAGCCAAGCTCTACGATACAACCGTATTTGCTCCAATCCCTCAGACAGAGACAAACACCTACAAGATCTCCATCAAGCATTCTTAAAACTACAATACCCACCTGCTGAAGTGAAAAAAACAGATTGACAGAGCCAGAAGAGTACCCAGAAGTCACCTACTACAGGACAGGCCCAACAAAGAAAATAACAGAATGCCACTAGCTGTCACCTTCAGCCCCCAACTAAAACATCTCCAGTGCATCATCAAGGATCTACAACCTATCCTGAAGGACAATCCCTCACTCACAGACCTTGGGAGGCAGGTCACTTACAGACAGCCCCCCAACCTGAAGCAAATACTCACCAGTAACCACACACCACACAACAAAACACTAACCCAGGAACCTATCCTTGCAACAAAGCCCGATGCCAACTCTGTCCACATATTTATTCAAGTGACACCATCAAAGGACCTAATCACATTAGCCACGCCATCAGGGGCTCGTTCACCTGCACATCTACCAATGTGATATATGTCATCATGTGCCAGCAATGCCCCTCTGCCATGTACATTGGCCAAACCGGACAGTCTCTACGCAAAAGAATAAATGGACACAAATCTGACATCAGGAATCAGAACATTCAAAAACTGGTAGGAGAACACTTCAACCTCTCTGGCCACTCAGTAAAAGATGTAAGGGTGGCAATTTTGCAACAGAAAAGCTTCAAAAACAGACTCCAACGAGAAACTGCTGAGCTTGAATTAATATGCAAAACTAGATACCATTAACTTGGGTTTGAACAGAGATTGGGAGTGGCTGGGTCATTACACATGACCTATTTCCTTAAGTTAAGTATCCTCACACCTTCTTGTCGTGAACTGTCTAAATGGGCCATCTTGATTATCACTACAAAAGTTTTTTTCTCCTCCTGATAATAGCTCATCTTAACTAATTAGCCTCTCTCAGTTTGTATGGTAACTTCCAACTTATCTGTATGTATACATATATCTTACTATATGTTCCATTCTATGCATCCGATGAAGTGGGCTGTAGCCCACGAAAGCTTGTGCTCTAATAAATTTGTTTGTCTCTAAGGTGCCACAAGTACTCCTGCTCTTTTTATAACTGGAAGGCTACCTCCAAGAGCTTGGATATCATCCCACTCATATATGTAAAGAGTTAATTTTGTAGTCCCCTGGCTTAGGCTTATCAGTGCAAATTAAATTTAAAACTAATCTTCCCAGGCACTCAGCACACAAGTTGGATCACAGGGATTTAGGCTGACTGCAGTAAAAATAAATATGCCCTATTTGTGTAATGCACAGATATAAACACTATTTTGACTGCTTCCTTATTTACTTTACAGTATTGGAAAGGATCCACTATAGTTCCAATTTCAATACACCGATGTTTATGAGAGAGTGTCATTCAACTGGGAATCCATACTCACCGTCTGGGCTGGTTCCAGTGACTGTAAGCTGCATTCTGAAGTTCGCTTTCTTCTCCCTCCCCCTCTTCACGTTCAGGTAGTTCTGGAATTTCTCTGCTAATAAATAAGAGCAAACAAAGTACATTTAAAATCCTAATAAATTCCCAGGTGTCGTTATGCAACGAACACCAAACGGATCTAACGGACAGAATGAGAATTTTTACAGATTATGGAGGTAGCCGTGCTTTTACATGAGAAAATAGCGAGTAAAAAAGTGCTTTAGTATCTAGCACATTTCTAAGTGTTCCCCTTATATTGTAAGAAAGATTTTAAATTCTTATGGTACAGCTGTGAACCATCTGGAGTCACCACCCTCCCAGTAAGCTTCTGATATAATATATCCTGTGTGTAGGAATTCCTGTTCCACTCTCTTCAATTAAGCTTTCACCAATGACAACCACAGAGTAGAATACTCTGCATTTCTAAATGGGAGTGGAGCCAAAATTTAAACAAATTGAAGTTTAGTTTCCAAAGGGAAAAAAATAACAGCTATAATTTTCAAAAGTGATAAGTGGTTTTGGTACCCAACTTGAAACACTCTGAAGGTGATCTGCACCCTCTCTCTCTCTGAAAATCAGGTTTGTTTAAAGTGTCTCAAGCTGAGATGGAGGCATGCAGTATTGTTAGTCACTTTTGAAAATCCTGGCCAATAATTCTAATGATTTTCTGAGGCCTAGGAGAATGCTGAGAAAAGTTCATTCTGTGACTAGAAATTCACATCTAATTGTTGCAACATACATTCTAGATGGAACAGAAATGTCATTTTCAAATTTTGAAAGAGTACAGCTAATAAGACATAATATTTGAATTTTTTTCTGAAACCCCCCTCCCCATCCCCTATAACTGCTTGATTTCACAGAATATTCCCATTGTCTCACAAATCTGACAATGTTGAAATATCAGTATTTTTTCAGTATTTTGTTGCTTTAAAAAACTATTTAATTAATGAAGCGTATTCCCAACCAATATTTACATACACACCATCTTCTAATTCAGTGAGAGGCCTAGAAAGGGATGAAGTTAACTAGAATAGGATATAAATGGTGTATACTCACCTCTTTTCAGACACATATATATTAACCTTACAAAAATGTAATGGAAAACTTCTAGCCAGGCACAAAAATCTACTTATAGAATCACAGAATATTAGGGTTGGAATGGAACTCGGGAGGTCATCTAGTCCAACCCCCTGCTCAAAGCAGGACTAATCCCCAACTAAATCATCCCAGCCAGGGCTTTGTCAAGCCTGACCTTAAAAACCTCTAAGGAAGGAGATTCCACCACCTCCCTAGGTAACCCATTCCAGTGGTTCACCACCTTCCGAGTGAAATAGTGTTTCCTAATATCCAACCTAAACCTCCCCCACTGCAACTTGAGACCATTACTCCTTGTTCTGTCATCTGCTACCACTGAGAACAGTCTAGATCCATCCTCTTTGGAACCCCCTTTCAGGTAGTTGAAATTAGCTATCAAATCCCCCCTCATTCTTCTCTTCTGCAGACTAGGTAATCCCAGTTCCCTCAGTCTCTCCTCATAAGTCATGTGCTCCAGCCCCCTAATCATTTTTGTTGCCCTCTGCTGGACTCTATAATTTTTCCACATCCTTCTTGTAGTGTGGGGTCCAAAACTGGACACAGTACTCCAGATGAGGCCTCACCAATGCCGAATAGAGGGGAACGATCACGTCCCTTGATCTGCTGGCAATGCCCCTACTTATACAGCCCAAAATGCCATTACCCTTCTTGGCAACAAGGGCATACTGTTGACTCATATCCAGCTTCTTGTCCACTGTAACCCCTAGGTCCTTTTCTGCAGAACTGCTGCCTAGCCACTCATTCCCTAGTCTGTAGCAGTGCATGAGATTCTTCCATCTTAAGTGCAGGACTCTGCACTTATCCTTGTTTAACCTTATCAAATTTCTTTTGGCCCAATCCTTTAATTTGTCTAGGTCCCTCTGTATCCTATCCCTACCCTCCAGCATATTTTACCACTCCTCCCAGTTTAGTGTCATCTGCAAACTTGCTGAGGGTGCAATCCACACCATCCTCCATATTAATATTAATGAAGATATTGAACAAAACCAGCCCCCGGACCGACCCTTGGGGCACTCCACTTGACACTGGCTGCCAACTAGACATGGAGCCGTTGATCACTACCTGTTGAGCCCGATGATCTAGCCAGGTTTCTATCCATCTTACAGTTCATTCATTCAGTCCATACTTCTTTAACTTGCTGGCAAGAATACTGGAAGAGTGCTTTACTTGCCAGTGCTTTACCATAATGATAAAGAAAAAATATTGATATGAGCAAAAGTCTGCAATACTGATGTCCATGCATGGGAAGAGTTAAAGCAAAGAGCCCTTACAGTAGGATAATAGGAGAACATATTGATTCACCTTACAGTGTGTGCAGAAAAGAGATTGAGTGGTATTGTGTCTTCTGGTTGTTGTCCCAAACTGGCTTTGTACTCTTCCAAATGTTCTGCTGGCACATATATAATCCTGCAATAAAACACAAAACAAAAACACACAAAAGCAAAACAGAAGTCATGGGTCATGCCTCAGGTAACCTAAGGAAACGCTGAGTGATAGCCTTTTCAGACCACCTCAAGTATCAATTGATGTGAAACGGATAGCCCAGGTACAAGGAAGGACGATTTGCAACTATGCAAACCATATCCCTAATTAAGCAGTCACATTACTATGCATCTGTAGTCATGTTAGCTCCTGTCCACTTCATCAAGCTATCTGGTGCTCATCACACCATTTTTCATTTCTAATACTGGAAGTTGTACAGTTCAGTCATGGCAAAGATTGTCCTGCTGAAGGACTGGTTTACAACAAAAAGCCCTCGGCATCAACATGCTGAAGAACATGACTGGTGTGCAGCAGTGCTACTGTCCCTTTCTGGAAGCTTGTTTACACACATTTTACAGTAGCTTTTATGATTTCCATCAAGGTTTGATTTTTGTTCTCCACAGTTCCTGTGAAAACACTCTAACAAACAGAAAAAGAATGGCAGGTAGATGCAATAACAGCCGTGAGGGTGATGCATACACAGAGTAAGAAGCCTGAACAACACATCATCAGCAAAACAGTAGAGGGGAAGAGAGTACAGGAAAATAATACCGGTTCCTCGTTTTTCAGCCAGTGCTAATGACAATGGTGTCTTTATGGGGGCAGGGAGGAGTCCAAAAAGCCCTTCAGCATTCTTACCAATTAAAAGAATGGATCATTCCAATATAGTCAAACAGGAGAATGATGCTGATAGAACATTCTCTGCAGCTGGGTATTTGAGAACAGTTCCAAAGAATATGACAAGAACCTAAATAACCTGGGGAATCACAGTTTCTTTCCCCATTTTTTCCCGAAAAACTCTTAAAAGTTCCAGAAAACAAAAATCTTTTGGTCCAGATCTTGTCCTACACTGGAAGAAAAAACTTACTAGTTTCAAACTGAGGTCTACCCTGCCAGTCATCTGGTTGTGGAAAAGGCAAGGCAATTTATTCTCCCACAGAATGGGCATGGAGACAAGCCTGGCAAATGCACAGACATCCCAAGTTCCAGGAGAAGGGAAATCCTGCAACACTCAGTGTATCTGTACAGGCCTGGGATATTTGCATAGAAGCCCAATTCCTTTTCACTACTCCACAAAAGTATCCCTTATCTTGTGCTCCCATTTGTTTTCAACTGCACATGATAAGGGAGTAAAGGGAAGAGCACGTAGAAGGAACTTACATAAAACAATGCTGTCAACCCTACAGCTTTGCGGTATAAAATTGATGGCAAAGAAAAGCTCCCTCCACTGTCCCTGACAAGGCATGCACCACTCCCCACCATACAATCAAAGTGTCTCAAAAATGCACAAGGGGCTTCCACTGAGGAAGGGAGAAATAATGCCCCTTCTACTCAATCCTCTCTAATAAAATAGTTTCCCTTTGGCTGAAATTCCAGGTTTTCCCACCCTCCATGTTGTTTGGTTTTATTTCTTAAGACCTATAGCCTTTTGTGCCTGGGCCATCATGAAAATGCCCCCATTCAAACACTAGTGCCAATTACTGAGTGCTTTTCAGTTCTGAAACACAAAATGCCAATACAAAACTTTCAGAGCAACGCCACAGCCTGCTACTTGCATTTCCTCAAGAGTAGGACATCAATAGGAATCTTAGTTTTATATGATAAAAAAAACCTCTGATAATAAACAACATAAAAATCTGCATCTTTCCACGATTAAAATGAAATGCTGAACTTTTTCATTTCCCTAGTCACAATATATACAGGTATCACTTGAACACAATGTTTTATTGACAGTAGAACCCTGTTTATCGGAGCCTCCATTATTTGGCTCTCCATATTAACTGAATCACGAGCCACCCAGAGCTGAGGTGGAGGCTGGCTACCCAACCCCAAAGCTGCTGTCAGCCCCAGGCAGGTGGTAGCATAGTTAATACAGAGAGACAGATATGGAGGCTCAGATAAATGGAGTTCTACCGTATATGTTTTTATTTTTTCACAAAATGTAAAAACTAAAGATTCTCACAAATGTTTTTCCATGGCGAACAGATTTCTAGGATTCTTGTACATCACTAATGGACATACACTACTACAACACATTTATATTATCAGGCCTAGGTTCTGAAATGGAAAAAAAAAAGACCAAATCAAACTTTTCATAAAACTATTTTGTTTTTGTTCCCTTTGTTTCTCCACATTTTACAATAAGTTCCCTTGTCACTCAACCTCACCTCTCCAGCTGTGAGTGTCATAAATGGGAACAAAGAGTTAGAGCTGCTCTGACATAGCAACACAACTACTACTTTTGCAGGCTAGCTCATAAGAATTCCTGCCATTATAAAAGCCATAAAAACATTAAAATGTCATTTAAACAAGAGAAAAGCATCCATTGATCTAGTTATTTCCACCCTTCACTCAAATTAATCAAATTCACCTTAATACAAATGCAGACATAAACAGCAAACCATAATAAAGTATTTTTAAAAGGTATCTGCTATAAAGAATTCAGGACCATAAACAGCCCTGAGGCTGCTCTAAATTGTGCTTGCAGGTGGTCTGACCCCCAGGGTCATGAGACTGCCATGGTGATATAATTCCACCTTTGTCTCCCCTGGAGTCTTCCACCAAGAGCTCATCCATACCCAAGAATCAGGACCTAAAAGACCAGATTAAAAAGAAAAAAAAAACCAACAGTGTATTGTTTCAAGGGATCACATCTACAAAAGTCTCACAAGTGTCTTATCTTCATCATTATGTTTGCAAATGTGAACATGGTAAACCAGACTTCCTAATTAATTCCATTATAATGTTTTATATAAACAATATGGTCCAAATTTTGCCCTGAGATAGGCACAAACAAATCCTACTGATTTAAATCAGTGGAAGCTATTCTCATGTGTCTGAAGAAAGAACTGGACCCAACAGCTCAAGTTTTACCAGTCCTCTGTCTACAGTAAATATACCAAAGCAAACACATAATTTGAATGCACTTAGCACTTAAATAAATACAGTACAACTTTGCTAATTTAAATTGCCCTAATCCACACACCCTATCATTTGCACACAAAATCTGCCTCTCTCTTCTCAGCTAAGACTTGATAGAGGTGTCCATTTGTGAATTTGTTTTTTATGTAGCCAATTATAAAGGCTTCAGTTATTTTACAAAATATGCTACAGAATATTTGGTAGTACACCAGAAAGTATCAGCATGAATAAAAAATGAAGTTATGCTTGTCATACATGAAGTTATATTCTGTGTGGGGAGGTTACTGCGATTAGCAAGTCAACAATTTCCAAAATTCAGTCATCTGTAATCAACTCCCCAGTCATTCCTGCGATTAGCTAGGTTCTACTGTAACGTTAGTACCATTTAGAATTCTCCCCCCTTTCTCCCTATATTTACACCATGTTACTCAAATGAAATTATAGAACTAGATCTAGTGGAATAACCAAAATTGTAGGGAGGTAGGCTCTGCATGAGAGCATACGGTACAATGCCCTAACAAAGGAAAACTATTAAAAGCCCTCTTTTATTGGGGCTGCTCTCTTTGGGACAGATTATGGGCTAGTCTCTGCAAGATGTTGACTGCCATTTTCAGTGAGAGCTGGGGGCACTCAGTGCCTCCAGGAATTGCTCAATACCTTGAATGATCAAATCATCGGTGACCAGGGGCCTAGGACTCTGAGGGTTCCCAGGCATTGGGCCACTGGAACACTGTGGTTCTTAGTGCTGAGAGACAGAAATAAAGATAACATTGTTCTACTCCAACATTGAAAAGGCTCATCCATAGGAGAAACTGACACCAGCTTTAAAACTTACTCCAAAATGTGGTCAGGAAGAAGGATGGAGAAGTGAAACAAACTGCTGGGGGGGAGGGGATTGGGGAGACAGGGAGGACATACAAATCAGAGAAACAAGGGTAAATGAGTGAATTATAGTTGCATTGTATTTCTGATCTGTAAGAGGTTAAAATGTCGAAGTTTAATAACTTCCTCTCCTTTATAACAGTCAGTTTTATATTGAAAATGTTGCTATTTCCTTTCTGATGAGATGTAAAAAAAATGTTTTAACATACACTTTGCAAAGAAAGCAGTGACAATGGAAACACCAAATGGTGTAGATATAAAAACATTTCGTAAACACAACACCGCATGCAGTACAAAAGGAACATTCATTGCATGCTTGGTCAAACAGCCACACAAAAACCTTTAAACACTGAGAGAAGAAACAAACTGAGTAACGAAGTATGTACACATTCAGGACAAGTTACTGGAGTCAACATACAGTTTACTTTATAACTACACCAAACCTTTTTGTTACATGTGGAGAAAATAAAACATTAGTGCCAAAGAAAATATGACACTGAGATTAATCCAGATATCAGTACATCCACATATGTATCAATTCCAATGATTGTTCTCTTACACACAAGCTATTAGGATACATTCTATATGGATAATACGACTGAAATAAAATAAAGTAAAAATCAGCAATTTTTCAGAAACCAGTGTTTTTAATACAGTCTGAGGAAGTATGCTCCAATCTGCATGCTTAAAAGCCATATATATATCTACTGTACCTATATCTGGATACATCCCTGACATTTTGGGTGTTATAAAAGCATGAAATGATTTACAGACAAATTGCAACATAGAGCCATAATGAGCTTTTGAATCACCGATACTCACACATAAAAGGGGGCCTGATCATCAGCAGGTGCTGGAGAAGATCTAGAATGTGAAGCATACGATGCAGCATCTTTTTACAATGGTCTTAACAAATGTCAGTGTCTCAGGCTGAATGTGAGTTGCATACATATGTAGTTAAAAGTGTGAGCTTCTGTTTATTTATTTTATTTATTTATTTATTTTCACCCCTTCCACCAACATTCCATCTACACCTCCCCCGGAAAGCATCTGCTCTTTATTGGTGTCTATAGCAGTGATTATTAACAAGCATGGGAAAATGGAACTGCAATCAATCTTTTATTCCTTGATCAGGAATTCATCCACACACTTTAGGTTAAGGCAGGTGAATTTTGATTCAGCTCAGTAATTATCTGGCAGATGTTACTAGCAGCTGCTGCTGAGCAAAAAACCCTGGCTATTATTACAGAAATATAACAGCCTCTGGCAAGGTGGAGTGAGAAGTGAAAAAAAATGCATTCTGGCAAGGCCACACATCTGGTTTCCCCCCCAAAAATAATGAAACCTGGAATTCAAGCTGGCTGGTCTTGAACTCCTGAAACTCAAATATCCTTGAGTAAAAATAAAACAAAGGTGCAATCTGCAATAGGTGCACAGTACAAATGTTTTGGGTGGTTTTTCAACAAATCAGGTTCCCCATAAAATATGCAACACAACTTTGTAAGTGAAATGTTTCATTTAAGCCCCACCCATGCCTCAACAACTTCACATCTGAGGCCCTACAGTGCAGCCCCCTCCCTATATGCTGTAAGTTAATCAGGACTGTGATGGGAATGATTTGATTCCTCTCCCCACAGGCTAAGCATGCTGCCTCCCACACGACTGTTAACCCGTTAGTCTGAAAGACTGGGCATTGAACCACTAGGGTCTCCTGCATGGCAGGGCAGAATACTTTCATTGGCCTCCAGACTGATATGGGCTAGGTTATGCACCCTGTTCAGCAATCAGCAATCACTACAGTTCTGCATAATCAGAGCTCTCCAGTTTGGGCATTTGCAGAAAAATCCAGGTGTATTTTTGTGATACTGTAATTCAGTGTTTTTCTGGCAACAGTGCTCTTGACAGTGTGAAATGAACGAGAAGTGATGCTGTACTGACAAAAGAGGGTAACAAGAGCAAGAGCAAAACCAGAGTCATTTAGAGCCAAATGTCACAGCCCTTGCTCCTGCAAGACTCCCAGTGAAGTCACAGCAGGGTTTGGCCTTTTATTTTGGTTATTTCTTTGCAGTGGAGGGAGCAGGCTTCAACTTGTGAAGTTTTATTAAGCAGGCTTTTAACAGATAACTGTAGATGTCAAATGAAAACTTGACATATTCAGCATTATAATGACAAATGCCCTGTTTCTTTGAGATTTTCTACATCCATCAAATCTCTGATAGAACAACCACCACCCTGACTACAACATCAAATTTTCATTTAAAAATCTACATTTACCAGTTAAAAAACCGACCGAAGAAATCTTCAAAAATGAACCTGTATCAATGGTACTTAGACAAGTTGAAGTCTGTTCCTCCCACATGGCAAAGAAATAACCAGGGTAAAAAAATCCTGGTACAGCTGCACCCACAGCTGTCCCAAGCCATGCCCTTTGCAATTTAAAGCAATACAACCGTTATGTGCTACATTTAATTGCAACACATCGTCAACCTTTTGCTCACTACTTTTTAAAAACTGTGTATTTCCATATCTTTTGCCTTATTTGTATCTTAATTTCCCTGTCTCCCTTTACACCACATTTTCTTTCTTACCACAGATGCTGATGCATATTTTCCTGCATTGTCTTAAGTAACTGTTTCCTCTTTTCCTTCTCTCCCTCTCTCTCTCCTCCTTTTCATACATGTTCTCTACCCCGTCATATATTTTCTGTTCTTTTCCCCCTTTCCACGTCTCCCCTCAAAATCTTTATGTTAATTTCTCTTTTCTAATCCCATCAATCTTTCCCTCTCCACTACTCCCATGCCCGCTCACAGACCCATTTACCTCTACATTTTATTTAGACACCTAACAATCACTGGATTAAATGTACTATTCAAAGATTCAGACAAAAATGGGCAGCCTGCACTGTGCAAGGACAAAAACCAGATGAGAAGCAAGCTTTCTTCTCCAGCATCATGCTGGGACAGAGGAGTGTGCTGGGGTTCCCAGCAGGGTCCTCTCCTTGACCATGATTGGGTCCATCTTTCTTATCAAATGCTAGTGATACTCCCAGTTCTCTTTAGTTGCTGTGGAAAGACGCAGTCTATCTTTGGTTTCATCTTTCTGATGCAAGGGTAGGTGGGAGGGCTACACTGCTCTATCCCTCCCCTCCCCTTCTGATTGTTGTGACTGGAGTGTGTGTGCGGGGGGGGGGGGGGGGGGGGGGCGACGACTCTGCTACTCTAACCCTTTCTCATTCTCTTAAATCTCTCTCCCTTTCCCCACTCCCCATGAATATCTCCAGTTACTGCTACTGGGGCTGCTATACTTATGTCTACACAACCTGTAGCCATGAGCCTCCCAGTTGCTCTTCAAAAGGTTTTTTTACCTTGTTCTTGAGTGAAGACAGGCAGAGCAATGCTGATGACAGCAAAGGAAATGCACAGGTAGACAGACGTGTGGATTTCACAACCGTGCTAAAAATAGCGGTGTCGATGTTGCAGCTCAGGCTCTGAAGCCTTAGGAGGGTGGTGGGCTTCAGAGGACAAGCCACAACTTCAAAGTATTGTCTACACAAGCTATTTGCAGCACAGTAGAATGAGCCCTGTGAGCCAGAGTCTGACAACCCAGTCTGGGAGGCTGGGTGCCATGGGCTGCACACACATATCCTCTTAGGAATTGTCTATACTAGAGAAGCACACCAAATCAATTTAACAATGATTTAACCCTTGCTTGCATTGATTTAGCTTATGTCAGCAAATTACCAATTTAAATTTATTCAATATAAGCAAAGATTATCATGGTTTTAAGTGTCAACATAGGGGTTTGCACTGATTTTGCGAGACTGAGTTTTAAATCAATTCAAACCAGTGTACTTTTGTAGTACAGACAATGCCTTTTCTTCTCCTCCTCCCCACAAAGGAGCTGAAGTGAAACTGGCCTGATGCTTGTCAATTTCACTGCTGCCCACAGGGTTCAGAAAACTAACAGGACTGATCAGCTTGGCAAAGCTCTAAGCAGCAGCAGTACAGGCTCTGGAGCTTGCTCTCTGCAGACTCAGGAAGACATCACTGAATCCCTTTACAGATGGTTCATGTTTGGAAGGTTATCTCCACAACTATAAGAGCTACACACATAATTTTATTTTAAAACAGAAGCTCAGATTCTGAAATTGACAAAATATACGGTGGGGGGGGATGGGGAGGGAAACGGGGACACTTACTCTCCACATGCAAGTGGATTTTTCAAGCCCTGTATTAAATCTTGCACATTCTAAAAAATTTGTTCTTTGGAGTGCTATTATTACAATAGTAGCTCCTTTTTATGTACCAACAGAGAACTGGAAAAGCCTTCACAAGATGTACTGTATTTCTGCCTTTTGTCATAGATGTACTGAAAATATCCTTTCAACGTTCTTTTTCTGCATTAATATCATGTGTCATACTTTCTGTTTGGCAACCAGCAAAGATGAGCTCATTATAAAGATATTCTGCAAAGAAAAACACTTGTGCTATGGCAAGAACAATTCACATTTCAGAATCACAAATCCCCAACTAAAGTCTTCTTATTTTCTTGATATGAAAAGTTTTTTTCTAAAAGCCACATGGCAAGTGGAAAATTCTAGTTGCAGCTCCCTAATCAGAGGTAAATAGAAATGTTGGGACTTGAATGAGCCTGATTTGAGAAAGTTGCTCTTTAAAAGGTTTTGATTACCTTGTTCTCGAGTAAAGACAGGCAGAGCAGAGCAATGATAATAGCACCAAAGGAAACACACAAAACCTTTCACAAATGATTTCAACTTTCAATTATATAAAGCCCCAATTTAAAGATAACTTTAATTTTCAGGAGCAAAAAACTCCCCAAAAGCCTGTCTTGATTAGAATATTGACTTGCACTATGTTTCTTGACTGCAAGTCCCTTCCCACCACAATTCTTACCCTTGCTTTACCTACTTTATATCAGATCCAATGAGTGAATGTCTCCTCAGCATAGCCCGGGCCTGTGCATTGGTTAAATTAGTGGTTGTCTCTTCATTAATGGATAGAATACAATCCCCCACACCGATTCGTCCATCACGACTTATGGAACCGCCATGGATGATGCTGCGGACTATCATTCCTGAGCCGTCTTTATTGGAACTTACGGTCATACCTATTATAAGACAGGCATGGAGCAGATTATTGTGTATATAAATAAGGAACACAGTGTATAAAGTGAAATACACTCCACCTGCACTGAGCCATAATGGAGTGTGCAGATGAAGGAGATGTGAATTCCACCCCCTAAATCTGGGTCTGGTGAACAGGATTCAATGCACTCTACAGGCCCAAAGATGCTAATCCAGCCTGTGGGCAGGAACAGCAGTCACAGCCCTAGACAAAGACATTATTTTTGAACTTTCATACCAAAAGCAAAATGTAACTGAAGTGGTATTTAAAACAGAGAGAAACAAAAATAAAAAAAGCTTGAGTGAGAGAGAGATAAATTGCTTCTAAACATGATCAGCTAGATCAGTCTTAGATGGTAAAGGTAATTTTATTTATTTTAATTATATTAGAGAGGGTTTTTAAAAAACAAAACCAGAAAAATCCTGAGGTTTGAAACGAAGTCAGGATCAATAAATAGGAACAGAAAAGTCAATACACCTAACGCTGATCAACATATTCTTGGTGCGTATAAAATGCCTGATCCAATGTCCATTGAAGTTCATGGGCATCTTCCGATTGATTTCAATGGACACTGGATCAAGTAGTGCCTTATGATTTAGGTTAGAGCGTGTTCTGTTGAGAGAGAGATCATATGTCAGTTATATACACTTTAGCTAGGTCACGCAGTACCTTATAAGCCTACACTTACAGTCAATCCTTGTTTACATCTTCCTTTCACTACAGGAAGTAGGGAAGACAGATGCTGCTCACTATTTTGGTTGATTCTGACTCATACTCACTGAAGGATTTCAAGTATGCTTGTGTGTTCGGGTATTTTTAAATATAAGTTTTTTCATTTTTTATTTTTGAGCACATTTAGTGTTCATGAAAAGTACCTGACTGTCATTCTCCAGAGCTGTCTTTCTCTAATAATCTACAGAACAGGCAAAAGAAAGGTACCTGTAGGACAGCAGGTCAAGCTCCTCTACTCAGCACTGCCAATGAACCTCTAGGGATGGGAGGTTAATACTATCTCCTTAACCAAGTCTGTCTTTGTCCTCTCTAGTAAGAGTGCCACAAAGCGTGCCAGTTAACACCAAGGGCAACTATTTCAAACATAAGCACCTAAAGTTAGGCTCTTAAATCCATGTTTAGTCTCCTAAATAACAATGACCTGATTTGTAGAGTTCTGACTACCCACAGCTCCCACCGACTTTAGTGGGAACTAAAGGAACTCATTGCTTCTGCAAAGCAAATCAGGTTTATGTAGGGGGCCTAAATGTAGATATAGGAGCCAGCACCCAAATTCTGAAAATTTTGTCCAGCACACCAAGACCCTGGAACACTCATTAAGGTTATACTCAGCCTACTTACACCCCTAGAGCTTTTGAAAACAGGCATAAAAGGTGAGGTAAACAAAACTGGGCACCTATAAGCACCACCATAAAGGTTCTTTCACACTCATAGAACAGAATCATAGAATATCAGGGGTGGAAGGGACCTCAGGAGGTCATCTAGTCCAACCCCCAAATAAAAAGTGAAGAACACATTTTGAAAGGGGGAAATGTTGTAATGATTTAAAGAAACAAGTAACAATAGGCCAAATACTGGCTTGTCCTATGCATGGACTCATGCCAGAAACTATAAAGCTCTTATTAAGTGGCTCCTGATTACATGAAACCACCTCTCTCCCCATTTGCAGTTGAGCTCAATGGAGGCTACTGAGACGGAGCCTCCTGAGTTGAAGCAGGGGGCTGCTGCTAGCAGGGCACGGCCCTGAACTCTGGAATGGTCTTCCTTGCTTTGGCATGCCAGGGCCCAGATTTATTAACCTCCCAGGCACACTGCAAAGCTCATCTCTTTTTCAGGGCATTTAATAATAAAATAGATGGAAGGACACAAGGTTATTTGGGGTAGAGGACTCATGTTTGGCAGGTATTTTGAGCTCTGGGCAGGTTCTCTGATTGTCTCAATGAACATGTACATATGTATTTTAATCTACTGCAAAACACCCAGAGGAAAGGATGCTTTCGATTTTCATAAATTCTTCTACCCCATGGCTAGTAGTGGAGTACAGGACAGAAGTCAGCTACCTTTATTCTGCCACCTAGGTTAGTTATGTTCAAAACAAATGCTGCACACATGACAGATGGCCAGCATAGGCTGTGGTCTGGGGGCATCGTCCATATGTTTATTCTCACACACTCCCGCATCCAACGCTAATCTCTGGGCAGATCCACTTGCATGCGTTATTCGTAGTGGAAACAGAATGCACATGTAGTTCTATGCTGAGTTGCACTCAGCCAGAACACAGGCAGCATGTGTGTTCCTTTCTGTGGGCATTACCCCTTTCCCGGGTGCCAACGAAAATCTCTCTCCAGATTATGAACCCAGTTTCTCCCTTGGGTAAATGGGCACAGCTCCACTGTAATCAACACAATCATACCAACGACAAATTTGGCCCATTGCCTATGAGATCACATCAATATTAAACTTTACTTGCATGTCTGATGTCACATCCATGACTTCAGAAGAACAAGCAAAGAAAAAAAATTAAATGCCACTGCTGGTGCATCAACAGCTTTCACTAATATATTACCAGAGCAATGACACTTTACCTTTCATTATATCTGAACCTCCCAACATAGGTTTTTTAACTAAACCGCAAGCTCACAGTGTTGTGTCTGAGTTTGAAGCCATGACCGATGCCATTTAAAGAAACAAAATGCCAGTTCTCAACTGAAATAATTGACACAGCTGCAGCTTTCAACACCATTATACAGCACTTGATTTAGCTCCTTTACTAAAAGTGAAAGTTAAAAGCAGTGCAGCCATGTGTGCAAAACGTTGGCCAGGCCCCAGCAGCACTAGGGTCCAGAACAGGAAGGGGTTGCAAGGGGAAGAGGGAGGGGACAGCCAAAAGCTAGATTCTTTTATTTTCACATTATATCATACATACTATGACTAAGGAATTCCAGCTTTTTGCCATTTAACTTTGGACTACATATAAATACACTACACACTTTGGACTACATATAATTGGGTGTTCTTATGTTTATGTTTCACTGACATGCTACTTACTGACCCTACTCACTGCACCTACAGTACATGTGGACAGTATGGAGTGCTTAGGTATTCTTGGCAAAGGCTGGACTTTGGACTACATTGTGATCTCCAGCTATATGGTGGGGAGCAGGGAGAGTAAGAGCTCCCCATCCATCTTTGCACACCTTGGGTAAGGATATCTAGAATCATACGGTTTGCATTTGAAGGGACAGCTGTCAAGATACACCTCTCCTGGGAGTAACTCAGCAGAAAGAAGGCAGGCCAGGGCTCCCCCTACATGCTTCAGTCATCAATACATGACTGTTAGCTGTTTAGCTAACTAGAAGGAAATGACTACACAGGGCTACTGTGTGCCCTACTTTGGGGGCAGTCCAGAGCTGCACTGCCCCATGTGGAACACCATGAGGCATTCTGGTGCAGTGCCTCCTGCGATTGACTAGATGCACTGTAAAGGGAATAATTTTCCACAACCTTTAAGGGGGGCCACCTACATCCCTCTCCATACAGCCAGCCAGCCAGCTTTGCTAGCCAATACATGGGGGGTGGGGGGAGAGGAGGGGATGGAGCTCCACCTCTTTTCTGCAGAGTTGTTTCCATCAAATGGCCACGTTGGCTGTAGTCCCGCATACCCAGGTGCAGGGGCTGAGATGGCCCTTATACAGGCCATACCAAATGGAGCAGGGAGCTATTCCTGTCTATTCCCCACTGCAGGGCCACTGAAGGGCAGAGTACAATCTAGCCCAAAATGTTTCAACTTGTCAACTGAGCCTGTGCACGCCATACTAGTCATATTGTGGGTGCAGTCAGTAGGGTCAGGAAGTTACACATCCCAGATAAACATAAAACCATAAAGTCTGGAATAAGGTCTAACAATTATTGAGTCTTTGAACTCAAAATATTATCCATTAAAGAGATAAAGGGCAGCTTTTTCAAATGTATTTAGACACCTAAAGATGAAAACAGAAGTCACATGAAATCAATAGGAGTTAGGTGCTCAACCTACTTAGGCCCTGTTGAAAATCCCCCTAGATAACTATCTGTATGCTTAGGTGCCTAAATACCCTTGAAAATCTGGCCCAGAGTCCTTTGACCCAAGTCCTTTTCATGCTCCAGTGCAGAACTCCTCAACCCTCTGACAGCCAATTATACAAACTGCTTAGTCTCATTTTCCTCAAGTTTCAGTCATGACCTTAATTTTATTTTATTCCATCTAAATCAGTTAATATAAATGATGATGGTAACGAAGAAAAATATTAAAAGTATTAGACTTTTTTTTACAAAACAGCTCAGTGTAGAAGTTCCTCCATTTTTTGATTTATTAGAAGGAAATATATTTGGTTGGACTATCAAGCACTTTGCTTTTTTTTTTTTATTGTTGATTTTTATTTTATTATTGGAGCTTAACTGACTGATGAGACAACACCTGCTTTCACCACTCTCAATGTACTGAGACCAGGAGAGGACAGAGTATAAAGGCAAGGGTACACCTACTATACTACAGTGAAGATCTTCAGAAGTAACTGGAGTAGGCTGAAAACTGAAGACAACAGGCCATACAGACAGGGAAATATTAGCCAAGAAAGAGCAATCACACCAATGATCAGATACTCTACCTAGACTTGAATTGCCTTTTGCAATAGTGATAGTCTTCTCATGCATGTTTTTGGGTGTATTTTGGATTGTGGAACTTCCCTCAGTAGTAGATGTCAGGTAGCTCTTTTCCATTAAATACACTGCATCCTAATACAAAGAAAAAACAACATTTCAATTCAAAACAGCAAGTTCAAAATATGACTGAACTTAATAGGATGTAAAAATCACAAATATTTGACAATAAGCCAAGCTTTAAGAATAACAACCACAGTTACCAACTTTCACGCAGTAAGTAAGCACCCCGACTTTCACAACAAGCCAAAAATCAAGCTAATCCCATTTCAAAACAAGGTCAAAACAAGTCAATCCCTAAGAACCTCAACACCCAATGTGACTAGATCCCCTTGGCGTACAGTCTGGGACTGTGGTGATCCCACTGTGCACCCCTGACTC
The DNA here is from genome assembly GCF_965152275.1 of Natator depressus. Lineage (NCBI taxonomy): Eukaryota > Metazoa > Chordata > Testudines > Cheloniidae > Natator > Natator depressus. Next base: position 106,271,758 of record NC_134238.1, read on the forward strand.
TCTCCCCCCTGCTTGCCAGGTGAGCTGATCAAAAAGAAAAAAGAAGCAACAAGCTACGACAAGCAACAAGCTACAAGCCAAAAACTAGTCAACAAGCAACTTACAAGCCAATTAAGCAAAAAACAAGCCCAATTTCTGTTTTTTTCCCCAAGGTTTGGCATGTCTGATAACAACAGCTAATTTCATAAGAAACTGCAATTTATTTATTTTTTTAAATGAAAATCACACTGAGCCAAAGGAAAGAAAATATACATCAAAGTGGATGTCATTAAAAACCTAATAGTTTGCACAGAGTAGTATCTAAGCTTGTTTGTGAACTGAACTATATGTTTATATGAGGCGGTCAGATGCGAGAACTCCCTTTTCACATCTCATGCACTACCCAGGCCTTGAGCTGAGGCATACAGAAGAAAGCGGGTTAGTATGGCTAAAGCCTTTGCTCCATTTCCCCTATTTGCCCAGCCTGTGTGTAGTGATTTATTGCTGGTATAGGCCAGCAATGAATTCCTTTACTAGCTTCTCCATTCCCCCAGAGCAAGGAGGGCAGAGGAAGAACTGTGATTCATGGATGTGTCTCTCAGCTACACCACCTGACAGGGCTACTACTGGGCTGGTAGTCCTTGCTCTGGCTTGTGCCTAAAGTCACAATCCAGCTATGAGATACCACAGATGACTCCCAGAAATAACTTTATGTTCGCCAGGACGTAGCTGTGAGCAAATGTTGATTTTTCACAATGACCATGGCACGTAAATAATATTATCTGTATAAAAGCCATACAACAGGATCTTTACTTTTCCAGTAAGGTCAGGGTGCGCTGTGATAGCAGAGTTTGTATTTTGTGCAACTTCGGCTGACACCTGAGGTTCCATCCAAGCAGCTATGTTTTCATATTCAGCATGTTTCTCAGGAACATCTGAAGGCAGAGGACCCTTTTTGGAAACACCACCAGCAGGTATCATGCTCGTGTCCTCTAAGGATTGGTTCTCTCCCACTCCCTGGATTAGATCCACGTTGTATAGATTCTTGTTGGATGGTTGGAAATCAGTTGAGGCATTTGAGGAATCTTCACCAACACCCTGTTAAACAGAATCAGGAATAGTGAATAAAAAAAAATTAACGATCTTATATAGTTAGGGTCCTACCAAATTAGCGGCCACAAAAAAAGTGTCACGGACTGTGAAATCTGGTCTTTTGTGTTCTTTTACCCTATACCATACAGATTTTACCAGGGAGACCATCATTTCTCAAATTGGGGGTCCAGACCCAAAAGGCAGTTGCAGGGGGATTGCCAGGTAATTTTAGGGGGTTGAAAGGTTATTTTATGTCACCCTTATTTCTGCACTGCCTTCAGAGCTGGGCAGTCAGAGAGCGGTGGCTGTTGGCCGGGTGCCCAGCTCTGAAGGCAGCGCCCACCAGCAGCAGCGCAGAAGTAAGGGTGGCAATACCATACCATGTCACCCTTACTCCTGCACTGCTGCCTTCAGATCTGGGCGGCCGGACAGTGGCGGCTGCTAACTGAGGGCCCAGCTCTGCAGGCAGCTGCACAGAACTAAGGGTGGCAATACCATACTGTGCCAGTCTTACTTCTGCGCGGCTGCTGGCGGCGGCTCTGCCTGCAGAGCTGGGCTCCCGGCAAGCAGCCTGCTGTCAGCAGCTGCGCAGGAGTAAGGGGTAGCAGTACTGCAACTCCCCGCTACAATAACCTTGCAACCCCCTTCCCTCCAACTCTTTTTTGGGTCAGGACCCCTACAATGACAACACCATGAAATTTCAGTTGAAATAGCTGAAAACATGAAATTTAAGATTTTTAAATTTCTATGACTGTGAAATTGACTAAAATGGACTGTGAATTTGGTAGGGCCCTATATATAGTATTGTTAAAATGGATATTTTATGCTAAATATGTTAAACTGAAGCTAAAGCTTTTTGAACTCTTAAGTACAACTACTTGTTATCAAATCAAATACAGTGTCTTCACAGATCACTGACCGTCATTTTACTATAACAAGATTTTCTTTTATAAACATTTTCTTCTTTTGTTGCATTTTTTCTACTATTACAATATTTATGGCAGAAAATATTTACAGGCCAGATCCTCAGCTGGTATAAACTGGCATAGCTCTAGAGACTTTCTACATCAATATTTATATGCTTGTCCTGCAACAGGGCATACTTGCAGTAGATGGACGGGGAATATAAAAGACCAGACGACCCAATGCTGAACAAACAAGTGTGGATGTTTTCAAGTTTGCCAAGCTTTCTTTGATAATCCACATTTTTATTTAAAAGAGAGGTCAAGCAGTATTTACTCCAAATTTCACTGACCTGGGCTGCATTACCACAGTAAATCTTTTCATACAAGATTGGCTGAAAATTTTAAACCTGACTATTGGTTTAGGGGGTCTTGATTTTTGGATGCACAGTTTACAACACCTTAAAGGGCCTGGTTTTAGCACTTGCTGAAAGTCAGGCCCTTTACAGTTGCGACCTGGCATGCAAAGTCCCTAGTCATTTTTGAAAATGCAGGCTACTAAACAATGTATCAAAGACATTAAAGCATTTTCCTTCACCATCAGAAATAGTGCGCAATTTCTCTTATTCCATCTCTTTCCTTCTTCAGCATATTTCAATAGTTACAAGAACTCTCCCCTCCCCTTAATTCTCCTACACTGCTCTCACAATATCCCCTATTCCTCTCTCAGATATCATTCGTTTTATATATGACACAAAGTGCACAGCAAGCAGTAGTGTTTTGTGATATTTTACATCAGAAGGCATTAAAATTTATTTTCACTGGCTTTTTATGATGTTCTGCTTGCTCCTAGTCCCATCACCAAGTGTGAGCAAATGCACAAGCAGTACAGCAGATGTGAAGGCATCAGTTCTCATTGATGTCAGTGAAAGTTTTTTTCATTGATTTCAATGGGAGCTGGATCAATCCCTTTCAGAGTAAATACAGTGTTAAAGTAGGAATGGCAGCTGTCTTTCAAGCATGCTGATGATGACTAAATAGATTAGGATTCCGGTGTTCTGTTCTATAAATGGTAGGAGGTGATTTTATTTCTATTGTACCATGTTGATTAGAAGGATTTAGGCTTTTATCTCTTCAAATGCAACTTAGATGGATCACTCAAATGTGGGCCTGTTTTGATGACTATCCAGACAGTTTTGATGACCATCTTCCGAAATTGTTTCTTTGTGCATATCTACCTTTTTCTCCTTTCCATGTATCTACTACACTGAATACCAGCACACTGAAAATCATAGTCATGCATGGACATATGGGTGGGCATTGGATAGGTGGCTGAGTATAGCTATCATATATCAGTACAGGGATTCTCCTTTTTATATATATAACTGCAAGAGAATGCTGTAAGTTTTAACACATAAACTGAGAATTCACATGTCTTTAGGAAGAAAGAGGCAACTTCTTTTAGACTGTCATTGACTTCAATGCATGGTACAGATATGGCTCATTTCATGGTACAAGGATGGGAAAGCTACATCAGACATGGTCTGTTCATGTTTATTCTCCTGATGATGCTATTTCTGCTGCCTGAAAACCTTTAGGTTCTATACTTTAGTGCACATGCAGCTACAAATGAATTACACTGGTGCCACTCCCTACATTTTTTGTTACTCTGTAACAGTAGGTCACCACTTTAAAATTTGCAACTTATATTTTATTTATTTGAGGAAAATGCACCTGATTATTTTGATTTAAAACATTTTTCTTTAGTTATTTTGAAAACAATAAAGCACTCAAAAGCCTGTATTCCAGTGACCTATCATATGAGATGCACTTTCCAAATGGCTAGACACATCCAGTTTCACTGTGTTCTCATACTGCCTATAACATACACTTCTTTGGGTTGTACTGCATCAGCCACTTGTTTCAGAGGTCTCCTTGTTAACACTAGTTTCTCCACTGCCTTACACCATGTGTAGTTGTTTACACTTCTGCAGAGAGTTGAAAGTGCTACCAGATTAGAATATTAACATTTTATACCCATTGTGCACTGATGTAAATAGCTGCACAAGGAGCCAGGCAGTGGAGAATCAGACCCATAAATTTTAAAAGCTCAAATAAAAATGGCCTTTAAAAAATGTTGAAAAAAACTGAAGACTTCAGGGAGCCCCAGCACCATACATTTAGTAAGACCAGCCTTTGTCCTGCAAAATGTATGTTTCTCAGCATGCATAGTGCATAATCCCTTTAAGTAACAATTACTAAGTTAAACAATACAATCTGTCCCATTGGCAGAGCAAAGGTACACTCTATTGTGGATTAGGAGATTCCATTAGGAGATGAACTCAGCTTTCAGTCCCATGGATAGTAAAGACTGAACACATTCCAGAAAGGATAAAGCCAGCCACTGAGTCTCAGGTGTGCAGGAAGATGCAGCAGCTGCTCTATTCAAGATTACATACTGCAAACCATCCAAGAAAACTACATGGTGTTGCCCACAAAGATGATCACAGGTCTACCTCAAATACTTGAAGAAACACACTGGAAAAGTCCTGGCTAAAAAAAATTAATAGTTTTCTAACAAACGGAGAAAAAGCAATGACTGGGAGGAACAAAAAAAGGGATCATCAATACACAAAAGCAATTCAATATGGGTATGTGAGTGGCACAAAAATAAAAAATATTTTTTGTATTTCTTAGGAACTTGTTCTTTGCTGATTAACTGAGTTTAACTGCTAATGGAATCTCAATCAGCAATTAATTACAGCATCATTGTCTCAGGAACACAGTAAATTAACATAATTCTAACTACTACATAATAAAGATATGCAGAAAATGAGAGTAACTTTTGCTTTCATGCCTAAACTATTGTACCTGTAATAGAATGCAATTTTTCTGTGTACAGCCATTTATGTAGCCAGTCTTTAATATGCTCTGAAATTTAATAACAATTTACATTTTTGTAGCAGATTACTCAGCACAAATTTGATGTTACAAATTGTCTCCAAACAGGTTAACTTTCTGGTGATACAAAATACAATCAAAGCTTTGAACCGTCTATCTCCTTCTCTCTCTGACATACAAGTCTGAAAGGTATCCAATCAACACTACCTAAATGAAATTGCACTTTAATCTGATAACGAACCTATGAGCAGATGGAACTGTGGCAACATAATGCCTCTACATTTAATACAGCAGCTAGACATAAACATTGAGTTTTTTATACTTCTAATCAAGGTCTGCCATCAATAAAATTATATTTTCTTTTTACCTTGGGAGTTGATGATGGAAGAGAGAGGCTATAGTTCAGACCATCACTACAGCTACTGCCGTGCAGAGCTAACACAGAAGCCTGGAAGGTGTCATCATTGTCTGAAGTATACTGTGATTCAAAGGTGGATTCATCCGCTAGATCTGCCTCACTTGAGTCCACCTAATAACAAAAGGCAATTTAATCAGGCTATCTGCTACTTTCAGACCACATAAGCCCCAAACACTTGCACATGTGTGGCTAAATCCTTGCTGGTACTTTGCTTAATATTTTTCTGTTTTATACAAACAGTGGACCAAATTCTACATGCAATTACACCTACGTAACCCCAAACAGAATAGAGGTTGCACAGGTGTATTGAAAGCCAAACCTGGCTCTGAGTTTTTGCAAATACTACAGAGCAGAGATGGGCTAACAGCCATGACCACGGATATTAGATAGTGGAAAAATGCTGCTTTATTCCATGCCGTCAACAAATCCCGGAGACTTTTGTTTGTTTGTTTTCCTTCTTGGTGAATAAATGCTACAAAAATGGGAATCTTCACTTACTGCCACATTTTAGGGACAAATTAATTTCCCTCCCCCTAGTAGTTTGTTTAAATAGGCTTGGTGGTTTTTAAAAGGTACAGAAATTTTTTAAAGGTACAGAAATATTTTAAAAAATACAAACTTCTGGGGTTTTAGGCCCTTTACTTTGTTCCCATATTTCCAAAGTAGCTTATATTATTAAGAAGATTTGCAAGCTATTATCTTTTAACATGAGATAATAACTAATATGACAGATAGCACGATTTTAAAACCTCACTATATGCATGTACAATTACTACAGTTTCATAAGGCTTGTCATATGCATTTACTAGTACAGTGGCAACTGTATTATTCTGTACTTTATCATCTATATACTATGTTCCTGTTTCTAATCTAATTCACACCAATATAAATCAGGAATTACACTATTGTAAAACAGGTATATACCAGAATCATACCTACATGGTCAACTCCAAAAGAAGCAAATACAGCCAACTCTGTTGATAATCCACAGGTTAAGACCCTTCTAAATAGAGCTGGTAACACAGCTCATAATACTGTATTTTATTTTATATGGTTAACCATATTATTAATTAGTAATTTCAGATTTCCAATTATGATAATTGTCACAATGGACTGTAACGGCTCAAAAGGATTGATTCCTTCTGTTGCATCAATGATCCATGGATTAGAGCAGTGTTTCCCAAACTTGGGATGCCACTTGTGCAGGGAAAGCCCCTGGCGGGCCGGGCCGGTTTGTTTACCTGCCGCGTCCACAGGTTTGGCCAATCGCGGCTCCCACTGGCCACGGTTCGCTGCTGCAGGCCAATGGGGGCTGCGGGAAGCAGCGTGGGCCGAGGGACGTACCGGCCGCCGCTGGAGATGCAAACCGCAGCGAGTGCGAGCAGTGATCGGCCGAACCTGCGGATGTGGCAGGTAAACAAACCGGCCCGGCCCGCCAGGGGCTTTCCCTGCACAAGCAGCATCCCAAGTTTGGGAAACACTGGATTAGAGCAATGTCTTTTATATTTCCACTATGACCCTTGTGCTAATGCAAATGGACCTCTCTCATAACAGACTCAAGTTTATCAAAGGTGTATGTAGAAATTTTTTTTTAAAAAGGTACTATCTTGCATCCCTGTACAATTCAGAGTGAGTGTTTACATTCAGTCTTCAACTGACTCTGTTGTGTTTAGGTACAACAGCATATGCAGTACGCTCTTCCGCTAGGTAGATTATGCTCTAAAATATATATAATATAACATACCTAACTCAGACTCCTGAAATATATGTTGCTAGGTCACAACAGACCGGATGAAGGATGAAGTCAAAGACTTTCCTCTGAATTTTTAAAAAAGCATGCCTAAACTGCATGTGTAAAACCTACAGGCCAAATCCTGGGCTTATTGCTTAGTTTTAACTGAGGCTCTTTTAAAAATTTTACTGAGTCCCATTTTCAAAAGTGATTTAAACATTTAAGTGTCAGATTTTTAAGGGTATTTAGGCACCTATCTCCCACTTCAATTGGAGTAAGATGCCTAAATATCATTAAAAATCTGGCCCTTAGAAGCCTAAATGCAATTGACTTCCAAGGAGATTTAGGCACGTAAGAGCCTAGGTCACCTTTGAAAATACATCTTAGGAAGCGAAGTACCTTAGGTGTTTTGGAGAATTTTACCCTTCAGTCCATATTCAGGCAAACTTAGACTGAAGTCTAAACTGTGCCTGAATAAAAATTGAGTAAAGTGAAAAAGGACTTCAGTATTTGGCCCTATATTTGCAAATGGAAAACAAGTAACTGCATATACTTTGCAGTCTCCGGATCTTGAATTTGTAACTGCCGATGCAAATTCCCATTTTGCAGATACAATTTAGGCACCCAGTTTCGAAAATTTAAACCTTATAATTATTTCATTTTTTGTATTGTTATTAATATATCAGCATTATTTTCAAACGTTTTTCACATTCCATGTCCGGAAAGGATCATCTTTCTGACCTCCAATACAATATAGGCCACAGAACTTTTTCCAAATAATTACTACAGCAGATCTTTAAGAAAAACATCCAATCTTGATTAAACAATTGTCAGTCATGGAGAATCCATTTTGACACTTAGCAAATTGTTCCAATTGTTAATTACTCTCACTGTCAAAAATGTCCATCTTATTTCCTGTCTGAATTTATCTCGCTTCAACTTCTAGCCATTGGATCATGACTTACCTTTCTGTGGTAGATTGAAAAGCACATTATTAAATATGTGTTCCTCATGTAGATACTCAGACTATAATCAAGTTACCCCTTAACCTTCCCTTTGTTAAACTAAATCGATAGACTCAAAGAGCTCAATCTATCACTATAACTCACATTTTTCCTAATCCTTTACTCATTCTCCAGACTCTTCTCTGAACCCTCTCAAATTCACCAACATCCTTCTTGAAATGTGAGCACCTGAGTTGCATGAACAAAACCTGTGGGCCAAATTCTGAGCTCAGTTTTTACTCAATCCTTACTCAGCCAACTAGCAATAAAGGACATTTCTCACTTACAACCTAGTTTCTCTTTGATGTATCAATAAAGTCATAATCTTGTTGTCGGGAAAACAACTGTGATATTATAAATGCTGTACCATGATAGCAAGGCAAGATTAAACAGGAAGAGGATAGGGACAGTGGAATTTAAAGACATTGTTAGAAAAAAGCACTTTTGTAATTCACAAACATGAAAAACTATGACAAACACGTGGAAGGATTTAATTCTCCTTTTCAACAGTTTTTTTCTGTATGAAACATCCTCTTTAAGGATGCTGATGATTTTTTATAAATTTAACTTAAACTTCTCAATTCATAACTGTATCAAAATATGACTTCAACGGGAGCTGAAGGTACTCAATATTTCTTAGTAAGTGCTCAGCATCATGCAAGTTCAGGACCCAGAACTGAGCAAATAAAGAGAAGAATACATTAAAAATCTGGATTCCTATTGGCAGTTTCTGGAGACGAGGAAAAGTATCTACGCTTCATGTAAGTTGCTTGCACTGTAAAAATCCAGTTTTTATACTCACAAATCTTGTGATCACTGAACAATCTTGTAGTGTAAATACAGCTATTAAAAAAAGAAATGCAGGCAACTTTTAAATAAAGTTGCATAGCAAGAATGCCATTTAGAGGCAAAACAGAGTTCCACCAACTTTTCAAACTATTAAAAAAAGAGACATCCACATTATCACATGTTGGTAAATAGAAGTTTCTACTATGTAGTTAAATAAAAGCTTACGTACAAAGGACAAGGTTTTTTGAAGACACCTATGAAGTTTGAATGCCCAATGCCCATCATTACAATTGGAACTGGGCATAGAAATCTCTTAGCTGGCTTTGAAAAAATCTCAGCCAAATATTTTCTTATTTTCTAGTCGCTAAAACATTCTGGCTAGAGAATCATCTGGTGCAAACTGGTGGAGCTCTACTGATTTCAATGGATCTTTGCCAGTTTACAGCATTTGGCTATCTGGTGAGATCATGATAGGTCACATGTGAAGTGAGGCTAAACGCTTTAAAAAAAAATCATAAGCAGAGTGACGAAAAAGACTTTTCATTACATTTGGACAAGGCAAAAAACAATGTTAAAAGGGTTTCAACAGAAATCTTGATAAATTTTGCCCACTAACCAGAGCCAGCTCAGCACGGAAGAGGGCTGCATCAACTGGCCCTTCCTCCTCAAGTGACTGGGCAGTGTAGAAAAAGGAATCTTCCTTAGCAGAAACATAACCCTCTTCTGGTGAAAGCTGCAGAAAGAATGAAGCTCTGAGTTGGATGAGTGGCCAGTGTATAGGACATGCAGAGTCAGCAATGTTAAGGGAGTTTTAGAAATGCAAATAAATACCAAGTACAGAAGAGAAATCATCTCAATCAAAATCATAGTGTGGGATAAGTAAAATGATACATATTTTAACCTTCACATGTTGTTTTACCTGCTGTAGTACTCAGAACCCATAATATACTGTACAAATAAGTTTAAGGCTTTTGTATTCTTTGCCCATAATTAAGCATTTACAAAAACAGTCATCACATGGTCCACCCAGAGCACAGAGCACAGAATTTTAATCACTGAAACGATAGGCCTCTATTACTAGAGCTAAAGGAGTAACTGTTAGCTGGTCACAGTAGTGAGCTCTTATCCTCTATGTAGGCCAGCCACTAGAGGAGGACAAAATATACTTTGTCAGTGTGGTACAGATGCATCAATTTTTTTCCAGGTAATTTGCTGCTGCTGTTAGGTGCGTCTGTCCAACACCCCTGTAGAGCAAAATATTATTTCTAGTGTGGCGGAACTCAGCAAGTATAACGTGTTAAATATTTAATGCTGAACCTTTATACAAAGCCAGAGAAAAGTAACACTTAATCATGCCTCATCCTCTTTCATGCTTTAAAAAAGATATTAATTCTGAAAAATTTGTTTTGCAAGAAACATTACTGTGCAACATGGAGCATTCATTCTAATCTGCAAACGTTTTTTTACAGGAAACAAGTTAAAAATATCTCTTTCAACTACAAAAAATACAAAATTCCTTGTAAATTTTGTTATTACTACAGGGTTAACTGCTAAGAGCCAGAATCTGAAATCAAGGAGAATTCTGTGCAGGGAAGGATTGTGGGCTTGTAACATGAGAGAGAGAGAGAAAAAAATAATTCAGTCTTATAATAAAATGGGCCACATCCTCAGATGGTGGAAACTGGTGTAGCTCCACTGATTCCAACTTAAACCAAGGGAGAATCTGGTCAAATATTTTGTTTTTACTCTGTAATTATTCAAAGAAGCATTATTCCAAAGGCTTTGTTTGATTTCCCTGGTCAGTGAGGAAGGGAGTATGGTTCAATGAGCTCTGGCTTCTATTCATGTCTCTCTCTAATACTCTCACTATGTGGTCTTGAGCAAGCTATTTACCCTCTTGGTAGTGCTTTAATTTCTCTCTCTCTAAAATGTGAAAAAAGAAAAGGAGTACTTGTGGCACCTTAGAGACTAACAAATTTATTTGAGCATAAGCTTTCGTGAGCTACAGCTCACTTCATTGGATAAGTGAGCTGTAGCTCACGAAAGCTTATGCTCAAGTAAATTTGTTAGTCTCTAAGGTGCCTCAAGTACTCCTTTTCTTTTTGCGGATACAGACTAATACGGCTGCTACTTTGAAATCTAAAATGTGAGTAATCTTGCTTACCAAAGGAGGACTATTTGAGGTTTAATTAATGTTTGTAAAGTATTTTGAATTCATCGTTCAAATTAGGACCCCCCAGCCAGAGTGCACAGAAGTGAATTAATAACAGATAACAGTTATAGGTCAGTAACTGCACAACATCCTCACACTCTGATTAGCTGAAATACTATACCATTTCAGTATAACTATTAGGTTTATACTGGATGAACTGAAATGTACATATAAATTTTTAACATAAAGAGCATAATCTAAATATGTTTGATATTAAATACGTATATGTTTCAGCATAAATCCTGACTAAAACCAGAGCGAGCACAGCTCTGGAAAGGTGATACAAGGTTGGCTTTAAACCACCTTCACATACCCTCATATCTGAGAGCAACCTCAGGACAATGCTAAGTTATGCCTCGCTATCCACAGCCCTAGGTGTCTGCATTGGTAGCTGTGATGCTCCAAAGGCATAGGGATGCTCCAATCATTCCCCTTCCCCCAGCAACACCCCGTAGATTGGGGGCAGGAGTGAAGGTTTGTAAAAGTACTACACCAGCTCTGTACCACCTAGGGATTTCCCACAGGAAGGAGAAGATTCAGTGAGTCAGCTAAAACAGCTTTTGGCAGCTTTATGCTATCTGAGTGGCACAAAAGCAGTCATAGATTAAGCAAAGACATTGGCCAGCAACATATGAAAATCAATCATCTAGCACCCAATCCTTACAGGCAGTGGTTTGGCAACTCCTATTCTAACTGTTCCTACTGGTGCTCCTTTCAGTGCTTGTACAGCTTCCTCCAGGTTGCCATTTTCCAAGTTGATATCATTAACAAACATCAGCCGATCTCCAGGAAGAAGTCTGCCATCTTGTTCAGCAACGCCACCAGGAACCAATGAGCGGATTACAATTACTGTGTTTGCCGGGTCCACTGGGTCCTAATTGAAAACAAAGTGAGGAAACCAGTTCACGTGCTTATTTTTAATTCATAAAAAGTTACCTAACCTGTATGGGCCAACTCCCGAGGTCCTGACTCAGTCCCTACTCAGGCAAACTGCAGATGACTCTTCAAAGTGAGCTTACTTCAGCAATGGCTCAGGACACTTAGAAAAGGCCTCTGGATTTGCCCCTATTATTATTTAGTCATTTATTTTGATACATAAAAGCACAAATAATTAGTCCTCACATGCGCTGAGTGCTTTTACATCATCTAGTTTCACAGTAAAACTACTGAATCGTGGACTGCACTTCCCATGTAGCAAATAATTACATGCCAGCAATTAAAACAAACACCTTCCACAGTAACATCATCTCTACAGCCCTCAACCTTCTACATGCTCAAATGCCTGGGGATAAAGGCTTGGAAGGTTAATACATCTGGGCTCTGATGGACCAAAGGGTTTATTTAGAGACTCCTTGCAGCTCGTAGTACGTGATCTCACTCAGTCATGAAGGGACTTTATAATAAGAGAGAATCCCTTATATGTACATGAGACAGACATTTTAATAGAGATCGACACATACCATTGTAAAGTAAGTTTATAAAGCATTTTATAAACAATGCAATACAAAAAGAGTAAAGTTTACTTTTAACAGTTAAAAATATAATCCCCACTCCCTGACACACACATTTTAATTAAACATACTGTGATCAAAGACCAAGAACTGGAACTTAATCTCTATAACAAATTCTACCGTATCAGAGTTATATACATTTGCATAATACGGCACAGAAACTCACAAGGACCATAGTTAGAACATCAGACGTTAATTTTTCACAATATGTTACTTTCATTCCACTGCGCAAGCACAGTAGGATATTACATAATACAGTATAAGCTTTGTTAATTCTAAAAGCTTAGTGACTAAAACCCTAAATTACATAGTGGTACCTAGATCAACACATTTAGCAATTTCAACTTAGATATAGTAGCAACTTTCCTTGCCAATATATTAAGTACTGGAAAAGATGCTAGTTTAGCACTGCAAGTTGTACAACTGAAAATATGGAAATAAGTGACTCTTGAGAGTTAATATGAAGAAATGACAAGATCCCCGAAAACCCATGGGAATTAGTATGATGTAATAAGGTAGGATCCATGAGACTGTGGTTAACAATACAGTATAATCAGTGTCTTACAGAGTGTAATGCAAGTAGCATCTCTCTGGAGACATTACTTGAGTGGGCAGTAGCCCTCACAACTTCATCCAAGAACATTTACAGCATCATCTGAGATGGGACTGCATTTTACCTGTGTCACACTGAATATCCTCTCCCCTTTCAAGGAATCTGCTTACAGTTATCAACATTAGGGTTGCTAACTTTCTGACCAAATAAAACCGAACACCCTTGCTCTGCCCCTTCTCTGAGGCCTCACCCTGTTCACTGCATTCCCCCCCCTTCCTCTGTCACTCCCTCTCCCCCACCCTTACTCACTCGTTCATTTTCAGCAGGAGTGGGAGGGGAAAACCACTCATGCTAATGTAACTGTAACTATAGTCAAAATTAAGAATTAACTGAAAATTTGCTAGAAATAAAGATAAAACTTCTTCCAAATATAAAATATACTGTAAATTTAGCTCATCATTCATATTCCTGAGAGAAAAAAGCATAAATATTGTGAATGACTTTTCCATCTTATACATGAGAACAGTGAATCAATTTCATGAAATCTCCAAGAACTGATAAGAGATAAATATGAAATATGTTCACAGTAAATACCAAAATGTTCACAAGAACTGTACATTTCTCTGATAATCTCCAGAATTCAGAATATGCAACTATTACTAGACAATGTAACCTTTATTACATTCCTTAATTGCTCACTACATAAAGAAATACTGTGGAGGGGTGTTTTCAAAAGATCCACCCTCTAGCCAACCCATAAGAAATGAAGTGTGGGCATAATTTGCAACTGCAGTTGAGCTCTGGATGCAAACCAGAACACTTGTGCCTCTCAGTACTTAACTGCAGATGCAAATCACATGGTTAGAACCCCTGAATTGTGTGCACAACTCATTGCACTCCAAGAATAGGAAGAAGCGCCTTTTAAAAACCTAGCCCTCTATGTGAATATTTATTTATTTGAGCTGGACTGATACTCTGTGCTCTTAATATAATAAGAGGAATGAAGAATATAGTTAATGAGATGTCTGAGTAAGACCCAGGAGGAGTATGAAAATTTTTATTACCTGCTTACTCTAGCATATGAGAATATTGTCTGGTTTGCATTCACCTCGCATATAATGGATGGGATCTACATTCAATAAAAAATATTTTACCTTCTTCTGCTGAAATAAGGAATATAGATGTTACCTGGTAGTCTAATATGCTAAAGCCAAGTCCCATGCTCCCTTTCTCCAGCTCAACATGTTGTATTTCTGTTTCCCACATTGCCAAAGGAGATCCTTGCACCTCATCGATATTCTGACCTACATCAGCCATTTCCAAGCCAGGACCCTCTGTCTCTGAGGAGCCAATGACTTCATCAAGGTCTACATGAGACTGGAAAGACAAAGAAAACCCACCAACCCCATAATATTAATGTGGCACATGCCAAATTTCATGAATTACCAGTACCCAAGTGATGCACACCAAAATGGAGATAAAAGCTCAGAGGTTATATTCCATTTTATCTGATGGTGCTGAGTATCTAGGAAGTGTAACAAACAAAAGTACATAATAAAACTAATACAGAAGGATTAAACATCATTGCTCAAGTGTTTTAATATCAAAGTTATACTTTTAAAGAACAGGGTTCATGCTTGTCATAAAACATGCAAACCCACAGGAAATTGCACTCCCGACATGGGGTATTGTGCATTCGAATAGATTCTTGCATGCAGAATTAATCATTCTCTCTAGCTATCTACACGTTTATACTACATCTATCATCTCAGACTCTTAGAAAAATGTATAGTTCACATCTGCAATCTGCACCCTGTCTAACTGATTTAATAATATTGACAGAAGAGCACAGAAGCAACAGTATTCATTCCTTTAGTGGCATACAGATGCTTAGCAGTGAGGAGACACATTTTGCTCCATATGCCATATAAGCACAGAATTCAAAATTCATGGTGGATCTCCCTCTACAGAAACTGCCCTACACTACTCCAACATACTTAACATACAGATATGCTAAGTGGGTAAAGTTTGCAAACATCGTTTCTGAGGTAATGAATTATGCCTTAACCCACATTCTACCACTGTGGTGTACGCAATCAAAAGAAGATGCCACAGTTATGTGGCTATAATGTGCAATACCAGCTGTATGACTAAGAATGATACCAAATGCAATGGCATCTCAACAGGAGCAAGGCATTCAGATGTACTATTGAGAGCACCAACAAGAAGTTACTCACATTGTGCAGTAACGAGGGTTCTTTGAGATGTGTCCCCCTATGGGTGCTCCACTGTAGGTGCGCTTGCATCCCTGCACTGCTGATTGGAGAAGTTCGGTATCAGTGTCTGTTAGGCCTGGACATGCGCTGTCCTTCCTCGTGCTGCACCACGAAGACAGACAGAGCACGGGAGGTAACCCCCCTCAGTTACACCTCCACCACAGAGTCATTGACAAGAGCTCTGAAGTAGAGGGGAGGAGGGTGGGTTGTGGAGGACCCATAGGGACACATTGTGATGGTTAGAAACCTCTGTCTAATTTCAAGCCTAAACTTGTTGACATTCAGTTTATATCCATTTGTTCTTGTGTCAACACTGGTCCTTAACTCAAATAACTCCTCTCCCTCTTTGGTAATTATCTCTCTGATGTATTTACAGAGAGCAAATCATATCTCCCCTCAGTCTTCAACTGATTAGGCTAAACAAGCCAAGCTCCTCTCATAAGCTAAGTTTTCCATTACTCTGATCATCCCAGTGGCCCTTCTCTGCACCTGATCCAGTTTGAATTCATCTTTCTAAAACATGGGAGGCCAGAATTGCACACAGTTTTCCAGATGAGGTCTCATTAGCACCTTGTTTAATGGTACGAACAACTCCCTGTCTCTATTGGAAATATCTTGCCTGATGCATCCTAAGATGGCATTAGCCTATTTCATGGCCACATCACATTGCTGGCTAATAGTCATCCTGTGATTGACCAATACATCTAGGTCTTTCTCCTCCTCAGTCACTTCCAACTAACACATCCTCAGCTTATAACAACAAGAATTTTTGTTAGTCCCTAAGTGCATGACCTTGCACTTAGCACTATTAAATTTTATCCCATTTTTATTACTCCAGTTTTTAAGATCCTCCAGATCTTGTATGATATTTTGGTCCTCTTCCATATTGGTTATACCCCAACTTTGGGTCATCTGTGAATTTTATTAGCATAATCCTCCTTTTTGTGCCAAGGTCATGAATGAAAATGTTAAATAAGATTGGCCCCAAGACCAGTCCCGGAGGAACTCCACTAGCTAACTCCCTTCAGCCTGACAGTTCATCTTTCAATATGACCCATTATAGTCTCCCCTTTTACCAGTTCCTTATCTACCTTTCAATTCCCATATTAATCCCCATCTTCTCCAATTTAACTAATAATTTCACATGTGGAACCAAATCAAATACCTTACAGAAATTCAGGCAGATCAGATCGATTGCATTTCCTTTGACTAAAAAAAAGTTATCGTCTCGAAGAAGGAGATCAGGTTCGTCTGGCACGATCTACCTTTTCTAAAAACCACACCATAATTACTGCTTACATCTATGTCTTAACTACTTTCTTTTGTTCCAAGACCTTGCATACAACTGAGATCAAACTAACAGGCCTGTAGTTCCATGGATCTTTTCCCACTTGCTTAAAAATAGGCTCTGTACTAGCAATTCTCCAGTCATAGGGTACAACCCCCGAATTTACAAATTCACTAAAAAAATCCTTGCTATGAAGTTTCTCAGACCTTGATTCTGGAATTGTTCCTCCACCAGGAATCAAATGGAGATTATGTCCATTTCTCTTAGGGCACGATTAAGGGTATGATTCTGTCACGGAGGCTGCGGATTCCATGAGTTTCTGGGACCTCCGTGACTTCTTCTGTGGTGGCCAGCCTCAGGGCCGCCAGAGCAGCTGGCCAGCGATTGGCCCAGGGCCAGAGCAGCAGCTCCAGGACTGAAGCAACAGCCATGGTTGGGTCAACATCCCCCCACACACTCAGGGCAGGAGTAGTGGCAGGACTGGAACAGCTGCTGGAGGTCAACCCCTGGCACCGCTCCACTGTTAGTTTCCCCCACGCTATTTTTTTAGTAAAAGTCACAGAGAGGTTGTGGGCTTCTGTGAATTTTTGTTTATTGCCCACGACCTGTCTCTGACTTTTACTGAAAACACCCGTAACAAAATCTTAACTGTAGGCATGATGCAAGGCAATCACTTCTTTTGCATTAATCAGAGCTGGTGAGTTCGTATATGGTTTGAGAGAAAGTTTGAACTTTTCCATCACTAATTTAAAACCATAATGGTCTTTCAAATCTTTGTACATGAAATCTTGTTGGTTTATAATAAGGTACATTTTAAAATAAAAATAAATAAATGAGGTGCTGCTTTTTAAGTTTACAGCAGTACCTTTTCTGTGAGCTGAACCTCTGAGAGGGTCAGATTGTCCAACTCTGACTGACTGACGGGGGGAGCAATGGGACGGCAGCAGACCATTGTCACCTTGATAGGCAGCTCTTTTAAAATATTTACCACATCCTTGTGATTTTCCCCAAGCAAAGATATTTCATTCACCTGGGGAAAAACAGAACAAAACACATTCAGCAGAAATACAAAGAATAAAAATGAGAATAAACTTGTTAGCATGGATTTACAGATTCTAAGGCCAGAAAGGACTACTGTGATCATCTAGACTGACCTCATACATAACAGAGATCATAAAACATTCCTGAAATATCAGTTGAACTAGAGACACTCTTTTAGAAAAGCATGCAAAGGTGATTTTAAAATTGCCAGTGATGGAGAACTCACCACAATCCTTGGTAGATTGTTCCAATGGTTTGTGAATCTGGCCCTTTTTAAAGCAAGCAAGCAGGGGGAAGCAGGTGAGGGAGGCAGAGAGAGAGGGAGAGAGAGACATGCGCGACCTCTTGTACTTAAGCTACTACTAATTTATAGTTACGTAATCAATAATTCTTTATCCATCAGGATGAAGTCTAACATAGAATTTTCTCCCTTCCCCCCATGTTGGACACAACACTTCTTGAGTTAGGAAACTCACCTATAGTATGTAGAAATAGCAAGGATGTTTTAATAGGTCATTCAGTTTGAAGTTCCCCATGATCACACAGCTTTTCTTCCTATACAGGTAGGCCCCTAAGGAGCCAGTCATCCTGTTCCCCTGTGATTTATCGGTCTGTGGCAAGACTCAGTTAGTACCCCATGTGCTTTATCTCTTAGAACACTGATCCATAAGCATTCAAAATCATTTTCTTCTGAGTTTTCAGTGACTCAAACAGCTAATGCCATTTTTGACACAGAGTGCCACTCCGCTACCCCTTTTGCTTACTCAATCCCTCCTAAATAGGTTATAACCATTGATTTTAATATTCCAGTCAAGCAAATCATCCCACCAGGTTTCGGTAATACCAGCTAGATTGAACTGATGCACACAGATGAGCAATTCTGATTCCTCTTGTTTGTTACCCAAGCTCCCGGCATCAGTCTACAGCCAATTAAAGAATTTCTTCTCTTCACTTCCTTTGTTTTTTTGACTTGTGCACAAATACATCAAGATAGGACCCTATCCTGCTTCTACAAAAGTCCATTGAGCAGGCTCAGATCCAAAATAAGCTTTAAACTGAAGAGTCAAAAGTGGGTAATGAGTTTGGTCATTTCATAAAAAAACATGTATTCACATCACAAACCACCATAAATTTTAGCTTGAATGGGACTATTCTCTGAAGAGAGCCCCCCAGGAAAGGAAAAGAAAAGACAGAGCAGGTAAAGACTGAACAACATTATCAGAGCTAGGTAGGAACAGTAACATTATGTATGGACCAAGATGAATCTTATTGTTCTCTTGCCTTCATGAAAACCAAACTTACACCAATTTTTTAAAATTATGTTTTGACTAAATCCAGAATTTTTGTACACTTCTTGACCCATTACATACTGTACCTTTGAAAATTCAACTAGTAGCTGCTCATTTTTTTATTATTTTATTTAATTTAATTTAAAGAACTGTGTGTTACAAGAGATGCCACGTGAGAAATTAGGCCACCTTTTCAGGACCTTGCTATATAAAGGAGCAAAGAAAGTGGGAATTCTCCCTTACTTCCAGGAGTTCATCTCCACTGAACAGCTTGCCACATCGTCCAACTGGCCCTTCTGGTAAAACAGATCGGATGAAATGATGTCCCACGGCAGCTTCCAAGCTTATCCCTAACCCGCTGCTTTCACTAAATTTGTTAACTTCAGCCACCTAAAAAGATTGAGAAAGAGAGAGTTATTTTTCAGTCAAATTCACATACAAAGAAGCAGTAGTTTTAGAAGAGAAATATAAGACTTGCCAGATATATTCTGCTTTTAAATTACAAGTTCACTCATTTGAAAGAGCATCTTTGCTCATTCGTTTTACATCAAACACAAGATGGAATCACAACAGATGCTGAAAGGAAGCAGCCAGCTGTAACTTCCCATTCTACTTAGAGGACTACAACTGCTGGTAGCAAAGACTACCCTATAGATAAAAGGCATCCAGGTGGAACTCCAAACAAATGGAATGAAGGCTAAACTCAAAGGGCTCAATCAGCAGAAATTATGCAGCTGCAAAGGCTAATACAGTTTTTTTTAAAAGGAATGTCTTCTGTGCTTGCAGTGTTGTTGTAGCTGTGTTGGTCCCAGGATATGAGAGACAGAGAGAAGACGGGTGAGGTAATATCTTTTATTGAACCAACTTATGCTGTTGAAGAGACAAGCTTTCGGGCTCCACAGAGCTCTCCCCAGACCCAAAGGACAACTCTTTGGAGCTTGAAAGCTGGTCCAATAAAATATATTTCCTCATCCGCCTTGTCTCTCTCAGGTCTTCTACACAACAGACATGGATTCACAATTAGGTGTTCCACACAGACACTTCCCTACCGGAGCTCTCAAGCAGAGTGTGGCTGCACATGTGATGCCACACAAGTCTGTAAAATGAAATTTACTATGTTTGTAGATTGCCAGCTCTACTAGTCAGTGAATAGGGGTGGAGAGATTGGAGCCATGGCCCTACCTCCCACTGCCCTGCATGCTCCTTTGAGGTGCTGCATATTTCCAGGGAGTACAGAGGAGAAAAGGCTTTGTAATTTCCTGAGCACAGAAACTGAAATTCTGCCTACCCCTACACTGCCCGCACAAGAGCTGAGGCTCTTTCCACCTAAATTCAGTACATACCGGTACTATTTTCACAACTGCATATACAAATAGTGGAACTGCTTGTACTAATGGACTGTTACATAAGTACCTGGTCATTATCACACAAAATTACCCCTTTAGCCTGTACACATGCAGTCACTGTACATAAAAATTAGATTGCAATAGAGCACACATTTTAGAGTGTATACTTGTGGGCGTGCACTTTTGAAAAATCAATCCCTTCATTGAGTGTGTTTTCATTGTTTATTATAAATGCCTCATGCAGTAGTTTGATCATTATACCAATCACAACAATTCACTCGTTACATAGAGTGGATGGAGGGTCCTAAGTAGAGTTGAGTGAATATGATTGTTCAGTTCAGTGACTGATCAAAAATCTGACACAAATATGGTTCGTTCTGAACCAAAACTGTATATTTTCATTTTTTCTTACCAACATGAAAACCTTTTATTCAGGTTGAACAAAATATCCGGAATGCTGATTTGAAACGATATGTTCAAAATGAAATGACGTTTCATTTCCAAAATACTGTTTTGAAATGAAGTGTAAAAGGGTTTGTTCAAATATATCAAAGCATTTTGACACTTCCGAATTTTTATTTTGCATTTGGCCAAAATTATTCACTAAACTTGTGAATTGTTTCAGCACCCAAAAAATCCATAGTAAATTTGCTCAGAAGCCTGCGCTTATTTTTTTGCTTGTCTGGCTTACTGCATAAAAATGTATTTAGGAGAAAAATTACATCTTTACATTCAGCATTTAAAATGAAAAAACCTCACATTTCATGAGTCAGTAGTTTAAAATGCACACACAAAAATGGAAAATTGAATGCAGTAAATGTTATAGGTAAGCACTATAAAGAACATTTAATAGTAATAATTAGGGTTTTACATACCACTATCTCATAATTTGTACCCATAATCCTCTGCCATTTATTCTGCAATACTGCTTCTCCTGTGGAAGTTAGCTGGAAACCTAGAAGTTGCATTGAGATTACTACAATGAAAACCTGACAATCTTATTTTTATAGTGAGTAAAGTACCTGGACTGTGGCAAGACTTGCACAGTATTCCATAATACTTAAAATACTATCATACATTATTTAAAAGTGCAACATACGTTTCCTCCCCAGTTTTAGATTTAGCATACAGGAACGTTAACAATTTTAACGTGGAAAAAGGGTTGGAAATACGGTTTGCTCCATTACAGCTTTAGAGTTCCACCTGCAGCACACAAACATTTTGTCTATATAATATACTTGTCAAATTATTTTTAATACTACTTATACTATTTGTTTCTATCGCTACCCTTAGTAGTATATTCAAACATTACACATTTGCAGAGTGAAGCGCTCACACAAATTCCTTTAGAAAAATATCTTTTTAGCTTACTTTTGTGTCTCTTTGTTTTTTATATTTAATACTAGCCCAAATAGCCTTCAACCCCTACTAACCCTTATTCCATTCAGTGCTGTGTATGCTTCAAGGAGCTTCTTTCAATTCCTCTCTTCCAAAGAATGCAGTCCTCACTTATCTGACTTTCCTGAATAACTAAGACCCTGGGGGTCTCTCTGGTTACCTTCTACTGTGCCATCCCCATTTCTATTAATGGAGAAACTGCAAGTACCTTCTACCTTTTTTATAACATAACCCACTTCTTTGAACTGTGAGGTAAAGATTGCAACAGTGGTAGCTCTAAATGCTTTTACCTATTACACTGACGTACTCTTTCAGTTTAATAAAAATCATATTATATCATAGGTAGGTCTAAATTATACTATTGCGTGCTGATGTAAAATGAAAACTGGTAGCAGTAAGATACAGTATAAAGCTTTAAATATATGCTTTTCCCACACACATGAAGTCCAAACAAAAAGCTAGAAGTATAGGTCAGAAAAAGTCATAAGGATGACTCCTGGGGCCAAATATTCAAAAGTAGCCTCAATCCAACCTCAAAATGTGGAGGGACAAGTTAGAAGCATGCCCCAAATGTATGAGTCTCTCTCACACACCCACACACAGCATGTGTGCCAGTTCGATGTTTAAATACCTAAGGTGCTGATACTACAAACTGCTCCTTGTGAGCAGGCCCCTGTGCGAATGTTGAGCAGCTTATATGACAAGAGTCTAAGTACCCAATTCACACACATGAATCTAAGTTTTCAAGCCCTCAGAATTGGGAGCACACATTTAGAGGTTGCTTTTGAAACTGTGGTCCCTAGAGGGCAGTGGAAGAATGAAATCCCGAAGTCAAATTTTCTTCATAAAAAGAGAAAAAACATACATCAGAGGTCATGGGAACAACAAAGGCTTTATTAGAAAAGAAGGAGGGGGGGGGAAGAGAAGAATGCTGTGAGAAACAATCATGTGCTAGGCAAGGCAGTAA
This sequence comes from Natator depressus, assembly GCF_965152275.1. Classification (NCBI taxonomy): domain Eukaryota; kingdom Metazoa; phylum Chordata; order Testudines; family Cheloniidae; genus Natator; species Natator depressus. The sequence goes on from NC_134238.1 coordinate 106,294,456, forward strand.
ACTCCAGTCACTCTAACATAATCTAAAGTTTATATGCAACTGAAAACTACAAAGAAATAGCAGGTCTCTGTTGTTCATTTTTTCTCATTTAAATTGATTCAATTCTAGGAAGGGAAACAACAGTGTTTAGATAAAAGAGCTAACAGACACAGACATGGAGAGTCGGATTCTCATGATGATACTGACACAAACCAATGAGAACCTAGAATGACCAAGAAAAAAGCCACGATATCAAAGCTACAAAGATTGATTTGTTAGTACAATACTAAGAACAAATTCTCCAAACATGGGTGCTAATGACAGGCTCAGGTCAAAATCCCAGCTTTAGTTGCCTAACAGAGCTAGGTTCTCAACTCTCATCAACTTTCAATGGGAACTGGCTCTCTAATTCCCTCAGGCTACTTTAAAAATCCCAGCTCTAGTCTATATTTAGGCACTTAAATAAAAATAAGGCCATTTATTTAGATGTCCACTGGTACTCAAGTTTGAAATATTTTCCCAAGATCAGAAGACTCAGTTGGGAACGAAGCATCTGAGTGGAACCTCTTAAAAATAAATAAATGAATACATTTGATCATCTATCTAGAATGACAAAAAGCAGCTGACAGAGAACTCAGAAAAGTAGTAAATTAATTTAGAGAACTAGCTGGGACGGCATTTTTCAGTTGCTCTCTAGGTATGGAATGTACAGAACATTTACATGCCAATCAAGAAACTGTAAGAGCACGGTATTAGATAATATATCCTTCCATAGCACATCAATGAGACGTAGCAGCTCAAGAGATAGGAGGAATGGAAGATAGAAAATAAGAATTTCAGGAAAGAGAACAGGAAAGTCACAGTGTTCCAATGAGCAAGAAGTGTCTCAATTTCAAACACTATCAGAGAATAGAGACCACCAAAATAAAGGCAGTTTAGGAGATATATCACAGGGAAGTCTATCACAAGAATTACAACTGTTGGATGGTCACAGAGGATTGGAATGAAAATGCTTAACATGGAAAATAAAGAATTTAATGAGTAAGACCAATTGGAATTAGTTTACTAAACTAAAAGGATATTTGCCAAAGCAAAACTGCTCACATTTCGCCTTAAACACTGAGATATACATCTTAGTCTTAACTATATACAATTACACTCAATGACAATGCTTGCTTTCATACAACCAGATTTTGGAATCTCTCTTCTGGGTTTGGTTACTTCCATTGTCCACCTGTATAATCTGAAACACGTACTGGGGAACCTGTACAAAATGACTGCTTTTTATGTAAGCACATACCAGTGCATTTCCACAGGAAAAATGCTATTGAATATTAAGAACCTGATTCTTGTTGTTTACTGTCCTCTCCAATGTGTACCACACCAGCACTGCACGGCAGTGGTGGAGATCCCTGCTCTCTTTCACACTGTTCTGGAAAAGAAGAAGAAGATCCTCAGCCATTCTATGCATTTTAATGCTCATCAAGATCTCTGTCATGCCATCCTGTAAGGTGCTAAGTGATCAAGCTACTTGGGTGTCAATGCCTTGTAGGGTCTGGCTCTGTACTGCAGTGTTGAAGAAATGGTTGCAGGATGTGGTGCATTTAAAAAGAAGTTTTGTTTTCTTTTAAATGTTGTTTTTTATGACAAGTTTTCAAGAAAAAGAAAGAAAGAAAGAAAGTTGCTAGATCCATTATTGTTATTTGGAGGTATAACGACATGATTGCTGGATACTGAGGAAATGCAACTCTCATTAACATTCATCTACCAATTCTTATTTTTCTGTCAAGGTGCTGATATTGACCTATAAAGTCACATATCCTTTTGGCCCTGGCTAATTCATACACTGCTTTTCCCTTTATGTGCCACTATGGCAAATCAAGATTTGCTAAACTGCAGTCACCAGGTTTGGACATCTCTGGGCAGTAAGCACATTATCTTCGAAGGAGGGCCGTTGGCCATGCAATTTATTTTCTTTACGGCTTCAGCTGAGTCTGAGGAGTGCTAACCTTCAAGACACAGTGGAAAGGGATTCTATTCTTTCAAGATTTTACATGAAGGGGATGATTATATTTTAACTTGTGAGTTGGGATCTATTTCTGTACACAATAATCAATGAATTAAATGAGTTTTTTTTAAGAATTCTTTACATACATACAGAGCCTATATGATGGGAGCACTGTATCATCTAAAATATTAACGAATTACTGGCCCTACACATGCAGCTCAAGAAGTGAATACATGATATGATGTTAGGTGCTTCCAGTAAAACCTTGCTAATCTGCATTTCAGTCACTGGCATGCCTTACATTTCACAAGGTCTTCTGACCTGGGTACACCTAATACACCGAAAGCACTGTCCAAGACAGTCATCAATTGTCCAGGATGTGCCCATTCTCTCCCCACACACCACTCCCCTTTTATACCCTGTGCCCTTATACCCTGGAGATTTACCTCTGCTCACTGCAGAAGGTAAGTCTTTGCTAACCTTATTTGTCCTTGTATAGCTTCACTTACACTTGAGCCATGACACAACTTTGCATTCACTGCCTCAGATGATGCAAGGACTTGAAAGACCAAAGCCTTAGTGCAAATTAGCAGACTAGTGCACAGATTTCAAAATCTGCTTCAGAAATGTAATGAATAATGCCACTGATTCTCAAAACTGATTAAACTTTACCGGGCTGAATTCATCCCTCGTGAAGCAGCACTGAACTCAATTGAGTTACACTAGGAATTAACTAGGCTCAACATTTCCAATTCATACCCCGTGAAGAAAAATACTTCCAGCTACCCTACAGTAAAGCCAGTTTTAATTACCTTTGGCTGTGCCATTATCCATAGTTTGGAAAATTAAGTCCTTTTCAACAGCAGCAGTGAAGTCCTCATGGGGCTGAATGTGATTTTCCTGCTTAAGCCCTCTTCTGATCAAAGTGAGTCGAACCGTTTGTCCTGTGTGCCGCAAAACCTCTACAGCTTGTTGGTTAGTAAAACCCTGAAGATTTGTTCCATCCACCTGAAGGATTAAACATCTTATTAACCAGCAAGCCACTACATGGATAAAATATTCAAAAAAAATAAATCTCATTTTTCTCCAAGGCAAAATAAAATGCCCAGGGCACTACTTGTTTAATCTGAGCACAAAACAAACAGGGTCAGAGGAAAAAAAAACCCCAATGCCACTGTGACCTTATCTATACCAGGCACTGTGCCTATAATAGCCCACTACTACTACTGCCATAATAGCAATGGTGAAAGTTGACTCCCAGTGGCAACCAGGGTTCTTAGCCCTTTATCATGTAGGCCTACTCTGAGTAGGATTCCATAGCAAAGCACTTAAAATGCTGGTGGGCCTCCAGTAGCTCTGTTCACACTAGGGCTCCCAACTGTCTGGAAAGTGAATGTATTTAAAAAAAAAAAAAAAAAAGTCAAGAACAAATGTCCTGTGATTACTGGATTAGGGCAGGAGATAAGAAGGAAAGAATGGAAGCACCTCTTAGTTGTCTAGAAATATTCCTATTGTATGCAATATTTAAAACTTCAAAACCTCTTCCCCGTTTATTTGCTGTTTATCAAAGCTTCACAGAAATTAGGTATGGAAAGATGTTTTAGTCTAGGCCATCAAGTCCAATTCCTCAACCAATCAAGGATTACATTACATGGTTTTTGTCTAGTCCATGGTTTTTAAAGGGCTGAACAATGGGGCCTACACCACTGCCACTGTGAAACTCTTGTACGGCCTAACAAGCCTAAGTTTTCTTTTGCTCAAATTCATTCCATAACTCTTAATAATATACTCTTCCTCCTCCCCACAAGAGCTAAAACACCCTAAACTATTCCCCTCCCTCCTTGCTATCTTTATCTTTCAAAAACTTACCAATGATATCATATCCCTTCACTCTAGTAATTGTCTTATCTACAGAATACACATACTTCATACTCTGTTATTTTAATTGTGTATATGCATGTGCGCGTTCACATACTGTAGTTTCCTTCTCCTCTTTCTTTGCACATAGCTAAGAGGCCAATTCTGACATCTTCAAGACAAAAATTATTCCTGCATTTGTATTCTGAATCCCCCCGCACAATACATCTTATGAAGAACCTTCAGAGAAGTTAAAAAAAAAACCTTCCAGGCTTTCACCCTTAATATCAGTATTTTTAAAAAGATTTTCTTTCATCTCAGAGCAGCTAAAGAACTGTAGTGGCATATTTTATTAGGTCTGCTTGGAACTACTGAACAACCATGTATTTTGTGGAAATAAAGAACTCTCTATTGCCAAGAGAAAACAAAGTGTCATTGATTTCTTACAAAACAGGGGAAAAAATTCCCCACTTATTTATATGGCTAGCCTGACCAGAAAGATAGTGTGACAAAATATTCAATCAAAACGAAGGAGCTGTCATTTCACACCCAATCTTTATCTGTTTGAATAGGTATTCTAAAATGATACTAGCATATCTACCAAAAACAACAACAACCCTCCCACAGTAACTGGAGGGATTTTCTCATGCAAATAACTTCACATACTCAGAGCTGGCTGTGTAAGTCTTATCCCCGTATTTACTTACCGCTATAATTTGATCTCCAATATGGATTCTACCATCATGTTCAACAGCACTGTCTTTTGTAATGCTTTTCACAAAAATACCAGAAGGTTCTGGGATTTTAAAAAAGAAAAAGTTATTTAATACCAAAGGTTGTCCAAATTCTGTAACAATATTTCCTTCCCCCCGCCCCTCAAAAAAAATGTGGTATCAAAGTAAGGTAAGGAAAAAGCCATAAAGGAAGTGTAGATTTTAATGAAAGCAGGACTAGACCTTTTATAGTAAGCAAATATTCTAATCATGACTGACAAAATTGACGATAAAAACTCCACAGAACCCTTGTTACAGATCTGACCTAACCCCAAAAGGCAAGGAAATTTAGCATGCATCATACATACATCCACTGGTTTGTTTATTGTAAATATGACAAAGCCACATGGTTCCTTTTCGATTATATTTTAAAATGTCTGAGTGAACAAATATGTGCTTGGCTTTGCAGAGGGAAGAACTTACAGATAGAAAAAGCTGCCTATGTAAATTAGGATAGCACTGTAACTAGAACTAGGCAAAAAGAGGAGTTTCCATCCCAAAGAAAATTTTGCATTTGCAAAAAAATATTTCATTCCAATTTGGAATGAAAAGTCAGATATGCAAAATTTTCTGTAGGAGGAACATTTTCAAAAAATTCTGTTTCAGAAGGACCAAAACAAAGTTTTTCAGAAATTTCCAGTCCTGGCTCCACTGAGCTGCGGAGCCCAATGAGCCAGAGGACCCAGTGAGCCACAGGAACTGCAGATGGGGCTATCAAGTAGTGCAGAGCCTGGTAGTCCAGGCCACCCACTGCCCAAGGAGGCGAGGAGCTGCCTGTCTAGGAAGCCAGCTGAGCAGCCCAGAGAGCCAGACAGCCTGCCTGCAGGTCTGGTTTCAGCCAAAAGTTTCAATGGAATTGACACATTCCTGTGGGATGTTTCTATTCACCCTAATCAGCGTTTTCCAATGGAAAACTGTTGCATCAAAAAAATTTCAACCAGCTCTACTTCTAATCTGTCTTGGCATAGCTGGAATTCATGTCTTAACCTACCCCCAAAACACCTAAATGACAACAGATAGCACAGGGGCACTGCACACAAATAGGGCGACCAGGTGTCCGGTTTTGGACTGGAACACTCAGTCAAAAAGGGACCGCGGATCAGGCCATTGACTGTCCAGTTGGCGGCGCCGCTGCACCACGCAGCGGGGCAGGCAGGCTCCTTGCTAGCCTCAGACACACACACACACACACACATTCTGTCAGCTGCGTCTAGTCTCCAATGCTGCCATCCTGTCTCCCTTAGTCACCTGACAGAGAACACGGGAGCCAGGAAGGCCAGTGAGGTTATAGAGAGTATACTCTGAGGGATAACTGGCAGGTAAGTAGGGACGTGGGATGGTGAACATGGAGTTAGGAAGAAAGAGCAGGCCTTGGGGAGGCATAAGGAGTTGATTACAGCTTTTGTGGGAGCTGGAGTATTAAACATGGATATATATGGAAGAAAGAGGGTTTTTCATTGGGTTATATGTGTTAGAATGGTCCACAGCTTTGCAGGAGGTCTGGGATTGGGGGAGGGGGGAAGCTGAGTGCCTTTGCACTAGGGAAACACAGCTAAAAGGCTCCCAAGCGCTGCTGCCTCAACATACCACGCAATGATAAAGGAGCCGGTTAGCTCCACACCAAAAATGCAGTTGTAGCTTGCAAGGGCTAGAAAATGACTCAAATAGTGATCTCCCAACTTTTTAAAGGTGTGTTGGTGCTTCTGTGCAACCACGGCTGTTCTTTAACAAAGGTTTTTGGTTGGAGGAATAAGTAAGTTTATCAGCCATTCCCTGAGGCAGTAAGATTTCCTAATATACCAAGGTGCAATGGAGCAATTCAATTAGCAACATTTCAGACATACATCATCACTTTTGTGAATCAGATATCAGATCCACAACATGTTCTACACTTGAGATTTAATCTGCCTTTTTAAAGATGATAGTAGGTGGTGCTAGAAGGGGAATACATAAATTGTGTTCCTTCCGTGCTATGGCGATGGAGGCTTCTTTTGATCTGATAGGTCAGTGGACTAGTAAGATTTAGTCAAGATATCTGCATTACTACTCCGAACCCTCAAAAGGAATGATGATAGTGATTACTGTACTAACAAACGTTTCTTATTATCGAAATGCCATTTCTTTGTGTTTTTCTCAATATATACCAGGACAGAAAACATAGCAGCAGCTATTTGAAAATCATTATAGGGCAATCTATTAATGTCATTTAATAAGAGTACGGCATCAATTTGCCTCATAAGGATGTGTGATACATTTTTACATCGGTTCTCCCAAAAATGTAGTTGAAATTATTAGAAAAATAAATTACTATATGTGCACATTAGATTTTTTTTTCCAAAAAACTCAGTGGGCCAGATTCTGCTTTGAGTTGCACCAGGGCAAGTTTGAAATAACCCAATTGAAATCAATGGAGATAGCGGACATCTGTACTGATGTAAACAAAAGCAGAATTTGGTTCACTGATTTAAAAACAACATCAACTGGAACTGCCTGCAATACTGCAAATATAAGGAGTATATTTATATACTCCTGCAATTTACTCTCTCCAAAATTCCCTTTAAAATAAAAATAATTTTTAAAAATAGTCATATACTTTAAAATGGCTATATCAATTTTTAGAAATGTTTTTTTCAAAAATGCATGTCAAGGTTCAACCAAGAAATGATTTTCAAGACTGCTACAAAATCTTAAAACAGAGTTTCATGGTGAAAGACTGATTGATCCTAACCTATCTGAAGTTACAACTCCTAAAATAATCCTTAACAAGTTTTTTTTTTTAAATGAAGCTTTTTTTCCTTTATGTACCAGAAAGTCTAAATCGAATTAGAAATGCATACAGGCTGTTGTAAGCTCCAGCGATATAAAAGCAAACTTCAGGAATTTATTTTAACTTTACCTGAGGATTTGTCTCCAATGTAACCAGCAATAGTTATTCCTAATCCTTGGAGGTTTTTAGTGAGTTCTACATCAAATTTCTCTCCATCTTCATCAATATCAAAAGAAGTCTCTGCCTAACAAGAGAGAGTGTAATGAAAAAGGAAATCTTTTTTTAAAAAAAGAAGCTGCATTCCATGAAGTCAAACATTAGAGACAAATGTCAAAGACAAAGTAGCAACTTTTCTTCTGCTCCAACCCTGACACTGAGACAGACAGCCATACTGTACACAGACAACATTCCTCACCAGAAAGTTACTGGGATCCTGACACTTCTCAACACACACACACACACACACAATAAATGACAGATGAAGCTCTAACAAGCTGAGCAATATATGTCTTGAACAATAATATGCACAATACACGCTTAAATACAGTGATGCATACAGTTCTGAGACTCCTTTAATCTCAGCTTTCAACAGATCACAAAGGCTTGTGCTAAATTTAAAATAACCACAAATAAAAAGGTTTTTTTAAAACTCGTAATTTTTCAAATAAATGGCCAGTAATTTTAGTTATTTTTTTCTTATAAATGCCAAGTTTGAAACATAATGGAATCTATTTCCAGTGAAACAATTATGTTTCCTGTTTTTAGCAAGACTTGAAATTTCTATTTTAGAAGGTGGCAATTATACTTCCAGCTATTTAAATTATGATAATCACCGCTAACACCCATTATAGTCCTCTGAACTTCTGTGACAGAAAAGGCTGTTGGTAACTAATTCGTTTATTTATTGCTAACGGAAGTGCTTTGATTACAACAGGAGAATGCCCATTAAATGCCCATGTCAATAATAAATGTCTTATTAAAAAAATTCAGAAAACTTAACTTCGAGGCATTAAGTATATCACTTTCATAGAACTGGCTTTTTTCTGGTGTTTTAGATAAATGTTCAGTGGCCAGATTACCAATTTGAGTAAATCAGTGTAACTCCACTGTAGTCAATAGAGCTATGCTAATATACATCAGCAGAAGATCTGACCCATTTCTTTATCTGAATAACTCCATCCAAAAATACAGTCAAGCACAAGCAAAGCAACTAATTCTGCAGCTCTAAACCTACTTCCTTCATATTACAGGGTTATTTGGATGGCACATAAATTATAACAATCCATGTTTAGAGCCCAATAATTGCTTCCATTTCCATTAGCTGATTAGTTTCCAGAATTACTAATCTCTCCTGAGAATCATGAAGAAGGGTGCCAGTTTCATGGCACCATCCCTGTGTTATTGATGTCCTGTAGAAGCCCCTTTGCTGTAGCCTCACCCGGTTAAGGCCCATCCTCCCATCCTGCATTTAAGAGTGAGCCACGGATGCCTGAGGGGGAGCTGTATCAGAGGCATTCTCCAAAACATTGGTGGTAAATGTCCACACATAAGTTACTGCGGCTTTCAGCATCATTAACTGAGTTTCTATATTCAGCAAGGGAGATTTTGTGCAGACGTAGGGCAGCTTCCCAAACACAACACACCTCCTGCCAGGGACATGGTGGTGAACTGAGGAAAAAAAAAAAAGACAGGAGGGAAGAGGAGGCTAAAAAATAAAAGTGAGGTTTTGGCATTATTTCCGTAGTAGTAATGGAAGCACTGGATTATATCATCCTCATGATTGCAACCTCTGATACCAGCATTTCACACCATGTAACAGCCAGAACAACATAAATCTAGATGTTTTGATACATGAAGTATTGAGAATCAGCTGCTTTTCTAAAAGTACTGTTTTACAGCTAAATAATATATGCTGGTGGTTATTGACTCCTCTATTTGATGTTTCCCACAAAGAAAACTTCTGTTGAAATGCTCTGAATTGAGACATTTCCCTTCTAAAAAGGGGGACAGTTTTGATTTGCAAACAAGGGTCAGAAGAGCTAACTTCTCTTCACCCCCCCTTCCCCCCGCTTAACCTTTAGGCACTGTGAAAATAGTAATCTCCTCTCAAACTGTTTCAACACCACCTAATGGGAACAGAAGCCTGCCTATAATAGAACAGGAGGGGTGAAGTTATCTGCCTATTCTATCCTCTTTCTGCAACACGAAATAGCTATGGGTCTACAATCAGTTATCGAGGGGAGATTGGTTTTGTTTTGTTTTGTTTTTTAAACAGGTAAAAGGAATTTTCTCAAAGTAGTCTAACTTAAAAAAGTGTTTTAAATTCACTGACATCAGTAGACATATTCCTAGAAATAGTAAGGAAAGCTGAAATGAGAAATTTATTATGGAGTATAAATAAGATCTATTTTAGTCTTAAAAGTTTAACAATCTTCTCTCGTTTCATTCATTTATCTACATGTGGCTGTGTGTGTGCGCTCATTATGGGACTGATACTGCCACACTTAAGTTGAGTAGGTACTCACTGCATTGAACTAGGCTATGTTATATACACACACAAAGATTTTCAGCTTCCTATTTTAAATTTACAACTCATTGTGACACACCTACTATAGTGTGCTTCATGAAAAAGTGGTAATTCTCATGATAGCAAACATCTGAATAAGTGAACTTGACATATGAATTGCGCTTAAATTACAAATGCTTTCACTTTCCTGTATTTTCCATTTTTTCCCTATGTTGAAATCTTCTCCCTCAGCATTTTTTTCTGAAATTTAAAGGAAGAAATCATGGAGGGGAGGCACTGGTAGATAGGGTATATTTTGGGGGAGTCAGGAGAGAGAGAAACAGAACAATGGAGGAAAGAGGGAGTGTCAGAACATCGGAAGAGGAATAAGGGTAGCAGCTGGGTGACTGTCTGGCATTTGGCTAGCTCATGAAGCTGTGTCAGGTTACCAAGGAAAGGAGCTGCAGCTGTGTGCTGGCTGGCACAGTGAGGAGCTGTCTGACGGATGGTGATGACAATACGGGGATGAAGAGATGTGCCTGGGGAGGAGGAGACAGAGAGGCAGACAGAGGAAAGGACTGCAGATTCAGCTGGCCCACTCTAGAGAAAGGGTTGCAAACTTCAGGGAGGTGCTGCAACACATTAATCATTCAGCTGTCCCAAAGCACCACTAACGGGCACATCCAGGTTAATGGGCTAATCAACCTGGATGCTTAAAAAATTATTTCTACCACACACATATCTTCAAGCCTGGATCCTGAAAGAACTCCATCCACACAACTTCCACTCACGTCACTGGGGCTCCTTACACACTGGGCTTGTAGGATCCTGCTTTCCATAGCTAAAGGATGAAAACATGGCTACTGGTCATTAAAACACTGGTCCCTGATACAAATGTAATATTATCCAACTGGTAACAGAGTGACAGTTGCCACATCTTAATATGTGTTTATATGTACCTGTTTCTCTGGTATGGAAGTTGGTACGGGGGTAGATGGAGGGACGGCTGGTGGAGGTGGTTCCTCTACGGGACCTCTTGCAATGACCAACTTCACTCGATTTCCACACTGTCTCAGAACTTGTGCCACTTGTTCACTGCTCATTCCAGCCAGGTCTGTATCGCCAATTTTCAGGATGTGGTCTCCACTGCATAACCTTCCATGCTGGACAAGGAAGTAACCAGACAACCAGTCACAATTATAATAAAAACCTCTAGCAATCATTTTCCCTCTTCCCTCACACAAACAGTCATATTGGTCAATTTAAAATGTGTGAGCTCTGCAACTAGTTTTTAAATGTCAGACCATACACTCATGGTGGGGCAGAGGAAAAAGAATATGCCCATGTGTGATATAAGTGCAGCTGTATGTGCACAGGAAAATATTTTTAGAAGTGGAGACCAACTTCTGCATACAAAACTGTCTATAATTATGTAAACTGCTTACACATTTAGCAATTTTATACAAAGATGGGAATTTTGTCTTCAAAATACCCTTGCATACCCACTAGTGCCTGACTTGCACCTGTAATTTCAATTATTTTGTGCACTGTCATTTGTGCACACACAAACACGCATTTGTGTGTGTATAGATCGTGGGCCTCTTGTTTAAGAGCTGGCCCTTGGGGGGAGGGATAGCTCAGTGGTTTGAGCATTGGCCTGCTAAACCCAGGGTTGTGAGTTCAATCCTTGAGGGGGCTATTTAGTGATCTGGGGCAAAAATTGGGGACTGGTCCTGCTTTGAACAGGGGGTTGGACTAGATGACCTCCTAAGGTCCCTTCCAACCCTGATATTCTATGATTAACCATGTTTTTAAAATAAATTATATTTCTCATTTAGTGTGATATTACAGTTATGCATATTGCTTTAAAAACATTCTTCATTTATTTCTTGTTTCTTTTACTTTAAACTAAAAAAATGTTTTAAGTGAATTTAGTGCCCATGAGGTATTAAAACTGACAGAACTCATCTGTTGGTCCGCAGAACACATGCAGCATGGACATCAGCAGCATGAGCTACCCACAGACAGAGCAGTGTTTGGTATGTCACTACTACAACTGCAAATGTGACTGCAGTACGTGTATACGTACCCAAGCTAGCTTTCATCTAGCTGGCATAAGAACCAATAGCAGTGAAGCCATAGCAGCATGGGTTAGCCCATGCTGAAGTCCATGTTGCCATGGTTTCACTGCTATTGGTAATTGCACTAGATAGATTAAAGCTAACTTGGGTACGTCTACTTGTGCTGCAAACACACCTCCGATTGCAGTGTAGACATTACCTTAATGCCTCAATCCTGATCTACAAAGACCTACAGGTCAGAGGAACAATCTGTCTCCGAGCCCATTCAATCCTTGCGCTCCTTGCCATAATTGCTGACAGGGTGCCCTGGGTGGTGGTTTTGTGTTATAGACACCTTCACACTGGGAAATGGAGCGAGATCACCAAACTCATCTCACACAGGTCACTATGATAGTAATTACCTTTGGTCATTTCCAACTTGGGTTGGATTAGACAGGTGAAAGACTATTGGGCTATTTATTTCAGAGTTAGAAATGATATACTTATCAGCACACAATAGGAGTGGTGCAAAGTAATAGATTTAGGAGAGTGACTGAAGGCCAGATTCCGCTTTTGGGTTTGTACGTGCAGATCCCACATTCTATACATGATCATTAATAAGAGTAATTTGCCCATATACATTACTAGCATCATCTTTTTCTTTCAGCCTACAAGGAAGAAAACTGTCACTTAACATTACTGTGGCAGATTTACATGATAAATTTACCCCACACTAAACAGTAAAGAAGAAATTGTAGAAGAAGATTACCTGATCAGCTACTCCTCCTGGGAGGATGGTTTTAACTATCACTCCAGCTGACTTTCCTCCCACTATCCCAAATCCCAAACCTGATCCATCATTCACCAACTCAATGGTCTCCACATGCTGCCAGTGGACCTACAAGGAGTAAACTTGTAAATAAGCTTGTAAATGACTTAGAACACACCTATTCAGTCTCATCACAAGATACTTACACAGTATTTCTATGACATATTTTTGAAAAGAGGGGGGAAAGAAAGACTAAGGGTGGCTCTATATCAGTTACTACTAGCCCACTGGAAAGGCAGGTGGGCATTTAACAAGAAGAATTTCTTCACTATGTAGCCTCTCCATGAATCTGTTTACAGATCAAATTCTTAGGGATACTGAGAGGTGCTGCGTGCCTTCAACGCCCAACACAGTCAAAAGGAATAAAATGTGCTTAATACTTGTCAAAGCTGAATCCCCACTCTAGCACTTCAAGTACAGAAGGTGGGGGCCCGCACGGATTCTAAAAATTAATACTTGCCACTCTAGGCTTGTATTAAACTCCCAAGGTTCCAGCTTTTCTGACCTTGGCTTGGTAAACGTTGCCACCACCCAAATGCAAAAAAAAAAAAACCAAAAAACTTTGGACTCAGGAAGGAGCACTTGGGAATTTCTCCCTGTGGGGTACCCTCAAGCCCTTTCACACCCCCTCTGGGGAAGAGCTGAGAAAGAAAACAAAGGAAATTAGCTGTTGCCACCAGCTAATCGAACAGCATATGCACAAACCTCTTAGGACATTAAAAATCCAATCCTGTTCTTAAAAAAGGTGAATTTTATTAACAACAAAAAGAAAGAAAATACATTTGGAACGTAGGCTTTTGCTAGATTTTAAAAGAACAAATTCCAAAAATTAAGCACCCCAAATAGCTTTCTTGGGGATTCAGCTTAAAGGTTACAAGCAAACAAAAGCATCTGGGTTTAGCACAAAGGAGATCCACAAGCCAAAATAAAAAAATAAACCTGATCACGTTTACCTAAACATTCCCTATCCAAATGATTCCTTCTAGGTATGGAAAATAATTTTTCATACCTGGTTCAAAGCTCACATAGCATTCCTGCTTATAGCATTGCTGCTCTGTGTCCCTGCAGCCCAGAAAGAGCAACCACAGACAAAGGGAAAGTTTTCTTTTCCCATTTTAAAAAGTTCTAGCCTTCTCACTGACTCTTTTGGTCAGATGCCCGCTTTTTTTTCCCTCTACCTGGGGGATTTTTTAACCCTTTACAGGTAAATCAAGTAAAGAACAGCTACGAAGAGGGATTTTACAGCTACCGTTCCCCCCTTTATTTATTACAATACCCTATGGGAAGCATTTAGCATCTCACTGGAATGGGACTCAAAGTCTCCTCTAATGTAGATGCATCACTCCCACCAGAAGTCACATGCATGCACTGAAAAGAGGCTGTGGACTCAATTCTCAGCTACAACTGAAGGGGAGACTGCAAGAGGGCCAGTTCTCCTCCATCCCCAGCATAGATGAGAGCAGCCTGGCAGCTGCTGTAAATGACACACACTGGCTATGACTCCGTAGGGGACCATTCATCCAACAGAAATAGCTGAAGCACAGCTCACTCTAGCCAAACCCCAACCCCAACATCAGGAGGCTGCAGGACTGCCTATGCCAACTCTGTTCTCCTTGAGGAGTCCTCCATGCCAGAGATAACCTCAACAAGGAAAATTCAACAAGCTTTCTACTCCCTTTACACCATGAGAGTAGCATGGGTTAGAAAATCTGTGTCTATTCAAAGAAATTAGGACATGAACAGTACTATTCGTTTAAGTGGTGTAAATCATTATGATTACATCACACAGCATCAGGCATTTTCAGCCACTGAAAAGGACGAAAGCCTCTTCAGTGTAGATCCAAATAATCAGCTGTCATTCATTTCACATTCCACTTCAAATCAACAGCTTTGTGCACAGGCAGAATTGTCCCTTGAGTGGTAAACAGAGGTTCCCAGGCTACAACGGGTAGTCTGAGGTTGATATGATGAGCATGGAATATTTGTTGCCTGATGGCTTTCTTTCTGGACTTGACATTGTGATAGAAGTGGAGCTGTTCTGCAATGATTTATGGATACTCCATGCTATATGTTGACCTGCTTATTGGGGTGTTCACTATATGAATACAATTGTTTCATTTAATAGTGCTCTGTAAGGAAAAACAAGCAAGCTCAAGATAAGCCACTTCTCCGCAAATTCTTGAAGGTTGTTAAGAGACAACACCAGAACAGGAAAAGGTCCACGCTCAGAGGAGATCAACAGACCTGTGGCAAGTTTCAAAATGAACACACTTTCAGAGAGGGGTGAATTTGGGGAAACCAGATTGAGAGACAGGTATCTGCTGGGAACATCAGAAAAACTTAAGCCTTCTGAGGCTATAGTCGGGGGACGGTAAGACAGACATGCATGCAAATTTAAAAAACAAAAACAAAAAAACCACCACTGTCTAGATGCTTTGCTCCTATTGTCAAAATAAACAATACTTGGTTTTGAAAAGGCTCTCTGGTCACGACATACACCGCTGGTCACAGGCTGCCAAAAAGAAGAGTTCATATTCAGTTGGAACTGCAGCGTAAGAGCTGTTGTTACACAAGGTACTGTAGCCCAGTCTAAGAGTGGGAGAATTGTGGATTTCTTCCCTGGTATAGACCTGACACCTGAGAGGGTGCACTCAGAGAGACCAGAAAAGGAGACAGAGGTGCAGCTATAGCCCTGTAATCATGACAGATGTCTCCCCCAATCTGAGACATTTAGCCTATGCCTCCCTTCCCACACACTGGCCTTCTGCATGGTCTATTTGGTCTTCTCTGCCATATGAGAATGAGAGCATAAACAGGGAGAATGAGCCTGGCTGCTGGTATAGATCAGATTGCAAAGCCCCACAAGTTTCTGTTCCCTAAAAGGAGAGATGTAGATCACAGGAGGAGATTCCATTTACTGCTGTTTCCAAAAAAGCTTTAAAAGCTGAGACTGCAATGGATAAAGCAGAAGTGCTCTATTTGCCTCTTTGAAGACAGAGAATTTGACACATGGGAAGAAAGGACATGACCAAGCACCAAAGCCTCCTGAACAATCCTGAAATGTTTCCAGTATTTACAGGCGGAAAGGTACAGCCCAAATGGCCTATTTTGGGAGAAAGAGGCCAGGAGCAGGGGGAAAAAATACATGGGTTACATAGTACTGGATATTGTAAGCTTATATGCACCCAAAACTGAAAACATACACTGCCCTTACATTTGGGAGGTACTCACCGGGTTGGAATGGGCAGAGACTGTGCTAGCAGCAGATGGAGATCGAGAAACTACAGGACTGATGAGCTGAGGCAAGGAACCCCTGGCCACAACTAGCTGGACATTATCTTTTGCCTTCTGCAGGATGCTGATAGCCTGTTGATGAGTAACTGTCTGATCAAGGGCTTGTCCATTAATAGCAAGGATTTGATCTGCTTCCTTCAGCCTTCCATCTCTGTCACAAACATATAACCAAAACAAAAAACCACACAAGAAAAAAAAATGTTGCTACAGACATAGTATTTTGACAATTTTCCAGTATTTTTTATCCTGTTTTCTATTTTCCCCACTTCTTAATCTTTCCCTGCAGTTTTGCTACAAGGAGCTATTGTGGCACTCTGGTGATCAGCTCCCTTTGAAGCTAATCCCACTGCCACTCTCTCATGGCTGCTACCCCCTAGCTAGCTCCCTTCACCCTGCACCCCCATCTGAGACTAAGCATATTAGATCCGAGTTGCTCCCAACCATAGCCTGGGAACTTATGTTTATTCTTGACTTTGAGCTTGCTTAACAGACCAAGTGCTCTACTTTGTTCAGTGTGCAAGTTCTGAATATTCATCAAACCATGTAGTGGAAAACACTTTCATCAAGATCTTAGGAAAAACAATTTTCTTTTCAGCAAGACGGAGAGAATGTATGGTAAAACAGATCCCTTTTAAATGAAACACCTACATAAATTATAAAATAAATCATTTTGTGGCAAATGAAGTACTGATGTACAGTCACACATTGAGCCCTTTCCCAGACCTACTTCAAAAGAATGTGTATGAAATCTACAGATGAGTTACTCTTAACCTTTATTGCTTCAGAAAGATTCAAAGAAGCAAAGGCTCTTTTTCAAAATATATACATGACAATTCTCTGTGAAACACACATGAAGTCGTAAATTTTTTTACTCCATATCACATACTTCTTTGGTTGCCTGGCCTGGAAAAGGGGCCAAAGTACTTAGAAGTGACCAGGAAGAAATGTCCTCTAGCCCTAATCGAGAATATTTTGCTGGGAACTGAAATCCTCTGTAAGATTTATTGCTTCAGGGACTCTCTAATTTACATCACAGTAGTTGAACAGTTCTGTACCCCACTAAAGTGACCCGAGAACTGACATAGTACTTGTTTTTGCTTCACAAATCAATAAGGAGTTGATTCAATAAAAACATGTTTCAGCTTAACCCTTTGCATAAGGCAACACAGACCACTTGCATGGAAAAGTAATCTGAAGGTGGGCCTTAAACAGTCTAGAAAAGATTGTTGCGATGAAGAGCAAACCATATGTTGCTGAATTTAACTCTAGGGCCCGTACACTGCACTCACTTGAATGGCTGCGTTCAGACCAAAAGCAGTTTAAATACTAACCTGTGGCCCAGAGAGGTAAGCAGGGAGATCCCATGCTGCATATAACAGAGAGGATATCCACAGGGACTTCCCATGGCCACAGAGAGATAAACTTAGGCAGGGGCATAGCCAGTGGGTTCATGCACATTGCAAATCCACTGGGTAACAAACAATCTGGGGCTGGAGGGGGAGAGTACAGTGGACCAACTCTCCTACACCTCCTAATAGTCTCTAGGAGTACGGGCTTTCCTATGTAGCTCCTAAGCCCAAAAGTTCTTTGTTCAAGCCTAGCTTGTGAGACCAAGATTAAGGTATAAAGGATATTTTCACAAACAATAATTATTGGTGAGTTCCAGGTAACGTTGTCTGGCTATATTTGGTTAATTCCATCCACTTTTTTTTTGAAAAGTGTAAGCATATTAGGTTAAGCACTGTTTGTAATGACATTCTGATCCCCTTATAGCTGCTCTACAGTACCTTACTCTACAAGCAGCAATGGTAACTCCAGTGGGGATACTCCTCCTATTTAAAGTAAGGATACTATTTAAAGTAAAGAATCTTGGTCAAAAACAATTGCCTCAAACATACATCTTTGAAACTATTTTTTAAGAATTGAGGAGACTATTCTATCTTTAAAGGTACAGAATATTCCCCAGCAATACAAACAGATGTTGTACCAGGGTACTGAGATCAGAATCAGCTCCTTCATCTGGTAGAATAAATTTTAAAAATACTACATAAGTGATCATATATAGCTCTAATCCAATGCAATAATATGATACTATGATTACATTTATGATTGAAAATTTATTAATGTAAATCTTAAATCTCAATTTAAAAGCAGACTTTAAATGTCTTGGGCCTAAGAGTAAAAGAGAATGTGTGGTGGTACTGTGAATAATGACAAAGCACAAACAAGGACACCAATGACTAAGTTACATTATGATGTCATTATTCAGAATCAATGATCTCACCTATATGCCACGCTTCCTTCTTGGATCTCCTGCACAAATATTCCCAGTTCCCCTCTGTTTTCACTCTTCAATCCCACAACACTAAAGCCCAGCCCACCACTTGGAGGTTTAACCAGCTCTAAGGTCTCAACGAGGCGACCCTGTTCAAGCAAAATAAACAAAAAGGTACAAACGTTAAATATACTCAAAAGCAGCATTGATGAACCATTTTAACAAACTCTTACAACCGGAGTAGACTTCGCTCAAGTCAATAAATTAATAACTTATTGGAACATATAGCAAAACCATGGAATGCTGCATCCAGTTCTTATATCTCTGGGCCATACAAAAGTTAATAGAAGGATTTCAGAGAAGAGCAACAAAGTTGTTATAGCCTGGAAGAAAAGGCTGAAAAGAGCTAGATACATATAGCTTGGCTGAGTGGTGACTAAAGGGAAACCTTAAATGTCTATAAATACTTGAAGGAGGAAGAGCAATTACAGAGTATAAGTAGGTATAATGGAATGAAATTCAAAAAGAGAACATTTAGGCCATCAGGAGAAGCTTCCTGACAGTATTGTCTATTAGACTGGGAAAGACTCTCCCAAGGGAAGTGATGGAAAACCTCTCCCCTGAGTCTCTTAAAAATAAACTGGAAATGCACTGAAAGAACTTCTTGGCCAAACTTTAACCTAACGTCCCTTTGTACAACCTGATTGAAGTCAATGGAGTTGTAAGTCAAGGCAGACTTTGGCCCACTATAATGGCAGAGAGATGGACTAGATGGCTTAATAGGTCTTTTTCACATCTAATTCCTGATTTTATTATATACTTTATTAATCCTGTAATACCCCATAACAGCAAAATTCCACTGTGAGAGCCACACAATTGATAGACTCTGATAATCCACACTCTTTCATATATGGAATGGCAGTTCTTCACATATGATGAAAGAAGAATACCGGAGTGCAGATCTGCTGTGAAAATATTGCTCCATTAAGAGAAGTGTAGTTAACCATGCGGTAAATAATAAATAGCATAGTATCAATGCTATTTCGTTGAGAATATTTCCATGTTTATTCTAAAACTCCAAGTGCTTCTCAAATAAAAAGGCTAGAAATATTTTGTTTCACACAGCAAAACAGTTTAAATGGGGAGGGGGTGTTTGCTTTTAAATACTGTAATTCATTTCTCTTTAAGTAGAAGCATAAAAATGAAAATATTTTGAATTCATTCAACAATAACTTTGTGGTTACCATATGTTATCAAATACATCAATGGAAAATTTAACTATTTGCAGGCATATTGGCTTACCTGTGACATATTTCTGATTAGTTGCTCCAACTCATCACTGGAGCTGGAGGATTTCCCATTAATCTGAGGAGTAACAGATCTCACAGATGCTTCTAGCACATTAGCAGGGCTGCCATTCTGCTGAGCCAATAAATAGGATTCGTTATGTGGCAAGGAATCCACACTAGGACCATGATGGGGAAGCTGTGGGAACTCGCCAGCCGAATGTATGGATGGTGCGACATTTACCTGAAGATGATTCACAACATTATAGAATTTTAGTCTTACAGTTTGGCAAAAAAATAATTATGGATAAACCGCATCATGATTAACAGATCTTCTTGCCACGACAAAAAGAACACAAAAATGATCTTAGATTTTTTTTAAATGACACACTTTTTCCTCATACACACAATATGTTCATTGATATCAAGTTGTGAACCATAAAAATATATAAGTAAAAAATCAAGGAAACAGTTTGCAAGCATCATCTGTATCCTATATTAAAAGTATTTGTTCCTTTTAGTGTAAACAGCCAGAACTGTTCTAGCACTGTGGTAATTCAGGACAAATTTGAACAGAGCTGTTGTCACCATACCAGAGAGTCTTTTAAAACCAACTTAACCCTCTTAAATAAAATCTGGATTTATCTTGGGGAGAGAAACCTCACCAATGATGACGGAATTAGAGGTCTCACTGAGAGTTCATGGGTCTGGTCTTTTGTGTCACCATATACTAAGACTGTCACACTCTATTAACCTCTCAGTCAGCTCAAGGGTTTAATTTAAAACTAATGGATGATGTGTCTAAATCCCCTAGACTACTTTGCAAATATTTCAACTCTAGTTTATACCTTTACTATCTGCCCTGAGAAAAGGGCTTGTACATCGTGCTGCCCCTAGAGCCGACCAGAGAATAAACTGACTCAGAGGATCACAATCCTTGCCCTGCTTGCCCTTGGCCAGAAGCAGATTACTTTTTTTTTTAAATGTACAAGTAGAGCTATGCTGACTAGCACTTTGAAGGCAGGGAGTCAAGACTCTGTCTGTTCCCCACTCACAGAAGCTCTGGAACACCTGCTCTCCCTCCTGCACTGTGACTAGTAATTATGGACTTATTTTGCTATTTACAACAGCAAACACTGTACCAAAACACTTGCACCATGTCCTATAATGCCAAAGGAAAAATTAGGTAAAATAACAGATTGTAGTTTTCCTTCTTTAGCTTTAAAGTTGTCATCATAGTTTCAAATATCAATAGAAAATCTAAACACTCCTGGTTTTTTTTAAATCATTTTCTTAATCCTAATAGTATTATATCAACTCCAATATCACTGCCCAAACTACTGTACTTACACTGGGTAATGAAATTAATCAAATCATCTTGCTATTATTTCTGCCATTCTATAATCACTATTTTGTTCCATCACTTATCTCCTTCTTCAGCTTTAAACTTTCACGTTACCTGCAACTGTCACTCTAGTAAACATCCTCCAACGTATCCAAATGCAGCAGAAGAGTATTTCATTCTATTCATTCTCATTTCAAAGAAAATGTAGACTGAACACACTCTCAGACTGTGAAGTAGTATCCTAAGGTTAATGGTGCAAGTCTCTTTGCTTGAGTTATTTAGAATTGGACAGGGCTGAACAGAGCACTTAAAAATACACTGTAGGACACAATCCTGCATTGACAGGAAGATGGACAAGAATACCCGATAGACATTAAGGCTGAAAATTGCCTATGATTCTATGACTCTTCTTTCTGTCACAAAATGCTAACTCTGTTCATATTTTATTATCTCTATTAATAATTAATCATCTGATTCTTTTCTACTCCTCAGAACAGGGGCTGAGCCAGAAGGTCTCTGAGTGGTTTTGGAGCAGAGGCTCTGCTACGCCCTGTTACAATCTCTAATTCAGACATCTGTATCCCTGATTGCACCCTCAAGTCAGAAATTTAACCTTCTAAAGGGCCCATAATTATGTGCGGAATACAATGTCCAAAATTATTTGTCTGTGCAATTTACACCCACAGAACTGGAGGCCAGGATTTGAAAATCTGGTCCTTGGAATCTAAATTCTTGGAATCTATCTGACCCTTGGAATCTAAATTCAAAACCCAATCCTTGCTTGCTGCCAAATATAGTATAATGATATGAAGGGATGACCTACTCCCTATTGTGCAGCTAATATAATCCAATCAAGTGACATAACTTGACAGTTTGAAGGTTAGTAAACATTTTATTTGCTCTATATCCCTCTCTGTACGCTCCATCTTCAAATGTCAATAACAGTCATGTTTCTTATCATAACACATTTTAAAGGGCCTGATTCTCATTTACAATAAGGCCATTTTACACACTCCTAATCATGTAAAGCACCCTTAAAGCAGGTGTGATAGTTCACTCCCACATTACAGTCCCAGAGCAGTGTGAAGTGGCCTGAGTGTAAATGAGAATCATACCCAAAAAGTTTTAGATGTGCAACCTGAGGTCACAACACATGGACCTAAAGCTGCAAACCCCAACAGGCACCTTGCACAACTGTTTTTAGAAATGTGTGTTATAATTGTTTTACCTATGAAAATAATCGAATAGAAGTGTATGCAATTATTTTATCCTTAGACTTATACTTGGGGGCCATTATTCTTCATTTAATCTCAGAATGCCAAGGTGTCTCTTACACTACACATGGTTGGCAGGGACCCTCCCTTCCAGGAGAGATTTTACCCTGAGCATATAGAGTGGGGGAAATGTTGTCTTAGTGCCCCCATTTTCCCCTTTCCCTGATACTCCACGGAAGCCTCACCACTGTGTGTGGTTCTCAAGCCACCCCCTTTGATGGGATGTGTAAAATCGCCCTCCAAGACAAAGTCAGAAAAGCACAGAAAGTCTGAAAATAACGCTGATGAAGAGACAAATTTTGGACCACCTGAACAAAGCTAAATAGAGATGCCTTACATAGAAGATCATCCTACAGGTGAGGAAGAATAGTATCCTGCCTTCCTAACATACAGAGCTGGCTGCAGCCACACAACTATGCTCCTCTACCATCATCCCTGACCAGCACATCCCCATAGTCGTAGACCCACTGGCCTCATCCCTGCACTCTCACCATGCTCTTTAGGAACAGCTGCCATTGAAAAGTGCTCTCAATCTCACGTGGGACATGGATTGCCTCTGAACAGCCTCTCTGCAGCCTGTCTCCCCACAAAGAGTGACAGTAATGCCTGTCCTGCTTCTAGAACTTTCCATATTGGCAGATAGAAGAGCTAGATGTACCAGCATCCCAACTGGAGTGAACCACAGTGACTCCCTGGGTCTGACCTTTTTAGGAACAGCAGCTCGTCTAAATCATCAAGGTATTGTTTCTCCTCCCTGTTATAGAATAAATCACTTACTTTGCTGGGAGGGCAAGGAGCTTGGTAAAAAAAAAAATCCCTTAGTGTATCCAAAAATGAAAAGCACAAGGTGAGAAAAGCTTCTCCTATGTATGAATTTACAGGAGGAATACTGACATGCCCCTTGGATACACTATAAAAAAAGACTAAAATCATAGATGCTCTTAAAACTACACTCACAAGAAGACTTCTTTTCTTAAAAAAATCTTTCAGCAAAACACTGACTATAGCACAGCTATGATGCATTATTGAATACTAGCTCTTCTACTGTAATTGATGGTGGCACTCCACTTTAGTGATCTTTATCTTTAAAGCTAATTGAAGAAATTGAGTTGAACGTTCAATGGGGATTAGCTTAATGTGAGAGGACTATGTCAAAGTAGCTTTTGACTCCTGATCGCAACTTGGGGGAAAAAAAAATGTTGAAAAAGTAAAGTTTTTCACACATATTCAGAACTTAATCTCTCTCTCTCTCTGTCACACACACACACACACACACACACACACACACACACACACACACTTAATGTTTTGTTTTGTTTTTAAGTATTGATACTGTGCAAAGCCATCTTGCTATATGGTACCTGTCCCTTGGCATATGCCATGAGTTCTTCCCCTGAAGGATGTTAACACCCAGGGGAACTGAAAACAAGGAAGGTCATGACCATACTCCCTTTCTTTATGGCTAAATAGGAAGGGGATCCTGATTTGTTTGTTTGTTTTCTTTTGGTAAGGATCACAGTATAGAAAAGGTTGAGAACCACTGGTGAACACAACTCTTAATCACACAGATAGAGGTCATTCCCGGGGGCCATTAAACCACAAATGGCAGTCCTACAAAAATGATGCTTTTGGGTTATAAGAAATATTTTTCACAACATATAAATTGCACTGCTTGGCAGTAATAAAACCATTATAACACCGTTATAAAGTAGCTTTATAGCCCTGCGATTATGTAAGTACTGTAAGAAGGAACATTACTTTGTTCTATAATTTGGCTTATGCTAATTTGCCTTGATTGGCTTTCCTTTACTGTATGTAACATCTGCAATATTGACATAATTTGGCATTAGACGAAAAGAAAATTCACTGATACTACACAGTGTGTTAAAACTTATGTTACAGTTGCATAGTTAGACTCTCAATGCAATCAAATACTACTTTCATTTGGTTGTTCAAAATGTTTTTAATAAAAAAAATCCTATTCCAGTCATATCCTTAGTACATCAGCATTTAAAGAAACATACTGGTAATCAAAATTTTTAGGTCTATCAAAATTAGTTTGTTTAAAACTTAAGTGTTTGTGTGCGTCAGGCTGAGCAGGTGTCACTATTTCCCAAGACCACACAGACCTCAATATAGTATTTAATCTGGTATTTGTGTCTCCTAAAATAATCAAGCATATTATAATCAAGCGTGCATAATCATAAAGGGTCAAATCATCCTGAAAAACAGGTGTCACTATTTCCCAAGACCACACAGGTCTTGGGGTGTCACTATTTCCCAAGCAGGTGTCACTATTTCCCAAGACCACACAGACCTCAATATAGTATTTAATCTGGTATTTGTGTCTCCTAAAATAATCAAGCATATTATAATCAAGCATGCATAATCATAAAGGGTCAAATCATCCTGAAAAACCTGAAATGAGAGGCTAACTCTGCAAAGTTCTCTTTGTAATGTTTTCTCTTCATTTTTTTCTGTAGGGGGTACCGAGCACTCAAAAAAGAAAAAAGGGGAAAAAAAAAAAAAAGACCTTAGGACTGGCCCCAAACCCCAACACCGCCCACCCGAGCTCCTTAAAAATGAGCATGTTGTTCAATGGAGGTTAGCAGCATTACCTACATAGCAGCCGTAATCTTCAGTGCCAGCTCAGTATCCCTGGAATCCCGTCCCCCACACCCCGATCCCCGGCAGCACAGTTCCAAAAGAGCCATGCTGATTGCCCCTGCCACTCATACCTCACTGAATCACATGGAGAGTTTTTAGGTCAGAGTAAATTTAGTTTTATGAGCATGTGAAAGATTCCAGGACCAACAGTCACTACTGCAGTGGAAAGACAACAAAACAGTAACTGCGAGTGCTTTTTGTGTGTAATGCTTTGCAGGAATTTCACTGGTTCATCACATCACCTTTCACAGGCAAAAAAATTTTTGTTTCCCAGTGCCTATGTTTGATTTCTTTGCTGTACAGCCTTTATAGCACTGAGCACCTGACCACTGTGGGCAAGCTAGCATATGTCTGCATTGCAGGGGTTATTTTTCCATTCCTGAATCATATGTAAAATGGTCATAGTTCCAAGGGAGAAAAATCTGAGGAATGCAGTCCAGCCAAGGAAGGGATTTTTCTCATTAGCAGTGCCTTGAGCTCTTAAGATGGGGGGAGGAGGGGAAGCACAGAGTGAAAGACAGAAAGGAGAAGGGAGGATTGCCATTTCTGGGTGATTAATATGTTTAGAATATTTTTACATGGTGAAAAATTAAATCAAATTATTTAAAATTTGAGAAGTTCAACAAACCACAAGGCAGAATTTCTATTTGTCTTTTCTGTCGCTCCCTTATCTTCAAACACCGAGCTTGCTCTGTAGCATCAGAAAGCAAACATTCAGTAAAGAGAGAGGCTGCTGGGGGGAGGGGGGGGGATGGAGAGAGCATCCTGGCTGCTTTAGTACACTTATATGCAAATGAGTGCTGAAGGCATGATGTTACTAGGAACTGAACTGAATCCATGCTTTTTCTTAGTGGGAAAAAGTATTTTTCCTATTCCATCTCCTAACTCTGCATTGTAAGAATCTCAAAATAACCTACAAAAATTGTTTATTTTAATTAAAGTATTTATAGGGCATCTAAGCAATATACTAAAAGGCAGTGCACAACATCAACACCAAAATAAACAAATCAGCAGACCAAAACCAAATGGTCTAGAACAAATTCAAACCCTAGAGGTCTCAGGTAAGCCCACCTCTCCTGATGAAAGGGATCAATTCTCAATTAACACAAATAAGAAGGATGGAAAGGTGACAGGAAGCATAAAAACCTCAAGAGAACAGAGGAAATATAAGGGAATGAAAACACAGAGTGGCTCTCTGTGAACTAAAATAGGGAGTCTAATTTTCTGGACCCCAAAGAGGTGGCAACGACCTCTTAAGTACAGTGCAAGTGATATTTGTATATTAGGACTATGTGTTTACCTGATCTCCTGGAGGCTTACTAGCAAATTTTAAATATTTATCAAAGATACATTTAAGAATTAAGCTTCTCACATAATCACCTCCATCCCTTCCCCACACAGCCCCTATGCATGGTACAGCCCCTCCTGAGTTCAGGGAGGTAGCCACGGCAGGGGCCTCTTGCAAGACTTTCTGAAAGACCCACTTCTGCAGTGTTGTTTAAAGTGAATCAATGGGACTTTTATATTAAATTGCCATCATTGTTCTCCTTCCCCTAACTTCAGTCTGCATGTCTCTCTCATCTTATCTTCTCTTGAATATTCAACAAACACCTAGTACATGACGGGCAATCACATAAATAATCCTCAGACAACATTAAGTAGTGGACAGGTTAATGCACCTGCTCTTCTGCTTTCAGACCCTAGAGACCACTGCTCAAATCTCTGTTCAGTTTTAAGGGAAAATAAATTTGACACGTTCATCTTAATACCTACTGTGCACAAAACTATCATACAACTTCATTCCTCAACAGGAGCCCAGAGCTTGAACAACAAAAGTATGCTGCATTTCTTTCCTGACTCTGGTACAGGGGTGGGCAAACTTTTTGGCCTGAGGGCCACATCTGGGTATGGAAATTGTATGGTGGGCCATGAATGCTCATGGTTCCTGGCCAATGGGAGCTGCGCAGGTGGACCTTGGGGCAGGGGCAGCGTGCGGAGTTCCCTGGCTGCCCCTATGCATAGGAGCCGGCGGGAGGACACACTGCTGCTTCTGGGAGCCGTGCGGAGCCACGGCACGCATGGAGCAGGTCAAGCCCCGGATCCCATTCCTTGTCGGGAGCTCGAGGGTCAGGTTAAAATATCTGAGGGGCCGGATGCAGCCCCCAAGCCATAGTTTGCCCACCCCTGCTCTAGTACACCACGTGTCTTCCTTGTCAGTTACACTAGAAAGTAACTTTAGTCAATCTTTTCAAGAGCACGACATTTACACAGCATATACAAAGAAAATAAGATTGGACAAAATTGAAACCTAGGAAATTCCTTGGGAATTTCATTTTGATTTTCTTTAATTGAGCTTCCTGCTTTTCTTTCTTTTTTAAAAATAATTGTCAATTGTATTGTTGGAAAACATTTAAATAAGAAAAAATAGCAACCTCAGATAGAATGCTCTTTACAGAGACAGAGAGAGATGCATTTTTAAAAACAGATCCATGCACAGTTGCACACCTATATTTGCAAATGCTTCTGCTCGTGCTGGTGCATGCAGATTAGGTAAATTCACATGCAGATAGCTCACTGGACACCCAAACTGTATTAAAATCACCCAATTTGCAAGCACCATCACAGTAGCAGACTGTCTGAATATAGCTGTGCAATTGCATACGTATGTCCTCAGATAAACCTTTCACTTTTAAAAAATTGTCTCCCTCAAAGAGGGTGTTTGTGTTCCAGATTTGATAAATACTCCATTCACCTAAATTAGTAAAATCATTTAAATAGAGAAAAATCCCATTTATCTCCCCACCCGACACATAGTAATACAAATTCCATTCACTTTTCAGCAAATTCCTGATAACAGTTTCTGGCGCACCTTTATTTCAGATGGCGTGCTCCTACAGACATCAACCACATAACTCATTCTGTGCCTTTTTTAAAGTCAGCATTAAATTTTCATTCACTAATTGTGCATTATGTTCACCTCAGAATTTCAACAGACTGTTTTTTGGTAAGATTTTATTATTATTGCTGTAATGCTCTCAGGCAACTAGTTCCTCCATATCAAATACACGAAGAGTGAAACTTACAATAAAATAGTGTTGTAAATACTTTACAAAAGTATTTGTTTCCCATGTGAAATAGCATCAAGATTAAATCCAAGAACTACAGGAAACCAAGGGCCAGATTATGCCCGGCTGCTGCACAGCTGTATGAGAGGCCAGGAATCTTTTACCAGTTTCACTCCCCAAGCAAGGACCAGTCACAGCTGCAGTCCCATATGCTTCAGAATACAGGGACTGCTTCCTCCTACTGCCCCTGGAGCACGGACTAACCTGAAGGGAATTGTGGGATTTCTGCATCCAATAGCCATAGCTATGCCCCTCTCACACAGGTCAGTGGAACAGCTGGATGCTGAGGCAGATGCACAATCTGGTCCTAAATGTTATTCATTAAACTAATTTTTACTCAAGCTCTCTCTCAAGACAAAAAAAAAAAAATCTAACTCAGCCAATATAACAGAAATGTCTGCTTTCTTACTCATGCTGATAAAGAGCTGAAAATGTAATGTCATATTTTGTGCCTTTTTGTTGCCTACTTACTATTTGTTATTTCTGTATAAGTAAATGGCTCCATTGTGCTTGTGGATCTCAACCTTCCATGAGAAGTAATGGCCACTCCAGTCAGTCTTTCTATACCACCAAAGGCCATACCTCCATTAGGGAAAAGATACAGTGTAGCACAAAAGGATCATGGTCACAGATCTTTAGAACTAAGCTCTTCCTTTCCATGTGTTTGTAACAAAAGGGAAGCAGGATCTGGCCCAAAACGATCATTCAATGTGAAGGAAAATAGGAGTGACTGTCCATCCTCAGATTTGATTTCTATATGCAAACCCATGTTTAAACAATATGGTATTCTTGCCTACAAGTATGATAAATCACACGAAGAGTGCATGCCCATTGATGGATATAAACCCCCAGATTCTCATCTGATGTAAATCGGGGTAGTTCCATGGAAGGAAATGGTGCTATTGCAGCGAACCATCTGTCCCTAATGCTATAGTAATTTATCATGAGTGTATCCTTTTCCTTCTTTTTTGAGTGCTGGTAGAAGTCAGCCTTCCAACAACTTTCCACATGTTGTCATCATTTTCCTACAGTACACAGCAATAAGCTACAGGCAAACAGCTAGAAAAAGCTATACATATACATGAGCTTTAGTACTTGAGCTAAAGTCTTCTGAAGTCAGTGGGAGTCTTTCCATTGATTTTAATGGGCTTTGGATCAGTCCTTCAGTTTTAGTTATTTAATTTTACTGTTCAACACGCGTTTTGTTAATTTATCACACGCCGCAATCAGATAAACATAAGCTTTTACTACATTTTATCTTTTCTCTTCTCCCCAAGATACTACAGTCCTACCTGATCTCTCAACTGGTGGACAGACGTCTGAAGGTTCAGGATCTGGTTGAAGAGAGGGCTCTGAAGCACTGATTTTAGCAAGCTCAACTTCTCCTCATTTGCTAAGTCACCTCGTTCCCGCAGTTTCGCCTGCAGGCGCTCCACTGCCCGCAGGGCCCGATGTGTATCTGCAGTGATATTCATTACCAGTCAGCAGTAGCTTACAAAAGCTCACATGCAGCTAGCAAAGACTATATAAACAACATCCCTTTCCTACCAGCTAAAACTAGAGATGGGTGATATTTTACAAATTTTAACATTAAGTGAAAAATATTGAACATCAAAAAACAATTTAAAAAAGACCGATTCTGCCCTCAATTGCGTGGGTGCAATTCCCATGGACATCAATGGACGGGCAGAAGCCAATAGTAGTGGCAGAATTAAGTCCTATATGTGAAAAATTGTTCATGTAAACTCAGGTGCAGGAATCACAGCTAGTGAGCTTTCAATCGACTGTTGTAACACGAACACCAGTAAGTAGAGATATTGTGGTTTGTTTGTTTTTAATTTTCACAAAAGATTTACACAATTTTCCATCTAGCTCTATTATTAAATATGAAAAAATAAAACTGAAACAGACAATAAGAGATAGATCATCAGGAATAACGTACATAACCTAGAAAATGATGTGCACTTCAAAATACATGCATGAACCCAAGAATCCAAACACATCCGATATTTCTATGTACAGTAGCTATGTTTGTCACAATGTAGCTCAATTATCTTATACAGTAATGTCTTAAGTCCACATCTTTCGTATAAACCTAGTTTGGCCACAAACATAAAACCTCACCTATTGCTTCCAGCATGTTTTCCACTGCTCAGTTTCTATCCCAAAATTGGAAATGGCAGCTAATATACTTCCCTAAAAATAACAGAAGTAGAAAAGAAAGTGATCACATTAAGAGAATTTTAAGAATCAAATCTTAAAACACTGAAGTTCTTGAAAAACAATCAACACAACCACTCTTTCAACGATTAAAATAAGCTAGCAGCTGATTATATTCTGAAAGTCACTTTTGAACCTGAAAATTAAGAATGGAAACTAGTTTTTTAGGAGCATTCATAATGTTTCTAAATTTCCATAACAATGGTGTTCTTGCCTACTGATGTGCAAGGTGTAGTTTACTATTTTAACCAGACGTTGTAAAATTAGTTTCCAAGTTTCAGAGTAGTTTCCGAATGAGTTTCCAAGTGACACTGTACAAAACTTGATGGCTTTGTTTGCTTGAGCACGTGACATACTTCCTGCAATATCAATTTCCACATGTTACATGCACAATTTATGTTTTGAAGTTTTGAGTTCCAACTGTCAGAATCCATGGTTTTGCATCAAAACAAAGCAAAACTATGAGTTTCAAAGGAATATATGCAATCAGTATCTTTATTTATTATTTACACAGCATCAAAAATCTGATAGCACTTCATAATCAAGAGGTTACAATCTAAACTGACAATGTACAAACAAAGGATGGAAGACAGGATAGAACAAAAAAACCAAAGGGATGGAAAGGTAAAGACTAGGATGTATCTTGTTAGTTCCATGATTGTTGTGTGCTTACACTGAATACATGCTGGTGTAAACGTCTTTATCAGCACAAGTTTGAGATGTCTCAATTACTCATGGAGTAGTGAAGCCACATGTAAGCTATGCATGTCATCCAAAATTACTTCCATTAAAACCTTTATCCAACATTATACCAGCACGTCTTTTGTTTATGTGATACACTTACAGACTATTTTACAAACGTTTTACAAAGATTTTAAAATTATTATTGGGTCTATTTTTTTTTTTAAATCCATCCACCTGAAAAGTCAGGAGCTTCACTTACCATGAAGCCAACTGTACAAGATCTCAGAAGGAGCCACAGAAAATTCATAAAATTACCTTACATAGATTTTTTTAAAAATAGAAAAGCTATGTTTAAAATGTAATACCTTGCAGCCCTGCAGGACTAGAATAGGATAATTCCCATCTCAAGCTCTACAGTACCAAGAGACATTGGATTTTAAATCCATCACTGGTCCAGGATTGAATTTTGCCATCTTGACTCTCAGACAGATGCAATTTTATTTGCAGCAGAGATTTGGGTGGAGAGAGGGGAGGAATTCCATATGTGGAGGAAACATTTTTTCGATATTTTCATTTAATTATGGTGCGTTTCTGAAGTTGCTGAAAAGTTTGGAGCATTTGGGTGCTGGGAAGGTGAATTAGTGGGCAGAGTGCGGGCAAGTACATGATAAAATGTATCTATCACATGGATATTACCTCCGTATCTGTAACAATATTATGTTCCTATGTGATATATATGCAATATATTGTATCCTAACTTAAATTTGGTTAACACATCAATGTGTAAAGAACCGTGGTCTATAGGTGTTTAGAAGAAGAGTATTGTCAAGGAGACCAGAGAGGTGGGAGACATGGTGAACCTGGTCATTTAAGAATTCTATGTGGTGGGGCACAGATGAAGGCATGGGGGCAGGAACAGGAGAACAACCCCACAGGGCAATTAATTATGCAGTTTGGAAAGAATAAGAATGTAAGGGGAATCCCTCCCTACATAGAAACCGAGAAAAGCTCTACCTGCCCAGATTCATTTGAACAAGTCATGAACAATGGAAAGTGGCTGATAAACCTGGACTGTGTTTTGAGTTAGTAGAGAAACCCAAAATCTAGTGGGTTTAAATACAGTTTAAGTGTAAACATCTCTTTAGTTCCAACAAGTCTTAACATTTCACACCATTTTATTTTTGGATGCTTTCAATGATTCACAGTTAGTAGAATTGTCTTTTTCATGACAATTTATCACTTCAGATCAAGCTTGGAATTCAGATTCTCCAAGTGACTGAATGAAAAGTAACCTTATTTCATGACCCACACTACACTGACACACAGAGCAGTAACGGACACTACACGCACTATTGAATTTGTTCTCTCATTTCATCTGGCAGAGCCGATGCCCATACATGCCTATCAGATCTCAAGAAGTCTAAAACTGAAGGAGGCCATGGTTTCCATGGATCAACTTCCATAATATTGCATATAGCTACATTTTATAAGAGAGTGGATAGATTAGGTGGTTTTAAATATTGAAGAGGAACTGGCTTCCCCAAATCAGTCTGTCCAGTTACCTTTCTTGCCAGATACGCAAATACCTAAATTTATCAAATCAAATCCTTTATTCAAAGCACGTATTTGGGCGTAGAGAGGTTTCTGTAATTTGATGGACAAGTCTGCAGTTCTCTCGCCATTGTAATCCATTCATACCAATTATGTTTCCCTCAAGCCCAGCCAAGCCCCATTTTGAAAACAAGTAGGGAGTAAGTCCCCATTCCTCATGTGCAGCAAAAGAGAACATAGCCTAGCTCAGGAGGGACACGAAAAGGTGTCCACAATCCTAAAGCTGCTGTACACTAGAACAGTCCATGAACATTTAAGGTTGGTCAGAATGACTCCACTTGCCAGGAGCTCTTATATCAGCTCTCCAATAAATTCTGCCTAAATTAAGGTGACCCTCCTGTGAGTGAATTCTCTTCCAGATAGAACAAAAAGTATTGATGAGTGAGAGGTGGAGGAACTGGTATGGGAACAGTCCTGTAATTGTGCATGTTGAAAGATGAGTATGTTAATGGATGAGAAGCAGATTGTTCTTTATAGATGTATTGATATGTGAAGCTGATACACACAAGATGAGGAGCTTGTCTGGGTTTTATTTATTGGGGGGGGGGGGCAGGTAGGTGAGATAAAATTTAAAATGTTAGGTTCCAGATACTTTGTCTCATTAGTATATTGTTATGTTCTGTCATACTATAGTCTCTTTTAGAGTTTGCTGTTTATATGATCCTTTAAGTTCTGGATACTTGCTATATAGTGGTCACTTCGTCAGCAAACCAATTATTTACTTTAATTTGGTATTTCTATATTTCATTAAGGGTCTCTCATTAACTGATCCCAACAGTGAAATAAAAGCCTACTGTGTTCTTTTGTTGGTTGGTTATGTCAGTAATCTGACCAGGACTGAAGCAGAGCAATCAGTAGCTTCTCAATCATAACAGCTTTTGCTACTATGCCTTGGCCGAGCTCTGTATTTAACCACACAAACACCATGAGCAGTTACAACAAAAGCTCTTGGCTCGTTAAAAAAAAAAAAGTCTTATTTTAATAGTTTTCCGGTATTTTACTCTCTGCCCATTGGGACAAATTCTACCTTCAGATATGGAGGCATAGCTGAATTTACAACTGTATATTTGAGGGCAGGATTCAGTGTATTGTTTGTATTACACTCTTAGAAGATTGAAAATAAGGTGCATGTTCTTTTTTATTTTCTCATTTTCAATATGGCTACTCTGATTAGTTATTTGTATTAAAGTAGCACCTAGAGGTGCCAATCCAGCTTTTTTATAGACATATCTGATTAAAACACAGTCCCTGCCCCTAAGAGTTTACTATCTTAACTTCACATAGATTCTACTACTCTGTTTCTGCCGAGCTGAAGTCACCATTTCTAACAACTACTCTATGCACTAGCTTCATCAGTATTGCCGATGCTAATATGCAGAACCATAGCAATGTTAATTGGACACCTGTTGCTGTAATGTTAACAGGTCATTTGTGTGTTATTGTTGGCTGGATTAATAAGGAAGGTTTTGGGGTGTTATACAATTATGTTATCTATGTCTGATTGCTAAATTATCAAACAACAAGATCTTTCAGGTGAAATGTTTAAAAGCTTTCAGTGCTCCCACTTCAGCCAATGATAAGACTCCCTCTGATTTCATGGGGAGCAGAGTTAAGCCAATGCTGAGTAGAAATGCTTTAGAAAAATCCTGGCCTTATAATCTCCACCACTGGAGCCTGCAGTATTTAATGTTATTGTCTTTTTTATTAGGCTAACACTTATAAGCCCTAATCAAGGGTCAGGGCCCCACTATGCTAGGCACTGAAGAGATTAATCAGTGGACAACCCCTGCCCCAGGGAGCTTACTGTCTGATGTGACAGAAAAGGTGGACAAAACAAATAAACGGGGTGGGGTGAATGGGAGGATGAGGTAAAAAAATTTAGAGCATTGCAGAAAAAACAGCAGTCATGGGTTGGTGATGGTGATAAGACAACAAAATTAGGCATTAGTCTAGATTCCCTCAATAACTGGAAAGAGAAGTGAAACTGCCCTCTGTTATCATTGTACAAGCCAATAAAAAGTGAAATGGACACTCACCATTTTAAGTTATAATTTAAGCAATGATTTAATAATCATTCAGTTATCACTAAAGCAGCAGAGGCAATGATAATCATCAGGATTATTTAAATATGAGGTTAAATTCACACCAGGGTTTATGATGGCACAGGCTACTGGAAGGACACGGAGGTGGCAAAAGTGGCAGCACCTTTTCCCTTCTGCTGGGGAAGGACAACACGGGACCAAAACAGCAACAAAATGTAGGTGATACTGGCTAGAAAGAGGCTTGGTGAGGGCAAATTCAGGGCCTCCCATCCACCAATCTCCTAGAGAGGTTACCTCCAACATCCTAGACATAGACGTTAAAGCCGGTCCCCCTAGAATAATCTCAAAGGGAGGCAGCAGCAGCAATGCACTTGCTCTCCTCTGGGTCGAATCCTCCTTTGTTGGACCAGGAGAATGTAATTTACACCTCCTTATTTCAACTTTAGGGCAAATTCTGCAGAGTGATTGGCAAGAAGTGTTCAGCATGTTGCAGCTTTGAACGCTTAGTGCCTGATCCTGCACCACTGACATCAACGGGCGCAGGAGTAGGGCCTTCTTGAATCTAGCCGTGAGTTTTATGTTGACAGTACCCCTTTAATTACAGCAGTGAAACCATTTAACGCAACCATCAAAAGCTTCACCAAAAAGAAAAACTGGCCCACATCTAATGAGTTCTTTTATGTTTGATTATATAATTTCCAAGAGAGCGCTTCATCCTGCTTCATTGATTGGTACTCTATCCAGTATTTCACAAATCCTTTTTAAGATAAATACCTTGGAAACTAATGCTTATAGCGCTGGATTAGCAAACACGCAATGCCGAAGATAGAAAGCACTGTAATAGGCTTTATCCTACAGCCATTACTGTACTGGTAGCTTTTTCAGAATAGAGCAGAAATGCCTGTATTAAGACGGATATCCAGGCCCAAATGTTGGCTATAAGGCTTAGAGACTAAACAGAAATCTGCTTCAATTAAACAAAAAGAATATTCAGGACACACATTTTATATATACTAAGGCCAACATTTCCAAATGTTCAATCTACATTTACACTTGAATTTGGCCTGCTTAGCACGCCTTTTTTCATCCTGTCCTCCTCCCCGCCCCTGTTGTCTGGCTGCCATCCTGTGGTCGTCGTCAGTGGCACTGAGCAAAACTGCAACCCACAAGTAGGGGACGCTACTATCTACTGCCAAGTCTCCCTGCCACTACAGCTTGCAATCTCCAAAGGTAAGCTTGTTGTCACCTAGCCTCACTACCACCACTGGCTGCAACCCCAGAGGGGGAGGCAAACATTGAACTCTGGGCTCCCACAAGGCATACAAATGTTGTTTTGCTTTGATCATGTTACTTTGTTTCTAAGGTATATAGGTAGGTTAATTTGGGCACAGGATAAAGAAAATCCCACTTTTCCCACAGAACCCTGCTATATTCTTACTTTCACCTCCATGGAGAATCATGGCTATGCAACTGCCTGAAGTGCTTTTCTAGGAGTGCCTACAAAAGTTGAGTGAAACAAACAAGAATTGCACGGACTGCTTTACTTTTACTGTGCTCAGTAAACGCTATGCACAAATCACAACCTTCTGCTGGTGGTGCTTGGAGCGACTTGGGAATGGCAACGGGTAAATGGGGAAGAGCAGAGACAAGGGAGGTAAGAAGAAACATAGGAGCGATATAAAGAGGGGAAGGCACAAGAAAGGAGCTTTACTGACAGGACATCCATGTTCCAGATTGAGATTAACCACGTGTTCCCTCAGCCAGTAGAGTCTAGAGCACACCCTTCTGCATGATGGGAGGAGGACTGATTTAATACAAGCAAAAGCAATTTGCACTGAGGATTTAATATAAGCAAAAGCAATTTGCACTGTCTACACAGTTCATGAACCAAGCATATTTCCCTTGACTAAAGTATGTAACTGACAGGCCCAAAAAGCCTGAAATCTAAATTTTAAAAGTTACACCAATAAAAGAGGATTTTGAGACCCTTAAAGTAAAAAAGCAATTAAGTATTTAAAAAATTGACAGTTCACAAACCACTGTAGATCATATTAAGACTGTAAATAATTCAATATGAAAAGCTTTATTCCCAATCTCTGCAAATTTAGCAGAATTTTGTATGAACCAAGATGAAAAAAGATGCACAAAATAAAAGAGAATGCATTGAGCATATATTAATTATGACAGTGAATAAAAAAATGTTTTACTTTTGCTAAAAGTCATGTTAAATATTTTTGAGGGATGGATGAAAAATAATGTTAATATTTAAATTAGCTTCTAGTTTTATTTAGTTTATTTTTATAAGTTTTATTTTGTTAACGCTTTCGTATAAATCATACTGCTGTTTAACTGGAACTTACCACAACACTGTATGAAAAAGTTATCTGTTCTGTGATAAGACACAAGAACATTCAAGTACTCTATTTACTAACACGTAATTTTTAATTAAGTATATTTTTAGTGTGATTCAAAATTTTAAACACATTTAAGGTTGTTTTTTTTTCCCTACTGACAAATGCACCTGATTCCATTTATTCAGAATTATTTTAACTACTATTAACTGCAAGCAGTATTATAAAATGGAAATCTATTAGGCGAACTGAATTTTTCATAAGGAAATTACATTATATTTTGGTAAACTACTTTTTAAAAATAGCATCTATATGAAATGCAAACTTATATTACATGGATGGAATTACAGTACATATCTGTGTCACTTCAACCAATTATAAAGCTAACCACAAGATGTAAAACAAGGAAAGCTTTTCAACAAATATACTTTGGTCATTAGTATTTCAAATCCAAACATGTTTACACTCTTAAACATTTATAAATTGAACCATTTCCTCTAGGACTCCTAAAACATCTACATATTTTACAGGACATTAAATAGTTCCCAGCACAGTAAGCAATAGTTCAAAAAAAGGTCTCTCAAAGATTCAGTGTTTTTCTTACAACTGAAGGACATGAAAATATAAAACAATGTTTTCTGTACTAAAAGACTATTAAATTCAGCATATTTTTCCAATGCCATATTAGAATATGTAACAGGTTTCCTCTGACTATGCTAATGTTTTTAATGGAAAGACCTGCTCCAAATAACAATGAGAATTCCACCAACTTAGCACCTTAATTCTTTTTGGGCCACTTATTTCTCAACTACCAGCCAAAAGAGCCCCAAATCTTCTTTCCAAGATAGTGGAGGGCACATATTTACACATAAATGTATAGACATGTACAAAAGGAACAAAATTAAATATTACTATATGATCTGGGAAGGAGTCCCAGTGAGTGAAATAAAAATATCATTGCTATGAATATTAAATTAATGAGGTCATATTCATTAAACATGGTAGCCTGCTGACTTCACGTACCTCAGTAGGATGCTCGTAAAAGTCACTTAAGCAGCTGATTTATTGAACTCTTGTGAATTTCACAGAAATCATAATCTATTGGGTAACAACTGTATTTTGTATTTTACTTTTTTGGAGCATGGACTGGATGATCCTGAAAGCCTTCAGATGGTTTTAAATCTGATTATTAAAATGTGGCCTGTGTGTGAGGAGATTTATTCTACAACAAAATATTGAAACTGGTCTATAAATTGATAAGCTGTAAAAAGTTTCATTGAACTGTGTTCTGTGGATTTCAAAGAAACACAAAACCAGAAAAAAAAAATAAGGGGCATGTACTAGCATTAAAGCAAAGCTTTTTCTTGTTTCCTCATGCTGATATCAATTAGATGGCCTAGGGCAGATTTTATACCAAAGGAGGAAAAATGTATTCAGACAAAAATCTTCTCAATAGTAGGCTGGAGTGTAAGGTTCTGGGAGCATATCATAAAAGCCAGTGACATAAGTAACTGATTATAGGCACATTTCTCTGCTAGCAAAAAGGAAAAGCATTAGCACGGTACCAAAATGGATAATCAGCAAGGGAAAAAATCCATGTAGGAAGACCAAAGTAGGTAGGTAGCTGTAGGTGCATTTTTTCCTCTCTCTAAATAAAGCTGGGATGCTGAAAGAAAAGAAGTAAACTCTTTGAAAATATCTTTCTATGGTATTTATTATCTGACCATGCCTGGGCTATCATATAAATTAGTCACTTTCATTATATAATTACTCTAGTATGCATTTTGAACCATTCTTCCATACAAAAATAAGCATGGCAGCTATAGCAACTTAACATCAACTATCCCAGACAGCTGTAAAATAAAAATGACAGTCACACACACTGGATATCTAATTCTCCAAATAAATATATTTTAACTCTAACAGAATATGTCTGTACAGTTTGAATTATTTCATAATTTTATTTTCTTAGGCACATTAAACTAAAACACTACAAATTGCATCGTTTTCTCTATCTTGCTAACAAATGTTTTTTTCTCTTAAGTGACTGACTTTTTTCCCCCCCATTTCCCTTCACATAAATTGTCGGCTAATCAGGAAAGTTTTCAGGACATATAATATGCAAACTCAGACATTTAATGACAAATACATTAATGTTGAAGCTAAATAGGAAGTGGAAGCTCATTTTCTAAAATACAGTATTTGTTTAATTAAATATTTAAAAACTACGTTACTTTTTCTCTTGTACCCATTCTCGTTTTCAAATGTAAAGCAAATCATTATTCTAAAGTAACATTCCCCCACTTTTTCTTTTTTAGTTTTGATTCCCCCTCCCCCCCCCCCCCCCCCGGCCACAAGTTGTCCATCTGAGAAGTGAGTAAAGTGGGTATTCACCCACGAAAGTTTATACTCCAATACCATTGTTAGTCTATAAAGTGCCACAGGACTCTTTGCCGCTTTTATAGTAATGCAATGGGTCTTGTCCTGCTAAAAATTATATCAATGGACATTTTAACGCTGATTTCAGTGGGAGCAGGATTGGACCCTTACAGATACTACTTAGACTGTAATATCTCCAGGGCAGGGGTTGTCTTTTTATTCTCTTTGTACAGCATCTAGCAACTTGGGGTCCTGGTCCATGACTAAGGACCCCA
Organism: Natator depressus; assembly: GCF_965152275.1. Lineage (NCBI taxonomy): Eukaryota > Metazoa > Chordata > Testudines > Cheloniidae > Natator > Natator depressus. The sequence continues at coordinate 106,334,063 of NC_134238.1, forward strand.
GGTAATACAAATAAATAATAATAATGGACCCTAATTAGCAATCGGTGCTCAAGCAAAACTTCACGGAAGGGGTTGCTATTCTTCTCTCTCACATTCCTCTTACTTTATAAGAAATTCCAGCAAAACTAACATTTTCTTTTCAACTGGCAGCAGGCAAACAAACTAGTGCTGTATGAGGTACCATTTTTAAAACTGGAGGGTAAATACATCACAACACCAGTCAGAAACTAATGCGTCCATCTCCTGAAATGTAAATATGAAACAGAGTGCAAACAACGTTACCTTTCCCTCAAAAAGTATTATAGCTTATGCCACACCTATGTAATCAGTTTAATCTTCTCAAGTGTTTAAAAGCATATAAACCTAAGTAAACATAATAAATAAAATAAAGTTATCCAGACACAAGGCCAAATTCTATCCTCTGATACCTTGCACAATTCCCACAGGGCAAACATGACTACCTGTGGGCAGAAACTGGCCCTTGTTTGTACTCTGCTAGAAAAATGTCTAAATATGTTGATTCAAAGAAATATTTTTTCAAGATCAGAATTCCTGAAATTGCAGTGAAATTGTGAACACAGAGTCATCACGATTTCCCAACACCAAATGTAGTTTATTTATCACAAGATAGGCTACAAATAGCTTTGCATTCTTATTTGCAGCTCCATCAAGTTCTTCGGCTTCAGCTTTTATGGAGTCTCTCATACAAACATTCTGCCTGCAGACACTAATCTGGGGAATATGGGGTGGAGAAGGGTTTTCTTTTTTAGCCAAGTGGTTCAAAGACAAATAATCACAAGAATTTGGGGAAGGATTTGTGCATTCCTAGGTTCATCCACTCACTACAACTCAAAGCAAAAGGTTTTTCAGATTCACCACACGTGCAGTTCTTCTTCCCAGCAGACCAAGAGCACCGTGCAAATTCTGTAGGACTGATGGTGTGGATGGGGGATGCTCCTCATAACCTGCATTCTCACCTTTCTGTCTACTCCAGGAATTTAGGAGTGCAATATGTTCATTGACACGCTTAAATTGGAGCTCAGACTTTATCCTGTTGAATGAGGGAGCATGGGGGAGGCGGGGAGAGCTGAGTAACACAAGATCGTTTGCAAAATACCAAAATAAAAACAGGGTTTGTGCGTGCCTAGCCCACGAGGCGAGCTGGGTGGAGAGGGGGGGGGCTCCGGTCCGCTCGGGGGGTTACAAAATGTCCACGCCAGAAGCTACTTGCGATACCCGGCGGAGACGTGGCTTTTTGTTTACAGCAGGATCTCTCCTGGCCCAGGCCGGCGATGGAGCAGCAGTGACCAGTATCCCTTCGCCGCCTCCAGGGACGCGCCCTTAAGAGCCAAGCCGAGTAAACATTCGCGGTAGAGCATCTTTCCCCAGTTCTCCCCGCTCCTCCCCCGCGCTTTCCGGCAGCCCCGGGTCTAGCAAGCGCCAGCCGGCCAGCGTGGCCCGCGGCGGCAGCCTCGCACGGGCGCTGCACGCCAGCCACCCGCCCGAAAGCCCAAGAAAGAAGCAACAGGCTCAGCCCACCAGCAGCGGCTTCCCCTGTTCGGCGCAAGGCCTTGTGGCGCCCTCCCCTCCTCCTAGCAACACCCGGGGGGCACAACCCCAGCGCCCCCCCCCCACAGGAAACTTTAAGGGGGGGAGGGTGTTATGGCTAAATCCCTTCTTTGGGGTGAGAGGGGAACATGCCCGAACCCCTCCCCACCCTCCGCATCCTTTTACAGTTACACCGAAAGGGGCAGCCGGGGGCGGGGGGGAGACAAAGGCAGAGCCCCCCCCCCCGGAGCAAAGACACCCAGGCGCCTCTCCCTCGGCGCCCACCGAACGTTCCCCGGGCGGAGCGAGCGCTACCCTCCGGGGCACCCCCCGGGCTCGCCGCCGCCCCGCCCCGCCGCGCTCAGCTTACCCGGCTTGCTGCTCCAGGCACCCCGCAGCCGAGCCGGGGGATGGGAGGGAGTGGGGTGACGGGGGGGGGGGAGAAGACCACTTGCAGCCCTCGTCTGCTGGCTCTGCAGACCTTCCTGCCCCCCGCCCCCCAAGTAACGGCCCTGAGAGGAGGTGCAGGATAAACACGCAGAGGCTACCATGAAACTTAATCCTGCCCAACCATCAGGCCGCTAGACGGCGAGCCGCCCCCTCCCCCTTCCCTCTCCCTCCCAGCGACCAGACGTTCTTAAGCCGAGCCCCGCAGAAGTGGGAGTAGGAACCGGCTGCAAAGAAGCAACCATGACAACAGCAGCCAGCAACAGGAGGGGGGCCCCCACTTGCTGCCCTCGCCCTCCTTGTGCCGCGTCTGCCCTGCGCCCTGCCTGCTATGAGGGAAGATGCCGGAGGGCCGCGGAGCTGCTCTGCTCAGGAGCACATTTGCAAAGTGGCGGCCTCCGCATTCGCATGCCCACAAGCGTGTCTTCGGGGGGCGATGGCTCCTGGAACACATTACACTTACACACACACACCGGTACCTCACATGTGCAGTTTGTGGAGACAACACGCAGAGTGCTGCATAGTGCCGTCCCGCTGGAGGTTGCAAATTCAGGCCCCGATCCCGCAAACACACAGGACTACTCTAATCAGGAAAGTAATGCACACGCTTTTGCGCAGGATTGGGGCTTTAGTGGCCTTTTGAAAACTCGGTTCAAGCTGGTCTGGCCTCACACAGCTTTTAAGCGTTATTCCCTATAGCCATTTAGCTAGTTCTCGTTCCACTCTAATTTTAAAGGGACATCAACTTGCAATCCAATCATTTTTTTAGAAGTTATTTGTCTCAGCCTGAGCTGCCTCCTCTCCTGACAGTTACTGTGGTTTTGCAGTCACCTTTTCCTATTTTTTTTGCAAGTGACTATACCAAGTGAAATGTATAAAGGAAATTGGAAAAAAAAATAGTGCCAGAGTGATTGTTTCCCCTACTTCCTCTGAGAAACTGTTCCACCATCAAATAGGTTTTACCACTAGTACATTTGGGCCTAATCTTGTATGTCTTACTCAGGCAACACTTTTATTAATTCAGGAAAGACTGCATAAATGACCCCTCCCCAACTTGTATGCTACAGTTTTCTTGTTACTGTTTTCCCTTCTAAAATTGACTAAATGTGAAGAGATTTTTCTTATAGAGAAAAAAATTGGGGAGGGATAGGTGTATTATACTGTACAAAGTAAATAAGGGAACCATGCTTCCTGCTGTTTGTTCAGGGAAAGGGATATTTTGTTCAGGGTTTGAACAGAGAAGGGAAGAAGAGAAAAAACTTGAATTTTTTTTTTGTTATTAAATAGGATTGCAGGGCTAAACGAAAGGGGAGGTCTTGGGGGTTTTTTCAAGCTTTTATTTGAATTTGAAATAATATCCAAAAAACACAGATGGAGATCACTATGTTCCCTTCACATATATATACACACAAACATCCCTAGAATAAAATACAACAAATATGTAAGTGGAATAAGAGCAATGACAGTGAAATTTATTTTCAGCACAAAAAAGGAATGCTAATGCTTGTTTTCCTTTGTTTGCTGAGCATTTTGCTTCCTATCTGATGTACTTTTTTATTTAGTAACTATCACTAGGGTCATTATTGTCCTTTATATTGCCAAGAAATCACCTCTTGTTCCATTTACTCAGGCAGCTCTGTTGTGATAGCATCCTTAGTACCAGAAAGAAAGCAGGCTCGCCCTGCTGAATACCTCATGTTGCAGTTGACTGGGGCCTGGTACTGGGTGTTGATTTGCTTGTTTTTGTTTTGATTTCATTTACTTTGTCAAAACTCAACTGAATTGTAAACATTGCCAAGTAGGTCAATAAAAGACACCATTGTGTTCTTCAGCTCAAATACGGTAAAAAATATTGTCCTTTAGCTAAATGGGATTGTACTGGACTATGGCTGAACAGAGATCCTACAAATACAGCCATGGTATTAAGCTCACAAAACAGAACCTTCCAGGTTGTAAATGTTTCTCTTCGTCCATTAATGTTCTGGTTTGTCCACTGACTTTTTAAATTAAATAGCAGGATTATATTTGGCACAGTGACAGTTCCGTATGCTACTGGGCTTCTATAAGTTCCCCAGTAATTTTGAAGTTTACACACACTTTTTTTGTACCAGTCCAAAATTTAAAAAAGTAAACTACAGCTTGTTTACTTGTATAATTACTAGCTGTAATATTACTCACATAAAATAACTTACAGAAGAACAGAAACACAGGAGCAGACTATGTGCGTTAGTGACTGTTCCATATCACGGCAGTGAAAAAGTTGCAGAGTACCTGTGGCCAGGATGCACTGTGCCTTGGTGAAGCAGAATGCTTCCTGGAGCTCTTTGACACCCATTGTACCATCACTTATAGGATGCAGCATGCATCACCCTCTGTAGCTACCCTGCTCCACTGATCAGTAGGGGTAATGGGGGTAGGGACACCACCTACATAGAAAATTTGGAGTCACTTGCAGCCCAGGTGCTGCTAACTGGGAATGGTACTTGTGCTCTGGGGAGTGCAGTTGATCTTGCACAGAAATTAAGGGGTACCACCACCCAGGTAAGCAGGGCCAGAAGACTTAGGTCTCTTAGTCTCATCAGGTAAATGCCAAAATCCTTCAGACAATATTGCAAATGAAATCAATGGAAGTTTAGGCGTGCAGACCTTTAGAAAATCTGGACACTTTATTTAGGAGCCTAGCTGATGGAGGGAGACTTTTGTTTTTAATTCTTAGCCTAGGGATTTTGTTTTTCCTGTTAGGAACCCTTATCAATTCATTGCAAATGTGAGATGTGGTAGCACATGCTATAGTACATTGTGTAGCAAAGCTTAGGGGTTAACAAGACGTGTTTTTTTTTTTTTTTTAATTTTCAGCAGAAAAGAAAGAATTAACAAGTTGGGAAAGTGGAGGAAGCCAGGCCCATGCTGCAAGGGCACACAGGTGGAATGGAGGAATCCCACCCACAGCTAGGGCATACCTTCTAACTGGTATAAGGAGGCTGATGCTTCTTCATACACTGATGACATCACTCCTGGGAATGTTAAACTTGACAGAAAAACTGGCTGTGGGGATAGGGGTTAGATCATTAGGACAAGGAGACAGTTGGGAATGTGGTGACCATAAGAACCAGTTAGTGATCTCTGCATGCCAATTTCAAAAGGTGGTTGGTAGATACAGTAGTACAAGTAGAATTTATTCAGTACTGTAGATACAGGTGGTGGTTGGTAGATATCAACCATCTACTTCACACCACTCCAGCTAAAAGGTGGGGGAGGGGCACGTGACCCCCTCACATGACCCCACATGACTCCTCATGCCCCATGTTCTCCCCCTTGCTTCCCCATGATCCATCCCATGTTACTGGGGTGGGGCCTCTGTCCTCCTCCCGCTGCGCTGGAGACTTCTGAACTGCAGGGCTCTCCCAGGAGCAGCAGCAACGAGCAGAATGTGGTGCCACTGGGTGGCCCCCACTGGCAGCTCCTCCAGCATGGTTGTACCTCCCCCAGCCCTGTCCTCCTTGGGGGCTGTTGTACAGACCCCAGACAGGAGATGTAGCTGTGTGGAAGGGCTGGGGGTGGTACAGCCATGCTGGAGGAGCTGCCGGCATGGGGACACTGGCAGCCCCTTTTTCTGCTCCTCCTGTGTCTTTCCAGTACGGAGTACCAACTATAAATATCTAACTGGTATGGCATACTGCCCTACTTGCACCACTCGGTCAATACTATGTTGTTTTCAGTGGAGGGAAAGATGTGAACTTCTCAGACACCTTATAATGGTCTAAATTAACTGTATCAACTCAGGAAAGCAATCTGAATTCATTGTAAACAGCTCTGGTCAATGTGCAGCTTTGGTTTAAAAAAAAAAAAAACACATGGTGTTGGAGGGTGAGACTTTGGTTGGGGGTAGATTATCCCATGTCTGCCTACTGTGGAATTCTGGTACTCTCCTCGGACACTGCTGCTGCCAGCATCTGTTAGAGACAGGATATTGGCCTGAGTGGACCACAGATATGATCCAGAATGGTAATTCCTGTGTTCCTAGGGGAATCAATTAGAGCTTGCTTTTTTACCTAGATCAAAGTGACTTAAAGTGCTTACTGGAAAAACATTAGTTCAGTAAGGTCAAGTTCTAGTCTGGTTTACACTCCATGACATCCCACCGGTCAAAGACAATGAAGTCAATAGACTTACAGGAAATGTAAGGTAATTATCCATGTTAGGTATATAACAATATCTACTGTATGACAACTTCCAAGTTTACTGTTTAGGTGCAGTGGTCTATTTTAAAAATCTTTTTAATGTGCATAATATTGGGTGAGGCATGTTCCTTAAGTTCTCAAGTAAAATCACATTTACAATTCAGCTTTTGCCATGTCTCTTGATTTATACATTAGGCAGGTTATATCTATTAAAATTAAAAAAAAAAAACTTACTTTTAGCCCTTGCTTATATTAAATTGGTGTAGTTATAGACAGTACAAGTTAAGTATACTGTCTGTAGCAGGAGTTTGTGTTATGCAAGATCTACTTCACACCACTTCAACATGTCTAGATTAGAAATTTGTACAAGTATAACAAAAAATGTTACACCAGCCTGGCTTCTCTTCAGCCTTTATAAAGGAAAATATGCAGAAATAAATTACATAGATCCATTAGTAAATGGGGACAGTCTAGGGGAGTGGCTAGGAAGACTGTTGATAAGCAATCTGATGGTTGAGTAATTAGTTAGTTTATTCTGTTTTTCCTTTTTAGATGAGGTCCTACCACACAGGGCAGAAGAATAAAATGATTCACTCAGATTCCTTCGAGAACAATATCTCCCCGACCCAACCCTTCCCCAGAAACAGGATGACACAAGGCTTCTAGGATTTGCTGGCTGTTGTATGAAACAATGTATTTTCTCAGGTCTTTTCTTTTTGTGTAACTGTACTGAAGAAAATATAAATTTGAGCCATTGTATTTTTTTCCCCAAAATCAAGGACATTAACTCAAAATATGTTCAAATGTTAACCATAAAAATACATAACTATTTATGTTATAGATAAAAACCAAAACACTAAAATCATTTCATAAGCCATGTGAGTTTTCCTAAATTACAGGAGTATTGCCCCCCAAAAAGGGCTTGCCTGGCCCTTTGAAAGGTTTGAAAACAGTGATAGTACAACTTTCAGTATAGAAACATACATTCAAATGCAAAATAATGTTCCCCTATATTTTCAGCATAAAAAAAATCATGCTTCAAAATCAGAGGGCAAAACAGACAGCAGTGCAGCTGGTGGTAACATCCTTGATGTTATTATGTAAAGTTAAAATTAGGAACTCTGTCAAGGTTGGTGTTAGGATTCATTCCACTTTTGGTTTATTGTACTGGCAAGTACAGAATATTAGTTTGATTTATTGGAGCATATATTTTGGCAAGAGTATTGCCTAGATTTGCATTTGGGGGGTCGGGAGGGAGGAAGATTGTCTCCAGGGGAGACATACTCTAGCTGTTATTGCTATTGGTGGTTACACATTGCCTGAAGGGTAGAGTATGCCTTAAGGTGGAACAGAATCAAAAAATCTCATAAAAGGTATGTTAATTATTTATAACTACAGAACAAATTTGAAATTACAACAAATTAAAAGGGCATTTATTTACATACAAACATGATGGTTTAAAACCATAGGCCTGGCTCTTAGTAGAATAGTGTAGCCAAATAAGTGACAAAGCACATTAACCTTATCATAGATTATTCAGACTGAGAATACCTACAAGGAGAGTCTGGTTTCGTCAGATTAAGGCTATTTTAAGAACGGTTGTACTTTCTGCAAAGTGACCACAGATTTGACAGACCCCAGTCGCAGACCACTATATTTAAAGACATGTTTTAGAAATGCTGCAAGGGATGCAGTCCAGATATAATGCGACATGGGAGACTCATTAATACAACAGTTGTTCCAGGATTTAAAGCAACAAGATGTCTTTTTAATAAAGTTTGGAGTAGAAAAATGGATAGTGCCTAGATTAGGGAGACCATGGATTTAAAAGAAAAAGAAGGGGAGCTGACCAATTCTGTGGCTTTTTATGTTGTCCTGGGTGTTAACATGGTGTCATGTGGTTAAGTGACATTGTATTCCTTTGTCTCCATTCTCTGTCATCTCATCACTCAGGAGGATACATTCAGCTGAGAAGAGTCCATGCTAAACCAAAAATGTATTTGCGAGGGAGGGAAACCATATTTGCAAGGACATTTCCCCAGCAAATTGATTTATTTTTAGAATAAACTCTTATGATGGATTTAATGTTCACTAAGGTGAAGCAGTCCACTGTGTATAGCTACAGTTCATCACATGGATATCACCACCTCCATATGTGATACAAAAGCAGTCAGTCAAATAATTTCTTATTTAACAAAAAAAGGCAACATTTGACAAATCAAGGTTTCTGATGTTCAATTAGCACTGATATTGATCATACAGTACATAAATATGGAACCACAGCCTTCTTTGAGTTATAAATGTTCTCACCTCACTCCATGCCTGCTTCCCCCTCCCTCCAAAATTGAGGGTGGACTGTTTTGTTTGGATTTCCTGGGATAGCCTTTTTGTCATACCTTCACTAAAAAGCATGTGGTCAATTGACTCTCCATTCACTAACATGTGCCACAGAATGCTGACACCCTCACACATTTTAGATAAGCAGTTTCCATTCCTTGGAGTATCAGAAATATGATTTCCAGTTCTAAGCCAAAATCAGCAATAGGACTCCAGGTTGATAGAGCAGGCAATGAATAGCTGCAGAATTTAAGAATCCATTACAATCTACATACCACACAGACTATGCTGACAGATTGTGCCACACACTCTCAAAGACACTGTGGAACCACCTGATCAACATCCTCTACAGCAAACAGGGAAAGATTAAGAATGAGCTCTCAAAACTGGATACTCTCATAAAAAAACCTTCCACACAAACTTCCTCATGGCTGGACTTCTGAAAAACTAGACAAGCCATTTACAACACAGTTTGCTTCTCTAAAAAGGACACTAAACTACTACATGCCACAAGGGGCCACAACAGTGGTTCCCTTAACCTGCTCAAAATTGTTAATCTATCGAGCTCTTAGCCCAGCAGAAGAATCTGTCCTATCTCAGGGCCTTTCCTTCTGCCCCTCCACCACCATGAACATGATAGAGTTCTGTGGTGACCCAGAATCTGACTTTTGACATCTCTGACTCAAGGAATATTTCAAACACACCTCTGAACAGCATACTAACCCACAGAGACCTTCCTACCAACACTATAAAAAGAAGGATTCTGTGTGGACTCCTCCTGAAGGTTGAAACAGACTGGACTTCTACACAGAGTGCTTCCACCACTGTGCACAGGCTGAAATTATGGAAAAGCAGCATCACTTGCCCCATAACCTCAGCCGTGCAGAACACAATGCCATCCACAGCCTGAGGAACAACTCTGACATCATAATCAAAAAGGCTGGCAAAGGAGGTGCTGTCGTCATAATGAATAGGTCGGAATACGAACAAGAGGCTGCTCGGCAGCTCTCCAACACCACATTCTACAGGCCATTACCCTCTGATCCCACTGAGGGTTACCAAAAGAAATGACACCATCTGCTCAAGCAACTCCCTGAAAAAGCACAGGAACAAATCTGCACAGACACACCCCTAGAATCCCAGCGAGGGGTATTCTATCTGCTACCCAAGATCCATAAACCTGGGAATCCTGGACACCCCATCCTCTCAGGCATTGGCACCCTGACAGCAGGATTGTCTGGCTATGCGGACTCTCTCCTCGGGCCCTACGCTACCAGCACTCCCTGCCATCTTTGAGACTCCACTGACTTCCTGAGGAAACTACAATCCATTCGTGATCTTCCAGAAAACACCCTCCTGGCCACTATGGATGCCCTCTACACCAACATTCCACACAAAGATGGACTTCAGGCCATCAGGAACAGTATCCCTGATAATGTCATGGCAAACCTGGTAGATGAACTTTGTCCTCACCCACAACTATTTCACATTTGGGGACAATGTCTACCTTCAAGTCAGCGGCAATGCTATGGGTACCCGCGTGGCCCCACAGTATGCCAACTTTTTTATGGCTGACTTAGAACAATGCTTCCTCAGCTCTCGTCCCTTAACACCGCTACTCTACTTGTGCTACATTGATGACATCTGGACCCATGGAAAAGAAGCCCTTGAGGAATTCCATCATGATTTCAACAATTTCCATCCCACCATCAACCTCAGCCTGAACCAGTCCACACAAGAGATCCACTTCCTGGACACTACAGTGCTAACAAGCGATGGTCACACAACCACCACCCTATACCGGAAACCTACTGACTGCTATACTTACCTACATGCCTCCAGCTTTCATGCAGACCACACCACACGATCCATTGTCTACAGCCAAGTTCTAAGATACAACCGCATTTGCTCCAACTCCTCAGACAGAGACAAAACACCTACAAGATCTCTATCAAGTGTTCTTACAACTACAGTACCCACCTGCTGAAGTGAAGAAACAGATTGACAGAGCCAGAAGAGTACCCAGAAGTCACCTACTACAGGACAGGCCCAACAAAGAAAGTAACAGAACGCCACTAGCTGTCACTTTCAGCCCCCAACTAAAACCTCTCCAGCACATCATCAAGGATCTACAACCTATCCTGAAGGACAATCCCTCACTCACAGTCCTTGGGAGGCAGGTCACTTACAGACCGCCCCCCAACCTGAAGCAAATACTCACCAGTAACCACACACCACACAACAAAACACTAACCCAGGAACCTATCCTTGCAACAAAGCTTGTTGCCAACTCTGTCTGCATATCTATTCAAGGGACATCAGCCACACTATTAGAGGCTCATTCACCAGCACATCTACCAATGTGATATATGCCATCATGTGCCAGCAATGCCCCTCTGCCATGTACATTGGCCAAACTGGACAGTCTCCACATAAAAGACTAAATTGACACAAATCAGATGTCACGAATTATAACGTTCAAAAACCAGTCGGAAAACACTTCAATCTCTTTGGTCACTCGATTACAGACCTAAAAGTTGCTATTATTCAACAAAAAAAACTTCAGAAACAGACTCCAATGAGAAACTGCAGAACTGGAATTAATTTGAAAACTGGACACCATTACATTAGGCTTGAATAAAGACTGGGAGTGGATGAGTCATTACACAAACTAAAAACTATTTCCCCATACTAATTTTTCTCCCACTGTTACTCACACCTTCTTGTCAACTGTTTGAAATGGGCCATCCTGATTATCACTACAAACATTTTTCCCCCTCCTGCTGATAATAGCCCACCTTAATCGATGAATGGCAACACCCATTTTTTTCATGTTCTCCACACACACACACACACACACACACCACCCTTTCTACTGTATTTTCCACTGCATGCATCCGATGAAGTGGGCTTTAGCCCATGAAAGCTTATGCTCAAATAAATTTGTTAGTCTCTAGGGTGCCACAAATACTCCCTGTACCTTTTGCAGAATTTAAGAAGTGATATCTCAACTTCAGCAAGGCTTTTGATACCATCTCACATGACCGTCTCATAAACTAGAGAAACATATCTTAGTCAAATCTACTAGAAGGTGGGTTCACACCTAGTTGGAGAAGTGTATTCAGAGTAGTTATCAATGGTTCACAATTAAGCTGGAAGGGCATATCAAGTGGGGTCCCACAGGGATCTGACCTGGGTCTGGTTCTATTCAAGATTTTCATAAAATGATGTATATAGTGGCATATAGAGTACACTTATAAAGTTTGTGGACAACACCAAGCTGGGAGGTGTTGCAAGTGCTTTGGAGAACAGGATTAGAATTCAAAGTGAACTTGACAAACTGGAGAAATGGTATGAAATAAATAGGATGAAATTCAATAAGAACAAATGCAAGATAGTACACTTAGGAAGGAATAATCAATTACACAAATACAAAATGGGAAATGACTGCCTAGGAAGGAGTACTGCAGAAAAGGATCTGAGGGTTATAGTAAATCACAGACTACAAGTCAAAGTAAGGCTGTTGCAAAAAAACCACCCAACCCTGAGTCCTACCACATCCTCCCTGACATTACAGGAAATGTAATAAGTAGGGAGTTGTTTGAATAGACCCCACATGGTTTGACTTTTGATAAGCAGATTCTCTTGCAGATAAGAAATTATTCATTAATATTGGTGTGAAGCCACAGTAACCCTACTGCAGTCAATGGAGTTGCTGAGGATTTACATGTGTGTAACAGACCAGAGTTTCAGTCCATGCAATGCTCTATACATGCTAGAAATTGTACTTTTTTTTAAAAAAAAAGAAAAGTTAAATATACTACAGAAATACAAGAATTTGTTGGATAATCTGTGCCCTGGCATATTATTTTTCCAACAAATGTCTGGCTAGTTGAAGTCCCCCATCACCACCAAGTTCTGTGCTTTTGTTAGTTGTTTAAAATACCCTTTCTCTTCCTGGTTAGGTGGTCTGTAGTAAACTCCTACCCTTGTTTTTACCCCTTTTATCCTCACCCAGAGACTTTCAATAAGTCTGTCTCCTATTGCCATCTTAACCTCAGTCCAAGTGTACACATTTTTAATATAAGGCATTACCTCCTCCCTTCTTCCCCTGCCTGTCTTTCCTGAGCAAGCTGTACCCTCCTATGCCAATATTCCAGCCATGCGTATTATCCCATCAAGTCTCTGATGCCAAATATGTCATTGTTTATTAACTAGCATTTCAAGTTCTTGCTTATGCCCCATACATCTTGCATTAGTATTCAGACATCTAAGTCTGATTTGATTTCCCCCTACGTTGTCTCGTCTTTCCCTTATCCCTGCTATAATGGCACATGCTCCCCCCAGATTCTGAACCTTCTCCCAGGTATCGATGTTTTGGACTTACCCATGGGCTTTTATCACCTGTCCCCGTCGAACCTAGTTTAAAGGCCACCTCACTAGGTTAGCCAGTCTGTATCCAAAGATGCTCATCCTCGATAGGTGGGCTCCACCTCTGCTTAGCAGTTCTTGCTGGAACAGCATCCCGTGGTCAAGGAATCCTAAGACCTCCTGGTGACACCATCCTCGCAGCCAGGCATTCACCTCCAGGATGCATCTGTCTGCTTGGGGCCCCCCTACCCTTGACCAGAAGGATCAAAGAGAACACCATCTGCGCTCCAAACTCCTTCACCTGTACTCCTAGAGCCCTGTAGTCACTTCTGATCTGCTCAGGGTCATACCTCATGGTATCATTAGTGCCCACATGGATGAGTAGCACGGGGTAGTAATCAGATGGCTGGATGATCCTGACAATCCCTCCATAAGTCTCAGATATGGGCCCCTGGCAGGCAGTGTATCTCACAGGATGCCACGTCAGGGTGACTAATGGATGCCTCCGCCCCCCTCAGAAGAGAGTCACTACCACCACTACCCTATGTTTCCTCCTTGGAGAGGTGGCTGTGATCCTCCCATCCTTAGGGGTACATGGCTTCGCCTCCTCCACCTTTGGGGGTGATTCCTCGTTGCCAGGGCAGCATAACAGTTCATCACTATGGTGGGTGGATCGGGACTAGGGGTGGATCACTGCCTGCTGCAGAAACAGGCAGCCAGTGTCCTCCCTGTGACAGAGCCATATCTTCCTCCTGCGGTGGAATGACAACAGTCCTTTCTAGCTAGATAGCTTCCTCAACCTTGGACATCTCCATATGATTACTCTATGAATTTCTCATGGGCACGGATGCTCCTCAGCCTAGCCACTGCCTCCTGTAGCTCTCCTACCTGCTTCCTGAGAGATTCCACCAGCAGGCTCCTTTCACACTAGACTGTCCCCCAGCCTGTCTTTCTGAAAGTCGGACTGGCTACAGTCTCTCCAAATCCACACCAGGGTCTGGGTAGAAGTGTCCATGGTCAGGTTCTCTGTTTGGATACAGGAGGAGATGACAGGAGCAGTGTTAGCTAGTATGTTTCAGCACCAACAATGTCAATAACCAGCAGCTCTCAATTTTTGACTCCATCTACAAATCAGTGCCTGTCAGAGTCCCTACAGCACTGAGAGAAAAGCAGAGAGTTCTGGGTCCCTCATAAAACATCTTTTCAATTTTCTGGCGTGAGTGAATAATCAAATCTACAGCCAGTAATCTTCTCAGTGTGCTATGAAAAGAAAGCCTCAGCTGGGCTGTGATTTCCCCCACATCCTGCCTGCATCAGATGCTTGCTTTTAGGTTTGTCCCCTTAGCGAAAAAAAATAAGGACATGGATTTAAGAATTCCAAAGTGATGAATTTTGAATCGGATGTTACTAATATTTTAACACCATATAATTTATAAGCAGAGAGGAAATAATAAAAATTCTGTTTTAGAAAATAAACTTTCTGATGGGGGGTGCTGCTGTCTGACACCTACATCATTTTGGGAACTTTGATTTTATTGATTTTGCAGGTCTAAATTGCAAAATAGTATTAAAAAGTTGAAAAAATTAATGTCACTAAACATATGGGGAGAGAAAGAATGCTAAAAGGTAGAAAATTCAGTCAGATCTTAGCTCTTGAGAGATATAACCCTATATTGCATTAACATAGGAGTTTCTTAAACACATGGTACCCAGTTCTGGCCCCCAGCCCACACCCTATATGTTACTCTGCTGGCATATAAGGGTTGTACAGGTGCTGCAGAATTCTCCCAGTGCAAGAGCAGCGTAGGATTGCTGTCTGGCCCCCAGCACAGCCCTCAGCTAAGAGATGTGCCAAGGTAGATCCAGGGAGAAGCATGTTAGGGGCAGAAGTTGAATATCTATAGTACTGAGTATTATGGCAATTCTGGACTGCTCCAGGCTGTGGTACAGCCTATGGATAGCCTAGATAAGGCTGCCATAAGTTAGAACAGGAACTGCAATAGCCTACAGCCAGCCCAGAATCTTTTTCCTGCTCTTCCCCTGGACTGCACCTTCTGTGCTGCGCCTATTCGGAGGCATCTGTGACAGTTCGTTGTTCCACACTGGAACAACTGTGGGTCATATTCTGATCCTAGTTACACTGGTGCAAGTCAAATAGCTACACTAGTGTAAGTGACAGCAGAATTAGTCCCTATACAACTTTTACTAAAAATAGAGACAGGCACAAACTGGAACTGCCAAATCTAAAATCTGAATCCACAACCATATCTGGTCTGCATATCTTGGGTCCATATCTGTAGTAGTCTCAAATTATTCTTCTTCAACGCTTAGCCAGGCGGTCGGACATACCAACTGTTCATCATTTGGTCCGTTCCTGAGCAACTGCCAAGGCTTGATTGTCTGAGTGTTCAACTGGAGAGTCCAGTCTCAAATTAGATTACCTAATTCAAACAACCCCTCAATGTTTGGGAAAAAAATTGATTTGGATCTAGTTTTAATTTATAAAGGAAAACCAAGAAATATTTTTAATTGGCAAACCAGTGTTCATGGCAGTTGAGGCTCTGTTGGCGGTATGCAGAGAGTAACTTACTCTGTTTTGAGTCAGATACAGGATCTTTATGTTTCCCAATCCTGCAACAAATAAATTTGGAGAATAACTTCATGTGTCAGTTTTGCCTACCCACTTTCACATGTCACTAACTTCTTCTAGGCATCAGCAGTCAGCTAGAGAAGCAAGTACTAAGTATGGGAATAACACTTATGCATTGCTTACAAGAGGGTCTTCCATAAAAACTCAGCATTAGTCACAGGGGGTAAGTTATTTTTCACTCTTCATGGGAGTTTTGAGAAATCAAATTTTTTGGGAGAACATAAAAGTCTTGTAACCCAGAGTACTGAAGGAACTCATTAAGACCGGGGGGACTTGCAAACTCTAGAAATTAAAGAATTTGAACATCTGTTAAAGCTCAGTAAGTGTTTCTCCAATGAGAAAAATAATAAATCGGGTAGACTTTCAGCATAGAAGCTCAAACAAAAAAACCAAAACAACAAAAAGATAGATACTTCAAATTAATTTGGCAGATGGCTCAGTAAATTAGGATCTGGGACAATTCTCAGAAAGTCTTAATTTCTCTTCAAAATTGTGAATACATCAACTGAACACCCCAGAAACACTAAGAAATTTAAGGATTACATTTCCCAGGACTGTCAGATAAGATGAAGCGTGCACTACAGGCAAACACTCATCACTGGAATTCACTACATCTATTACAGAATCATAAAATGGGAAAGGCAGCCAGTCCAGATTAGCTTCTCTATTTAATCAGGCATCCAGCAGGCTTCAGACATAGTGTAGGGTTTATCCTGCCTCTTCATAGTCAGAGCTATTGTTACCTAGCACTAAATGTAATATTAACATTTCACTAATTCACATGGGGAGAAACTCTCGCAGCGTGTGGAAGCTATTGACATTTACCATTGTTAAATTACAATATGATAAAATATTGGTAACATTTCTAACTGAAGAGTGAAGATGGGATATGCAAAAGAGCTGACCAGAACTGGATTTAATAGTTTACCTAATGCCAGGTGCAGAAATAGTTGTCACAGTCATTGCTTGTAAAGAGGTGAGGCTGACTGAAGGGATGCAAGAATATTCTGTCTTCGCCACATTTTTGACTCATACAGTAAATGCACATCAAATTCAGCCCTGGCATGAGTAACTGGAACTCCCATCAAAGTCCGTGGAAGTTGGCTCTTCTGCCAATACTGAACTTGACCCTAACTCTAGAGGCAGATAAAGCCACAGTGTCTTGCACCAATATGTGGCTTGCTCAAATCAAACCAGCTGAAGTCTCTTTCAACAGCATCAAAGGAGAGGAACTAGTACTAATAATGCTCTATATTTACAAAGCACCTTTCATCAAGAAGAGCCAGACCACAGAGTGATTAAGAATAATTAAACTAATAAATTGACCAAGACATCAATTCCTGAGTTTATCAGTGCTGTTATTTAAATGATAGAACTAATAAGATATTAAAGTATTAAAATTATATTTTATATTTCCAGTGGAGGAAGGTGAAGCCAGACAAATTCAAAACAGAAACAAACAGTGAGGGTGATTAACCATGGGAACAAACTATCAAGGAAAGTTGTGGATTCTCTAGTTCTTGACGTCTTCAAGACTGGATCCCTTTCTGGAAAATATGTTTTAGCCAGACACAAGTTATTGCACTCAATACAGGAGTAACTGGGTGAAATTTAATAGCCTGTGATGTACAGGAGGTCAGGCTAGATGATATAATGATCCCTTCAGGCCTTACTCTCTGAATGTATGAATACAGACTAGGAGTCCCACTGAAGCTACCTCCTCCATCTTCTCCCTCTGCCTGTCACCAAGATGCTGTCCTTGAGAGGCAGGCCTAATACCATTACTACTTAGCAATATACCAATTGGCCTCATATGCTGGAATATGTGTCACTGAAATAAAGTCAACATATGGACTACTGCAGTGTATTACATTCTCATTTGTAGTGAAAGATATGAACCATTTCTAAAGTTGTTATACCATTTAACAGTTCCCAGTATCCTCTCACGGTGCCAAATCCAAAGACCCACTGAAATCAGCTGAAAGATTTCCAGTGTTTGAAAGAATGCAAGCTCAGATTTAAAGTTGTTTGTGGAAAACTTAATTCTGAGTCTCCTCAATTTCAAACATTTGAATTTTGAACATTTCAATAATGTTTTGAATTAATGATGTATTTGCACCCTTAACTCTAAGATTTGCCCCCCTGCCGCCCCAATACTTACTGGATTTATGAAAAAAAGAAAAAAGTGCACAAGCAAATAAGTTTAGGTTAAAGGACAGGACTGGCACTTGGGAGATCTGAGTTCTAGCCCCAAATTCCCAAAGCAAATTGGGGAAGTTAAGAAAGTCATTTAATCTCCCTATGTCTTATCTGTAAAATGGGAATAATACACATCTACTACATAGTTTTAGTTGGACACTTAATTCATTAATGTTTCTAAGTGCTTTGAGATCCTCAGACATGCAAAATATGATTTTAAGGAAAAATAATGAAGACCTGATGTCCTGCTTGTTTCTTTTTTTCAGATTAAGTTCATAATAGAGTAATTCTTGTTTAGTTCCAAAACAAGCATAAGTCATCATTTAAAAGGTAGCTCTGTTCAGTTTAACAGGGGTCCCTAGTATGTTATGTTGACTTTTTTGTACTACTTGTTTGAGGTAAATTTTATGAAGATAATAAACAAAATCAAGCAAAATCAAGCTACTATTGAGGTCCCACAACTTATCTCATTTTAAAAGGGCTGTTAAGACCATTCCAAGAGCCCCACATTCACGTTATAAGTACCTTAGGTACACATCAGCATATAGTTCTTCATTAAGTCAGCAAGGGATCCAATTTCTTAGTCTTGCTTCTCCATTCTAATGGAATTGGCATTGCTACTGTCATGCCTCCCCTCTCTGCAGAAGATTAAGAATATTGTTTTACAGTCTGGAGAGCCTCAACTAAAATTAGAGAGAACATTACTAACTTTAAAAATTTTGTTTCGCGTTCCTATGAAATCTAGTAAGGAAACATTTTAAAAAGGTAGCACAATTTTAGATTTATTTCTCTGTAAACTACAGTGAAAGTTAGATGTTAGGAGTCTGCAGACAAGGCTTTTTTAAAAAACTAAAAACAAAAGCCACCAATCTCCACCTGGGAATGTTTTGGCCAAATTCAACCCTGCTGTAACTCCACGGATGTCACAGTGTATTTGGCCAGCTGAGCGTTAAAAGTCTCCTCCTTCAAGCAGCACCCAAATATAACAGTTCAGGGGGATCAGTGAAGGGATAGGAGGAAGTACTTCTCCCTTCAGGTCAAAAGTCAGGGTGTCGGGCATATTCACAGCCAATGAGAAGAAGATGTATCAGCTATGGCTCACTAGGGTCTCACTTCAGCAATGTACTTAAGCGTGTGAGTGGTCCCTTTAACTTCACTGGGACTAATCATGTGCTTTAATAAAAGGTACATGCCTAAGAAGCACCTTGCTGAATCAGGACCTACATACATGGTATGTGACCAGTAGAGCCTGCGTTTTGTAGACCCAGCAAGCACGGCCCTGCCACTTCCCTAGCCAATCCATAATGTAACCCCACCCTCCCACATGCTCCTGTTCCATGGATCACCATGGAGATTGTCTCAGCAATATACAGAGTTTTGCAGAATTCCATAGAAGACCTTTGTGCTGCCTGATTACCAAACACTGCAGAGCCACACCGTTCGGCTGCACTTAATGCCTTTCCTTCCGCAGCCCTGCTTCAGCTATGAAATTTTCTCCAGCACCTTTTACCATTGCATTTTTCTGAGGGCAAAAATTTAAATGAATTATTAGCAGTTAAAGGCAATTGCGGAATCAGGTACTACATTGACTGGGGCTGGTGGAATGAGGGCCCCAGATGACCTGCTGTGTCAAATCAGAGACTGAGTTATGCTAGCCACACCTTTAAGCAATTTTCTGTGAGGTAGGGATCTGACAATCACCACCATTTAAGGCTGATGACAGAGGGGTCAGATAAATTTAAACACAGAATGACCTCATTTTGCCTGAACCCTAAGGATACATCAACACAGGGATAAAAGACTTGCAGCACAGCTGCAGCTGGCCCAGTTCAGCTGACTTGGACTCACAGGGCTTGGCTACAGGTCTTTTATCCCTGTTTAGACACACCCTTAGCTACAGTATCATTGCATTTTCCTTTGCTAGCTTAAGTGATGTTAACAACAATTACCCTACAGAAATAAGAACATACATTTCTTCACCACTTTGCTAAAATACATGCAATACTGAAGTGGTATATTTAATTTCAAATCTTCTCAAGCAATACAATTGTTTGACAGTACATTTCATTTAGAACGAAATATTTTTAAAAAATAACTTATTAACAAGTGATTGGCAAGGTTAACAAATTGGTCATATTTTGTCTCAAATATTATGTAGAAGAGTTATAAATATTATTGTACCAGTAGATGTCACTACAGTCATGGAACTCAATTACTAGACTGTGGAAAGTGGTTTCCTTATTTAGTATTGTATGCAGGAAATTTATTCAGACAATGAGTATGATCATGAGCTAATATTGGTTAGTTTTAGTAGAACTTGTTTTAGGTCAGATAACTGGTTGGGGCTTGAGATGATTTGCCAAATATACCTAACTGAATTTGAAGGACATTTGCCTAGACATATTGTGTGTGGTTATTTCAGAAGTTTTGCTAAATATCATGTAGCTCCTCCTGTTCAGATGTACTCAATTTTACTAGAATCCTTAATCCTTCAAACACACAAAAATATAAACAGCCTAAATATAAAGATAAGCCTGGCTGAAAGAGCAGGGAATGACCATAATTCTCAAGCTATTCTCAAAATCATTTAGCTGTAAATTTGGTAATGCACAACAGATGCAAAACATTTGGCTTATTTGTTATGAAAAAATTAGAAATTGCAGCTATTTTGAAAAACATTATCTTTTGTAAGACAAGATAAATGACTGACCTATTCAGCTATCCAGTCACAAGACTGGATCAAGAGGTCCTTAAACTTGGATTTTGTTCAGTCTTAAAACTACCTCCCACTTACTTCAAAGGGAGGGTGTCTGAGTAAGGACTGAGCAAAGTCTGAGATAAAGAATGAGTAAGGCCTTCAGAATTTGACCCACAAAGAGTGAGATGGGGTAGGAGAACCTTCTATTTTTCCAGTCAGGGAGCTAAAGGTTTGACAAAACTCAGGGGTAAGTTGTGACTTTTAAGCCAAGTGTGTAAGGGGTAGTGCAGATCCACATCACCATCACTGTGCCTTAAAGGCCTCTCTTTAGTCACAAAGGGAATGCAATCTGCTCCATTCATTACAGTGAACTAAATTGTCTCCCCACACTATATGGCCATGGCCTCACCTCTTCCCAGCCCCTTTACAGCATCCTACTCCCCAGGGGAGCAGGAGCAACCAGTCTCTACACTCCCCAAAGCGCAGGGAGCTTAGAAATTGCTGTTGTGAGTGGCTTGCTTCCAGATAATTATGCAAGAAAGGGGGAAGATTTATTCTTGCCCTTGTACAGTCAACCAGGGCCAGAGCTCCTAGAGAGAGTAATACCTTAGCAGAAGTTAATCTGTAACATACCTATAGAAGCTGTATTGTATCCACATACATGTATGGCGTGAATCGTAAGTCTGGACCCAAACCCTGCGTCTCAACAACCCTTAACTTTGGGGATTGAAATCCATCCACAGATCCCATTACACAGGTCCCTCCACTTAACATAGGCTGAATCCCTGATCCGAACACATGCAGGCTGTGCAGTGCTTGAGAGCGTACTGCTGATCCAAATTTTGCAACTTGAGTCCCTCTCTCCTAAAAACAAGCTAAAATATACATGCTACCAATCACGTCCATTATTGGGTAGAACCTGAGAAGGCGTTTCTTTACAATGCACGGTTTTAGCACTGCATATAGCACATTTATATCTAAGGACTCCAATGAGTAAACAGAGACAGATATTACAATGTACAGAGTCTCTCTCTCTCTCTCTCTCTCTCCTCTCAGGTACTTATAACCACCATTACACCTGCTATTTGAATGCCTCCCTGACATGCCTAATGCGGAACGCAGCTGCAGTCTTTGCACAGCTTTAGGTTTTAGTGATGTCATTAACTATTGACAGAGGAACACAAAAGCCTGAACTCGCATCTTGGCAGACTAAAACGTTCTCACTCTACGAATCGGGTTCCATGATGCTCATGAAGAATGAGAATTGTGGAGGTATGTTCTTAAAGCCAAATGCAAGGAAGAAAACCACACACAAGTGTGTGAACTATAAAACAGCCATGTTAGAAGAAGCTCGACCATATACAAGGTCAAGTTAAACAAAATTATAATTTGCTTCAGCTCCCTAAATGTCAAACTGACAACACAGGAGCTCTGAATTCAGAAGTAGAGACCTCATTACGCCAATTGTGTGATCTCCCTCTTTGTTCCAAGAGCACTCACCACAAATACCACTATTCTGATCCTTAATTGGTATCTCGGGCCTCAACAAGCCCCAGCCATGCCTCAGACCAAGTCATTAAGTTGAGGAGGAAGGTTTCAGAGATGTCAGAGAAATGCACATCAGTCACAAAAGAGGCCAGGATAATCAAATGGTATGCTTTAACACATAGTTGCCAAAAGAGCACATGGAACACTTCAGCTCATGATGAATATCTTTTTCCTGGCCCCATCTCTCTTTTAAACTTAACATAGTGAGAGTTCAGACCATACTAATAACCTGTTCACAGCTGCAAACATTCTCCTCAGGACAGTCCATTCGTATGTCACTCAATAACCAGCCCTCTCTAGTGGGCATTACTGGATCATTATCATTAATATGTAGAGCAATTGCATCTAGTACAGTATGGCAGTTGCAGAGCTTGTGGACAATGGGTATGCCTTTAATCACATTTAGTTCCCAAATACCTGGAGTAGGTGCATGTACCAGAGGCTTATGTAACGGGCCACAGACTTTCCCAGACAGCCAGCAGGAGGTGCTGCTGGGTATTAGCTCTTTTTACCAGCTCCGGAGCACCCTCTGCCAGTGTCTCGCTGTCACTGGCCCTCATGTCCCTCCTGGACCCCAGTGCCCTTTTACCTGGTGTGCTACCCCTCCAGGCAATACCCCACAGATCTGGGTCTCCCCTCCCACCCTCTATCCCCACACTGCCTCAGCCTATGGGCTACTGCCAGTCACCATCTAGCCCCCTTTCACTGGGGCCAACTGCAGTCTGTATAAGCCAGTCATCATAGGTAAGGGGGGTTTGGACCTGCTGCCTCCACCTACCCTTGGGATGCCCTGTTGTAACCCCAGTACCCTGTCTTAAGCCATCTGCCAGGCCTGCAGCCTGGGGCTTTTCCAGTCTGGAGCCTCCCAGCTCCTCTGGCCTTCCCCAGCCCTGCTTCACCTCAGGTACGCTCCCCAGCAGCCAGGCCCATCTCCCTCCACAGATGGAGTAGACTCTATATGCTCCTGGCCCACTGCCCTCTTATAAGGGCCAGCTGGGCCCTGATTAAGCCAGCGTGGCCTGATTGGGGCATTGCCTCCAGCTGAGGCTGCTTCTCCCAATCAGCCCTGCTTTTCCTTCCCTGCCACAGCCCTCTCCCCAGGCTGTTTTAAGACTTTTAAGGCAGGAGCAAGCAGGGCTGGCTCTAGGCACCAGCAAACCAAGCACGAGCTTTGGGTGGCACTTTTTAAGGGGTGGCACTCTGCCCCCCCCCCCGTTTTTTTTTTGCACTTCAGCTTTTTTTGTGTGTGTGTGTGTGCTTGGGGTGGCAAAAAACATAGAGCTGGCCCTGAGAGCGAGTGACCACCCTGCTACAGCTTACTTTAACGGCCAATGTGTGGTGCCATGCCCATGATCCAGTCAGAAGAGATGGAGATAAGCTTCCAGGACATATGGACAGCACTGGGGCGGGCAGGCGGGAGGGGGAGATGAAAGCAGGCACCAGAGACCTTGAGACAACCTATGGGGATGGGCCATATTAGAGCAGGGATTACACCTAACATACTCCTGAAAGGACGTGGAATGCCATGTATCTAAGGCCTGAGGCTCACTAATCAGGAACCCAGGAAAGGTCCTGATTCAGGTACTCCAGCACCTTGAACAACAGAGACAGGAACTGATACCATGTGGGAAGGACAAGTCCCTGTGAAGAACACAAAGCCTCGTTGTCTAGAAAGAAAAACCTCTGGAGCAGTTACCAAACAGACCAGATTACCTGGCAACCTACATAAGGGAAACAGTCTCTGCAACATCCAGATTCATTTTACAGAGAGGTGCAGGTTAAAACTACCAGACAAAGGTATGTATGCTGTGGAACATGTCCTGAGCAAGGAATGGAGGCCATAAATACAGAGTGGGGCAGTGAAAAGCAGTGAGTCTGAAAAGGATTTAGGGGTCAGAATGGACAAGCAATTCAAGGTGAGCTCCCACAGCAATGCTGTAGCACAAAGGGTTAATGCAATTCTTGGCTGTATAAACAGGGCGAAATCAGTGTATTAGTCTCCATAGAGAGCCAATACTCATACATACCTTTCCCTCATGTTGGTACCCCATGAGAATGTCCAGTGGGTCTGGCATAGGCCTCAAGCACTGAGAAAATTTCTGCTGGGTCATCAGGGAGTGGAGAGAATTGGGCTGACGAGAGGTTTCTTGATCTCTGTGTTGTATGCTCTTATCACACACTATAGGAAAAAGCAAGGCGGTGGCATGGCAATGCTGCAGCAGCAGGAACAGCCTCAGCTTGGAGAACCGCAAGGCCATCCAGTTAATTGGACAGAATCTTAGACATCCAGCATTGCAAAAGACAGTACAAATGGGGCATTTGATGCAGCCTATGCTTGTTGGCTCTTTCCAGCACCAGAAGTAAAGGGCAGCAGCAGGGCTCAGAACGGACAGCAGCTTGTATCGGAGGCAATAGTTTCACCATCCCAAGCAGGAGGCACTAAGTGGCAGCAGCAGAAGAAAATGGGTTATGTTATGAAAGCACAAGATATGAGCAAGCAGCAAACAATGTTGGTGATTCTGCCTGTTGCACCCTGTTGTCTAGGTGCAAGCAGGTATCCAGTTGATTGATGCTCGTTCTTGCAAGAGTGGGAAAGATTAGCTAAAAGAAAAGGAGTACTTGTGGCACCTTAAAGGCTAACCAATTTATTTGAGCATAAGCTTTCGTGAGCTAGAGCTCACTTCATCGGATTAGCTAGTGAGAGCCAAAGTTTGTGTGCTATTGGCTTGCACATTGGCAGCACTACTTTTGGAGTCCTCTGGCAGTATCCCAGAAACTTGGCACCAGGTTAGAGGCTGAGAGCATTTCTAAATGCTTGGGATTAAATAGCATGTTTTGTGTTAGGAAAGTAATAGAAATTGATCTCTCTTTGGGCCAACGG
This sequence comes from Natator depressus, assembly GCF_965152275.1. Taxonomy (NCBI): domain Eukaryota; kingdom Metazoa; phylum Chordata; order Testudines; family Cheloniidae; genus Natator; species Natator depressus. The sequence goes on from NC_134238.1 coordinate 106,358,923, forward strand.
AGACACGTTATTAGCTTGACTGCTGATGCTTACCGGGCATGCAATGAAAGATGAACCTGGGAGAGCTGACTTAAGCACAGATGAGAGAGTTCATGTACCTGATAGAACTCACTGAATTTTTCTTAGGACACAGCCACAAGAGAGAGAGCATTACCATAACTATCTAACCATGACAAAAATGATTACACAATTTTTTTTTTAACAGGGGAAGAGAGAAAAGTCTTCACTGTATTTTGAGGGAAATGAGGTTTTCACGTAGAGATGGGGCAGAACCAAAACCACAGATGATCTGTACACACCAGAATATGGGGATTGTTCAGAATCCCAACCACAATGCCAATTTCACCTTTATTTTTACAATGGGCTGAATGAAATGCCAGGATCAGAACGCTTTGGACATACAGTATAGTCCCATCTACTTTTAAGGATACCTCCACCTCTGTGTGGACAGTGCATTTTGGAGACCTATATGATTTTAAGAATGACAGCACCCCAGTTCTGCATAAATTAAAGAGCAGCACCAGATAACAAAGCTTTCCCTTTTACATTATGTCTCAGTTCCAAATCCATGGGACAGCAATGAGATCAACATAGGTCCAGAAATTGGAAAGCTGTGGGACTTTTATGTACACAACATAGGAGCAAATGGCTGTTCCACAGATGACAGAGTATGTAGTTGCATCTCCCTATCATGGATGCCAATGCTCAGGAAGATGAAGCCATAAGCACCCCCAAGAAGCCTTTGCTGGCTAGGACAGATGCTAGGTCTGCACAAAGGGTTTGCAAGAATCAAGCTTTTCATCTCTTCTTTAGCTCTCCACTTTTAGAGCTTCTCTAGATGGGAAAATTGACCAGCACAGTTCTACCAAAGTAACTATTCTGCTATAGCTATGCTGGTATAACTCTCCCCTGTGGACACTTCTTTATTCTGGAATAATTACCCTGCTTTGGAGTTTCCATTTCAGTTGATAATGCAAACAACAAACCCAAAGGTTTTCGTCTCTGAAGATTCCTTAGGCACAAAGTTGCAAAGAACAATTCCTGAGAATGAGGAAGACACAGAAATATGAGAAACCACTTTTGTACCCTAAACTATTTCCCACGCATCTGTTATATAAAACACTGTTAGATCTGACACGCATGCAAACAATTAGACATAACCAGCAGAGAGAATTTTATTTAAGGGAAAGTAAGGAAATTTTTTAAGTGCAGGATCCAGGACATTCTCCAGACAAACTCTGAAATACTAAATGCAATTGCTTGTAGACGTCTTTAAGACATTTAAGAGCAAACGTTTTATACTGAAACATGGAAGCCAATTGGTATTTATCTGAGATTCCATGGTAAGTTTTGTTCTAACCATACATTTGTTCTAATGATACAATAAAACCACAGGGCCCCCAACACATTGGCATATTTCCTGTCAGTTGCAAACAAATACGTATGTATGGATATCACATCATCATCATCATCACAAGAAACATATATGAAAGCATTTTATTTTAAATAAAAATAACAGCCTTTCCCTACTGAAGCAGGAGACTTCATAGATATGAAACTAGGGCCCTGGCCCACTTCTCCACTCTGGTTGGGTCTCCTAAACCACCTTCAACCCCTGCCTTCTTCTTACACAATCATTTATCTTGACTGTCCAGATGTATTTCTGAGTGCTTTTGGTGCAGATGCTGCTTTTAGTATCAAACTTCAGTGGCACAATTTTTAAAATATAGTATGTTCTTTCTTTCTCCCCTCTTTCTTTCCTTGATTCAAATTCATTTTTTCTTCTTATCACCGCTATGTTATAGATTGGTAAATTGAGGCATGGAGCACTTAGGTGTTTTGTCCATGGTCACACAACAAGTCAATGGCAGAGCAGGTATATTGTGGTGTAACTTATTCTCTGCCTTCTTCTATGTTTGCTTACGTTAGTCTAATTTTTCTACAATATCTATTCAATGTACATTTGCATTTCATTTTACTAAGAACATTCATCTTTCATCTCTTTTCTGAGCCCAATACTCTTCCTTTCTTTTTCTCTTCTGCATTTCCATATGGCTACTTATTCCCCCCATCCTTGGCTTTTTTCTTAAGCGTTCTGAGACATAACTGACAGTAGGTTCTCTGTTTGCAGTGTTATTCTAGCTATGTCGGTCCCTGGTTATAAGAGACAAGGCAGGTGAAATTATAAAAGGAGATGTTACCTCACCCACCTTGTCTCCCTAGTAGTTTCTCTGTCAAACTTATTTCTTCTCTTCCTTGTCCACCTCACTCCCCTTTCTGAAAACCCTTCAGACCAATTCCTCTCATCTTCCCCTTCTACTCTCTTTCAGACCCCCTAAGACTTATGTTTAGTTAGCACTATTAATGTTAATTATACAGATCCTCAGCCAATTATACCAATTGAGTTTGTTTTGTTTTGTTTTTAAATCAAAATCTACTAGCCTACGACCTGGATGCTGCTGACAAAACTCCTCATTTTGTTTTTAAGCTAAGTTTCTCTACTGGCACAGGAGACGGTGCTGGAGTTCTGCCAGAGCTGAACCCCAGTAACACAAGAGGCCGCCATGGTGCAGAGGTGAGGCTCACTGAAAACAGCACCCTTCCCTATTCCTGTCAGCTGAGTTCCAGCACTGCATAAACAGCCCTTCTCTGTTTGATTATAGGCAACCAGACCCTCCTCCAAGGTTCTCCATTTTTAAAAACTTCTTTCATGAAGCCATATGGCAGGCTCTCTGCAGGCTGCTCACATACAGGACAGCTCTCATCAATCAGCCCTGGAGTGCCCTCTCATTTCTGCTAACTTAATTGAATGCTCAGTTGAGCCCCTATGATAATGGGCCACCTTCCAACTTTGAACATGACTCATAGAAGACATGTCTCAAAGGTCTTGGAAAGGAAATACAATGAAATAGACAGAAGGGGGCAAATTTATCCCTGGTGTATCAGTGGAATGACACCAGGGAGAAATCTGGCTCAGATTTTTTTTTTTTTTTTTTTTTGGTCAATGGTCAGAGACTTAAAAAAAGGAGATGCTGTGCAGGAGGTACTTACGGCATATGTACTATTAAAAGCTTTTTCTATTTTTAAGGTTATTTTATATTAGACTCATGTCTGTATTAAGAAACCAAATATTTTACTGGCATTAATTCCATAAAATGTTTCCTACATACAGATCCAGCACTTGGCATATATAGACTAAGAAACTACTTATGGTCCCAAGTAGCTCAAGGGGGCACCCTATTCGCTTATTAAGTATGTGTTGGGGGGGGGGGGTGTGTGCAAATATTCCTACTTAGATCCCCCAATGGACTAGCACTACCTCTGCATACATACAGCCACACACACAATCTGATAGGCAGGGCTGGAGTGGCATAGTTAGGGGTTGAAATTGGAAGCGGAAAGGCGGGTATCAAGTGTAGTGGTAAATTCTCACATATCGCCAACATACTTCCACAGTAAAAAAGGCAAAAATCAAAAGGAGAGCACTGTTGAGCACTCACAGTAAATTTCCATATAAAGAACTGAATCCTGTTCTCAATTACACTGGTGTAAATCCAGAATAACTATCCCTATTTGAGGAGAATTTGGACTGAGACCTTTATATCGGCCTTTTTTCGTCTCACTGAAAAGACAATAATAAAGCAAATAGTTTATAAGAAGGCAAAAATCAGGCAACTCCTTTTTTAACATAGAAAAGTGTCCTCTAATGGCTCAACTGGGAAAAAAAATATCCCTGTTGCTATGAAATATAGTAAACTAGCACTTGGCTTTTGTTATATTTCAAGTTCCTTGGTTTAAAGTTGACCCATTTATTGGCACCCAATGCAGTTACAGAGGAGTTTTATTTGGAAATTCAACTGAGTATTGGCCACATTAATTTCAGTTTAATTTTGGGAGATTTTCACCTTTCTTGGATCTACAATGGCTGGCACTGTCCCAGCTGTAATCTACTAGAATTATGTAATCAGGTTTTTTAAAAAGAGTTAGGAGTTTTTCGGAACTGCTCATGTCACTTTCTCTCTTTTTTAAATATAGTATAATTTTTGTTTGCACTGTAGAACTTCATAACCTGAAAAAGTATTTCCAGTGGCGTGCAGCACATCTTATGAGTAATGATAGGGAAATCCCAACAATTTGGGAAGTATATGGCCCAAACCTGCAAGGAGCTGAGCACCCCCAACTCTGATTGAGCACCCCCAATGCTGGAGTACTGTATCCAGTTTGGGGCCCCACACTACAAGAAGGATGTGGAAAAATTGGAAAGTGTCCAGCGGAGGACAACAAAAATGATTAGGGGACTGGAACACATGACTTATGAGGAGAGGCTGAGGGAACAGGGATTGTTTAGTCTGCAGAGGAGAAGAATGAGGGAGGATTTGATAGTTGCTTTCAACTACCTGAAAGGGGGTTCCAAAGAGGATGGATCTAGACTGTTCTCAGTGGCAGCAGATGACAGAACAAGGAGTAATGGTGTCAAGTGGGGGGAGGGATAGCTCAGTGGTTTGAGCTTTGGCCTGCTAAACTCAGGGTTGTGAGTTCAATCCTTGAGGGGGCCATTTGGGATCTGGGGCAAAAATTGGGGATTCATCCTGCTTTGAGCAGGGGGTTGGACTAGATGACCTCCTTAGGTCCCTTCCAACCGTGGTATTCTATGATTCTATTCTATGATTCTAAGTTGCAGTGGGGGAGGTTTAGGTTGAATATTAGGAAAAACTTTTTCACTAGGATGGTAATGAAGCACTGGAATGGGTTACCTAGGGAGGTGGTGGACTCTCCTTCCTTTGAGGTTTTAAGGCCCGGTTTGACAAAGCCATGGCTGGGGATTTAGTTGGGGATTGGTCCTGCTTTGAGCAGGGGGTTGGACTAGATAACCTCCTGAGGTCCCTTCCAACCCTGATATTCTATGATTGAGATCAATCTGTTCATGAGCAATTTGCAAACAGACAAAAAGCAAAATCTGTTGAACAAATTATTGTTAATATTTATTCAGCCAGTTCTACCCATAACTTATTTATTAGGATCCACAATGGGTACCGTAATGGCACCTCATTTTCCACTAGATTTAATTATCTGGGTTGTTTATTTTAACAGGCTGCTCCCTAAATATGTTATGGTTTTTGTGGGGGACTTCCCAAGATACTCATTAAAGTTAAAAATGACCATTAGCTCAAGCCCTATCTCTCTCCTTGAAAAACTACCCCAAAAAGCCTGGTGAAGGAGCGTCTGTACTGTGTGAGCAGACACATTGAGTACTGTATCACATGAGTATGTAGTTTAGTTTTTTTTAAAGTTTGTGTTAATAAAGATATAAAAGGCCAGGAATGCTTATGGTATAAGAGCCTTTTATCTCTAGGTAACTAATTTGAATCCAGAGTAAGCCCATAAATGAAAGTCAGATAGCTGACCAGTGGCTTATGTGAAATGATCCTAGTTCAATTCTCATAGACAGGATTAAACAAAAAACCACCCCTGATACAAATAGCATATGGGAATTTAAGATGAGGATGTTCTAGGCAAGCATACTCTTTCCTCATTCTGAGCGTTATTCCTCCTGGAAAGTGCCAGTAGGCTAGTGTGGGTTGTCTGGCTCCTAACCATACTGGAACTGTTCTATAGAGAATCAGAGGACTTCAGTTTAGAGTGCCATCAAACTCATCTTTCACAAGCGTTAAATACAAATATAATTTTTATTTTTATTTTAAAAAACCACTTTTGCAGTCCACTAACTTACTGAAAATCACATAAGAAAAAGGAAACCATCTTAAGGAATTATCTGACCAAGGCAGAAAGCTAAAATGGGAGCTCTATGCTTAAAATAGTAAAATACAATTAATATGCAGACCTTATGAGAATAAAGCAGCTCATAGAAGAAAGTTGCACCGCATCAGTTAATGCCAAAGGCATTATCACATGTGCAATAAAGCCATCACATAGGTACTGGACCATGAAATAAGAATAGGAGGAAATATAGTACACGGGCAGAGATGATGGACTAGATGGGTCTTTGATGCTATATGACATGACATTGCCTTTCATTTACATATAAACACACTTCTTACGGCAGAATGGTAAATGATTTGGCTCTAGGCAAAACTAATTAAGAATGATAAACTTTCAATCACCCAAGTTAGGGAAAACTCATCTTATGACAATATTCATGGGATAATGTAGACCATAGGGCAATTTTGCCCCATTATATTCACCGCCTTGCCTTTTATTATATTCAGCTGTAACACAAGAAACCTACAGGCCTGTATCCTGTAAGATATTAGCTGGAGCATACATTTGCATAAGTGTGGTTAAGTAGGCCGTAACCCTTGGCACAGATCAATAGTTACCTTTAGATTTTGGGTACTAAGAAGAGCTTGCTCAATGGTAGGAGTCAGAATATTCCAGTCAGTGCAACTGCAAGGAACATGGAAGTAATGACCGCAAATCCGCTTAAGCGAGGGATGACAGGTAGGATCATGTGCTGAAATGGTAGTTACCCATATCAATATGTTAACCTATAGAATAAATACACCCCAGTATTATATTTGTGAAAAGGCTAAATATGGGCATAATAATGGGCATGGAGGACTGAGCATGAGCAGATGATGCTCAGGCCCCATAACAGGGCAGTCACCATGTGGTCTGGGGCTGTTCTTTCCTGGGCCTCTTCCATTGCTGTCTGCTTCTTTTCTCCTTGACCCTTCAACTCATTGGGGAACTTGTGCCATTGGAGACAGGGATGGTGCTCAACTAAGAGTATGTCTTCACTAGCCGCCGGATCGGGTAATCCAGCGGGGATCGATTTATCACGTCTAGACTAGACGCGATAAATCGAAACCTGAGCACTCTCCCATCGACTCCTGTACTCCAGCACCATGAGAGGCGCAGGCAGAGTCCACGGGGGAGCGGCAGCAGTCTACTCCCCGCAGTGAAGACACCACGATAAGTCAATCTAAGTAAGTCGACTTCAGTTACGTTATTCACATAGCTGAAGTTGCGTAACTTAGATTTATCCCCCCACTCCCCCAGTGTAGACCAGGGCTAAGAGTGTGAGTATGCATTTCTAAAAGCTTGTGCAGAGAAGGATATCACAGATTATCCCAATCCTGTATTATCTTTATCTTGTTATGTGACTTGGATCTTTTCTAGCTTTCACTATTATTTTAATAAAGGTATCTAAGGATTTACTTTGCCCTCAGTGTGAGTGTCCTTGATATCCACCCCGAGACACCACACAAGATAATGAACTCCACAGTGTGAATTCAGTGAAGCCTGATTTGGGGGGAAGAGTCTTATTGTAGTCAGATCAATTGGTCATTAATTGAAACAATATCAACCTTAAAAAGGGTCAGGCAACAACATGCAGGAGTGGGAGTCAGGGGTGCTGTGAAAAATCTTCATTTTCAAATCTCAAGTCTCCAAAGTTAACTGCTTCTGTTGGGTGTTACCTGTCTGGAAATAAAAGTTCCCCATCCAGAAATGTACTTTACTTTTATATACTTCAGGAAGGAATGTGCTTTGGAGAGGAGGAAAGCAGGAAATGAATGGTGAAAAGTGATAAACCTTGAAATCAACCATCAAATCTATCTATATATAAATACCCAGTGTGAGATCAGGAAACAGGAAATGTGCATAGTGTTTATTACCACACAGAGTAGTGAGCCCAGCTGGCTACATGTCCTGGAATGGCCAGGATAATCCTGTAATTAACATGCATGCCATACTGGTAAAACACAACTAATAATCTGACTTTGTTTGGGAGAGGGGGCAGCCAACATTAAAAGTCTCAGAATTTTTAAGGAATTCACTCCATGTAGTGTTGAAATTACCATGTTCCTGCAGCTAGACCCATTGCCTCCAGAAGCCTGGAAAGTTTCTAAGGAACTAGCATCAGGATGTCCTGTTTCTTAAATGCAGAAATGCAAACAGTATTTCCACAGCAGTGATCTCTTGGCTTCCAAGCTTAATTTAATTAGAAAGAGAATTCTGCCAACACTTGGAGGTGACTGAAAGTTATTGGTTATTACTGCTGTTCTTATTAAAAACAAACAAACAAAAATCAAATAACTGGTTCCCCAGTTACTGGCAGTCATATTACAAAGACCCCATGGATTGAGATTGCTAGAGTGTGGTGCTGAGCCTGTTCTTCTTAAAGGCAATGTACAAACAGATACATCTAAAGAAAGGAATAATTTTGATCAAAAAGCTGGAGGTGACAGATACATTCCTTTACAGCACCTTGAGACCACTCTTCTTCAGTGAAACCCTGAAAACATGCCAACCTATGTTCCTGTAATAGGGTGCATGGAGGGCTGGGCAGCCTGGTGGTTGGTGCACCTGACTTCCGGCCCCTTGCTTCGCTGGCAGAGGTACCTCAGCCCCCCTAGCACAACTCCATAAGGGCTCAGACCCTCCCTTTCCACCAGGTCCCAGCCCATGGCCCTGTGTGAAGCAACACTGGCAGCAGGCTCCCAGCAGAGAGTCTAAGTCCACTGCTCTGGGCTACCTCTGTTTCTTCAGTTTGGGGCATGAAGTGACTCAGCTCAGGTCTCCTTGTGGACCTTTTGCAGCATCCTGCCACAGCCTCAGATCCCTCAGGGCAGGACAGATGTAAGACTGGAAGGGTCTAACCCCACAACATCTCTACAGTTCAGTAACAGAGTTTCATAGATTCATAGATATTTAGGTCAGAAGGGACCATTATGATCATCTAGTCTGACCTCCTGCACAACGCAGGCCACAGAATTTCACCCACCACTCCTTCATTCACTGCTGCGCACCCCTGAGTCGCCCTCAGTCAGGGACACAGTGCTTCTTCCCTGGTGGCTGCCGCAGCTGTCACACTTCTAGTGACGCTCTCCTCACATAGGAAGGCAACCAGCTCCTGCATCTTCATCAGTCAGCCCTGAACTGAGCCAGGTTCTCTCCTTTTGTTTCCCCTCCAGATCTGGCATTCACTGCGGGATGGGGTTAGCTGGGCCCATAGGCATTTTTTAACCCTTTTCATGCTGGTGTGACTGTTTTCCCTTCTCTCCAGTCCCCTTAAAATACATAAAACATTCTTTTGGGAAGTGGTTAAAGTTGCTAAATACATAACACAAACCCCCAAAAGGAAGGAAATGAAACATTAAACCTCCTGCTTATTCATACACTCTGTTCCTCCTCCCAGAGGCACACACCTTTGAATTACCACAATTGCCATACACCACAGACCACAACCTCAATCTTGGCCTCCCCAGCCCATCCTGTTGACCTGATTATTTTCCCCTACACCAAACTGCTACATTTGGTGTAGCAGTTGATTGTGTTGGAAGGGTAATTTGGTAAACATACGTTTGCAGAGGACTAGGCAGCTCCACAATCAGCTACATTTCAATGGTTTTTAGGCTGAACCTTCCTGTTGCATTTGCTTGTTTGTAAATGAAATTTAAGATTGTGAAGAAGTTGATGCTGTTGATCATACCCACCTGAGGAAGCTGCCTCCTCTTGCAAGTGTTCTCAGTGTTCCGCTTCTGGAAGGAGGTTCATCTCGCTGTCTCAGAAGGCATTTATGCTCACCCATAATAAAATACAATAATAATTAGTAATTATACATAATTATGTAAGTTATGAGCCCAACCTCTTGCTTCCCCACCCACCACATGTGCAATCTGAATACCTCTGACTTTACAGTGCAAAGGGGGATAAAGATTCTGAACCTGGATTTTAATTTCACAGCTGTATGATGGTTTAATCAAGGCACCATATCTTAATGGAGGTGCCACAGGGAAGGAATCCTACCATCACCAAGGGCACAGAGCAGCTGCAAAACTACTCTGTGGAAGTTACTTCAGTCCAGTGACTGCAGTGCATCTCCATAGTCCCAATAATCCTTCCACACAGAGTTCACCAGTAGGGCATAGAACTGTAGGATCCAGATATCAGCTGATCCTCTGGCCCTGATGTTCCTCAGTTCACCCATACTATACCCCAACCTACCCACTGGATAATGTTGCATTCAGAACCCTTGTGAAGACAGACCCCATAGTGAGGAGCACTCCCCGCATACACACTCAAATCCCTTTTGCCCACTCTCTCCACCCAATGCAGCAGAAATGCCTAATTTCTGCTGCTAGTGAGACTGCCCTGAGTGCTGTATTGTCCCACAATGCCGATGTTGTAAATGTTGGAGGGAGACCATGTGATCATCGCTGTAAGGATGAATATCAAATGAATTACTGATGGCGTCTCACTTACAAACCACACTTTTGGGGAGATTTTCAAAATGTTATGCCTCTAGCTCTCATTGGCTTCAATGGGAGCAGAGGGGCTAAAACCCCAACAGTCATTTAATAAGTTATTTCTTCATCTTAAATTTCCATTAGTTCACTTGTTTCTCACCCCAATGGAGCTACTTGCAAACCTGATGCTCTTCCCTTCCCTCCCTGATTTAAATCCCCTCTGTCCACATCAGAGCCATCATTCTGCCAGCCGAGGAGAATGGGTTGCGATTACCTTTGGAATCCATCTGCGCTGCTCCTTAATTGGCTGCGTTTGAGCACTGTGAGGAGCTCTTTCCTCTACAGGGGCTGATTGTGCTACCTCCTCAGAGCTCTTATTACCTGCCAGCAAGCAGAGATTGAAGCCAGCCTTGGTCATCATCAAATATGCATCTTCTGCATAGTTAAATACAACATGTAATAGAATTCATAGGGAAGAATATATGGCATCCACATAAATATAACATTAATTAATTGGTTTTATTGTTATTATACTTAGTACAAGGCACAAAGTGCTCTTGTCCTGCATGGATTATAGTAGATAATAAATAGCCATTAAATACCTCCACCTACCCAGGGGTGTCAAAAAGAGAATAAAATCAGGGCATATAGAGAAGGAGGCAGCTCTAGTGATGAAGTTGTGATGCTGGGAGACCAGATGCCAGCTCATGCCAAGGCCGCTAGGCCGCACTGAACACTGACAAATGCATAGCTGGAAACCAGTCTGGCGCACCTGTGCATTAGCATTGTTAAAATAGATGTTAAGTTGATAAGAATATGTTTAGACTTGATGAAATCCTAGTAGGATGCTACATATATTGATCTCACTTTTAACATCTGTAGCCCATGATATAAAGTTATATTGAGTGTCTGTATTGTAAAGCTCTAGAATTGTATAACTTGTCAAACAGGAAAGAAATGTTAATTAATATGTGAAGTGCTTATCCAGCACACAAAAAGGCCCATTGAACAAAGGACAAAGACTTTGTTCATTGCCCCTTCTCATACACCCCTATGAAGAGGTGAGAGGTGCCAACACTTGTCCAATCAGTTTGAACTCTGGGGGAAGGGAATAAAAATCCCTAATCAGTAGGAACTGGATTACTATGCTGCTTGGAATTTGGAGAGGGCAATATTTCTAAGCATAAGCAAGGAATCTCCAAGCTTTTTGGCTTGGGTTAGTCCTAAAGGACATGCAGAGCTTGTATATTACAGCAGCATAACGGTACCTTTTGGAATCAGGATATTGTTGTGATTTTTGGTGTGAGGACCATCTATCACAAAGGCAAGGTTGTCTCAGTGGCAAGATAAACTGGAGTACCCAAGGGACTGTCTGTAACTCCATGGTAATGGCTTATTTGGAATCAGGTTTCCAGTCAAAAGATTCATTTTCAGATTCAAGATTTCTCCTTCTACAATTACTTTGAAGTATTGGCTTAAAATTTGTGACTTCCCCCACTAATCCTAGCTGGAATATTCTCAGAAAAGGACACTAAAAGGGTTCATATGATGAAACAAACTCATTCTAATATTGGTGGTAAACGTTTGCCTTATTGACTGTAACAATTGAGTCCTTCCTTATTTTTAAGCTCCAAGTTTAGCTGTTCCTGCTTCACTCTAGTGACTGCAGTGCATCTCCATGGCCCCAACAACCCTTCCATCAGGGGTTGGAGGTGGCAGAACAAGAGTCCCACTTCCCCAGGTGATGGCTACTACATATTTCTTTCTTTCACCCCCGATACAAAATTAAGAGCTCTGCAGAACAGCTTCAGAATGCCTGAACAGGACCTATGGGCTACTTAAGCTCCCCTCTGGAAGGTTAAGTGACACCTAAGTGGTGCAGGAGTCTTGTGTGGGCCCTCTACTGGGTGGGAACTTCACCCTAAGAGAAGATGGAGTATGAATGTGCCGGAGGGGAAAGAATGACTACTGTATTCTGTTCACTACATTTTAAGCAATTCTGTAGAATCTCAGGAGTCTGGCCAAAAGAGAATTAATTATGTTTTCTTTTTTAACCAAAGAACTTAATGTCTTCACAGATGAGGTTTTCAGACATGAAAATATATTGTTGGAACAGGGTGTCTTGAAAGATGAACCCTATCTAATTAAAAAGGTGTCCTCTAGCACTGAAAGAAATATTTGCTGGACCTAGACCTGCCAGCTGAGATGCAGAGTCTTTTGTTGGGGGTAAAGAGAGGATATGCCCACAGAAACACCTCATTACTATAGTCATAGGTGAAACTTATGGCCCCAATTCTGTAAAGAGTTATGCAGATTTAATTTTACACAAGTTGCTTGGAGGTAGTGGGACTACTCATACAGCATAAAGTTAAGCACTTAGATAGTTATTTGCATGATTATGGCCTATATCTCTAGCTCAGAGGTGGGCAAACTACGGCCCGCGGGCCACATCCGGCCCATGGGACCATCCTGCCCAGCCCCTGAGCTCCTGGCCAGGGATGCTAGTCCCCGGCCTCTCCCCTGCTGTCCTCCCTCCCCACAGCCTCTGCTCACCATGCCGCCAGCGCTCTGGCCCGTCACTTCTGCCAGGCAGCGCAGCAGCATGGCTGGCTCTGGCATGGTAAAGGGACAGGGAGTGGGGAGTCCTGGGGGGGGCAGTCAGGGGACAGGGAGCGGTTCGATGGGGTGGAGGTTCTGGCGGGTGGGGTGGTCAGGGAACGGGAGGTGGAGGGTTGGATAGGCATGGGAGTCCCGGGGGGCCTGTCGAGGTGGGAGTGTGGATACGGGTCAGGGAAGGGAGGTTGAATAGGGGGTGGGGTCCCAGGAGGGGGCGGTTAGGGGTCAAGGAGTGGGAGGGGGTGGATAGGGGCAGAATCCAGACTGTTTGGGGAAGCACAGCCTTCCCTACCCAGCCCTCCATACAGTTGCGCAACCCCTATGTGGCCCTCGGGCCAAAAAGTTTGCCCACTCCTGCTCTAGCTGAATCATACTGCATAATTAGGAGGCAGCCGTTAAGGAATTGGATTGGACTGAAGAACTTACGGATCTAAAGGCAGAGGAGGCCTGGGATTACTTTAAATCAAAGCTGCAGAAGCTATCGGAAGCCTGCATCCCAAGAAAGGGGAAAAAATTCATAGGCAGGAGTTGTAGACCAAGCATCTCAGAGAAGTGATTAAGAAAAAGCAGAAGGCATACAGGGAGTGGAAGATGGGAGGGATCAGCAAGGAAAGCTACCTTATTGAGGTCAGAACATATAGGGATTAAGTGCGACAGGCTAAAAGTCAAGTACAGTTGGACCTTGCAAAGGGAATTAAAACCAATAGTAAAAGGTTCTATAGCCATATAAATAAGAAAAAAACCAAAGAAAAGAAGTGGGACCGCTAAACACTGAGGATGGAGTGGAGGTCAAGGATAATCTAGGCATGGCCCAATATCTAAACAAATACTTTGCCTCAGTCTTTAATAAGGCTAAAGAGGATCTTAGGGATAATGGTAGCATGACAAATGGGAATGAGGATATGGAGGTAGATATTAGCATATCTGAGGTAGAAGAGAAACTCGAACAGCTTAATGGGACTAAAGCGGGGGGCCCAGATAATCGTCATCCAAGAATATTAAAGGAATTGGCACCTGAAATTGCAAGCCCATTAGCAAGAATTTTTAATGAATCTGTAAACTCAGGGGTTGTACCGTATGATTGGAGAATTGCTAACATAGTTCCTATTTTTAAGAAAGGGAAAAAAGGTGATCCGGGTAACTACAGGCCTGTTAGTTTGACATCTGTAGTATGCAAGGTCTTGGAAAAATTTTGAAGGAGAAAGTAGTTAAGGACATTGAGGTCAATGGTAAATGGGACAAAATACAACATTGTTTTACAAAAGGTAGATCGTGCCAAACCAACCTGATCTTCTTTGAGAAAATAACAGACTTTTTAGACAAAGGAAACGCAGTGGATCTAATTTACCTAGATTTCAGTAAGGCGTTTGATACTGTGCCACATGGGGATATATTAGTTAAATTGGAAAAGATGGGGATCAATATGAAAATTGAAAGGTGGATAAGGAATTGGTTAAAGGGGAGACTACAACGGGTCCTACTGAAAGGTGAACTGTCAGGCTGGAGGGAGGTTACCAGTGGAGTTCCTCAAGGATCAGTTTTGGGACCAATCTTATTTAATCTTTTTATTACTGACCTCAGCACAAAAAGTGGGAGTGTGCTAATAAAGTTTGCGGATGATACAAAGCTGGGAGGTATTGCCAATTTAGAGAAGGACCAGGATATCATACAGGAGGATCTGGATGACCTTGTAAACTGGAGTAATAGTAATAGGATGAAATTTAATAGTGAGAAGTGTAAGGTTATGCATTTAGGGATTAATAACAAGAATTTTAGTTATAAGCTGGGGATGCATCAATTAGAAGTAACGGAGGAGGAGAAGGACCTTGGAGTATTGGTTGATCATAGGATGACTATGAGCCACCAATGTCATATAGCCGTGAAAAAAGCTAATGCGGTCTTGGGATGCATCAGGAGAGGTATTTCCAATAGAGATAAGGACGTTTTAATACCGTTATACAAGGCACTGGTGAGACCTCACCTGGAATACTGTGTGCAGGTTCTGGTCTCCCATGTTTAAGACGGATGAATTCAAACTGGAACAGGTACAGAGAAGGGCTACTAGGATGATCCGAGGAATGGAAAACTTGTCTTATGAAAGGAGACTCAAGGAGCTTGGCTTGTTTAGCCTAACTAAAAGAAGGTTGAGCGGAGATATGATTGCTCTCTATAAATATATCAGTGGGATAAATACCGGAGAGGGAGAGGAATTATTTAAGCTCAGTACCAATGTGGACACAAGAACAAATGGATATAAACTGGTCATTGGGAAGTTTAGACTTGAAATTAGACGAAGGTTTCTAACCATCAGAGGAGTGAAGTTTTGGAATAGCCTTCCAAGGGAAGCAGTGGGGGCAAAAGATCTATCTGGCTTTAAGATTAAACTTGATATGTTTATGGAGGAGATGGTTGATGGGATAACATGATTTTGGTAATTAATCGAGCTTAAATATTCATGGTAAATAGGCCTAATGGCCTGTGATGGGATGTTAGATGGGGTGGGATCTGAGTACCCAGGAAAGAATTTTCTGTAGTATCTGGCTGGTGAATCTTGCCCATATGCTCAGGGTTTAGCTGATCGCCATATTTGGGGTCGGGAAGGAATTTTCCTCCAGGGCAGATTGGAAGAGGCCCTGGAGGTTTTTCACCGTCCTCTGTAGCATGGGGCACGGGTCACTTGCTGGAGGATTCTCTGCTTCTTGAAGTCTTTAAACCACGATTTGAGGACTTCAATAGCTCAGACATAGGTGAGAGGTTTTTCGCAGGAGTGGGTGGGTGAGATTCTGTGGCCTACGTTGTGCAGGAGGTCAGACTAGATGATCATAATGGTCACTTCTGACCTTAGTATCTATGAATCTATGAATTAAAAACGATTGTAAAAAGAACCCCTTCAGTGTATGGAAATAAAAAATAAAACATCTATGACTACATTATTGTGAAATATTTTCTTTCTTATTGCCCCTTCACCCCACCCCATCCAGTTACAGCATCTGGAGTTGGTGAATGTATTTAATTTATAAAGATATGTCTAACAAACGTAACAGGAAAGAAATCATGTAGTACAATAGCATAATTCTACTGAGAGGTCCTGGTGGAATGATAAACCATGTGAGTAAACCCCCTACAATCCACCACAATCTCTTTTACAGTATGCTACAATATTCATAGAAAAATCCAAACTGTTCTGTCTTCTCACAGCACTGACTCACTGCCTGAACCTTGCCAGCATTCTTGTACAGACTGTGCTAGACAGAGCCTTGATCCAAAGTTGTGCTGGCCAGGTCTATTTTGTAAGTTGGGTCTCTTTTCTGTGCTTCCTCTTTAACCTTCACCAGGCAAGTATTTCAAAATGATCGCAAGGTGTAGACAGAGAGATACTACTATGATTTGCTTACATGTTTAAGAAAACACCAAAAAAAATGTTGCAATTGTATTGGGCTTACAACATCAAAGGTGACATTCTGGCCCTATTAAAAAAATCGTTGTGAGTTTTGCCAGTGATTTTAATAAGCCCAGTGTTTTAACCTAGAACTTTCATTTTAACTTTTTCAGACAAAGCCATAGTACTTTTCAAATATAAACCCGAACTCCAGACAATATTTCTGTATTATATTCATGTACATCTATAATAACCTCATTTTCAAACATGGGTACTGTGACAAAGCTCCATCCTTGCCTCCGTGGGTCCCACATTTCCTGGCGGATTTCGCTAGCCTCAGAGGCTTACTGTGACCCTCCATGTAACCCTTCTCTCTCTAGAGACAAGGGTCACAGTCTACTGAGCCATTTTCATCATAAGCCAGTGAGGGAGGTGAGGAGAAGTTATCCTTCCTTGCACAGTCTCTGTTGTCTCCCAGTCTCAGTGATTAATCAGGGGCAAAGGTGGGGGGGGAGAGCCAGGGCCCACCCTCTACTCCAGGCTCCAGCCCAGGGACCCTAATAGTATCAGCTATGGTAGCTGACCTTTTAGAAACATGACATGTACAATTCCCTGAGCTACTTCCCCCACAGCAGCCCTCACTTCCTCAAGCTCCACTTCACCCTTACCTCAGGGCCTCCTTCCTTGTGCCTGATATGGTGTGTACTACTCAGCCTCTCCAATAGCACAACTTCCTCCCACAGCTCCTGACATGTGCCCCCGCCTGACTAACTGGGAGGCTTTTAACTAGTTTCAGCCAGCCCCTGATTGGCTTCAGGTGTCCCAATCAACCTAGCATTCTCCCTGCCTTCTGGAAAGTTCTTAATTGGCCCCAGGTGTCTTAATTGACCTGGAGCAGCTGCCATTTCATATATCCTGGTACCAGGGATTTGTTTAGCCTGGAGCTAATATATCTATCTCCCACTACTTTTCTATAGCCATCTGGCCTTGCCCCGTCACAGTACCTAAACAGGCTGGCCAAATACCACATTTGGATGACCCCACTTAGGCACGATAATGACCATTTTAAATACCTGTGGCTAATACTATTTAGTGTGTCTAAATGCAAGATTTGGATAACTGATTAAGATGCCAACATTTGAAAATTGGGCTGATGGGATAAATAAGGCTATGATTTCAGCTATTTCAGCTCTGTATTTGATATCTGTATCAGAAATTCTGTTTTTGCTTTATGATCATACTGTAGGACATTTGAAATGACTAAAAGAAATGTTACTTCTTTTTTTAAATATGAAAGTTAAACATCCTAAATGCTTACAAATATTTATATTTTGCTGTTACTGTCATTTTCACTTCTAAAAGTGATCACCTTAAGTAGACAGCGGTGGATAGACAAAAATGACTCATAGCCTGAATCAGAGGCTAGGAACTGGAAAGGAAATCACTTAAGCACATGCATAATTTTAATCAAGTCAGTCTTCCTATTCACTTCAATGGAACCTAAGCATTAGTTTATAATTAAGCACCCAGTTAAGTGCTTAACTATGAATAAGTATGGGGACATAAGCATCTGCTTACATTCTTTAGAGCTTTGCAGAATTAGAGCCTTACTTCTGAAACAGCACACTTGACAAAGTGAAGTAACATGGAAAGACAACTTAATATTACACTCACAAATATAGAAGTTACAGCACATGTTGAAAGGAGAATACACAATTCTTTTAAAAGTATACAGTGAAGAGTCAGTAAAGAAAGTGCTGAGCACCTTACCTCTGAAAACACCTTTAGGGTGTCTTAAATTGGGCACCCAAAAATCACTGGTCATGACAATATTTGTGAATTAAGTTTTTAAAAATTTGACCAACTTAAATTGTTTCCATCTGATGGCAGTTTCCAGGCCTATGCAAATGCATCTGATGGTCTTAAACCACTTCCAGGCAGTAGATATCCATTGTACAAAAAATGCCCCATTTTAGCACTAATTCATACCTTTATGGGCAGTTTCAGCCAAGAAGAAAAGGGCTGAATGGGCATGGAGAGTGAACAATCCTGAGCCTCTTAGGGATGGCCTCTCCAGGTCAGGAAGGAGACACATTAGTGTGACAATGTGGGGAATCTGTGCAATACTTTTCTGTGGCTGTAAAGAAGACTTTAGACACCAGTTTAGCAAAGTACTGATACAACTTTGGGACTTAAGCACTGGCTTATGTCCTTTGCTGAACAGAAGTAGATGTAAACACATTCTGAAAGTTAAGCATGTTCTTAAGAAATTGGGATTTCAGTCTCTAGGACTATAAGTAACAGCTTTTATAAGCACTAAATTTACTCAAAAAGTTTTTAGAAACTCAATAGTCTTTAGTTGCTGATATTTCAAAATTTCACTTTATTGGCATGAAATTGAATTACCAAGTACTAGTAAAATGAGAGTTCTGCAGGAATGCAATACCCACTACTACAATCAAGGATAAATGAAAAAAATATATATACTATAAGCAAACCAATAGTTTGTTTCACTTGCCTGGTTGCTCCTCCAGTTACCCATAAGAACTTGTGATAGTCACTATCTGAAATATTGATCATACAAAGACTTCATGGAGCTTCAAAGGGCAAGAAAAGTTTTCAGTTAGTTACTGAAAAGAAAAAGAAATGACAGCGAGTCAAGAACTAAAAATTGAATTTCTAAAATGCAACTCTTTAAACTAAATTCTCTCTGCTAACAGCTGTGTAGGAAAAAGTTAGCAAGTACATCAATTGTTGTACCAGACTCCTTAATCCTCATTTGAATTTAGACTCAGTTTTAAATAAAAGAGGAGGGTGGGATATTGGACGAGAAACACAGGGAATAAACACTCTGGGGTAGCCTTCACAGCCACTGAATGTTGCAATAAGTTTTTGTAAGATCATATACAAGTGCTTTTATCTGGCTGTAAATAAGACTGGTCTTATAGATATTATTTCAAAGCGACACACGTCAGAGATGTGCTGATTATCCTAGGATGAGACAGAATTTCTGTCTTTTAAACCAAATGCATCCTTTAAAGATACAGTCCAATTTAAAAAAAAACAAGTTAAAAATCATTTAGAGGATTTACCATATATATTCATTCATAAGCGGCTCCCATTGGCTGGAAATGGCAAACCGCGGGCACTGGGAGTTGAGGGGCTCCATGCCTGTGAATGCTCCAGGTAAACAAAACGTCCCGACCTGCCAGCAGCTTACCCTGACGGGCCGGGAGCCAAAGTTTGCCAACCCCTGAAATATAGGGTCGGCTTATGAAAGGGTCATACAGTTTTTACTAATTTTTACCTATCCATCTTTGGGGAGGGGGGTCAGCTTGAACAGGCTAACGAACGAGTATATACGGTAATTTTTATTTAGTTTTACAATCACTTTTTTCGGGGGGTTCCCAGTGTTTTTCTCTCCCCTGTTGCTTTGTGCAAAAGTCACAAAACAAAAGGGAAAAATTATTTGTTGTGTCTTTTGCTCTTCACACAACAAAGTAACATGAAGAAATCACATGGGCACTGTTGGGTCCCAAATAGTATTTACTAAATATACACACAAACATACAAGGCCTAGCTACATACGTACTGCTGTTCTGATGGGTGTTTTGTGGCTTCTAAAACACAGAATGCAGTGAGCACCACTAGAAAGCTCACAGACTATTGAGATCCCTATTCTTAGACACTACACAGGGATAACAAGGGAAACTGAGTGTACACAAAATGGTGTCAAACGAACAAAGTAAACTGATAAAAACATAGAAAAATATTTTCTCTCTAAACTTTCACTTGCCGTAATCTTAGGAATTATTTGCAATATTGTAAATACAACACTTTCAGATGAAGTGTGATGTTTAAGTTGACATTGTCCCTTCCAAATGGGAGTTTGGAAGTGGCAGTAGCATTCATCTCTCATGCCTGGTATGTTGTCATCAAAGGTTGCAAGATATCAATAGCATCATAGATTCCTGCAGGGAAAATGAATGGGTGCTTTCACTACATGGTAATTTTTGACACGGTTGGAGGGGGCAGTAAATACAAACTTGATAGAGCTTCCAGAGTCTGATTTTCAGAGGTGCTGAGCATCCACTATTGGCCGTTAAAATCCATGGGCGTTGTGGGTTCTCAATACCACTAATAATTAGGCCCACGGTCTTCCTCAACATTACATTTGCTACTAGAGAGAATTACTTATACGCATGCACACCATTCACTAGAACTGTGAGAACATTTAGCCTTAGAGGAAGAGAGTTTGGTTGCTTAGGTGATCATGACTGTACTACTTTATTGTACATATAAAATAAACCGGCCCAAATTCTTCCCTTTGAGGCATAGTGTGAAGTCAAGTCAAATTGCAGGAAACCATCAGAATATGGGTGCACTCTCTCCTGACCCAAAGTGGGAAGTCTTTGGTGTGCTTTTTCTCTGCATATACCTGCATTTTTAAATTGTGAAATTTCACCAAAAGAAAATTTGACCACTTTGCTCATCTCCAGTACATGGTATAATGTGGATAAGAAATGCTCACTTACAGTACTATGAGTATTGCAGGAGTACAAACAGAACAAAAATAGTCCCTGCCCCAAAGATCTTACAGTACATAGTATAATGGATGTTTCAATGGTTGTGCATGTAACTAGGGTATATTGCTGATGTTATCAAATTTGGGGACACATGAAAGCACCAAAACCGGTAATAAAAACGGTCAGTGTCATACTGTATAGCACAGAGAACACTGAATATATCTGTATGGAATCGAATAAATGTATTTGCGGTGAATAGTCTTTTCCCTCTTCGTTCTTCTTCCGGCACTTCCAAGGAGTCGTTCTCCACTTAATTGATCCATCTGACCTGTGTTCTTCCTTTTAGCCTGAGGATCATCCATATCCGCCTCTGCTACAGCTCTTATCTTGGCAAACCCTGCTCCTTCATCCTAATCCTTTAGCCTACCAAATGGAGTTTCCGGTTTTCCACCACTGCTTACAGCAATCTCTGCCTTATCTCCCTGCTGGTTTCACTCTCAGTTCCATCTGTTCATTTGACATTTATGAACCTCATCAAGCATTTGTTTTCAAACCCATCTTACGCATCTTGTATTTGTGCTTGCTCGGTTCTCCCATTTATCAATGGGATGATAACTGTGCTGAATACCCTAAATTTGGTTCTGACTTAGGCTTCCTTTCTTTCCAAAAGCCTGCCGTTCTTTCAAAGCCTCACAGTTAGGTCCCCATGGCTAACACCATCTCTTTTTTGTTTTCTCTGCCTAACAGACAGACACTCTCCAGACACATGAACTTCTCATGGAAATAAAGCACCTCATCCTGCCCCCATGTACTGTCCCAGCAATAAAACGTGTTTCTTTGTCTTCATATATCATCAGATTTAGTCACATTCCCTCTGAGTTTCATATATTTAGTGTCTGATTTACACCCTGTTGGACAAGTTTTACCCTCTCAGGAACTGATCCTGCTTTCTCTGAACTTCCTGGGAAAACTCCTCCTCACCATTCTTCCTCCTCAGGAGGGTCCTTAACCAAACCTCAGATATAATATTTGGGTTTGGGTCAAGGGATCTGAACAGGTTTGAGGAGAGAGGGATAGTTCAAATAAACTAATTCACTCGTCTCTCTCATCTGCTTTGTTCCCATCTTAAATTTCGTTTGTTTCTCCACCAGTCTTAGCTGAAGTAAAGAGTTACATAGATAAAGGCAGGAAGGAGACATTGTGAGTTTAATTTACCCCTATTTTTATTTCAGATAAATCAGACTTAAATCCCTCAGTTATTGAACATGCCTCATTCCAATCATGTGATCCTTGCAGGATACCCAGAGATGTGCTGGAACCTAAAACACCAGCTCAAAAAAAATATAAAGTAAAGCCCTCGATTTTGGCATGTGCAGACCCAGGTTAAGATGTAGATTTTGTGGCTCAACAAATGAAAAGCCCTGAATTGCAATCTCCTGTTCTTTGCGGGAGTTTGGAACTCCACTAGATCCAAACTTTACAAATCAGCCCCATCTCTAGATATTCATAGAAAAGGCCTATTTAGTCATTCTAATAGATCTCTGTGTCAGGAAGTTATACTTGATATTCAGTCTAAATTTTCATTTTCTTAATTGCATCCCGTTACTCCTGCATCTCTAGCAGCACCAAAAAAATTCCCTCCCTCCTTCAAACTTCTGTAGACACTTACATTCCCCACTGCTAACAACTCGATTCTTACCAAACTAATCCAAACATACATTTAGCTTTTTAGGTGATCAGTAATGGTGAGTAATTTTTAGGTGCTCAGTAATGTAATATAAATATCTAGATAAATAAATTTGGAGATTTTATCATGAGTCAAGCGCATTATAAGTTTTGACAGTGTTCACTGAACTCCTTCTATTTTGTCTACAATTCATTATTTTCTCCAGAATTTTTCACCCTCATAATATTCTGTAATTTATAATGGACATTCAACAAGCAGACTTCTTATGTCTGTCAGTTTTCCTCTTTGATTTCTCAACATGTACTATAATTATCAAAATTAATTACTGTGGATGACATTTTGCAGTGGAAAAAAAAAGTTTACTAATTTCTGCCACTTTGCAGCTTATTATAAAAAATGATCAGGACAAAAACGAGAAGTTTCAAATCAGCACTAACAATCAGGTGATTGTCAAATTGCTATAAGCTTTGAAGCAGAGTGCTGTTGCCATCAGGTTTTACTATGTTTGCATAAAATACTAGTACATTTTATTAGGAGGAAGAAGCCATAAAACAGTAGCCATTAATGAAAGTATCCTTGTAATAAAAAATAAGGCAACGGACTAAAATTAAGCTCAAAAGGCCATAGCTTTGTACTCAGTACCTCATTAGCAACATGTGATTAATTAGTGACACTTGAGTGAATAATGTATCCATTCTAATGTTCACTTTTGACTCACCAGGGCATAAAATGGGGGCAACAGTGTACACTTGAGTGGTTAAAAGGCAAAAACCTGTGCTGACTTTTAAAGACTATGTACTCATCCAATTAAACAAAGCTCTGAGGTTTCAAGGGTCACTGCCTAAAACCAGCGGCTCCTCCTCTATTCGATGCAGTTACTTTCTTTTTTTGGACACTGTGCTACACACTTTATTATATTTTAGCTGTATTTTAACTGTTCTATGATTAAAGGCTTTTAAAGATTAGTAATGTCTCAATCTAATCTGTTTGGGAGGGGAGAGAAAGAAATGGATTGAGTGAGAAAAACTTCCATGCAATGAATGCCTGTACCAAATTTTCCCCTTCCCCACTCTGCTTCCTTATTGGAAGTTTCTGGATGTGCCTCTAGACAGCCTGAAGTAGTCAAAAGCCCAATTCAGAGTTTTCCAGAAGGCTGTCCACCAGTATTTCAAGACACCTATGACTACAAAGAAGTGTGACCAAACAAAAGGGAACGTAATAACAAATCACAACTATTCATTAGGACAGGGCAACAACAAACTTAGCAGACAGACCTGCCACAACTTTACTTGGCACTTGAGCACACATGAGGACTCTGGCTAGAGACTCCCTGGCACATAACAATGCAAACTCAACATTGGGATTGAGCACACTACATAGCTTCTGATTAGAAATTCCCATGTGCCATTTGTTATGCACCAGCTGTACTCTCCCAGCATGCACCAAACAAACAAAAAACCACACACATACATTTTGGGACTCACAGGTGAGGCAACTGCCAACAGCTGCTTCCCTGCAAGCAGATACACAATTAGAGGGATGGGACTTTCTGTGGATCTGCACAGCAAGCATGCAGTATGACGCCACAGTGCAACTGCAATAAAGAACAGAATCTGTATACTGCATTGTACCCAGGGATATATTTATAATCACTGGCAGCTAAGAAATTAGCCAGATGAACATCTCTCACAACATCTTGCTCATATATTGGAAAACAAGAAAGTGATTTCACTATGATTCAGTCTTCCTGTCTCTCCCTTCACTGCTCACAGCAGATACAGAATAATAGTTTTAAAAAAATAATAAAAATTCTCAGATACCCCAGGGCATCTGAATGGGTACAGAGCCACCTGATTTTAGGGTCACTTTCTCCTTGTAATAAAGCTGTGACCCATTGGAGTGCTGTGACCCACTGGAGTGCTAGCAAGAGGAAGAACTTTATTTCTTGGCTCCCAATCACCTGACATGGCTCAGGGTTACAAAAAAAATCCCTGTCACAGTTTGTGCTGATGCCACTGGCTACTGTTACACTACTGACAGAGAGAGAGTGTATTTGGAGTGTGAACTGATCTGTATTCAGCTCACTAGGCTTGGCCTAGGCAAAGACCAGGTACAGGAATCTTCACTCTTAGCAGTTGGCTTTCTCCCATCTGCCTGGGAACATGGAGCTAATCTGAAAATACACCTGCAGCCCTACTCACTCAGGAAGAATGGATATAAGAAAGGGACCTAAAGGTGAGAGAGCAACTGGGACTCAGTCCACCCTGCACCCCACCCACCAATGTGAGACACTAGAAATCACTCCCACCCACCATGTGATACTAGTCTCTTTCAGTGACCTGGAAGGGGTGAGACCTGAGAATAAGATGGGGGGAGTTGTTTTTGTTTTTTAAACTCCTCACTCTGTGGAGAGAAGGGGTTGGGCTGGAGACAAAAAGAGCTCAAGTTGGAACATATAAGGAGGGCAGGAAGGAAGAGGAAAGCAAAACTGGCGCTACCAAATAAAAGACCAACCAATTAACTTACAAAAGGACAGCAAAACAGAAAGAGCAGCCTAAGGCAGTGGTTCTCAACCAGGGGTCCAGGGGCCATGAGCAGGTTTCTGGGGGTCCACCAAGCAGGGCCAGCACTAGACTCACTGGGGCCCAGGGCAACAAGCCGAAGCCCCACTGCATGGGGCTGAAGCCTGAGGCCCTGAGCCCCACCACTTGGGGCTGAAGCCAAAGCCTGAGCAACTTAGCTTCAGAGGGCCCCCTGTGGCATGGGGCCCTGGAGGATTACCCGGCTTGCTACCTCCTAATGCTGGCCCTGGCTTTTACATGCAGAAAACCAGTTGTGGCACAGGTGGGCCATGGAGTTTTATATAGCATGTGTGTGTGTGGGGGGGGGGGGGGGATAATCTCAGAAAGAAAAAGGTTGAGAACCCCTGGCCTAAGGCATCTAGTCACTTCTGACACTAGGCGCCTATCTGCTTCTTTGGGTGCCTAAAGACCTTTAAAAATCTAGATGCCTAAATGCTCATTTCACCTAGGCCTTGTGTGTACAAAAACTGAAACTATACTAAATAACCCTGGAAATTACAACCAACCAAGTTATGTCAGTGCAGTCTGTGTATGGACCCTCTTATTTCACACTGAGAGTAGCCTACTTCAACATAATTTAAGGTGGTAAAAAATCAACTTAAGTTCTAGCACAAGAGAGCACTCTTACTGTGAAATGAGTGTCCACACACAAGCTTGCACCCAGATAACTAAAAGTGTGAATTACAACAGAGTTCACTATTTCACTTCCCATTATGACACAGTTTGAGCATCCAAATATAGGACTTGGATTGCCTTTCAAAGAGCTGAATTTGAATACTGAGCCCACAAGTTACTCTAGTGTAAAATAAATGCTGACTGAGTTGCCAGTAGACTGGTCCTTTTTAACCTCCACATTTTAAATTGGTTCCTATAATATGAGGCTTACTGGCATTAATTCATATTTTTCCATTCTGGATCTCATTTACCTCAATAATATTCCTTCATGTCTTATTTTTGCCTACAGGATTCAAGCCAGGGCTGGCTGATCTGGCTTCATTTTTTTAATTAACTATATATTGCATTTAAAAAATAATAAGCAGCATACATAAAACATATCCATACATCTGTGTTTGACAGGAAGAATGTGATTCTGCCTTGCAGTCACAAATAATACTGTTATATGAACATCATACGGCCTGGATCCTAACATTCTGTTTGTCTTCTGATGAACATTTGCAGTCTCACTCGTGATCAAACTGCACGCAGCAGTATTCCCAGCGAGCTCTCACTTAGTGCCCTCTCTGATGTCAAAACAACTTCAGCTCCATACCTCTAGGATTGTATCCAATGATCTGCCTTGCATTTTCTTTTTTAACTGCTGCCAAAGTTAGCAGATTGACAGCCTTGGAAACTGAAGTCCTCCATTTCTCCACAGAACAGTTAAAAGCACCGGCAGTAGTGCAGGTTTTCCCACATTTCCCCGCCCGTGTGTCTCAACCTTCCATTGATGGGACCACCTCTAGTGGTGGGAGTGTTCTTCATTTACTCAGACAATTCAGTTCTTGAGCTCTCTCATGAGACTGCCTGCACGGTGAGGTTAGTTAATGCCAGTTATGGTGGTATTGCACCTGATAAGAGCTGGAGTGTGGCCACCAACTTATTCCAAGTTCTGATTTCATTCATTCTGCTCAAACCAGAATTATGCTCATCTGCAGCCTAAAATCAAAACAATTTGAACCTTTAGCTCCTTAGTTTCGTCCTCCCTCCCCCAGTCCTTCACATCAAACTATTCTTCCCACGGTCACAGATATAACCATTTTGGAGCACAGCAAGTACTAAGCCTGTTCCAGCAGTTCTTCCATCCCTAGTTAATTTGCAAGGTCCCAGAATGCCACTTGATTCTGATGCATTAATGGGAATGGTTTGTCAATCCTCAGTCTGCTTGACAATGCTAATAAACCTCCTGATCACTGGGAAGGTTGGGCCATATTTCATCCTATCCTGTTTGAAATATGTGCCATAAAATTAAATTAAATAAATATTGCCTGTGTCAGTAATACAAGACTTTAATGGTACACTTAACTAATACTGAAGTATAATTGAACATCAATGGAGCACTTACAGAATCCACATTACTATGAAGTAAATTCATAATGATGTGACACTGAATCCCTCAGCCAGGCTCCTCCTCCCATTCATTTTCCCTATCTGAATAATAAGAACCAGGTTTTTGTAATTTTTCTTGCTTTTCATTTGTGTGTGCTGTCAAAATTAATGGAAAGAGGTATTTAGGCCACCTTCCATCACCACTTGTGACATCTTAAACCCACGCTTTAAAGGAATTAGGCCATCAAGATTCATGCCTATTTTCCTCTGCTGGATACCATTGAAAACTATACACAACCTATTAAAATCAGTTAGAACTCCCAGAGTTACCTAGCTATATTTTGGCAAGTTATATTTGTATGTGTGTGTCCCCCAAACTCTCTTTCTGATCAGAGTGACCCAGTGTACAGCAAGGCATTACAACCAAGCCCTGCGAGAGAGGGTATCGGAGGACTGCTAACAGTGGGGGGAAAAAAAAAATCTGTGAAGTCTGGCTGAACGTGATGTCCTCCTGATGGAGATAGTTTGTTTTCTCTTTTTTCCTGTGAACTACCATGGTCTAACAATTTGACCCCTCATTTATGAGAATTGTGGTAGTTCAAATCATCCTCGGTTTTCATAAATGCTCCCATAGGTAATGGCACAATGCGATCCAACAGGAACTAATTGAAGAATTGTGATTAAAACCCAGTCCTGGAAGCTATATGTGAGCTGACCTCCACAAATTCTTATTTGTGAAGTAAAGTTTCTTAAATCATAAGGCTTCTAATATTTTCCAAGGAATGAGACCACATTAAAAATCTTAATTAGTCCCTTAAGTTTAAGAATCGTTCACTTGCAGACATTTTATTTTTATGCCTAATGCCAGTTTAGCACAAAGTACTTTTGCAGTAATTTTCCTTTGGAAGTTTTTTTTTTTTTTTTAAACTTCTTTGAGGTTTCCTTTGAGGTTTATATAAAATGTGTGTGGGGACCACAAATGTTATATCAATCATATTTAATCATTCTTTTTTACAATGTTATGCACACACTGCAAACAAAGAAGGTATTGATACTAATGAAAGTAACAATTGCTGTCTGCAAACTATAAGGGGTTTATTATTATTATTTTACCTGTAGAATACATGACAAAGGATTTATTCATTGTTACAAGGTTGCAGTACTATTTGTTTTTTTCTCAGGAGATATATTGTTTCATATCAAACAAAGCGGAGTGGGTTTTATAAAAGGATACTGAACAGTTCTTTCATATTATCCCTTCCAAGAGATATCAAAATACTAGATGTATATATATATATATATATTTTTTTTTTTTTTGAAAAATACAAACCACTATCTTATAACAAAGACATGGTACCCATCTAGAGTGTGTATATATATATACACATTATATAAAAAAAGAGCTATTCTTTCTTTTCATCGACTGTCTGAGAGTTGGATGTTTATACCATATTAAATCATTTCCAATCTATTAATATACCGTATTGATCTACAATTCATCTGATTGTTGAGAGGACATTAAGGGTTTCCATTAGTCCATTTTCTAATTTCCACATGTTCTGATGATAATAAATCTTTACTTCATCCATTTACAAGAAGCAGCCAGTTCAAGCAGGATTGGCTGCACTGCAAATGATGGAGATTTCTAGAAGAAACAAAAAAGATTTTAGAGTAAGGGAGAAGAGCACAAACTTTTGTAAGGTCTGCCCAAGATAAAGAGGGTAGTCAAAAAAGGTAGTCATTAAGCTAAACAAAAGATGCTGGATACAGTGTGTATTTGGAAAGAGTAGGTCATCATCAGGGATTGTAGAAGTCCATTTGTCACAGAAAAATGTAGCAATGTTTTTACAGAGAACATTTACTTTTTACATTTTGTAAAAATAAAAATAAAAACATACAGTAGAACCCCATTTATCTGAGCCTCCATTATACAGCTCTCCATATCAACCAAGCCACCAGTTGCCTGGAGCTTCCAGTGGTG
The DNA here is from genome assembly GCF_965152275.1 of Natator depressus. NCBI lineage: Eukaryota > Metazoa > Chordata > Testudines > Cheloniidae > Natator > Natator depressus. The sequence continues at coordinate 106,387,951 of NC_134238.1, forward strand.
GGGCCTGTGGCCGGTGAGCCCCCCGCAGCTGGTGATTCAGTTCATACAGAGAGCCATATAATGGAGACTCGGATAAACAGGGTTCTACTATATATATATAAAATATATATATATATCAATAAAATGAGTTCAACTGATATCTATGTATATTGTGGCTAGGAAAACTAAAGTTCAGCCTTTCATTTTAATCACAGAAAAAAACACGGATTTATATTGTTGTTGTTTTTAAATCAGAATTTTGAAGGTTTTTTTAAAATCACAGAAAACTAGGAGCCCTGGTCATCAGAAACCTTGTAAAGTCAGTTGGAATGCTGCCTGACTAAGAAGTGTGGAACAGGATTCTTTTTGCATTTTCACCACAAACCCCGAATATATGCATGGTTTTGCACTTGCATCTTCCCGGAGTAATATTTCATTTTGTATTATTAAGCTAACTTCTGTTATATAACAGAAATATATTAATCTAACTCCAATGTTTTGGGAATGTGGTTTGAGTAGCTAGAGAGTTTAGACAGAGATTTTAAGTGAACTATATATTTAAGAAAGGTACAAAACTTCATAGGTTTGAAGAAGGAAGTCCTTTATTTATCCACCAACATGATACAAAACAGTTAGCAGCAGAAAAGTTTTCTTGCCTCAAACCTTCTCCAGATCCATTCAATCTCTGGTTTTTCCGTTCAGACTGCTTCAAAGGTATTAAATTAGTATCCAGTATGATGGTGGGTTTCATGTTCTATATTTCATCAACATGTTACTTTACTGGTGCAAATCAGGAGGAATTCATTGACATCAATAAGGTTGCAATGGTGTAAAAAGTAGCACGAGTGAGATTGGAATCATGCCTGATGGGAATTGCTATTTTGCTGTTCTGTACATTCACCAGTTGTAAATCACATACTGTCGTGTGCAAGGCAGAGTTCATACAGGGTTCTGCAGCACTCTAAAAATGTAAGGAATGATTCTGAGGATAGCATAGAAATATGCTTGATTTATTAACAGCAATTACAATCCTTCATGCATCACATTTGTCCATAGTAGAATATCAGAAAATACTAGATACTAATGCACTGTTGCCTTAGTGCATGTCCATACAGCCAATTTTCAAAAAAAAAAATAATCCTTGTTTTACGGGTCTACTCTAGTCTATATTTGATAGACAAAAGCCATCCATGCTTCAGTTAGTTTCACAACAACAACAAAACTGCACCACAGCAGCACTAATAACAATGAAGTAAGGTGACTGGAGTGGCTAAAAGGTAAGAACAGTAGAAATATCACTCCTTCTTCTTTAGCAAGGGACAGCAATAAAACCTCAAAGTTGTTTTCACTGTCAAAAATTCAAGCATAAGTCTCTAAAACACAGCTTCAATTGCCAGCATCTTCCTAAATCATATACATATAGAGCATTTGCCTAATTTTGAACCCATTTTCACATCACAGGTTTGAAAGCTGAACTTCTAAGTAAAACATTTCTGGGATTACCTTCCACTGGGAGAGACTATGGGAAAAAAGGAAAACAGTTCAACCTTTAAAAAAGAGATGAAAGAGTAAGGAGTGAGCAGAATGAAAACTAACACAAAGAGACTGTGAGATAAGAAGCAGAGAGAGAAAAATCTAATGAAAAAACATGTTATATAAGCCTCCACTCTACATAGGGCAAAATCTGAGTCAGGTTTGGTTTTGGAGTATTAGTCTATCCATAATATGCACATAGCATGTTATCTACAGATCATTTTTTAAAATGGAATCTAACTTAAAAAGACCCCCCCACACACACACACAATCAGTTTCAGGAGAAAATGGTTCATGAACTCCAGTAAGTTTTGCAATCTCTTCCAGCCCCCCCAAAATAGCTTAAAAGATTATTGAAAAAGTCTTCCAAACACCAAGAGGCCTGCATATGAATGATGCTGAGAGATTTTTTTTTTTCAAAGAATGAGCGAGAGCTGAATCTCCTAAAGAAACAAATGGTCATTAAATATTTAAGAGTAAACTATATCCAGGGAAGCTGAGAGCCTACAGACAGCAACCAGTGCAACTTAAAAGTGGTACCAACTATAAGTACAACTGAAAGAGGTGACTTGGTATGAGCAAGCTCCATTTTTTTATGAGCTATACATTTATTTTTAAAGCTTTTTACAATGTATTTCCACTTGAACTATAGATGTGGGGTCTTGCAAAACACAGTGCATGTTGGGGAAGTATGTCCAACTGCGAGAATATAAATGATCAGGAATCCTTTATGAAAAAGTCGTATAGAATGTAATAGATAACCTTCCCATACAGCCACCCTATAAGATTTAATAGAAAATTATATTTCTGCTAAAGAATGGCATAGGATGATTACAAAACAACTGTAAAAAGGATCTCTATTAAATGCAGTAGTGAAAATAGACTGAACAAGAAAGGGGAGTTCTCACTGCACCAGTCAAGAGGGGGAGCAGTTGGGAGAGTGCTGTTTACCCAAGCCAGGGAGAGAAAGGAAGGTCCCCTCCACTTTTAGCAGAGGAAGGGAAGCCCACACTCCCTTTCCCTGGTTAAATTCTATAGGTTTTTAGAACAGTATCTATTAACGGTCAGTAGAAGTCTATTGATTTCACCCTACTATATTCTATCGGAATTTCCATATGGAATTATGCTGTTAGTTTCATTTGGGGATTGATTTATGGTTAAACAATTAGCATTCACCAACGACTGGGCTTTGAAGTAAGAGGTTAACATTTGTTCTGCCAAGCTGGCAGGAAAGTGTGTAGCTCTGTAAATGGATGATCCCGTTGAGCTCCTGAAATCAAATAGCACATTGCAAATTAGATTACTGCATCAGAGTCTCACTTTGAGCATGATTTTTGTAGGGGTTGCAGAGGAAGGGAGGGAGGGAAAGTCAGACCTGAGAATGCAGTGGTGACATCAGTGAAAAGGACTGAAAAGAAGAAAGGAAAACAGTGGATGGAGGTAGCTGAAGGAGGGTGCGTATATGGAATCAATAGGGGAAGTGAGATTCCTAAAAGAAAGCTTAAGATCTTCATTTTTTCCCCTAACATGCCAGAGCCTAGAAAAGGAAATAGTAGAGCAACCTCTCCATGTTGCCCATAGGACACCAGCAATGTGCCAACTTCTTCACACATTGCCCCACTGATGGGTCTGCCATCTGTGCTGAAACATGTGGTGGTTTTGTGAGCACAAGAAGGAAAACACTAAAGTTCATTTGTCATCAAGGACTACACCCTCAGTCCCACTAAATGAGTGAGGGCAGACTCCACTCCATGGGACACTGGGCAAAAGAGTCCTCAGGCCTGGTAGGTCTAGTCCCTGATTCCTATACATAGCTACATGAGGTTTATGAATTTTTTATGGCAATGTGACCAGGAGCCAGGATTTGAATCCATATCTCCAGGTCTGAAATGGCTGGTGCAATAATCCACTGTTGAGCAAATTCTCAGCTGGCTATTTTCATATACTTTTCCCATTTCTATTAGCTTAGTCATTAATATTTTTCTCCTTTCATTCAGCTGCTTGGTAGTAAATACCCGCTATAGATTTATTCCAACAATAAATTCTGTCTTTGACCCTTTTAGAAAATGAGGCACCTTGTATTATTTTTTCCAGGCTCTAGACATGCTATCCTCATTCAATTGTCTGGACACTTTAGAGGGGAAAAAAAAAAAAGAGAGAGTGAGAGAGAGAGAGAACACAGTCACTGAATCTCAGCAGAGTCGATTTAACAAGAATATATGAAGTACTCTGTTTTACTGCAATCAGTTGCACAATGAGGGAAGGGATGGGGAGGAGCAACAGAAAGTTGCTAAACTAAGTGTGGTCATAGCAAAGCCTGCCACTCCCAAGTCTGGGAAGGGTAATCATGCAGCGAATATAGGTTAGTGCGATAGAGTCTTTTTAGAGGTTCAGGAGGTAAGCTTTTATTGTTTTGCATGTTTAGAATCCATTTGCCTCCTGAAAGGTGCAGCAAGAGGAATGGGGGCAAAGGTGGTTTTATGCTAACATTTTGTCCTCTGGATTCTGTCCTGCTGCAGGGCCAAAATAATCCCAGGCATACATCAGAGTATTCCCAGGGCTGCTCAGCAGCCCAGAATCCCCACTGCACTCAACTCTATGGGCACACTCTCTCCCTCTGACAGCCCCATCCATACACCATCCCCAATGCTGTGGCTTGCAGGGGAAACAGTGTAAGGCTGCTTACATTATCCCAATTTTGTTCCCGTGCTGGGGTAATTCTCCCTTATCCCCTTGCAGCTTGTGTATGGACTCTATATCTGCCACAGCAGCACATAAGGTCTAGAGTGGGAGGTAGAATCAGCCTCTGAGATCTTAATTATTGTAAAGACACTATAGAGCATCTGATCAGGGTAATTAAAAAAATAGAACTAAACTACATGAAAACACAGTCCTGTGAGTCAGAAGATCTGGGTTTTATTCCCTTCTCACCACAGGCTTCCACAAAAATTTCTCCATACCTCAGTGTGTCCTTTCCTTATGGAGATAGTTATACTTACCTATCTCACAGGGCGGTTGCACAGCTTAACTCAGCACTGTCTGTAAAATTCTTTGGGATCCTGAGATGGAAGGTGCTATAGAAACGCAAATTATCATAATCTACCATTAAGTATATGGGGTGGGGAAATTTTAAGACAGGCCATTGTGGAAGAACTGATGTGGGACAGAGTAAAAGGACACCTGAATTAGACGGTCATTTTAAAATGAGGAATGGAAAGGTTTGATAAATGAGAGATCATGTTTGACACCTTTTTGTTTTAAGGAAGTAGAAGAGAGCTGATGGAGAACAAATGGGTATGATTTCTCTGTTTTGGTAAAAGCCTCTAAAAAGGTGATTCACCAAAAGATTGATCTACAAGGTCAATAAGTATAGTACTTGAGAAGAAAAAAATTGGTTTCAAAGGCACATGGTACTTGTGAGTGAAAGCAGCTTGTTGTAGAAGAGGTATGTGTCTGAAAAAAGGCTACAAACTGAGAATTAGGGTGAATTAGTTTAGCTTTTTATAGCAATAACCTTGAGGAAGGAACATGCAGTAATGTGATGAAATTTCGTCTTAATGGGAAACTGTGGTAGGGCAGTCAATACAAAAGGACAGTGCAATAAAAATCAACATGACTTAGGTGAGGAGCAGGAGCCGATAAGTGGCTTATCCTATTCATGGTAGTGAAATGTTGGTAAATGATTCTAGGGACAGAGAGGAAATCGAGAGTATCTGCCTTGAATGATTATATACTACCTAAGCAGGAATGGTATCTAACAGTGGTATTAATACACTCTGTTCTCTTTTCGTCCAAAATATTTATATGTTCCTACATGATGTAGTCTATAAACTGTGGGAATTATATAAACTGCAAAGCTGTAACAGTGTATCCTAACCAATGTCTTTTTCTAGATTATTTTCATACAGGTGACAGACAGATGGATCGTGCTCAAGAATTAAACCTTATACTACACAAAGCAGCAATTAAGGACAAGTTAAACAATTTTTAACACCCCCCTCTTCCCTCATGAAATACATTATTTCAGGCTGCATGGATGCCTTCAGTGGTTTCCCAGTACAGATTGTTGATTCGGTGTAATTGTACATTTAGTGATTTTAGGCTATTGTTCACATGGAGTTTGGATGAGAATGACATTAACAAACTCACTTTCCTTGAAACCTGAGTCTGCATTTTAATATGGTCCAAAAGAATGAAAAGAGCAACACCTCGTAAGTTACACACAGGGTTGCAGTTCCTCCCCTGCTCCCGATTTGTCTTGCATTTGTGCTAATATACCATGATGATGGGCTCATTAAAAATAAAGAGCAGCACTCTTGGACATAGGGCTGAAAGTTGATAAACTGATATTTGTAGGCTAAGTTTATGGCTGTCACGAAAAAAAGCCTTCTCCTAATGTTAGCTATTATTAATGGGCCGAATCCGTAAGTGTCAATTCAGTTACTCAGCCAAAAGTCAGTGGGAGTTTTGCTTAAATAAAAAAGTAAGAACTTCCATATTATAAGATTACAAACTTGTGCATTTCTTCTGTAGTACCCATCTCTGAAATATCAGGGTGCATTTTACACATCAGGCTACTCCAAAGGGAAAAGCACTCTCCTCCCCTTTCATTACTCAGTCAGAGCTGCCTTCTTAGATGGATCAGACTTCCAGAAGAGCACTGCCTGGGTGACTCCACAAGCCTGTTATGGGAAGGCATGCACAAATAAAGGCCGCAAGTAGTTGCGCCAAAGTGAAATGCCGATATAGTTATTTAATATTAGGAATTATTCTAAAAGACTGCATATCACTGTGGGCAGATATAGTAATAATGTATACAAACCATTGTGACCTTTGGACTGCAATCCTGCAGTTGTCACTAATTCAAGGCAACACTCCATTTGTTCATGAAATCCACAAAAGCATTGCAAGGTGAATAAAACCTTGAAAAGCCAGGAGGGACAGTTGTGCACCTTGCTGACAAAAGGAAGCAAGGACTGCAGAGGATGCCTTGGAAGACCCGGAGGATGAGGTGAATGTGATTTTGCACCTCTGCCTGAAGGAGCCAATTGAGGAACTGCCCTGATGAACCAGAGGAGGATCCCAAGCCGTGGCAGGAGAACCCTGAGGCTGCTAAGATACAATGGACTGCCACCTTCCCCTGCCAATATCCTTTCTTGCTCTGGTGCTGCATTCCTGATTTTAAGTCCAGCCCCTGCCCCACTCCACCCCAAAATGGTCTCAGAGCAAGACACAACATAAACAAACTAGGTTATTGATTTCCGATGTACCCCTACTATGTGTTTGGCTGATCGATGGGTTCTCCCCAGGGTGCCAGTTGGAACTAGGGTACCACTGAGCACCCTTTTCCACCAGCCTGGGCTCCCTTACACTGTCCCGCTGAGCCAGGCCCTCAAGCCTCCTCCAGCACACACACAGGTGGGGACACACCCAGCTGCAGAAAAACACGCAGACACTGAAATCAGCACTGTATGGGAAGGCTTCAGCTAGGGAATTGCCCAACACTCAAGTGTACGCCCCCTCTGGAGTGTAAACCCAAAATTGTATCGTCTTGCACTGCACAGAGAACTATACAGTGTAAGCTCATTGAAATTTGCCCTCCCTCAATGTGAAGGAAGATGTGCACAGCTTTTGCATACCCACTCCCAGTTATGAATTCCACAAACTGGTTTTAGAGAAAACAAAAACAAGTTTATAACTACAAAAAAATAGATTTTAAGTGATTATAAGAGTTAGCAAACAGATCAAAGCAGGTTGCCTATCAAATGATACACACATGTGAACTAAGCTTAAGATACTAAAGAAACTGGTTACAAGCAGTGATTTTACACCCTAAATGTTGTTTTAGGCAGATTGCAGAGATCCTTGAAGGCAAGCTGCTCTTGCTTGCAGTTTAAAACTCCAGGTATTTCTTTCACAGGCCAGACGCCCTCCCGCCTGGGTTCAGTCCTTTCTTCCCCAGTTCAGTCTTAGGGCACATCTTCACGAGCAACGGTAAAGCGCTGCTGTGGCAGCACTTTAACGTGGCTTGTGTAGTTGCGGCAGAGCGCTGGGAGAGAGCTCTCCTAGTGCTATCAAAAAAAAACAAAACCCACCTCCATGAAGGGCGTAGAGCCCAGCTCCCAGCACTGGTGCACTGTCTACACTGGCATGTGACAACGCTGAAACCTGGGGCATGGCTACACCGGAAACTTCAAAGCACTGCCACGGGAATGCTTCAACTTTAAAGCGCTTAGACTTGCTGCGCTCAGGGGGGAGATTTTTCACACCCCTGAGTGAGAAAGTGCAGCGCTGCAAAGTGACAGTGTAGACAAGCCCTCAGGTTCTTAGATGTTCACAACAATCATCTTGGCTGGGGAGTCAGTGAAGAATGAACACTGATCATGTCACTCCCCTGCCTTAAAAAGGTTTTACATATGGCGGGAATCCTTTGTTTTCCAGTGTGTCTCCCCACCCACAGTGGAAAAATACTGGTATGCTATCATGGAGTCCAGTACCAGGTGACTTGATCACATGACACTGCAGTGTCAAAGCAGCCATGAGTCAGGGGCTGTTTGTAGCATCCCAGGAAAGATTCTCAGGAAGGTGGAAGATTAGCATCTTCAAAGACTACTGTTCTCCCTAATGGTCCTTGACTAATTCCCAGATAGTGAGCCAAACTGATTGCATTCTGGCTGGTGGACGTTCCCCAGGTGCAAACACTTTTGTAGTACAGATGTTTAGTCCTAACTTTGGATACAAAAGTGATACATGTATACAAATAGGGTAATCATATTCAGTAAATCATAACCTTTCCAATGATACCTCACATGACCTATCTTGCATAAAATACATTATGATTATGACACAATCATATCATAACATTACTATGAAAAATATGGGAAGCAGCATCACATGTCTTAAAAATAAATTGTTAACGAGCAATCATTATACCTTTGTGTCTGCTGGCTGAGAAATGCATAATTAGGCAGTGATAGTCCCAGGGGACAGGAGAGTGCACGTTAGAAAGGTCCTGGTTGGGGATGGAACAGTAGTTGTTTGTCTAAAGTTAGTAACAGCTGTCTTTTGTCCCTTAGAAGATTACATAGTTTCAACGCTTCTGCTACCCATCCTCTTGATCTTACCAACCCTTTTCAAAGAGGAGCTCTTCAGAATGTTGGGGATGGCGGAAGTGGAGGGTGTGCAGTTAGGTCCAGGAAGGATGGGAACACTTGAGTTGTCTGGAGAAAAGTTAGTCACAGCAGTCTTCTCTCCCTTGGAAGATTGCAAAATTGTTACAAATCCCCGTCCCTGGTGTCTAGCCTTTCCCTGCACCGAGCCATGCTGCACAAGTTGTGGGGAAATGGAGGTGGGAGAAGGATCTGGTCTGGCAGCTGCATAAACACCATACAGCGTCCCTTTGCGGTGGAGAGACGAGGGGCTTCTGGTGCAGATCTGAAATGTAAGGGAACCAAATAAAGTTGTAGCATGTCTTCTTCTTCCCCTGTCCATTTCAGCATTGTTAGGCAGACACAGGGGCAACACTTTCTGATGATGCTGGGGGTGTGTAGTTTTCATGGTTCTCATCTTCCTTTGCACGGAAATGTTGTATGCTAGTTGACCATATACTCAATTTCCAGTCAAATTGTCTCCCAGTCTTATAAGCACATTTCTGGTGCAACAGAAACTCCAGATGGGCCTTGAAGTTCAACAGCAGTGCAAATCTTCTTGGTTCAACTTCTTAGCTGACCAAAATCCTCTATTCGGCAATATGTAGAGGGGTGACATCTGTCTGAAATAGATTGCCTGATCTCAACATGATTGGAAAGCCACCTCTCTTTTCTATTCTGGTACCTCAAAAACTGCTATGTTCTCCAAACGATGGGCAGCCTTTAAAAAAAACCCTGCAAACTGGTAACCTAGCCCCTGGAAGGAACAGCCCTTCCCTCTCCACTCTGCCTTGAGACACTATGAAAATTATAATGTTTTAAAAAAACATTAGTACATTTATCTGCTCCTTCCTCATGGGCTGCAAAAACTGTCTGAGAACCAAAGGTTCTGTCACATTCCTGGAATAATGAAAAGTACCTAAATTGCGGCTTTCTACAGCAAAGGTATACTATGCAGGGAACATTTCTCAGTTTCTTCCAAAGGAACAAAATATTATATATATACACACATATATATACTACTCTTGTCTTTGAGGTGGCAGGACCTTTGGCTCCATGGAACGAAACCTTTCTGCTAACAGGGCAGGAACATCACCCCAGAGACAGCAGAGGCAGTTGGACAAAAACCCTGGAAGAACTGCTCATAGAGATGGGCAGGAAGAACCAAGAACAGTTTGAATTCCTGTGGGCATGGGAGGATCAGGTTCTTGAGCAGGAAGAGACTTTCAAGAACTGGTTCATGGAGCAGAAGGTACACCATAGGGAATGGAAGCATTCCATAATGGAGAGGTTAAAAGAACTGGTGGCCTAACAAATTCAGGAATCACCTGCTGCCATGGCCACTGCACCTGTCCATGAACTGCCATCTCTTCATCCTTTGGCTGCCACCCAGAGTGCTGCTGAGCCAAACGACCCAACCCCCTGAATGACCAGGACCACTGGAACTATGCCCTCCATCTGCACCCAAAATACCTCCAAGGGAGACCTGCCCCGAGGAGGGGAACACTGAGCCTGCCGGAGTCCCTGATCTCCACCAAGTGCCCCCCTCAAACCTTGCACAGGAGCCAGCCCTAGCTGTCCCCAAGCACTAATTTTCCCAGCTTTCCCCCATTATCAGGGAAGGGCAAGGAGATTGCACAGACACATCAACATTTGTGCAGTGTTCAGAGATTCAGTCCCATCATGTTTTAAATAATCTTGGTGGACACTGCACAAATGTTGATGTGTCTGTGCAATCTCCTTGCCCTCCCCTGATAATGGGGGAAAGCTGGGAAAATTAGTGCTTGGGGACAGCTAGGGCTGGCTCCTGTATATTACATTTAATAAATGTGATAAATTTCCCTGAGGTGCATGGACCCTCCCTTCCTAAGTGTGATGAACATAAGATATATTTTCACATTCAGAAATGGGCCCCATGCTTCACAGCACATGAATTGGAATAGTGTAACTGTCTGCTGGTGTCATACTGCAAAACACTTTTCTGTCTGTCCCACACTTATCCCATGTTCAGAAATATCCAAAGTCCTAAGGACACATGGGAGGGATGGGGAAAATGCAGTTAATGTTATATGCTTACAGAAAGCACGGCTCATTCTCAGTGCAACAGAAATCTACAACACAGAAAAATGGGTAGATAAATGTTTTTTATGGCTTAGTTCACATGCAGAAAATATAGGAATGGCTTGGTGATTAAATGGCCCCTCATTCCTCCCCCTATCCCTCCCTACCTTGACCAGTTTTTAGCCATAACAGCTGCAATGGGCAGTTAGACAATGAAATTTTAAAAAAATTGGTGCACCTCCCCTCCTGCCCCCACGCAACTGTTAAGGTCATTAAGAGAGACTGAGTGCTACATAAAAGAGGTTTGTAAATGAGTGTGAACAGCGAAGACAAAAACATTGCACAATAATCTCATTACAACTCAGCCACTACCCTTCACAGCACAAACCTAACCCCAAAGTGTTAATCCAGTGGAAGTGCTCTGGTATAAATTGTCTTTAATGTGTGAATTGTGCCACAAATGAATAGCTAATGACCATCCCCTATGAGGGAACAAAACCCCCATAAAGCTATGTAATCCTACAAGTATGTGCCAATGTTCTGTCATGTGCTTTTCCAGCAGTTGTACAGCATGTTAAGATGTCCCTCGACACAGGAAGATGTCATCCTCTGCCTCTCTGCTATGCCAAGATGTGCACATATGGCCCTGATTTCCCTCACTTGCTAGAAACCAGCAACCAGTATGTACGTGGGTGGGATCTGGCTGCCTGTACAGAGTTTGTAAGCCAGATTGAGCCCACTCAGGGTAGAAGCACTCCCCTGTCCTCACAAACGTTATGGAGCGTGCAGCAGGCAATGATTATATGAACAGTGTTCACCACATTGGCATCCAGACAGATGCATAAGCAATGCCAACAAGTTTTCAGTCTACTAAAAGCGCATTCCACAACCAGTCTGCAGCTACCGAGTTTGTAACTGAATTCTCTTTTTCCAGGGAATGTCCTGGGGTAGTTTCAGGAGCCACGTTAGGAGTGGCTATGCAGGATCCCCCAAAACAACAGTCAGCACAGACACTATACAGAAAATATCACTTTTGGGGAACAAAGTCCTCCCCTTCAAGTATAATCCCGATCTCAGTACCCGGGTGTCACAAATCTTTCCAGTGTTTTCCACATTTGTATTCATGAATCTGCTCCTGTCGTCTACTATGCCTTGCAGAACAAGTGAATGGTAGCCTTCTTTGCTTCACATACACACTTGCCCCTTATGGTGATCAAAGTGTTGTAGTATGGGTGCCATAAATGACCCCTGCACAGTTCAGAAACCCCATCTTCTCAAATATTGCTATTAAAGTGGTTTGCACAGATTCCACAGGGTATTCCAAGGGTAATAGCCATGCGCTTTGGCGCTGGTATGGCTTCCTTGAATGGAGTGTTCTGACCTTGGAGGTTTGGTGCAAGATCCTTACACATCTCCATGAAAGTCTGTTTCCTCGTTCAGAAGTTCTGAAGCCACTGTGGGTCATCCCAGGTTTCCAAAATGTGATCCCATCACACTGTACTGGTTCTCTTGCACCAGAAGCAATGGCCTATCAAAGTCATACCAGGCAATATTAGCATTCACCATATCCGTACCATGTGAGATGAATGAGTTGGCATTGACCTTCAAGGTCAACCATCTTTGAGGTGTCAGAAAATTCTGCTCAAATTCCATCCAGGATCTCGTTGGTTGCCTACTCCATTGAATAAGCATTTGTCTGCAACAAGGAGCAGGAGTAGAACCAGATCATCCCATTGCTCTACATCTTCAATCCAGTTTGGCAGGGAACAATGAGAAACCACCATCAGACACCACCGTCAGCAAACGTGTGATGGTGGGAGAAGTACCAGCACCTCATAGCAAAGCAGTCCTCCATGTCCCTGTGATTCATAGGCTCATAGATTTTAAGGTCAGAAGGGACCCATTATGATCGTCTAGTCTGACCTGCACAACACAGGCCACAGAACCTTACCCACTCACTCCTGTAACAAACCCCTAACCTATGTCTGAGCTATTGCAGTCCTCAAATCGTGGTTTAAAGACTTCAAGGTGCAGACAATCCTCCAGCAAGTGACCCGTACCCGATGCTGCAGAGGAAGACGAAAAACCCCCAGGGCCTCTGCCAATCTGCCCTGGAGTAAAATTCCTTCCTGACCTCAAATATGGCGATCAGCTAAACCCTGAGCATGTGGGCAAGACTCACCAGCCAGCCACCCAGGAAAGAATTCTCTGTAGTAACTTCAGATCCCACCCCATCTAACTTCCCATCAGAAGCCATTGGGCATATTTACCGCTAATAGTCAAATATCAATTAATTGCCAAAATTAGGCTATCCCATCATACCATCCCCTCCATAAACTTATCAAGCTTAGTCTTGAACCCTGGTATATCGTCCAAAGTGGCAGTGCTAACATCACACAACAGTGGCGGCGTGAACATGGGTATATACGTGTACACAGCATCTTACCCGTGTTCTGCACAGCATATGTGGACACTCGGCGCATTATGGGAAGCCTTCTCAAGAACGTACACATCCAGTAACCAAGTTTGCATGCCAGTGTTGACATAGCCTGATTTGTGGGCCCAGTGTTTTAGCCTGAGGTCCCTTTACGTCTGTCGCAACTGCTCCTGTAGTACCTTTTTACTCTGCCTATTTACTCAATTCATGTTTCCCAAAGCGAGTACAGGTAACAAATGCCATTATATAACTAACCAGTTTTCAAGTAGCTGTGTAAGTATGTTAACTTAAAAAAAAAAAAAAAAAAAAAAGACAGTCACTAGTCTATGCTATGGGTATATTTAGGCATTTTCTTACTTATAGAGAGTATACTTCAGAGACAGCAAAGATCAGAGAGTTTAAGGCCAGAAGAGGCCAGTCTAACCCCCTGTATATCACAGAACACTAAACCACCATCCAGCTGCCTCCACACCAAACCCAGCAAGTTCTGTATATGAATAAAATTATAGCAACTGTACATGTATTCCATATGTAGTGTTGAAATAATTATGTTAACTGCTCAATTCTGTTGTAGATATTACACCCAAATATAGAGGCGCACAAAAATTCCCATATTGCATCAGACCAGCGATCCACCTACTCCAACTTCCTGTTTTTGACAATGATAAGTAACAGATGTTTCAGAGGAAGGAGAAAAAAAATCCCAGGAATGGAGATACAGGACTATTTTCTTCCCTCTGATATGTGTGGGGCACCCACTAAAATCAATGGGATTTGTACATAGCATCTATCTAATCTATGTGGGTTTTTATACAGCACTGATCACTGTAAATCCGATGCTAGAGGCTCCTGCAAGGTGTTGAATGTCTGCAGTTCTGACTGCTGAGCGTGTGCATGATGTGTGTTCAAGAGTAGAAGTTGGCCCATGGTAGTTAAATAGTCAAGTCAATAAAATATACTTTAAAACTTAAATCTATAGTAATAGACATGTACTTTGTTACCTGAGGATAATTTCTTCCCTCACATAAAACATGGAACTGACCACAAATTTCTGTCATTGAGTTAAGTATAGTCATTGAAAAGTTGTACTCCTCAAAGCAATGTTACAATTGTAGTGAATCAGAGTTGCTATATCTTCTGAGTTGGCATTTCACAGATATCTTTCTTCCCTTACATACATTAACACAAATCTACCTCTCCGTAGGCATTGGCTTTTGAATCTATTATACCTTCTAAAGTTTGTGACCAATAGCAGCTATAATCTATTGTCATTATTAATCCTATCCGCAAGTGCCTGCTCCAATAAAATTGCTTCTATATACCAGATCTGTGGCCTCAACAAAATTGTGCTCATCTCTTTGGAAGGTATGGTCCTGTCTGTCACACAGGTTTATTTAAATAATTCAAAATCCTATGACTGAAATTTTAAAATGTGGATGCCTAAATTTAGGTTCTAAACTCCTATTTAGGCAGCTTTTTTTTAAAAAGGCCTGATTTTCAAATATGCTGCTCGTCTTTACTTCCCACTCACCTCAGTTAAATTTATGGCTGCTTATCTCTTTTGAAAGTCAGGCCACTTATATTTAGATATCCAAACATAACTTTAGGAATCTAGGTTTGAAATTTTTGTCTTGTGTCTTGAAGTCTAATGAAGACTAGGATTAGCCAGTACCCAGGGGACCTCTCTTTTACAATGTGCATCGCTATTTTTCCATCTGGTCTATCTAACCATCTAACATAAGCTTTTAAAATGATGCTCAAATCACCACAGTCTCTGACCAAAGAGTTGAAAGTCAAAGCCAAAATGGCCCTTGGCTTCATTTTCCTCCTTATTTCGCTTGAAGCAGTTGGGTGATTTTATTTTTTTTAACCATTTCCTTTTGCTCTCTCTTCTTCCCTGAATTTGTACAGTAGTAACCAAGCATGCTCAGTTGTGCTGCATCTAGTTTGATCATTGTATTCAACCTTCTTTAAACGTCCAAGATAGAGGCATTACTTTAGGCTGTTATTCTTGGGAAATTTCCTGTGTGGTAAATCATATCTTTATGGTGGATGTGTCATACAATGTTTTTTTTAGAAGAACCAAGATTAGCCTGAGATTAGCTGAGATTGCCTTTGAAGGGCTTTCCAATGTAGCAACTAAATTTATCTGTTAATAAGGATTAAATTCTCAGTGGTGCCGGGAGAGGTAGTTTGTACACAAATGCTATTTTGACAAACAGGGGAACAATGGAAATTAGGCCCCTTGGAATTCAGTTTAAAGTAAATCTCTTCTCTTGCGCTGATACAGAAGGAACAGGAGATTCTGAGAGAGCCACTGTAACCTTACATTACCCTGCTCAAATAATCTTCCACACAATTACAATAACCTCTGCCACCACCCTAAAAATAAAGACTCCACCAATGTAAGCAAGTGTACTTGTAAAACACACTTACCTTGGGATTAAAAGTGACAGGCTATTCACTCAGAAAAACTCCATTATCTCTCAGTTTGATGCACAATTTTAGATCTTCATTCCTAAAGTTTAAAGGTTTCATTTCATTGTGCATTTAAGTGAAATCTTTGTAATCCCTCATGTTATTTTATCATATCAGACTAGTCAAGTCACACTCATTTGAATGAGTGAGATTTGAAAAATTTGGAGTGTTACATTACTTTTTCCATTGATGTATGCAGTGAATCTTTATGGCTGCATGAAAATGATTCCAAAAGTAAGAGGAGACAGCTCACTTCAAATGAGTGAGGCTGGATACATCTGTCATATGTTGTTTCAGGTGCTCAGAGGATAGCAGTTCTAAGTAGAGGAGAGTGATGCAGTCAGAGCTTTGCATGGATTTGCCCATGAGATTCCAAGCCTGCTCTCCAGACCAAAAAGGTTTAGATAAGGAGGGAAAACTTTATTATAGAAGAAAAAAACAAACTTTTTGGATTAATATCCATGGTTAACTAACCCCCATGACCTTTAAGGTACAACCCCATGCTAAGGGAGACAAACTCCTGGAAAGCTCACTGTCCCTCAATAAGACAATGCTTTCCAGAGCTCCCCAGAGCATAAGTGGAGTCCACTTGCAGTGTAGCCTTTAAAAGATGGAAGCATATGCTCCCGTCCACGGCAGACCAGCTCTACTGGCTGCTGAGCAGGAGAGAACCCTGGCCCCACATCCTCCCCATCCCCTTTGCAGTGGCTAGGGTCTCAGAAGTGCCAGCAGTAAGCTGTCACTACACTCAAGAGAATGCAAAGACTACAGCTAGGCCTGGCCCCTGTGTGAGGTTCAAGGGTAGAATAGCCCAAGGCACTAGTGGGGTCAAAACAATTCACTACACAATTTACTCTAAACTTCAACCAGTTTTTATTACATTTTTTTATTTTCAAGGTGCCTCATGGTTGAAAATAAGATTTGCTCTCTCAAAACCACAATTATTGTTTTTCCCTTCCACAGCCAGTAGAGGGAGCTGTTGGCATTTGTTTTGCTATACCAATTGACTTCGTTGTTCTTTGCCGCTTAATTAATTCAATGTCTGAAATAAAACCACTGTTTAAAATGTAATGGTATTAATATGCAAGGGTAGACACATAAACGTGGAGGAGAATTTCCATTAAAACTTTCTACACAACCGCAAATTTCTAGTACGTTTGTGGGACATTTTTTGGAAAGTCCAGGCAGCAGACATGTTGGCTCTTATAACTAAAACCTCACAGAAATGGATTCAAGCTCTGAGGCATTGATTCAACATTTCTAAGACTGAATGCAAATCAAAGAAGTTTTTTTTTTTTTTTTTTTTTTTAGGAAGAAAGGATCTGACTTAAAGCAGCTTTTACATAGGTCAAGAATGTAGAACACTAACTAATTTAGAGGTGTTTTGTTTGTTTTTTGGCAATACTAAGATATACGGTAGCTAAAATTTAGGGCATATTCAAAGCCAGACTTGTGGTGAGATTAAGCATATCTGGTCATCATTTACCTTTCCAAAACAAAGCAAATCTTTGGTCAGTTCCTCAGCTGATGTAAATCAGTGTAACCCAAGGAAAGTCAAAAAGAAGCAATGCCAATTTATACCACCAGAGAATCTGGCTCTTCATACCTATTACCTTTTATTGCGATTGTCTAGAAATCTAGACTTTGGATATAGTTTTCTAGTTTGTACATTTTTAAATTAAATAATGCTACTGCTAAAATTAATGCTATTTCTTTTTATTTCCTTAAAAAGAACAAACAAATGTTAAACTTGGTTATAAACCTCAAGCTGAAATGGACACACAGGACTTGCTTCTGATCTTACTTAAACCAGATTTACACTGGTGTAACTTCACTGAAGTCAATGAAGTTGCATCTCATTGACATGGATGTTAAGTGAGATCAGAATGAGGCTCACATGTTGTACGAAGCCCTAGAATACATAGTGCTGTTCCTGAAGGGGCAGAAAAGCTGTGTGTGTTGATAACTCCTCTTTCTCAGCCACTCTGTAGATCTGCTTAGAAGTCAGTTAATCTCAATTAAAGTTGATCATGGAGAGATTAACACACTCACAGAGAGAGAGAGAGAGAGAGAGAGAGAGAGATTGATTCATCTGGAATTATTTTGCTTCCAGAACTGGAAACTACAGTTGAAGGAAATAAAACTAATTTGAAGGAACCAGTGGATTTCCTTCAACTGTAAAAGAGCTGAATGGAAAAAAAGATTTCTTCCTGTTACCATTGCCATTAAAAAGTGATTATCTGAAAAGTACAACTATTACCTGCAATGCAGACACTATATATAGACACTATCAGATCCTCCTAATTGAGCAAATATCATTAAATATCCCTGATCATGGGGATACCACCCATTCAAGCTCACGCTCTTTGCTACACCATTTCTTTTTGCTTTATGGCAGTACTTGTGGATACCGGTGAAACACAGAATTGTATTATGCTACTCACAAGTAGCTGCTATTTCACAGAGGTATAAAATTTGCCTAATTCTATTCCCATTTATACCAATGTTAAACTTGAGTAACTCAGCTAAAGTCAATGGAGTTACTCCAAGTTTACAGTGTTTGATCCAGTATCTCTACGTGCAAACAGGTGAGATCAGTTTATATATTGAATGATACCGAACCTCTGGATCAGTGCACCACACAGTATGTTGGCAGTAACAAACTGACACAAACACTAACATTTAGAAGGAACACAAGTTGTTTGGGGACAGCGGTTTGCATATTAGAAACAAGCAGCTATAGCATGGGAGTAGGGAGAATAGAAAAGAAACAGCTGTACTGGAAGTGTTTGTTCACCAAGTTCCTGAATTGAATTATTTTTTGAAAGGAACAATTTTAAATATATGACTTAGGGGTGGGAATTAGCTTTATGTGAAGCATTAGTTTTAACTGAAGCTTTAGATTTAAGATCTTTTATATTATTATTCAAAATTAAATTTAAATTGTAAATAGTGTCCAGATTCTAGTTGTTTCCTAGCTCAAATTCTTCAGCACATATGGCATTAGCATAAGCTTATGCCAGTCTGCCTACTCTGGGTAATTTTGCATGCGAATAGTTTAGTGCCTATGTTGAGGTGCTAGAACATGTTTAGTACACTTAAAAATATTTGCATTGCAAAAGGAGAGCTAATCTCCTGAGGAAAATCAAATTGATATTTGTATTAGGAGACTACTCGGAGCATTGTGTAGCACTGTTCTATGGAAAATGATGTTCACAGTAAAGCTTGCATTCTTAATTGACCTTCATAATATGCACTATGGCTTTGCCAAATTCATAAGCTATTGGAACATCATCCTCTAGTTGTCATTCACAACGGTGCGCTTGTGCTACTTTTGAATCTTTCCTCTGATAATTTCATCTTTCTGATAAGACTATTCCCTATGAACAGGTTTAGCAGTGATTGCAACATTTAGTACGTACTCAGAAGGTAGATAGGTGCTGTTTCTTTTTTCCAACCAATTAGTGGCATGAATAATTAGTGCAGCTGGGGCTGCTCAGGCTTCTGGAAACACCTCTTTCACAATGGAATTATTAGAGGCTCAACCCATAGCCACTCCAGTGCCTCCCTAATATTTTCTCATGATCCTGCTAGGGGGTGACAGAGGTAGTACAGAGTTGATGGAGCTTTATTTGTGGTTGTCATAGAGTTTCCCTTTGCACAAGTGCGATTCACTGAGGAGCACGTGCATCTGTGCTATGGCCCCTCTGCAGCAGAATAACTATAAATCTGCCCCAAATCTTTGCAGCTTCACCATCTTGTATAGGATTCCAAGGGTTTAAAGACAAAGATAAAAATAATACAAACAACCCACCTCACAATCTTTCAAATAATTTATAATGTGTTTCTACCATACATTTTTCTTTCCTCATTTTATTTACGCACAGGGAGTGTAATGATAGACAACCAACTGCAATTGATAACATGCCTTTCAATTTGGAGATAGTTGCTTTCTGCTTTGTTTAAGGATCTTAATTGAAATACAACTGGCTGCACTTGCTACCTAAGAAATTAATCTGGGCCCAAGTGAAGGCTGCTCTGTTGGGCTTGCATAAATAGGCAATTAAGGCAGGGTGTAAGCACCCGAGGGGATACCCCAGCAGCAACACCTCCAACTGCAGGGGACATTTGAGATCAGGGCAGAAGGAGATGTGTCCAGCTATGGGATTCACAACCCTGCAGTGGTCCATAGGGGCCACTGAAGCAGCGGTATAAGAGAGCAGCATTCAGGGAGCTGCGCTGGTCTGTCCCTTATCCCTTCCTTGGGCATCTGAAGATGATCTAACTGATTTAGTTAAATCTTGTATTTTAAAACCTGTCAATTGATGCCTGCTTGAATGCCCGTTTATTAAATAATTATACAGCAATTTACCTACAGGCTTGTTGGCTATCAACACACTTAGAATTTGTCCTAATATTTAATCTATACCAGTGATACTCAGACTGAGGCTCCTGAACCACAAGTGGCTCTTTAATGTATCTCCTGTGGCTCTTTGCAGAACATATTAAAACACTGTGTGATTTAATTATTAAACAATCTAAGTTATTAACCAGTCAGGAGGCTTTTACTGTGTTATTAACCAATTGTAGTTGGTCATTTTGCTGTGGGAATAATATTTATATATAAATAGTAACTGAAACAATGAATTCACATGACTATGGTTCTTTGGGGTAATGTTGACTGCTAATTTAGCTCCTGAACCACTAAGGTCTGAATATCACTGATCTATACCCATAAATCTGTGCAGATCCACTTTATCTTGTGCAGTTGGCATTTGAACAGGTATTTTTACTTAATCTGAATTAGCAATTCTTTGTTCTATTTATGTCCAGGACAGATAATGGCTGCTTAACCAAGTTCATGACTTTTTAAAATGCAGTGATATGAGTTTGCCTATACAAAGCTTTCTGAAGTCATTCATTGATCTTTATGATCCACAGCCCAAATTAAATCATCATCCATTACCCTTTAGCACTTTGTAATCCTTCAAAAATCTGGGAAATTATTCTTTAAAATACCTCAGGAGCAGAACTAATACCAAATAGCATTTGCTTAAACTTAAAGCCTCCAAAATGGTACATTAAAGTCATTGAAAACGTGACTCACGTTGCCAAAATGCAATCCTACATCTAAAACTGTAAATATTTAGAGATTAGCTGGTACTTTATCAATTTTCAGTGGATAATGCTCACATCTTTGTTTTGATAGAATTTCTGAGACCATGTAAATTTAAAACTTATTACCTGCATGACCATCCAACTCAGAATGTCGACTCTTCAGAGTTTAGAATATACAGTCCTCAATGGGCATGCTCAGAGGCCTTTTGGCCTGTGCAGACAAGACCTAAATTAGCTGGCAAGAGTCCTAGAATGATGCAGCAGGGATTCTGGAATTACGCAGCACTTCTTCCCAGGAAGCACTCTGTTCTTCACAGCACCTCCTAATACAGTACAGTACAATCAGTGCAGTATTCCAGATGTTATTTATTTTTTGTTAATGTCCATTTTATACTGGGAGACATTTCCAGTTGTCAGTAGCTGTAGTTTTTTTTGTTTTTGTTTTTTTAATACTACAATGGGAAACTATAGTAGAAAATGTTCGAGGGAAGTTGGAGATTTTAACTTTTGAGATTTAGGGGGCTTTTAGCATTTAGGAAGGCATGAAAGTTAAGTTTGGTTTTCAAGTGGTTGTGGAGTTTGGTAGTGGTGATGCTTCTCCAGTTACTTCCCGCTTTTGATGTGGAGGTGGAAGTGAAGTGACTATATCTGGGAGATGGAAGTGGAATTCTACGTTTCTCACACAGCAGCTCTTGACAACAAGCCTTTGCTGGACTACAACAGCCAACCATACGGATTAATGTTTCTGTTAAACAGGCTGTGAAACAATCAACAGTGTTGACATTTAAATCATCATTATATCATTATTAGTTCAGATTTTTAAATTTTTCTTTACCAGCATAAGACAAAAATCAAATTTTTAAAAAAATAAAATGAAAGCTGATCTTCCAGAGCACAATTATTCAACAACTAATGGGGAAAAAAAAATCTTCAAATGTGCATCCACGTGAGCAGGTGCATGATGACATCAAGGGCCTCGATATTAATGGATTTATTGGCATAATTACTATGGAAGTATCATTACCTGATCATTCGTATATTCAGTTCAATACTCGTATGATATCTGTCTTTGCTACAAGGTGCCAAACTAACAACAAAGAGACTGATGTGGAACAGCAGTTGTTCATTTGGGAGCCCTCAAATCCCATTTCTGATTTGCTGGAAACCAGCTAGTTTAGAATCTGAACTGAATCCAAACAACATGCATTTCTGGTATATGCCGTCAGCTGTGCTGCTCACTGATGCATTACTTAAGGTTAGGACTCATCAAAAGATGAGGAGAGCCAGGAACTCCTGGGATCCAATTCTGGCTCTGATGCTTTTCTGTTGTTTTGGGCAAGTCACTTAACATCTGTGCCTAACTTGTCCCATCTGTAAAATGGAGCTAAAAAACTACCTGCTTTATAGGCAGTGGTGAGAATTAATTAGTTCATCTTTGTATAGTTCTTTAAAGATTAAAAACTGCTGCATAAGTGCTACAATTATTGTTATTTGTGGGGGGAAAGCAAGAGGTACATGGACAAAAACCCTGGCACATTAAAGAGTTTTGTATACACATTTCTATCCAGGGTTTGAAAAACTGAGCTCCTTCAGCATACATAATAATTCACCACAAAGTGACAGAATAAGTAGTGAGGTACTGTAAAGAAATGAAGACAGAGAATCCTTCCCCCTCCCTGGCCCCCCAGTCACGACCTCTATCAGTTCTGGCAGTGAATATCCAGGGAAACAGGTTGGATGGTCACACAAAGCAGCAGATAAACTGAAATCTCCATTTTAGTAAATCAAAGTGTGAACTTCTCTGCCTGCACATCTCTCATCTGCTGATAAATGATGCCAGATGGAATTGTAATAACTCCCATTGTTGTGGAATGGCTCTATTACTTTCTGGAAAGCACAGTTCAAGAGAACTGCTTGCAGAGGGTGCCTATGTTGGCTTAAAACTATTGCCTATGTTCTAGGGCTTTCTGCTGCAGCCAACCACGTGCCTGGTGTAGGATTCTGTTTCAATGGGTAGTCAGTGACAGGTACTTTACATGAGCCAAAAGGAATTCATTATAAACAGAGAACAATAAGGAAGGTCTGATTTAGTGTGTTTGTGAAACTCCTGTCTGTTAGCAATTGACTTCCTTTTAAAAAACAGGGCCTCTGCTGCCTGAGGGATGCTGGCACATCAATCAATCCTTTAGGTAAGTAAATAAAGCAATAAACTAAAGAATAAATAATTTTCAAATTCCACAAGCAAAAACTTGACACATAAATTACCAGATTGAAATGACTCATGAACAGTTTGGAGGTTGCAGTGCGTTTTCAAAGTCCTGGGGCAAAGAAGGGGAGAAGAACAGCAGCACTTACTGTGAAACATTCATCTTTCTTTGATCCCCCAACTTTTTCTCATTCACACCCTGTTTGCAGGGGGAGGAGGGGATCCTGCAGCACGTTTCCTCTAGCACAGAAGGTGGGCAAGCTGATGCCACTGTTAACTTCCTGTGCTTGCTCCACTCACCTGAAAGCTCACACTAAGCCCCTGGATGGCCCACAGCATGTAC
The DNA here is from genome assembly GCF_965152275.1 of Natator depressus. NCBI lineage: Eukaryota > Metazoa > Chordata > Testudines > Cheloniidae > Natator > Natator depressus. Next base: position 106,411,254 of record NC_134238.1, read on the forward strand.
TTCAAGCAAAGCGCTGAGCTTTCCTAGGGCTGCAGCATTCAGTGTTCTTACCAGCAGACACAATAGGCATATGAAATTGGGCCGCATGAATAATTCATCCCTGCTGTTGGACAAAACAAAGAAACAAGACTTTTGCTGGTTGATAACTGTGTGGCGGTATTTATAAACATAGCCCAGTTTGGCGTTAGAATTCTTCTGTTTCAGTGGATTAGTACGTTTGTTTAAAAAGTTTAGGAGATCAATATTACATTGTAAATTTAAGGTTTCCAGGTGAGCCATCTGATATTACATATATGGAAACACAGAAGACTTTTAAAAAGCAGGCCGCAAGATTTTAAGGTACAGAGCATTCTCCTCATTAACTGCGACCAGATTTGAGGCAGCTCAGCCCTCTGAAGATGTATAGAGCAATGCACTGCTTACTTAGCATTGTAAGACACTTCTCGGCGAGGTGATGTATTTTAATTGTAGGCAACTGGCATCCTTTCCAGGATGCTTACTAACAAAGTGGCATTACTGTTGATTAGAAAACAATGATGAATTGAATAGTACACTAAAGTGCAATTTTTTATTTGCATTTAAATATTACTAGAGTTGATACTTTTGTGAATTGGTCCCTAAATTGTTTTAGTGACACTTAAATACCCACTAATTTAACACGAGTTAAATTGGCAATAAAAACACCCCCCAACCGTGTTAAGCTGTCATCCTATTTATGTAAAATAGCTTTGAATCTTAATACTAACCACACAAAGCAATGCCACTGGGATGATATTAATGATGCATGTGCATAGTATATTCAAAATAAATAAATAAATAAAAAGTTATGAGGCTGCTCAGCCAAGTTATATTAATTAATTAAATTATATTTTAAAATAAATGTGCTTAGTTATTTTCCTGAAAACAAGCACAGGAGGGGAAAGTGATATATTTTTCCATTGACTTTGAAATAAGTCTTCACGGCAACATTTTCAACCTCATCCTGTCCTCTGCCAAATTTTAATTAGCGCGTCTTTGCTACCTTGTAGTTATGTATCTTCCTCAGGAATCAAAGGAGCAGCTTTGAGCATAATAACCTTTAATATCTGACTTTTAAGTTAACCATGAATTGTTTCATGTTTAGAAGGTGAAAAGTTTAGTGGTTAGAGCAAGGGACCTGCAGTAAGAATTCCTGGGTTCTACTCCCATCTCTGCTGATGAATCACTGTGTGACTTTGGTAAACTCATTTAACTTCCTTGTGCCTTTGTTTGCCTATTTCGAAAACAAGTCTAATGATAGTTGCCTGGAGTACATGGCCGGTGTGTCTTGAAAATTTAGCAATTAGAGATGAACCCAAACCAAAGCTTTGTATCTGACCAATATGAATTTTGCTGAAGTAGTGTCCAAATCTAAACTCTGTGGAAACCTTGTATTTTACCTGTAATAGGCTGAATCAAAACCACTGATCTGAATAACCCTGAACTGTGATGAAGTTTGGATCCAGATGCAGATCTGAATTTTACAGCTCAAGTCCATCTCTAATATTAATCCTTGTGAAGTGCTTGGAGATCTTTGGAGTAAAGGTGTGAAAGTGTTAAAGGAAACACTGTATGTACTACATTACAAATGTAATTGTTAATTATTAATAATGTTCCCCACATGGATGCATTTTGCATTGGGGAAGCTTGATTTTGATGCTCCTGCAAACAAATAGCAGCATGTAAAGAGCTCATCCATTGCATCTTTGGCTAAAGCAGGATTCTTTCTTGCTTTGAAGAGACTGTGTAGGTGCTCACTATAGGTAGCATTTCAGGTCAATGAGCACACTTAGTTATTAATATTCCTTATCCCAAAGCAGTGGCCTGACTCTTGTCAAGTTTCCCATTAAGGTGGGGAATTAAAGTATGAACAGCTTATGAATGAATTCCCACTTTGACTAGAATAGTTAAGGCATCAATGCTCTGCTGTAGCAGATTTGTAGGCACATTTGGATGATCAGAAAGAACATAAGTAGTGAGAGAGCCCTGGGAATTCTTTAATACAGAGAGAGAGAGAGAGAGAGGACGCGCAAGCGAGCGAGCACGTGCACACATATATGCACTACACATGGCTAAATCCCAATTTCGCTCTCCCCCCGCCCCCGCATTTGCCTCTCCCCCCCCCACCCCCCCAACTCAGCTCTTAACCTTTCTCCTAGTAAAAGCCAGTAGAGGTTGCTAGTGTACAGGCAGCTATCGCCTTCCTACGGAAGACTAGTTCTCATTTTATTTTGTGTTACATGCACGTTCTGCCCATCAGCCTGAGGACAGAGAAGTTCTGGGAGGCTTTTATGATTTCAGTTCTTGACCTATGGTATTATTAGGTTGGGCCATCAACACTGTCCAGTTGGTAAATTGCAAACCTCACCTGTGTATCTTCTCTACCTTTTACATGAGTGCTAATCCATTGGGTTCACTGTATCCAGGTATGGTGTTTTAGGAAAATAAAACAAAGCAAAACACCTTAACATTGACTCACATAGTAATCACAATTAAAAGGGATTTTCCCCCCCTTTAAATAAAATAGTCAGTGTGAGTAGCCCTACATTCAGAAATATTCTGATTGTAACAGAAAGCAGGGATGGAGTTAAAAAATGGTGGCAAGGAAACAGATTTGATGTTAAATTTCCAAGCAGTTGTTAAATACAACAGTGTCTAAAGCAATTATTTGAGAAATTAGGATAATGAAATCTTGAGAAAGTGATATCTTGTCACGGGTATTTTCAAATGAACCTGAAGCTCTATTTCCCAGAGGCAGGGAATGTCCCAAGGGGCCTCCTTGCTCTGGGATTCCTGTTGTATGGAGCATTTTCAAGAGGACGCTCTCATAATTTCACATTACACTGACCCATCTGTATCAGCTCCTTGTTCACAGTGCCATGGCCCAATAATAGTTCACTTTTAGGCTGGAGGGTGCCTGAGGAGATTTATTAGCAATAACCTACTTGGTAGAATTCAATCATGCTACTTACCCTCACTCAGCCACTTTCTCTCTGAGAAAAAAATCTGAGCAATTTACCACAGCACAGTTACAAGATACCATACAAGTACATTCAGGTTTTTAACTGCAACTTTAAAATATATTTTAATAATTAGCATCAATAAACCCTAATTGGGATGTAAGCCATTCTTGCATCAGCCAGAAAACTGTAGGTTTACTTCTGCACACCCACACTCAGTCAAGTGAAAATTACTTCAGTGCTTATCTTGTAATTACTGTGCTTAACATTCTTTGGAACTGTTTGAGATTAATTGATTTTTATTTTATTCTTAACCTCTGAACCTGTATCCAGAACAGTAAACATGAGTCTTTTCCTCAGTGAAGGCCTGTTTATAATGAATTGTTTGTAGACACAAAGGATCAATTCCTTACCTGCTAGTTTTGTTTCTCAGAGTTCTGCCATACCACATTAGTAGAAAGTACCTTTAACAGTGTTTTTCTATGTTCTTGGTTCTGCTGACTACTTTATGTGCTCTTCTGTGTTCTCAGTTCTGCTGACTACTTTATGTCTCATGGCCATATTTTTCTTTCCACAGGTCCTTTCCCTGAATACTATGGACAATATTCAGACAACAGAACAGATAATGTGTTGTAGATGGGCACATAAGAAAACAACAGGCCAAATTCATCTCAGCTGTAATTCCACTGACTGCTGTATTCTGCATAGTCTTAAGTGGAATTAGACAAGGGATTTATATGGCCCCAGGAATTCTAAATTTGCCCATATAGTTTTCAGAAAAACAACATTTGTATATACATCCACATTTTTGCTGTATGTGGCATTTTCTCACAAAGATGCAGCCTCTGTCAATGGGCGGAAGACCAGGAATTGCTTGTATTCACAGTAAATGATTCAGAGAAAGGTCTCACCACCAGTTTACTTGTATTATATTAGTAAGTGGATTAAGGGACACATTCTGGATCTTTATAGACTATGAGGAAAACCAAGAAGGCAAGTGGACAATGCCTCTAATAACATCACCATCATAAGTGAGTTCTGCCCTCTGCCATATCACTTCCAGCACCTGCAAGCTGGGATTTTGCCCCTGTTTTCTCTTTCAGGAGCATGTGGGTAGGAGTACAGCAGTAGCAGTTCTTAAAGTATAGAAGGATTTGCAGTATAAAAGGAGAAAAAGAACATTTCTAGCACTCCTAGGAAGAGTTACTCTATCATCCAGCAACCACTAGCACCTAGCCTACCAGGCCAGGCCTTGCCTGCATGGCCATTGGAGGATTTGGGGTGGTTCTGGGGGCCAGCAGCAGGGGGGAGGGGGACCGAGAGACTCCGGACAAGTCTGCCCAAGTGCCAGAGGTGTCTCCTTCATTTTGTGGGGGTCTGGGTCCCCCGTGGAGGAAGCCGGGGGGGGGAGATGGACACCTGCTACCCTGGCCTTCCAGACTAGCACAGTGAATTTCCCATTTCAGGTTGATGGGGTTTTTATAGTTCTTTTTTAAAAAACCTCGCCTCCATCCCAAGAGTATAATTACTGCTGGCGCAACATACATTAGCCAATGAGACATGGTAGTGGAATCTTGGAGGAGGATCTGTCTCCTCAGACACACCCAAAACAAAAAGCGTGTGAGAGTGAGAGAGAGACAGAGAGAGTATGGAACAAGATCTTTTCTTTAACTACACTGGGAGAACATTTTAAGAGGGAGTGGGACTTTCCTTCAAAAGGCCATGATAAATTGTTGGCCAACCAGAGGCAGAGTGAGAAGACATGTGTAATAAAAGACATACCCTTAGGTACAAGGTATGTCTACACATTGCAATAAAAGATTGAAGCATGGCCATAGCTGACCCCGGGTCAGAGAGCTCGGGCTTGCGGGGCTAGTATAGACATTCAGGTTTAGGCTGGAGTCCAGGCTCTGAAACCCTATGGGGGAGGGGAGGAATTCAGACCTTGGGCTCCACCTCAAGCATCTACACTGCAATTTTTTAGCCCTGCAGCCTGAGCCCGGGGAGCCAGAGTCAATTGATCCAGGTTCTGAGAATTAGTGCCGTGGGTTTTTGTTTTGTTTTTAATTGCAGTGTAGACATACCCTGTGATACTGGTGAAAATAGGTAAAATTGATTTTAAAAAGTTCCATTGCCCTCACTCTACTCCAGCCTTCTTAAAGTCTCCTTCTTTGTTATCTATTATTACTGTTTAATATTTATATTACAGTAGCACTCAGAGGCCTTAAGGGAGACTAGCCCCCATTCTAATGGGCACGGTACAAAGGAAGAAAGACATGGTCCCTACACTGAAAAGTATTGTTTGCTGCTCATAATGCTTTTCTCCCACTGCAGAGCCACAACAGAATTATAACAGCACAAGAGACATTACAGGAGGAACACTATGCTCTAGAGAGGACTGATTGAAAATGCTTTTCCTCACTGTACTTTCCCCCAATGCACTGTGATGTCTTGATCCAGGCCTTTTTGGCAAGATCGGAGAAGGAGATCTTGTTTTGAAAGATGACAATTCCCTCATCAATAGCATAATGTAGTAACTATGTGCTAGAAGGGCTACCTATTTTTAACCACTGGAATCTTCAAGGCAAAAAACACACTGTCTGTGCTATTGTAACTAGAGGGTACCACTTTACATTTAATTTACTGCAGCAGAATATTAGTGGGGAACAGGCAGCTCTGCATTGGGTAGTGGACAAAGAGCACCAAAGAGAATTTAGCGGGGATACCATTGCACAAATATACTGCAAAGGATATATAATTCTATATCCATAGCCATGCACACATACCAGTGACAAGTTTAATGTCCAGTGTCTGTTGATCCAATGGGGCTAGAAATGAGAGCACTATTAGTGTTGGACGTAGCAGATTCCCAGTAGGAAACACAGCACTAACTAGCTAGATCTCGAAGAGCCCAGACTAATATATATATATGATAGGAGCACGTATGAAAAAGCTGGTTTTGATAGAGATACCTTTTTCATTGTTGGAACAGTATTAATTTCTAGCACTAGGAGGATTCTGGTGAGATATCAGTCCAGAAAGTGACAGCATCCTGATTTACAGAGAAGCTATCCCAGAAAGCTTGTAGACATTCCAAAAAATTAGAATAATATTTTTCTCTGTCTGTAGAGTTGGACTCATAGCACTAAGGCAATCTAGATATCCATGGGGAGGGATATGAAAAAAGAAGAGAACAAACATTTTAAGATCTAAAATAGTCCTAATATTGCTTCTCTGTAAAATGCACTGCATTAAAAGAAAGGTTTGGCATGGTATAATGGTGTTGTTGGCCCTCATTTGTATAATTCATAGGAAAGGAGCTGGGCGTAAATATAGCTACCCCAAACATATGCCAGTAAAGAGCATCATCATGTAAGAGAAAGATTAGGATCTTTCCAAAAGTGAAAAATATTCATCTTCCTTAGAACTAAGTAAAACCTGAAATTAAAGAAAACTCTTAACAAAAAATTCAGCCCTGCTATTAACAACCACCACCAACACACTTACAATAGCCAAGGACAGGGGCTCCCCTGGAGGCAGCTGCACTGGAATCAGCATTGAAACTGGTCTAAAAAACAAACTCTGAAAAAAGATTCATAATGTTCAGGTTGTTTCCATTTCAGAAGATTCAAAATGGAAGAACGTTTCCATACTGTTGTAAATATATTTTCAAAAACTTTACAGATTAAAAAAAAAAATTACTCCCCCACCCCCCCTTGCCATTGAGTACAATACAAGGAACAATACCCAAGGTGGTCTCCCCACCACACACACACACTCCTCCCACCTTCCCCCCCCCCCGACTCTGTAACTTTCCAAAATTTCCCAACTTCAGAAAAATTCCAGATTAGCAGAATTATAGAGTGCCATTTTTTAATATTGCCACTCTAACTTTTCCAAAGTTTGGAGAAGTTTTGGAACATTTCAGAGTGCAAAAAGGAAAACAGAAAAAAACTGAGGTTGCGTATACTCATCCCTGTGGTGAATCACCAGAGATCTCTCCTTCATGGAGAAAATGAGCCTGGGCAGGCCTCCTTTGCAGACTCTCTGCAGTTCTTACACACTGCTCTGACGACCACTGCTTTTAAGTCTTATGTGTAGGGCGCTACCAAATTCACAGTACATGTTGGTCAACTTCACATCATAGGATTTTAAAAATAGTAAATTTCATGATTTTAGCTATTTAAATCTGAAATTTCACTATGTTGTAATTGTAGGGGTCCTGACCCAAAAAGCAGTTTCGGGGGGGGGGGTGTCACAAGTTTATTGTCTGTGTGGGGGGGGTAGGGGAGGGGGGGGAGTTGTGCTACTGCTACCCTTACTTCTGCGCTGCTGCTGGCGGGGTGCTGCCTTCAGAGCCAGGCACCTGAGCAACAGCTGAGGCTCTCCGGCCGCCCAGCTGTGAAGGCAGCACAGAAGTAAGGGTGGCAATACCGCAATCGCTCCTCAAATAACCTTGTGAACCCCCTGGAACTCCTTTTGGGTCAGGACCCCCAATTTGAAAATGCTAGCCCCCCCCATGAAAATCGGTATAGTATATGGGGAAAAAGCACACAAAAGACCAGATTTCATGGTCCGTGACACATTTTTCATGGCTGTGAATTTGGTAGGGCTCTACTTAGGAGTGCTCATGTAAGGTGTCCCAGGATTTAGCTCATGATCCTTACTGGACCATCTCATGGCATACGCTCCCCTCTCCCCCCAACGGGAACTCTGTGAAAAATTGATTGGGTACCTTCTACCCAACCTGTCCTGTTGTGGGTATTGAAGTAGGCAAGTCTATTTCTGAATTTTAATACCCCAACATTGTTACATTTTGGGTATATATACTGCTTAACTGGAGAAGAAATGGAATCAGCCCTTTGAAACACTTATCACTATAAATAATAAGTACCAGTGGATAGGAAATGACTGTAGCTCCCTAATCACTCTTTCTACACACAGATTGCCTTTCTGAAGAAGTTTGTTGTGTTCACAAGATAGTGGCAAGAAGAAAGAATGTTTGTAAAGAATCTGCAAGCTCAACACAGACTACTCCAGGCGTATTCTGCGTGCCTGTGTTTTTAATGATTTTTTTTTAAATGGTCAAGCTTAAAATGCTCAAAGGAGGTTTCCGTTTTTTAGGGAGCAGGCTGCATGTTTCAAAGGTAAACTCTTTGATCTACATGTTTTCTAACTTTACAACTTCAGAAATCAAGAGTCACTGTACAGATTTCTGGCTTTCTGTATTGTTTGTATTGGATATCAAACCTGAATGCTGCACTAGGAGATAATAACACAAAGTCTCACATGATCAGGTCAGCCTTACTTTGTGCTGTGGCACGGCATTGTAGGTGAGGAAAAACAAAACTGAGATGGCAGAACTACGTTTGAAAATAGTCTTTACTGCCTTTCTTCACTTACTTTTACAGTTCTCTCAGTTCTGTTGCATCTTGCTTTTCTCTCTTCTTCTCACTCCTGTCCATTTCATTGGTTATTTTGATTAAAAGGTGTATTTAAAATTTGGGTCTCATATTAGTCAAGTCTTATTCACTCAGGATACCCTCCCATAAGTTTCAATGGGAATGTGCCTAAAAGGAAAGCTGGCCAATCCAACCTGTATCCCAGCTATTGTATGGCTACTCTCACTCCTCCTACACAGCTGACTGTGCCTACCCGCAGTGCAGGTTTCAGCGTAGCAGCTGTGTTAGTCTGTATCCTCAAAAAGAAAAGGAGTACTTGTGGCATCTTAGAGACTAAAATTTGAGCATAAGCTTTCATGAGTTACAGCTCACTTCATCAGATGCATGCAGTGGAAAATACAGTGGGGAGATTTTATATACACAGAGAACATGAAACAATGGGTGTTACTATACACACTGTAACAAGAGTGATCAGGTAAGGTGAGCTATTGCCAGCAGGAGAAGGGAAAAAAACCCTTTTGTAGTGATAATCAAGGTGGGCCATTTCCAGCAGTTGACAAGAACGTGTGAGGAACAGTGGGTGGGGGGGGAATAAACATGGGGAAATAGTTTTACTTTACACACAGTGCAGTTCTGGATAAGGAACGGAACTCAGGATTTTATCCTTAATTAGGCATTATATAGAAATTCTGGCCTTATCTACATTGTGTATCTTTCTAGTGACTTCAATGAGATTTCAGGGAGTGATAAACCAGAGAAGAATTTGTATAGCTTGGTTTGACTGAATGTCACTGATCTGCCAGTTCAAGTATCTGGTGAAGTTTTATGTACTGTGACAGGGTCGGACCAGATGGCTACAGGATAGAAGGCAGATATATTAACCCCAGGTTGAGTAGGTCCCTTTTCCCTGGGTAAGGCAAAGGAAAGGTTCAAGAACAATCAGGAACTTTCTGGAAACAATTAAGACAGACAGGCTAATTAGAACACCTGCAGCCAATCAAGAAGATGCTAGAATCAATTAAGGCAGGCTAATCAGGGCACCTGGGTTTAAAAAGGAGCTCACTTCAGTTTGTGGTGCACGTGTGAGGAGCTGGGAGCAAGAGGCACTAGCAGCTGAGAGTGAGAAGGCGCATTGTTCGAGGACTGAGGAGTACAAGCATTATCAGACACCAGGAGGAAGGTCCTATGGTGAGGATAAAGAAGGTGTTGGGAGGAGGCCATGGGGAAGTAGCCCAGGGAGTTGTAGCTGTCGCACAGCTGTTCCAGGAGGCACTCTAGACAGCTGCATTCCACAGGGCCCTGGGCTGGAACCCGGAGTAGAGGGCGGGCCTCGGTTTCCCCAAACCTCCCAACTCCTGGTCAGATACAGGAGGAGTTGACCTGGACTGTGGGTTCATGAAAACAGCCAAACTGAGGACTGCCGTGAATCTCCGAGGAGAGCAAATCCGCCAATAAGCGCAAGACCCACCAAGGTAGAGGAGGAACTTTGTCACAGTACTTTTTTAAAAAAAAAAACAAATGAGAAAAATTACTTGGCAGACTGATCCTGATGTCGTAAGTGCTGCAGCTCGCTGATCTCTGGCTGTGTTGGTGGGGCATGTGATTTCCAAGGTAAAAATCAACAGTCTTTGACCCCAGAACATAATCTTATACCAAAACAATGCACTTGGATTTTATTCCATCATGCCACCAGATATGGGTCCTTCACACAAAACCTTCTGTACTTTCCAGTTAAGCAATCTAAATATGAAGAATTGACTTTGTTTGGGGCCTGATTTCCTCCCACAGAAATCAAAGGGAGATTTGCCATTGAAATCAATAGAAGTCAAGAGGTTTGGCACATACAGACCTCACGAGCATACCTTCCTGTTTTCTGTCCATTGATTTCACCAATCTGTGCTAAAGGCCCAATCCTACTCCACTGTAATGTAGGGCAAAAGTCCCACTGGCTGCTATGGGAGCGGGAGCGGGAGCAGGCCCCAAACAAAGTACAGTCCCTATACTTAATCTTTTTAAAGGGAAAGCACAGAAGGTTTTGTGTAACTGGTGGCATGTTAGAATGAAATGGATTACTGTGCTTTAGGGTTTTTGCTCAGGTAGCTGGGGATATGCCAAGTTATGGGAGAAATAATAAAAAATTTGCTAATGCTAACACAGGCCATTTGTATGAAAACACTGAGTGCTAGTGTGGTTATCAAACTTCTGTTGGTTTTCAATGAAATTCATCCTGGCAAAGTTAAACAGTAAAATACCCCTCCACTGACTGCCTAGGCATCCATCCCCCAAAGAGATATAATCTATGCATAACAATGCTTAAATCAATGTGACATTTACATTACATATTAAGTGGTTTGTTATTTATTTGAAGATTTTAATTGGCACAATATATTAATAGCATCCTTGCAACAATTCCACTTAAGGGCTTTTCCCTCTCCTCCCCACTGCGAATACAAAAAATAAAAATCAACCAGAATTACGCTGTAACCTTTAGCACAAATGAACTGTTTAAAAAACTATACACATAGAATCAATTCCACTTTATTGGAATCAGATATTTTTTTCTTGACATTTTACATAACCTGTTATTAGTTTTTTCCAAGGGAAAAAAATGGGGGGGGGAGAAACCCACCACTTTTCCTCCTAAATAGCTTCTTATTGTTCCATTTTTGTTGCTATTTAGAGTAAAAACTCATTAAAATATTATGAAGCACACAGCATAATTATATGGCAGCATTTGCCAATGAATAACATCTGCAACAATGTGTATGTATATTTATATTACAGTAAACTTGAACCTGCTCATTTATTTTTTCTGCTTTGCCTCTGTTTTAAAATTCTTTGTCCCAAGTAAAGCACTAAGCAATTGTATAAACCACACAGGCTACAGTGCAGCCATTGTTGCTGAGTTGTATCTGCTGGCCTGTGCCAAATGTTATTATTCCATCATTAGACTACAGTTCATGCCAGGGTAAACTATACTGTGTTAGATGTCTGCAAAGTGTTATTTGCTCTTTTTTATTATTCATATTATTATTTTAAACTTATCTACGTTGGGGTTGTGTGTGTGCACGCTCATGCGTATTCACTGTCTGTGTATTGTATCCCATAGAGAACTGCCTTTTTGAAAATCTGCAGACACGCTCACTATTCTCCGGCCCTCTCTTACAATAACAAAAATGGAGCCCCTCTTGTAATAAAAACACTGAGAGCAAGCATTTCACAAATATTTGCCTAAGCACACTACCAATTTTGTCTGACTATTCTTATTTGTTAACTCAGTTTAACAGCAATATCATCCTAAAACAAAACACAAAAAACAAAACAAAAAAATAATAAAACACCAAAAAACTGCCATTTGGGGAAGGGGGATGGAAAAACCTTGTAACATTAGAGAGAGATAATTAACACAATCTGTGTGACAGAGACAATAAAACACCAACTCTTTTTAGCTAGACACATGAAGCTAGCTAATCTATAGCATGCTGTATATGTGGGTAGATTATTTTTATTTTAAAAGAGCTATATAGACATAACAAACAAGATTGGGGTAATGGGTTGTGATTGGAATTTTCGTGGTGCTGAGGTCCTTTCAGGACCGTGTTCGCTCTCTCCCCAACACCACCCAAGAGCTGCAGTATCGACCGCTTGCCAAGAATCTGACACACACCTACCCTTCATTTAAATCTAGCAATCGTTTTCATGCTTATAAATAAAACATCTCAAACAGAATTTAGGTCTTAGGATAACTGATAATTTTTTTTTTTTAAAAAAAGCACAGTGCAACTCTGGTTTATGCCTTTCATTCTACTATATTATCCTTCCTATTGTTGCAAATACTGTCCTTTGGGAATATTCTTGGAGACTGGACTGTTCCCAGTTTTTCCTCCTTTGTCTGCCAGTTGTTTCTAGATATAAACCATTTTGCTAGACAATTAGTACCATATGCATTTTTTTAAAATAGTTTTTTTTAATTGAATTAAGTGTACAAAAAAATCAGAAGTTTCCCAAAGAGGTTTGTGTCCCCTCCACAACATGTAGTTAGAGTGCTTCAGTAAACAGGAAAAAAAAAAAAAAAAAAAAAAAGTGAGCCGGCAACAATTCCCTATCATACAGATTTAGAAGCAATGAACCTTGCAGGTCTGACCTAAGCTTTCTGGCATGTTTCAGCCAAACCCAGATTACAGACTGTTCATTTTGAAAGTTCCATCACCCAACTTTCTCAAAAATCACCACCACAGTTCCCTGTTTGAATTTCATCTGGACGGTCTCCGACAGCCCTAGCTGACCCCAACCATTTCCTTCACTTATTACAAACATGCCTCTCCCCACACGCACACTTGGTATGATCCTTTTCAGAGGGAAAGGATGAAGTTAGGGGGCAGTCTTTTGTTCCAGATGTAGAAATTTTTACAGGCAAAAAGAGATTTAAAAAGACACAGAAAACTAATCTTGTTGAACTCTGTACAGAAAAATTTAACCTTAATTTAACTTACGAGAATTAATTGATGAGGGCCTCAGGCCATAATTCTGCTCTCTGCTGCTTGAAGTTGCTGTTGGAGCTGGTTATGGTCCATGGGGCTGGGGTCTGGCACGCAAGAGTTACTTTATTTCAGTGTGAGAGTCCTAAAAAAAAGGAAGTGCTGGAATACACTTCTGGGACTATCACTCAGTATAGGAACACCTTTCTGGCTCCCCAGAAAAGTTCCAAAACAGTGTCCCAGAGCATTCTGGGATGACTAGAGCCTGGTTTAGATCTCTAAAGCTTATGTTGTATTTCTATAGCACTTTCCCTCTAAGCAACTTTTAAGTATCAATTAAGCCTCATTACCACCTCCCACACGCCCCCACCCCAAAAAAACCACACCCCCTTTATAAGGCAAGTGGAGAACATATAGCGATCACTGCAAATACCACTGCTGGCATGAAACACAGCAGCTTCCAACACCACAGCAATAATACCAAGCAAGGTACAGCAGAAAGAGGAAAGGAAAGCGGCTGCTGATGGGAAAAAAAAGCATGGAGAGTATAGATAGGTGGGAAGTAACTGAACAAATTAAAATGAGTCCAGAAAAAACGCCCTTCATCTTAGACAAAGAGCTATGGGATCTTAATGGTCATACCATTGGATGGGATTGTTCATAAAACATAAAACTAAGATTATGGTGGCTTATCTTAAAAACAGTAGGACAACCCTATAACCTGTAGCAAGGCTGTAGCATGTTGTGCAAGGGGCAATGTGAAAGAGAGGAAAGAGCAGGAAGATAGCATCACAAGTGTTGATCAAGTACAAGTAGAAGAAGAGTCAGGATTAGTGCTGGTGAAACTCAGAATTGAGAGCCTTGAATTAGTTTGGATAAGCCCCCAAAATGTCTGATACTAATCTGAAGTTACCTGAACCTCTTGAAGTCTCCTTTCCCCTCCTCTTTATTATGTCTTTCATGACTATCCAGGGTTAAAGATTGGAAAACACCAGCTGGCCCAGCAGAAAAGGCTAAGTTTCCTGAGGTTCCACAGTGGGAATAGTAGGAAATATTTGTGACACATCTTTGATAGATCCTTCCGCCCCCAGCACTTTTTGGTACTTGGCTGAGTCACAGGAAGTGTGAGAGAGAGAGAGAGAGACACATGGGAAAGAGAGAGAACCTTACAAACAGACAGGGAAGGACCAGAATCAGAAAGATTTGGGGACCTGAAAGTAAGGAAGTGGGGCGGTTGAAGACAAGAGACAAAAAACTTTGGAGGAAGAAATCCTAAAGAGCATTATCAAAGGATGTGGTGCAGTGAAGGGTTAATTCTCAGCAAAATAAATCTAACCTCCTATTTTCTCCCTTGGTCTTTGTAAAATGCAGAGAGATAAAATAATGTAGTTAGTGAGGAGGAAAAAAGTAAAAAACAGAATTTTCCTTTTTTCTACTTTTGCAGTTTGTGCGCTTTCCCTTTCAAATAGACAGTGTTGCCAGAATGCATGTAACACTGCACATTCACCAGCTTGGGAGGAATGCCAGTGGAAAAGTTTGGTGAGGTTCTTCCACACACCTCACTTTCTAAACAAGGCAAAAGCCAACTTGCCCCCAGCATGTTGGCATGAGTATGGTAGAAAGGAACCCACTCTTATCTTCTGGGCCTGCCCAGCAAATTGAGAACTCTGGGAGATTTAAAAAACAAAAACAAAACAAAAAATATTCCCATAAAATGTAAACACAATCATAACCATTTGACTTTACTGCTCAGGTTTTTCTGTTCGGCTGCAACCCAAGAGATAATTGGACAATTAAGGAATGCACAATAAGAATTCTTTTAACAGCCATAGTAATGTTTGTGCTCTTCACCCGGCTACAAACAGACCATTCTGTAAAACTCAGAAGTGGCTGCCAGCCTGAAAAGTCTGCTAGAGCAGAAGTGAGGCTCTTATCCTCTATCTTCCCAGCAGCCCATAGGTTTCTAAACACATTGTACTTGAGCTAAAATATGCTACAGGATGGTTCAGTTCAGGAAAACTATATATCACCACCTAGCTCTTATATAGCACTTCTAATTAGTAAATCTCAAAGAGCTAATAAAGGGAGGCACGTATCAGCCCCATTTTACAGATGGGGAAACGGAGGCAACAAAGGGTTAAACAGAATTGCTCAATGTCACCCAGCATGGTCTTCTCGTGTCCTTCCACCACAACCATAGGTTTTTCAGGTGTTGGGCACATGATATGGCCCAGGCGAGCTCTTCCATTCTGCATATTTCCTTCAGAAGCTGGCAGACCAACAGACATTCCATGGTTTGTGTTTCATGGGAGACATGCGTCTGGGTCAGTGGGGTAGCCCCATTTCCGCAGATTGACTTTTGACCTGCCAGCTCTTTTTTGGAAGTAATTTACAGATCTCCAGATTGACCAGTCCTTCTCCGCACAAGTGTGAAAGGTATCTGGCAACGTCAACGTATTTCGAGGCATGGATGCCACATTTCCAGTCATGTAGCAGTCAGTGATTTTTTTTTTAAGCTGTTCTGTTGCTGCCGGGAAGCTTTTCTGCAATTTCAGGCCACTAACTGCTGCGGTGTGTCAGGTACCTTCGACCAGTCATAATATTTTAATATTTTACTTGTGACTGCTCTCCTGATATCCGGTAGAGAGATTCCCATAAGTTCATATTGGCTGTTCACATTTGTTGGTTTTAGACAATCTTGTGATGTAGCAGCATCGGTCATTCAGCACAGGGTCAGCTTCTTTGCATGAACTGACCTTTCCCACACTGGTCACATGAATTCAGCTGTCAAATAGCAAAGCACAAGCGTGGTGGCTCTTAGTGTTGCTGGGTTAGTTCCACATTTTGAATTTGCAGCCTTCCTGAACATGCTATTCCAGGTGCTAGCTTTGCCTTTTGTCTTCTCTTCTCCACATGTGCCTTGAAGGAGAGTGTGCAGACTAGAATCACTCCAAGGTAAACAGGATTCCAGCAGTGGGTAATTGATACCCCTCTCCAAATGATGCTGAGTTGTCTATTGGCCTCATGATTCCAAAGATGGAAGAGAGTCACTTGCATTTTGGCTGGGTTGGCATGCAATTGATTTTTGGTGTAATGGACTGAGACAGCTCTGATGTCAGCATAACTTCAATCTGGGCAAAATCCTTGGCATGGGCAGTGATGCATAGGTCTTCTGCATAGATAAAAACTTCCTGTGCTAAGATGGATCAGCTGATCATTCATACAGATGTTAAAAAGTATTGGCAAGAGTACGCTCCCCGGTATAGGCCTTTTTTTTGTTGCCGCCATCACCTTCACTTCCCACATAGTTTGATGTAAAAACCCAGCAGGGTGACATTGTCTGACTGTGGGGTAGAGTTGCAGACTTATGTGATAGAAGAGTGCTCAGTTCGACATCTGGAGGGTGGTTTACAACACCTAGCCTCCCTTGATGCAGAGGCTATCCTCCAGTTACAGAATATGGGACAGAGTTCTGACATCTGCATACAAGAGAAGATGATTCAGCAGGGCAAGAGCAGAGCCAGAGATAGAACCCAGATCTCCCAAGTCCCAGTTTAGTGCTCTAGCAATTAGATCACACTGTCTTGCTCACATTTCATATGCTTAAGTTTGGCCATTTGAATAAATAAAAATACTATACTGTGTAAGATTGTATTTTATCATAATCACACAATTATCATGCTCCGCTAATATCTAAACAATCCTAGAACATTGAAATACATAGTTTATGAAAAATTCTCTCTGAATTTCCAATTCCTTTTTAGAATGACACAATGTCTCCACTCTGTACTTTGCTAGATTTAAGAATCAAAACTTATTCTGGTCCCAGAAATTGAGTTTCAAAAAGTTAATCTAACCAAGAAATAGGCTAGCAATGAAACATCCATATTGCCTTATACATCTATGTTCCAGGCTGGAATCCCTGCCACAAACAAACACCCATGTTCAAAATTATACCCTTGCTCCAAGAGCTGGGCAACAATTCTAGGGAGTGATGTCGAGTGGCTAACAGGCTGTGCTGGGATGCCCTTTCCTTTAAGCCAAAAAGGTAAGTAGTATGTTTTCCTTGGCAGGATTTTGAAGTATTGTTAGAGTTCCTCTGAGTACTATCCCCATGCATTTAGGAATGTTAAATTGAGTTAATCCTCAGTGTGATTCACTTTATAGTACAGTGATGGGCAGGGCTGGCCCACAACATTTTGGCACCTGAGGCGGGGAGCTCAAATGATGCCCCCATGCCTCCTCACTTGGGCCAAAACTTTGAAAGGTCTCAATTCTGCCTTCTTCCTGTTCTACTCCTCTCATGGTACTGCTCTGCTACTTACCCCAATAAAAGGAGAACTAACAACTTAAAATGCCTTGTTCAAAAATTTTAAGTAACACTTAACTTTCAAACACCTGAACACCAAATGTAACTTTTCTTGTCTGTATAGTAAACACTGGCATTTTTATCTGTTTGAATAATCAAAGTGGTGCTTTCTGTGCCTTCTTGGTTGCAAAGATTTGAACTGCTTCCTGAAGGTCCACAGTCTGGGCCAGCTCATGCTCTGCTGAGATGGTTGCAAGGCCGACCAGCCTCTCCTGTGTCATCATGGAGCGTAAATGAGTTTTTAGTAACTTCAGCTTGGAGAAGCTGCGCTCTCCACTGGCAACTGTTACAGGAGGTGTTAGAAGTATGCACAGAGCAACAAAAGCATTTGGAAAGAGGGTGGTCATCTTATTTGTGCACATATATTCCAGAACAGCCTTTGGAGTTGACCGTGCTGAAATGTATCTTGAAAGGGCTTTCAGTTCATCACCTAAATCACTCGCATCAATATCGCGCATGTCATCATGCGTCACTGTCTCTAGTGCCCTGCATTGCTGGTGTAGGTCTTCTTCAGGTATAGTGAGGCATTTTGGAATATCATAACAACATCCCAAATATACTGCTGTGTTCCTTGAGCTGCATGAAACGTTCTTCAGCTGACTGTATTGCACAATCTAGCACCTGGTTAAAGAATTCAACTTTGAATTGTTGTTTGGGATCTCTTATGGGATTATCCCGTGCCTCGTAATCAAAAAGTCGGTGACTCTTGTATTCTTGAATGGGTGGGAAAATAGCTTCAGTGTGAAGTTCCTCTGCCAAGTTCTGTGCACTCTTCAGAACATTTTGAAATCCCTTATCTGACCGGGAAGACTGTAGGTATAACTTTGTTTTGTCCAGTTATTCCATTGCTCCATATATATATAAAGGTCAACACCTTGGAGTCTCTTGCTTACAACATTTATTTCAAACGGTATGTCATGCCACAACACTAAGCCACACAGAAATTTGAAGTTATGTATGTTTCTGATGATTCCATTTCCCTCTATTCTCCCACAAACAGCTCCTGTCATAGCATTATCCTCCATAATTGCAACTATGGCAACATCTATCTTCCCAATTTGGTGTTTGATAGGCTTTATCGTCTCCACTCGACTTTCCGATTGTGTGGCACTCAGTGGTTTCAGTGTCAGAGAGGATGTTCCCAGATGTTGCTTCAAAATTTGCCACTCATGAGTTGATGCAGAGAAAAATACATAGATGCTTTAATTACATTAAAAAATTCAGCTGCCTCACTAAAAGCTGGTGCTGCATCACTGACCACCAAGTTCAATGAATGAGAACTGCATGGGACAAAAAAAGCTTGAGGGTTTAACTCTTGGATCCGTGTCTGCACTCCTCTGTTCTTTCCTCTCATGTTGGCACCATTATCATAGCCCTGACCTCTCATGTCAGCTATCATAATTCCCATATCTTCCAGCTTTTTAAGCAGCACATTTGTCATACCAGCTCCTATAGTATCAATGTCAAATTCTAGAAAATGCTCTGACAGTCACCATTGCAGTGACACTTTCACTAGGTTCTGTTGTTGTTACAAAATGCACCATTAACATCATTTGTTCCATATGGCGGATGTGAGGTGTGCAGTCCAGAATAACAGAGTAATATCTTGCTGACTTCAGATCTGCTACAATCTTCTGTTTCACTTTTGTTGCCGTATGATCTCATTTTGAATTGTTTTTCCAAGGTAGTAGTGTGCGTACATTTCTTGGGTGGTGACTCTTCTTAGATACTCCTGGAGTACAGCATCAACTCAGCCATCAACTCCACAATTTTAAGGAAGTTTCCATTGTTTAGCACATACAGCTGATTTGAAGTGCCATGCAGTGGCAGGTTTTGGGTAGCAAGCATTCTCACAATGGCAATGAGCCTTTTCAGAACATTTTGCCAGTGAAGGGACTCTGATGCAATCTTGTCTTGATGCTGATCATCTATGGTGGCCTTTAACCTTAGTCTCATCTCAAGCTCTTTCCACCTATGGAATGCTCTCTGGTGATTTGCTGCCTTCTCATGGCATGCCAGATTTCTAGCCAGATTTTTCCAGTCCTTTGTTCCTGTAGAACCCAATGGGGCTGGAATATTAGACTAAACAAAAACAGCATGCAGCATTCTGGGTTTTTGAGTACATAAGCCATGGCCTCTCCACTTTGTCATCACTGGGGATTTCATGCCAGTAACGTGTTGAATGGAAACTTCTATTTTCATTGTCTTTGGGGAACATGAAGTTTTTCATTTGCTGTGGCCCATGCAGTACAAGGAAGTCCCTCAGGCTACTGCTCAAGTGGGTCCACAGTCCTGGATCATCTAGACTTACGGAACTAAACTCAGCAGCAGCTGTTTCTTGCGCCTCCACCACACTCTTCTCTGAGCTACACTTTTCTTCAGGAATGTGCATGGTTACATCCATTTGAGATGGAGATATGGATGCTGCACTAGCTGCCAGGTCACCTGCACTCTGACTAACTGGACGATCAGGCATCTCCTCACCACTCACATCCTCACGAGGGCTGGAAGGCTGACTGAACATTTGTGTCTATGTATCTCAGGAGAGCGCCTTCCTGCTTAGATAAAAAAAGCTTCCTTTGCTTTCTTTCTTTTTCTGAATGCTGCCCCTGAGGGGCGTTTTCTTCTTTCACTCATGACTGCTGTTCTGTGCCAGCTATAGTGGCTCTAAACACTCAATTGAAGGGGACAAATAAGCAGGCTGGTAGCAGGGCATGAGTGAGGAAAGATATCAGCATCTTAAGGGCCTAACTGGCTCCTACTACTTCAGTTGACTGCCTGGTCTCCTCAAGTGGGTTCAGGGAAGCAGCAGGAAACAGGAAGCTCCCTGAGAAGCTGGTGTTAATCAGTCCAGGCTCCTGGGGGTGCTAGAGAGGTACATAAGAGGCTCCTCCTCCTCCTCTCTCTCCCTGCGGTTCCTGCTGCTTTGTGTTATTCCCTCTCACCTTTTCCCCTGGCTCTCTGTTATGTCTCTTGTGCCCTCCTTTCTCCAGCACAGCACTCCACCATCTCTGTGGATCTAGAGCAGAGAGAATACATATGCACCAGCAGCAGACAATTTTCTACACTCTTAGTGGTGCCCCCCTCCCCCCACCCCCGTCTGCTACCTGAGGCGGCTGCCTCAGTTCGCCTCATGGTAAGGCCAGTCCTGGTGATGGGAGAGGTATAAACCATTCTTTTATCTTAGTCATCAGCTGTACGGAGAAAAGACTTGCTTTAGAAGCAGAATTGGCCAATGTATAGTGAAGGGAAACCAGTCCCGTAGATCTAGGAGCTGGTATATATTTACAACCAAAACCCAATTCCTGCATTTCATTTTACTTTCAGACTTTCTAATTAGATGGTGAAGTTGGGATACAGATTAACTATGTCCTCCCATTTCAAATTTCACACAGTAATCCCATCAAATCCAACTGTATGTCTATTCGGAACAGATCACACAAGATTCCCAAAATTCACAGTACTGCTTTTAATTGAAAGTAACTAAAGATTTTATACCTTCCTAATGAATTTCAGTTAAAAGTTGTGTTTGTTGTTTCAAAATGTATCAGAATCTGGTGCAACTGATTCCTATTTTGCAAGTGACTGAACACTTCTACAGTGAAGCCATAGAACCCCCTGGATGCTCCGTGGTCAAAACCACAAACAATGGGACTATTGTCTAAACAGTCTACAATGAGGACTCTATAAACACGTGCACAATGTACAACACAACGGCTAGAAACTTAGACAGACACCTGAGTCAGTTCTAGTACACCAGAATCTATATGTCAGTGGCAACTATAGTAAATTTGACACGCTGATTTAGAGCTAAAACATTCAACACGATACACACAAACAAGGGAAAAACCATTTTGCTTTGCTGGATTAAAAGGCTATAATACATTTTGCTCTCTCAGTGGAGTAAATCAGGGCTGACTCTATTCATGTCAATAGAGTTTAAAAAGCCTAAGCAACAGGAGGGGCAGGCTCTTTGTGTGTAATTTGTTCCTTTCCCACATCAAAAACATGTCACAGTGAGTCAGTTCACCACAGTTACAGGAAAACTGTCTGAAAGTGGATAAACCTGGCGTGATGCACAGCACCACCACATCAGAACTGTTGAGAAAACTAAGAAAGGGAAAGTGATCACCAACTGACTCCACTGGAGAGATTCATTCCAGAGGCCGTACATCTGGATCCGACAGCTGCCATGCTCACAGTAACTGGCTAGTTCTAATGCTAGAGGTAAAGTGATAGCAGCAGCATGTCCACGGAAGACATTGAAAATATATGGGTATGACTGTTTGCTGCTGTGCTCTGTGTATTCCAGTATGCTTTGGAATTGTGAGACCGCGCATGTGTTTTCAGCACAACATTTGTGAGAAGAGACTGAAGCTATGTGCCAATCCACAGAAGCCTAAACTCCTAGAATCCAGAAGAAGAATAGAAGAGTTTGTCAGTAGCCATTTTCTAGGACAGAAAATGTCAGTTAGGAGGACAGTGATATGGGGCCTCATTTGAATTCCCATTGCTGTTATTAGCTCCATTGATAGAGCTGGTCCCAAAATGCCCCCGCCCCAAATGTAGATGAAAATGTAAATTTTTCTTTTTTGTCAAAACCTTCAGTGGAAGATTTTGACCGTCAACCCCACACCACACCACCACCCCCCAAAATATCCCCCTTCACCCCCCAAAAGGGGTGTTTGTTTTTAAATTGAAAGCTAGAAGGGGAAAATAAATCACTTTATGCAAAACATTTTTTTGCATAACCTCAGTTGTCCAGCCAAAAAAAAAAAATGTTAACAGGAAATTGTCAGCTAGCCCTACCCATTGGCTTCAGTAGAGTTACATTTCACTTACACTGGTGAAAGATCAGAGTCAGGACATGATCATGATTTTGCAACTATTTCCATGATACTGAAGTTCTGGGAGGAGATACGATGACATAACATGGAGTTTATTCTGTAGTTTTGTTCTAAACCTATAGTAGCTACCTTTTAAAAAAACAGAAAAGAAAAAACAGTTATCTTGTCAGCTAGATAGAAACATATTTTGAAGGCATGTACTTCTGCAAAATAAATATGCACTCTCAATGTTTGTGGCTTTCATATTCCCAAATGGATAATAAGTACTTGGAAGTAGACAAGTGTTCTTGGTGATTCTTATTGAGACATTCATCCCAGTGCATTGTTTAAGACTGAAAGTGAAATGAATGTTTTGAACTGATGTTATAGCTTCCAATAACTTCCTGAAGGATGGTGGGTACCTTCAAATTGTCCTTTTGTGTCATAGCTGCTGCTGTTTCCATTTGTGGTCAAGATCAGTGGAATGACATATGCCCAGCACAATTTTGTCTAACGTGCAAAATGGCTTTCTTGTGGGTTGTGGGGTTGTTCTTTATTTTTATTTTTTAAAATTGTGTATGATGCAATGGCCTGAATTACCGAACACAGAAAACTGATACAAAGCACTAGTTATGAAAAATGCTTCTATTGCAAGGTAGTCAGAAAAAATGCAAATTGACATCAAAATACAGCCTAATTGTTAGTCATTCCCAATTTTATTTAAATGCCACTTTTTCTCAATCTGTTTCTCGCTGACTTCAGTGAAGGCAGGATCTGGCCCTAAGGATTATATTTATTGGCTCTAGCTGTGTTTGTAATGTTCTCTGGTTTATACTATTACGTTTACCATGCTGCTTAAATACACACTGAATAATACTTAGCATCATTATTGCACTTTACGTGTTCAGAGCACTGCACAGACTTCACAACACACCTGAGAGGTGAGCGTATAAAATGGAGGTCACAATGCTATTGGGGAAACAGTCAGACTGTAAATCTGTCTTAACCAAGGCCACACAGAGAGTCAGTGGCAGAACCAGGAAGAGAACTCAGGATTTACACCCTGGAGAATGGAAAGCTAAATACTAGTTACACAGAACTCTAGAAGTTGCATGGGGGCATATAGAACAGTAAAATATTTCTAATCTGTGTGCCTATATAATCCTCATCACTTTAGTAGCTGAGCACCTCCGGTCATTGCATTACTTTTATCCTAAACACTGCTATTGAGTAGGGGAGCATTATGCCCCAAAAGTGAAGCACCAGGTAGATTAAGTGACTTGTCGAAGGCCACAAAAGAAGTCTGTGGCAACACTGGGAAACCCAGGGTCTTTAGAGTTCAAGTCCAGTGACTTAACTACAATATTCATCATCCCTATTGTCAGGCATGGTACAAATCTAATTTTCTTTAATATTTGGGAGAGAGGGTGAGTGCGCTTTTGAGAGATGGAGGGATAGGGAGATTTTGAGTAGCTTTATAACATTTGGCTGGGAACAAGTTGTGGGAGGAACCTTACACAAAGATGCTAGGATGAGGAACTGTCCATCGGAGCAGAATCCAAACTGCAGTTGGACCAACAGCATAACAAGATGGTAGGAAGAGGACACAAAGGAGCCCCTAGTATGACCACTGGGAGATGCTTAGAACACCAGAGACTGAGCAAAACCATGGGCTTTGGTGTCTCTCTCTCTCCTTCCTAAAGAAAGATGTCTTAAAGACCGAATTTGGATCCTAGATCCCTGAGGGTTATACCTTTTACTTTTGGACTACTCTGTAGGAGCATAACTTGAATATTCTTTACATTCATACTGTAACTGAAGTCTAAGCCCTGGTCTACACTACATGGTTAGGTCGAATTTAGCTGCATTCGGTCGATTTTATAATTAATGCATCTACACAAGCAACCCCGTTCTGTCAACCTAAAGGGCTCTTAAAATAGACTTCTGTACTCCTCCCCGGCGAGGGGAGTAGTGCTAAAATCGACCTTGCTGGGTCAAATTTGCGGTAGTGCAGATGCAAATTGACGTTATTGGCCTCCGGGAGCTATCCCTGAGTGCTCCAACGTGACCGCTCTGGATAGTGCTTTCAACTCCGATGCATTAGCCAGGTACACAAGAAAAGCCCCGGGAACTTTTGAATTTCATTTCCTGTTTGGTCAGCATGGCGAGCTCAGCAGCACAGGTAACCATGCAGTCCCCCCAGAATTGCAAACGAGCTCCAGCATGGAGCAAAAGGGAGACACTGGATCTGATTGCTGTATGGGGAGAAGAATCTGTGCAGGCAGAATTCCGATCAAAAAGAAGAAATGCTAATATATATGCCAAAATCGCACAGGGCATGGTGGAGAGGGGCTACACCAGGGACACACAGCAGCACCGCATGAAAGTCAAGGAGCTCAGGCAAGCCTACCAAAAGACAAAGGAGGCAAACAGGCACTCTGGGTCAGAGCCCCATACATGCTGCTTCTATGATCAGCTGCATGGTATTATAGGGAGGGACCCTACCACTACTCCACCACTGTCTGTGGACACCTGCAAGTGGGGAGTCTCACGCAACAGGAAGGAGGAGGAGGAGGAGGAGGAGAATGTGCAGCAGGCAAGCAGTGAATCCATTCTCCCCGGCAGCCAGGACCTTTTCATCACCCTGGAGCCAATATCCTCCTAAGGCAGGATCCCCGACCCCGAAGGTAGAGAAGGCACCTCTGGTGAGTGCACATTTGTAACTACAGTACAGAGTTTAAAAGCAATCGTGTTTAATGTTTGATTTGCCCTGAAGACTTGGGATGCATTTGCGGCCAGTACAGCTACTGGAAACGTCTGTTAACGTGTCTGGGGATGGAGCAGGAATGCTCCAGGGACATCTCCATGAAGCTCTCCTGGAGGTACTCTGAAAGCTTTTGCAGAGAGTTTTTAGGGAGGGCTGCCTTATTTCGTCCTCTGCGGTAGCACACTTTACCACGCCAAGCCAGTAGCAAGTAGTCTGGAATCACTGCAGCACAAAGTATAGCAGCGAATGGTCCTGGATTTTGGTCGCATTCAAGCAACATTCGGTCTTTATCTTTCTGTGTTAGCCTCAGGAGAGGGATATCATTCATGGTCACCTGGTTGAAATAGGGGAATTTTTGTAAGGGAACAGTAAAAGGACCCAATTAATGCTGGGCTGTTTGCGCTTGGCTAAAAGGGATTATCCCAAATAGCAACGTGGAGGGGTGGGGGGAAGTGTGTGCTTCCCATCTATCTAAAAACCGCAGCCCCTCCTTTTAAATGACAAACCCAACCGGCATTGCTTGCTATGGGAAAGGAGGACGCTGCAGTTTGAAAACATTCCCACGTTATGAAGGTGTTAGAAGCCAAACCCGTGTACCCTTTGGCTTACTATGGCTGCCTGGAAACCGAATTCTGTTACCCAGCCCTGTGTGATGTGTCACCATACCAGCAGGCGCTCAATATAAAAGGCAAAATGCGACCTTGTACCTAAAGCACATGTGCTTTCTGCTGTGAATTGCTTGATTCACTGTGAAAGAGTCTCCCTTTTGTTCTCAGAAATGTATCATCTTAAATTTTACTCTCCCTTTTTATCCCCCTGCAGGTGCAAATGTTTCTATGCTCCCCCTATCCTCTCCATCCCTGAGGTTATCGCAGATTAGAAGGTGAAAAAAACCACACTTGCGATGACATGTTTTCTGAGCTCATGCAGTCCTCCCGCACTGATAGGACACAGCTGAATGCATGGAGGCATTCAATGGCAGAGTCCAGGAAAACATTAAGTGAATGCGATGAGAAGAGGCAGGATGCAATGCTGAGGCTAATGGGGGAGCAAATGGACATGCTCAGGCATCTGGTGAAGCTGCAGGAAAGCCATTCTACGACCATTCTGCACTTGCTCAGCCTATAGTTGAATTGCTCCTTACTACTGTCCAGGCTGCCTGTGTACGGCTTCATGAGCCATAGGAGCAAGGGGTAGGCTGCACCTCCAAGAAAAACTATTGGCATTTCAACATCCCCAACCGTAATTTTCTGGTCTAGGAAGTAAGTCCCTTCTTGCAGCTGCGCAAACAGCCCGGAGTTCCTAAAGATGCGAATGTCATGTACCTTTCCTGGCCATCCCATGTTGATGTCGGTGAAACGTCCCTTGTGATCCACCAGTGCTTGCAGCACCACTGAGAAGTACGTCTTGCGGTTTATGTACTGGTTGGCAAGGTGGTCCGGTGCCAAGATAGGATATGCATTCCATCTATCGCCCCACCACAGTTAGCGAAACCCATTACAGCGAAGCCATCCACTATGACCTGCACATTTCCCAGAGTCACCACCCTTGATAGCAGAACATCAGTGATTGCATTGGCTACTTGACTCACGGCAGTCCCCACGGTAGATCTGCCCACTCCAAATTGATTCCCGACTGACAGGTAGCAGTCAGGCATTGCAAGCTTCCACAGGGCTATCACCACTCACTTCTCAACTGTCAGGGCAGGTGTCATCTTGGTATTCCTGCATTTCAGGGCGGGGAAAGCAACTCACAAAGTTCCAGGAAAGTGGCCTTACGTATGCAAAAGTTTTGCAGCCACTGGGAATCATTCCATACCTTCAACACTATGCGGTCCCACCAGTCTGTGCTTGTTTGCCGGGCCTAGAATCACCGTTCCACTGTATCAACCAGCCCCACTGCCGCCATGATGTCCCAATTGCCACATCCCGTGCATTCATGAACTTCTGTGTCCATATCCTCCTCACAATTGTCCTCATGCTGCTGTCTCTTAGCAAGGTTCTGCACATGCTGCAGTATAATGTGTGAGGTGTTTAAAATGTTCGCAACAGCAGCAGTGAGCTGAGCGGGCTCCATGCTTGCCGTGCTATGGCGTCTGCATGGGTAACCCAGGAAAAAAGGTGCGAAATTATTGTCTGCAGTTGCTTTCATGGAGGGAGGGAGGGGAGACTGACAACATGTACTCAAAACCACCTGCGACAATTTTTCTGCCCCCCACTCTCCATCAGACACTGGGAGCTTAACCCAGAATTCCAATGGGCAACGGAGACTACGGGAACTGTGGGATAGCTTCCCACAGTGCACTGCTCCATGAGTCGATGCTAACCACGGTAGTGAGAACGCACTCCACTGACTTAATGTGCTTAGTCGGGACATACACAATTGACTGAATAAAACTGATTTCTAAATATCGACTTCTATAAAATTGACCTAATTTCATAGTGTAGACATACCCTAGGCACTACACTTAGGGTATTTGCATTCTTTATCTCCTGCCAGCCCTCATAAAGAATCATTTTTAATTAAGTAAGTGTTTATTGGGAACCCATTGAAGGTTAGGAAGTCTGTAGACCCTAGAGTTTGGCATGCCTACAGCACTAGCCTGGGAGCTCATGATCCACAGAGCACATGGACAGGATCAAAAGAGGTTTTCTTACTACATTCATAGTGACATCTTATTGTGGGGTCAAGTTACCATATTTTGTATACTGTATGAATAGCCAACCGAGTGTACTGCTGCTATAGAAGTGGATAGAGAAAATTCCTCTACTGTATCTCTGCCTTTCACATTTTATTTTTGCCATGTATTCACCCTTTTAAATCTATGCAGCCAACAGTTGGTTTTGAATAAGAAAGCATTAAAAGTAGTCTGACTTCACAAATTCAGAACTACTATTCTCAACAAACCATAGAGCATAATGCACCGAAATGGCTCACTCATGATTTTCTTTCTTTTTCAAAGCCAATCAGGTTGATCCATCCAAAGTTATCAAGTATAACAGACTCTCTCCCCCTCAGATCAATATTACATTCTCCCATTTTTCCTCTCTCCTTCTGAGACTATCAGTTATTATTACTACTGCTCTGGTGCCCATATCTTGTGTTTCTGTTTCCATTCAGAAATGGTAATTAAAGAAAGATATGGTTTATTCTTAAAATGTGCTCCTGCAGCAGGTTGCAAAAAAGAATAACTGATTTGAAACCAACTTGTTGAACTCATCACCACCCGGTTTATATTTGTTATCAACCCCTGAAGCATGAAGGCCTTATTCTAACTTCACTACACACAAGCAACTCCCACTGAAGCCTATTAGACCTGTGCATGTGTATCAGAGATCATAGGTTGGCTCAATGACTATAGTCTCAATTGATTTCAGCAAGCAATAGGTCATCTGTCTTTTTTGTTTTGTTTATTATATGCTTCAATTTACCACTCTGCTCCATAAATCCCTCATTAATTTGCATCTTGAGCAGCACTTATGGTGAGAAAAATGAGTAGAAAAATGGTGCCCATAGAACAGAACTGCTCCCTGTTTGTACTTAGTCATACATTTTTAGTTTTATGACATAAATGATTCAATAGTTTTCCTCCTTTTATTCCAGTTGAGCCAACCCAGCTATGGGAGAATGAACTGGTTTCTTTTCTTATTCATTCATTACCAATAAAATTGTTAAACTGAGCACCAGTTGCAGAATCTTTGATGTATTACAGGTACCGGAATAAAGTAAGCCGGAAAGAATCCGGCTTGGCTTTCAGATTTTGGTTGATTTTGCAAAGGTGACAGCTAAAAATAAATAAAAGCATCTTTAAAAAACAAACAAAAAAAACCCCATCCTTTTTACTTGCCAGCTGAACAAATTTGACTTGGAAACTAGTGAGAGGTTAAAAAGTAGTGAAATCTTCTGTGGTCACTGAAGTGAGGAGGCAGATGTGACTGAATTCAAATGGAGAGGATTTGCTAAAATAAAAAGAAGCACTGTTTTCACAATCACTTTTCAGAGCACCTCCACTTTTTTATTAGTATTTGCTGAGGAAGGTTTAAGAACATGAGAACTACCAGACTAGGTCAAACCAATAGTCCATCTAGCTCAATATCCTGTCTCTGATGGTAGTCAGTATTAGAGCTTCAGGGGAGTGTACAAAACAGGGAAATTGGAGTGATTCACCCATCTTCTCCTCCTATGTTCTGGAAGAGATTTAGTGTCACATCCCTGAAGATCTTGGCTAACAGCCATTAAATGACCTAGCCTCCATGAAATTAGCTAGCTCTTTTTTAATCTACTTATATTTTTGGCCATCCCATGGCAATGAGTTCTACAGGTTTGTTGTGCACGGTGTGCAAAAGTGCTTCCTCTTGTTTGTATTGAACCTTCTGCCTATTATTTACATTGGGTAACCTCTGCTTTTTGTATTGTGGGAAAGGGTATACAACACTTTTCTATTCACTTTTTTCCCCACACCATTTTACAGACCTTTATCATATTTCCTCTCTCCCCCACTTAGTCTCCTCTTTTCTAAGCTGAACAGTCTTTTTAGTATCCCCTGTTCCATACCCTTGATCTTCTTTGTTGCCCTTCTCTGTACCTTTCCCAGTTCCACTATATTCTTTTTGAGATGGGGCTATCACAACTATGATATTTTCTATCCCTTTCCTAACATTGTTAGCCTTTGTTGACCAGTAATGCACTTTGACCTGAAGTTTTCAGAGACTAACCACAGTGGACTTCAAGATCTTTCTTAAGTGGTGTAACAGGGCACAGCTTCACTCCTCACAGAAAGTGCAGAGACTCCACTAGGTGTGCACTCACTGACCTTTTATTTCAAGTTCCCTCCACCAATATCATTACAGCCACCAGACAACCATTTGTTTACCATATCTACAGTACTTTTGACTATCTCTCTTCAGGACCCGTGGTCTCCCTTCGCTAAGGCCTCTGTGTGACTGGGCTCAGCTAGCCCTGTTCCTCTCCCCCTGGGCATGTCCTTCCCATGCCTCTTTAGTAGACTTGGGCTGATGGGCTAACTGAATGGTTATCCCACCCAGCTCATGCACCTAATTAGATAATTACCCCACTCAGCTTGCTCTGGAAGCAAGTAGCATCTAAGTGATCAGAGTGCAGGCTCACCGGTTTACTCCCTGCACTCTGTCAAAAGTGGTAACTGCTAATTTAGAACCCATCACTATATATGTGTAGTAGGGCTGTCGATTAATCGCAGTTAACTCACATGATTAAAACTGCGATTAATCATGATTAATTTTTTAAATCATGGATTAATTTTTTGAGTTAATTGCACTGTTAAACAATACCAACTGAAATTTATAAAATATTTTGCATGTTTTCTACATTTTCATATATATTTATTTCAATTACAACACAGAATACAAAGTGTATATTATTTTTATTAAAAAGTATTTGCACTATAAAAACAGTATTTTTCAATTCACCTCATACAAGTACTGTAGTGCAATCTCTTTGTCGTGAAAGTGCAATTTACAAATGTGGATTTTGTTACATAATTGCACTAAAAAAAACCAAAACAATGTAAAAACTTCAGGGCCTACAAGTCCACTCAGTCCTACTTCTTTTTCAGGCAATCACTAAAACAAACAAGTTTGTTTACATTTACAGGACATCATGCTGCCCTCTTTTTATTTACAATGTCCCCAGAAAGTGAGAACAGGCATTTGCATGGCACTTTTGTCGCCAGCATTGCAAGGTATTTATGTGCCAGATATGCTAAATATTCATATGCCCCTTCATGCTTCGGCCACCATTCCAACGGACTGCAGATTTGACAAAATGCAAAGAAGGTACCACTGTGAGATTTCTAAAGACAGCTACAGCATTCAACCCAAAGTTTAAGAATCTGAAGTGCCTTCCAAACTTTGAGAAGGAAGAGGTGTGGAGCATGCTTTCAGAATTCTTAAAAAAGCAACATTCTGATGCAGAAACTACAGAACCTGAACCACCAAAGAAGAAAATGAACCTTCCGCTGGTGGCATCTGACTCAGATAATGAAAATGAACATGTGTCGGTCCGCACTGCTTTAGATCGTTACCAAGCAGAACCCATCATCGGCATGGACACATGTCCTCTGGAATGGTGATTGAAGCATGAAGGGACATATGAATCTTTAGCATGTAATATCTGGACCCTTGCTAAATATATAAATACACTGGACCCTTGCTAGAACGCGCATCTATATAGTGCGAATTCACATATAACGCAGTCGTGGCCATGGATCCCAAATTTAATTACTTTAATTGCATTTCATTTTAATGCGTTATCACGCATGGATCCCAAATCCCACATTCTAGCAAGGGTCCGGTGTATCTTGCAAAGCCAGCTACAACAGTGCCATGCGAACACCTGTTCCCACTTTCAAGTGACATTGTAAACAAGAAGAGGGCAGCATTATCTCCTGCAAATGTAAACAAACTTATTTGTCTGAGCGATTGGCTAACAAGAAGTAGGACTGACTGGACTTGCAGGCTCTAAAATTTTACATTGTTTTAATTTAATGCAGTTTTTGGTTCTTAATTCTACATTTATAAGTTCAACTTTCATGATAAAGAGATTGCACTACAGTACTTGTTAGGTGAATTAAAAATACTATTTCCTTCCAGTCCTATGTTACTAAATAGAGCCAGTCTACACTCCAGGTCTACTTATTAGTTTAATCCAGTAGATCAGATTTTCCTTGTTGCTCTCGTACTTCAAGATGGCACAATGTAGAACAAAGATCAGACTGAAAATCAATAGGCTGATATAAACAAAGTTTCACAGGGTGATATGCAACACATCTAGCAGCTTTCTCTGACAAGGCAGGGAGTTCAGACTAACCAGGCAAGGACATTTCATTCAATTTAAAAAAAGACTTCCTTGCTGTTCAATACTCGTAGAGAGAAGTCACAAGCAAGATCTAATACCACTTAATCACTTAGAGCCAGCAACCTGCTTTCACATTTTCCTACCTCCCTGGTCATCTTTCTTTTCCACTGCCATTACCCCTTGTAAGAGGCTAAGCTAGGTGGAGCACAGTATGCAAATTTAGCACATGCCATCATGATTTATAACAGATCTGCAACTAGCCTAATTTAAGCCCACCATCAATAAATGCCTTTGTAATTTACATCCCCAGTGGAGCTGCTGCTGAGACATAGCACGGTGCTTCAGCATACTTTAAGATGCTGAAGACGGATTATGGCCCACTATATAGAGGTTTCCCCATTTTAAAGTGAGCACTGAGAACATCAGTATGCCTTGTGATGTCAAGCCATCCCCGGCCCTTCAAAAATACCTTCCCACAGGTTACTTTGGAAAGCAGGAAGATTTTGTTTGAAGTACATGTATTAATAAATGTAAGCCATTTGCAAAAAATAACTTTTTGACGATTTACACAAATCAATCCCCCTCACGCAATGCTTTCAGCAGACAAGATTGAAAGATTTGTCAAAAAAGAAAGGACCATGTGCTTTTTAGTGCTAATTACTAGCTTGTCAGAATAACTGACTGGCTGAAGGGAAAGTTTTCCAAAGTCAGCGGGTTTTTTTTTTTTTAAAGGATGTGTACTCTGGATCTTAAAGCCTCTAGCATATGATAGAGCTGGGCCGATTCCTGGCCTGATTAGGTAAAGCTTTTACCTTTAGGCAAAACTGTTAAATGTGCATGTTACATTTGCCTCAAGGGGTGTAAATATCACACCCCGTTCCTTTTCAACCTGGGTCTTAATTGAAGAAATAAGCCATCTCCCAAGAGGGAGGAGGACTGGATGTTTATCTCCAAGTGATATCTTCAGAGACTTTGTGTACAGATTAAAGAATGGAAAGTTACTAAAACAAGCACTGTTTCACTGAGGCTTCAGGTAGCTGAAAATAACCAGTGTGTCAATATGTCAGTTTGCCCTTTTCTTTTCAAATTGATCACATTTATGATGATTGTTTTCATTATTTGAACAATTACAAAGTGTTTTTGTGAACGTTTTGGCCTCAAGGTATTCACAATCTGTTCATAGCAAGAATTCCTGCAAGCAGTTGATATATGGAATCCAGTACGCAGTCTGCGCAAGTGGCCAATTAAGTCACATGTTATGGTTTCTCATCCCTGATTGGAGGACTTAACCTTTATAAGTAGGAGCAGTGGCTGAAGAAAGTATTGGGGCATTAAATTTCTCAGGAAGAAGTGAGAGTATACTTTAAAGAACGGCATAAACAGATTAAACAAATTTGAGAACATTTAAAATATTTTCCAGTCCATTTTTGCTCATGAAAGCTCTCTATTTGGCTACATATATGGATGCCAGATTTAAAAATAGCAGTTTTCTTTCCCAACTGAGGAAGTTCAGATTTATTGGTTACCTAGTATGCTTTAAAGGTAGCTTTCTTGCCACATTCCAAACAAGTAATTTTGCATGCACATTAGACTCAGCAAGTGACTTCATGAAAAAAACTATTTTATTCTTTTCCCAAATATTTATGTGAATAAAAATAATTTCATGACTACTGATGGAAAAACAAAAAATCGTGATTTGGTGCAACCAAATTTGTATGAGTCAGATTTAACAAATGTGTATACAAATAATTTTTTCCACTATTCACCCAAGCTCTACTGGAAATCATTATCCAAATTTTTAAACTTCGGCTATGTCTACATGGCCTTGCAGTTTGGACTATGAGGTACAAATTGCAGTGTGCACAAGTGTGCTACACTGTAACTCCCAGGTGGACGCGGTGAGTGAAAACTAAAAAGGTACCAAACTCACATCAACATAGTTCTCTTTAAAAAGGACTAAGTTAAAGGTATTTAGTTTGTCCACAGTGCTGCAGTTCACACCCCCATAGTCTGAACGGTGGGGCCACATAGATAACATTTTGGGTTCCAAAGTTAGGCACCGAACTCAGTATTTGAGTACTTAAATAAGTGACCAGATTTGAAGAAGCACTGACCACCTGTAATTTCTACTGAAATAAGTGGAAGTTACATATCGTCAGCACTTCTGAAAGTGTATTAAATATTAGCACAGCATATCATTGTTAAGAATCTCAAAATATGAATCATCAGAAAAATTATTTTTGAAAAGACGTGGAATACATCAATTGTATGACTTTATAAAAAGGTACAATATTTTCTTGGAGACTGAAGTCAATAACAATAAGGAAATATGAAGAATAGCACTATGGCCAACCCTAACCATTCACAAATCATGAATCAGGCCCTCCAAAATCATGAGATTTTAAAAAAAAAAACACCTCAGATTTTTAAGCCACACTTTAAACTCTATTTCTTTTACTTTTTATGTATTTATTTATTTATTTTTGGAGACTTTAGCATGCCCTCGTGTCACATTTTTATCTCTGCAACCAGGGCTAGAAATGAAGTTTAAAAAAAAAAAAAAAGCTGAGATTCTGATGGAACCCACTTGTCTTCAGGAGCTGGATCTTTAAGTAAAATGTCAAATATTGTGAGACTTGAGGTAAAGTCACAAGAGGTAGCAGCACTGGAATTGACCTTTTCATTTGTTGCTTCACAGTGTCACAGCTAGAATTTTTGTTGTTCAATTAGCTTTTGAATTACATTGGCCAGTACTGGACAGTCTCTGTGTAAAAGAATAAATGGACACAAATCAGACGTCAAGAATTATAACATTCAAAAACCAGTCGGAGAACACTTCAACCTCTTTGATCACTTGATTACAGACCTAAAAGTGGCAATTCTTCAACAAAAAAACTTCAGAAACAGACTCCCACAAGAGACTGCTGAATTGGAATTAATTTGCAAACTGGATACAATTAACTTAGGCTTGAATAAAGACTGGGTGTGGATGGGTCATAGAATCATAGAATATCAGGGTTGGAAGGGACCCCAGAAGGTCATCTAGTCCAACCCCCTGCTCGAAGCAGGACCAATTCCCAGTTAAATCATCCCAGCCAGGGCTTTGTCAAGCCTGACCTTAAAAACCTCTAAGGAAGGAGATTCTACCACCTCCCTAGGTAACGCATTCCAGTGTTTCACCACCCTCCTAGTGAAAAAGTTTTTCCTAATATCCAATCTAAACCTCCCCCATTGCAACTTGAGACCATTACTCCTCGTTCTGTCATCTGCTACCATTGAGAACAGTCTAGAGCCATCCTCTTTGGAAGCCCCTTTCAGGTAGTTGAAAGCAGCTATCAAATCCCCCCTCATTCTTCTCTTCTGCAGACTAAACAATCCCAGCTCCCTCAGCCTCTCCTCATAAGTCATGTGCTCTAGACCCCTAATCATTTTTGTTGCCCTTCGCTGGACTCTCTCCAATTTATCCACATCCTTCTTGTAGTGTGGGGCCCAAAACTGGACACAGTACTCCAGATGAGGCCTCACCAGTGTCGAATAGAGGGGAACGATCACGTCCCTCGATCTGCTCGCTATGCCCCTACTTATACATCCCAAAATGCCATTGGTCTTCTTGGCAACAAGGGCACACTGTTGACTCATATCCAGCTTCTCGTCCACTGTCACCCCTAGGTCCTTTTCCGCAGAACTGCTGCCTAGCCATTCGGTCCCTAGTCTGTAGCGGTGCATTGGATTCTTCCATCCTAAGTGCAGGACCCTGCACTTATCCTTATTGAACCTCATCAGATTTCTTTTGGCCCAATCCTCCAATTTGTCTAGGTCCTTCTGTATCCTATCCCTCCCCTCCAGCGTATCTACCACTCCTCCCAGTTTAGTATCATCCGCAAATTTGCTGAGAGTGCAATCCACACCATCCTCCAGATCATTTATGAAGATATTGAACAAAAATGGGTCATTACACAAAGTAAAACTATTTCCCCATGTTTATCCCCCCTCCCACTATTCCTCAGATGTTCTTGTCAACTGCTGGAAATGGCCCACCTTGATTATCACTACAAAAGGTCCCTCCCTCCCTCCCCCCCCCAGCCCCCGCTCTCCTGCTGGTAATAGCACACCTTACCTGATCACTCTCGTTACAGTGTGTATGGTAACACCCATTGTTTCATGTTCTCTGTGTATATAAATCTCCCCACTGTATTTTCCACTGCATGCATCCGATGAAGTGAGCTGTAGCTCACGAAAGCTTATGCTCAAATAAATTTGTTAGTCGCTAGGGTGCCACAAGTACTCCTTTTCTTTTTGCGGATACAGACTAACACGGCTGCTACTCTGAAACCTGAAATGGCTCAGGAATTTGAAGTTTTGCAGAGGGATAGTCTTCAGATCTTAAAGGTACCTTTTGTTCTCATGAAATTCTCATCCAGATTTGGCAGAGATAGAAGCCATATCTGCACATGGCCAGTAGAACCGCAGACTTGTCCCTTATTTTTTGCCACATTTCATCTGTAGTGCACGTGCTCCCAATCTGACTCCCGTGGGGCACATAGAAGTAGTTGCTCACTGAGTGACACTATCTTCTCAACTGCATTAAACAAATCTGAGACGAGAGAGAGGTCCTAGGGTGGAGTGCCTACCTTCCTTCTCTACAATCACCTCTGTAAACGTGTGGGTTAATGCTCATCTCCACTTTGCCCTGAGAGACAAGTGGAAGAAGAGGGATCTCAGAGTTTCCAGCAAAAACACTCAGTTAATACTTTAATATAAGCTGGTCTGAACATTATAGTGGAGCACTAGCTCTGCTATAGTTAATTTTGTTACATTTTTGTTTTCTTGTTACATCTGTACCACACACAGACCCATGTGCACACATGCACAGAAATGTTAAAATATTTTGTTTTTTAAAGCATTTCATTGTAGTGGAGAGGGGTCATATTTCTGAAAGTCAACTAATAGAACTGGCTAGCACTAACCATACTGTAGCACAGATAAGTTGTATGGTAGATCTAGGATGTGTCCTGTATTTGGTGTGTCCCTTTAGGAATTAGGGGCTAAGTCCACTAATGGTCTGAGGTGCACAAGTCCAATGCTTATGCACCGCTGAGATCCTCAAACCTCCTGCTCAGCTACCACCTAACCCCATAGGCAGCTAAAATCCTTAGGTACCCGAGTTTCTACCATTAAAGTTCCCTAGGTGCCTAAGTTTCTGCCAGTGAGTATGCGAGCAGCCATTTCAGTCTAGGCATCTGATGCCTAAGTGCCAGCATGATCCTCAAACTAGGTATTGGCCCATCTATCTCACCTGTGGGCTGGATTCGGTAGGCATGTTCTGAGCATACCTAAACTCAAACAAAACAGCCAGAGAAGACACAATAGCCTCCCTTTATAACCTTTAGCCTAGTGCTTAAGGGACTCACCCAGGGTGTGAGACACTTGGCTGCCTAATGTTGAGAGGGGGTTTCAATTTAGGTTTACCACCTCTTAGGCAAGTGCCCCAACTACTTAGCTGTAGAGTCAGTTTCTCTCTCACTCTGGACCAATTCATATTTAATTTATAACAATGGAATAAATTCAACAGGAGAGATATAGAGAGATCCACCTCAAGGGATCCCATAGTCCAGTGGCAGGACACTCAGAGGTGGGACACCCAAGTTCAAATCCCCTCCACAGGTCAGGGATCTCTCTCTCTTGGCTGGGTGGTCTACCATTCAGATAAATGTTTTAGGGAGGACGCCTTTCCCTCCCAAAAGCATTTCTTGTAAAAAACAGGTTGGGCACCTATCTCTAGGTAAGGGTTGATATCTCAGAATCCCAAACAGACATAGGTATCCAAATTTAGCCTGGAGGGAGTTGCCTAACTCCCTGAGAAGGGCAGGAGTTAGGCAACACCCCTCTCCTCCTCCTCATCTGCTATTGATTAGCATCGCTAGTTCCCTGCTCACCATGTTGGCTTTTTTGGATCCCATTCTTAGGCCCTTAATGCTCTCATATACTCTATAGGGAGCCTAAGTGCCTAACTAAGGGCTGCAGATTCCACTGGGTGGCAAGGCACCTAAGTCCCTTTGTGGATTTAGCCCTAGAATACTTATTGCCTTATGCATTACTTAACCCCCAATATTGACTCCCATTGGTTACAATAATGACTTTCATATCCATTATGCACCTTCATGTAATGGTATTTTATCTGTCAGTAGGACCTACAACAGCAGGGGCTACACTATATGTGAACGTCATCATACATAATTAGGAGATTGTTTCAAGCTGACCATAGACCTGCCCACTGTGTTCTTATATCATACAACTGCTTTATTTTGGACTCCTTTTACTTTTAAATACTTGATGTCTGCTCAACATGCACCCAATTAGTAGAATTCAGTTAACATGCATGCACAAGTTTCCCTTTTTTAATTAAGCACTCAGACTCATTTCAGAAGTAGCATAAATATGCAGTCAACTTTAAGATTAATAGGTTTAGACTCAAACACTTATTTTTGGTCTTCATGGACAATCTACTATTTCCAACAAGATTCTTCCCGCCCACCCCCACAAAAACTTTAGCTGTATTTAAAGTTAATGAGCTTTTTCAATTAAAGCTTCAGATACTTAGCCTTTGGATAACATTTAGATGAACCAGAGTGTATCTAATTATGTTGGGTGAATTTTAAGAGGTTCTGCATATACTTCTTTCATAACAAGCACATGTTAAGTTGCAGGCATGTACTGGACATCATTCCAGGCTGCATGCAAATCACCCTTCTGAAAACAACATTACAATAGGTCTGAGTTCGAGGAATGTCTGCAGTAACAAATGCCTTTGAGAGTGCGTATAACATCAACTGTTCTGGCTGGCAGGAAAACTGGGGTTTCCATCAGGTCTAAAACTAGATGAGGAAAAGGAGACCGGGCAAATTAAGAGAACATTGCCTATACTGGGCAAAACATGCCTCAAGAAGATTAAAACTTGCTGCTTGCTTAGATAGTGGTTTCAATATTAATCTAAGGAGATTAAACTGAAAAGACTATGCAAACATTAGCAAAGGGAAGAAAAGATGGTCTTGCGGTTAAGGTACTGGACTGGGATTCAGGAGACCTATTCCAAGCTTTGCCACAGACTTCTTGTTCAACCTTGGGCAAATCACTTAGTCTCCCTATGCCTCAGTTCCCCTGCCATATAATTGACATGATAGTACCTTGCTACCTCGTAGAAGTGTTGTGAGGATAAAGCCAGTGAACAAAGTAAAACATTGAGCAGTGATGGGGGCCAAATAAGTATGCAAATAGGTAGACAGCCACAAAATGCATATCCAGACCAGGATTCTGAACACTTCAGAAGTTGGGGGCTGTTGAAATTCAGAGTTTTGGTTCAGCCCCATCATAAAGATAAGAAGTTGGACATTTTGGAAAATTAGGCTAGGAGTTCAGGTTTCAAGCCCCACCACCTAGTGCAGGGATAGTCAGATTTGGGGTTCAGTGCCATCTCTAAAAAAGCATGGAAACTCTTTCAAAGAAAAGACAGGACAGTCATTTAAAGGGTCCTATATTGAACGGGGATTATAAAACTACCTGAGCGAGAACATCCTATTTGTCTCCTAGATTCTGTGTTCTTACAAGTAAAATGTAATGAAAGAAGACAACAAAGCATATTCTTAAAAAGTCAAATTGTTGACACCCCAGGTTTCTGATACTGTGCTGCATATGAATGATACTTTCAAATTTGTCTCATGGGTACAGTGAACGGCAATAGAATTCCTCTCTCTCTCTAACAGCTGTATTTCTATTTCAAACCTAATAATTGTTGCCTTTTTTCCTCCATACAATCCTATCTACTAGCTAGAACCAACCTTCTGTCTTAAGATCTATCTCCACTGAAGTCATGTTCATTTTCTTCTGGACAGTATATTGAGTTCCATTTAGAAAGACTGCTATTTTCACATGTCTGGTTGTGGTAACTGAAAGCCATATTTCATGTAGCAAACAATGGCTGCAAGTAGTAACTCACAAAGACAACCTGGTGCATTGTCTCACACCATTGATATTGTGTGATAATACAAATCACTACAGTATTTGTGCTCGATTCTTAAGAATAGCTCTAATCAAGTTTCAATGTAGAGTGCTGGGGGGGAGGGGTCAGCTGTCAGAAAGAAATTCCATATACCATTATATCTGAGCAGCAACAAACCTTCATTCATAATCACAGATTGGCTTTTTGAAACATTTTGTGTGATTTGATTACTTGTAGTGAGCTACTTGGCTTTTGCTGGCTGGTATCTGAACTGGAAACAGAAATAAACAAACTAAAATACAAGCACAGTTGGAGTAACAAAGAATTGAAAAAGGAGCTTTAACAACTTACCAAGATACCTTTGTCATTCTTTTTGGGCTCTTGTCCCAATGATTTCAGCCTGAAAGCATTAAAATGAGTTCCTTATACATGTTTTGCAGGTGAGGGTTTTTTGAGCTTTAATTTGCTGTTTGATTCGCCCCAGGATTTTCAGGTGTTGCATGAGGGAGTAAAGAACAGAAAGTACCCTCAGTTCTTGGTTGTGAGCCATTGGATGATAGCCATAGCATTATTAAACCATCTAAGCATGCTGGGTCTCAACCACAAAATTTAATTTTCCCTACTGCAGGGACTAATCAACTACCACAGGCTTTAAGACC
Source organism: Natator depressus (assembly GCF_965152275.1). NCBI lineage: Eukaryota > Metazoa > Chordata > Testudines > Cheloniidae > Natator > Natator depressus. The sequence continues at coordinate 106,451,563 of NC_134238.1, forward strand.
TGAGGAGACTGTTTTTATCTTTTTTGTTTTCTTTCAAAGACTGAAGTGGAGTTAATTTTACAGTTTTGACTATCCTCAGGGTTACTAACAGTGACAGAAATTTAGCTTGATGAGAACCAGATAAGAGATGGAATTTATGCATATGTTATGTCATAAATAAAGATAAAAGGGGCTAAGTAATTAACAGCACCTCTGTAAGTTGGGTTGGAAGACCCCACTTCCTCTTGAATGAAGCAAAAAAAGACCAAAGGAAAGCAAGGCATGCTGAATGGTGTCAGCAGTTACCTCCTTCATTGGCTGAAAGTGGGGTAGGTTGGTTTCTACTTCAATAGCCCAGTGCTCAGAAAAAGCCGCCTCCAATGAAAAAGCTAAATCCGCCCCGTGGATTACTGAACCCCAGAGTACGCACACAGCATTATTTTAAAAGTGAGTTTTCTAGTCAAAAGATTTTTGTACTGTGGTAGTCACTGAATAACTTCCCGTCTGCTTTTTTAAATGGCTGCTGACATTTTCCTTTGCAGAAACTCCATTTGTATGGTCTCCACCCTAGCAGTACAACTCAGAAATTGAACCATCTAGGTTTCACTTACTGAGCAGCATAGATTTTTATACCAAATGAGGGGGGAGGAGAGAGAGAGAAAAATCCTGCAGCTCAGCACCACCACAATATTAATCTACACTATTTTTAATCATGGGAGCTGTTTCTTGGAGTTCTCCCAAGACAACCTGGGGAGGGGGGGGGAGAAGCGCACACGGGGAGAGAAGAATCCACAACGAAATAATGATAACTTAAAATGTACCAGTCCTGGTGATAAAGGCTGTACTACACACATGCTAAATTTATCCAAAAAAGGTGGTTTCAAACAGCAGTTCATATGATTAAGAGAGGATTCTTTCAAAATGACGGTTGCTCAGGCTTTATAGGAAACATTAGTTTTAAAAGAAATTTGGAAATAGAAGTTCCTACCAAAGAAAACAATTATAAATATTCTTAATTGTCTGGAAATAATTTGTCATACAAAATTGGATCGAGATACGTTTATACAAATGCTTCAGATACACTGATGTTGTAATGCCTGTTAGAAGCCCAGAATATTTTTTCACAGAGTGTTCCAACAACATGTTAAAGAAAAGGATATGACTTTCACTTTCATCTTCTGCTTCCTCACCACCCCTCTTCCTTTTTTGGGGAGCATAAAATATCTGGAAGACTTAGTAACTGCTACTCGGTGTATTTTATTATTTCAGGAATTCATTCCAAGCTGGGCTGCAATTACATTTAAAACTGGAGAATAATGGGCTAGTGACATGTATATGGTTTTAGAAATATAAGGCTTCATTTTCTCAGCTGGAATTTCCCCACAATGTGCATTTGCATTACATTAGAGATGCTCTTTTTAAAAAGAGCATTGCATGCATTCAGACGTTTTGACATTATCTGGGTCAGAGGCAACATTTAAAAGCAATAGCCCTACGTCTACTGTGAATCTCTTAAAGGCACGCACAATGCATTAGTGAAAATGAGGGAAACACTGAGAGGTTCTCCATATTAAGCCATAGTTTATGACAAACCTGCCTGCACCAGACATTAATCTACAGGAGATAGATTGTCATGGTCATGGTCCTCTGCTCTACTCCAACTGCATATACATTACCTAAATTGAAATCTGCACTTCTTCACGCCATGTGCAGTTTGATGTGACTGTACTAGAAATGGTAGGGTGCATAAACTAGCAGTTTTCATGGTGCATATAATCTTCTCCATTTTCCATATATTTACCTACACATATAGCAGCTGCAGGCTTTTCCTTCTAGCTTGACAATGAAGGCATTATTCTCGGCTGCTTAGCTGAAGTCTAACTAGCCTGTCAGGCTCAAAATTGCATGGCACTGGCCAGGTATGTAAGCAGCTCGACATCTTTCCTATTCCCAGAAGTGCCTAAGACATAATGAAAAAGGAATGCAGAAGTTCTTCACCTGTTATATAGTTTTATAAAGCCCTTTACAATGAATTCTTTGTCATCTTCCAAGAAGAAGCCAGTTGTGAATGGCAGTGGTTATGTGTGTGTGCTTTATATGAATAGAAAGACCTGTATAACTGGTGTGATATTGCAATAAAACCCTCACTGAGATTGCACAAGATATCTAGAATTCTCTAATCCACCACTTCCTACATTTCCAGATATCATTTATCCTGCACTTACGCTTCCTTTTCTGAATGGACATGAGTTCCTCAATTGTACTATCCCATCTGTAATTACTGTGATGGGCTGTTAAATACTTTCCTATCTTCTGCTTCCCCTTTTATGCTTCATTTCTCACCCTTCCCTCCTCCAAGTTCTCTGCCCTCCACACCACCATATCTACCTTTCCCTCCTCCCTTATCTACTTCCGCTCCACACACACACACAAACACACCCCTCTCCCTTTCACAAGCCCAATTAATTCTTTGTCTCCCCTTGATTCTGGAGACAGCTTTCCTAACACTGACCAACCCCTCACCCAGAACACATCTTTACCTACCCCATACTGGCTCCATACCTAGCAGCCTCATTCACATCTCTGCTCCCCCTCTTCCTCTCCCCTGAGTCCTCTTCTGTATCTGGCTCCAAACAACTCAGCACAGTCACCAATCTCTGTCTCCCATTCTCTCTCACACACACCCTCACCAACACCTGGCTTCCTCCTCTGACTTTCCTCATCCTGATGATAAAAGTGGAAGTACCCAGCTCTTGCTTTCCTATTCCTGGCATTTCCACTACCTTCCCCCTCCCACTACTCCTCCTCTTCCTTCTGCGAAGACCTGTTGATGCCAGATAAACAAGATGAAGGTGCTAAGTGAGTAAGAGCTCTGCAACAGTGACCTCAAAGAAGCCAGCAGTTCATCACCAGCCCAGCAGGCTAGAGATGAGCAGGGATTGAAGGAAGGGGAGGGCGGAGTATGAGATAGTGTAAGCCCCTCCCTACTGAAAGCATAAGAAAAGGTCTCTGCCCCTCTTCTGGCCTTGGGATCACCTCCACTCCCTCTCTTCCTTCCTCTTCACTGGTTGGTAAAATGCAGAGGGGATCTGAAATGGGAGCAGCAGGAGGAGTTGGTGCCTGGATGAGGAGTTTATGGAGCTTCGAGACTTCCCACCAGTAGTTGGAGTAGCACCCACATCTAACAGAAGACTTAGAATTTTTCAAGATGGGAGTCCCCTACATGCCTTTTTTTCCCCCATGGGAAGATCTGTTCTCTTGCTGTTTCTCCTTTTGCTGCTGCCGCCAGCTCTTCCTCCCTGGCACCACCAAGGAAAGCGAGGCCTTGCCATTGGCTTCCTCTCCTTTAAGCACAATCCAAGTGAAAGAGTGATCCTGACAGTTCCCCCCTACCCCCCAGTTGCACACTCCACTCTGGGGAAACAAGAGCACAGAGGGAAGGGGATGGGATCGGATGTTCCCCTAAGCCACAATCTGTATGTGTGTCCAAGCATCTAGGCATAGACACACTTGTCTGGCTATGAGCTTGCTTGTGGACATGGACTCCTCTCAGGTACATTTATTCCTTTATCCCCTTTCTATTCTCTGTACTATGTCCCATCAAATGAGATGATGCAATTTCACCTTGTCACAGGACATCAATACCCATGACAATATACATCACTAGTATTGCTGAGCTTCCTCCTCCCCATTTTGATTTTCTTCAATCACTGATCCAAAGCATTACGTGACAGGCCTGGGTGAAAAGTGACCCTGGTAGCAATGGTACTCACACCACAGCCTTTGTGAAAGGACAAAATCCTGTTGAGCAGAGTCCTAAAGCTTTTAAACAGTGGTCCACAGTTTTAGGATTTGATAATCCAAGTTTTAAATATTAATTTCTGCTAAAACATATTTGTAGAGGGAAAATGGGGGAGAGATGTGAGAATCTTTGTACTGTTTCTTTAAAAACTAGCAGGAAGCCAGGCAGGCAGCAGCAAGGAAAGGGTTAGGCAAAAGCTCTACAGTGAAGCAGAGAAAAAGCAGCTTCAGGGATGACACCGCTTTCCTTTCTTAGGAAAAATTCCTTGTTCTGTGCTAGAAGAAAGTGACTCCCAGGATTATTTACCAGGGTAACATGACAATAATGTCTTCATTTTTTAAATTTAACAGCAAAGCAAGAGGGGAAAAGCCTTCAGAGAAGTATAGCTAATGCAATACAATGAAGCAAAATGCTCCCATGGAGCTGTTAATGTCTGACACTTAAAACATTCATTAGAAATTTCAACAAATGTTTCTAATCTGATAAATCATAGTGACTCATTCAGCATGGCACCTGGGCATCATGTAACTATGTATTTAGACAATTTAAGAGCACTAGACTTAAATCAACCAAAGAGATAATTTTACATAGTGGAAAATTAGTACTTTGGCACATAATGCCATACTATATATACCTACACAACTCCTGACCAAAGGGAGTTATTGTGCACATCAGATAGTCTCTCTGAAAGCTAAATGGTGGTATTTACCCCTGGTCCTGAACATGAGGCATTGGGTCTCAGCAGCGTTTGCACTTCGTGGAACAGGATATAGTTTTCCACTCTGTGGCCTGTCTAGCTCCTAGGCGTATGTGGGGCATGGCTCCCTCTCGTTCCCATACCCTGTGGGTTTCATAGACAGTCTCTTCACACCCTTAAGCACAAGGGCTGCTAGGGATCTTCAAAAGAGCTAGGATCAATAACTCTTGCATCTTTCCATCCCCCCTCCAACATACTGAACGAGGTCCAGCAACAATCTTCCCTTAAGTACTTCAACTGGTTTAGTTTGGGTTCCCCCCACCCACTCCCAAACATCCCAAAGGCCATTAGGGTCCACAGATGAATCTTTGAGCATTTGGAATCACACAAAGACAAAATATATATATATAAATGCCCTCTCTGTCTGCTATTGGGTAATTTAAAATGCCTTGTAAAATGGTTTAGGACAGAGTAAATCATGGACACTGAAGATCCAGTAAGTGTACTGTAGCCTGGGATGTTCTGGCTATAAATTAAATGTTACTTAATACTATGACTCAAAGCTGCTTATGTTAGCATTTCAAAACAGCAATTGCTGTTACTTCAAATGCAAATATTGTTAGGGTGTGATGTTTAGCGAAAACTGGGGAATTTGACTCATGCTATTCAACTTCTTAGTATTATAAGTGATGGTGTTGCTGGGACTGGTTTTTGTTTTGGATTTTTTTTATTTATTCTATTTCTAAATATTTGTCACCTAGAGTGTTCAGATATAATCCTAAAAAGTAAATACTGAAATGCAAAATGACTCAAAGTGCCAGCTCCTGGTCCTATTAAAATCAACAATAAAAAATTAATAACCACAAGTTTTAGTCTAACGTTTAGCCAGATTATTTATATTTAGCATAATTAATCTAAAAATTATTGCAACACACATACATGTGTATACATTATAAATGTAAATTGTGATAAAACTGCTGACATCCCCTTAAGAGCATTGTTAACTTGCTTAGGCAACAATTTTTACTATATCTCTAAGGTATCACCCAGAGATTTTAAGAAATTAAGGGTTTAGAAAACACATTGTTTGGGGACTTTGTCTTCCAAACATAGGCTACATCATGCTCTGCAATGTAAAGAACCAGCAGTTCTGTGTAGGGGAAGGGCAGAGAGATTTTGCTGAGTCATTTCATCAGGGTAGCAGAGCTGACCACTGGACAGAGTGAAAGCCTGTGGGACCTTGGACATCTATGTAGAGCAGATGCCTGTATGCTACTTATTTCATGTGCTACATCTCTCAAGATTAGCATGGCTGCCATGGAGGAAAGTGACATGAGCCCATGAATGAGTTGGAGATTGTTTTAAAACTTTGTTTTAGTCAATTAAAGATTTATATGTATGTACACAAAGTATAATAGAAGGCTCCTCCACAGCTTACTTATGCTTTCATTTAAGAAAGATAGCAAAAAATTATAGATCTCAAACAGAGTGGTCATAATAAATATTATTTCACAATAATAGTGGATTGGATTCAGAGTGATTTTTCTCTACTAAAGGCAGCAAGATTAGTATGTCTCCTCCTTTGTCTAGACTGTCCATTGTGCTGCAGACTTTCCAGGCCTGATCATAGCCCATCGAAGTCAAGAGTCCCATCGAGCTCAAAGGGCTTTGATTCACGTATTTTGAAATGAGACAGGTTGTGCTTTCCTGAGTCTAGGAATACAGGGGCTGCTTTGGTCCCCAGCCTTAGAGGGCTCCTGAGAACAGGGAATTGCCAGGATGCAAGACCACTCTGACCACATCTACCCGCCCCGCCCTTTCCTCCAGAATGCCCCTGACTTGAAACTCTGTCAACACCAAAGGCTTCTGCACCAAAGGCTCTGCATTGTGGCCCTTTTGCACCAGCATAGGTAGCACAGAGAGGCCGTGGGACATCTGTGGATCAGCCCTTTTGTTTCTATGCAATATGCCTACCAGCCTCAATGGGACTCCTCAATGGTAACTCACACAGTTACCTAGGCCATGCTTTCCTGAAACATGTATGAAGATTAATATCAGCCAAACTATTATTTTTATTAAATGGGAGGTAGCATCCACAATGTGTTGGGTGCTGAATAGACATATAGCAAGACATACACCCTGCCCGAAAGAGCTCACTATCTAAATAGACAAGACAAACAAATGAAAAGCAAAATGTCTGAGATTACAGCAGGATCACATCTGATTCCCCCCTCCTTTTTCTTCCCCCATATCATCCCTTTCCTTCTTCCCCTCTCTAAGTGCCTCAAATAGCCTGCTTGGCCACTGTTGCCTGAAATGGACCTTCCTTCTAGTGCCACCTTGACTACCTCAGCATCAGTTCATGCTTGGTATAGTAGCCTCAAAGGAACAGCCAGTTAGATGGTGCCCAGGTAAAGAAAGAGTCTGAAAGCAGGCGCATACTATGCGGGCGGGGGCTTATTTGACTTCCTCTGGCCCTACAGACATTAGCAGCTCTTCCGCTGACTCACTCCTCCATATGGAGAGCTTTGGTGAACCTTCCTTGCTCAGTCATCCTAGGGCCAGAACTCCACCTGCCCACTGCATTTCATTTTTAAAAAAAATAAAATTAATCAGTGCACAACCAAAAATGTTTGGAACGCCTCAGTTTTCCACCAAGCCAAAAGTCACTTTCATAAGTGAATAACCTTCATTTCAAAAGCATGTTTAAGTTTTGTGGAGGGGACAAAAGTTGTTTTCGGTGTAGGGCAAATAGGTGGGAATTCAGCATTTGTTTCAGGGTGCAAGTTTACTGTGTTTCAGAACACAAAATATTGTATTTGCTGTTGGAAATTGTGGGATTTCATCTTTAACTAAATTTTCAAAATCTTGTGCAAACTGTGAATCCAGGCCCTTCCTGAGTAAAAATTCTGGATAGATAGTGAATGAGAAAGACCTGAGGGAAATGATTGTTGATCGTGAATGAAATCCTGGGGGGCCACAAAAAGCACATAGTAATACATCATACCCTCTGCAGCTCTGCTGTGTAAGGAACTGGAATGCAGAACCACCTCTAATGACAAATGCGTAGCCCTTTTTATTTTGAAGAACTGCTGCCAAGTCCCGGGAGCACAACATGCGGGGATGTCACGGGGTGCACCACTCACCGCCGGTCTGGCATCTCCCAATTGCTCTGGGGATTAGCTCCTGCAGTAAACACCCCTTTCCACAGTTTGCACGCCATTACTCGGTGTCTCCTTCTGGACTGCAGCACCTCTCTCTCTCCAGGGCCCTCAATGTCGCCTTTATAACTTAGCCCTCCGGCTAGGTCACTCAGCGTTCCCCCTTCCGGGGTACAGTCCATCAGCAGCTCTAGGCAGTCTTCCCATTCACTGCCTCAGCTCTATGCCAAACCCTCAGTGGCTGTCAGAGGAACTCGGCCTGCCCTCTTCTCCAGGGACCCTCTGGTCAGGGCTTCTCTCTGCCCTCACTGCTCCTTCCCAGGACTCTCCTTTCCCTCCTGTCTCTGGGTGTACCAGCTCCAAGAACATCTGTTTGTGCAGCCTGTGGAGTTAATTGGCCTACCCAGCCACTCCTGTGTGGGGTGGATACCCCATCACAGGTGCTCAGGAAGAAACATTATAAATGATGGGGGCAAGATAAGGGTCTGGAAATTCAGCAGGTCCAAAGATTTGTACGTGCGGAGTAGCAGCTCTGAGCTAATTCTCCTACCTGTTTTTGGCCATGTTAACTGCAAAGTAGTTACTGTAGATTGGGGACTCTGAATTCCACTGATGAAACAGAGTGAAATCTGGGCCTCACTAAAGTCAATAGGACTTTTATCATTGACTTAAATGGGGCCAGAATTTGACCCCTACTGAAAGGAATAGGACTTATCTGTCTCTAACGTCTATGATTCTGTTCTTTCCCCATCTGTGGTTTTAGAGCAACTCTTCCGTCAGCCGCAAATGGCTGTTTGTTCCCCAGTTGCACTACAGCTTCTGGCTGCTGTCCTTTAACTCTGTGCCTCCCACTATACCTTTCTTATTGCTCTATTGTGGAAACAGCTTTTTATTGACACTCCTCCTGGACTCTTCCATCACCTGCTTCCCATTCACTCAGCTAGAGCAAATGTTCCCCTGGTGGGATGCTGTCTTAATTAATAACTGTAACTAAGAGTTCTTTGTCTGGAACTCCGTTCATGAGTCCTACTTCTGTTGGGAAGGTGGAATGGAGTGCAAGCCTTCCTCCAGTCCACCCCTCTGGTCTAGATTTGGCTCCTGTAGATCTAACTTCATTACTTAATTTAGCTTTTAGCAATAATTTCAATTTGGATGAAGTTCATATTTTCCATGAAGAATTAGCTGACCTCAAAAGCCATAGCTGCACTCCCATCAAGTCTTGAGAACTGGCACACAGTTTTAGATGCTGTCAAAAAGAAGGTGAAGCATTGAACAACAAGAATCTAAAAAAAATTTTTTTTAAATCTATCTTTCTTCAAGGAGGATAACTCCAACTCTGAGTATCTTATTCATGGGTGACAAGTCCTCAGGAAGGAAATAATCCTTCACTGGGGTAACCAGGAGTGATCCATCTAAAGAGGATGACACTTAACAGCACACTATTGTTCAGTGTGAGAGTAACTACTAATTCTGAGGGCTCCTTCCCTTTTTGCAGTCACTGTGTTTTTCAAGTGAGCAATTTGGCAATCATGGAACTTCAGCCTTTATTTCTAGATATAAATCACTGGGCTGTCCCTTGGGTTGACAGTTTCTGTATAAAATCTGAGTCTTTCAAGTTTAAGTGTTCCAGTGCATGAAATTTAAGAAATTGCAGAACACATAAATCTAAACTTTTTATATCCAAGTCAATTACTTGCTTTTAACATAATGCAGACAGGATACAAAGGTGCCAAGAGTGACTGGGTGCAGTGGAGAGTAACAGAGCTATATTCAAAATAAATAGCATTTTTTAAAGCTACCTAATTGCTGAAAGAAAGCAATGTAGAAGGATTGTATAGATGCCCATGGTCAGCTTCACAGGGTCTGTTGGAAATCTATTTGAAGAGAAGGAAATATTCAAATATAAGATCCAGCTGTAGACAGGGAGGGAGCTGAAATATCTATTTGCCAATAGTTTCAGCTACAATGCTCGTAAGTGCCACACACTACCCTTTCTGTGAAATTCCCCGCTATGCAGAAGGCCAACACCAGGCCTATGCCCCTCTAAGTGCCATTTAAGCCCTCAAAATAGTTCTTAAGTGAATTTAAGTGGTGCATGAGCCTTGTACCCGCTCTCTGCGCAAGGATGAATTTCACCCTGTATGCTAATGGGTCTCCCATTTACATGGGTAGGAATTGTGTGCATCTACATAGGGCAGAATATATCCTAAAAAGTATATAACCTAACCAGGACCAAGAGAAGTGCAGGACAGAGAAGAAAGCCCTAAGCAATAGGTTTCAGAGTGGTAGCCGTGTTAGTCTGTATCAGCAAAAAGAAAGATGAGTACTTGTGGCACCTTAGAGGCTAACAAATTTATTTGGGCATAAGCTTTTGTGGGCTAAAACCCACTTCATCAGATGCATGGAGTGGAAAATACAGTAGGAAGATATATACAGAGAACATGAAAATATGGGGGTTGCCATACCAACTGTAACGAGACAAATCAATTAAGGTGGGCTATTATCAGCAGGAGACTTATCACCTCTGAACAGCATATTAACCCACAGAAACCTTCCTTCCAACACTACAAAAAGAAGGATGCTGCGTGGACTCCTCCTGAAGGTCGAAACAGACTGGACTTCTACATAGAGTGCTTCTGCCGATGTGCACGGGCTGAAGTTGTGGAAAATCAGCATCACTTGCCCCATAACCTCAGCCGTGCAGAACACAACGCCATCCACAGCCTCAGGAACAACTCTGACATAATCAAAAAGGCTGACAAAGGAGGTGCTGTCGTCATCATGAATAGGTCAGAATGTGAACGAGAGGCTGCTAGGCAGCTCTCTAACACCATAGTCTAGATGCCATTACCCGCTGATCCCACTGAGGGTTACCAAAAGAAACTACACCATCTACTCAAGAAACTCCCTGAAAAAGCACAGGAACAAATCTGCACAGACACACCCCTAGAACTCCGACTATCCAAGATCCATAAACCTGGAAATTCTGGATGCCCCATCATCATCTCAGGCATTGGCACCCTGACAGCAGGATTGTCTGGCTATGTAGACTCCCCACTCAGGCCCTACGCTACCAGCACTCCCTGCTATCTTTGAGACATCACTGATTTCCTGAGGAAACTACAATCCATTGGTGATCTTCCAGAAAACATCATCCTGGCCACTATGGATGGAGAAGCTCTCTACACCAACATTCCAAACAAAGATGGACTACAAGCTGTCAGGAACAGTATCCCCGATAATGTCACCGCAAACCTGGTGGCTGACCTTTGTGACTTTGTCCTAACCCACAACTATTTCACATTTGGGGACAATGTCTACCTTCAAGTCAGTGGCAATGCTATGGGTACCCGCATGGCCCCACAGAATGCCAACATTTTTATGGCTGACTTAGAACAACGCTTCCTCAGCTCTTGTCCCCTAATACCCCTACTCTACTTGTGCTACATTGATGACATCATCATCTGGATCCATGGAAAAGCAGCCCTTGAGGAATTCCACCAGGATTTCAACAATTTCCATCCCACCATCGACCTCAGCCTAGACCAGTCCACACAAGAGATCCACTTCCTGGACACTACAGTGCTAATAAGCGATGGTCACATAAACATCACCCTATACCGGAAACATACTGCCTGCTATACTTACTTACACACAATCCATTGTCTACAGCCAAGCTCTAAGATACAACTGCATTTGCGCCAATCCCTCAGACAGAGGCAAACACCTTCAGGATCTCTATCAAGCATTCTTAAAACTACAATACCCACCTGCTGAAGTGAAGAAACAGATTGACAGAACCAGAAGAGTACCCAGAAGTCACCTACTACAGGACAGGCCCAACAAAGAAAGTAACAGAACACCACTAGCCGTCACCTTCAGCCCCAAACTAAAACCTCTCCAGCACATCATCAAGGATCTATAACCTATCCTGAAGGACGACCCATCGCTCTCAGATTTTGGGAGACAGGCCAGTCCTCGCTTACAGACAGCCCCACAACCTGAAGCAAATACTCACCAGCAACCATACACCACACAACAAAACCACTAACCCAGGAACCTATCCTTGCCACAAAGCCTGTTGCCAACTCTGTCCGCCTATCTATTCAAGGGACACCATCATAGGACCTAATCACATCAGCCACACCATCAGTGGCTCGTTCACCTGCACATATGCCATCATGTGCCAGCAAAGCCCCATGCCATGTACATTGGCCAATCCAGACAGTCTCTACGCAAAAGAATAAATGGACACAATTCAGATGTCAAGAATTATCACATTCAAAAACCAGTTGGAGAACACTGCAACCTCCCTGGACACTCAATTACAGACCTAAAAGTCACTATTATTCAACAACAACAACAACAAAAACTACTTCAAAAACAGACTCCAATGAGAAACTGCAGAACTGGAATTAATTTGCAAACTGGACACCATTAAATTAGGCTTGAATAAAGACTGGGAGTGGATGGGTCATTACACAAACTAAAAACTATTTCCCCATGCTAATTTTCCCCCCCACTGTTACTCACACCTTCTTGTCAACTGTTTGAAATGGACCATCCTGATTATCACTACAAATGTTTTTTTTCCCTCCTGATAATAGCCCACCTTAACTGATTTGTCTCGTTACAGCTGGTATGGCAAACCCCATCTTTTCATGTTCTCTGTATATATATCTTCCTACTGTATTTTCCACTCCATACATCTGATGAAGTGGGTTTTAGCCCATGAAAGCTTATGCCCAAATAAATTTGTTAGTCTCTAAGGTGCCACGAGTACTCCTTGTTCTTTTCCCTAAGCAATCCACTAGCAACATTGACAGACCTATAGTATTTTGTGGGCAAGTAGATATTTTGATAACCATATCTCTCTGCTGCTGCTGTTCCGACTACTAAGAGTCATGCTTTTATTAATCAGTTAGCCTGTAATTACAAGTGGTTATTGTTCTTTCTTGTATTCGGTTTATTGGATTTTTTCAGGTAGCTTTCTGAATTCTGCTGATGCAGTGTTTGGGGAAGAAGGGGACAATTCAATTGTCACTAATGCGGAAAGATGGTCTGTGAAATAGAGAAGTTTGAATCAGACAGTGCCTATATAGTATTGTTCAGACAAAACCTTCAGAGATATTTCCACTGCTGTGATGATCCCCCCTAATAAACCTTTCAGGATTCCTGGGTCCTACATATGCCTATCACAATATGTGGTGTACCTCACCCAGTGCACTAAATGCCCCAGCAACAACTAAGTGGATTAAGCCAGACAATCACTATGCTCCTGCATAAATTCTCATACAGAAGGATAAAAGACAAAAAACTCCACCACCTGTGGGCAAACACTTTTCAAAAAGCGATCACTCTCTGTTCTCATTCTCAAAGGAAACCTGTACAACATCCTCAAAAGCTGAGCTTGGGAACTTAAATTCATAACTCTGCTAGACACTAAAAATCATGGACTCACAGACATTAGTTCTATGTCTCCCTACAACAATTTGTACCATAGCCCACTGACTGCTAACCCTGAACTGCCCTCTTCATTTTAAGTGGTCTCTGACAGGATACGTAAACGCCTTTTGCTTAACAACCTCTCTTAACTTGCAATTTGTTCAGACATTCTGGTTTCCTTCCTGAAACCTGAAGAGCTCTGTGATGCTCAGAAGTTGGTACCTTCCACCAACAGAAGTTGGTCCAGTAAAAGATATTACCTCACATACCTTGTCTCTCTCATAACCTGTGACCAACATGGCTACAACAACACTAAGCAACTGAAGCACCATTTCATCCCTGTATCCCATTTGTGAACAAATGTGGGGCCATGCGGGTACCCATTTACCTCTTGTCTCTTGGGTCATCTCTTAGAGAGATGCCTCTTGTTCTTTCACCATCATTACATTTTCTATAAACAAAGTTTTATTGATTTATTGCTAGTTATATGCACCTCTTTTCCATCCTATTCTCACCTTACTGCATGGTGTTGTGTTTTTCCACTATAAAACCTTGGATCTGAGAAGTTAATAAATCAGACCATTTCCTTCACTTCAGGTTAGTTTTTAGCCTGCAAGTTCTGATCTTCAGAAGGTTAATTGTTTTGGAGTGGTTGTTTGGTTCCTTTTGAATAAAATTAGATTGAAATTAGTTTGGGCAGTATTCTCCTAGCTGGGCACAGAGTGGGAAATATTTTCTGGATAGATTTCAGATGCAAAATGTTAGGTTCTTAACACAGAATGGGGTCAAAGTTCTTTTTATCTTTGAAGTTAAACGATTGAATTACTTCCTATGAAGTGTATCACCTACTGTCTATGCAACATAACTGTTTATGAACACATAATTACAATATCTACTCTCTTATAACATAAAGCTGAACAACAGTCCAAATCCCCTTAATTTCACTGACAGTAGGTATACTGGAAAGTATATCTTAAAGGCTGCAATACAATCTCCCACTAAACTGAGAATCAAAGTACTTTTTCTTTGAATAATCCAACAATTTATGGCCCTATTATAATGAAAATGCCAGTATGTGTAATTAGACTGCAGTAAATTAAGACTAGTTTCTGAGGGCCTGATCCAACTGCCATTTAAGTTAATGAGTGTCTTCATTGATTCCAACTGGTGTTAGATCAAGCTCCAAATGATCGAAACCCCATATCAAAGCACTCCCAAACTTCAGGGACATTTAAAACATGATCTAGACTTTTGAGTTGACACCAGCTCTAGATAACTTCAAAGCCTATTCTTGGTTCTCTCTTAGATGGCAGTGTGTATTCTAATTATGCAAAATCTCAGTAAAATAAACCTCAGAGCTTCAGAGTGGCACATAAGGAGTTAGTACTGTGTCAGTGGAAAATAGTGCAATATTTCCGATGACAATTTATCTTTGAAGGCCCTATAGATCTGTTTTGATATCACTAGATGTTTCCTTCCAATTTTATTTTATTTTTATACTGCTAATAAATGATATGAAGGACTGTCATAGGTCAAGTCTTTTCCCCAGCTTCCAAACACATGCTGCCATGTCCAGTCTCCATTAAGTAGATTTATTTTCCAAACATAAGGAAACCAAACACAAACATTTCCTCAGCTCCCCTTTCTTAGCAACTCCCTTCTTCTGGAGCACTCAGGACCATCTATCTCCCTGAACACGTGGCCCCTTACTCCAGGGTCCCACCCCAGAAGTTAGTGCTACATCTCTGCAGCTGCTTTTTCAACATAGTCTGCCCCAGTCACTCATCCCTTTCCTAAGCCCTGACAAGTCCTAGGTGCAGCCCTGCCCCCTTTAACTGGCTCAATTGTGAGCATCTACTGGGATGTAGGGGAGCTGGGTCTGGACTACTCACAGAGACGAGCTGTCCTTGGATGACATTTTATACAAATAACCTGAATCATACAACAATTATGCAATGTGGTGCTGCTTTGAAAAATAGCTAGGTAAAAACTGCACTTTTTTCCTCAGTAAATCTGCTTCCTGTGCACTTTCAGGGCCACAGGCTCATGCCAGTGACAAAAAATAAATTTCTATGTTTTTATCTTCTATTAGCCCTGCATGAGATAGATTCTCAAAGCATAAGATAGATTCTATCCCTTCATCAACAACAAAATTGCATACTAGATTCCAATTAATTACACATCTCTGCAAACCTGTATTGAAAGCAAGAATCTGAAGACAATGGTGCTGCGGAGGAGTAATTTAGGGCATGATTCAGCCTGCTAAGCATTTATTACTAATAATGATTGTGAAGAAAAGAGCCCAGCTTGGTTCTCAGATCCCAGGTTAAGTTTGCAGGAATGCACAGTTAAAAAAAAAATCCTTCCCCCCCCCATCTTTTTAGATGAAAACTGAGTATACCTTGTAGGGAAATCATTGAGAGATCATTTTTACAGAATCAATTTTCAAAGCAGAACCAATTTTAATAGAGTTAACTGAGAAAAGGTAAGAAATCTATCCTTATCCATTGTACAGAATCACTAAGCGGATCATGTTGTATATATGGTATGCAGAATCACATATAGGGCCAAATTCAGACCTACAGTAAGAAAGCAAAAACTGACTGGAATTCTGCCTTCTTAGAGCAGTCTAGATTTGAACCATTTGTCTGAAGTTTCGAATCCACTGCAACAAGGCGGCACAATGGTGCAAATTCAGGATGAACTGACATTCTGGCAACCTTAATTCTCAATTCCTTTGCTTTTGTCAGCAAACCCAAATCCCTAATTTGAGTGAGCCGATCATCACCTTCATTTTCTTAAATGAATCTGTACCTCACTCTAAAATAATGTGATTGCTGCCATAATAGCTAACATTTTACCCTTGCGCATGGTTTACATTTCTGAAAATAAATGATTTCTAGTCATTTATGATCCGTGACCAATTAAAAGCCAATGCTATGCAAGTACATATAAAACCACTCTTGCACTTGTGCACACTACAGTAAAAAAAACCTCTCTCTCATTTTCTGTTCCCTAACAGCACCCCCTCTACATACAGTGCACATGTCAGGCTCCTGTTCAGAATTTGGTTGTTTTACAAATGCAGAAGAATTTTTCTTAGCCCTATCAATTTGATATTGACCACAAAGCTGTGGTCAATATCAAATTGCATATATTCCAGATGAAATCAGGTTATTTATCTCTATTTCTTTTCTGCTTTCATTTACCAGGTTTTGCTGCATTCCAAATCCCACATAAAAGTAATCTATCTCCAATTAAACCTTAGAGTAGCACAGCAATTTTTGATAAATTTTATTTAAACGTAGAATTGGAACGATTACTTCTATTACGAAACCACCTATGGGCACCAATCAAGATTGCGCTAGATACTATACCAATACATAATGAAAGCTCATCTCTGCTTTTGCCGGGCAAGCGGCACCAATTTGGGCCTGGTCTCTATGACAGATGTTTAAAGGTCAGCAGCACCTTTTTAGAAATACTTTTGTCAATGGACTGATAAAGCTGAAAGCATGTGATGGACCTGAGAAAAACTATGGTTAACCAAAATCAGGTCATAAATTTAATCCCTAATTTAAAGTTTATTTTTGTCCACAAATGTACTTTTAATCTCTGTGGCCAAGATTCCCTTTCCAGTGCTGCCTGTGCTTGCTTGACCTCTTGATTTGTCTTACATTGTTAGCTCATGCCTTATGAGCTATGAGTTTCATATAATTCATCTGTTTAATTCATCTGTTTATTTTTATGAAGGATTTACAAAGTTTATTAACCTCAGTAAGAGTGCAACTAGATTCTACACTACACATAACAGAACTTTCATTTTCTTGCATATTATATCTGTTTTAACCTGTGTTCACACATTTTTAGATAGAAGCATGTTTCTTTCCTAGTTCTAGCAGGGCCATTACCATGACTCATGTTTGTTTATTTCAACTTTTAAAATGTACAGTTACCCTTTTAAAAACATGATAGCAATTTAGGCCAACAGACTGAGGTCTCCAGAACCAAACTTCTCTCACCATCCTTACCCACCTTCTCATCCATAGAGGCAAAGCCTGGGAGAACAAATAGGTTTTGAAGTATAACTCTGAAGTTCAGCCTGAACTTCAACAAATGAAGACTTTGGTTAGGAATTCTCACTAGCAACATGCTGCCTCTACAGGTCCTTGTGATTAAACCAGCATGGTTCTTAGCATGAGCTCTTCAGATTATCTCAGGAGCCGAAGTATCACATGGGAAGATAAGGTGTCTGTGGTAGCCAGGAATGAACCAGTTTAAGGTATTAAAGGTTAAAACCTTTGTTTTAGTCTTTTGTGGTTTAGGCATTTTCTGTCAAATTTTCAAAGTGGGAGCGGGAGGAACATTTTTCTGCACATACATATCCTCCACCTCAGCACGTGGAGTCAGTTTTTACCAGCGCAGCACTGATAAAAACACCATTATGTGATCAGTGTATTTGCAGATGTCTGGAGAAGAACTGGAAACTTATCTTACCCCTAAACTTTTGTGGTTTCGCTAAAATGGGACTGTATTTGTCTCTATATGACTAGCAACATCATCTTAAAGTTGTTAGTGTATAACTGACCCCAGAGCTGAACATTCTGTCATTCTAAGTCACTGTACCCTCTTCACCTACACAAATATACTCTATCCTGAAGCCACTTGGTCCTCAGACTTGTTCCTAACCCTCCCACCAGAATGTGCCATTGATCATCCATCTGAATCCATGCAAGCCTCATTCATTTTTCTACATGTCACTGCACCAACAACACTGCAGCTGGTCAAAAAAATAGGTGTGTGGTGGGAGGGGGAGGAAGAATTCATGAAAAGTTTTCCAAAATTTCAATCATTTGAATTCCAGAGGTGTCAAAAAGAAATGATTTTTTTGGTATATTCAGAATTATTATCCATTTAGAAAATGCTCAGTTATTGTTCTTTTGCAGGGTTGGGTTTTTTATATTTAGGGGTTGGATTTTTTGTTTTGTTTTTTTAGTTTAATTTTGTTTTCCCCCCACTTTTTTCTTCTTTCCTTTTTTGCTGTGAAAGAAGCATAGAGGACAGAAGATAAGGGAGGAAAAAGGAAAACCAAGAAGAGTCTACATTTTTTGTTTTCCATTAAAAAAAAATAAAAAAACAACAACATTTTCACTAGAATAACCAATTTTTTAAAATAGGCCTTTTTTTAAATGAACATTTTGCATTTGAAAATTTAACCATTTCTAAACAGCACTTAAAAGACAGATACAGCATTTTCTCCAGTCCTTCAAAAACTGAAAGTCAAATTCATTTAAATACTCTAAAACTTTTCAAGCTGCCTGAAGCCCAGTCCCAGGAATTTAAACAAGACATATATGAAGCTGAAATTAGTGAGCTTAAAAAATTCTTAGTTGTAGGAATTGATTGTGGTAACAGAGATTTATAAAATATTTGCCATAAAGATTATCTTCTCTTTGATACATCTTTAATTAATTACACACTGAAAAAGCTAATACAGCTCATTAGAAGACAATAAAGTACTATGCTTCAAAGTGAATACATGCCAGAAGGTTGGTCTATTCTCATTAGAAAAGATCTTTAATTCTGAGTACTAGTTTGACATATTGAGTCATGAAAATTGTGGAATCTGGTGGCACCTTCAGATTTATTTGGGCATAAACTTTCGTGGGTAAAAAAACCCACTTCTTAGAAGTGTGTTTTTTTTACCCACGAAAGCTTATGCCCAAATAAATCTGTTAGTCTTTAAGGTGCCACCGGACTCCTCATTGTTTTTGTGGATGCAGACTAACATGGCTACCCCTCTGATACATGCAAAATTGTGGTACCCAAATGTCAAGTGAGTTTTATAACTGGAAAGGATGGCTCTAAGAATATCAGGTTGTTACTCACATCATTGGCCAAACAGAATCTGTAACTTACAATGTCCCTGGTTCTGGAGAAAGCCTTTGACTGAGTGGAGTGGCAGCACCTTTTTCCCTTACAGGAAAGCGGGGTTTTTTTGGGGGGGGGGGAATTCTTTATGGATACTACGATTGTACAGAAATACATCTATTTTTATTATTGTGAGAAAATCTCTTCAAAAATAAATAGTATAATTAAAAAGATTTAAATAATAAACAGCCCTGATTTTGATGGAGTATCCTATATGGTCCCAAAACAATAGCTGAGAGGGAGAGGCGGTTGTTAGTGTCAACATTTGGCTTTCTCATTGGTGACTGTACACCAAAACAGAGTACTGCAGTACATTGAGTGGACTGAGCCCTGGGCTACACTTGGGGTGTGTGTGGGGGGGGGGGGGAATTGATCTAAGTTATGCAACTTCAGCTACATGAATAACGTAGCTGAAGTCAATGTACTTAGATTGACTTACCGTGGTGTCTTCACCGTGGTGAGTCGACTGCTCCCACTCCATCGACTCTGCTTGCACCTCTCGTGGCGCTGGAGTATAGGAGTCGACGGGAGAGCGCTTGGGGGTCGATTTATTGTGTCTAGACTAGGTGCGATAAATCGATCCCTGCTGCATCAATCGCTGCCCGCCGATCCGGCAGGTAGTGAAAACATACCCATAGAGAAGCCTTATCCAAGCCAAATCTCTCGACCAACTAAGCTTTGTTTTGGGGAAAGACTAGAAGCAGTCTTAAAATTTGTGGTTCTGAGTCATCTCATCTCTAATGTACTTGAATTATAATTCATAAAACAAAGGGGGAAAAATCAAGGATAAAATGTGGCATTTATGTTCTCATCCAGAGAGAGAATTTATTTTCCAAATCTGAAACATAACTGGCCTTTTTATTTATTTGAGCAAGACAAAAAAATAGTAGTTTCAGATACTTTTGTGCTCCCCTCAGATAAACAAAAAGAAGGTTACATTGAAATAATAAATGTTGCAGTTCTGTGGACTAGTGTCCCTCTGATATTTAAAAACAAAAATTAAAACAATTGAGAAGCTAAATGTTTAAAATATAACTAAGGGAGAGAGAGTTTCAAAGGAATAAAGGGGATCTAAGCATCCAACTCCCATGGAAAGTCAATGGGAATTGGCACCTAAATCCCCTTTGTTCCTTTGAAAATCTCCACATAAGTGCATTTATATTTTATTGTATGACAGGTTTAATCCCAGTAAAGATAAAATGGCTGACCTGTGGGTCATGATTGATAGGTAGGAGCCAGATCCTGTAAGCTGCTGAGCACCTTCTGTAAGCTGCTGAGTACCCTCAACGCCCATTGACTTCAATGAAAGTTGAGAAAGCTTAGTGCCTTACAAGAATGTCCGTCATTTTTAGATGGTAAAGTGATAGGCTTTTTCTATAGCACCTAAGCACTGAAAAGGTAATTGAGATAAGCAAAACATTTTGGGGGAAAAAAATGAAAAAATCCTCAGAGCCTGATTTCCAGAGGTGCTGAGCACCCCCATCTCCAAATGAGTTCCTCTGGAAAGCTGAAGGTCCCTGAAAATGAAGCCCCAAGCTTAGCCACAAAAAAGTCACAGGCATAACAGCTTTAGCAATGAAGTGCAAGGCAAGTTATTTTCAGAACTGATATGTATAATGTGTCCTTCACAGATAACATTCACTTTGGGCAGAGCAAAGCCTATGCACCACTTAATCGTAAAGGAGACTTAAGTGGGACTTAAATAGCATACCGGCTTTGTACAGGCTATCTGCAAAGGTGAGTTTCATCCCATGTGTGACCTTACCATATTATCTACCTATTCTGTTTTACAACTCTTCCTTATATTTTGGACTTCCTTGCTCAGGTTTCTTCTCCAAAAGAAAAGCCCATCTTGCCTTTTTCCTATTCAAAAGCCATAGCCTAGCAACATGAGCACAGGTCCAAGAGCCAGGAATACTGGAGATGTAGTCCTAGTTCAAACAATTATTCCTTAGTGTGGCATGGACAATTCATTTAACCTGTCCACTTCGGTTTTGCAAGATTGGATAATTCTTCGGCAAAACTCTTTGGTAATCACAGCCACTAAATTTCTGGGCTTGATGGAAAGGAAAGGAACCTATAAAAGAAACTGAATCAAACTTTGCTTGCATTACCAAGAATCAGTAAATGGGAGCACAGGGAGTGCAAAGAGTGTACAGTTTAGAGGATCATTGTTTTAAAGGGGTGAAATTCAGAGGGCCTCCACACAGTCTGAGCACAACTTATGTCCCACATAGGCTTTGTACCTGCAAGGTGTGAATTTCACCCACTTCATACAACCATTTAAAAAAGTAGTAGATGCATGGGCCTGTTCATAGGTATGTGAGCCCATCCCCACCCACACATTTTGTCCATAATAGCAACAGCTGTAGGCCAAAACACTCATCAATAAGCACACAGATCTGAGAGCAGGATCAGCCCGTAAATGCTTAAGTGAAAGTATGCATTATTAATGTATGTTACCGTACAGCATTTATCTCTGTGCAATGAAGAGTTATGTAACCTTTTTGATTTCAGTTGCCACTTTCATTAATGCACTAATCTTGAATACCATTATTTATTTCCGTTTGGCTTCTTACCCGTTGAAACTATGACTATTTCTATATATCTTGGCTAACAGGAGATTCTGGCTTTGCGATTTATACATCCTGTTTGTGTTCTTTCATTTTGTTACTAGACTTCCAACATGCTTATATAGTATACTCTTTTTTCTATAGCTATATGAAATGTGACAAAACCACCAGGTGTTGATGAAATTCCATAGTCTCAAAGAAACAAATGTCAAATTTTAAAAGTAAAAGTAACACAAAGAATTTTAACAGGACATATGATATGCAAAATGAGAGAGACCTGTTTCACAAAACATGTGGAATTAGAGCCACATTTTCAGTTGGTCCCAGGCAAACAAGAAATGTATTGTAAAACTTTACTATTGAAGACTTAGAGTCATTCCCAACCTTCTCTCTCACTCTGCACTCAAAATAAATCAGTGGACAATACTGCTTGGTTAAATGACTGTAACAGAACCCATGTCTGCTTCCCCTAACCCTCCTCACCCCACCCTCTCACCCAAAAAAGAGTCTTCAGAAAGGATAGCAAAAAGGGAAATTAAACAACTCCTCTCTCAATGGAAGCAAAGTTTTTTTATCACTTTGGTGAAGCAGACTGCCTCTCTCCTGCTGCAACTTACCACAATTCTAAAGTTTAGAGTTGCATTTTAGTTCTTATAAAACAAAAACCTATCACAAAGCGCTAAGGGCTTTAATATTCATATGTAAAGCCCTCTGGAAACTAGGCCCTGAGAACTTAAGGGCCTCATGCTGCAAGGTGCTGAGCACCCTAAAATCCCCCTAACTCCAAGGGGGTCGAGCTCAGTACTTTGCATGATTAAGTCCCACTTGATCATAGAATCATAGAATATCAGGGTTGGAAGGGACCTCAGGAGGTCATCTAGTCCAACCCCCTGCTCAAAGCAGGACCAATCCCCAATTAAATCATCCCAGCCCGGGCTTTGTCAAGCCTGACCTTAAAAACTTCTAAGGAAGGAGATTCTACCACCTCCCTAGGTAACGCATTCCAGTGTTTCACCACCCTCCTAGTGAAAAAGTTTTTCCTAATATCCAACCTAAACCTCCCCCACTGCAACTTGAGACCATTACTCCTTGTCCTGTCATCTTCTACCACTGAGAATAGTCTAGAACCATCCTCTTTGGAACCACCTCTCAGGTAGTTGAAAGCAGCTATCAAATCCCCCCTCATTCTTCTCTTCTGCAGACTAAACAATCCCAGTTCCCTCAGCCTCTCCTCATAAGTCATGTGTTCCAGACCCCTAATTATTTTTGTTGCCCTTCGCTGGGCTCTCTCCAATTTATCCACATCCTTCTTGTAGTGTGGGGCCCAAAACTGGACACAGTACTCCAGATGAGGCCTCACCAATGTCGAATAGAGGGGAATGATCACGTCCCTCGATCTGCTCGCTATGCCCCTACTTATACATCCCAAAATGCCATTGGCCTTCTTGGCAACAAGAGCACACTGCTGACTCATATCCAGCTTCTCGTCCACTGTCACCCCTAGGTCCTTTTCCGCAGAACTGCTGCCTAGCCATTCGGTCCCTAGTCTGTAGCTGTGCATTGGGTTCTTCCGTCCTAAGTGCAGGACCCTGCACTTATCCTTATTGAACCTCATCAGGTTTCTTTTGGCCCAATCCTCCAATTTGTCTAGGTCCCTCTGTATCCTATCTCTGCCCTCCAACATATCTACCACTCCTCCCAGTTTAATATCATCCGCAAATTTGCTGAGAGTGCAATCCACACCATCCTCCAGATCATTTATGAAGATATTGAACAAAACCGGCCCCAGGACCGACCCCTGGGGCACTCCACTTGATACCGGCTGCCAACTAGACATGGAGCCATTGATCACTACCCGTTGAGCCCGACAATCTAGCCAACTTTCTACCCACCTTATAGTACATTCATCCAGCCCATACTTCTTTAACTTGCTGACAAGAATACTGTGGGAGACCGTGTCAAAAGCTTTGCTAAAGTCAAGAAACAATACATCCACTGCTTTCCCTTCATCCACAGAATCAGTAATCTCATCATAGAAGGTGATTAGATTAGTCAGGCATGACCTTCCCTTGGTGAATCCATGCTGATTGTTCCTGATCACTTTACTCTCGTGTAAGTGCTTCAGGATTGATTCCTTGAGGACCTGCTCCATGATTTTTCCGGGGACTGAGGTGAGGCTAACTGGCCTGTAGTTCCCAGGATCCTCCTTCTTCCCTTTTTTAAAGATTGGCACTACATTAGCCTTTTTCCAGTCATCCAGGACTTCCCCCGTTCGCCACGAGTTTTCAAAGATAATGGCCAATGGCTCTGCAATCACATCCGCCAATTCCTTTAGCACTTCGGATGCAACTCGTCCGGCCCCATGGACTTGTGCACGTCCAGCTTTTCTAAATAGTCCCTAACCACCTCTTTCTCCACAGAGGGCTGGCCATCTACTCCCCATGTTGCGATGCCCAGCGCAGCAGTCTGGGAGCTGTCCTTGTTAGTGAAGACAGAGGCAAAAAAAGCATTGAGCACATTAGCTTTTTCCACATCCTCTGTCACTAGGTTGCCTCCCTCATTCAGTAAGGGGCCCACACTTTCCTTGGCTTTCTTCTTGTTGCCAACATACCTGAAGAAACCCTTCTTGTTACTCTTGACATCTCTTGCTAGCTGCAGCTCCAGGTGCGATTTGGCCCTCCTGATTTCATTCCTACATGCCCGAGCAATATTTTTATACTCTTCCCTGGTCATATGTCCAACCTTCCACTTCTTGTGAGCTTCTTTTTTATGTTTAAGATCTGCTAGGATTTCACCATTAAGCCAAGCTGGTCACCTGCCATATTTACTATTCTTTCGACTCATTGGGATGGTTTGTCCCTGTAACCTCAACAGGGATTCCTTGAAATACAGCCAGCTCTCCTGGACTCCTTTCCCCTTCATGTTAGTCCCCCAGGGGATCCTACCCATCCGCTCCCTGAGGGAGTCGAAGTCTGCTTTCCTGAAGTCCAGGGTCCGTATCCTGCTGCTTACCTTTCTTCCCTGTGTCAGGATCCTGAACTCGACCATCTCATGGTCACTGCCTCCCAGATTTCCATCCACTTTTGCTTCCCCCACTAATTCTTCCCTGTTTGCTTCCCCCACTAATTCTTCTCATGTCCTAACTGCAATACGGTGTTTATTGTAACATTGCACCCCCACAGAAGTGTGTTGTTTGCAGACTATTTTTTCCCCTCCTCCTTTGTGCTAATTGGGAATTATTCTTGTGTGTCGAATGGATGGTCTGTTTGAGGATTATTGGGTTTGCCCTTGTGCCAAATCATTTGGTTCTGGTTATGGTCAGTTGCGGCTGGCTGGATCTTTATCTTCATGTTCGGCATAAAAAAATTTTATATGGCACAGATGCCACCTGAAGAGTGCATTACAAATGTAGTAGATACTTTTTCAATCTATAATGCTGTTTAGCATGATGATGATAATCTGGAAAAAACACATACACAGAAAATGTAAAACCCCTAAAGTGCACAAAGTTTCAGTGTTTGTATATGCAGTACATGGTGAATGTGGAAATATGAAATAATTTACTCTCGTTCAGAGAGAGCACACGTTTCCTGCAGCATAAAATGGAAAGGCACAGTTAGGGGCTTGATTTTGTCAAACACTAACCTTTGCAAAAGGATTCATAAATGAAAAGAAAAGTCATTTTCCAGGGGGAACATGATACAGCATGTGATATATTTACAGTAGGACATGAATGTTTGCGGCTATAAGTTTGTAATGGGGAGACCATTTCTCCTTCTCCAGTGCTATAAGATTTCAAATGGTGGATTATAATTTTTGGATGAAGTTCAAAATGTACAAAATTCAAAGACTGATGACATAAGTCCCCTCCATCTACAGTTTCATTTAATAGGTCTTGGCTGCATTACTTTTTATAGCTATATTATTTGCTGCCTTATTACTGTATTTGCTAGTCAGTTCAGTTTATAGAAAATGTATCCCATTAGCAGTTTCATGACTTTATTAATGAGCTATTGTGCTTTGGTTAGTTTTTTTATATATCTTAGACCACTCATTGCTTTAAGCTTTTAATCACACACAAAAATTGCAAAGTGCTTAGAGTTTCAAATGCTTTCTTGAGTGCCACAGAAATAAAATCAGATAAGTTATGGCAGCATTTAGCAATCAGCAAGTCCTTAAAGGTACAGTGTCAGATTTGTTGGGATTTAGGATATTAACCCTTTAGAACATTGGTGCTCTATTTCAGACTCCCTGTTCCATTCAATGTTTAGGAGAATGTAAGTATAGGGATTGAGGTTAAGGGGATAAAACTAATGGCAGAGGGAGTGTTCCATCTCTTTGGCCCCAAGAAACCCTGATCCCTCCTCTACACAGCTGCTACCCAGGTGGTTCAAGGAGCCTGCATCACCAGAAAGAAGGCATGGTTAAACAGCCCTCCTTAACTCCCAGAGTGCTGGCCAGGAAGCTGCACTTCTTGTTCTGCACGCTTGAATGGGAATAGAATGCCTTCTGCACCTCTCCCTCCTCAAGTGCCTAAGATTTTCACTAACGATATAGGTGTATGCTGCAAGTTACAGTGTGATTTAGCACAGATAGGCACACCCATCACATCTTTAACCTAGCATGGATGACAACAGTAGCATAGATGTGGCAGCATGGGTTCAGTATGGGATAGCCACCAGAGTACAATCCCCACCATGGAGCCTGGGAATATACTCCGGCTGCTAGCCCATGCAGAAGTCTGTGCCACCACATCTTCACTACTACTGTTACATGTGCTAGCTGGAATAAAGAGATCTCCATTCCAGTTTGGCTTAGATCACAAACGAAGATACTTTTGATGGTTTCATAAGGGACAACCCCAGAACTGATTAAGCAGGAATGTTTCTGGGCACATGGGTAGCTCATGTTTGCATTGGTCTCAGTCCTATACGCTATGTTTGCATTGGGCCCTGTAGCCTCTCTTGGAGTTGCTGAGTCAAGGGTGCTTGAGAGAGAGCTCAGCACATCCAGGAGCTGCTCCACATTTTGTAGGATCGGAGCGTTGTCCACTCTTGCAATGTTGTCATGCATCTTGTGATCATTGCTGTGGTTTTTTTTTTTAAACTCTAGTCATTTGGTTAGGTGAGGAGCTCTGCTTTCCTATGAGATAAAAAGTTTCTAGTTGTCACGGTTGTTGAAACGAGCTTGAAAACAAAATGTAGCTGTTTGTAAAAATCTCATGATTTCTAAGCCAATTGCATGATTTTGGAGGCACCCATATCATGATTTTTGAGCAATTCTGGGAGTGATGCCATTATGCAAAACTCGTCCTAGTGCTACGTGTATTGTGCATTATGTGTGAGCCTAGTCCTAAAACAGGTTGAACAGCTTCAATCCCCATTGATCCGAAGGAAGGTGAGGCTGCATAGCATTTCCCAGTAGGCACTCAGAATCTTGCAAATCAGGGTCCATATCCACCTTTACAGAGAAACATACGTTGTCTTAAAAGTGAGAAGTGTTTAAAAAAAACCCCAAAACCTTTATGTAGTACAGATAAAAGGAAAATGTTTAAACATACCCACATTTTTATATAAAAAAAAAATTTATCCTGGCAGTTTACCTTTATATGTCTGTCATTTCTTACAACATGGCAGTAAAGCGAAGTAGAGAGGCAGATCACTTTAGCCATTGATAAGAACATTTTGAAGAGTGGAGTATAAATGGATCAAAATCTACAAACTTAGGTGCCTAAAATCAGGCATTAAAATAAGTGATTGCCTCATTTTTATTTGATCTATGGGAATTACAGGTACTCAGCATTTCTTAAAATCAGGCTGCTTAGTTAAGTGCTTAAATACAGCTTTAATGGCCTAATTTTAGGCAGCCACATTAGACATTTTTGGCCTTAGCTTGGTTACAGGTGTAATAAGGGATATTTTTTCATTTCAAGGGAATTTACTGTGTCCTTGTGGTATACCTTCATGGGAACCCAGAGATGATCGAGCATCTTGTGCAGCATGCCCCTCTGTGTGAGTCCATGCAATAACGTGCACGCACTTGTCTTTCCCTGCTCTCTCTGGGTACATCTACACTGTGATAGGAGACCATGGCTGACTTAGGTCAGCTGATTGGCTCAGGCTATGGGGCTAAAAAATTGCAGTGTAGACATTTGGGCTTGGGCTGGAACCTAGGCTCTGAGACACTGTGAGGGGGTGGGTTGGAGCTTGGGCTCCAACCCAACTCCATATGTCTAAACTGCAATATTATAGCCCCACAGCCCAAGCCAGCTGACTCACACTCTGTGACTCAGACTCATAGAATAGAATATCAGGGTTGGAAGGGACCTGAGAAGATCATCTAGTCCAACCCCCTGCTCAATCAAAAGAGGACCAGTCCCCAATCTCTAAATGGCCCCCTCAAGGATTGAACTCAAAACCTTGGGTTTAGCAGACCAATGGTCAAACCACTGAGCTACTCAGTGCTGTGGGTCTTTTACTGCAGTGTAGGTATACTTTCCTTTCATGTAACTTGTCTGAGGTTAAGGAAAAATACAGAATCCATTTCACTACAATGCGAGTGGCACATCTCATCAGTGTCTCTGAGAAAAATGTAAATTCCTGGCACCACTGTTGCCTGCCTTGTTTCTTATCCGAAGGCAGAATACTACAGGCCTGAACTGGTGACATGGCACGGTAGAGACAGAGACTTAGGTTGGGAAATAGGCTGTGTTCCCAGGCCCTGGGCTAATGGAGGTGGGAATCTCCAAAGGGGTTTGCTTGGGGGGGAGGGGGGGCAAAGGGGCACATTAAGAAGCAGATGCTCTCAGTCTCAGAAGGAAAGCTGCTATAATCAGCATACTACATTCTCTCAGACAATCCACAGCTTTGCAGGGGAAAAAAGAAAAAGAAAAAAAGACTTTTAGTTCAGTGCATAAATGTAAGAGGATTGTCAAACTGGGTATGCAGGAGTCTATCATGCTAAAAATATTATTCAAGTTTAAAGTAAGGCATTGTTTAGGTTTTAATGAAGGCAACAGAATTTTAACAACAGAAGTTCTGTTCTTTTTTTTCTTCCACATTCAGTTTCTCTGCCCCTGCACCTGCTTCCAGTTTTGGCTTCTTGGCAACGATGCTTACAGAGACATCAGCTGGCAGTGGCAAACTGCTAAAAGCTCCCCTGCAATGCAGCTTTGCAAATGCCAGCCATTTATCCACTGGTGCATGCCAGTTTAACACAAGGTCTGTCTCCCTCTCCCTCCTCTCCTCTGAGGTTTCACTTCCAAATGACAGTAAAGGATCCAAGTAGCGGCCTAGCTCTTTTGGTACCCATTAAATGCGGTCACTTCCATTTACTATGGTTGTAATATTTTGATCCAAAGAGTGTTGCAGAGAATTTGAACTGTTGTACAGTTTCTCCTATGCAGAAATAGCTATTGACAAGGGGGTGGGGGGGGGTTGTGTTTTCTTTCTACCATATGGTGGGATAATGGAGCTCTGAGTTTTTCTTTTTCAGTTTCTTGAGAGCTGGGTGCCCAAAATACTAAACAGAAAACCTAGAATAGTTAGGGACAAAAAGGGTAGCCGTGAACTTATCTATGTAGCACAAATGGGCTGTTCTGATGAAGCCTCGGATACTGCTGGCAAAAATTCTGTTCTCTAATACATTGGTGTAAGTCCATAGCATCTACCTGCCTCAACTTCATTGGAGTTACCCTGGATTTATACAAAATGTCACAGAAACAAAAATAGCCCCAATTTTACCTTTACAATTTATTGCATTTTTTCAGCAGAAAGTAAAAAGTATTTGCAAAGAATATGTACATTTTTCTTGGAAATTAGAGGATATCTTCGTAGTATACAGTCTGAAGGGTTGTGTTGTGTTTCTAATAAACTAGACTATCTAGGGAGTCGATAAAGAATGTGATTTTTGCAGGCTGAGCTAGCAAAACCTCTCACTAAATCACAAACTTTCAGGCAGCCTACAGATAAAGCCAAGTGGGAGTAAATTTCTCCAATGCTCTTAATATGGGTAGGTTAAAAAGCAAGGAGCTGTAGAAGCTGCTGCTGCAGCAGCAGAAGCAGCAGCATGGCATGGTGCTGCATTGCTAGAGAATCAGTAGCATATTGGGACTTCTGCCTCCTAAGTGACTGAGCCAATTCTTATTGGACTCAGTGGAAAGACTCCCATTGACTTTAATAGGAGTTGGATCAGGCTCTACATTGGTGGCAACCAAACATGTCACGGAGGTGATACACCAAATGGGATGAAGGAGCAATCAAGACCAGTGTTTCCTGTGTTTTGGGGTGTAACAGAAAAGCCACTGGAAATAAGAGAGTCTGAGGAAGTCTAGCAAATGGCTCAGATTGATGAGGTGAAGAATAGCTCTTGCCAAAATGCTTGGGAGGGGCCATCACTAATTCTTCCACATTGAAACTGTGCATGAATTTGTCACGAACATGCATAGGTGCAATCAATAGAGTGTGTGGTGGAGAAGGGGGTCATTGGTTACTACCTTGGGAATGCCCTTCTCAATGCAGAGGCAGGGCTCATGCAGTCTCACACTTTTTGCTCACAGTTTCTGTGAGCATAAGAAACTACCAGAGCTGCCTAGAGCGCAGAAAGGTGCTCTGAAAATAAAATAAAAATGTACAAATGCTGTCCCTGTATCTTAATCCTTTAACATTCTTGTGCCCACTTTAGTTTGCAAATGGTGCAAAGTTTTGTGCATATTTTATTGTAATGTCAGTTGTCCAGCTAGAAATGAGGGTGAGATGATTAAACACATTCCTACTTGTGACCTAGATTTGAACCCAGGTCCCTAGTCATTAACCATGACATTACAAGGCGAAAGGGAGGGAAGGGAGAGAGGGTGTAACACTGGAGAACAGATTTCACTTTATTTGTTAACCGTGGGGGGGGGGGGGGAAATCACATTAAAATTAGGTAAAAAGAATAGCGCATTTGTACAAATCTGTTAAATTCCAGTTAAGCTTATATTAAATCTATTTCAGAGTTGCAATTGCCTAAGAAAAGTGCAGTAGTAAGCATGGTGAATACCTCTTTTTTTGGCAAAAAAATTTCATAAGGCAAAGCAGATAAACTTTTTGTTGTTTTTGACTGGGCACATAGTTTTCAAGATGAAATTTTGAGATTTTGTCTTGGATTTATATCAAAGCCATCTGGCTACGTATTGAGTCTCCCAGGTCAAATAAACCCTTCAGAAGTTTCTCAAAGCAGGGAGAACCTTTGCAAACCTAAACGCAGTACAGGAAGATTGAGAGAATAGACTGGTTTCATTTTGACTTTTGCCTTCAGCCTATTGGCTTGAAACATAATATAAATGTGCAGTGAAATTCAAGATGTGAAACCCCATGAATACAATGATGAAAAAAGTCAGTCAAATCCCATGTGGACCAAGACCAGCAAATTTCACACAGCTTTAGTTTCCTCAACTATCCTGCAACTTTGTCATACAGGGCTCAATTCTGATCTTCCACCTGAGTAGGGTGACCAGATGTCCCTTTTTTATAGGGACAGTCCCAATTTTGGGTTTGGTTTTTTTTTCTTATATAGGCACCTATTACCCCCCCACCCATCCCGATTTTTTATACTTGCTTTCTGGTCACCCTACACCTGAGCAAAGTCTGGAATAACTCCATTAAAGCCGGCATAACTCCACTGGCACAAATGAAAACTGAATCAGGCCCATAGTGTTTTGACTGACCTCTAAGGGTTGTTCGAGTAGTAACATTACTTCTAATAGCAGTATTTATAAAGGCACAGGAAATGGCTGCTCAGAATGTCTTTTGGGGTACATTACCCATTTAAAGATTTTGTCTGCTTTTTGAAGAATGAAAAATAAAACATGGTGGTTTGAAATGCCACCACCATACGAACTATTCCATGCACAATCATATTTAAATCCTAATACAGTATATCTACATGACTGACTACATGATCTTTCTTATCTAGTGTACAGAGTAGCATCATCTGAAGCATTCAGAATCTATTGCAGTAATACAAAGTACAACTGAAGGTAAAATTCCTCAGACACAATCGTCTTAAGTTTTTTAAATGCATGTTAACCTTAATAAAACTAAATATCCTAGCAGAAAATTCTCTTAACTACCAATGAAACTCGAAAAGAAAAGTTAAAAAGGAGGAAGCAGGCAGGCAGGTTCCACTAGCTCTGATAGGCTAAAGAATGAAGGAACTTCAAGAAAAACAAATTTCTCAAAAGTGAGAAAGACCACACAGACACAACCCACCGAAAGATGACATTCAAATGCAGTCAGTTGCGCTTAACTATGTCTGGTACCGTATGCACAGGATATGCAGTAATATCATAGGAAAACAAAAATCAGAGTGTGTGTCATAAGTATAAAGCCTTGGCAAAAGCTATAAAAGAATTTCAAACTTCTTCCAAGAAGCAGTGTGTCTTATCTGCACTATTACTCAGAGTATTACTGGACTAAGGGAATCAGCTATCCAGATTTCCATTTATGCATTCCTGTTAACATGAAAAAAAAATAAAATAAGGAATTAATTGTAATGAATTTGTATTAAATAAAACTTTTGGAAGACTTTTATATATCTAAATGTAAAGATTGGGGATTAGAGTACAAAATAGCCTGAGTCAATGCAGTCTTACAGAGTAATACTGATTTCCCAAAGTGCTTTCGGAACAGAAGGACTCTAATAAATAATAAACACTTAGAGCATAACCCTTTACGGCACAGTACAAAGAGACTGGGATTTACAGATATAAACATATATAAGTGCTCTCATCTTATTAATGTGTATTTAAAACCAAGTGCATTGCTAACTGGCCTTTGTGTGGAAAAAGTCAGAAGATAATTGGGGAGGGACACTGAAGAACAGAGTTATCAGGAACATGAGAACACAGTGGCAACGTAGGAGAGCCCATAAACTAGGAACTGTAGAGCTATTATAGTCTTGGAAAACAAACACTGTTTTGAAAACAGAATGGTCATAGATGGGAAAGGCCAAGCCTAGATGGAGTATATGTTATTTTCCAGGCCTTCAGTGTAGCAGCCTTTGCCCTGGGGTGACATCCTGGCTTCGTTGAAATCAACGCTAAAACTCCAACTGATTTCAAAGAGGCTAGGATTTCACCCTGCTCTCTTGGTCAAATTCTAAACAAAGTAATTATATTTCAGCTATCTACAATTC
Source organism: Natator depressus (assembly GCF_965152275.1). Taxonomy (NCBI): domain Eukaryota; kingdom Metazoa; phylum Chordata; order Testudines; family Cheloniidae; genus Natator; species Natator depressus. The sequence continues at coordinate 106,484,326 of NC_134238.1, forward strand.
CATTGTCGTTTCAAATTGTATATGGTATTCTTCACTTTCTGTCTAAGGCTGTGATATAGCATCACTGTGTACCACTAAACAGTTGCTATATTTTACTAAGAGCTTGAAGCTTGCACTTCAACAGTGGCTACAGAGTTTTTAAACAAGGGCTTTTATAAAAGAACATGAAAATATGCAATAGACAGTGAATCCCCTTTCTGGGGATCTAGTGGGGTACCTTACAATGGACACCAAATTGCTTGGGTAGTTTGGTAATAGAGACATCACTAATATTTGGAAAGCTATTCAGAGCATGTTGACAATTCACATTCCAAATGTGCAAGCGAGAACATGTTCATTTTATTCCAAACACATTCAGGCTATTTAACTTGCATGTGTATTCAAAGAATATTGCTAACTAACTGTCTCACATTTACACAGCTTCGCATCTTGAAAGGCCACTAGCTCAGGGCCAACTCACCTGAGGGGAAGCCACACAAAGAGATCTCCCCTTTTCCAAGTGGAAGTTTCAGGGGGAGGGGGGGAGGTTCAGCCAACTCTGCAATACTATTCTCCCTTCCTGGGACTCTGAAGAAAGTTCTCCACTAGATCCAGCATCCATGCCTGGAGAGAGGGCAATGGGAACGTACATTCTGCTGTCTACCACATCTGCAGAAATCCACTCTGTAACTAATGGTGCCTGGGGTTCCAGACGTGGCCTCTCCTTGATTTTTACCATATGTCCCTTTTTCCCCCACTCATAACTAGACTGACAGGTATGCTCCTGGTTGGAAGAGCAGGCTGGAACAGCAGCAGGCCTCCCTCAACCTACTACTAACGTGGCTCAACACATCAGCCAGTAGCTTCCTCCCCTCCCCAGTAGGAGTCAAGCAAGACCAGAAATGATCCAATTCTATCAACTCATACTTTCTGGGAATAAATCTAGAGAGGAGGAGAAGAGGGGGAAAAGAACTATTTTCAGTAGCTCACTGCTAGATTCACTGCTCACATACCTCCTCATGCTGGATGTTATTAGTTCTCCAGACCAAATGCCTGTACGCCCTCCCGCCTTTTCTTTTTTTTTTAAAGTTAGACACTGTATCTGGCATTTTTAAAGCTTTCAGACTGAGTAGCATACAGTACTCTGCAGTGGCCTCTGTGAAACCTCACTTAGCACGTGGTTAGAATCTCAAGGCAGTTTGAATTTCCTTTGACTCCCCCCCTTCCCCCTGCAGGAAATCAACAGAGGCTGCAAAACTGCTAACATCATATTTTTTGGCACAGCATTTTTAAAGAAGAAGAAGAATTTATCACCCTTTTTACTGGGGTCTGAAGGGTCCAAAGATAATCTTCTTTCAATATGTATTTTATATAGATCCATGAAGTACTTCAAGTCTATATGAAACCCTGGCTATTCCACAATTATTTTCATTTATATTTAACTTTCAAGCACTTCAGTTCAACTGTAAGCAAACAATCTATCATTTGTCATGTAATCAAAACAAAGTAACACTGTAGAACTTCACTGAACAAACAAAATCCACTGCTCACAGATGAGATTTTCTGCTCTCATGCGTATCATATACATTAAGAAGTTATCCCAATTTAATCTAATTTTTTTTAACCTGACCTACTCAGATAAGTTAGATTTTACAGTATAAACGCTTGTTGGTTCACAATTTATAATTGACAGGATACCTCAGTTCCACCCACAAAAGAAGAAAAACCCACCACATCCTTTAAAAATAAATCTATAAAATGTGAGACTCCCCTCTAGAAAAATCTAGACTCCTCTGCCATATCAAAGCCAATACTTCAGTGTTAGGAGTGTGACATAAGCAAAGACTTTCTCCTTCTAAGAACAATAATTAAACCACTTGCCCCAATCAATGTTGCAGTTTAGCTCCCACAATAAGTGTCACCCTCTGCATTATAATTCTACAGGAAGAATTCAGTTCCACACATCTGGCAGTATGCTCAGAAATGTCCTTTGAAAGAAATGGTAGCAAAATGTCTTAATGGTAAATAACCAAGGGCCAATTTCCATTCTTTGTTACTCCAATGTTTACACCATGGTTCTCAACCTGGGCTGCAGTTGGGTACTGACTGGGCTGCTAGGGGCCCATGGGCTGAGAAACTCTGGTTTAGACCAATACAACAGATCAGAATCTGGCTCAAAATACATGTTGATTTGGTGTCCTCAGATTTTTTCTGTAAAGACTTTCAAATGACATCAAGTAGGAAGACTTTTCAAATTCCATGTATATAGATCTTGTTTTTCCTCTCTGCCTCTTTTTTAAAATCCCTACTTATAATGCATAGGTGAAGGCCATAGTCCTACAGACCCCAGCAAGACAGCACTCTTTCACTCTTTGGTCCGGTGTCCTCTTATTTAAATTCCCAAACATTTTGGTTAGGATTATCCTGTGGAGTTTTTCCAGACAGAGCAGGCCCTTCAGGTATAGAACTCCCCACACAGCTCCCTCAAGGAGGGAATGTCACCATCCCCTCATAGCTTTGCCTCAAACAGATGGGGATTCACATAACAGGGGCAGGCCCATATAGGCCTCAAGGATCTGTAAGACATAGGGGCCAAAGCTCTTGACCATTTCCCTGGGTGGTAAACCTCACCTATTTGACCAGCTGATCTGACTGAAATGCTGTGAGGGGGAAGTGGTCAGTGTTTTCCTTTCCCCTGCCTTCTATAAGTGACACTTACACCTCAGTCTGCCCACTGCTCTTATTCTTTCCCAGTGAGGAAAGGGGGCAAATGCTCTACCCGATCAACTGTTCACACAAGACCCAATCTGAAGCCCATTAAGGCAATGGAAAGATTCCCACTTACTTCAGCAGGTTTCTCAGGCTTAGTTACCCTTTCAAAAGGCTGATTTGCATATATGCTATCAAACTACAGCATCATGTACTTAATCCCTGATTGAAACGAAAATTGTATAGCCTTGTTTTCATTTCTATATAGAAGAGACAGCTTGGTATGGAATATCACTTCAATCCAGCACAACAGAGGACATTATAAAAACACAGCCATCAAACAGTAAAATAATTGTCCCTGTGTGAGGCCTGTCTCATTCCAGATTCATTGAGGAAGGGAAGCATTAAATAGTAACATAAGTTGGGGTAGAGTGCATGCAATCATTTACTAGCATTATTCCTGTAAAGAGGTTACTAATATGAACTATAAGTAGATTTTTATACTGTGCAAGGACAGGATCTGAATAGACCAGTATGCAGAAGGCAATAGTCTACATTCATAGAGTGTATTTCATTGTGAATGATCCTAAAGTGCTTTAACTATATATAGTTATATATAATTTTGTTGAAGGACACCTGGTCAAATCCCTACTTACATGAAAAAGGTCAAGACATCTTTAACTTCCATACAGAGCAGACAGAAGGCCCTTGACTTTTCCAGTCTTCTCGGAAATATCCCATCACCATAAACACAATTTACCTTCCTTAGAAAGATGAAAGACTCAGTTGATCCTATCAGAAATTGGGCTTGTAGTCCCAAAGCACCTAGATCTTCCAAGTCCAATTTTTAGCTCACTGAAACTATTGCCTAGTGCAAACTCCCCTTTAGCACACTAACTAAATTCCAGCAGCCTTTAGGCTCTATCCGTCAAGCCTAGGAGTCAACTGACCAGAGGGGTGTGATAGCACATGTACCTCACACAGATCCTGAATAAGTTAATGTGGGCCTGAGAGGCCAACTAACATACCTGACAGCACCTGCAACAGAGAGTGAGAGAAAGCCAGGCTTAATTGATGATGAAGCCCAGCTGAGGAGAGACTGAGTGGTGATTATAAAGCCAGGAAGTTGAAAACAGAAAGGATGCCTCATGGAGTGAGTCTGCAGTCACTCTGTAGGAATAGAGAGGTTGTGAGGAAGAAGCCTTGGGATCCTAGCCTGCCTGAAAGAGGCTGAGAAGCAGCAACTGGGGTGGAGCGGGCAAGCTTTGGACTGCCAGGGGGAGAGAGACCCCTGGAAGGGGTGGACTAAATTGTGAGCCACCCAGTGGGCTGAGTTATGGGAAGAGAGAATGACGGTTGGTATGGGGCAGCAGACTGAAAGTGTGCAGTGCCTGGCCAGAAAGGGATGCACTGCAGTGAGTGAACCCATCAAAAAGGGTCACTGTCAAATGAAGCAAAGCAGTCCTTGCTTCCAGGCTGGCAAGCACTCCCTGCACCTTTGATACCCAGGAGCTAGAGATCAGGAAACTAAAGATGCACCATGCCCACCAAGTGCAGAGTACTGGCCCCAGGTGCTTGTTAACTTTATCACTTTGAAACATTAAAGGTTTCTTCCTCTTATCAAATATTCCAGTGAATGAGAGCCTTTGCCTGTGAGATGAAGAAAGACTTAGTCAGAGGGGAGAAAAATGTCTCCAAAGAGCCACACTTAGACACACTCAATAACAGAGGTACATCTATGTATTCACTACCTGTTCCTGTCCACGTTTTTTATTTTATTTAATCTGATGTGTATATTTACATTGGAAAGTGCTGCAGGCATGCTAATGGAGTCGCTGCAGATGGTGGGGAAACAGATGATAATGTGAAAAGCAACCAGAAGGAATTTTGGGGCGGGAAGGGAGAGAACATCATCACCAACTTGAAGAAGGGAAGGAGACAGGAGAAGTCCAGGAGAGGTGAGGCAAGGACAGTTAGTCTGCACAGAACTGACTGCTTCATTAGCAGAAGCTGGATGGGTGCCAAAGCATTCCAGAGCAGCATGTTTGCCTTTAGGACCTCCTTGGTTTTAAGTTTTTTCTTCTCCCTCTCATTCCCTTTCTTTCTCTTAGCTGAAGAGAAGGCGTATAATGTCATTTTTCACACCACTGTGAACCCTTTTCTAAAAGAAGGGTGTGCCCAAAATGAAATTTACACACACACTTCCCTCTCTCTAGCAAGTCATAGTAACTTTTCATTTCAGCCTTCTCTGCCCCCCCTTCCCTTTCTCAGACCTGTACCCAGATTTGAAATTTCCAGTCATTTCAGTTTTGTTTCCTCCCCCGCTCCTTGCACAGTATTCAGAAGATTCAATACGATCAGACCAAAAGGATGCTTGTTCTTTTCTCTTTCCTAAGGGCAGTTTGTTCAGGGTGTTTCTGTGTACAGTCTGTGTGTATCTTGTGTATGCGTATCCTGTTTTGTAACAGTAAGCTTTGCTGTTGAACTGAGCTGGTAGTGTATTGATTTCCCTTTCTTCCCCCCGCCCCCACCTCCACATTCCCTTTCCTTCCTCCTCTTTCTCTCCCCCCTTCCCCCCCCCGTGCTTCCCACAGAAAAAAAAATTGCCTACAGGACTCCATAAGTCCATGTTGGCGGGACTCCTTGTTTGTGGTGCAGGTGTGCCGGAGACCTCCTCCGTGTCGTCGCCACAGCAACCCGCCTGTCTAATCTACTGAATATAAAAAGAAGAAACAGAAAGAGAAAAGCCATCCACCCCCTTCTGCTCCATCCATGAGCCCAAAAGAAGGATATCGTCTCCAAGCATTCCTCATAATCCCCCAGCCATTGCCCAGGCAACAGCCACAAGGAACTGGTGGGCCCTGGGGAGAGAAAGCAGTCCCTGTCTCAAGTTCATTCCACCACCACCTCTCTTTCCCCCCCCCACACTTCTAAGTTTCACCCCTCTCCTGCTATTCCACACATACATCCTATACCCCTCTGCCTCATTTACCCCTTGCTTCTACCCAGCAGGTCGCAGACAGTGACTATGTACATTTCATCACTCCTGACTTTGGGTGACCCCCTCTTCCCAGAATACACACACGGAAAGACCAACAGAACATTTCAAAACTTTTGCCCCGCTTGTATGTTTGCTCTAAATTGACCCCATGTCCCTTCTATTGTGGCTCATTTAATGATTCACTGTTGGCAATAACAGTGTAAATGTTAGGTCTAACTTTGCAAAGTTCAGTTTCCATAGCAAAAACCAAGAGAGATTTATACTACATGATAATTGTTGAGTTCATATGGAACAGTAGCCAGATACTATGGTGATAGGTGCTTCAGAAATGCCAGCTGAGAACTGGCTATAGGAAAAGAGGGAGGGAGAGGACAGAAAACGTTGAAGATATTTAAATCTTCAGTCACCTTTCAGAAGAGCTTTGTGTTGCTACAAGTCTGTTTATGTGCTACAGAAAGGGTTGGAGAGAGAATTCTTCTTATCAAAGCCAGTAGTTTAAAAGGCAGTCCCTTGCAGTTTCAGTTATGACAGCTGTTTCTGGGATATGAAGAGGTTTTTCAGAGCTGTGGGCTCTCTATCCCCTGCATCCAGCAGTGAAAGCTCTCATTTGTCTTCCCACCATCATGTTGATGCAGCTGGGTTTGACACTGCTTACCTCAGCACTTTTTTTTGTTAAAAGACAGAAGGCTTCCTTGTGATCCCAGCCTTTTCCTATCAAATGACACTCAGCCAGTGGTTTTGGTGACTTATTTACTGGCAGAAGACCAGTAAAAACAAAAATGAACGTTCACAACTAATAAATCTTTGAGTCTAGATAGCTTCAGCTACACTGGTAGATTACATCAAACTGTCCAGACTGATACTAAAGTATTCCCTGGGAATGTGAATCCTAGTAAACTGGGGAGGACGGTGTGTGCAAGGGGGAAGATGCCTTTTTTTTAATACATCACATCTGACACATTCAAATATGCTGTGCTTTGATCATGCAATATACTTTGTGGGTGTGGGTATATCACTAGAATGGTAGCACACACAGAAAGAGCTCTTTCTCTCTGGAATGGTGGAGTCTGCACATATTCTGTATTGTGTAATAAGAGTAATCAGAGGAATGACTAGGCAGCTGAGGAGAAACTTCAGCTTTCTCCACTGAACTGAAGGATAAGATTTTAGCAAGGGCTAAAGGTCAAGAAAGTTTATCTAACGCAAATGTATGCTGCACCCTACTGGCTGAGATCACAGCCCCCACCCCATTATTAGAACTGAGTGCATTCCTATGATGCTCTGGTGAAAACATTATTTGGCATTACATTTCTTTCTTTCTGGTCACTGTAACTTCATAACAGGGCAGAAGTATAACAACTCTATCAGTGACCGTGTTCAGCTCTCCACATCTCTGACACAGCTGGCCATAAAAAATTTTCCACCGTGTATTTGTTCTAGCTCAGGAGGGATGGTGCATATTTTGATAACATTGGCCAAGCATGCTTACATTGAGACTACCATTTCTATTACCTCGCAGCTACAATTCATCTGATGATGCGTTAAACTGCCTGGAATTTGGTGGGCTGGGAAGTGGGCCTCCATGCAGGGTGTCATGTTTTAAAATAGGGAACTGATCTTTCAGGTCAGCGAGTATGTTTTATGGGAAGGTTACTCCCTTGGCAGTTCATCAAATACAGACTGGGATTGCTTGCTGTCTCACAGGGTTCACCAGTTCCTTGTGGCTCTTGTTAGGGCAATGGTAAGGAGGAAATAAATAGGGAGGTGCCAGCAAAATACTATTGGGGAGTCAGGTAACCTTCCCTACATTTTACATAAATCCCCCCACAAAATGTTACCTAATAAATGACTCCTTCTCCTCCTCCACACAACAGCCTGGCACCAGACAGTCTATTGTCTCCTGAGCATTAGCCCTGCTACCATAGAATGAAGGAGAAAAGCTAATTTTGCCCTTAAGACAGTTGTGAGGAAGGGGTACACAGGAGGCTGCACTACAGTGGAAGCCCCAGGAAGAATTCTGGGCTCACCCCAGGTTCTCAGGGTGAGTGCATGATACAGATGGAGTGCCACCACCCAGTGCACATACAACATTTTAAAAAGACTAAAATGCATGCAAGAGACAAGAGGAATTATACTGTCATAGAAATAGAGGGGAAGAATAGTTTTGTATATAAGAGAGTAGATTGGCATTCAGGAGACCTCTGCTTAATGCCCAGTGCTGCCAAAGGCTTCCTGTGTGACTTTGGGCAAGTCACAAACTCTCCTTGCCTCAGCTCTCCATCTGGAAAATTGGGATTCTGTGGCCCGTTGTCCTGTCTGTTTAAACTGTACATTCTGCAGGGCAGGGATCTCTCATTCTGTGTGCCACAATGGGAGCCCAATCTCAGTTGGGATCTCTACACACAGTGATCATAGAAATAAGTTTCATAACCCTAACTGCAGGAAAAAATCCAATAACATGCAGAAAGGAATAAATACAAGCCTGTAAAGAATATAACAAGTAAAGAAAAATATTTTTCTTCCATACAGTATGTTTAAAGTGTTGCTAAAATGTGTTTCCAAGAAATATGGAAACTTCAAGTAAAGATATTAACTCGAATAAATATAAGAGTAAATATTCAACCATCCAAAGCAAGTCCACAGTAGCTGATTCAGACTTAGTCAAACAAGTAAGGACTTAAGGACTGTCTTCCTTAAGCTTCATACCCAGAAACTGGGTCCTTTGTGGAAATCCTCATCCTCTCGGTGTATTTACTTAACCTTTGTTTTTTCTTCATCTAGGTTCATTCATTTTCAGTTACGCTTGTTTAGATACCCAGGCAGACCAATACAGAGCTACTAGCCCGCTTAGGAACCAGATCCCTGATGCTGCAAAAAGGGTTGTTTGGCTAAGTGATTACATAAAACCTTAATATCCCCATAAAAGAAAAATACCTTGGTAAAACTTGTTAGAGCTGCTTCTCTAGCTAGACTAGTATGTCAAACTCCCTGATTCTAGTTATTACCACAGTGAAAACAGAACTTAAACGGAGATTGTAATAGTGGCATTGGAGAAACATGCCATGAATATCTGTGCCACTAAATACAAATGTTAAATCATACATTTTAAGCAATTAAGTAATAAGCCATTTATTTGGTCAACTATTTTCAAATTTTGAAATTACAATGAAATTTTGAGTTTCAAAATTCCAAAAAGCAATATAAGAAATTTGGCAAAATTCTTCCTAATTTTTGACCAGGTATTGAACTGGTCAAAATCTCAACCTGGTTCTCATTTTCATCTGGTAAGATTCTAAGTGCCTGTTTTCTGAATGCATCTTCATATGGGCAACCTGGGTTAGGCATAACCTGTTGAAATCTATCCAGACCGAAAAGAGTTATTTTTTTTTTAAATGAGGCCTATTACAGATCTTGTAATCCACTTGCTTTGGTAAACAAAAAAGACACTCCCCCTTATCTCAGAAGCATGTCTCTAGGATTTCTACAGTAGGTACATATAGGAAACGTGGGGTTCTTCTCCTCTCCTCTCCATCACTTGAGACCTAGCCAAGTAGTCTGAGACAGGTAAACACTTGCTTCCGAGTTGGTTGCATATTGTCTCGCTTCCAATACATTCAACTGGCTGCCCTTCTAGTACTGAGTAGCCATTGAAAAGGCAGAGAGTAAACCCTTCCCTCTCACACAAAAAGAATTTAGGAACAAACATATCCTCTTGACACATTTGCTGTGGAGCCTTTCTTAGGTCAGGGGATATTTCAGGTGAATCCCAGGAAGGTACTTTGAGAATGGTTTACATTGGAATGTTCTACCTCCACCAAAGCCTTAAGGCCTTTAGTAGATGTGCAGCATAAGGAGCCCTTCAGATTCTGAGACAATCAAATTATTATTTAAGTAAATATGCATTTTTACATGCAGAGACCTTAGGCAATGAATGACAAGTCTCAAAACTGAGGCAACGCTGAATCCAAAGGCCAAAAATGTTCACCATTCCACCACTCATTTCCTGGTAACCTAAGGAACTTTTTGTAGTTTGCAAGAATGGTGGGGAAGACCTTGGTTAGGTCTCCTTTTGCAAGGACATATTCTTTATTTACTCAGGACTGCCCAGTGCCAGGCATTTCATGTAATGCTCACTTATTTAGCAGCCCTGTCACACCTCCCCACATTCCAGCCATAATTGCCTACATTCAGCTGGGATGTGGAATGAAAGCTGCAGTTCCTCTTCCTGGCAGCTAGGGTTGCTGTGGTGCCCAGTTTCAGGCAGCAATACCCGACCAGTGAGAAATGTCATCCAGAGAACTGCAGGACACATGGCAGTTATGTTTAGTGTTTATGTTTAGTGTTGCTTTTAAGACATTCAGACTGTCTGGGCAGAAATGCTTGGTTTTCATTAAAAGGTTTCCCCAGATGACTGACAGTCCCCTTTCCTGTTTCTCTGGCTAAGTGGCCACCTGGCATCCACATGTTCCAATCTGAGAGCAAGTTGCTCCATAGCCCCATCTTGCTAACTTGACTGTCCCAGAAATTCATCAGGCTGGCATGGAGCTTCCACACATTAAAGCTTGGAGCTAATGCACCTGTCGGGATTAGAATGGGATTAGTGCTTCTAATATGCCTGTTATGCAAAAGTCACTGGTGAGCAAACTTAATCAATGTGCAGAGATGACATGTATGTCTAAATTGTGCATCACCTTGTACTGCACAAAGTGCACAAGTGAACCAAGAAGAAAAGTGAATCTAATCTAGATCTCAGTACCTCAAACTCAGACAGTTCCAGTTCCAGAATCCATAAACTTAAATAAATGCTGGCACTGAACTTGATTTAGAATTATAATTCAGTACCTAAAGTCAGCAGAAGTCACTGAAATGTCCTCACTGCCTGGAAGCTATGTTTGCTATCAATCACTGAAAGCAAGTGCCGCATTTGGTCCTAAAGTGCTTATTCAGCATGAGCATAGCTACAAGAGGAACCAGGAGTAGAAGTGTTCAGAAAGAAATCAGTGAAAGGAAAAATTCTAAACGGATTTAATCTAGAAAATATAACATTTGCTTTATACACTCAGCTTCCCAAAGAGTAATGGCCCCTGAATAGATTATACACATGTAAAAACAGGATGTGTGTGTGTTTGTACACACAAAGATATCTTATGTAGTTTCTACAAAGCCAAATCCTTGTTCAGTGCACAAACAGAATATAAATAGTTCTTATGGAATTTACAAAGAGACCGTTAGAAAAACCCTCCCAATCTAGAAGTACAAAACGCACCAAGAGTAAAACAGTGTTTAGGATTTTAGGGTTGTTTTTTTTTAAATTTCTTTGTACGGTTTTCTTTGTACCCAGATAAGCAGTCCAATCTGAGATCAGTCACAAGAGACATTGCAAACTCATCGGCTGCAATTCTCACCGTCTGTTGCAGATGAAAGGATGCCAACAAACAAAAACAACAACAAGATAAGCAGTAGGCTGGTGTCTTTGAAAGATATATACAGCATCTCCCTACATCTCAGCAAAAGCCTCCGCTACAGGGAACCTGTGTTAGAATTTTCATAATGGGAGGAAGTAGGGGCTTGTGGTTAAGGCAATGGACTATGACTCACAAGATGTCAGTTCCATTTGCAGTTATGCCACAGACGTCCTGTTTAACCTTGGACCTCTTGTGCCCCCGTTGCCTGTTTGTAAGAAATGGGGATGACAACACTTCCTTTCTCCTGCTCTTCATCAGTCTTTTCTATTTAGACTGTAAGCTCTTCAGGAACAGTTTCTTATGTGTTTGTACAATGCCTAACACAATGGGGCCCTGATCTTGGTAATACAAATTATTATTAATAATAATAATTAATAATAATAAAACCCAGCTGCTCCCAAAAATTTTGAATGCTATTGCCTGCTGATGTAGGCAGGTTCCACCCCATCCCAAATGATTGTCTCTACTTTGTCAAAACGGGTGCTGAACTTCATTGATGGTGTCTACACAAGTGCAGCAAGAAGGTTCAAATGCTGGTTGGAGGGCAAGGGTGAGCCATGTCTGAAATCTGCCATCAAATACAGGAAATTCTACTGTAGACACTGCCTAAAAGAAAACCCACTAGTCCTTCAACATACATTACAAATATAAATTAAATACATCTTCCCATTAAAGCTGTTCAGAAATATTTATACAATTTTCAATTTTTTTGTTATGTTTCCCTTGCTTTTTTCTACCTGTCTCACTGTGAGAGACAAACTGAACAGCTACTGGCAGTGTTAGGAAGTCCTAGACATGGCTCACACTAAGCCACTAATGTCAGTGGGAATCTTCAATGGGAACAGATCATAAATAGGGAGTGCACATGATGGAGTGAAGTTAGCAACCCATTCCATGACTTCTAAGTTCATCTCAGCATTGGGAAGAACTTGTGTGGTGAAAATAGGCAAACAAGAAAATCTCCTTGCAGTCAGTGGAAAGTTGGACTTTGAATCAAGAAACTATAAAACCAGAGAGAACTATCAGATCTGTGTTTCTGGCAGCCTCAAAAATCACCTTTATATTCCCTACCACAAGAGTCACTATGGGAAGGGGGACACTCAAAGAAATCACACAGGGTGTGAGGCTTCTGGGGCAAAGGGAAGCTGTTTTCTTAAGCTAAACTCCTGCCCAATTTGGACAGATATCTGTTTATACCCAGGCACCATTAACATGTTAGTCTACTTTACCCCAAGGTCACCCATGTTATGTGTAGGAGCCAGTGAGCCAGTTCAGATAAAAGAATATGTCTGAAACTTTCCCCAATCTTCTAACTGCATCCTCTTTCAAGATATGATAATATTTGGTCATCCTTCCCCCTTTTGTCACCCACCACTCACCCCTGTAGCAGCAGCCAGTGCCTCTCTTCTGGGAGTGGATGTCTTCTTCAAGGGGATGTTCAAGGGACTATTACTCATCCACCGCAACATATGATTTTGTTCAGGGGGAAGCCTGCTAACTACGATTCTAGGGGTTGCAGGTCTCTGAGCCTCCCCTAAAAGAAAGGGGATGCACCAGAGAGGGGTAGATGGTAGCTGAGCCTCCCTCAAGACAACACAGGTAGAAGAAACAAGTGTCTGTTGGGAAGATTATGAGAGGAGGAGGAGGAGGATCTGATTGGGAAGGGGCAAACATATGGATATGCATCAGATAAGCATCTGAAAGCTTGGGTACAAAGCTAAACCAGACCCCTGAACCATGTGGTGTCAACACATGACTAAATCAGGGAACTCACATGTTTTCTCCATTAGTGTTTTGCTGCAACCCTATTCAGTAACTAGAGGTCTGAAATGAAGATATCCTTGTTAAGAATTACAAAGCACAACAGTCCAGTGTTGTCAACATTGTCAATGATGTTCTCCTTATTGTTCTCTCCTTCGCTGGAAAGATAAGGAGAACATCATTGACAATGTTGACAACACTGGACTGTTGTCACAAAAAGATAAGACATCTCAAATGGCTGGCCGGTGCCCCTCTGATGCATATGGGCAATTCCCAGTGAAGTCCATTGGAGAGGCTTGTGTGCACCCAAAGGCAAAATTTGACTCAGTTAAGACTTTTACATCACTGCAAGCTGTCACACAATGTTCTACTAACACCAAAGAAAAGAGCTATATCTAGGCATGTTTTGCTAGCCACGATCAACACTGTACTGGTGGAAAATGTAAGAAGGTGAGAGAAGCAAAGAGATAGTTTTACTGGACATACTACTCTCCCTCCTCCCTTCCCTTTCCCAGAAGAACAGATAAAGTTTATTTTCTTTGGTATTGTTTCGGGCAGCTGATAATTTGGGTGTGACTATACTTTTTGTTTTGTCTCTGCTTTCTGCTGAAAAGGACTTTCACACGAGTAAATTTGGACAAGAAGATTTTTATACAAAACATGTCATGAGCCAGTATTTTTCAGTGTTCCCTGTGCTGTAAGTGAAGACCAGTTTATGTTTCAATAAGTGATCTCTCCCTCAGGGCTGAGCTTCTCCTCCTGCTTCTTCCTGCAGTTCAGTTATACCATAATGTATTTATTAAATCAGTCTCTGGTTGCAAAGGATTGTTGCAACAAAACAGGCAGGGCAGGATCAAACAGGAGATGGAAGGTGAAAGCCTTTGCCTATACACAAATAAAGCCTTAGGGCTAGAATGTGTCATGAAGGCATTGGCCTTTGATGGGGGTAATGTAGTCACATCGCCCGATTGCGAGGCCTGAAGACCTAGGGAATGCTGGGGTACTGTGCATACTACACCATGCTTAGGATAATGCAGCCTGCTTGTCTTCTCTGTACTCAGCCCTAGCAGATTTTGCAGGTTTCAGGGGCGGCCCTGCCTCCTCCCCACCCCATTTTTGAATGGATTACCACTCTGGGGATGCTAGAATGGAGCAGTCCCTGCTCTACCCCTCCCCCTCCCCCCTCCCCCCACCTCCCAGAGTTTGCAAATGTGCTTGGCCCCGTGCATTGGCACAAGGGTCTGGAACAATCTACCCCTTCCTAATTAGCAAACAAGGTAAGAAACATTATGACAAACACGAGCACTTTGGATTGTTAGTCTGATGTATCTCCGCGGTATGTTCACCACTCTTTCCGATAAAAGGGAATTTTAGGCAGAATTGTTTTACACAGACCTAAGGCTGTGACCCACACCCTTCCATCATCTTGCCCAGTGCCCGTAATTGGGACTTTTGGAGTGTGAGCAGTAGAGAGGATTTTTAAATGTATGCTCACAACACCTCTTCACTGTTTTCTCCTTTGTGCACTTTTTAACAGCAAAGTGTCATTGTGGTTAGCAAAATATACCGAGGTGCGAGGTGGGCCACTCACCTCGATTCCCAAAGCACACGTTCAAGGATTTTTTTTTTCTCATAAAACAGTCATTTAGCCATGCCAATGCAGTCACTGGAAAAGAAGCTTGGACATTTAAAAAGGCATGAGTCTAAGTCCTGTTCACTGTATGGTGAAAAATCTATTAGCAACAACAATGCTTAAACACAAGGATGAATAGTAGTTTCCCTGGCCCTCTTGGACAGGAATGTATTGTCCCCTGCTGAGATCTGAACCAGTCAAATTGTGCTTCAGAGTATGGATCTCAAGGAAAAAAACCTTGTTACAGTGGTCAGGGAAACTATGCTTGAGCTGTACTAGTGACAATGACACTGCTCAGACTGATTAGTGAGCAGAACAGAAGTTAAATAAGGGCTCGGACTCAGGGTCACATTTAACAGTACCAAACTTTCATGGGCAGGTCTTTCAAGGTTGTGGCCACATCCAAACCAGAGCCCTGAAACTGGCTGGATCTGACCTAGAACCACACCTGGAGTGGCAGGTTTGGATATCGGGCTTCTAATCCAACCACCCACCCTACTACCTCCCCCACCCAAAACATTCAAAGGGGATTTTAGACTGTGATTTGTAGTCCCACTCCATTTGGAACACAGTTGTTGTAAGCATGATTTTAACCATACTGTGGAGAGGTCCTTTGTTCCAACTCCTGGAGAAAACCTGAGTTAAGGTTTCTAATTTAATTTATGACTCTTGCCCTCTGGCTCTCTTTGCTTGCTTTTGTGCTGAGTTATGCATCCTCCTGATCACCAGAAACGGAGCTGAAATAATAAATCTCTGTTAAGAAAAGGTAAATCAGATTAATCAAAAAAAAAAAAAAAAAAAGAAAGAAAACCCTGCACTGACACTAATAAAATAACCAACAGCATCAGGAATGTTCATTAATTAGAAGTAAACGTGGACACCAGTAAATCGGAGAAAGGTAATGAGGGATAAACTGAATACATCTCGCATGTGCTGTGTAACACTATATGTTATTAAAATAGAGGAATATATACTACAGGCAGGTTTGTACTTTTTTTTCCATTTGATATAATTCCTTGAATTAGCATTAGCCTTTATGATATCTACTCCTCAGAGCTATGAGTAACTTGAGTGTTTTCCCCCCATTAAAGCATTTTACAGTCAGAATGAAAGCTCCGTTCTGTCCCGAAGGTAAGTGACATAATATTCCAGTTTCATCATATATTCCTCAGAACTGTTCTTCTTTGGAAAGACTGTAGCAGCAAGTGGCTAATATCTCAAATCCAGGACAATCACTGCCTGCACTCCCCTCTGAGAGTATGACTACATTTGGAAACCAGCTCAGCATACTAAATTTAAAGTCAACGTTTGGCAGGTTTTGCAGAACTTGAGCTTGGCAGGCAGAGTATAATAAACAAAGGGGCATTACTTTTAATTATATTTTAAAATATAACTTCTTGCAGATTAAAGGACGCTGTGTGGAAAAAGGCCCCACGTTTGTTTGCCCTTTTCACATGGGGGGAGAACCCCCTTTATACAAACAAACTTTGTTTTAATTAGTGCGGCAACAGTCCCCTGTTTTGACTCTAATGTTTCAATTGTCTGTGTCTCCCTCAGATAAAACTGTCCCTAAAAGAAAATTCCACACCAAGTCAAAGAAAAGGGGCTAGTCAGTGACTTCACTTTCAATAGGAGCTTTTCCAGACGGACTCTGCAGAGCAGTCTGCAGGGAGTGAACTGTCGAGCTATTATTACTTGAATGGTTTTCAGCTCCAGTGATGTCTCCCAAGATTAACAAGATAGTTCAGTTAAAAATAACATTAAATACAAGGAGGGGGGGAAAATCCAGCATTTAAATACATCGGGGTCTGGCTTAAACTGACAATAACCAGGAAATTCAAAGTTAAGGCTAAAGCTCCATCCTCAACTCATGCTATTAAGAGGGGAAAAAAATACAAGCACAACGGGATGAGTTAAGGATGAAGTACCAGCCTTAACACTGATTTCCTAGCTTTTGGCAGTTTAAGCCAGGCCCATCATGATATTTATTCAGAGGGGTTTTTTTGGTTTTTTTATAATAGTTTCTTGCAAAGAAACAAAAAAAATGGCATATTATTTACCCAGCATACATTTCACTCTCTCCAATAAACACGTGTATAAACAGATGTTTAGAACTCATTATTTTCAATTATTCAGATGTAGGGAGGAGCCAGGGATATTCCTCCCTAACACACACACAATCCCAAATAATTATGTGCTCTCTCGTTATAACACTGTGACTTCCCAGCCTCAGGGAATTTACTTTGTCTCTTGCATTTGTATTTCCTGCAGTTTGTATTATAATTTACTAAATATGCATCTGATTTTGCTCCCATTTAAGTTATTGGAAAAACTCTGATTGACTTCAACATATAAAAAATAGCTAGCACTTCCATAATGTTTTTCATCTACAAATCTACAAAAGTGCATATCATTTTACCCATTATAGGTGGGGAATCTGAGGCACTAATACTTAAAGTGATTTGGCCAAGGTCACACAATGAACCAATGGCAATGACAGGAATGGAATCCAGGTCTCCTGTCTTCATGGGCAGTGCTGTATGTATAGAACAACAGGAGCATAATCAGGCCCTACATTATGTCACATTATTTACCTTCGTTCACAACGGCAAGACTGTTATGCACGTGCCCCTTCACATCATTTCTCCCCATGTGTCCAACCCAGCTTGGAACTTCACAAACAAAGCACTGACTATTTTGAAGGTGTCATACAGATTATGGAGCTGGGAAATTGGCCTGCACGCAACCTATGAATTCTGTTTGATATTATGAACGCTGTGTGCATCTCACACTACCAAACTCCATTTTGTTTTCTGGGCAGCATTTGATTATAAGACTGATCTGTGCCTGGAACACGCAGATGGTGTCAGGAGAAACTCTTCCACCTAGCAGAGGGCCAACAATGGAGCATTGTTAAACCTTGATAATCGTCCATTCAAACAGAAGCACCTCAGACAAAGACTGGAGTACTGTCCAGGGCCAGTTTTCATGTTTGGACTCCAAGTTGGTGGTGACCAAGTGACAGATCACCTGATAGGGGTTTTGACATTGACAAAGAAAACTGGAAGTCTTAGCCCTGGTCTACACTAGCTGCTGGGGGGGGGGGGGGAATCAATCTAAGTTATGCAACTTCAGCTACGTGAATAACGTAGTCGACGTACTTAGACCTACTCACCGCGTTGTCTTTACTGTGGTGAGTCGACTGCTGCCACTCCCTTGTCAATTCTACCTGCACCTCTCATGGCGGTGGAGTACAGGAGTCAATGGGAGAGTGCTCGGGGGTCGATCGCTGCCTGCCGAGCCAGTGGGTAGTATAGAATACCCTTAGATAAGGAAGAGTCCCTTTCTAAAATAATTGTTGAGAGAGAAGAGACCGAACTAGAAGGCAATGCTGTGCAGAAGGAGAAAGGAAAGAGGAAGAATCCTAGACCCCCTAGAGGGCTCTGATCAAATCCCAAAAAATGCTCAAGAGTTGCTCAAGAGCGATAAGGAAACTGATGCAGGGAATTGCATATAAGTGTCTCTTGTAGTGTCTAAAATAAAGAGCGATTGTTTTTTAGAAAACCTTTTGCAAAGTCTGTGTCTGTTTGCTTCAACTATCCCATGTCCCCGAAGGGGTAAACTATACACTAGTGTCCACAAGATGAGAGCTCTGGGAAAAGGTATGCTTAAGCTACTGGAGAGTCTTGGGGCTGTTTAGCATCGATGTAAGCCAGCTAAGCCACAGGGTTCCAGTTCCAGGAGGGGTACAGACCAAGAAGCTGTGCTCAGGAAGTGTGCCAGAGAGGACAAAGATAGAGACAGTGCTGGAACTTACCCAGCAACCAAGGGGAGTTTAAAAACACAGGGGCCAAGTGAGTGCATCTAAACGCAGCATCCTGGTGAGGGTCCAGAGGGGAAACTTGACCAGAGCTGTGACTGGAGCATTTATTATTTAAACTCACTGGAGAAAACATACAGTCCAACCCGTACAGCCAGTTCATAGTTATCCCCCTCTGGCTTCTTTTTCTCTCTCTCTTTCTTAGTGCCAGTTTGGCCTTAAGACTGGAATAGCTTCTTATATTAAGTTCTTTTAACTTCTAGGGATCATTAACCCTAGAAATTATTCCAGTCTATCATAATTGTGCCTGTGAAACAGCTGATGTTTAAAATACATTCTCATCAATTTGAAGAGAAAAAGGGGTGGAAAATCATGTCCTTCAGGAAACTGGACAATGCTATGAGCTAATTATTGATCAACTTTCTGTTTTTAAATTTAAACCATTTTTGAATTAATGGATGCAAGTGAGGAGATTAAATCGATGGGGCTCCAACCATGCAAGGTGCTGCCTGTCTTGAAGTCAATGAAAACTGAAAGTGCTCAGACCAGTCAGGAGGTACACAGGACCACACAGGTTATGGCCTTTAACACTCAAAAATAACATTTTTAAATATATTTCTTTAGATTTACCGGCAGAGAAAATGTGATTTTAAAGGAGATTTTATGTTCTTACTTTCAGCCTAAGTCAATTCCTTATGGCTAAGTTAGGAACCCCTGGTAACAGAACATTTATAATAGAAACACTGGTTTTGCAGCATGGTGAATGGCAATGCAATTGTAACAGTTTTTAAAACTAATTTGTTCCGCATATTCCCCTTCCTATAGGATTTTAAAATGGTATCTCAATGTAGAAGGATTACATACATTATTAATAATTTACAGTTACAAATCCCAAAGAGCTAGGGACAGTCAGGAGACCTGGGGTCTGTTTCCAGTGTTCTTATTGACTGCTATGTGACCTTGATTAAGCCACTGAACCTCTCTGTCCATTTCTTCATTTGTAGAAAAACTCAGGGCTAATGATATTTATCTTACCTTGCAGAGTGCTTTAAGATCTATGAATGAAGAGTGCTAGGTACTGTTATATGCATTATTATACATTGATTTTCCTCCTGAAGGCAGGCAAAGTGCTTTAGGAACTATTATAATGATGCATCCTGTATATACAGGAATCATTTCACTTACCACTGAACTACAGCCACTAGTTGGGGGGGGGGGGGATTTTGTACCTATCTGAAACAATTAGAAATTTTGTATGGGTATAATGTCGTTAGCCAAGATAGAACTAGGGCTGCACACTGTGGCTATGATGCATATTCTTGTGAAAAATGTCACAGGATAGTGAGTGATCACAAGTGGTCTTGACTGTAGTTTGTATTTTTCATCCAAAAGACAGTATATCCTTCAGGAAAGCTGGGGGGCTTATTCAATATTAATTCAGAATGAAGAGTGTCACCTACTAAATCACTAGCACCACTTCCTGCAGCACTGAGTTTCCCATGGAGTTCTCCAGTACAAGTACAATCACCATCCAAGAAGTTACCATAATTAGGATGCATCATCTTTTTCCTGCAAGATGCTGATCTTCATAGCCTATTGAAGTTCATGGGAGTTGTGGGCATAAACTCCCAGGAAATGCCAAACACCTCAAAAGTGTGTGCTCTAAAAGGTACAAAACTTCCACAAGTATCAAACTATTCTAGACTGTGGTGTAACAGAAAGTAGCAGATTTAAAGTCTGACAAATAATTCATCATCCAGTGAAATATATTGATTTACAGACTGAACCTGCATTATACTTATAGGGTTTTTTCATGTATGTGTATGTATACACTTATATATTATGTATGATAACTCAGAGGTACACCACTCCCCTAGATGTTTAATAGGGTGCTGAGTGTACCACATGTTGACAGGCCAGCTCTGTAGGCACCCCAAGCACTTCAGGCTCTAGCCCTTGTTGGGTTCCCATAAGAACTCACAGAGTCTGAGGAACAAAGGATTGTTTTACTAGGACTGCCAGAAATAAACAGTACAATTATCCTTTACATGATTGCTTAAAGCTACAAACAAACGTTGAACCAACAATTCCCAACTCAGCCACTAAGGGCAGTCCAGTCTAGTTCAGGGGCATGACATTTGGGCTCCTCAGGACTACTGCCAAGGATATCCATTACAGGCCACACCTCTCCAGGGACAATCATGCATTGCCCTGTAAATCCCCCAGCTGGAGTCCAATCCTTCTGTCTGTCCTGTTCCGACCCACATCCACCCAGCCTCCTCCCCTCCACCCCCATTTATAGGCTGCTCTCAGGCCATAGCTACCGCTGGCCCCCTTGCAAATAAGAGACTGCTTTAGGGATTCCCAGTCTAGTTCTGAGACTGTGCTCCAGCTCCTAAACTACCCAACTACTTCTCGCCACAGCCAGCTCGTAGGCTGCATCCTCTGGCCTGCTACTCTGACTTCACATAGCACCCATCTCCCTTAAGAGCCCTGGTCCGCTCTGACATCAGGCAGAACTTCCCTTTCGTGTCCTGGAGAGATTACGGATCCCTGTACTTGCTGGATGTTGCACTGTGGTGGTGAACACAGTGTTCAGTGAGGAGTTTGCTGGTTCATTACAATATTATACACAGAGAGAAAATGACAAGAGGGGAAACAAAGCCCTGGATCCGATTCTTTTCCTGCTTACCCACATCATAATTCAGGAGTAATCCCACTGAAGTCAATTTAGTTACAACAGAATTAAGTGTGGGAAGTAGTCAGGCCCCATGCTTCTACATTCATATTTAGTATGGGTGATATTCTTGAGGGGTGCATCAGACATTGTTGAATAAGTAGTTTTCTTTGCTTGAATGCTTTCTGTCATTGTCCTTCCTACCTTGGATCTGATCTTGACCATATGACAAAAAGTTGGCACTCTCCTGGCTGACATTAATACTAATTTCTCTAGAGATGATAAAACAAAGGGAACTGAGATAATTTATCATGACTGATTAAGGCCTAAGTATTGATGGTAAATTTTTTAAGGCGGTAGTCTCAATTTTTGTTTGTTATTTGCTTGGTTTGCAGTCACCTTAGCTTCTATTTGATGCCCCTCCATATATTGCTTTAGTGATTCAAGCACCAATAAAAAAAATGTATACACTACATGAAATATAATGCTAAACACACCTCATAATGCCATTTGTTTTTATGAACTGGTTATTCACTTCACCCTCTATCGTCTGATTAATCAAATCTGCTTCCTCTACCTTTCTCCAGTCAAATTCACAATTTGCATTCTTTCTGATCCCAGCTATGATATTTCAGCTTTAAGTTATTAAAGTGCAGTCAAAATGCACGGCACAGCTTGTTAGACTGACTGGCTTCCAGAGACACATTGCAGGACTTCTTAAAAGGAATTCTATTACAAGAACATTAATGTTGCGAGGATGAGCACTAAAGAGTCAGGAAATGCCAAAGTTATGCCAATGGAACACAAAAATGCACACTTTCTGCACTTTTTCCCCCCATATGCAGCTATGTTAGTCTCACAGTCAGCATGGCCTTCGTTATCTGCACACCATGAGGGTGCCGTGCTATTGTTTGAAATTTACTGCACATGCGCAAAGTGCAACTTTCAACCAGTCAAATCAAACCCTATTTCCATTGGAATAATCAAAAGCACTTCTCCATGAAAACTATTTCTGTGCCAGATTTTAGTTTTGACCCACAGACATTTTGCACTAAAGCTCTTCAAAACAACACTGAAAAAAAAATGTATAGTGGAGGAAATGCGTTTTTTCACTGTCCTGTACCAAAGTGCAGCTAATTTGTTATTTAGTTCAGGAGTACTTGTGGCACCTTAGAGACTAACCAATTTATTTGAGCATAAGCTTTCGTGAGCTACAGCTCACTTCATCGGATGCATACTGTGGAAAATACAGAAGCTGTTTTTATACACACAGACCATGAAAAAGTGGGTGTTTATCACTACAAAAGGTTTTCTCTCCCCCCACCCCACTCTCCTGCTGGTAATAGTTTATCTAAAGTGATTACTCTCCAACACAAATCCAGGTCGCTGGAAATGGCCCACCTTGATTATCATACACATTGTAAGGAGAGTGATCACTTTAGATAAGCTATTACCAGCAGGAGAGTGGGGTGGGGGGAAAGAAAACCTTTTGTAGTGATAAACACCCACTTTTTCATGGTCTGTGTGTATAAAAACAGCTTCTGTATTTTCCACAGTATGCATCCGATGAAGTGAGCTGTAGCTCACGAAAGCTTATGCTCAAATAAATTGGTTAGTCTCTAAGGTGCCACAAGTACTCCTTTTCTTTTTTCGAATACAGACTAACACGGCTGTTACTCTGAAACCTGTTATTTAGTTCAGACATTCCTAAAAAAATGGCCAGGAAAATTTCAGCCATGGACTTCAGTGCTGTTACTCCTGATTTACACCGGTGTATGTTAGAGTAAAGTAAGGCCCACACTGTGTTTATATTTTCATTGGCAGTTTTCTCACCTCCACATGCCTTTTTTTCCACAGTTTCTCTGTATTTGTTTTCCACTCAGCCCACTCTTGGTTCATTCCCAGCCACCACATACACAGTCACTCCTAAATTAAAGCAAACCCAAAAGCATTCAAGTCAAACTTTCTTATCTAGAGCATGTCTACATAAACAGCTTGCCATGTGGTAAAATCAACTCTGCTCCAGCATACTGTGCACTAAATGGGTGTATGGACTCTGCTGGTCCCTGCGCTAGGGAACTTTTAGTGCACACAGACAATTAGTGTACAGTACACTTCAGCGCTGTAGATTACACCTCAGCTTGCCATGCAGGAGGTGCTCATGTAGACATGCCATCACACTACAGGAGTGGTCTCTAAGGGCCGGAGCTAAAACCCAATTCTCTTGCTCTATCTTAGATACTGTGCTAATAGGGGCCACATAAGTGACTCACAATCTTTTATGTATTTATCCTGTGACTGGACAGTCCGATATCCTCATTTTGCAGATGGTGAATTTAGATAGAGAAAACTAAGGGTGTGTCTACACTCAAAAAAAATTTTTTTTTTAAAAAAAGCACCAAAAAGCAAACCCATAACAGAATGTCTCAGACCCCAGATCAACTGACTATGGTGCTAAATTTAGCAGCGTAGACGTTCCTGCTCAGGCTGGAGCCTCGGCTCTGAAACCCAGCAGGTGGGGGAGGGTCTCAGGAGTCCACTCCAGCTGGAGCTGGGAATGTGTACACTGCTATTTTTAGCCCTGTAGCATAAGCCCAAGTCCGTTGACCCAGGCTTTGAGACTCACTGCAGCAGGGTTTTTTGCAGTATAGACATACCCTTAGTGACTCACCCAAAGTCACAAAAGAGTCTTCAGCAGGCCAGGGGACTGAACCAAGTCCCAGACTAGTTCCCTAAGCACTGGACCATTCTACCTCTCTCCAACTGAAGTCAAAGGGAGCCTTTCCATTAACTCCCATGAGCTTTGGATCAGGCCCTCAATTAGGCACAACAAATATGCTCATATCTATTTTTAAGCAATAAAAGCTTAGGTCACAATTTTCAAGTTTGAGTGCCTAAAATTAGGTAACTAAGGCTATGTCTCCTCTGCCTCACAGTTTGAACTGTAGGGCTGGGGGTGAACAGCAGCACTAATCCTCTCCAAACAGGACTGCATTAATGCAAACTATGAACCTTTTGGTTCTCACCTGCAGTGTCCACACACAGGGGAATTACAGAGCAGCACTTTGATGCAACTGCTCTTCACCTGCCACCGCAGTAGTCTGACCTGTGGGGCAGCATAGACAAACCGTATGTAAAGGTGACTCAGCATCTCTGAAAATTCAGCCACTTAAAACCTGAAAAACCTTTGTTTTAAGCTGCCCCACACAAAAGACTGCATTTAAGCCTGACAAAGTGTGAAGAATGGGGCAGGCATGGTAGCGTGGTATCAAGCTCCACTTCCCACCACTAAACCACAAAAACAAAATAACTCAAAAGGCAACATAACATGCTGTCTATCAAAATATACCATCTGTACTGCTCTGAAGAACATCAGCTTATTTTCAAGCACTGTATTGTTCTCTAAGGAATGTGCTTGTTTCTACTTTACGTCACAGTATCAGGAACTGACAAAAATATTTCCAAGAAAAAGGCTGCACCCATTTAATTTAGCGCCATGCTCAGAAAATTCCCAGGGTGGGAGGCACTTCCTCATGTCTCAACTCTGAAATATTTTGGATAATGAAGCCTGCAACTAGAATTAGTACTTCTGAATCTACTCCTTCTGGAAGCCATCTTGCTGAAAACTGACACCAGTGATATTTACTTTTGATCGTCACACTTATGCAGCAGCAAAGGTAAAAAGCCTGAGGCATTCACAATTGGAAGGCCAGATTCTGCCACCCTTTTTCACAATGAATATACTTTACTTTACAATTTACCCCATTCAATTCAGAGAGTAAGGTACTAAATGCAGGGGATAGATGCTCCACCAAAATTAGACATACTATAGAGTAGGACAACAAAGGGTTGAGGAAGAGTATGGGAGGACGTGGATTACAGCAGTGAAGGATCATTAGATATAATATTGGTACATACACATCTTGTTAGTTTCCTTTATTATCTTAAAATATAGTCAAAGTCAGGATAGAGGCAAAGCAGAGGTCGGTGAGGGAAGGTTGGCCAAAAGAAATCTCCTCTGGGGAGGGTTTTAGAAGAGGAGGAAAATTGCCTAATGAACAATAAACCAATTTCCAGCCAGCTTTGGATAGTGGTTTAAGAAAATAAAAGAGCTTTGTGTGTGATGGTGGGAAGGACAGATACATTCTGGCTATTCAAAAATTTCCACATCTGTTTTAACATGCACTACTTCAGGATTCCAGCAATCGTGCTGTGGTGAAGGGTGGGCATACGTCATTGAAACCATAAACCCAGGGAACATCCTGAAAAAGAATTATGAGCACAGGAATACGAGCAGCAGGCAATGGTGCTGGTAATTGTCAGATGACACACATATGTCCTGCAAAGCGTTCACTGAAGGTTAGAATCCCATCCAGTCTGGTGAAATATGTTGGTGGTGCCATTAGCTGAAAGGTGCATTGCTTATGAAATTTCACAAAAGCAAGTAACTTTCTATCAGCTTCTCCCATTTCTACTAGCCTGTGGCCACTTTACAAAGTAATGCCAGCTGCAGTGCAACCTTCCCAGGGTATATAGTAATTCATGACTGCAGAAAAACATTTCTATAGTCCATACAGAAATGATAATTCATGTCTTACTTGCAAACTAACATCACAGTGAATTCCCCTGGCCTCCATGTCATCTTCCTAAAGTACTGTAAATGCTCCACTTACTTCCAGATTACAGAGCTCATAGATTGTACAGTTAGGTAAACATGCTGTCTGGGGTTAACCTGAAGGAATGTGTAATTAAATCCATCCGGTAACAAATTCCCTGACTCCTTGCTAAAACTATCATTACAGCTGGAAAGAAGGTGCTCTATTACTGCAGTTCGATATTGCTGACCAAAGATTCAGTTATTGGTACAAGTATGTACACTTAGGTTTCTCTCATTAAGTTGATTTAAACAACTGCTGGCTTTTAGATGGAGGTTTCCTGTTGTAGAGTTCAACTAAGAGGTAATTAGAAAACTGTTCTCCACTGAGACTTAGTGCTCCTCAGTTCTCGAATAACCACAGTTAAAGGAGAGAACACTGTATAATGATAGGAGGTACATCAAACTATGCTATCTCGGGGTGGGGGGACGGAAATACATGATACACATAGCTCAATTACAACAAATGGGGAAGTGAATCAAGAGACTTTCAGTACACAACACTTTGGATTAGATCATGTCTACATACAGAGCTATCAGGGCAGATCTTCAGCTGATGTCAGTCAGCATAGCTCTGTTGACAGCTGAAGAGCTGACCCATAATGTCTATTCTTGTTCTGTGCTAAGCATACATCCAATGATAACCTTCCTAATGATTTTATCAGCATTGCCATTCCCAAGCATTATTAAAAATATCCACCAGACTGGATTAAAAAGCATGAGTTTTTAAAAATACTGTATCTGGCATTTTTATTTACCTTCTCATTTTTGCACCTTTAGTATCACATTTTAAGCTATTCTCTGCAAGCAAAAGGGTAGAAATGTACATTTTTTAAATGAAAGCTGAGAACATGATGTATTCACATGATTCCAGGCTCAAATGCTTTAAGGACGGACACCAAATATTGTGAGATTTACGATTAATATCATAAGGGTTGCAACACTCTGTTATTGAACCTATTGACTTATTAAACAGATTAAACATTTGACATGGCACATTGCAAAAACAACCTTGCGACTTTGCCTTCTAAGATTGTGTAAATGCCTGACTATTATATTTGCAATGGTACAAGAAACCTTGTTTCGCTTAGTTTTGACACATTTTTAGGTAGGGCCAAGGAGCGGGTTTGTTGTCCTCTCTAGCCAGAAGGTGCTATTATTCAAAAGTGAATCGAAATTCTGTATTTCAGATTCCTGGGTCCTATTGCTAAAGAAGTGGATCCAGCCCGATATCAAATCCAGTGGTTTATGTTTTCTTGTATAGGCAGGAGCAAGGAACACGGAAAAGGCTGTGTGGTTATGGCAGAGATGAACACTATTAGCAATAGCCAGGAAGTTATGGATTGCCAGCACTATTTCCTGGAGTAGTCAGACCTATAATATTGACTCTTTAAATGACTTCCAGAACATTTTGCTCTTTTAGTCCAGCACATTCTGAAGGCTTTTTCCTTCTAGTAATCTTACATGCCAAAGCACTAAAATAACTTACACATGGGTCTCATTTCGCACATCACAAAGACATAGCCATTTCCATGGTGGAATGCAGTGGCAGTTTGAGCAGTGCTCAGCAACATGGCACAAAAATCAGAACTGGTGATAAAGATATGGGGCCTGATCCAGGACCCTTCTCTATCCTCTTTGTGCTGTAGTGGCTAGCTACCCTGCCACCACACTGCAGCCTTCAACGTAAAAAGCATGTCAAGAGCGGGGAGGGAACCTCAACTGGAGTACACTGTGCTCCAGCTATCTCCAGTAGGCAGACAGCTCCGTGGGAACTATTACCAGCTGGAAGAGTTTAGAGTAGAGCCCATGTTGCTCTAAACTCAGCCAAGGCTGGCATAATACCAGTCCCCAGATCAGAGAACCATAACTCGCTTCTTGATAGTTTCCTCATCCCCTGCTGTGCTCAATGGAGACTAAGCACAGCAGAGTAGCTGGCCCACAGTATCCAACAAACTGAAAAGCTATAAACACTGCAAACTCCCAAGTGTTTGTGAAGAAACAGAATACATCCCCCTTGACACTTCAGACAATAAGATCTTGCACCCTTACTGACCATTTGGAGCAGTGTTTTCAATCAGTGGGTACGACCCAATGGGGGCTCATGAGGCAGTGGCTATTATGTTGCATTCTACCTAGAAAAATAAAAATGAGCACAATTCCTATGGCACTAGGACCCAGCAAGAGCCAGGAAGGGTGGAAAGAAAAAGCTCGCTCCTTTGCTCTCACTACAGGGTGCCGCTTCCCTCATATCTGCAACATAATCTCCTGCAAGGGGAGGTGCCTCTGTTAAGGAGTTGTGAGCCAGTATCCAAGGCTCACCGCTAACCCAGCTTCCATGGCATTCTTGAGCAGCACTCTTCCCCAGAGACAGAGTATGGTACAGGTGGGAGCCAACACCCCAGGGATTGAACTGGGGACCTCCAGAGTTAAAAGTATAAACTGCTATGCCTTGAGCTAAAGATCCAAGCCTTTGTTGCTATGCACTGTAACTCGTATCCTCTCTGATGAGCACAGAGGGGGCCCCTGTAACCAACACTCAGTTATAACCAAACTTCTGAAGTGACCTGGTAAGTTTTCTCCACTTCCAGTTTCTAACCAGAATCAGAACGAAGGGTAACACAATACTATGAGAGAGTCTGAATTTCCACCTTAAATGGAAGGGAAGGTGCCAAAAAACTAGTAAGAAAGGCAAGGTGGGTGAGGTAATACATTTTATTGGACCAACTGCAGTTGGTGAGAGAGAGAGAGAAGCTATCGAACCAGACCAAGCTTTTCTTCTTCCAAAGCTTCTCTCTCTCTCCCACCAACAGAATTTGGTCCAATAAAAGATATTACCTCACCCACCTTGTCTCTCTAAAATCCTTGGACCGACATGGCTACAGCTCCACTGCATATTAAAAATTAGTAAGTGAAGCCTGGGGTGGCAGTACTGTGAGAACAATTTTTCAGAATCAAGAGGGTTCGATACAATTCAGATAAGCACCTGAAATGTAGGTGCTTGTCTGAACAAAACACAGTCTCTGACACTCTTGAGATACAGCCCTCGCTATCCTTATGTCCCAGGTCTGTGCTAATTGCCAGTGTCTGATTAAGCGTGAAGAGAAGTTTGCAAATTTAGCATTAAGCACTGGTTCTGGAAGAAACAGCCGCCAACTTTCTTTCCTCCACAGTGCAAGTACAGTTTTATGGCTAAAAGCTGAATTCCTGCACCATTGCTACCACTGTTAAGCTTACAAGCTAAATGAATCCATACATGTAAAGAGGCTCCAAAGCGGTGTGGGAGGGAGTTCTCTGGAAAGTACACTTACTGGATCAGGAGTACATCAAGCAAATGGAGCTGAAGGGGATTAGCTAACAGCCATCCTGCCAACTATGTAAACAGGAAGACCAAAACCCCAGCTCCCTATGGGAACCCCAATAGTTTTGTTTTTTTTTTTAAAAAAAACCTCACACAATTAACTTAAACATTGCTTTAAAAATATATGCTCTCTATTTCAGTTTCAATATTTGTTCTTACAAACATAATGGCTTTATTTTCCTATTGAACACTGAAAATGCTGAGCCGGCATTTTTATCATTCTATTTCTTAAACGTCTTAATTGTTAGCAAAATCTAGCATAACTTAGTTGATAATTTTCAGGACAGAACCAATTATAAACTTATCTGCCTGTCTAGGGGGAGCCCGAAGATTCCAGATTGCCAAGGAGAGTGTGGTATGTGCATGTGCAGATGTGATGTAAAAGTGCTTCATTGCATACTTACAACTACACCAGAAATCCTGCTTTTGATGAGCAGCTGCTCTCAAGGAGGTTGTTTCCAAAAATACCTTCCAAAAGGTCAGCCTAGAGGTGCAGTGGCAGCATAAAATGCAAACACACAGGAGGCCCTGGATCAAGGGTAGACTCAAGTGCAACATAGCCACTACTGTGATTTTATCAGGCCTCTCACAATATTCAGTGTTTTTCTTAAAAGCCAGCTCCTGAATTCAAGCAATTGCATGAGAATCTCATCTCACATTTAAAAACAAGTAAGTTTCTAGCTTGAAAAAAGTGATGGACGTGTGGCTCAAAAAACAAAGGAGGCAAATAAAAAAGTAAAATTTATTAATTTTTTAATATTATGATTTTGGGAAGGACCTGCTTCAGATTTTTGAATGTTTGGAATAGGCAGGGTTACAAGAGTCTCCCCATTAGCTGCAACTGCAGTGCCAATAATTAGATAACATAGACCAGAGAAAGGCCATCGGCCAGCTTCTGAGCTAATGATGATCAAACACTTCTGCATGTATCATTTGAAAAAGTGTTGTCCAGTGGCTAAAGTGGGAGACTGGGAGTCACCAGTCAGGGCTATACCAACCTTGCCATGTTTGTTCTGAGGCAGTATTCCTATGGTTTTGATTCACTGCGGGGAGATGTGAATAGTACTGTTCAAGTTCCCCTGGTGCTGGAGTTCAGTGAAAAACTTCCATGGGAAATCTCCGTACGTCTCTCCACTAGCCAGTCGCACCTCTTCATTCCACAAACCCTAACTCTACTAGGAACCTCTTCTTAATTTACAATTCTGCAGGTGTGGAGGAGGGTGGTTGTGGGGGGAGTGAAAGAGGCAGGCTCAGAGGAAGTGACTTTACCAGCTTTCCAAGCATGTGAATAACTTCAGTCCATCTTCACTCAGCTTTTGCAAGCCCAGGCCAAGGTTCATGAACTGTTTGAACCCAAAGCTCAGCTGGAACGGATGTGAGGTTCAACACTTTGGACACGTTTAATCATTTGGGTTCTGTCCCCACTTCTACCTTGGAATCACTCTGTGACCTTAGACAAGTCAATTTCTCCATCTGTAAAATGGGTATAAGAATGACCAACTCATAGGAATGTTGTATCAATTTTGTACAATGTCTCATGATCCTGGGATGCAAGGCACTCTAGAATTAGAGTGTTATTATGCAGAGTTTACTGTTTTGCTCCCAAATACGAAAGCTGTATATAAATGTCCTTGAAAAGAAAGCAAGAAAACAAAAAGAATAGGAGTACTTGTAGCACCTTGGAGACTAACCAATTTATTTGAGCATGAGCTTTCGTGAGCTACAGCTCAAAGCTCATGCTCAAATAAATTGGTTAGTCTCTAAGGTGCCGCAAGTACTCCTTTTCTTTTTGCGAATACAGACTAACACGGCTGTTACTCTGAAACCTGTCAAGAAAACAAAGTAATTAAAGCAGAAAATCAGAAACAAGAGAAGAAAAGAAGCCTTAATGGATTTGGCTATGCTATTTTCATCTGTTAGAGGAGGCATCTGAGAATTTAGTACAGAAGGGTCACACTTGCACTAGGTCTCCTCAGTTGTGCCAGCCAAAATGTGTGGGCAATCACACAAAGCAGAGTGATTTCCAGTTTTGCAAGCTCCAAAAAAGATGACCCATCCACTGAGAATTTTCCCCAAAGATGCTAAAGGGAATGTTTCAGCTGGCAGAGACTCTGGTCCATACATAAAAACATGGATGCAAGTGTTCCTATATCAGTACATATGCTTCCATTAGTTGCACACGAAAATGCATAGTCAGCCTTTTACAAAGTAAGACATGCAGTGAAAATCGTGGACACAAGTACAGTCAATGGCTTAGGCATTTCTGTTCACAAGCCAGTCTCCACCCACTGAATATCTGCCAAAGAAGCTTGCATTATGATCTGCTCCAGCCTTCTAATCAATGAGGAAGAAACAGGAAAAGACGAGACTGAAAGTTGGTTTATTTTGTTTGTGTGTTTTAAGCAAAATAAGTACACAATTAAATGAAAAATCAGAACCGTTAGAGGCAGAGGACCTAATTTTCAAAACGAGAAAAGATTTCTGGAAAAGAAATAGTTCACAAGATATTTTTTCCAGAAACTCTCACTTCATTATCCTCGTAAAAAGTTAACATTGCAGAATTACCTTCAGCCATTCTATATCTGTTTATTTCCAGCTGCAATTTGTATAGAAATGAACAGTGTCCAAAACTTGGAATTTATTAAAAAGTGGTTAAAACAATGTGAATTCCAGCCAGTTGAAAAGAAAGATCATTAAACTTGAAAATATAGTTATTGTGACCTCTCTCTGCCCTATAATTTCAGTCCATTTATTTACAGAGGCCTTAAAGAGACATGATCCGAGAAAGATAATGCTTTGGTAGTGCTGTCAACTATTGTTCTCATCTGGAGAGCAGAACTTTATTGGGGAATGTATATCTCTCGTAGCTGTCAAATGGTGTTGAATGCTCCCCTAGTCCTCGAACTTTTGTGTCTACATGTGACTACAAGAGAAGTATAAAGATGGAAATCTCTTACCCTTTTGTTTAAATAGACAGTGTGTGTGTTTCCCAAGAATAATGAGTTTAAGTAAGGCAGCCTTAGCACAGCAATTATAACCCTTGTTTTATAGGTCCAAAAACTATATCATATAAACTTTTAGTTTGGCAGTATCATTCTGGAGCAGACTTTACATTAAAAATGTGGCAGTAAAGCCAAGACACTATGGGGGGCTTATTACCTAAAGCACTCGTTACTCTCAAAGAGCCCAGCCCTGTGGACTGAACATTTTCAATCCCACTGAAATCCTCAAGTGATTTCTTTTTCTGAACTTCTTGGTATTTAAAGAGATATACATTTTTCAAAGTTATTCTGTTCTGTTAATTGCTTTAAATATTATTCACCTTAGTCACTCAAATGCTAATACTGTAATCAAGTATGTGTACAAGGCAAGCCTAGCAACTGATTTAGATCTTCAAAAGCCAGGTGTAGATTAAGACTAAACTCCAAACCCACCAAAACTGCAGGTCTTCGTCAAAGGTGTTCAAAAATTTATCTTGTTGCACTAGTTCTTCTGTTAGGCAAATAAGTTAATGTGGACACACATGCAGTAAAGTGTAAACTATTGTATATATGGTTAACGTGGCTAAGTTAATATTGCTATTGTAACACTCTTATATATAAGTCTATACAGTATGTAACAGAAGACATGTATTTGTCATAATATTTTTGCATTAACTTTCTATAAAAAACAAACAAACATATTACTGGCTAAGAAGTCTCCCTTATTTTTGTTCTTCCCTCTTTTCCTTATCCCTGCCTGCCTTGCCTCAACTTTCTTTCCTTGTACCATACGTCTTGGAATCTCTTTTCCTCCGTCTTTTTCAATGTTTGTTTTCTCTCAGTTTAGTTATTCTTTAATATTTTATCTTTTTTCATTTCCTTTCTTCTTTGATTTTTCCTCCCCATCCTATTTCTTCTCTCTTTTCCTCCCTCCTTCATCTCCCTTTCCTTATCTCTTTCTTTGCCTCTTTACTCTCGCTCACACCAAAAACCAGTCTTTATCCTTCCCCCTTTGGACAGAGGGGCATGGAAAGCAGCATATTTTCTTTGGCCTAGCCATTCTAATACTGCTAGGAGCACAGCTCTGTACTCTATTATCTCTGCCTGGCCTCAGGAAACTTTGAGACCTGCTGCTGCAATAGATCTGCTACTAGAGGTCCACCTCCGAAGACAAGATCAAGTCCATGGATCCTTGTTTCATCCACTCCTGCAGGGTATGCTACTTACTAGAAATAGGCAAAATGATTGATTTTGGTTTTGGTCCCCCCACTACAGAAGGGATGTGGACAAATTGGAGAGAGTCCAGTGGAGGGCAACAAAAATGATTCAGGGGCATATGACTTACAAGGGGAGACTGAGGGAACTGGGCTTATTTAGTCTGCAGAAGAGAAGAGTGAGGGGGGAATTTGATAGCAGCCTTCAATTACCTGAAGGGGGATTCCAAAGAGGACGGAGCTAGGCTGTTCTCAGTGGTGGCAGATGACAGAACAAGAAGCAATGGTCTCAAGTTGCAGTGGGGGAGGTCTAGGTTGGATATTAGGAAACACTGTTTCACTAGGAGGGTGGTGAAGCACTGGAATGGTTTCCCAAGGGAAGTGGTGGAATCTCCATCCTTAGAGGTTTTTAAGGCCCGTCTTGACAAAGCCTTGGCTGGGATGATTTAGTTGGGGTTGGTCCCGCTTTGAGCAGGGGATTGGACTAGATGACCTCCTGAGGTCTCTTCTAACCTTAATATTCTATGATTCTATTATTAAGTTAACAAACTAAAACCGTAGCCCAAAACATGAAACTCCAAATTTTGGAAGTTAATGCAATTTCTACTGCAATTTCAGGGTCAAACATTCAAGCCCAAACTGAGAATGGATTTTAAGATTTGCAGTGTGCAGAAGCAGAAGCCAGGGGTTCTGTTGCAGTGCCAAGGGCAGAATCACTATGAAAGGTGCTATATATACTAGCCAATGAGGAAGCAGAATACCATCTCCTCATCCCAACCCCACTCATGTATACCTGGAATGGGATTAGTGCCAGCCATGCTGGTGCTTCTCTCTATCCCCATCACTTGCTCATCCACAGATTTAACAGTCCAGACTCTCTCACTCCCTTTTGTACAGATTGATGAGGATTTATTCTGGTTTCACATTCTTTAATCTTAATTTTTCACATTCCTCAGCACTTTGTAACCTGAGCCTGGATTGGTAATACAAGTCCCAGAACACATGCAAGAAAGATGGTTACTTACTGCCCTGGCCAAAACCAGGAAACTAGGACTCTCACAGGGAAACTTAATCACGTGAGACTTCTTGCCTGCTTTCCAGACTAAAAGGATTAGATATGATCAGCTAACATGTCACCTCTGTGGTGAGCCTCTAGACCTTTCAAAGTTCACCCATCATCATCGGATATGCATCTCCCCAACCTGAAACACTTTAGTGAGTCCATTGATCAGTCTAAGTCAAGTACTATCTATTTGATAAAGCTACATTTATTTGATTATTTAAAGACAAAAAACCTGCACCTAATTTTGGTATATGTTTGATGACCATGATTATTTGCAAGAATATAATGCTTCTATCCCTTCCATATTCCTTCCCTCACTTTTTGTGTATATGTGTAATTAGTTTATGTGGATTTAAAATTTCGGACCATATCTTTATTCCTGGGTGATCACCACCACAAATCCTAACAAATAAACTACTTCCCATTAATTTACAAATGCACTGGATTCTTCTACAAAGAAGAACGCACTGCATGACTGAACATGGAAGAGAGACTCATGCAAATGTATATAATTAGTGATATGTACAACAACCTATCACAGGGCGCTTATTATTTTAGTGTCAATTCAGTTGTATTATAGCTTATTCATTTGAGAAATTTCAATGAAGATGAATATTAACATAAAAATCATGCCGTTTTTGCACATAGCAGAGAGAGCAAGCAACCATGTGTGTGATGTATATATAGAAAAGAATAAAAAGGAGAATTCTCCCTGCCAAAATACTGAATTACAGTAAGTCCCCTACTGTGTACTGTACATTCATAACTAGAACCACACGTCTTCCAACAAAGATGACCTATTAATCCTGCTTTAATGTTTGGTTCCTATTTTGAGTAAGAGGAGTCATTTCTATAAAGACCTGGTTACAAATTGTCCAGACCTTATAATACATTAAAAGCTATGAGTCTCCCATGTAACTGATGAGAAAGATTAAAACATTTTCCAATCAGTCCATATGTTAAATGTAGTTCTTCACTGTGGATTCTTTTAAAATAGCTCCAGAGGGAACACAGTATAAAATAGTTGGCAAATCTAACTTTAAATTTCCTTTCTGCAAAGTAAGGTTAGACCAATTTCCACTGGAACACCATGATTAAAATAAAACAAACAGCTAAGGAGAAAGTGAATGTGGGAGAAAGAACTAATTTCAGTATGAAAGACAAGATAGCATGAAAGAAAATGGCAGTTGTTTCACAGAGAGTTATTGTTAAATGAACAGGGGTTTTCAGTGCTGCAATAACGGCAAGCAATAAAACAATTTCACATACATGCAATATTTAAAATATAAAATGATTGGCTTCATTTTAAACCTAGTGTGTAGATGAGTCTTTTTGGTTTTGTAACTTGATATGGAACAAAAAGTTTTAATTCACATCTCAGTGGGATCTACGTGTGTGTGTGTGTTTCTGCTCATAGCTGTTAGGCAACACTGGGAAATAACCACCTCTGGTTAGTATCTGCAGCCTCAGGTATGGTGCAGACAGCCGTAATGTGAGTTTTGTCACTTGGCCTTGTCAGTGACTCTAAGCTGACGGTAGATCATTGCCACATGGCCACACCATTCTCTATGGGAGTGAAAGACATTAACTGTGTCAGTTCCATTGTGCTGTATTAAGTATGACAGTTTTATAAAGCATCCTGCAATCTACTAGGGAGCTGAGCTGAAAGCAGAAATTCTGCACTAATCAGCTTTGAAAAATACCATTTCAGTAGATCCCTCCCTTCTAAGGGATGAAGGCTAAGGCAGCCTCACAATCTTTGTGTCACACTGTGCAGTAGCAGACCTAATGGTTTTATTATATGAGTACTGGGGTTGGAGTTCTGATATGGTAAATTATGGGGAAAATCGTGGATTAGCCCGAGTAAAAATGTCAAAAGCAATGGAAATAAGAAAAAAACCACAAGTCACAGATATGTGAGATGTATGAAGCCAACCTATCAGTTTAGACCACCTATGATTCTGATTATTAATTATTTATACAACACAATCTTTATGGCACTATGCAGCTGAATATACGAAAATATCCCTCTCCTGGAGAGTTTACACTTTTAGGTACCAATTTTAGAACAGGACTTCATGCATACACAAGGAGTAAAAGGCAGGAATTTTATTTTTAGATCCATGTAAGCCTTACATTTCATTCTTCAAAGTTACTTCTGCTGACTCTGTGGGCCAGATCCTCAACCCTATTCTAGTGGTTCAAAGTGGATGAAAAATTGGACTGAAAACAGTCAAATAGGGATTTTCTTTGCATAGGGAAATCACACTTCTCTTATAGCACTAGACACCTGTTCCTGGGCATAACAGGAGCAGAAATAGGCCTAGCCAGAGCATGCTGCACTCCAGAGATCTTGGGAGGGTGGAACAATACTACCAATGTACTTTAGAGCAGTCTTGAGACTGCTCTAGTTTGCGCTGCAGGTCAAACTATATGCTCAGTAGCTAGGCAGTAGAGGTGGAAGGCCACCTATGCCTCTACTCTCAGGTATGCTGAGAGCTGCTCCCATGCATTGGACAATCTGGTCCCAAGATGTTTTAAGTGCCAAATCCTCTGGCATAACTAAGGACCCCAGAAGGTCCTGAACCCAGCATGAGCTGGGTAGTTCCTCAGTGCAAAAAAGGGCACAATAGTTGAGAAGTTTGTGCAGGGAGTCCACAACCCCTGCACCATGGAGGGCCTCACTCTGTCCTGGAATCATGGAACAGCCAGGTGAATCACAGACAGTGGATCCAAAAATCGATATCAATCTATCAGGTACTCTTTTCAGTGGGGAGACTGTCTTACTGTGTGTCTGGAGAGCACCTAGCATGTAAATAATAAGCTCTTGGAAGAGGGGGAACAGCAGCTGTGGTGGCAACTGCAGCCCAGCAGCTGATACAGTGCCTTAAGGGAAAGATGCCTTCCTCACAAGCCTTTCTTCCCTCCCCAGCACATAGATACTTACTGAGGATGTGTGCTAGGGAGATGGATCCCAGGGTTTATGAAACATATCCATGGTATCCTGTAACATGGTATCCATGTATCCTTATGCTAGAACCTAAGTATATCTCCATACTGGAATAAAACACCCACAGCTGGCCTGCGTCAGCTGACTTGGGCTTGTGGGGCTCAGGCTGCAGGGCTATAAAATTGCACTGTAGACTTCCAGGATGGGGCTGGAGCCCAGACTCGGACTGGAGCCCAGGCTCTGGGATTCAGTATCCCAGAGCCCATACTTCAGCCCAAGCCCAGACATCTAAACGGCAGTTTTATAGCCCTGCAGCCCAAGCTCTGCAAGCCCAAGTCAGATGCGATGGGCCTCACACAGGTATCTTATTGCAGTGTAGAGATACCCTAAGTGGCAGCACATGACAAAGTTAATAGACATTCTTTTTTTGGGGGGGGAATAGGCTTGGAGACAAAGTCATTCTAGTGTGAAAGGAGGTTTTGTTTCTTTCCAAAATGAAATTCAACTGAATCCTGTGATTTTTTTTCTGTTTTAATATGTTTTCATTACTTGAGTCATGTCAGCATGGGCAAACTCAGGACGATGTCATGCAAATTTGGGGGTTCGTGTTCCACATGCCTTTCTTGCAAAAGGTATTCATTTCCTGTTTAAAGATCTGCCCTTCACAGGGAAAAAAGTTTGGGCAACTGGGAAGTTTTCCAGGCCTTGTAAAAATAGCTTTTGAAAGGAAATGTAGATAGGGGAGTTCTTGGAAAATAAGAACATGTGCTATTGAGTGGGGCTGGACGACATGTGTCCTAGGGTATTAAGGGTACATTGCTTATGAAAATGAAATGCATCCTAGGACATTATTGCAAATAAGTTAGCTAATACATTAATCAAAATGGTTTTGATATGAGCACTGTCCCTTTGACGAAAAGCTACCTGAAGAGCATTTTTGGTGGGAAAGGAGGAATTTGGACTTCATGCCTGAAATGTGAAGAGAGTTCCTCATTGATTATCCCCATGAAGAGCAAAAGGGACTTTCCTCTGTCTGACAGAGAGAGCTTCCACAGTCTTGCCAGTCCCAAACATTCCAAGAGCATGGATCAAGCTCCCAGAAATAATTAAATTCATTTTTAAATCATGAAATCTCTATTTGCTTCCTGGTTTTTGAGCCTTTAAGGTTCATGTTTTCAAGTTTTTCTGCACAAGCATGAGGGCTAGAAAAATACTGTGTGTGTGGAGCTTTGAGGGTTTTTTTGTTTTGTTTTTAAAACAGAAAGCTGAGATTCTTGCATCATTACTCTGGGAGCTGGGGCTTTAAGCAAAACACTAAATATCACAAGTCTCCTGATAAAATCATAACAGCTGACAGCACAGAAGCTGCTATTTGGGGGAAGAAGGGCTGGTGTCTCAAGAAGAGGGAGAGGTGGTCTTCATGGGAGAAGAAATGGGTCTTTGGCAGCCTTCCCTTACTCTTTTCCCCCTCCCATCTAAACAATGCTGCTGTTTCCGGACAGTAAGGAGAGCTTACCCACATCTCTGCTGCAGCAGAGCCTGGAAGGCACAAGCCACCTCATGCACAGTATATGCTCATTCTTTGATTTGCTATGTTTGCAAAGCTGTTGTGCTTAATTACAGATATTTATTCATTTTAACCTTCTTAAAGCCCTGATTATTTGTTTTAAAAGCTTCTTCTTTCTGAGTATGTAGTGGCACCCTCAGGCCTTTATGCGTGTTCTCCCACACTGTGCTTAGTCCTGACATGAAGGCAAGTTCAGACAAGACCATCAGGTCTTCATCTGAAAGGCCAGCCACTTCACCTCTTCATCTGAAAGGCCATGCTTTCCCCTTCTTTACTCTCAAACACCCTTTCTTCTAGAAGACAGCAGGGGGCTTGAAGGGAAAGCAGTCAGACCTAGAGGGAGACCTTCATGTGGCTTAGAAGGAGAAAACCTCTGAATGTTTAGAAGTTCAGTTTGGTTCCACACTCGAAAGTCTATATGCTTTATCCATATTATCCAGACTTCTCTGTTGTAGAAACTGAGCTGCAAATCTGGGCAGTAAAGTTGTGAGAGTCCCAAGATTTTGGTTAAAGTCAGAGCAGCAATAGTACAAGAACGTTCTCCATCCAGGTACTTCTACTTCTAGTCCTGACTAAAACCAGGAAGTGGGCGGGTTTGTGACAGTTACCTCTCAAAATGTTCTAAACCACTGTGCTTGTGTCTGCTTATTACTCCTCTGCTTGACAGGCTAGAGGAGTAGCGTCACCTAGTGAGAGAGAATGTGGAATATCAAAGATGGGTTGAAGGGGATTTTGAAGGAGCCATATCTAGCATTTCTCAGAGGGCCAAATCCTAAGGTTTTTATTCAGTTTTCATTCTCCTCAGCGAAAGTTTGAATGAGAGAGGACTGATTAGAATTGAAATGTAGACCTCAAGATTTGCCTACAGAGGGTTACTGTCATAAAGGGCTTTTAAAGGTCAGAGTAAAAAAGGATAAAATTAGACAGAAACTCAGGATGGGATGGACACCAAAATAAGCAGTGAGAGAAAAAATGCAGAAAGATGGGGGATGTGGAAGAGTTTAAAATGAAAGATGGCAAGAAAACTCACAGAAACAAGGGGGAGGGGGGTATTTTTCCCCACCAAAACCTAAGCCAAACTGCTATTCTGAATGAAAAGCATATTTTTTATCCAAATAATATATTACTATTAAGTTGTTCATCAAGTTCACGCCGAATAAAACATTTTGGGTTTTTGTTTTTTTTTTGAAACCTTGCTATGGTCCCTGAGGTTGTCTGCAACATTCTATTCCAGGATGCTTTGGAATGCTGGCTGAGTCTGGTGAGAGCAATGAGAGGGGAAATTGCTGGTGCTCCCAAAGGTATCACAATATTTTCTCCCTTGAGAAGCTGTTCAGGAACATGCTGTATTGTGAGCACAAAGCCAGAAGTGCTGTGAAATCACACTTTTAATTGTTATGGGTTTTTTTAAACTAACAAAAAAGTCCACATTGGATTTCCAATATTGAAGACACTTGCATCAGCTGAACATGACACATAACACAAAGATATGTTTAACTAGTGGCAGACGTAATAATATTGTTCCCTTGTATACTGTTCAGTAATTTAAGAGTACGCCTGAAAATATACAGCTTTGTGGGAAAGTTCACGATACTAAAACATGACAAGAAAAGAAACAAGATGAATGTATGTGTTTTCATTTTAAGGAAACAAATTTTAGGAAGATTGCAACATCATTACTTCATTTCTAAATATAGGATATTAAGAGTCCACAAAGAGAGTGAAGAAAGCTACAATGTCAGGTTTTTGAAAAGGCAAGAAAAAGCAAGGGTGCTACAGAGATTTTCATTTTTGCTAAAGAATTAATCAAACTGTTTTAAAATACTGAGGACCTTATATTAGGGCAAAATACCACTTCTACAACCTGTACACCTCTACAACATAGATACCTACGTTCCTAGTAGTCCACAGAGAGGCTTACCCCATTGGTGTCTGGTACTGGAAACGATGAACACTGGTGCCAAAGGCATGGATACAATTCAGCTGCTACAACTTCCAGCCTGAGGTAAAATCTTGGACCACCAGCCCTCTTTCATAGACATAGCCTTAGTTTGGCCTACCATCAAGAAAAGTAAGGTTTTGAACTCCCCAGGATCATTCCAAATGGCCCCTGGCAACATTTGAATGCTACATGTGCCTTTTACTAGACTTTCCACTAATGATGGCTAAAGCAGAAAGGTTTGATTGGATTGAGATAACAACCCAAAACTTATCTATGCTAGCTGGACCTCCTGCTGATGTAAAACTGAGCTAGAAAACTTGAGAATAGATTCTCCCTTGATATTTATGATATTTCCTGTTTCCTATGAAGCTGGAAACACCAGGAAAACAGCTTTTCATGCAGGATTTTGGCATTTGCACTTCCGGTCTCAGGAAGTATGGAAGAGGATGAAATCTCATATGCTGAGTTCTGGTTTGAGATTTTTGCAAACATTAGAGTCAAGTCAGTTCTTTATCTGAACCAATTCTTCCATCCCTACTTTCCATTTTTCACAAATACATCCATCCCTTTCACATAGGCTGTGTTCCCCCACTCATCCCCCCTCAAAAAAAAAAATCACAGCAGATGCTAAAATTGCAAAACTTGAAAAGCCACATGCCTTTGAGCTATGTCAAAGCAAAATATATAGCTTTTCAAAATGCTCATAATGTGGCACTGTAGATGTCACAGTTTCCTCTGACCCCTTTGGGCCTCCCTGAGAGCATCCCACGGCTATCTCTGCCGTCGCCTTTCTCAAGGTGAGACCCCACATTCTTCTCCCACCAGACTGGGGATTTAGGCTGCAATCCCTCCTGCAATTCACTGATCATCTTAGCGAGTCCAATTTTAGTTCAGCACCTGCCATCCTGTTGTCTCAGGGCAATGACAGGTTTAATCTGTGCCTTGCCAACCCATCATAAAGCAAAGTATTATTTATTCAGAACAAAAGCATTAGACAGAAAAATATCATTAAACAGCATGCAAGTAAGCTATTTACCAGGTAATACCTACGTAACACATAGGATCCTGGCAGATTTCAAGGTCTTTCACAACCTTTCTGCAGGGCCTCATGTTAGCTCTTGGATCAAGTGAGAGTGACACCTCACCCCAAAAGTTAGGCTACTCACTTTATATAGTTTTCTAGTCCCTTATTTGCCAGGTTTCTCCAAACCTGGTAAAGGCAGTCTTTGTACTTAACCACAGAAGGGTGGGAGTACCCCTCCAGATTTGTTTACCTGCCTAGAGATGTGCATGAATTATCTCCAGGTGATTTTACTTCCTGCTGTAAACTCCTTCAATTCCCCCTGGCAGCCCATACTGATGCATATAAGACTTATAAAGTTGATACAACTGTTTGAATATTCTGTGATTCTATACTCAGTTCACAGGTTGACCGTTCCTGATAGTTCATTCCTACCTACATAATTCCTCCCCGTCTCCCCACCACCACACTGTTTGTCCTGCTTTAGTAAAGAAATTAACCCCTTTCACACTAGGCAGGTAACAATACAAGGTGAGAGGAGAAACTGAGTCACATTATTTTTATGAAAAAATAAAGCAGAAGTTTCCTCGTAGAACTTTGTAAATTTCCAGGACCTTACAGCTTTACTCTTTACATTCAAAAAAAGTGATATCCCCTACTTAATCCATACTTACCTTCACAGAAGTAGTATTTACTTTGCTCGTCTTTATCACAAATGCTATTTATTGAATCAATACATGAACTAACATTATTGACAGTAAGTTATTATTATTATTAAACTGTATTATTGGCACCTGGAAATGGAATTAACTGGTAAAGTGAAAACTTGCAATAGGTACAAAATTG
The DNA here is from genome assembly GCF_965152275.1 of Natator depressus. Classification (NCBI taxonomy): domain Eukaryota; kingdom Metazoa; phylum Chordata; order Testudines; family Cheloniidae; genus Natator; species Natator depressus. The sequence continues at coordinate 106,526,970 of NC_134238.1, forward strand.
CACTGTAGCAGTCTGAGGTAACAAGCACCGGGAGTCTATGCCAATTGCAAATGAGTGCAGTCAACAAAGTTCAGATCCAGATCCAAATAAGCCCAAAGTTCAGAGTCCAAGTTTTGGTTCAATCTAGTATAGAGATTGGGCTTGGAACTCATGGCTGCCTCCTAGCTTCCCCAAAATTGAAAAGTGGCTGGATTCTGAGTTTTGGTGGAGGCTCCTCTCCGAGTCTCTTCTCTCAATATCAGAGTACATCAAGCTTTGAATCAAGAGAGATCCTGTACCTACATGGTAACTTTGGGGTGCATGTGTGAGGGACTCAGACACTATTACAATTTATGTTATAAATGGGATAAAGCTAGAAGTTTAAAGTAGTCATAGAATAAAAGGCAGGGAAACCACCACCCTCATCCTCCAATGGGTGGAAAAAATCCTATTTCATAGGATCAAAGCTTGTAAATCCACAGGGAGACAGTCATACGTTTATATTAATGTCTAGATTTTCGTGTGGGGCTCATCACCATATCTAAGAGTTTCTGAAATATTAATAAATTTAGTCTCACAATATCCCTGGGAGGTATAAGGGAGTATTATCCCAATTTTTTAAAAATTAATCATGTTTATTGTGATAGTGTGAATGGAGACTCAATGTGCTGGGCATCTTACAAATAGAATAGTAGATGGGCTGTGCCCCAAAGAGTTTTCAATCTAGACAAGACAAACAGGTAGAGGAAGGGTATAACACACGAGCAGAGTGAACAGTGTGATGACAGCAAACGGCATGTTAGTTCCATTTTCAGCAGGGGGTTACTTAAGAGGGACTAAGCTACATGGAAAGAAGAAGGGAAAGGAAGGATGTTGAGAGGGACAGGGGAGAAAAGGAGCAGGCTTGGAGTGAAGCTAAAGCAAAGACACTGGGAGGGATTAGCACAAACAGCCAATCAGCACAGGGCAGAGAAGTCCAGTCAAAACTGTAGAAAGTCCTCCAATGTCCAGACATCCTTCTGCTACCAGCTGGAGTCTCCAGCTGGCTCCTCTCTGAAGTTTCTCCCATAGCCAGCTGGTGGGCAGGAAGGGAGAGACCACCTGGTGCCCACAGAGTGGGAGGTTTCCCCTGCACAATTAAGAGTCCATGGAAGTGTGGGGGAGAGGGGGCAAAGAGTGGCCCTATCTGAGCTCCATTGTACCCCATCCATACCTCTCCAGTTCCTGCTTTGGCCGCTTCTGCCCTTCCTGGGGAAACTGAGGCACAGAGAGATTAAGCAGGTTATATAAGATCACACATGAAGACTGGCAGAGCAGAGAACAGAACCCAGCTCTAGTTGAGTGCCTTAGCCACAAGACCATCCTTGTAAGAGCCTTTATCACTCTATTGTCCATCAAACAAACTTTAGCCCATTTATCTAACAGGAGCTTTATGATTTATAAACATTGTAAGAAATTCTATAGAAAGAAGAAGTGCAAGAAGAGTACAGACTCCTTTTTGCCTCCAGGTTTTACTACCTTGATCCCTTTTGTATGCATAGATGCGTGTATATGAATGAAGACTTGGCAGCCAATCTTTCAGAGAGTTCTAAATCTACAAATCACCTAGACCAACTCAGCAGTTTATTATGGATGGCAGCTAGACTTCTTGATGGATGGACTCCCCCCACTCACCAACAAAATACCAGTGATACTGTAGCGAAGTTGCAATCTTGTTCTTTTGCTTTTCTGTTATCTATTAGGAGGGATGAATATTTTAGGAAAATCAGAACCAGCTGTGTCTGTGTTCAAGCCAGCCAAAATCAAAGGCAAAAGACAGTGTTTTGTCAGATTGATGCCTGCAATATGGTGTCACATCATGACACCAGACCAGAAGAGCCTACAGGTGTCTACCTCCACAATTCTGAAAGGAGGAGAAAGCCGGGCCCTTCCTCATGAATCCAGCCCTCTCCTGTCACTCCCACTCCATTCCTGGAACAGGAACGGACATAACTGTGGGGTGGTGTTGTGGAGACTTATGTTAGAACATTACAAAACTGAATGGAATTTTCATCGTATCATCTCACAGAGCAGGCTCTGGTTCTCTGGAATTTGTAGCTATCACCCATGCCCCTAAGCATTTGCTCAGTGCTAGTAACTCTTCAAAGGAAACAGCATTTACATGTATGTCCTATGGGTCAAAAGTAGACAGAGTACACAGCCTGAGAAATGTGCTGTGCACTGGGTCTCTGCATGGGGGGGGGGGACCAGGGTGGAAGGCTGAAGCAGCTCTCCACAGCCCCAACACTGCCCTCACCATAGCAGGGAGGAGCAGAACATACCTGGCAGATTCTTTCAACCTACCCTGTCCTGTCCCCAACTCCTGTGCCTATGTCATGAAGGGATCCTCCATGGAGGTGGACCCCCTCACCACCCAAGGTATATACACCTTCTGTGCAGCATCCCAATATGCAACCCACAACATCACTGCCCAGGAGACCTCCAGGACTATGGCGATGGGGGATGGATGTGCCCTTGTATTTCATTTATGTACTGATTCACATTGTGCGCATCTATTTAGAATGATGGCTTAAATCCAAGCCAGGCCTTGTCCAACCAATCATGCCAATATGAATCAAGCAGGAACATGCATATGTTCTATGTCTAAAGGTAGCAAGCTGTTCGAGCTTGCACATGTAATGTATTATATATAGTACTGTATGTGGTCACCTGAGGTCACCAGGGGTCTACCACCACTTACAAAAGCTCAGACCTAGTCACTTCTAGTTCTTTTACAGGACATTATTTACTATTTCATAGCAAGTTAAGTTGTGAAGAGATATGTAGTTGATGCTGCTCTTAAAGCAATCAATCATCCATACACCCCCTCAAATACAAAACCATGAGGGGACTCTGGAGCAGTTTCATTGAAGAATATGACAAGGAGACAAAACAGGTTTCTATTTTCCTCTTCGTTAAAAGGGGATTCAAAACCCATCTCCAATTTTTCCCAAAGTACAGGGTGTTTATGTCCAGGATTTCATTTTACTTTTGTCCTCGCCTTCAAGGCCCTTCACAGCTCTACTCCTCACTACAGGCCTTCTCTCTCATTTTACCATCCCTCGGCCATACCACTGATACCATCCTTGTACATCCATTTGTCTGCTTCTCCCACAAATGCCTCTGTACTTTCTTCTTTACTGTCCCTTATGAATAGAGCACTCTTATAAGTAAGGCCCTACCAAATTCATGGCCATGAAAAACGCTTTACAGACCATGAAATCTGATGTTTTGTGTGCTTTTACCCTATACTATATGGATTTCATTGGGGAGACCAGCATTTCTCAAACTGGGGGTCCTGACCCAAAAGGGAGTTGCAAGGGGGTTTTGGTATTGCCACCCTTACTTCTTTACTCAATTCAGAGCTGGGTGGCCAGAGATCGGTGGCTGTTGGCCAGCCACTCAGCTCTGAAGGCAGCGCCCTGCCAGCAGCAGCGCAGAAGTAAGGGTGGCAATACCATACCATGTCACCCTTACTTCTGCAAGGCTGCATTCAGAGCTGGGTGGCCAGAAAGTGGTGGCTGCTGACTGAGGGACCAGCTTTGCAGGCAGCAGCGCGGAAGTAAGGGTGGCAATTCCATACAACGCCATCCTTAATTCTGAGCTTCTGCTGGCAGTGGCTCTGCCTTCAGAGCTGGGATCCCGGCCAGCAGCCGCTGCTCTCCAGCTGCTCAGCACTGAAGGCAGCACCATCACCAGCAGCAGTGCAGAAGTAAGGGTAGTAGTACTGCAACCCCCTAAAATAACCTTGAGACCCCACCCCCCAACTCCTTTTTGGGTCGGGACCCGTACAATTACACCACCATGACATTTCAGATTTAAATAGCTAAAATCATGAAATTTATGGTTTTTAAAATTATATGAAATTGACAAAAATGGACCATGAATTTGGTAGGGCCCTACTCATAAGGCTACTACTGTCCCTTTCTAATCTCTTCTTGAGGCCCACTCCTACTGTAAAGCAGAGAATGAATCAGCCAGCTCTTGATGGCTAGTTCAATGTGTGGCCTGGGGCAGCTAAGGGATCATGTCTACTTGTACAATTGTACAGCACCTAGCACAATGGAGCCCTGATCTTCATTGGGACTCTTGGGCACTAACATAACGCAAATATATAAAAATGCACCCAATTCTATTTTTCATTTTATCAGTGACAAATACATGAGTATTCCATGCCATCTCTATTGTACTAACGGGCCAGTAAAACATGGATTTGCAGGTAACCACAGCTTGGAACCATGGATGGGATCACTCTCTTTTTCTATGTCCATTTCTTTAAATTAGGTTTTACTGAGAAGCCCGTTTAAAATAGAACTGCATTAAAAGCCCCTTTCAAAGACCATTTGAGTCTTTCCTCAACTTCAATCAATACCCTCCTAGCTGTGATTGCTGATGGCTATATTACATTGGCTACCATTAAAAAGTTAGTATTTGCCATACAGGGATATCTGAGGTACTGCAATGTTCTCCCTGGGAGATAGTGTGGCTTAGACTGGGTCTCAAGAGACCTATGTTCTATTCCCAGCTCTGCCAGTAGCTTTCTCAGTGATCTTAGACAAATTCTTATGCTATGGGGGGGAATAAGGTGGGAGTAATAATATCTCCTTTGTGAAATACTTTGAGATGTATTGATGAAAAGCCCTATATAAGAACTAGGTATTATTATGGTTAGATAGAAGCTCTTTGCATTAATAGCTGGTAAAGTTTGCTGTTCAAAAGATTTCCACTGCGTACAAATCACTATCTGGGCATATTTACATGGTGGGCTAATGTGCTCTACAAGGGTGTGATTTCTAAAGCGCACTAATGTGTTCTGCATTAATTGGTCTGTGTAGGCCCAGGCAGGTAGCATCTTAGTGTATTTGACAAACTAGTCACTTTCACTGTTTCCCCTTTAAATCAATTCTCCCTGTTTTTTTATGAGTCCATCTTTTCTCACATCCATGGGAGAGAGAAACAATTTCTTATTTAAAAAAAAAGTTAACTGTAAAACTACAACGAGTGGGAGGGTTTAATACCTGAAACTATTTTAACTTGATTTTTAAATTACCTTGATTCCAAGCGGACAGTGTCCTTTTTTAATGGCTTTTATCAGTGATGTGCAAACTTTAAATGGTTTGGAGGTTCATTTCATTTATATTGAAACCTGAAGATCTAGGAGTGAAATCCTGGCCTTACTGAAGTCAATGGGAGTTTTGCCATCAGCTTCAGTGAGGCCATGCTTTCACACTGGATATTTATTTGAATCTCTTGGGTCTTCACACCTCACAGATATAGGATTCCTTATGGGATTTCTGTACTCTCACTTCCAGTCCTCCCAAAATAGTGTAGTGGCACGTGAGAGAAAGAAAGCTAACTAATTGTTGTCAAACTTCCAAAAAAGATTTCCACTGAGGAGGGTGAAAGTTCAAGTAGATTTTCATTTTGACATAACATGCTCATCCATCCCTAGAACCAGTTTTCTGGTTCCTCAATCTCCATACATGATTATCAGTGGCGTTTGCAAGAGATCAAATGGACTGCACCTTTAATATAGCAAATGAGACTTGAGCTGCGCTGCCAGAAATAATAGGTAATTGTTTTATCTAACATGCCTAGTTTATTAAAGCAAAAACCAAATGGCTCGAATGCCATTGTGGCATACTAGCAACAGAAACATGGCTGCTTAAGTTGAAACACAGATCCACCTAGTCAGTCTCCCAAACCCTGATTCTCCTCAGGTGAACCCTGCCTAGCTGATAAATCCAATATACTGTCACTGTGACAGGAGCCACTTCTGTGAACCTTAATTACTGTAGGTAGTAGAATGTTACTCTGTGAATAGCCCCATTCAGATCAATGGTACTGCTTACACAGTAAAGCACTAGAAGGGGAGCAGATTTATTTTATCTGTAAATTTAGCAGACAATATTATCCCTGGTGTAAATCTAATGACATCAGTGGAGTTACACCAATGATTAGTTTGGTTCATTAAGATTAGCAGCTCCTACTACAGCATTGGCAGACTGTCCCCCATTCCAATGACAGTTGGCAAGAATCTGCCCCTTTGGCTATGTTCAGCTTCCTATTACAACTGTCACTGGTGGAGATGCTACGTTTGATTTTCTCTCCTTTTTTTGTCCAGATCCATCTCTCATTAATGAAATTATTACAACAAACAAACATTTACAGAACATCTAAAAAACACCCCCCCCCAAAATACTGGCCAGTACCCACTTATAATTCAAGTGAACCAGCAATTTAATAAAAAACAACTCCTCCAGAATGTAGCCATAAGGAAAGAGTTTGCACAATCTGTTCGTCTGCATAATTAGTAATTGAAGACCTGAGAACAGTTGGAACATTGCTGTGGGAGACCCCGGTCACATCACTGATAACATAAATAACAAAGATACAGCTTTCCAAAAACTGAAAACATCAGAATGTAACTAACAACAACCCTAATACAAGCACACAAAACAAACAGAAAGAGGAGAAACTCTCAAAGCCATGAAGGGCTAGAAGACAACTGCAGAAAGCAATCACTATGCTATAAATTCCATCTGAGCCATAAGAGAATAAAAAAAAATAAAAAGCAGGAAAAAAATAGTCAAATTTACAAAACACAGCAACTACAGATACAGATTATACACCCAAAGGCACATGTGCACACACACGAGCCAGACACGTATTTACAAGCATTCCAGTTAAGCAATAAAAAATAATAAATCCCATTATTTTTACTGATGTCTTAGCAGGAGTAATAATGCTACGAGCAAAAATTCTCTGAGTCACAATGCAATCTGCTCCCTTCAGCTTGGCTATCGTAGAAAAAATGTGCATGACAGAGCGCAAGAGCACCTAGTGCTATGGTGAATGGTGCCTAAGAGGCAGATTGTGCATTATTCCATCTTCTAAGGCAGGAATGATCATGCCACTTGTGGATTTGCTTCTCTCCACTACTCACAAGGTATACTTTCATTACAGATGGGCGTGCTCTGGAACATAGGATCTGGACCATCCAAATCCATATTCTTGTCATGTGTCTTGTCTTCCGCTCCCCGCTACCACCTTTGTCAATCATGGTGATCAACCACCATACCGTCTGTCACTCAGGCCCATAATCTGGGCATTATCTTTGATTTAGACCTCTCTCTAGGTCCCCACATCCAGGTTGTCTAAATCTTGCAGATTCTCTCTCGATAACATCTATAAATTACAGCCTTTCCTATCCACCCAGACAGCTAAAACTCTTATCCAGGATCTCATCATCTCAATCCTCGATCACTGCAACATCCTTCTCCCTGGCCTTGACATACACAAACTTGTCCTATTCGTATCCACTGAGGATACTGCTGCAAATCTTTTTTCTAGCTTGTTGCTTTCACCATGGCCCTCTTCTTTGCATTCTCCTACTGGCTTCTCCTCCTCTATCCCATCAAATAAGCTATTTGTCTTCATTTTCAAGGCCATTCTGGGTTGGCTTATCCCCACCCTGCCTATCAACTCCCATTCACTACTGAAGTATCCACTCCCACCTCTGATCAGCCAATACCGTCAGCTTCCATTGCCCACTTGTTAAAATTTTAAACAAGCAACTTTTGCTCCTCCCATGCTGCTTGTGAGATGCTCCCCACAAGCTTGGTGGATGTTAACTCATTATTCTCCTTTAAAATCATCCTTAGAACTCTCCTGTGCTTTGAAGCCTACAAAAACAGTGACAACAGTGAGGCTGCTGGTGTGCTAAAACCACCGCCCATCATGCTGACCAACATTATCTAATTGTCTCCTTGTACTCCCCCAACTGCCTGTATCCATCTGTTGTTTCTTGTCTTATACTTCGATTATAAGCTCTTTGGGGCATCTTTTTGTTCTATGTTTGTACAGCACCTAGCACAATGGAGTCCTGCTCCTAGGCATTATGGTTATACAAAGAATTAATAATGGTAATATCTAAAGTTCAAACTTGGCCACCCCAGCCCGTCACCTCCTCAGAGTTTCATACCTGATTTATAAAATAAAAGCTTTACCAAACTAAACTGGCCACCACTATGTGGTTTATCTGTATTTACTTGTCAATCTAATTCTGAGGTCAGTTACAATGATGTAAATAAGAAATAATCTCTGTGGAAGTCTGTCAGTTTACACCAGCATAAAATTGGTGTGAGATGAGATTTAAGCAGAATGGGACTGGTTCACAAGGATTAGTTACCTGGAGCAAAATTTGCTTTTGGGGATCCAGCTTTAGACATCTTATGCCTGATTATCAGAAGTGCAGAGGATTCAGAATGTCAACAGAACTCAGTAGAAACCAAGGCTGCCTCAGCACCTCTAAAAATCAGGACCAATTTATCCCAAATTGGGCATCCAAAAATTGAGGAATGCTCACACTGGTGAATTTTGGCTGTGATATGTACCATAACACATCATTTCTATTGTTTCCAATGGCACTAACGTTACATTTGCTGTATAATACTTACATACAATATTAATATCTTTGATCGAGAGCGCTGAGTAAAGGGTAACAGAGGAACTCAGAAATAAAACAAATAATATTCAACAAAAGGGGAAAATAAAAACTATGCCAGCTAGCAGTGGGCCCAAATGCAAACAAAATGAGTAATATTTAGACAAAATATGTAAATATTTATAAGTAACTGTAGTACAATTTATATGCGAACACTCTTTACGGCTAGGGGGAAAATATTTAGCTCCCTCCAGAGCAGAGCATGGTGAAAATGAGCGAGGGAGTGACGGAGGGAGAGGGATGGAGTGAGTGGGGCAGGGCCTCAGAAGGGGCAGGGCAAGGGTGTTCAGTTAGAAAGTTGGCAACCCCCTCAGCACAGAGATAAATGGGTGTTGCCCATGCTTGCTCTTGACATGAATCTGATCTCACTCATACTAGTGTAACTTGACTGATTTCTGTGGAGTTACTCCATATTACTCTATTGTAACTGAAATCAGAATCAGGCCCACATATTAGAAGAAATATACAAAAAGACAAAATTAAAAGGAAACATGAACTATAGCTTTGTGGAACAGCAGGCCACCTACACAATCTGAAGAAATAAATTCAGAACAGTATTTGATTCTGAAACTCACATGTGATAGCATGAAGTGTGCAAAAAAAAATTCACCATTACTCATACCCCAGGAACAGGGAAGATTCTATAGAGGGCATCTGTGCAAAAATTGCTGCGACATTTACCACAGACAAAACCAAAATGATTTGCTCAGTATTTTTAAAGATACACCAGCCTGGCTCACAAACTTATGAAAGAGATTGCTAGAGGAAGTGGGAAGCTGCCACATTACCTGCAGTCTTTATCCAGCCCCTGTTACACCCCGAACAATTGTGGAGGAGCAAAATCAGCCTCTTAAGGTTCCCCTCTCTCACATTGCAGCAGTTGTGGGGCAGGATCTGATCATGATTGTGTGACTGTGATAGCGGATTTCAGCAACTTACTGTAAAAAAAAAAAAGTATATCATTGGGAATTTTGAGGGCTACAACCTTCTAGAATTCAGAGTAGATATGCCAATTTTAATCTACTGAAGATCCAGCCCAACGTCTTGTGAAGGGCAGCCACAGCTTGGAATGGAGGGTGTTATCTACTGTGGTTTATTAATGGAGTAAAATAAAGCCATAAGTTTGCAAAGTCGTTTGAAGGGAAAGTACCACCTATTCGGACATAAATAATCATAATAATTAGCACTTGCACTGCATTTTTAATCTCCAAAGTGCTTTACAAACATTAACCAACTGATCAAAAAGCAAGAAACCATTCCCCCTAGGTAAACTGTGAATATTGCTGGAAAGGCTGTTAAACTTGCAAAACAAGCAAGCATTAAAATTAGTTCCACTTAAGTGAATATCTAAAGTTTGACCACAGCCTTCAGTCATGATGGAAACTCATGGGAATGCATTTCAAGAAAAGCTCATCTTTAAAGCCTTCATAGAAGAACCAGTTTGTAAAGTAGTTTGAATCCTGTGGGCCAGATCCACAGCAGGTGTAAGCTGGCACAGCTTCATTGGTTTTCAAACAATTTGAAATCTACTGCTATGAGATGGACCAAAGCAAAGGCCTGGATCTCAGCATCTCAGAACTTTGAACAGAAATTCAGATTGAATTTTGTAGTTTGGGCTCCTCCCTAATCACAGTCTATTACACTATATAAATTACCGATGGCTCTTCGGACCAATAATATAATAATAATGATGGTATTTTGAGTTGGACTGTCAGCTGTTCTGAGCAGGGCCTGTCAAACATACCTTATGTACTATATACGACTGACAGTTATTTAAACAAATGTATTATTCAATACTATATTTTAATAGTAAAAAAGTAACGTCTTCTAACTGCAAAGTTAAAAACCGTTATTTAAGTCAGTGATGTGCAGTCTTTTCAGCCTGAGGAACAAACATTATTTCGGAAAGATCAAGAGGCAACAATCAATACCTTGAGGCAGGTTCTCTGACCTGTTACATTCCCTTTGTGCCACTGAGGCATTGCAAAGGGAGCAAAAACCCCTGTAAACAACCCCACTGGCTACACTTTCTTCCCTTCTCTGCAATGCAGCAGCCAGAGCTGCTGAGCAACTGCCGCTGGGATGGAACAGCCACTGTTCTCAGAGCCCTGTGGCTCACATAAGAGCTGTTCCTCAGGCTGCTGGGGAAGTAGTAGATGGCAGTAGAGGAGGCTCTGTCCCATACCTCCTCCCTATGGTGATGGGGCCGATTCAAACACAGTTTTAAAATGGCAAGGCATGGATCAGGAAGCACACTCTCCATTCATAACCAAACACACCTTTTACTTCTTAACTTACTTGCCCTCAATGGCCAGAATTAAGAGCCTTGATGACCATTTGATACTCCTGATGTGTGTGGTATGAACAGACTGTATATTCAGGGCCAGATCCTCAGTTGGTGTAAACTGGCATTAACTTTGTCACTAGAGCCCCTTCCACCCTGTTAGTGTGACTTCTTAGAGCTTTCTTAGAGCCAAGCTGTCACCTGAATTCAGGGAACCAAAGGCTAGGCAAAGTCCCAAGAATCAGAACCAGGGAAGCCAGAGTAGACTAACAGAAAGTACCACTGTTCTGTTTTCCTACACAGTCTCTAGAAGCCTGGGAGTGAATGGCTCTGATCGGAAGAAATGGGGAACAGAGACAAATAATTGCTAACTGTCCATTGGCTTGAGTAACCATTTCATAAGGTCCTACCTGGATACAATTAGTACTTAAATGAAAAAATGTCTCTGGATTTTATTGTTCCATTGATTGCAAACAGATTAAGGGTTTGTGACCCACCCATTCTTTGTCACCCTCATCAAAAGCAAATTTTCCGGAAGACTTTCTGGTCCGGAAGACTTTTCTCAGTCCTTTGGCAGGATTACTCATCTGCTGAGCCAGTCAGCTGCTTCATTAAGAATCAATGCCAGGTGGACAGATTTGATGGCAAGGAGATGGTGTTCTGTCCAGTTAAGCAGCTTTCAAGCCTCAAGCCATAAAGAGGAGCTTCCTGGCCCTCCTTCCTTGTGTGGGCTATTGCAGAAATATTGTCTGCCTTAGCAATATTGTTTACCTGTAGCTAAGTTATGGGCCATACAGGTTCATGTGCAGGACTCTATTTTGTCTGAGTTTACTTACTTTATCAATGGAAATTGGCATAAGAAAAATAATGGAGGTCACTGTAGAAGATAATCCTTGCTGAGAAGTCCACCACCAAAGTGAGTCAATTGTGTATCTAGTAAAGTTTAATCTTTCAGAAAGGTGGGGGGGGGGGGAGTCTGAAATGGAGATATCTCTGACAAACAGCTACTACGTAATAACACTGATAGTAGTTCTAGTTAAATATCTGCGACCCTACATGGGACAAAATCAGAGAATAGTGCCAAAAAGGCTCTCTTAAAGTTTGATTAATATCTCCCACTAAACGCTCCATATTTAGCAAAACACAAACCAGAGATTTACATTCCCATAAGGAAAAACTATTTAATATTTCAGTTCAGGATCAACCAACCAAACTCAAAATAGAAAAGGCAAAGGCAGGTTTTCTTAAGACCAGGAGTCTCTGCTGTGTCAAGCAGTATTGCTAAGTCCCATGTAAATAACCTACACCACTAAAGCTGCTCAAAAGAGCTGCTTCACTCCAGAAGCTACAGTAGAAAAGACTAGAATCTCTATTTGGTCACAGGAAAAATATCAACATTAGGTTGAGAGGAGGGAGAAATTGCACCATTTTCTCAGAAAGGAAATTGATTGGCCATGGCAATCACTTTTAGCTTGGAGGTGTAACAGTGAAATATTCTAAGGGAGATATGTTTTGTTGGTAAAAGATTGGGGTGAGGAGTGCTGGCAGTTCATATTTTCAGTGCACGGCTCTATTGGTGGGTACCTACTGGATATGATCTGAAGAACCTGAAGTCAAATGGGAAGTCCATTACTGCTCTTTTGCCACGACTGATTTCTTCTGATGCAGCACAGGAAGGGGGCCAAAAAAGGAGTGAACCTTCTTTTCTATATCTAGTTGTTTCATCTGATTAAACATCAGGAGTTGGTGAAACATTGATTTACAGATACGATTTCTTAAAACATTGGCTCTCTTTTCTTTAGCATAGAGTTTGTGGCATATAGTTTGTGACCTATTCCTGATTTTTTCTAATGTATTCATTATTTGCAATAATTTACAGAATAGTTTTGACTATAACTGGTCCCTATTTTTCATTGGAAAATAGTTTTGAGAGGTTTTCCAATCAGCTCTACTTCTAATTGCCTGCTAAATGTTTGCAAAGTGTACTCTTCCATTTTTTAAATCATGTTGTATAATCGGCCACCTAAATCACATGGTATAGTTTCTGTTCCCTGATTGGATGACCACATTTTTAAACAGGAGAAGAACTGATGACAAAATGAATTTTCCTAATAATTTTTAATAAATTATTTGTTCTAAAAACTCATACAACTTTTGGGATTCACACAATATTTTTATGGATACCCAGGTGTTATCCATATACTTGCAAAGTACTTGATTCCCTTAATTGGAGCAAACTAAACTCAGCAGTTTTATTCACAAAACTTTCATGAATCTGGTTTGGGGGTCTGTTTGTCTATTTTTTACAGTTCTGTCAGGTCCAGTCATTTTTGATCTGGAAAAGCCATTGGCCTGTATTGATAGGCTCATTATCTATCTATCAAGACATATATGCATACTGTATACACCGTGGAGATTCTGGAGTAGTTTTTTGTTAATTTAGGACATATACAATTGGTATGTCAGAGATCATGCTGAATAGAAAGAAGTTAAGAAAAGGAAACTACTGCACCTTATATAACTCCTATTTGCAGCTAGCAAGGTGATAGATAATTTTATTCCCCCCATGCTGTGTATTCCATACTCTGACAAGGAAATGCAAGGGGAGCCTACAAGTCTAGAGTTGCACTGCATAGTGCTAGTCAATGTTAAGGTGGTCCTGAAGGACATTCAAAACCTTTGGAAAAGTCAGGACACACACAGACTCTGATCTCTGGGGATCTGATTCAAAGCCCTTTGAATACAGTGGAAAGGCTCCCATTGATGTCAATGGTCTTCGGATCAGTGCCTGGGTCCCACAATGTTGGAATGCAGGTTTCAAAGCCTGATGGACTATGGAAAATGCCAGCCAGCTTGCCCATGGCAAGACGACATTGGTGAGGCTGCAGTCTTCCAAGCCCAGCATGCAGTGAAGACAGGTGGCCATAGTCAGCCAGCTTGCTGGGAGAAGACCACACTCTGTGTGTGGTGGCCCTGGAACACAGTGGAGACAGGAAAACAGTCTAACCCCAAAGGACCTAACCAAATTTGGGCTAACCAGCAGCTTTGGTTAGCTAGGGTTTAATTAATTGGAACTGTACCATGTGGCAAAATAAACTAGTATTGACTATATGACTTTAAGACTGTTTTTTAATCTTGAATATATTGTATGATGGGACAATGGAAACTGCAAGGTCAAAACATGAGCAATGCTACCAAAATCCCAAGCTGAAGTGAAGCTCAGGTTAAAAATAATAGATATTAAAGCTGTGAACCCCTTACTCCCACTGGTGAGCAATTACTCACATGAGTATTCTCAGTGGAAGTCAAAGGGGCTATTTTTCTGAATATCTGCTCACTAATAGGAGTTAGAGGTTCACAAGCTGGCCCTCAGGAATTTGCTTATGTTCAGGTGACCAAAGCCTACAGGTAAGTATAAAAAGAGTGATCTTGACAGAGGGCTGGAAGTTGTGGGGGGAAATTACAACAGGGTCATAGGAGCAACAAGTGGGAAAACAGCTAGGGAATCTGTTCAACATCTTAGATGTCCATACATAAATGCAAGTACAGGGAATAAACCAGAAGAATTGGACGTCTTAATACACAAGCTGAAGGATTGCTAAGGATGTATACAAAAGAATAACGCAAGCATGTAGGGATAAAATCAGCACTGGTGAGGCCTCAGCTGGAGTAGTGTGTCCACTTTCTTTAAGAAAGATGTGGACAAATTGGATAGGACATACTGGAGAGAGAGAGTGTCCAAAGCAGAGCAACAAAAAATGATAAAAGATTCAGAAAACTGGACCTATAAGGAAAGGTTGAAAATACGAAGCATATTCAGTCTTTTTAAAACAAAGAGAAGGGGGACCTGCTCAAAGTCTTCAAATATGTTAAGGACTGTTATAAAGATGATAGTAATCAATTATTCTCCATGTCCACACAAGGTAGGAACAAGGAGTAATTGGCTTGATCTGTAGCAACGGAGGTTTAGGTTAGATATAAGGAAAAACTTTCGAGATATAAGGATACTTAAGTACCAGAAAAGATTACCAAGGGAGGTTTTGGACTCCCCATCCCTAGAATCTTTTAAGAATAGGTTGGACAAACACCTCTCAGGGTGGTATACTCTAGGTATACTCCATCCTGACTCAGCTCAGAGGGGAGGTTAGACTAGATGATCTCTCAAGGTCCCTTCCAGCCCTATCTTTCAATGACTTTCATTATACCTAATGTATATATTTAATCTAGAATAGGGTTTTGTCATTGCTGCCAACAAATGCCTTTTGGACAAGATGTGCACCTGACTGTTTGTGGTTATTAAAGATCCCATAGCCCTTTTTGTAAGAGTAGGGAGTGTTAGGTCTGGTGTCTTGGCCAAATCTCAGCATGGGTAATTACACTCTGCCAACTTACTTGCCCATGGAGTTTCAATTGAATTGCTTATTTTTCATTTCCTCATCCTAAAAACACTGTTTTTTTTTTTGTTCTAGAACAGAATAGCTGCCATGTTCCACCTCACAGATTGTTGCATGTCAATGATGGTTGAATGAATCTCTGTGTACAGACAGTTAGTAAAGAACTTCAAGCTGTTTCTGGATAAAATGTATTTTATAACTACCAGGTACTATAACAAGTACAGCACAACATAATGCGTTACATAGAAAGGGCCTGATTCTGTGCTTACACCAGTTTTACTCTGGTGTAACTCCATCAATCTCAATGTATTTAATGTCAATTCAATAATCCTTATCTGTACACTATGTATCTATTTGTGTATTTATATATTTGCCTGCCTTTTCTCTGATACATACTACCTTGCTCTCTCTCTCTCACACACACTCTAAGCATTAAGTTAGAATGACCTTCTCGATTTAAGAAACAAACTTAGTGGGTGGTAATTTTTAAAGTAGCTTAACACAAAACACACAACAGAACTATAAAAAATCCTCTGGTTACACTGTTTGGCACTTAATGGTTTGGATCCATCCCAAAGCCAAGCCACTGAAAAATCCTCCCACTCCAAGGGCTGCACAAGGTGACAAAGCCTCCCCTAAGAAACATAAACTTTACTTGCACTGCTCAGCCTGCCAATTGTTCTCATCTCGTAAATCACAAATTCTGTGAACGTGCTTGGGGACTAATATGGGGGAGGAGGTGTGAAAAGTTAAACTGTGGTTAGTGAGGCAATCACTGGGTCTTGGAGTCAGTGTGCTCAATACACAATACAGCAAGCACCCTTTAAACATTTTGCTCAGCCAGGCAAGCAGCACCAGGAAAAATCATTTTCCAATTAGTCAGCAGGTTTCAGCTTCATTAGCTTCTAGATCAGATTTGCTACCATTCAAAAATGCATCAAGAGACAACACAGGAAGAATTAAATATCTTTACTGGAATCTGAAGTCTGTAAGGAGGTGAAATTAGATTAGCTCCATGGAAATGGGAAGGGTTTACATTACCAGAGGGGCTCTACCTGTCTCTAGGCTTAACAATGAACAATGCCTTTAGCATATGGCATTACAATGGATTAGTGATCAAGTGTGATTAATTCTAATATATCCTCTTTTGAACCTCAGTAGCTTGTTAGGTGAAGAAAAAAAAAATCTGCTGTCCCCAATGTGTCAGGTGAAACTCTCATTTGAGGTAGGGCTACCATGTGGAGCTGTGCCTCCATCTGGTGACTTTCTTTTGTGAGATTCAACCAGAAGGTGTTTTAATGAGGGTGTGTTTTTTTAAGCAGACACCACCTGCCACTGATTTTTCTTTTTAAAAAAGGTATAATTGAGGGTTGGTTTTACAGTATGGCTCAAATCCTAACCTTGGGAATTCATCTAGAAATGCAAATCTGGGTGGGATGTAATAACCCTGAAATGCCATTTTGGTCTGAGTGAAGTGGTTATACAAATTTGTGGTTGGCTAATTGCAACCAGTTATATGGTAGCTTCCCCCTTTTCAGATGGATTAATACATGTGTCATCTCAAAATTAAATATCTAAACTGATGGTGACCATATGTCTCCATTCAGTTGCTTGCATATGCAAGAAATAGCAAAAACGCAGTCAGTTCCTAGGACTGGGAGGTTTGCACTACTAAGGTTTAAATGGTTTTGATTTCATGCACACACTCAATCTTATTAAAGCTGCATTCTAAAATGGTTTTATTAAGTAACTGGAGGAATGGGTGAACTGGTTCAGTTAAAATTAAAAAACCAAATCCAATGGGAATCTTCCCTGATGTTCAAGAAAATTAATCGGTTTCCCCTACCACACATCTTCCTGGCAAGTTCTGAGCCTGCTGCTGCTGCCGCCGCCGCCTAGGAGGGAAGCTGAATTCATTGGATGCGTCAAATCTTACACGACATGGGACTTCAGGGTGCATGTACATTCTGGATTATTTATCACAGAAACCCCAGAGGTAGCAAAAGAGGGAGCAAGGAAGCACCAGTGCCTGCTGCTCCTTTGGCAAGTGCAATAAAATCTCCTTTCTAAGGGTTGGATTGTGAGTTTACAGTCAAGCCTGAGTAAGTGCATAGCTACACTGTCCCAGAAGCGGGGTAGAACCACACTGTGACTCTGAAAGTCACAGTCTCACCCCTTCATCCCCCTTGCTCCAGGATGGAAGTATTCCAGGACTGGGAGAGTTTACGAGTCTCTCCCTGACAACTCAAGGGCTTAGCCAATGCTCCATTCAATCTCCATTCTTGCCCACCTATCTATGCAATTAAGGGAGCTCTGTATAGGTGTGCAGCAGGACTCAAGTGGGAGCCCCAAGAGAGCAGTTACTAAAAAGGGGCCATATCAAGAAGGGCAGATGTGGAGCCTCTCCCCCAAGTACAATGCTTCAAGAAGACAGGCTAAGCAGCCTTCGTCAAGTCAAGAAAATGCCTATCACTGGAGTACAATGAGTGGAGCATAATCCTCCTTCCTCAAAGAATGTTGCTACCATCAGCTAGGCATTCCCCTACAATAAAGATAAATGCTAGGGAGGTGAGAGTTTAGTATCCTCAAGAAGTCTGAATAAGCTTCACATACATACATCATTTGTTCAATATTTAGCCAAATTACCTCTTGAGCAAGGTTAGGCACAAGTGACCAAGTTGAAAACCTAAGCTGGACTGTCTCAATACTACTGGGTATTTGACTTCAGGGCTTGGTTCAACACTTTTGGAAGTCAGAACCAGCCACAAAGTCTGGATCTCGACTTTCCTGAAGTCCAAAAGCAGTATTTGGGTCTGGGAATCTGGTTCAGAAGCCACCTATGCTTTTTGTTCTTCGCACATTGTTCCATGAGATTTAAAATAAAAAAAAATATGAAAATCAAACATGATGGGCTCACTTTTTTAAAGTATTTTGTACCTCTGTGTGGCAGGTTCCGTACCTCGTCAACCACTTTGAGTTAGGGGGCGAGCAAGTGGTAACCCTGCCTCTCTACGCCTACATCTACGTCTCTTTTACCATCCCCCCTGTAGTCAGTACAGTGTGGCCCAATGGCCAGAGTCTGCTTAATCTCCCTTTTCCCAATGGGATAGCACAGCCTAGCAGCCGGAGTCCGTACAATCTCCTTTAGAAGCAAGACAGAGGACCGCTAGCAGTGGTCGTTGTGAGGGCCGGCGACCCCCCCAGTAAGTGAGCCTGGGCTCCCCGACTTCGCCGGGCCCTGACCCCAGGCCCTGCTAGCAGCGGAGTATGCCACTCCGGGGTCAGCAGGGAATCCTACCAAAACACACTGACCTCATAGTGGTGGGAGGTACGACTCCCATACCTTCCCTGGGTCACTTCCTACCAGTTCTCCAGCAGCAGTAATCCATGTGATATCAGGGTCTCCTGGTTCCTCAGCACCAGACCCTCCCTGGTGTTCTGATAGCGCCAAGGCTCTGGTCCCGGTTCCTGGGTCTGCCGCTCTCCTAGGTAAGGGCTGTGGTGGCTCCTGCGCAGAAGCCTGTCCAAGAGCCTCTGCCGAGCGCCCTTCCTCCTCGGCCACCAGCACCAACTGAGCAGCTCTGCAGGTTTTTATACCTGGTTTCCACTTGGAGCATGCCCAGCAGAGTCCCAGGGACGGGGCTTCCTCTGCTAGAAGAGAAGCGTTAACCCTCTCGGTCCCAGTGCAGGGCCAATCCGTCCTGTCACACTCTAACTAGTAAAATGATGAAATTGATGTCAGGAGAGTATGAAACCACCTGGATATTTGGCAAGAACTTCCCAGTCACCATCTTATCATAATCTTCTAAAGTTAGGCCACTTTTTAAAAGATGATAATTTCCCTAAACTGGTGAGATCATACCCACCTCATGATATTCCCAGGGTTTGGGTATTGCAGTCAATATCTTCAGCTATGCAAAAGTTTCATAATGAAACCAGGCAAATGTGGGTGGTTCCAGGTGTCATTGCCCACTTTGCCTAAAGGTTTGTGAACCTTCTAATGCACTGGGCCCAGCTCCTCAAAGTTCTTTATCTAACTCCCATTGAAATCAACAGAATTTGGGCACCTAAACACCTTTTAGCATCTGGACCTAGGACTGTGTTTCAGCTGAATCTGGGCTTCAGGAGGATACTATGCGAAACCTGGTAGCTTTGGCAGAGTTTTGCTTTGAGATTTTGGATTTGCTTAAACCAGAAAATTAAATAAGAATTCAAGTGATGCTGAGTTTCACAAAACTTTAGAATAACTTTACTCAAAGTAATACCTCATACCAGGAGGCTAACTCTATCTCCTAACTCAATGAAACAATGGGAAATCTCTGCAAAGGAATACTTGCAGTTTTTTCCCTAGCCCATTCCTTGAAGTTTTGAAACAGAAGTGGGCTAGGTCCTCTAAACATGAATCATGTGAAGCTCCTGACTCACAGAACTCTGCTACACTTTTACTATGCAGCTAAATAATTATCATCACAGGCATGCACAGTGTTGCCTTCCTTATGTGTGCGTAGTATGAGCTTAGCAAGGACTGCATCCAAAATGAGAAGTGCTGTATTGGAATCGTCAAAGGCTCAAAAATCAGCCAGATCAGTGCTGGTGAGTATTTGGCTTAGGTTGGGGGGCTGTCTGTAAGCGAGGACTGGCCTGTCTCCCAAGGTTGCAACAAAGACACCAACCCAGGAACCAAACCCTGCAACAAACCCCGGTGCCAGCTCTGTCCACATATCTATTCAAGGGACACCAAAGGACCTAACCACATCTGCCACACCATCAGGGGCTCGTTCACCTGCACATCTACCAATGTGATATATGCCATCATGGGCCAGCAGTGCCCCTCTGCCATGTACGTTGGCCAAACCAGACAGTCTCTACTCAAAAGACTAGATGGACACAAATCTGACATCAGGAATTATAACATTCAAAAACCAGTAGGAGAACACTTCAGTCTCCCTGGTCACTCAATAACAGACCTAAAAGTGGCAATTCTTCAACGACAAAAACTTCAAAAACAGACTCCAGCGTGAAACTGCAGAACTGGAATTAATTTGCAACTGGACACCATCACATTAGGCCTGAACAAAGACTGGGAGTGGTTGGGTCATTACAAAACCTAAACCTAATTTCCCCCATACTAATTTCCCTCTACTATCACTTCTGTCTACACCTTCTTGTCAACTGTTTGAAATGGGCCACTCATTATCACTACAAATGTTATTTTTCCTCTCTTGGTATCCTACTGTTAATTTAATTGTCTCGTTAGACTGACCTCACACTTGGTAAGGTAACTCCCATCTTTTCATGAATTTATACCTGCTCCTGTATTTTCCACTCCATGCATCTGATGAAGTGGGTTCTAGCCCACGAAATCTTATGCCCAAATAAATTTGTTAGTCTCTAAGGTGCCACAAGGACTCCTCATTGTTTTAGCCTGAACTGTGAATATTTCAGAAAGTTGTGACTAAAAACAGAAGGTTAGAATGGAAAAAGTTACAGAAGCAGTAATTAATACCTCCAGTATAATATATACTCATGTGGCAGATGCCATTTGTTTCATCTGGCCTGTGAAGGATCAAGCTATAGGTTGTAGAATGGGGATATAATCACTTGATTATGTGCTGCTATTTGGTCAAAAGGGATGAGCTGATTACAAATACAAAACCCAAAGCCAAATTCAAAGAAGTGACAGGGCCCTTACCAAATCAAGAGCAAATAAATAAATAAATATGGGACCCGTGGGAATCTACATTGTGTGTTTCATGGCAGATACATAGTGGGCATTCCCTTGAAATTCCAGATATTTGAGGCAAATTCATGTCTTATAAAATGGCAACAGTACATAACTTGTTCCCAAAGTCAGTAGAACATTAAAGTGTTCATTTAGAAAGCACATGAGGACAAGCATTACTTTGAATAATGTTAGTTTCTGTGGTATGTTGCCCAAAAGGCAAGAATTTGCATAGCTTTAATGCTGGATTTAACTTGAGCCTTTGGTAATAGGAGTTTAGCCAACTACACCATAGAGCAATCCAAATTACTTTCACAAGGCTCGTAATGTGTCATTCATTAAGAGACTCTCCTGGTGTCCAGTGTGGGTGTCCTCTTGCTCTCCCATAGAGCCTGAGGGAATAAAAGAGATGCCAAGCCACTAAAATAGCTGAGCAATAGAAGCCATTGTGGTCACAGGGCTAACGCCAACACCAGTGGCATGTACCAACCAAACTGCAGATGTTAACTTTAGCTATGTAACTCAGCATGTGGGCCTTTCAGATTAAATTAGCTGAAAAATTAGAAAAGTTTTCATCCTCTAGCTTGTGTGTCTAAATAGACCCATAATTCACAATCACTCTACTAAATCTTTTAATTTTTCTTCATTCCTCACTCCCCCTCCCCTCACCTTTTTAGCAGACTGATTTTTACAGGCTCATGTAGAGTCCCGGGATGTTGTGTTAGGAATAATCTCCCTTTTGTATGTAAGTACTCGGACAGTGTCGGTAGGTATACATCTGTAGAGAGGAGTTATTATGGTCAGTAGTATAAACACAAAATTGAGACTCAGTGAAATAACTGAACTGCAATCTGCTCTATTAAGTCTTTTTCTACAGACAATTTAGTATTTAAAGGCATAAATTGTTTAAGCAGGATGGTGATCCTACTCTTCATTTCCCTGAGCCACTTGGGGCCAAGGTAAATTTGAAGGAACCCCACTGAATTCAATGGGGTTTCACCAGGATAAAATCAGTATGCAACCTTTGATACGTTGATTTTTAGTGAGCAACAGGAGATTAGAGTTCTAACAAATAACTAGCACTGATTAAATAGTTTGCAACAAACTCTTTAGCTGCTTAATTTGGCCTCTTTCCGGCAAGCAGGCGACAATTTCCTTAAATTCATTTTATTCAAAATTCTCTTTTTTAAATTTTAAAAATTGATTGCAAACAGGTCTCTGAGTATTTGATTTTTTGCTATACGATTTGCACTGTTTAGTAAGATAAATCATATAGTATTGGCTCTGTTTCCTGATTGGATGAATGCCCATGCACTGCCAACATGAAATTTCACTTATGTGAACTCCAAATTTTAATTTCTGCAAATACTTGTGCACGTGACTGATCCTTGCTTTGTAGTCATACCACTAAAACCCACTTGCATGAATACTGATTGAAAGTGAACATGAAAAGGGCATGAGCATAGCAAGAGCAAGTTCATTTTCAAATGATGACAGCTTAGTAAGAGAGGTATATAATATATATCAGGGCTCAAGTAGAGATAAGCTTTCAAGTGATGAGACCCAAGGATTATACAGGCACATACAGAGATATGTTGTATCTATGGGATAATTTCATGATCCATGTTTACAAGCGAACAACTGTATCCTGGGCTAAATAAACTCCAAAGCTGAATGCTGAGTTGTCCGTCAGACCAGGCTATAGTTATTACTGGATTACTAGACAGCATCCTCGAGTTATTATTATCCTGAAGACTGCTCTTCCTCCATCTGTCACGTTCTCTATCACATAAAAAGGCTTAGGTCCTGTAAAAGGGCCAAGTCAATACCCAATCCTCAAGAGAGCACAAAGGCCCTGAATTCATGTTCAAACTCACTCCCTTCCTGGAGTGTGGCTTTATTGGTAACTCAGAAATAAGAACACAACACAAACCTCTGCCTAACTCTTAAGTTTCCTTCTCAAGCTTGACTGTTCCTAAGATTTTGTCACACCCCAATGCCTCTCCCCCCCGCCTCAGGGCGTCCCCTGGGAAGGCAGATCAGCACTGTATATTGCTAACACTGTTGCAAGCATCGCAAAGCATTTTGGGGAGGGTCAAAGGTGTGCGAGTGGGGAGTGGAAGTTTCCTTTACAGGGTACGAGAGGCCGAGAAGGCGGGGGGAGAAGAAAAGAGCAGAGAACGAGTTAATTCAATACTTCAGCTAGCTCAATCCAAAGATAAGACGCTGGCCCTAGCCAGCCCAAGGTCGCAGCTCACAGCCAACGTTTGGCTGCGAGCCGAGAAAGATGGGGGCTTGAAAGTTGCCCGAACAGCCATGAGAAAGAAAATCCAACTGCACAGACATGCACCTCAAGACAGCAAGGCCAGCGAAGAAGAAAACAAAGCCCAGGGCTGCAGAGTCTGAAAACACAGAAGAGACAACAAGAGGGGGAGCCGAGCCAGGCGTCCCTGAAGCCGGGGTGCTTTGGGATAGGGAAAAAGACCACAGAAAGCCGGTTTGGACTAGCACAAAGATAACCAGGAACAGAGGGCACGGAATGGAACACCCCCAAAGGAGCCCAGGACTTAAAACCGTCCTGAGAACTGGAGCAATTTGGAGAGCACAGCAGATCCTTGGATGGCCTGGGCCCAGGACAGCACACCCATCCACCTTCCCCCCCCACTCTTCTTCTGATGTTGCACCCAGACTTGGCCAGTCTGGGTCGTGCGTGTGTTAGTATGAAAGTGGGTTGGGGCTTGGGACATTCACGCTTACTTTCTTCCCCTGAGTGACGTGGGAGCATTCCCAACACTCTCGAATGTTATTTTATTATTTTTTTAATAAAGCTGTAAAATGTAGACACTTGGTGTGCCTTGTCATCTCCTCCCCAAAAAGTTCCTGTGACCCCAGCCTGATCAACTGTGGCCCCAGGCAGATTGGTAATGAAAATGTGTCACAATTTCCATCTGGGAACTCATCCAATGGCCACAGGTGGCCAAAATAAGTGGTGGGGACTGTGTCTCCCACTGACCACATTTTCAAAAGTGAAAGACAGGGACTATGATCAGGAGTGGCAGGGACGTGTTTTTATGGGAGATAAAGATTAGTGGGGAAGTGGAAAATAAAAAGGTCTCTTCCATATGCCAGCCCTTCCCCCATTCCGAATGAAAAACTGGGACATTCTACTGTAATGGTCACTATGATAAAAAGATATAATTTATCCCTCTGTGAGCTCTTTGCTGTTGACTCCTACTTCCAACCTCTCTCTCTCCAATCTAGGTCTTACCCTCCTGCCCACACTACTGTGTCTCCCCCACCACACAGCACCAGTTCATCCATACCTCATTCAACTGTGCTAACTCAGAAATTCCTCAGCAAACTCCAGCATAATCCTCACTAGTTCAAAAACCCACACACAACCCTATATCCCAGGCTAAGACCTCCCCTTTCCTACCTAAACCTTCCACAGTTCAGCCTGGTCCAGTCCACACATGAGATCCACTTCCTGGACACTACAGTGCTAATAAACGATGGTCACATCAACACCACCCTATACCGGAAACCTACTGACCGCTATTCCTACCTACATGCCTCCAGCTTTCACCCTGACCACACCACACGATCCATCGTCTACAGCCAAGCTCTGCGATACAACCGCATTTGCTCCAACCCCTCAGACAGAGACAAACACCTACAAGATCTCTATCAAGCATTCTTACAACTACAATACCCACCTGCGGAAGTGAAGAAACAGATTGATAGAGCCAGAAGAGTTCCCAGAAGTCACCTACTACAGGACAGGCCTAACAAAGAAAATAACAGAACGCCACTAGCCGTCACCTTCAGCCCCCAACTAAAACCCCTCCAACGCATTATTAAGGATCTACAACCTATCCTGAAGGATGACCCAACACTCTCACAAATCTTGGGAGAAAGGCCAGTCCTTGCCTACAGACAGCCCCCCAACCTGAAGCAAATACTCACCAACAACCACATACCACACAACAGAACCACTAACCCAGGAACCTATCCTTGCAACAAAGCCCGTTACCAACTGTGCCCACATATCTATTCAGGGAACACCATCACAGGGCCTAACAACATCAGCCACACTATCAGAGGCTCGTTCACCTGCACATCCACCAATGTGATATATGCCATCATGTGCCAGCAATGCCCCTCTGCCATGTACATTGGTCAAACTGGACAGTCTCTATGTAAAAGAATAAATGGACACAAATCAGATGTTAAGAATTATAACATTCATAAACCAGTCGGAGAACACTTCAATCTCTCTGGTCACGCAATCACAGACATGAGGGTCGCTATCTTAAAGCAAAAAAACTTCAAATCCAGACTCCAGCGAGAAACTGCTGAATTGGAATTCATTTGCAAATTGGATACTATTAATTTGGGCTTGAATAGAGACTGGGAGTGGCTAAGTCATTATGCAAGGTAGCCTATCTCCCCTTGTTTTTTTCCTACAAACCCCCCCCCCCCCAAGACGTTCTGGTTAAACTTGGATTATTGCTGTGCACATTGTAAGATGAGCTATTGCCAGCAGGAGAGTGAGTTTGTGTGTGTGGTTTTTGGAGGGGGTGTGTGTGTGGGGGGGGGGGTGATGAGAAAACCTGGATTAGTGCTGGAAATGACCCACCTTGATTATCATGCGCATTATAAAGAGAGGTTTCAAAGAGGGATGGGCTATTACCAGCAGGAGAGTGAGTTTGTATGTGTGTCTGTGTGTGTGTGGGGGGGGGGGAAAGAGTGAGAAAACCTTGATTTGTGCTGGAAATGGCCTTCCTTGATGATCACTTGATGATCACTTTAGATAAGCTGTTAGCAGCAGGACAGTGGGGTGGGAGGAAGTTTTGTTTCATGGTCTCTGTGTGTATATAATGTCTTCTGCAGTTTCCACGATATGCTATGCATCCGATGAAGTGAGCTGTAGCTCACGAAAGCTCATGCTCAAATAAACTGGTTAGTCTCTAAGGTGCCACAAGTACTCCTTTTCTTTTTTCTTTTTACCACCACAGGTGGAAACCCCTCTCCACTTCCCCAAAGAAACCTGCATTCTCTGCTTTGTGCCTTCTCTCTCTGCTGTCTACAGTCTATTGTGTTGCAAGGACTCCAGTGGTTGCAGGCTGCAGTGACCATATCATCAGTCTTGCAATATTTGGTGTTATTTTAGGTTTCACATAATGTTAAAATTCCTGACTTCAAGTTCTCGTTTTCCCTTTTTCAAAATGTCTACAATCGCCCATTTTTTTCAATGAGGGTGAAGCCAAACTGCCAAGATGGCCACCATTCTCTGCCAGCTTTGCAAATGGTAGTGAAATTATCCCTAATAAAGGTGGTCACCTGTTTCCTCTGCTTTTAGTAGGATTGAAGCCGGTCTGGACTGCCCTCCCGTAAGATGGTTGCCACCCTATGGTTAGAGACTTGAAAGGAAACTATGAGGAGACAGGGAAGGTGGCCATGGGAGGGAGATGTGAAAAGATTGGGGGTGGAGGCAGTGAGAGGGTAGGGGAGAGTGATTGGGGGTGCAGGAGTGCAGATAGGAAGGGAATGTTGCAGTCATGGGAATAGCAGGTGACAGAGCGAAAATATGAGAAGTTAGATACTCTAAAGGAAAAGGGATGGAAAATGTGGCAGAACAGAAATGTAGAGGACAAGTTGGGACAAGAGACCATTGGGGAGCAAGGAGGGACAATGTGAGTGTGGAGGAGACTGGATGATACAGACAGGGAGACAGGAAAGGGATAGTGATAATGGGAGAGGATGGAGAAGGCTAGAATAGCAACAAACCCACCCCAAAGATTAAGAGAAAATAAGTGGAGTCTGCCTCAGAGCACCCAGCAAGGGGTCCTGTATTGTTGCATGTGCATTTCGGAGAAATCCTTATGTACACTTCGAGGAGGAGCAACTTCCTCTAAATGCTCAAAAACCAGAGCGCAATTTATTATGGTTTTACGCCAATCCCAGGATTTTTGAATTGTTGACATTGTCAGTGCTGCTGCAGTCTGCTGCTGAAGGCATGTCTACACAGAGTGGGCCACCCAGCCCGGGAGGACAGACTCATGCTCGCGAGGCTCAAGCTAGTTTGCTAAAAATAGCAGAGTGGATGCTGCAGTTTGGGCTGCAGCCTGGGCTCTCAAGACCACCTTAACCATAGGGTTGGAGCCCAAGCCACAACGTCTCCACTGCTAGTTGTAGCATGCTAGCTCAAGCCCACTAGCAGGAGTCTGTCTACCTGGGCTGGGAGGCTCGCTCTCAGCTGCAGAGTACATACACCCTGAAAGGCTAGCCCCACAGACGCCTCTATTTCCCAGCACAGTGCCTCCTCCCTGTGCTACAGCAGTCTGCATACTGTAATGCCAGACACCCCATAGTGGTAAACAGGTGTAACTGCAGGGCTAGAGTGGTTCCAGGCCCACCAGGAGCATAACAAGTGGCACCAGCTGCAAGTGGTGAGATTTTTAAGAGCAGGTTAGACAAACACCTGTCAGGAATGCTGTAAATAATACTTAGCCCTGCCATGAGAGCAGGGGACTGGACTAGATGACCTCTTGAGGTCCCTTCCAGTCCTATGATTCTATGATGTATTATCATCAATGAGGCTTAACCCCCTAAACCCTAATGACCTGCCATGCCTGATCTCATCTGTCCTAGTTTCCTCCTGCTCCCTTTATATTCTGGTTGGAGCTAAATGGGCCTGCCCCCCAGCATGGCACAGCAGTAGTTATCCTGACTGTTAATGGAGAATTTTAGCATCTAAATCTAGGGTGAGTCAGCAGAAAAGCCTAGTCTCTTAGAGTCCACCACTTTGTTACCACCAAGAAGAGTAATTTTGTTTTACTTTATTATACTTATTTAAAATAATCCCTCCTGCACCCTTTGACCCTCCCAACATATACAGACAAGTGCATCAACCCCTATTAAATATCAATGGCAGGGCTCTGTTGTAGTTTCCTCTTCCCCACTCCTACAATCAGCCCTACTATTATTGAAGTGGGAAGGGAGGCAGGGCCAGGCCATCCATGGGCAGCTCATAGGCACTCCTGAGAGATACAGCCAGCAACATCAGCTGTCAAACCACCTCTTTGTCCCTGTCAGAGTTCCTGCCAGCTACACTGAAGAGCAGTAGGATTCCCACATTGCTTTTACTGAAGCAAGGAAGTGGAAGAGGGGCTGAGATGATTGGGGAGAGTGGGCTGGGAGTCACACAGGCCTCACCTCAGGCCCACCCTCTTCCCCAATTCACTTTTTAAATGCTATGAGGGGAGAAAAAAATCATTTTAGAGGAATTCAAGAAACATGGTGGAAACTGCCTGCTTTTGGACATTTCAAAATAGAGTAAAACAAAAGCCTAGACAATGCAAAATAGGGAACAATCATGCAGTCGGGGGGAGATGGCCTGGATGATCTATTAGGGCATTTTCCATCTCTACCTTCTATGAATCTGTTACTGAGGCTTTTCTGCTCTTTTCCTACAATTCATTCCTGTATAAGGAGATGGAAGTTCTGATACAAGCTGGGATCAGCTGATTAAAGTCTTTGTATCAAAACATTTCAAAATACTTATTATATTTGTTGGCATGTAGTTTTTTCCTACATTGTGTTCAGAAATATATTGGTTAAATCTCCCTTTTGTGCTCTCTCTTTCAGTGTTAGTCCTGTCATAGTTCTTGTTCCCCACCTGTCTCAGTGCTGTATCAAGCAGTTCTCTCCTCGAAAAGGGGGCTTCCCCAGCTGATACTGTATATTGTCCCCATATGGCACAGGGAAGCATTTTCTTGGCACCGAGTGATAAAGTTGCACTACTGTTTCCAATGGCAGCCATCCAGCACCAACATAAGGTTGAGAATTAGAGTGACAGGACTGTCCAAGTTCTGTTCAGTTGGGTTGCTGCATACAGTAGTGCATCTGGAAAGAGTTTTCTCATTGTTGTGCCCTGGGATTGCGGTGGGCCTCAAATTCCTGCAAATGTAACTAAAAAATGTTTGCATTTTAGCCACAATATCCAGCACAAATTACGCTTCTCTATTCATCTCAAGTACTGAAGGGATCCTGACCCCTTCGGCAAAACCCAAACGCATCTGGTGAGGGGTTTCATTCTAATGAGAGCCACTCAGTCAATCAAACAAATGTCTCCTCAAACCTGCCATACTGTTTGTGGTATCTTTGTTTTGTGTGGCTTCCCTAAAATGCCATTGTTTGCAGATTCCGCTCCAAGAAGCTTGTGTTGTTGAGCAATGCCCTCTAAAGATTATTGGGAAGCTGGCCCATTCATCTGGGGGTGAAATTCATCCCTGGGAAGGAGGACAGCACAACGTCTGCACTCCACTTAAGGCACAGTTAAGCTCTCAAAATAGAGCTTAAGTATGATCTGAGTGGTGCATAGGCCGGATGCCTGTTTATTATTTTATTTTATTTTTAGGGCTTTGATGTCATTAAGAAGAGTAGTCTAAGACCCTCACCTTTACACAGAGCCATTTGGTGAGCATATTAAGGAGTAGCTCTCTAAAAAAACCAACCTCATCTCCATAGTTGTCATCCTTGAAAAACTAGCTTTAGGAAAAATTCCCTTTCCCTATAAAAATTACACACACTCTTGAGATCACCGTGAAGAAAAACATTAGTACAGAATCTCTTAGACCTGGTCCACACAGTATTTGTACTGATGTAAGTATTTCACTTCAGAATGTAATTTTTCCCCCAAATAGTTATAATGGTAAATTCCCTAGTGTGGACACAGGTATACTGATATAAAGATGCTTTGTACCCCTATAGCACATGCCCCTTATCAGTGGGGCAGATTTGGGGGAGTTTGTACCACTTTAACTATACCAGTATAGTTATGTAACCCTTCTGCCCGTCAGAGTTGGCAGCAACAAGGGCCGGGTTCAGTATCTAGCGGTTCCATTTCAATAACACAATGCAAAACCGGCTCGAGCCCCCACCCAGTGACCTGGGACAAGTATATACCACCCCCGCTGGGCGCCTCCAAGAGGCAATACTTCCCCTCTCACAAGCACAGAGTCTGAGTATAGCAAAGCCTTTTAATAACAGAGAGAAACAATGTGGCATTATGTTGGGGAAACACCACCAACAGGATTCATAACACAATCCATGAGCAAAAACCCACTCCAAGCAAATTGGGGCGTGTCCTTTCCCTTTGGTTCTTGAGTCCAGCAACCCAAAATCACCCAAAGTCCCAAAAGTCCAACACCCCAAAAGTCTCTGTCCCTGGTCAGTGCAGCCCCAGAGTTCAAAAGTTTATCTGCAGTTTTACCTCCCAACCTGGGTGGAGATGGGGGGGGGGGTAAGGAGCACCTTACGTGGTCCAAAGCCGATTGCCCCACCTCTCCATGGGGCTCCACTCCGCTCCACCAGCCATCCCATGAATCACTCCGCTCTGCCAGCCGCACCCATGAGCCACTCCAGCTGTCCCACAAACTGCTCCGCTCCACCAGCCGCTCTGCTCTGCCAGCCATCCCATAAGCCGCTCCAGCTGTCCTGCAAACTGCTCTGCTCCAAGAGCCGCTCTGCTCTGCCAGCCGTCCCACAAACTGCTCCGCAAAATATCTTCAGGCTCCCCCACTACTTAACACAACACTCAGTGATTTCAGCTCTTAGTAAGTTTAGCTCTTTTGTGATTTCAGCTTGTACTAGGGGAGCCTCAGTGCTGGTGCACCATTAGCCCAAAGTGAATTCAGCTCAGCAGCCTGTAACTAGATTCCTAATGGAATTAAAATTAGCTCTGATATTCCACAGTGGAGAAAGGAGAAAGTGCAATTAGCATGTAAGGCCCTCACCATAGGGCCCATACCACCAGGCATTAATACCTATCCCCAACCTCTCTCCATTCACTGGGTTTTGGAACCTATGACCCTTTCCTAGCGAGTGCTGCTTAGTTGATGGTGAGTCCCTCCATCATAACAAAAGGCCAAGTATAGTTCCACTGTCCTTGATTCATATAATCAGGATAACAGTTTATTCCTGCCCCAATAACAGAGAAACTGGGGCTCCTACAGCAGCCAAAGTGACCATCTAGGTGGGGTGGGTGTGCCTATGCAAATGAGATCAGCCTCTGAAGTTCTTTTCCACAACCCACCATGACTCACCACCAGATGTCAGTGTAGAGCTCATCTTGACTCTGCTTACAGTCAGAACAGGTGTTCCACCCCTGTGCAGACGAGCTTTTGGACATGTTCTTCAGTATTGGAGACTGCCCCAACAACCTCCCCTCAATGGGGACATTGCCTTCAAAGCTCTGGTCATCAATATTTTGTATTCTATTTGTGTGTTTTGGAGTGAAAGGTACTACACACCAAATCAAATGGCCAGAGGCCAGGCTGAACGACAACAGGGCGTGGTGTGCAATTCAGGAGCTCTGGAAATTAATGTAGCTGGAGTCAGAAGTGACAGAATGCTCCTCCGGCACAGCGGCACTGCCCCCAGCCCTTCCACGCAACTGCGTCTCCCGAGTCCTGTCTGAGGTCTGTACAGCCCCACAGGAGGACAAGGCTGGAGGGCAGTACAGCTGCACCAGAGGAGTTGCTGGCCTGGCCTCATGTTCTGCTCCTTTCACCACTGCAGTTCCTGGGAGAGCCCTGACACAACTGCGAAAGGAGGAGAACGTGCAGCTCCTCCAGCATGGCTGCTGTACTGCCCCCTGCCCTTCCATGCAGCTGCATGACTGCGTCTCCAGTCCGGGGTCTGTACAGCAGCCCTGCCGGAGGACAGGACTGGGGGTCGGGCTGCGGGCAGTACAGCCCTGTGATTCAGGGCTCTCCCGGAAACAGTAGCGGCAAAAGGAGCAGAACCCCACGCCAACAGCTCCTCGAGCACGGCTGTACCGCCCCCAACCTCGCCCTCTGGTGGGGCTCCGGTACAGACCCCACATAGGACTCAGGAGACGCAGCTGCGTGGAAGGGCTGGAGGCAGTACAGCCATGCCAGAGGAGCTGCCGACCTGGGGCTACCCGGAAGCCCCAATTCTGTTCCTTTTGCCGCTGCAGTTCTGGAGAGCCCTGTGGTTGAGAAGTCTCCAGCACAGTGGGAGGAGGACAGAGCTCCCCCCTAGTCCCTCCCCCCCACGTAATGTGGGATGGATCATGGGGAGGGGAGGAGGAGAGCGCAGGGTCTAGGCTGGGGGCGGAGCGGAGTCACGTGAGGAGTTACGTGCCCCCTCCCCTTTAACTGGTGCAGAAGTAGTTGGACTTGCATCACTGTGATCTGGCCATATGCAGGTAATTTTTGTGGTGTATGGAGCTTTAAGAACTGTGGTGACTATGTGTCATTACTTCAACTTTAAGTGTTTGTACATTCTGTCCATCACAGGTGCTTATATAGTCCTCCCAACCCCTACCACCCCCCCATCACTGCAGTATCTGATCACCTCACAATTTTCAATGTATTTACCTCATATCACCCCCGTGAGGTGAGGTATATGCTATTATTTCCATTTTACAGAGGAGGAATGGAGGCACAGCAAAGCCAAGTGACTTGCCCAAGATCATAGGATCTGTGGCAGAGCACAAAATTCAATTCAGAGCTCCTAAGGCCTAGGCTAGTGCCCTGACTACTGAGCCATCATTTGCCTGTGTACTGGGATGCAGAATTCAAAACATTTAGAAGTAATTGCAGCAGGATCTAGGTTGGGGACAGAGCCCAGGGGTTTAGTGGGGGCTGAATGTAGCTGGTAAACAAAGCCACACGCAGTGATTTATTTTTGTTATTTTATGTTGTTGTTCTGATGTAAGTAATCATTGCAGTTAATTAGAATTAGTTCGTTAATTTTAAAAGGTATATTTGCCATACTAAATTATTAAAGACATGAAAAAGTCACTCACTCCAAGGATGGGAAACAAAGGTTTTAATGTACTAAAACAGATGCACCGAAGTGATGGCTTCTGAAAGAAGAGACTCAGAGGACATAGAATTAGCAGAGAGAATCTTTCTTAGCAGATATTCCCATTACTGCAAAAATGAGCCATCAAACCTAAGAAAGAATCTGTATTAGCTAAAGTAATACAATATACTCTGCTTGGCCAAATCATATGGAGTCTGATTTTCAGAAGTGCTGAGCTCCCAAAACTTCATTAGGAGTCCATGGTTGCTGTGGGAGCTCACGATCTCTGGAAATCAGGCCCAAAGCAGATAAAAAAATATCATCCCTATCCCTCCAGAAAAATGGAATTGTCAGTGTAGAGTGATTAGTTACTGTGGCCTACAAGGACAGAAATACCAAGCAGTTGATATGTAGGATGCTGAGAGAATTACACTAATATCACTAAGGCACAGTGAAAAATGAAATGTGCAGATACAAGTTTTTTGGTGGCCAGACTCAGACAGTCAATGTGAACTCTGTGATAATCACCAAAGCAAGCCATAAATTGGTTCACATCATCCATAGATGTGGGAGATGCTAAGGCTTGGCAAAGACTACACATTGATTTTGCAGAGAAGAATAAGAAAATGTATTTAACAGTGGATGATGTTTATTACAAGTGGGCAGAAGTGATATACATGATAAACACTTCTGTCTGCTGCTCAGAGTTTGTTTTTGAGGAATTTCAGATTTTCCTAAATTGAAATTTCCTAAATTGAGTGAAACACACACTAGGTCAGCTGTTTATCACAGGCAGCTGTGTCAGCAGGATACTTTGTGCAGATACTTGACAGGAATTAGAAATACATGAGGCTAGAATCCTGTAATATTGTACTGCAAACTTTGATTGCATAAGTCAATACTGCAGGACACAACACTGAAAAACTCCAGCAGTTATTTCTTAAATGTCACTTACAAATCCAATTCAACTTGATTAAACCAGACATAGCAAAACAACTAGATGAAATACAGCACAGAGTTAGGAAACCCACAACATAAAACTCAAGAATTTTATGCCTAAATCAAAGGGTGTTGGTATGAAATTACAGGGGAGAAAGGAAATGGGGAATAGTAATTGTTAAGAAAAGAATGAGGAACTGTGACATACGTGGTTGATGTAAATTGAAAAATAAAGAACAGAAACCTCATCCAAAGCCACTGTAGACAATGAAAGTCTTTCCACTGACTTCAATTGACTTTGGCTCAAACCTATATTAACCAGTTGTTATTAAATGGTTCAGAAAGTAGAAAGGGAATATAAATTGACAGGTAATGTCTAAGAAGGAATTTTTGTTGGTTTTTTTCCCATGATAACATAGTAACTATGATAATGTAGAAATTGAATTTAAATGTGAGTGTTACTGTCCCTCCTCACAGAGGAAACTGAATCAAAAAACTGACAGAAGAGTGGTATGTGGCACTTTCAAATGTGTGGTGACTGTGTGTGGTTACAGTGTCTTCAAAATCTGAAACATTCTGGGATACAGAGTTCAAAAATCTTTACAGTTAGAAGTCACTGCAGCTGACGTTGGACTGGAGACCAGAGGACACAGTGGGGCAGGATGTATCTTGTAAATAAGTACCCACTAAGTCAGCTGAGTTCATTTTTTCCACTTTATTTTTCTTATTGCTATTCTGAACCAATTAGTCATCATAGTTAAATACAAATGGCATATTCTGTTTCAGAGGGCAAATTTTGTTTTACGGGTACTTTGTTTAAGGTTTGACTGAACATCTTCCGAAGTGCTCATATTGCATATATTTATTCTGAAGTGTTTTATGATCAATGGACATACGTTTCTGCCTTTGCACAATAGCCGTGTTATAGTAGAAGAAATACAGAATAAACCAGAAACTTCTGTAACAGCTGTTGTGGGATGCATTGCCACTGCACTTGACAGAAGAACCTTATATTTGCCCTTCTGTTTCATACAAATAAAGGGCACCAAAAAAATCTGTAAGACAAATAAGATTCTGATACAAGAAAGAGGAAGCACCAGAGTATTTTTCATAAAAAGTGGGAAATCTGTAGTCTAATTTCAAAGTGCTGCTTGCACTCTCCCAGGTTCAGACTGCAGGTATAATTAGTCTTAATCAATGCAGCAAATAGTGCAAACAGAAGGGTTCACAACTGCCATTATATTAGGTTTTGCTAACTAAAAGGAGAGCAAAAAAGTTGCATAGAGAAAATAATTACACATTCTCCCCACACCACCACATTCTCTATGCTTTATTAATCTCAGATCCAGTGACCCCACGAACAACAGATTACAACCAAGATGGTGGCATTTTTGGAGCTTTCATCCTCCATTTGGCTGTGATCCATTGGCCTTAGGAGAGGAGATAAGAATTTACATTTCTTATCAGTCACCAGATGGCTTTTAAAACCAGAGGCTGCCTGCTAGGACTTAAGTTAATGAACAAAAGTGCTTTTATGAAATACTATGTATAGTCAGATGTGGCTCTGGTTATTCAAGACAGTGGAAGAGAATATACCCCATAGTATTTAAACAACTTAATCTAGCAATTGTACAACAACATTTATGACTCTTTTCTATAAGCACTGTGACTACATGAACAAAAATGGATTTAAGTACAGTGTTTGTAAAGCTCTTGGAATTGTGCAGAGTTTAGGTTTAAACAGAATTTTAGTGCTTTGCAGTGGATGTTGATACAGAATTTTATGACTGGAAAATGTTTTTAAAGAGAATTAAAGCCAATAGTTTATTATATCTTTTTCACATAAAGCAACCCTGACTGTATTTTTTATAATCACTACAAAGATGTGCAATACCTGTTTCTGGAAGACAATACCACAAATCTTGTAGTTAAGTAATAAATCTACAAAAATGTCTCATTTTGTAGAAATAATAAGTATTATACTAGCAATTCAACACAGGACAAAATCCTAGCAACAATTGGTGCTGTACTGAAGGCCAACAGAATGAGTGAAAGAATAATAGAAACATTTTCTGGTGCAGTTCCCTTCATCCAGTGTTGGTGAAATTTGTTAAGACCATATGTTAGTCATATTGAGGGAGGCATGGTTTGACTTTATGAATTTTGGAATTCTCCCAGCAAACTTTCAAACTCTGATGTCTCTCAAACTTGCTGAGCTGCTCATGGAGGCTGTGGGTGGACGTTAAAGGAAAAGTAGAGGAACTGAAAGCAGAAATAAAAGTTGCTTTACATTAAGTTTGTAATCACCTTCTATTAGAAACCCTACCGTTAGCTCCTTTATAAGTGTAGCAAATAAAATTGCCTTGGCATGGAAGCTACTAGGTGTACTCTGAGAGCAAAGCATAATTTTTCTGCAAAGTTTGAAGACATTTAGTCAAACTCTTTTTGAGTTCTGGTTATTACCCTAATTTGAAATTGTGGTCTCTCTGTCTCTCTAGCAAAAAAAAAAAAAGGGGGGGGGGGTGAGGGCTTGCAACTATACCTTCAAACTTTCCATATACTTACATTTCCTTAAAACGTGTGTGTAAACTAGATTTGAAACCAAGCTGCAACTAAACACAAGTTATGACTATTGCATTTAATTGTAACAGTTACAGACTTACCTTAGCAATTTGCTCTCTAATGGCTGGTTGTACCTCAAAAAGAGAACATAGGCTTCTTCCACTCTTTACCCATGTAACAGAGGTTTCCCCTTAGCTTAAGTAGAGACCCATGTGTTTTTAGACTGCAGTGTTGGGATTTTGGAATTCCAAGGACAAAATAAAATGGGTCCTCTTTTCTCTAGAGAAGAAGTAGCCTCCATGCCTGCAGATCTTCCATATGACAGCAGCCATTGAGCCTGGTTCTGCATGGACTACACTTCTGATTTAAACTTCTGAAATCTGTACACATTTTCAAGTTAGATTAAGATTAATAAGTATGTGTAAAAGTAGGGGGGAAAAACACACTTT
Source organism: Natator depressus (assembly GCF_965152275.1). Lineage (NCBI taxonomy): Eukaryota > Metazoa > Chordata > Testudines > Cheloniidae > Natator > Natator depressus. The sequence goes on from NC_134238.1 coordinate 106,563,682, forward strand.
CCCTTTACTACTGAAGGATATTCAACTAACAAATGCTTTTTATGGTGAAATGATGTATCCAAAAAGCATTTTTAATCATCCTTTATTTGTATTTCTTTAAACATTTTTGCATCAAAACACTCCAGGTCTAGAACTATTGTGTAATAATTCATGCCTAAATGCTGCAATGGTGTTTGGCTTTCAGCTCTGTGCTGAATAGCACATCAGGAAATATGCCTCAAAATTCACTTCTTGTTACTTAATTTACTTCCATATCATGGTAACAACTTTCTGCATCAGCAAATGTGATCCCAATAAAATGACATAAAATGTTACAACCATTTCTATCATATGCATAGAAAGATGATAAAATTATGATACTCCTATCATTAAACTACAGGGAAAAAATTCCAAAAGTAAATGCTGCTGGAGTGAGATTAATTTATCTTGCACATTCTATGCTATTGTATATGTTAATAAAGTTGTGTGTGTTCTTTACATTCAGTAATTGGAAAAGGAATAAAAAATATGACATACATACAGCGTGGCTGCACTAATGTTGCCAGAGCAACCCAAATTTGGCGAATTTCCTGACTTTTGAGCACTTGTATCAAGCTTTACTGACAGAACCAGACCATCCTTTGAATCAGTAACTGCACAAGTAGGATCCAATCCTGCAGCCCTTTATCGCATAAAGCAGATGGAAGAGGCCATTAACTAGTTTCCCATGCATATGCAGAGTAGCAGTATTTTTAAGACTCAAATCCTGGGGAGCAGCACATAGCCTGAGAACCAAGCTGTGCACTGCTTTGCTACACTAGAGGTGGGTGAAGGCATTCTTTCCCAGTGGAGAATAGGAATCTGCTCCACAGCCATTACTTCAGCAACCTTCACTGTCCCAACCTGCTATGCAGAGAAAAAAATGGGAGGATACTTTTAGCAATGGATCTTCTCTGCACCTGAACCCACCACTCACATATCTAAGTCCCACTTGCCTCTCTGCCACACTCACAGCTGAGCACATCATGCAGGGGGTGTGCGTCACTCTCCACAGTCTTGCCCTAGTGCCATTATGTGGGGAACCCCAGATCTCTAGAGGCAGGACTTGTCCTGCGGGGCACAACTGTAGTCCTAAGGAAATGTTCTACTGGACAGGGTCTCTATGCAAGTTTCAGCCTATTACATTTTTCTTACGTGTCAAACCATTTCATTTTAAACATGCAAAAGCACTTCATCAATGGAGACCATGGTCTATGCCAGGCTTCACGCTTCAGGCTATTTTGCTATAGCCCTGGCTAGTGTGGTTAGAATATCTTCACATGAAAGCAAGAATATATTTTAACCCTTCCCACACTCCAGAATGGCTGAAGAGATACTGCTCAATTTTTTTTAATTAAGTTTAGAGCAGACACAAAACCTGGACAGTTTCAGTTGAAAAGACAAATGTTCCAGAAAGTTACGAACATGTGAAAACAGACAGTTGTAAGTGAAGCTGTTTTGCAACGTTAAGCTTTATAGAGTAGATGAGGGTGTGTGGAGTGGGGAGTCAGACAAGGATTTTGTCTTTAATCCTGCATGTGGGGAGACCCCTGCCTGATTTCAGTGGGGCTCTGCACAGAATCAGCTTCAGAATCAGGACCAGAATCCTTATATCATCACAGACCAACATATGTTCTACCAGGCTTGGGACCTCTGTTGGCATTCATGTGGTATGGCTATTATCCATGACCGATCAAGTTGTGAGGGCCATCCCAAATGCGTGGCTAACTTTACTTTATATCATTATGCTCCATCGCATGTTTTTTTAAAGTACTAATTTAGAGAAAAAGTATTTATATAAAATTCTTTTGTATATTTGAATGGTATTTTATTTTTCATATTCCTGTGCCTGTAAAACCAAGCTTCCATATTTAAAGCCTGGGGGTTCCAGAAAAAGTGAATCAATTTTTAAAACTTGTAAAAGATCAAAAATAGCTTTTCTGTATACCATTGGCTTGATTTTAAACATCAGTATCTCATGAAACACCAACCAACAAATTCTACATAGTTACAGAGTGTGTCACTCACCACTGGACTGGCGCCTCCTCCAGGTAGCTCTGGGGATTAGCTTGAGGTCGACACCCCTGTCCACAGTCTGCACACCGTCACTCTTTCTCTGCAATCTACCAGCAGCCCCCTCACAGCATCAGGACCTTCAGTGTCCTCTTCGAGGCTCAGTCCTGTGGCCATGTCACTTTGTGTTCTCTCCTTCTGGGGGAGGTTTAGCTCCTCAGTAGTCCAGCCACTTCCCCAGTGAGGAGTGGGCACATTTCTTCTTTCGTCCTTAAATAAGGAAAAGCTGACTGACTAAACCCAAAAATATCCCTGAGAGGGCAGAGAGAAAGAAAAGCCAATGAGGAAAGCATTGAGGACAATCCGAACTTGCTGCACCTTCAGTAGCTAGAAGAAAGCGGAGAGCTTAGTGCATCTTTGGTAGCTAGAGGGAGGGAAATGGCTGTTGGATCACTCCCCATTTTACACCCTCAGATTCCTCTACAAGGAGAGGTTAAGGGATGGACAAGTATCCCCATCAGATGTTGCTTTTTAAGAGATTTCATGGTTTGATGCCAGGGCGTGCCAATTCCATAAGTGGAAAATGTAGAGGCAACACTCTCAAACAACAACATTATTAGAACCCTCACATTGGGGGCAACTCCACTCTCTACCCTGTACCCCATGTACTGTGACTATATGGATTACATACGATACATGTACACACACACACACACACACCATACATATATCAGCTATGTGTGTCATACACACACAAGGTGATACTCCTTAAAGGATTACCAAAATACAAAGATTGCTAAACTGGTGATATTTTGGGTCATTTTAGCAGCACAAGAATAATTTTGTGGAATCTGAACAAATAAAGGGATGGATTTTCTGCCCCATCCTCATGCACGTTCAAACTTGAACACATCTGCCACCCTAGTTTTTCTTTTAAAAAAACCTCTTTTAAGTCCTGCAGGTGTGACTCATGGGGACAGAACATCTGTGATTCACAGGAGAAAATGGAGAGGAACATCTGCAAAGCTAGCAGATGATATCAGCTGCTAGCATGTAACAACCATTGCACTGCTTTGCAAAGCTTCACAAATTCACAAATTATAAATATGCAGCTTAGAGACCAGTAAATTTTTCCAGCTGCACATTCCTAGCTTCTGCAATCTAATCTGGACATTTGTAGAATAATTCTCAATGTATAGGAAACATTTTGTGCAGTTAGCAATCTACCAGCATGTTCTTCATTTACTGTTTGATATGATCTGCAAACCAGAGAGAATTCTTTGGTATTTAGACAAGAGAGTGCCAATAGTCTTCCTTATCAAAAAGATTTTAAAATTGAACTTAAAAAAGATTAACAAGTTTTGATAGTGTTACCTATATTGTAAAACAAACTGTAAATTACTGTACAAGAGCCAAAAATCTGCTGTTGGTTACACCCATGCAATCTTTTAGCATATTCAGCACTTCTAACTCAGCCGAAAATCATGCTGGTGTCAATGGGACAGAGCCTGAAGCCCTTCCTCGGGCAAAATGGCTATTCATTTCATACTGTTCTGCCTGAAGAATGCTGCAAAATGTCCTCATGTATAACTCATTAAGTGATATGCCCAACATTTAGACACTTAAATAAAATGATCTGATTTTCAGAAGTACTGAGTGCCCACAACTGCCAATGAAGTTACTGTTTAGCACTTTTTGAAAAATCTGGTCACTTTTATTTAGGTTTCTATGTTTTAGTGTTAGGATGAGGTTTTCAAAATAACCTAACTGACTTAGGAGTACAAGTTCCACTGAAAGTCAGTGGGATTTGTGTCTCTATAGCACTTAAATGCTTTGGAAAATCCCACCCTTAAGCATTTAACTTTAGATCCTCATTTTTGAAATGCTTGGCCTATAATAACCTACAGTGAGAAACATTTAAAAGTCAACAGTGACCTCCAAGATACCACAATAATTCTTTTTTTTTTTTTAAAGATATGGGAATATTGCAATACGCAAGATATTACAGTGTGATAACTTCTGGTAGCTGCTGGTAAATGATGAGTTTTTGATGGTAACCATTACACCAATAATCAGACTTTCAGAACGGATTACATATATTTCATGCCCTGTAGGCTGCCGCTGTAAATATATTAGACATTAATATTTAATCCTCAGCTTATTTTTTCCTTGAAACTTAATTTAAGTAATAGAAAATATACAAATGGCGTTGAAAACCTAACTTCCAGTATGTTAATATCTGTAACAGCACTGAGTATCTACGAAATAATACTAATTTAAAGAGGTATTAAAAGATTGTCAGTTTAAAAAAATATTTTCTTTAAGAGGATGTAATTCCACTGGAGCCAGATGAACTTGGCCTTAAAAGTACTACATGGTTAATTACTGGTTTTCTTAGCTCCTATTTTGTTATTTTATGGAATTCAAGAAAAAGGATCTTGCAATTATTATGCATGAAGGCCAAAGCTCCTTTTTCATAGTAAAATAGCAAATCTTAGGGGTTTTTTGCACCAAACTGTATTAACCACCCAACTTCTGAGTTATGCATAATTTTTGGATGGGACGATATCAAGGAAGCCTACAAGAATTATATTGCTAAGAGGTCCCATTGAAGAGAGAAAAGACACACTTTTGGGAAAGATGAAGGGCACTGCAGTTTTTGGAGTAGCTAGTTACAAAATGCAAAAAAATTTCAGCAAGCTTTCACAGCCCTTTTCATCTGAATACAGCCACATCTCTCCACTCTTTGCAAATTGCACCCTAATTCTTAGTCTTAGACAGCCATTGATGTAGCAAAATATAAATGATTCCAAGTGCTGATTTCAGGTGGCAGAAAATGACTGGTACTGAAAGCTGACTAATTTACCATCAATTTTCTGTAATAAGTTGAAGTCTGCTGCTTATCTGTTTTCGCGAACATAGTACTTTGACTTTACCTTAACTCTTAGCATATTTCTTCAGATGACACCTCCTATTGGGGAATCTGTGGATCTTCTGCACACATCCATTTGGTAATGGAAATTGGCAATGTAGCATATCAAGGCCATTAGGGCTACTCACATGCTTAAAGTTATGCCTGTGCTTACGTAGTTTTCTGCGTCCAGGCCAGAATGGACAGCAGTTATTCACATGAGTAGTTTCATGGAATTCAATGGAATTATCCACGTGACTAACTGTTCCCCAATGTGCATAAAGTCTTTGCAATTGTGCACAATGTACTATAATTACAGTGTAACACTGACATGCAATATTAATCCCATAATATATCAATGCTGCTTCACAAAAAATCAGTTGTAACTGATAACTTTTATAATGTCGATACCGATAGTGTTATAAAACTTTCCAGACTATTCTGAGACGGCATACATGCTCCGACAGTTCTGATGCTACTCCATCTTTGTGTTTATTCAAAACTACACTCATTCTGTTTTAAGTTTAGGAGGTTTTAAGGGCTTGTCTGCATGGTGCAGCAGTGTGCCTAGAGGGTTGTGAATTCTAAAATGCACCAACATGCTGTACACTGACCGGCCGCCTTATGGGCACACATTAGAAGCTCCCTAGTATGAGCAAACATGTTGGTGCACTTTAGAATTCATGTCCTTCTGGGGCACATTGCCACACCAGATAGATAAGCTCTTAGTTTATAAAATCAATGGCTCCCATTTGCCTCTACTTAATGTCGGAGCTGGACCTTAGCACTCATCTGAAATCCAACCTTTCCTCGCTTTAAAAATCCTGCTATGCTTTTTTTGACCCATACACCATGAATTACAAGAAGCTTCACATTAGCATATGATAAGGCTGTGACAGTTTTAAACAGACTGCTTTCACCAACACTAATAAGAGCTGTGTGTGCTGATCAAGAAAAAAAAAAGTCTCCTAGTTGGGAGCATCCCAAGAATGCATCTCCTCTGATTGAGGTGAACACTTGAAATAGTTCTGCTATCATTTGCAGTCAAAAGAAAACCTTCCAGAACAGTGATATGTTCCCACTCTACATTGCCATTTATTAAGCAGTCCTAGCAAGATGCATTATGCCAACTTTTGTTATGGTTATTGTATTTGTAACAATAGTTTTATATCACCATACTAACCCAATTGTTTGGGTCATCGTTTTTTCTGTCTGCTTAAAATATTTTAAATATGAATCCAACAGATCATAGGTGCTGTGCAATTTGGGCATAAAGAAAAACAGTTCAACTGAGAAAAAAATCCCAGTGCAGAGTTGAAGTGGAGTTTCACTGCCAGTGGTCTCCCAGGAAACAGAAATGACAGTTTTTTGGGTTGGGCGTCTGCCACAGCATGGACACTGATGGGTGAATTTCACCCAAGATGTACATTTCAATTCTGAAATTGCACCCTTCATTGACATTAATTACGCTCTTAATATGGGCCCAAGTGTTATTTGGGAAGCTTTAAAAACCACATGTAATATGTAGTGGCTAAAAGTGCGGTTATGGTTAGAAAATGACTATATGAAACTGCCATTTTTAAGTCAGCAGATCTTCTCTGACTCATACTGCTTTGTGTTCTGATCAGAGTATGTTTTTACTGCTTTTTTTTACTATTGTTAGTCCTGCCAAGCCAATCCAGCTATGGGAGAGTGAGCTGGATTCTAGCTAATTCATCATTTGCAGAATGCTTAATTTAGTTTCAACTGCAGAATGCATTATTGAGCTGCATGAATAAACTAGAGAAAATACTGATTGATGTTCAGATCCTAGGTTGAGTTTCCAGAGTTGAAAGTTAGGGGGAAAATTATTTTAATTTGAGCAAATTTGATCTGAAAGTCAACAAGGAACTGATATGGAAGTCAACATAGCCATCTTTGCAAAGTTTAACTGCACTTTACATTTTTATGATGTTATCAGCTCTTACAGAAGAAAGACAAAATACTACAATTTGAAGTCTTAGCATGTAAGAATTGATATTGGGATGCCATGGAACAGGCAGTGTACTCTTCTACTGACTCAGTGTGTGATCTTGGGCAAGTCACTTAAGGTATCCCAAGGTGAGCACACACAAATTTTCTAATCACTCTTGAAAATGTTGGCCTTGAACTCTGTACATCTCCGTTTTCCTATCTGTAAAACGGATGATCTCGGTCCTTTGTAAAGTGCTTATGGACAAAATAAGCAACATACACTGACCTTAAACATTTCTTTCTAGTTTTAAAGACATTCCAACTTTCAGAACCATTTGCTGTACCTAAAATGGAGAATACTGCTAGAAGCAGTGAGATCTCCAGAAGCAGAATGAACTTTTTAAGCACACCTACTGTAAGTGCTAACTATATAAAAGGTGAGTAAACAGACTGGTTTTCGATACAGGATGCATCACATCATTTTAGATTCTGTAAGCATACAATCTGCTGATCTGGGATCTTTAATAGTTTGTTCATTTAAACAATTTTTGGAAAGTTTTGGGTCACCTTTATAACAGAACTCCACCCTTAGGAAACCTTAATACATGAATGCATATATAGTTGTTGACCCAAAAGAGGCAAACATTTGCTTTGTTGTGATATTGACTTTAATACGATAAGGTGAGATGTTTCCCTATTCCTACAATGAAACATTGTGGCAAGGTGACCTCAGGGCTCTACTGTAAATGTTTACATTTAGTAACTGCTACAGCTGTGTTCATTCTGCAAAACATTTTCTGCGAATATTATCAGATCATATGTACAAAGAAATTCACTTCAGCTATACTCATGCCCCTTTTGTGTGTGTTATCCAGGTGCACTCATGTGACTGAGTTTTACTGGCACTAATATTCACAGAAAGCGAATTTCAGCATTGCCTGCATATCTACTTACACAACAGGAATTTTAAATTTATATGCAATGTGCATGAGTATTCATACTTATTCACGTGTTTCTGTATACATCCAATTAATAAGGAAGCCAACAGAGTAGTGCAGAAGGAAAGCCATCCTTGCAAGATCACTTCTGCAGATCAGGTTTCTCTGTAGAAAGGGGCAATCAGGCCTTATGGGTGTGTAAAATATATAAACACTACCAGCTTTCCAGTCTGCCAGCCAAAGGAGGCCTAAGATGCTGTATATAGATCTACAGCATCCAAATTATTAAATTATTGCTTGAAAGGATGGAAGTACAGAAATTCTGAGTTAATGAAACTGTTACACCAACAGCTCATCAAACTGTTACTCTAAGTTACTGCAGAGGTCTTTTAAGGGTATGCAACCTGGTGTACAGGAGTTTAGTTGCATGTGATTCCCACTGATATCAGTGGGGTATCACTCAGCAAAACAGTGATTACCAAGGGTTAATGCCTCAGTGTTTTGATGGAGTAACTCCACTGGTGTCACTGAGGTTACATCAGAATTAGGCTTATTGGATTTAGGTAGAAGATTTATTTCTTAAATGTCCTCTCTTGAAAAATATGCAAAAAAAAAATCTCATCTGTCAAAATCAGTAAAAATAAAATTCCACAGGTTATTTTTGTGAGTTCTCTAACAATGAAAGCATTTCTGTGCTGGCTAATTTTTTTTTTTTTCAAATCACATCAAAAAGCCATATACAAAAAACCTTCATTTTACTGGAAAAATCTGTTTTCACAACAAAGATAGAGAAACAGTTTTTTCTTGTGAAAATTCTCAGTTTGGCTAGTGGCTGGTACATAAAACAAAAAAAACATTTGCAAAAGACCTAACTTGCAAATGCATGTGAATCAAACATTGGTCATTTTGCACAGCTCCAATCTCTCAACACTGCTGTGCTCAGATTTCAAACTCCATTGTAGTCAGAATATTACCTCCCCTGCACACACGCTGCATGTGCCTCTCTGAAAAACAAAGTCATTGGCTTCTAAAGCAAAGCCATTTTGAGTGAGAGTCAGATGTACATGTGGTCAAATTTTAGCATGTTTTGTACTTTTGAAAGCTGTATCAGAAATTATGCTATCAAAAGACTAAAGGGGTAATAAGCAGACCTCAGTTTGTGAAGCACAGAATGACACATTCATTCAGTTTATGAAAAAAAGAGGAAAAAATGTTCTCTGGCAGATAGAACCCCATGAACCTCCTTAATACCATATAGCAAGCGTACAGAGCATGCCATATGAGCCTCGCTGGGGAAATTCAAATAAGGAGCTCTAGCACTGTAACGTGATTTGGCAAGAGCTGGATATGAATGCGGTTGTGAGGTCCCCACAAGCAACATATGCTTTTACTAAGCTGCAGTATTCCTTTCTTTCACAGTCTGAGCTTTTAAACCATTACTTTATATTTTCTAAAATTATATAGTTCTAAGCCAAACCAAAGTTGTTAACTCTGGATGAAACCGTCATATTATGAAATTAGAGTTCATCCTGAGGAAGATAGAAAAAGAGGATATTTAAATCTGGCCTCTAGAAAAAAGGGAAGAAGGAGAAAAGTAACATGGGGGGGGGAAGAGGGAGAAACAGACGTCTGCTTATGATTATGAGGTGAACTTTGAACTTTTCCTATTGTTCCGGCCAAGGATTTTTGAAAGTTAATGGAAAAAAAAATCTGCTAAGGTATTTTAAAGGGTGTACTGGAATATACAATCCTTTTCCTTACTTTGTGGTTGAGAATAATGTGCATTTAAAAATTATAAGAAAAAAATTCCTTCCAGATATAACTATTTTGAAACATGTCTCAAAACAACAGTTGCCCATCTGGAATTTGAAAACAAAGAACTTTCTTTAATCTCTTCAGCTTCCCACCTGATGAGTGGGATGACGGTGCCGTCGGTGAAGTTCAGACATGTCCTCAAATTGGTCTACATTTTTTCATTTCCTGTTTTCTTCATCAGGTGGAAGCTGACAGCCTTTCCTTTTTAAAATAAGATTAAGTTTAAGCGTGTAAATAAAATCAGTTCTTAGGTTTTTTATTCATACTCGCTCAGAAACATGCCAAGACAGGAGAGGCCTCTTTAAAGGACAAGCTGCTAGTATTACTGCAAAACCAGCCGAACAGTAACACTACCTCCATTTTCCTTTCCAGTGAAAATATCAACCACAGCTTTTATTCTTTAGCAGAGGGATAATACGCGGAAATGATGTACCCCAGTCTGATCACTTGAAATTAAGACTGTGTTTCAGGAATAAATGTCATGGGTCTTAAATGATGATCTGGGGCAGGTTTGGACATAGGATAAGCAGGCTACCCTCTAGGTTGTGCTCACTATGGCACCTGTACAGTCTTGCACCCATTGTGGTCACTAACCCACTGGCCAGTCCTGGATCACTCTTCTCCGGCTGTGGAGTTTACATATGCTAGTCCCTTCCTGGCCCTGAAAGAAATGCCCCCATTTCTGCTCAGTCGTGTGTGGCAGGTGATCTGGGTCTCAAAGGCACTCCTGAGTCCCTTGTATTGCTTGTTTTGGCACCTCCCCAAACCCAGTCCCACTGATTCTAAAGAGCATTTAGGAACTGTAGACAACTAATCAGAAATAGGGACATATTTTAGGGGAAAAAATTATGACAGATATGGGACTAGGTCGTTTGGTAGGAGGAAAGGAGCAGGCACTGATGTAAGAAGGGCATCAGATTCAGTCTTTGCCTAGGATGCTGATACACTTATGGGCAGCCCCAAGTGCAATCTAAATAAAACCAGAAAACTTCCATATGGTAGCATTCTGCACAGTCTCACACTGTAGTTCTTTTGAAATGAAAGAGAAGACAGACAGTATAAGGACAATATGACTGAATCTTGATGTACCTGCTAGCATACCCGTGGTAATGTTCTTCCAAAGAAGGGACTGGCATAAGCAATGATATGGCAGATAGTGTCCCCCCTTGTGCACACACAATGGAATGGGTAGCAAGCTCCTTATCACACAAAGGTGAGAGGTAACCAGCTCTGTGTGGATTTAGTTATGTTTTGTCAATTAGAATACTACCCATATACTGATGAACCAGCTGTTTCCCCAACTGGATATAAGATCAAAGAGAAAGATCTAGATAATGATTACAAAGCCTGTAGGTTTGAGACACTAGGAATAGAACTTTTTTGGTAGTAAGGAGTTGCCTAAACACAAATCATTTTAAAGGGGCTGTCACCACTACACAGAGAACTATTACATACAAGAAGTCCATCCCAGTGCCCTAGTCGGCACTGAATTTGGAGAATCACTTTGAAGCACGGCAGTCTGCAAAGCCACCAAAGGTAGCACTTTGCCCTCCAGTCACCATTCATAATATTGGAGGTGTTAACATCCAACTCTATTGCTACCACCTAGATGCTTCCACTTTAAAAATCCCCAGAATGAACACCCAACTGGAATCTTGGTGGTTCAGTCTTAATAACCATGAGGGTCCAGTTTGTGCATTTCATTAAAAGCCCATGATGGAAAACACACTCAAACTATGTGTTTGTATTTCCATATTTTATATATATAAAATAACCAGATATGGGCCTAAATATAAAAACCTGTACCTGAACACTCCTAAATGTTGGGAAACTTCAGATCCACTTCTGGATCCAAGCTGGCCTCTAAGCCTAAGCAAGACCTTGAATCCGAACACCCCAGGCTTTGGGAAAGTTCAGATCTGAGTCCAAAACTGGCAGCTTATATTCATCTCCATTTAGAATGTGCATACCTATCACATAGCCTGTGGGTGCAGTTATCACTTTAAAAACAAAAATTAATTAACACAGATGCAATGAACTGCCAACAATTAACAGTGAACAACAATACCCAAATTAAATGCCAACAACCACTAAGAACTGAGGGAGTGAAAACCACAATCAACAAGTCATTTAGACATAAGACACCTCCCCTGAAAACTCATGCTTTGCTTAACAGCTGGGGCAATAAATGGGTCTTGCACTGTGTCCTCACAGTCAGCAAACTCAGGTAAATGATGTGTTATGGAAGCAGACGATTCAAGGAAATAAACCCTCAAAAACCCTATCTGTAAAATTTTGAGCTGCTGCTTCTTACCCTGTAAGTTTAATAGTTATTAGTTCAGCTGATGTGCAGGTTAGCTGACCCAACCCTGCCCTCCTTATGCAGCCAAATGGTAAAACAGAAGTGGATATTGTATCTCTAAACATTTTTCATTCCTTCTACAGATGTGGGTTGCTCCCTAGTTACTGGTCAGGGATATTAGAAGAGGGACAGATTAACTCAAACATGATTAGAGACCAAGATTTTCCCTGCATTGTCCTCAATAACCATAGCTGGCAAAGAAAAATGTACAGAGAATACAATCATAGCTGATGCTGCAGACTAGCCTCTTTAATCTGATACATTGCTGAAATTGTTCAAGAGCAGTTCATCCATGGGAAAATATAGCTCCTGTAACGCTGCCAAGCTCAGTAAAACCAGAGCAATGATCTGTACGATTTGCACATTGAATGGACAGTATTAAAGTATTTTGCATATTGTTTTTCTCGCCATTGCCTGTAATGTCCTGTAATAATATTTCTTGCCTTTTATAATCATATCCTTTTCTACATAGCACACCCATTATAAATCCACATGGAATGTACATGCTTTTTTAAAATTATTTTTACTGCCTTCATTACCGGTCAGAATCATCATGTTGATTTCAGCAACAGTATGGAAATAGCACATTAATTAACTGGTCCAGTGGTCTGAGCCCAATACTGGGGATCATATGAGCAGAGTACTATTCCTAGTTTTAAAGACTGTTTCACTGTGTGACCTTGAGCAAACCACAGACTCAGCTAAATGAGTTTCCCCATCTATAAAATGGGTTATTACTACTTCCCTACATCACAGGGGTGTTGTGAGGTTTAATTCAGTAATGCTTATCAAGCGTTTTGAGATTCTCAGCTAGAAGGGGTGTAGATGTATTGCAGGTAACTGCTGCAAAGGTCAATGACAGTACAAAGTAGTTTGTTTGACAATTAGGGAGTCTCATTTGTTTTTCATTTTTTTGTTTTTTAATTTGCATGTGTTTATAAACCACATTTAGATTCAGAGAAGGTTCCCCCACCAGATTAGGCATTGTATAAGACATTGTAGGACTCAATGTGCCTCCAAAAAATTCCTTTCAGCACTCATACCAAAGTCTCTGAAATAAAATTTAAAAAAGTGTGTCCAATATTATCACTTTGAACAATTTATCTGACAAATTTCTGCAATTGTTTAATTACTCAGCCAACTCTACACAATATGCAACTCACGAATTTGATCAGTTTTCCCTTTTCGGCCCTTTCTAACCTCCTTTATTAACATGAGGTCCGTGAAGATATATATAGTTTCTTTAAATCTGTAGCAAGAGAGAGTGGTTGGGGAAGCTTCTGGGCCAAAGCTCTAGAGTGAAGCAGAGAGAGAGAGAGAGAGAGAGAGGATTTATGGAGAATCTATTTTTCTTATTCTCATAAAGGTCTTTGTTTGGTGTTAGACAAAAGCAATTCTTTCTTTGATTCTTTATTATCATATGGCAACTTTCTCATCCCTTCCTCTTGCACAAAACTGGCAAGCCTTTGCAGGATTAGATGCTTGAGATGAAGAATACTGCAGAAATGAATTATTGTTAACTCAAATGAGAGGCATATTATATTTTTTTTTCCATTTAAATTATGTAAGACAAAAAAAGAGATCAAAATACCTCCTTCACCGGACACAAGGCATACAATGGTAGTCTGTTCAACAGTGCTGCCAGGCAGTGGTATACTTACATAATATTTTTGTTCACAGATTTTTGAAGCAATAATTAAGTAGTTATTTCCTCATTCAGAACAGAATAGCATCTACATACTACATATGTCTGGTTAAAAATCTGAACAAAATGGTTGTTCTTAGTGTGGAGTTTAAATTACATTTTTTCCCCTCTCAGTTATGTTCTGTTTACAAGTCAGCAAATAACTTTCTTAACTTCCAACATTTTAGATTTGATCTGAGATCTGAAAGGCAAGCTGAGTGTTCTGGCCCTCACAGTAGTACATTACCAGTGACAAAGACTCTGCAGTCAAACTTAGCTAACAATTGTTCATCATTCAAGAGGCAGAATAGAATCCAACTCCTTCTCTTCCAGACCCCACTGCTGGACTTCGATGGGACTTACGTGTTCTGCTTAATAGAGATGGACTTAAGCACACTCATAAAGTGCTTTGCTGAACCAGGGCCCCATAGCATTATTGGTTTTCCCAGGAGCAAAGCCATTTTTGATTAACAAAGCAAGCATATATGACTGTCTGCAAGACACACAGGTAGTACATACAGATTTAGACTTTTATTGTCTTTTTTTTTTAACTCTAATCACTCTTTAATCAAAGAGAACAATGCTCACCTTCTTTGTACTACTTCAGACCATAGAGTGACACAATGGGAGGAGAAAGAAAAGCTATTCTACTACCAGAGATGAAACCACTGACAACCACAGCGAGGGAGAAAGTAGCAGGACACAGGCAATAGAATGACACTGAGGAATTTCCCAAGGTTTGTGTCACAGCTGGGTCATGAGTGGCCAGACTTAGTAATCAGAGCCAGAGTCTGTGGTTACAAGACAGGAGTCAGAAGCGTCAGGACACCAGGAGGTCAGAAGCAGGAGACAAACTGGGAGGTCAGAACCATGAATCAGATGCCAGAAAATCAAGTCGGGGGGCGGGATCAGGAAGCACTCAGTCCAGAACAGGGTGGAACCCAGTTGTTCAAACAGCTTCCAGTTTTTGCTGCTGGCTTAAGTAAGAGCAGCTGATTGGTCTGCTGGCCCGAGACTCTGCCAATAGGAATTCAGGGGCGGAGTTTAAAACTGGGCTGGGCTTCATAAGCCCCAAGTAAGCAAGCATTAGCAGACTGCCAGATGGCAGGTTGGAGTATGGCTGCTCATATAAACTCAGCAGAGCCAGGTTCCAGACCCATGGGTCATGACAGCACCCCCTCGCATAGGGTCCAGGACCCCGCACACTCAGCCCCATCCCCATCCCCCACATCCAGGCTCCCCATGCTGAGCCCAAATCACCTCCACCCCCCTGCCAGAGTCCCATTGCCCCTGCATCCACGCATCCAACCCTCCCAACAAGCCCCTGTGCATCCAGATCCCCTCTGGATCTGGACCCCCTCACTGAGCTGCCTCAACCCAGATTGCCCCACACAGAACCCTCTCACCCCACACTAAGCCCCTCTACGGTTGGATCCTGCTGGGCTGAGCCTGCTTGCCCCACACTTGGTGCATGGAGAGGCAGGCCCCGGCCCTTGTGCTGTGTCAGGGTCAGGTGCAGCCTCACTGCCATGTCCATGTTCCTCGGGGCAGGGGCTGCAGAGTGACCTCCCCGCTCCATGGAGCCAGTGACGTGTGCTCTCCACGGCCATGCTGGAGCCTCCATATGTATTTATTGACAAATTAGATTTGCAGAATTTTAAAAATATTGTGCACAGAATTTTTATTCCCTCAGGAGTAACCAGGGTGGGAACATGAACCTTTTCCTCTGTCTCCCAAGCTCATTCCCTTGGGCCATAACCTTCCCTATCAATCCCTTTTGATCTCAGAGTCAAGGATTGTGTGTTCAATATATTCTTCTTGTACCTGTACTGGTAGGAGTGGTGATTGGGCTCTATGGGGAAATGTGAGCTCAATGAATGGTTTCAGAAGTGAGATGAGGAACACACAGTAGACTCTATGGGATTGAGGGAACTGAAGCTCAAAGGTGATTGGGTTGATTTCCAAATGCAGTATGGCCCAAGGAACCTATAGTCTAATTTCCAGAATGGTCTGTCTGGTGTTCTGTTAAAAGCCATACTTTTTGTCCTACAAAGTAAGCAAGGCCCTGTTGTCTATGTTTGTCTGCATGCCTTTTGTAGTCCTTTGGCTTTCAAGGGGTCCCTTTCTCCACCCCTTGGATGTGATGAATATGTCCTACTAGTTCCGATTGGGGGAGGATGCACGTAGTTGTGGGTGAATGAGGGCTGGTGCAGGTAGTTGATAAAGAAGGGACTGTGGCCTGTGGTCCATATTATTGTATGAGAACTCCGCATATGATAATAGTGAAGACCAGTCATCCTGGTGATTGTTGATGTAGTATCGTAAGTATTGTTCAAGAATCTGGTTGAGCCTTTCTGCTTGACTATCTAACTGTGGATGGTATGCAGAGGACAGGTGCATATGGACTCCTAACAAACATAGGGCCTCGCGGCAAAAGCAGGCACTAAACTGTGGTCCCCAGTTGAAGGGGATATGATCCAGGCCACAAAGATGAACAACGTTGTTTATCCAGAACCGGGTGGTTCCTCCACAGAGGGTAAAAGCTGTGCAGGGAATAAAGTGAGCCATTTTAGAAAAGGAATCTACCACTATCAGAATAGTGGTGAAACCACTGGATTCTGGTAGCTCCACCACAAAAGTCCAAGGAAATAGCTTCCCAGGGTGGAGATGGGGTGTCCAGAGGTTGGAGGAGACTGCAGGCTTTCTGGTGAGGAATCTTAGTGCTGGCACACTCCTGGCAGGAAGCTATAAAGGTCTTTATCTTGGTGCTCATTCATGGCCACCAGAAGAAATGGGACATTAATCACTGGGTTTTATATTGCCCTAAGTAACCTGCCAAGATGGAGTCATGGCACAGTTGGAGAACCACCACCCTCCCAGGTCCTGGCAGAACGCTGAAGTGGTCTTTCACAAACGTTTCACTTCCTGGGTGTTGTGTGGTTCTCGGTTGACAATGGCCAACTCAGATGGAATTCCATAGACAGAGGCAGAGCAGATGAGTGTGAGCAGGGCCTGGTGACGAGTTGTATTAAGAATGCTATGGGATTTGAGAATGTGGGCTGATTCCAGACTCGGACCTTGTGGGGCCATATCTGTGGGACAAGGCATCTGCCTCACTGTTCCTAGATCCAGGGTGGTAGGTCAGGGTAAAGTTGAACTCTGGGAGAAGAATAGGGCCCATCAGAAGCTATTGTTGGTTCAGGGCTTTGGCTCTGCACAAGCACTCCAGCTTCTTGAGGTCTATAAACACTTGGAAAGCATGATAGGCCCCTTTCAAGTAGTGTTGCCACCCCACAAAGGCAGTCAATTGCCAGGAGCTCCTTGGCCAGGATCTCAGTTTTGCTCAGCAGGTGTGAGCTTCCTTGAATAGTAGGTGATGGGCTGCAGTATTTTCTTGGGTCCGTATCTTTGCAAGAGGACTGCCCCAATCGCAATACTAGAAGCATCAACAAAAGCTTGTGCCATTTCAGGGTGGGCCAATACTAGAGCAGTGGTGAAGGCAAGCTTCACTTGCTCAAATGCATGCTAGGCCTGAGGCAACCAATGGAACTTGGCATTTTTTCAGAGTAGGGCAGTGAGGGTCTCAGTTGGTTTTGAAAAATTCAAAATGAACCTCTGCTAGAAGCTTGCAAAGCCTAAAAAATGTTGTAGGTCATGCACTTTGCAGGGGGCTACCAAGTTGTGAACAGCCTAGACCTTGCACAGATAGATCTTGATACCTTTTAGGGACAGGACAAAAGCCAGGAATTCGGAGGTTTGATCAAATGCACACATCTCTAGTTTAATTTCGAGACTGTGTGGTCATAGTATCTCCAGGATTGTGCAGATCTGAATGGTGTGTTGGTCCAGATCATCCAAGAATATCAATACACCATCTAAGTACCCTACCACAAACTGATACAGTAGGTCTCACAGCACATCATTAATGAAATGCTGGAATGTTGCTGGAGTGTTAGTCAATCCAAATGGCATAACAAAATAGTCAAAGTGGCCATAGCAGGTCTGAAAGGCAGTCTTCCATTTGTCACCTTCTCAGATACAGATGAGATAAGTGCCCCTGAGATCCAGTTTCGTGAATATGCAGGCAACCCCCACACAATCCAACAAGTCAGGGATCAGGGATAGTGGATAACACTACCAGATTGTCAAATATCAGAGGGGTAGCCATGTTAGTTTGGATCTGTAAAAGCGGCAAAGAATCCTGTGGCACCTTATGGACTAACAACCAGATTGTTATCTGATTTAGGGCTTAGTAATCAACACAGAGGTGGAGGCTCCAACACACACACACACACACACACACACACACACACACACACACACACACACACACACAAAGTACTAGGGCACTGGATGGTGAAGTCAATTTGCAGATGAAGCCCCGGGCCAGTTTCTCTTGGACATATTCTCACCATGCTGCCAGTTCCAACTACAACATTGTGTAATCTAAATAGTATCTTTTCCCCTGGCTGAAGTTCTATGCAACAATCTTAGTCTTGATATGAGGGAAGGTTTTCTGGAGTCTTCTTCTCAAAGAGATCAGAGTAGTCATGGTACTTGGAGGGGAAGTTTGTAGTTCCCCCAGTAGGTGTTCCAACGCAGGAAACTTCCCCTACTTGGGACTTCCCGGGTCTGGGTGCAACATTTGTTGGTCCCTGGCCATGCTGTCTCTGGAGTTCTGATGGGAAATGACTATTCTTACCAGTGAACAAGTGGGTCATAAAGGCTAAGCCAAGAGCCAAGGATCAGGGAAAATGGGGGGAATAGATTGTATCGAACTGTATTATTTCTCTCTCCCTCTGAATATTGGCATCCAGGTGGACAGTCTCCTCCACAACTGGACCTGAACACAGCAAGGAGCTGTCAATATTTTCAACAGTGTCAGGCATGGCCTTGAGTAGCAGGAGGAAGAGGAGGAGCCACAGACAATCATGGATGTTGCTACAGCTCAAGCCATATGGTTCCTCTAGGGCCTGAGCTGTAGCTACATCCATGATTGTCTGTGGCTCCTGAATTGATGAGGGTCTGTTGGAAGGGAATCTGTAAGGGGAATCCCCCAGGATGCACAGCTGGATAAGCACCTGCAAATGGAATGCCTGTGGATGGGACGCAGAATGCACGTCAGTGAGGACTAGGGTACGGGGAAGTTCTCTTCTCTCAAGGTCCAGGCCAGGTCCCCCTCAATGGGCCTGGACTGGCTTGTTTCCCCATGCTCTTCAGCATTCATACTGGGCAGGCTGAGATGGCATGGCCAGTTTCACCACAGTAGAAGCATAGATGGTGCTGGTGTGCGAGATTGACTTGAATGGGTTCAGCAGGTGATACAGAAACTGGAGTCATAGTACATGGTAAAGGAGGCTGTGGGCAACCCCCTTTCTCCTCCCTTCATTCTCGTAGACAATAATATTTGTAGACGGTGAGTTCCACAAAGGCATCTAGGCCTGTTGGCAACTCTACACTGGCCAGTTCATCTTTGATTTCTTCCCTCAAGCCCCATCAGAACTGGTACACTGTGCTGTTTTGTTCCACTCTATATCCACTGTGAGGTGGCAGAAGTTCACTGAATAGGAGTCTCGCTCAGCACAGCCTCAGCTGTTCATGCTCGGTGTGGGTCATCGAAGATGGTGGACATTGAAGAAAAGCATCCCAGTCTGACAGCACCGGGTTGTGGCCTTCCAGCAAGCTGATTAACATGGTCACCTCGGCCTGGTCAGAGGCATAGATTTGGGGATGCATCAGAAACAGAAGGCAGCACTGATTCATGAAGTCCCAGAGCTGCTGGCAGTTCCCGTCAAACTGTCGGAGTGACAGTATTGCAGGGCCCTCTTTGAGGCAAGGCACTGCATGCTGTGTTCACAGCATAATATTCTCAGTGCTGAGCTACCTCACTTGTTCCTGCAGCAGTCGGTTGTCTGAAGTCAGCCATGCAACTTGGGCCTGCAGTGCTTGATTATCTGTCTGAAGGCAGAGGGCCCATTTTGGTGAGTCTGATGCTTCTAATGGCTGCTGTGGTTCTGCTAGATCCACCCATCTCACACTAGGCTTGGCCCTTCACGTTGACTGTGGTCTGAACAAGTTGTCACAGCCAGGTTGTGGCCAGCCAGACCTAGTAGTCAAAGCCAGAGTTGGCGGTCACAAGACAGGAGTCAGCTGGGTCAAGATACCAGGAGGTCAGAGTCAGGAGACAAACTGGTGGTCAGACCCACAAATCAGATGCCAAGAGTCACGCCAGGTCAAGATGCCAGGAAATCAAGCCAGAACAGGGTGGATCCCAGTTGTTTGTTCAGCTTCCTGTTCCTTCTTAAGTAGGGCCAGCAGGCCAATCAGTGGCTACGGGACTGTGCCAATAGGACAACAGGGGCGGAGCCTCAAACTGGGGTAGGGCTTCATGGATCCCAGGAAAGCAAGCAACAGCAGGCTGGCAGATGGAGGGGTGGAGCATGGCTGCTCCTACAGACCCTGGTTCAAGATCCTGTGGGTCATGTCAGTTTGGCCCGTGCTGCAGATATTCTAATCTTAGCTGCTGCACCTCATGCGTATAAAACAGATCAGACATCGCTCATGACCCCTCCCCTTTTCCCTCATTTGTCGGTAAATTTGAGGCTTCTGTTCAGATCCAAGATGATGTCTTTCTCCTGCCATTGCCAAGTAAAATACAATTGGTAACACTTAATTAAGGTTCCCATTAAGATTATATAGTCACAAAGCTAAGAACAGGGCTTTTCGCTGCCCAACTCCCAGTTGCATGGTTAAAGCCTCGAATACCAAGTTGGGAACATAACCCTTCATTTAGATTTAATATGGAATTTTAGTGTAACTTGAACAATTATCAAGTGATTATTAAAATTTACCTAAAGATTAACAAGCATTATTAATTACATAGTGGCTAACCCTCCATAATTATGTCTTTTGTAGTCAGCTGGCATTTATTCAATTAGTCTTATGCAGTGTTATTATAGCTTTGTACATAGTGTCTATTACACAATTGTTTAGCCTCATTAAGGATGTTTTAATAGTCTTTTGTTATTTATACTATGTGAAATAACCATCTTAATTAATCTGCATTTAATGCACTTTTGGGAACCAAAATTCAAAGTGCTGCCTACAAGCCACACAGCATCACATAAAGTTAAACAACAAGATGCATATTAGGCCAGCGCACAACTGTTATAGCGAATGTTTTGCACAGAGAGACATGCTTTATAGCCCTTGTTTATAAAACCATTCATATGGGAAAACATTTTACAAGGAGAGGGTCAGATTTAGCTGACGCTAGATCATGAAACACCAGATATTGAATGCAACAGTATCTGGTGTTGCACCATTTAGTACTGTGGACTTGATCTGCACAGCTCAAGCATGGAGTGTTGCATGTACCTGTGTAAATGCAACCTAAAAAATTATGACGAGTATAGGGAGCGAAGCAATCTGACCCTGCATTCAGGTAAGTACTGCAGCGTGGCCACCCAAGTTACTCCTGGTTGGAAGTAGGAGTGAGGCTAAAAGGATATCACTGAGTACCTCACTTGTATGCTGGGGATCCCAGACATACCTATTCTCTGTCCAAACCACACCCTCTTGCCCTGTTCTGTTTTAGTGAAAGAAGCAATATGCAGACTTCTTGAGACTTCCCCTCAATGCTTATAGCACCAGTACTATAATGTATCCATGTGGGATAGAGGTGTATGAGCTGTGTACACCTTGAAAATTATTTGTATAAACATAGCACCCAGGGTCCCTAGCCATTGTTCTGTGCATACATATAGTAAATAATGGCCTACTACTGGTTTTTCCCCCTTCCTCTCAATCATCTGGTACTGGCCACTGTCAGAAACAGGAACCTGGAGTTGATGGACCTCATGTCTGATCCAATGTGGCAACTCCTGCGTTTCTAAAAAGACAGTCCCTACTCCGCAGATCTTAAGTCTCATTTTACCTGCACTTCATGTTGAAAATAAATTCAGGGGTTTAATTTAGTTTAGCTTACAGCATTTTTTTTTAAATCCTTTTACTCTTAGTTTGGCAATCCTGCCATTTGCCATACAGTGATTAGTATGTCCGACTACACTGAATCACTATGCTAGGTCTATCCCTGTCTTACCTCTAAGTGGATTTATGTGGTCAATGAGGCACTTATTCATACAAAAGTAGTTGCATTTTGCTTTTGCTACCTATGGTTAAAAAATAATTCCTATATAAAAAATAGAAATGGTGTGTATTCAAGCAAGTTGTCCCAGCCCTAGAATTTTGCTACAAACTAATGAAATTACATCATTGGACGATGACAGACCCAGCACTTCTTGGAGACTGCACTAAGCCCTGAAGTAGTGGAGTTCTTCCAACACAACTGTCTCAGAGTACAGGTAGTGACAGTTTGGAAGATTTAGAGGGTGGAAAATAAATACCTCTGCTTTCATTTGGCACTGAAAAAAACAGACTAATATTTTAAAAAAATTTCAAGGTAACAACTGAAAGTTATATTTTCTCATTTAGAAAGACTTCCCATGCAGCGCTAGCTGACTGATTAATGGGCATCGTTAAATTACTGTATTTTAAATGTTGTAATGTACTCAAGTGTTGGCTTGCCTTCCTTTCAAGACCAAAGATATGAAACACATTTGAAAGACTATAAAGATGCGTCTAAAAAAAAGTAAAATAAGTTGCAAAGGACACATGGTCAGATCATCTTCTGGTTGTAGGCCTGGCTTGCATGAGTAATTGGAAACGCTTGAGGCCTCATTTTTCTGAGAGACAGGATTAGGGAGGTAAATATGTCAGGCTGAAAACAGAATATCCATGCTAGCTAAGATAAGGGAGAACATCCAGGGAACCATTTACAACACACAAGCCAATGGATTAAATAAGTCCGGACCATAAAATGAGATAAAAGAGTAAGTCATACCTGGAAAGTGCATGGAGAGAGCATGCTGTACAGGGATTGGTTCCTATAAAGTAACCAAGCCAATCCCAAAATGTGTAATGCATTGTAATATATAAATGTATATAAAGGAAGAGGTTTCCTGTGTACATTTTGATGCGTGGTATGCCCTATACCCAACCCCTATGCATGAGTCAACTCAGTGTAGCTTTGTAGTATGCCAGATAAAGTAAAGTAATGAGACTGAATAACAAGACTGGAGTCGAACTGAGTTCTTGGGGAACTGAATGGAAAAGGTCATGGGGGAAATCACACCGCTGATGTAAACTGGCGTAGTTCCATTGATTTCATCAGAACTAGTGTGATCTATACTAGCAGAGGATCTGTCCCACAGTACCTATTCTTATGAAATTCAGATAAGAAAGAGAGTAATATTCTAGAATTAATGAACCAGAAGAGAATAATCAGTGATAGTCCCACAGGTAACATATTTTAAGTCCATCTGACACATACATACTGATTTGACCAATTACACACACCTGAGGATGAAAAGCCAGCTGTGGATAGGTTTTCCTGAAAAGATTGGATTGGCATAACCACATAAGGGCAGCCTGACTTGATAGAGGTACAGGTGTTAAAAATTTGAGGGACTGGAATTGACCAATATTTATTTATTTATATAGCGCTATATAGAGATATATTTTGGAAATAGGTTTTTTGCACTTGGAAAGTTAATCATTAATAGATTGCAAACCTGAAATTCCTCATTATTCAGTATGTTGATTGTCAACACATTAAAAATCCCCAAAAGTCATCAAATAACTTTCGATGTATTTGGGAAGTCATTGTGAGGTTAGCATATAAAGTGGACCACTACATAGGAAAACAGCCATAGCTCTTTACCATTTACTTTGTCAAAAGAAGGACAAAGGAACTGTTTTAATGAGGTGTTTTTCAGTTGTCTTTTGTTTCACATTTTACACAGGAAAATGGAAAAAGTGCTTTTTGGTTCAGGGCATCTGAATCATATTTCCAGAGGGACAGGCACTTTTAGGACAGTAAGTTCTGAAGTATAAATAAACTTTCAATAAATTAAACTTTAGTCATTTACTTTTTTCATTTTTTGGAACACTCAGGCTTGAAAAGCTCTAGTTGTTCTCTAGTTAAAAATCACAGTTACACCTAAAACAAAGATTTTTCAGTAAAGGAATAATAATGAGATAATGCAGTATATTATGTATTGGTGAGAAACTCTGCTGTATCAATGAATGCAAATGTATTCAAGCTTTCAACATACTGTTAGCCTCTCTGGTCTATGTAAACTGCGCAAGACTTCTACTGATTGTGTGAAAACCCACAACGATAGTATTAATTCTGAACAAGACTGGAAAAAAGTTGAGAGAACTCCTAGCTGAAGAGATCAAGATGCCAAATGCTAAAACCACACATTAATTCTCTGCTCAGAGCTTAGTCATATGATCATCAGCAAAACAATAGCCCCCATCTTACCCACCACCTTCAAAGGGGCACTTAAAATAGCTAGAACAGTCTGCATAATATTTTCATTTTCTCTGATGTTTCTACATGCTTTATTTTAAAATTTAATTTCATATTTCACTACTTTAAATAGGGTTAGTTAATCATTGTGCATTACTTTGAAAAATGTCAAACATTATGCAAGCACAAAGTATTGTTTCTGTAAATTAGCATTTTAATGATTTATATTTGGGGGATTGGGGATATTCAGAAGAAATGCAACAAATATTCTAGTAGTTAGAACCCTACTGGAGCTCTCCTCATACTGGATCTTTAAAACCTCCATCCAGCAAGTTGTTCTAGTTATGAAACTATGATGAATGTGGCCCCAGTCCTGAAAGCTGTTCCACACAAACCCTAACCCTCTAATTGCACAGAGTCACATTTAAAGATAAGGGACTCTGGTTTCTGTGCACTGCACTTTAAGTTTCTAAGATCTCTTCAGAGACAACAACCAGTTTGTTCTTGGAGCTGCTGCAGCTTGTAATGGAGGACACACACACAGAGTTCTGTCATAAAAAGTTTATTTTTGTTTTTTCTTGTTCTTTTCTGTAACCTAAAATAAGTAGTTTCAGATTTAAGGTCGATGGCTGGCCATAACTCTTGCAAGCTGGCACCTCTCACATTTCTTTTATATTGAAAATGGCTATATTTGGGGGCTATGATATGCAATAGAGACCAAGAGTGATACATGTACATCATGACCCCAGAAAACTAGAGAATCTGTATCAACTAAACTACAGAGTTCACAGGGCTGAAGTCTATTTCTTATTAAAGCATCACTAGTTTCCAGTTCAGAAGTATGGTTATGCTGCATAATAGGATGCACATAATAGGATTAATTATCTAAGCATGTGGTTTATGCTGAGTAAACGGGCATACTTGATAAAACTTAAGAGCTTGAAGTTTTTCATATATAAAACTTTCCTCTTATAACTGCTGCTATGATTTGGGTTAGGAAGTGAGGTTGAGGAGGAGGGATGGAAGATGCATCAAGATAATGTCTGAAGTCACACAGACTCTCCAGAAGCTTGGATTTTGAAATACAAATCTAAGCTTAATTGAGGAATATTTTTTAGTTTTTGGAACCAGGAAAAAAAAAAGAGATAATACTACATTTGTTCCTAAAAATCAAGTCAATTTTCTAAAACATTTAATTGGTTAATCCAGGCATTCTAAATTATATAGGATTGTGCAGCTCAATATATGTATAAACTTGATTGACAATCATCTTCAACCCACAGTTCTAGTGGGTTTAAAATTGTAAATCCAGTGTGAAGTGCTGGATCTCTCTTGCAAATAATTAGAGGATGTCAGAGTCTAGGGCTTTCACTTTAGCAGCTTCCATAAACACAAAATTCTCTCTCTCACACACACACAAAATGAATCCTAAAAGAAACCAACAAGAAAATATGGAAAAGCAGGCCAGAATATCCAATCAATCAGCTTACTAATTTTGATTGGTGTTCTCATTTTGTGAGAATGGCCCAAAACCAAAAGGAAATGGCCAGCTAAAAAAGAAAGTGGATCACATATGAGAATTTTTTACATTTCTCAGTGGTTTCCCCATTATGGTGGGATTTTTTAAATTGAAGCTCAGAACAGGGGCACAGCTAACAAAGGAATTCACCTCATACAGAGAGATCATGTCCATTGGAGGTACTTACAGGGGTGCCAGAGGTAGCCCTTTAAAAACACCTTGCCAGATAAAGTCCTTGAAATCTTAATGTATATTTGCTGAAAGCTGTGACATTAATGATATAGAAATAATGTTCTGGAAGAACCTAAAATTATATCATAGGAGTGTCCATATCAAGCTTATACACTATTTTAACTCTGTGGATTAAAAATTGCTGCCATAGGTTTTTACCACCTAGGAAATTTTTGAGCTATTTTTCAGCACCAGGGCCCAGTTCAAGTGCTTAACTTTAAGCATGTGGCTAGTCCCAGTGACTTCAATAGCACTACTCACTTGCTTAAAGTTAAGTATGAGCTTAAATAACTTCCTGAACTGGGGCCCAGTACAGTTCCACCTGTGCTTACCCGTTAGACTAGTGCACCAGAATAGTGACATCAGTGCCTGGTCTACACTGAAACATACAACACCGGTGGCACCAGAGGTAAAAAAACAAATGGCTACAAAATAGCCCATGTGTAGTCTCTTCTCTACTTTCAGTTCTTTACACCTGGCAACAGCTATTTCTGAGCGCATCTCAAAGCTTGTTTAGATGACAGCCATTCGAGTAAAAATGACGAAGAGCAGGCATGGACAGGTGACAAGCTAGAAACAAATTTAATTGCAATTCCTGATAATAAAATGAACAATTAAGCATTTTATAGCACTTTTCATCTTCCAAGTTTTTGGGGGGGCGGGGGGGTGGGAAAGGGAGGTTGGTTGGTTGTTCCCCCGTCTCTCCACCAGTCAACTGATGCTCACATGAATCTTGAATAAGGAAAGCTAATTCTTCCAGATGGGGAACTGAGACAGTGGTTAAAATGAATGGCGAACATCATAAGAGAAGTCAGATTCACGATTAGAACTTCCAGCTTCTGATTTTGTGCTGAAACCATTCCTGTCTGTTACAATGACTTCAATATTCAGTTGGGTCAATTATCTCAAGCTATTTGTGCTAAAGTGTGTCTTTTTCAGGAGCAAAAAAAGTAATGTAGACACACTGAGCTGATTTTGTTGAGCAGGCTTCAAAGATGCTTTCGAAAATTTTGCATCCTGGACCAAGTTTATACAATCCTTGAATCTTTGTTTGACTATTTTTCAGCTAGTTCTTCCAATTGAATAAACTGGTGCAGATTCACACCTGCTGGGGATCTGGCCCACGACTTTTAGAGACTGACTGGGCAGAGTGCCCCGCACTGGTACCGCAGGGGTTAACCCTTCCTTCCTAGCAGGGGAAGCCAAGCCCCGGAAGCTCTGCTGGGCATGCTCCAACTGGAGAACAGGTATAAAAGCCTGCAGAGCTGCTCAGTCCGGGCTGACTGCCGGAGGGGAAGGAGGCACGCTGCCAGCTCCCAAGGAGGGACAGCCTGCACACCAAGATACGGAGGCCAGCCAAGCTGGGACACACCCCAGTACTCAGATGGAGTATGCCACAGGAGGGGAACAGACTGGAGGACCACCTGAACTGGAGAACCCTGTGTTTAGGGTAGGAAGTGACCCAGGGGAACTTTAGAGGCAAACAGCATTAGAGCCACACAGATGCCCATCATGCTGCGGGCAGATCCCTACCGAGTTGGTGGCAAGGTGAACTTGCCACTACCAGGGCCCTGGGTCGGGACCCAGTGGAGAGGGCGGTCCCGGGTCCCCCTACCACCCTCCTCGCCTCCACATGAATCCTATGGACTCCGGTCGCTAGGCTGCACTACCCCACTTGCAAGGGGGATCGTATGGACTCTGGCCATTAGGCTGCATTGCTCCCCTGTGGGGAGTGAGTTATATGGACCTGGCCATTGGGCCACACTGCCCTGATGCTTGGGACGAGTTACATGGACTCCGGCCGCTAGGCCGCACTCTGTCCAAGGGGTGATTGTGTGGAGTGAGGCAGTTAGGCTGCAACTGGCCACCCACAGAGAGGCTAGCATGTGAACTTGTGAGTGGCGAAGATCTGACAGCCCATCCCACCAGGCCCATCACCGAGACATATACTCCCCCATCAACCCCCCCATTCTTAACGACAAATGGGGACTCCAAACGAGAAAGTAAGCAGAAAGCTCCACTTTTCATGAATGTGGAGGGGGGAAATCCCTAATTTCTGTTTGCAGCCTTCTAATGAGGTGTCTGGAAGCATTATTTACAGTTCTTAGAAATAACTGTTTAACACAGCCAAGTAGGGAAAACGGATGTATCTTGTAATTAAGATAAATCACTGAACGTATTTGCTCGCTTCAGTTTTACCTATGGGCTATATACTTTTCACAGAATTGGGCGACCCAGCAAAGAAATCCACTTCTCTCCAGTGAAAACAGTTTATTCAAAATCCTCATCTCCCTCCCCCGCCACCCCCTGAGAATAAAACCATTGCTACATCTTGACAAGTACAGTGCAAAAAGACATAATTGTTTGGTCTCACATAACTTACACATTTTCTACTCAACCTCAAAAAAACAATTTAAACTTTGGTTCGCTTTTCCTCTCCACACTTTTGATGTTAGATCAAACATGACAAGCCTTATCAGTCAGCAAAATGAACTGAACTCAGAGTCAAAAGCCTCAAGGGTGAGGGATTTCTTTAATCATATTCAGGCCAATTATGAGGATTTCAGCTACATGCAGTAATGTGGTTCAATATTAACTGTTGCAATTTCACAGCTCAGAAGCGGGGGAGGAGCCCTCCCCACAGAAGAGAGGGATTAGTGAAACTCATGAAAATACATCTGCACACAACTGCACCAGTTTTCTTTCATTTAAGGAACCCAAAGCGACTCCTACACTGTTGCCAAGCATACACAGGGACTTGTATACAAGAGATCCAAGAATAAACCACATTACCAAAGTCTCTATGTCTGGAGAATAGGGTCTGTAAGGATTGCTTGGGGCCCATTGGTGTTTGATTATGCAATTCTCATATCTCTTGGAACCCAATGGACAGTGGAGGAAGCACAAGCATTTAAAGTTGCCGTTGTTGTTCTGAGGCTAACAAATCGCCAGCTAAAAGATCTCCTGAAATCCAGTAAACACAGGGGAACATAGCTGTGGTCTGTTTAAGAGACCCACGGAGTTCACATTGCTTCTGGGGTTATACCGCTCGTGCAGTAAGAATTAGTGCAATCAATGGGCATGCTGAGCTTAACTTGTGAGAACAGGCAAAGAACAGTGTGAGTACAGCCAAACAGCTGCTGTGGGAGGAAGCAGTCCTCTAGGGCTCCCTGAACAAAGCCACAGTTTTAAGCATTCTCGGATTCCCTAAGAGGACACTGCCAACATGATCCTCGGGCCGATCTGCACTAGGTGGGCTGCGCTGCTGATGCTGGGAGAGGAGGTGGGTAATCGTTCTGTCACCGCTGCTGTTAATATACAGTAAACAAATGTATCCGCCAATACCCCACAAAAAGTATTAGGCACCATGGATCTAAAATAACTGTGGCGCAGTTTAGGATGACTGAGCAGCACTAGCAGAGGAGGGGACGGCTCAGTGGTCGAAGACTCAGGTGTGAATTATTTAGGCTCCCTAGAACAGTCTTCAAATCACAGCTGGATGGACTTTTCTTCGGATGACAAAATTATTTCATGATCACTTTCATCCAGATCAAAGGAAGGTGTGAGAGCAGCAGAATAAGGACAATGGACTTCAAAAAAAAAAAAAACAGACTAACAAACTCAGAGCACTGGTCCCATAGGAAGAAAATCGAAGAGAAACGGGAATTCAGGATCTGGCAGTTTCTCAAAGAGACAATATTAAAGGCACAGCTGTCAACTATGCCAATGTGAAGGAAAAACAGAAAATAGTAAGATGCCTGAGTATGTACCAAGAGAATTAGGTAGGATTATATTCAGGGTGGCTAGCCTGAGTGGTTGCCCATGCTGCTATAGACACACGGCTATTTTTAGGTGCTAGCTCAAGTGAAGCTGGCGCAGGTATGTCTATGCAAGCTGGGTATCACACCTCCCAGCTCAAAAGTAGACATACCCCATGTGTCCCATGGCAGAAATAAATCTTGAGGGAGAATATGAATGTGAAGAGATGAATCAACTCTCCCAGCAAGAGCCCGACCGTCTGCATATGTAATCTCGTCCCTGGACGCACCGATGTTCCATTTTGCCTCAAAGTACCTGGCATGTTGGGTGGCAGTTAGAGCTGGTCCGGAAACAGTTATCCCATGAAAATTTGAGATAACAATGTTTCCCATTCTGCAACATGACAAAGCCAAGATCTTCTGTCTGTTCAAGAAACAGCTTTGGGGTGAGGAGGAGGAGAGATTCCTCTCCTCCCCCCAGAATAGCAAATAGCCAGTTGGTTATGGTACTCACCTGATCTGTGGGAGACCCAAATCTAAGCCCTTGCTCTGCCTGATTCAAACCAGGAATGTGAACCTTTGTTTCCTACATCCCAGGTGTGTGCTGTAAACACTAAGCTCTAGGCTGTTCTGAGCGAGTCTCTCCTGTTGGAGCTGATCCACAACAGCATGGGAGCCACTCAGGCTAGCCTCCCCGAATATAATCCTGCCTAATTCCCTTGGTACATACTCAGGCAGCTAGTTCTCACCACTGCAGACACACTGCTATTTTAGCCACTAGCTCAAGTAGAGCTAGCGTGATACATCTACACAAGCTAGAAATAATGCTTCCCAGCTCCCACAGATGTACCCACAGACACCAATCCACATCAGTCAAATTCCCAAAACATTGTAAGGCAGGAAGGGGATAAATATTGATAAAGTTTCAAGTAAACTTCTCCTGTGAATCTCCCAATATGCTTTGCCTTATGTATATACTAAATTTTAATATAGTAAACTTCTGGGCACAGTGAATATATTTGTATCATATGCAGCACTGAGTATATTTTAAATATTTAAATAATGATTAGGCTGGGGGAGAGAGAAATCATGGCCTGATCTTAACAATATCACATACAACAACATGTTGTTTCATATGCACTGGGTCTTTCATAGACTAAACTATGAAACTAAAAATGTTTCCTGTCTCTGGGACCCTGGCAGAAGAGACAAGATCCTTCCTACAGGCTGATTTATGGGTCATTCTGGCAATAGAGCACAGAGGATAAGAGTACCTTAAATGCAACCAAAGAGCTGCTGAAATGGAGCAGTGCAGTACTCTGCCACAGTCCCCTGCAGGAAGAAACTGACCACTGTTGATGGGGGCAGTGAAATGCAACAATTTGAGAAGGTGCCTCTAAAGTTGCATCCAGATAGCCAAACCTGAAAGTCTGGGGACTCCTGTCAACTTGAAATCCTTTATTACTCCTCCATTGCTGGTCTATACGTAAAAACAAAACAAAACAAAAAAACAAAAAAACCCCACCTCATCCAAATCTACTTTCTAAGAACAGGTGGGCAGAGATATCTGGGTCATTCCAGTTAAATCTTCCCAAGACACATGTGTGCATGCACACACACACCCCTATAAGACCACATGGTAAAGCAAAGCAAGATTCCAGTTTGTGAATGATCCAGGTCCTTAGTTTTAAAATCTAGATCCAAATCTTTCAACAGACATACTCACACTTCCTTAAGCTGAGGATATGCCAGCTAGTTTGCTTTAGGGTGTGCACTAGCAATAGAGCTGGTCACAAAATGGAATTTCTGTCCCATGAGAAATTCCAACATTTTGAAGTTTGACATACCAATTTGGAAAAACAAAGTCAAAATGTATTTGAATGGTCATTTCACTGTACATTCAGAAACATTTAAATGTTTCATTTTCACAAGGTTGAAATAATATAATAAAAAGTAGCAACAAAGTTAAACAAAATGAGAAAGTTGAAACAATTTGACACTTTTCCATCTAAATTTTCTTAGAAATCTACATGGTCCAGTGGAATATTTTGATTTTCCACAAAACTGCATTTTCTGACAGAAACCTTCCATTCATTTTTTTTTTTTTTGAGCAACTGGAACTAGCAGCGTTGCATTTTAGTGAGCACTCAGAGCTCCGAGTACAAACTGGCTCAATTCTGGGGCAGCCCTTTGGAAGTGGAGCAAATTGAATGTTACCTTTTTGAGTGGTTATTGGTTTAACCAACTGAATCAAGTGTTCTGAGTACTGACCGATACTCTTCTGGCTACATACTGAGCCTTAGGCTATATCCTGCTAACCACCTCCTTTTTAAAAAACCCACTTATTTAAAAGGAAAATTATTCAGAATCCAGAAAAAACATGTTTAACCGAGAGATTAATAATTTATATATTGTGGCATGAAAAAAGTCAGAGTAAAATCTCAGTTTCGTAGGCTGGATGGATTTCAGTGTTTGATCTTTTCTTTGCTTCTTTGAGGCTTTCTAACTTAAGGACCAGCCTCCCCCTCGCTCACTCCCAGTCTGTGTTGGTAGAGTCCTACTTCTCTTTCTGCTGCAGTATAGGTGGTGCTGAGGCTGTAGCTAACTAATCAAAAGTGAGCCACTCCCGTTGTGAACTGAATGAGAAATGAGGTCGTGCTTGGCCTACAGAGAGGGAAGATGACGAGCACACTCTCCGATTGCGTATGGAGCCCTGTTATGACTTCTGTGTTTAAATAAGACACATTTTTGGTTCTCATGCAATTGCATCCTCTGCTTCAAGCAGAATATTTGGCCCAAACAACTAGCCAATATTCATGGTCTTGTGTGTTGTTTCTGTTAGAAGGTGAAATTGATCATAGTCTTTCTTAGTGTAATCCTATTTACCAAAAAATGCATACAAAGTCCTGTTTGCCAGAACACAGTAGAAAACCAAACAGGAGGCAGTTTCTTTGCAGTTCCAACCTTCTTTTCAGTCAGCACTCTGCCCTGAAAGGGCCACGGTTCCAGTCCTATTCTTGCTGTCTCCTTGGCTTTTTTTTTGCGCGCGCATGCTTCTCTGGCTACTTCTACTCACAGACACACACACCTCCATCAATCAATACCCAGCAAAACCTCTCTATCCACATCACTGTTTCACAGTTTCTGACCCACCTTGTATTTGGCCTGTGTTTTGGGTGGTGCATCTGGGAATTTCTACTGCTAGTGTGTGTAGTTCCCCTCATTGCAATTGCTTGAGAATAAACTGTCTCTGATCTGTTACAACCAAACTGAGAACGAAGACTGTTTTCTTCAACAAGCTATCTCCAAAAAGGAGCTATACTACTTCTGACATTTATCTTGAATGAAGGGTGGCTGTCACACCCACCAACTTCAACACAGTTTTATTCAACCACCTTCAAGGCCATATGATGAAATACAAGTCCAGTCTATTATCTTGAGGGCAATCCCCTCTCCCCTCCCCTGCCTCCCAGGTGTAGCTTCCAGGTCTTAGTTCAGTAGCTACTAGGACGTCTCAATTTCTGCTTCCAGGGCTCCATCTCTTGCTCAGCCTGCTAACTCTTCTGTTTTCCCAAATCTTTCTGATCTCCTAGGCTTGTCATTCTTGCTGACCATACTACCTTCCAGTGCCTCTGCTGATTGCTCTTCCTTCCTCTTCATATTTACATTAAACAGAATAAAACACGTCTGTGAGCTCTGTGCTTACTCCCTTCTATGATAGCCGGCTGATAAAGAACACAGTAGTTCAGTTCTTTCACAAACCTGCCCAGAAACTTTCTGCTTGTCCCCAGAGGCCACCCTCCTTAGCAGCATTGCTGTGGAATACCTCTGTGGTGGATAGTGGCATATAGATAAGGACAGTGGCATATTAATAAGGACCAGAAGCCAAATTAGCTTCAGCATTCCTGTTTCCAAGTACTGCAACAACAAAACAAAAAGCAAGCAATTTTTCAAGCTGATGGCAATGAATTCCTTGCAAGCAAGATTAACAGCAACCATATAAATTTCAACCTTTTATTTTGTTAATTTCTTGGGATATGTAGAGTTATTTTTTTATAAAAATAATTTGCATCTGGGAATTTCTACTTCATGGCCTGCAAATTGGTACAAATGAGCAACCCTCCCAGAACCAACAGCACCAAAGTGTTTTAAAATCAAAACAAATTTGAGTGAATGTAGTTGACTTGGAAAGAGATTACATGATCTTGTGAATCTGAACATGCTTAAAAGTATTTGTTCCTGAATAGAGCCCAATATAAATATAATCTGTTTATTTGCAATGCACAAAGTGTAAAAGGGTGCATATATGTGTACTCAAATGTACAGTGCTGTATTTGTTTGGCATCTGGAAAGTAAAAATGAGTTAAAAATGGAGTAGCACTAGGATAATGTTACCATATGAAGTAGCAGGGAATAAAACCACTTCCCTTGGATGATATTCACAATGGGCTATAATATCCTGATGACGTCCACACAGTACGTATAAACAGGGTGATGACATCCAAACAGCAGGTATAACTTCTCTGTAAACACATCTTTGCAGTAGGCTTTTTGGATATGGTATTTCAAACACAGGTAGAAACTTTCACTTTTTTTTTTAAAAGCCCAGCACAGGAAATTTGAGGTGGTCAGGAGGGACTCTGATCTACCAAAAATGACCACTTCCATCATTGTCAGTTGTTACTTTTAGGTTGGGTTTAGAGCATGGAAAAAGATTTGTATCCCTAGATATATTAACAGACTATTTTAATTCTTCAAGAAAGAATTGCAGGAGGCAGCACCACATAGCCATATTCGTTTTAATACATCAAGATGAGCTGAGGGCCTGTGGCAGATGCCAACTTGGCAAATTTTGGTTCCCCCATGGTTTTCTTACCATCTGAAATCTTGCCATTCAAAACATCCCCTTGAAAAGCCTCCATGCTGAAGTAACTGAACAGGAAAAGGACCCAAAACAGGGATATTTGCAAGTTGCTTGATTGAATGACTGTAGGCAGCACAATTGAGGTGCCGTTAGCAGACATGCCAAATCTACTGCTATTCCCAGCCAGTTGCTGGTTTTTGGCTCTTTCTACTGGTCAGATTTCCCAGCAAACCTATCAAGTGCTTTTTCTGGTGTAAGCTCAGTGCAGGGGGATTTCATATGAAATCAGAGAACGATGTGTGTGTTTTAAAAACAGCCCGGCAGAAAAATATTTTAAAGCAATATTCCAGTTCTGTGACTTCTCTCTCAGTTTAGATTATCCAGATCCAGATTCTGCAGGCTCTTTCACAGTGCATAGTCTTAATACTGGGGGGTTTTGCTTCTCTTTTTAACATCCACATTTTTCATATTTCCCATTTCAAGTGGAAAACATTAGCTATGAGAACTTTTGGGGGCTATATGGGACTTACTGAGTTTGTTCCCTGTCGGTCAAAGAATAAGTCATTCTAATCCTATAAGTACAGAGATGTTGACATGGTCCTGACTTTTCTTTATTTCCTTTTGAGTTATTTTTACCTTAATTAACCCAACGTTTTAAAAACTGGCCGCTAATCTGGGGTGTCCCGATTTTCAGGTACCCAACTTACTGCACAGGTACTGCAACTTACTGGTATAACCCCAGCAGCAACGTGAACTCCGTGGGTCTCAAAACAGAAGGACTGAGCACCCACAACTCCATTCAAAGTGCTCAACACTTCAGCTAATCAGGCCCCAGAAGTCTCAAGTTGTGCACCCAATAAACTAAGGCATCCTTGTCAGTGTCCACCTTTGAAAATTTGAGCCTAAGGACAAGATCCTGGAACCCTTACTTATGTCAAATAGTACCTTATTCCAGTGAAGTAAATGGACCATTTGTGGAGGAAGGCACTACTCAGAATGAGTAGAGGTATCAAAACTAAGTGAGTATGTTACAGGTAGTGCTAACAGGCATTCACTCGCATCATTCCCCACTCTTAGAATTTGTCACCATGGTAAAGAGAATAGGAACAATTTTGGAAATATGGCAGGGTAATGTATGCAATGATTTCTCTACAGTAGGGTTTGTTACAATTTAACATTAAAATGGCAATGCATTCTAATGGTTTTTACCTGCATTTATGTAAATTTTCATCCTACTGTTTGTTTTGTTCAAGGATGTTGGCGGGTATGTAATAGTTAAATTCATTCAAATCAAAACTCCTGTCCCTCTCAGCAGGCTGTAGAGCAGACCTACATACATCCTATTCCTGTAAACCAAACAGAGCACATAAAAACTTAATTGGGAGACCAAGCATTTAGCACAGAAGTCTATGCTTGTCCATTGCTCCTTGTCAAATGACATCATGGGATATGCATATGCCTGTAACAATGCTCTTAAATTTATCCCTAAATACTCCGTTTAGAGACAATCTTGCATTACTACCAGTTTCAAAAAGAGATGTTATGATATGTGGAAATAAGCCAAAGCAAAAATATACCTACTGTGAAGTGTGCTTGCAGGGGCCACTAAAATATTCTGCCTGCAGAAGGTGTTGCCTTATAGAAGCAAAGTCCATTATATCCATCCCCAGCTAATCAGCATGTCTGGCACAACAGGTATCCAACCTAGAGATAAGTCCAACCCCTGACAAACCTGAACCAGAATCTCTCTACAACGTGGGGGTTCTTCATACCTGGGGGTTGGTTTGGGCCCATCTGTAACCAAGCCTCAAAAGAGATCCCGAGGTTTGATTCGAGGCTGGGATGAAGGTACAGTTTGACTCTAATCCAAATCATTTGGCCCATTCCTGGTTTAAGATATAGGATACAAATTGCTGAACACAGACTGTCCTGAATTCTGTACAACATAGAATGATTTAACCCTTTCTGAAAAAAAAGACATCCCTAGAGATTAACCTAAGCCATAAAGCTTGTACGCCAAGCTAAACTCTCCCCTTGTTGGAGGTGGCTCATGCTGGGAGTTCCATTTGGGGCCCTATAGCTAAACAAATACAAACGTACAAACTGCTTCTTCCCTTGTCGGACCCACTTTTTGTTGTTTCACCTCAGCATGCAGTGTGAAACATGGTCTCTTCTGAGGAGTGAGGATGGGAGTGGAGTGGGAGGGAGAGGAGGAAAATGTAATGCCAACAGGAGAAACACACCAGAAACACTCCAGAGGTATGTTGGGTTATAATTAATAGCATGAGGTTACAACTTGCAGCTGACATTGGTAACAGTAAAAGGTCAGCCTCCTGCTGCACTCTGAATTTACTATTTGGAAGATAGTCTGAAATCTTCTCCCACACATACATACACACACTCCCCTGGGTTTTGCTGTCAAGCGGATAGCTGCAGCATTTTCTTCTTTATTTAACAGTTTTACCCTTTCAAGTTTTAAACAGCAGGCAAAATGGAGAAACAAAAAATTAATTTGATGCTCTTCATCTCTTTGTGCCTCTTTTTCCCTTCCTTTCCCCCTCCCCATTCCTTATGTATTCTTTGTCTACCTTGTCTATTTATACACTTTGGGGCAGGGACTCTTTTACTATGTGTATGTAAAGTGTCTAGCACAACAGGACCAGATCTCATTTGGGGTCTCTAGATGCCACCATAATACAAATAATGCTCAGCAATTGCCTTTTGACTGACAGCCAGGAGGGCAAAAAAAGGGAATGTTAGACTGAACATTTTTTTGTTTGTTTTTTCCCCCCCTTTCTAATAGGTAGGATGTTCACAGTCAGGCTCCAGACAGCAATTTCAGTGTCAGGGAACTTCCCTAGAAGAACGGAAACCAAGCATTCAGTTCCCATTCACAGTTATTAAAGTTTCCACAGCACAGTTATATATACTTACATATAACATTACTATTATTATGTCAATGCCTGGAGCCTCCAACCAAGAACAGGGGTCATTATGCTAGATGCATAAACAGTAAGGGACAGCCCCTACACTAGTGTAAATAAATAAGACAAACAAAAGGCAGGAGAAAGTATATATTATGAGCTGTATTTAGAGATGGGGAACTGAAGCACTAAGAGATTGGGCGATTTACCCAAAGTCATACAGGGAACGTGAGGGAGGGCTGGGAACTGAACCAAGATATCCTGCAGATATCTACTACTTTAACCACAATCTCCATTAGATGAAGTGAGCAGGACGTGGCTTCTGTGGTTGTTCCCTTATTTTGACAGCAGTTTTGTCATGAGCCTGGTGGTTTCACAGGCAGTTTTTACATACTTTGGATAGACATGGTGAATGAATGCCATGAGTAACAAGTGTCACTATCTGCTTGAAATTCAGGACAAGGCCATAGTAATGGGAGCTTTTTATTGAGTTCAGCGCTACCAATTTTAATAGCAGATATCAAACTTATATGGCATCCTTACAAGAGCACATGTAATATGTCAGAAGCATCACCAGTAAAAGCAATATCTGGCTGATGGAGAGCTGTTTTGTAGCATGCTGTTGTGCTATGCAACATGGCTCATAAAAACCTATGAGCCATGTACAACATGACCTGACTGCGGTTCCGTTCAGCTTCAGTAACAGGATAATTAAAAACAACGTGTACTTGGAAAGATAACACATTTTATCCATGGTGTATTATAAGGGGCACTCCTATATTACATTAAATACAGCACACTTCAGCTACCTTTGTCTTTAATACAGAAGTATGGCTGAGGGAGACTAAGGGTCCCAAAATGCAATGGTTCTGGATGGAGCATTGCTTGCTAGAACCTGTAGTCTCTCTGGGCTTTATCTCCATATAAAACATTCAGGTGACAACAGGTCAAATTACTAAGGATTGCCATTTTACAAAATAACAAGGTCCACTGACAATTAGGAGAACGTTTCCTCTTCCAAAATTATACAGTTTCAGGGAAGGGACACGCTCTAGTTCAGTTTATGTGCTGGATCATCAGAGATAAGCAGACCTCATGTTTCAGGACAAAAACTGATTAACTGGGAGCAGGAATATATTCCTCACGTTACTTAGTGAACAAAATCATAGAGAAGTGTAATTTATGCCTTCTACTGAGGTATTTGGAAATTGTCTAAGACAAAAGATTGGTCTAGGTATGTCACTTGTCTGTTCCAGTTCAACAGTTCTTGCAATTCAGTTATAGAACATTCTAACGATTTGTGAAAATGTACGCCAATCCAGTCACTTGAAAAGTGACTTTAAAAAAATAGTGTTGGGACAATATTGGCTAGTGGTTAGAGCAGAGGGCTTCTGAGGAATCATGAGTTCTACTTCTAATTAACCAAATGACCTGCAATATGTTGTTGTCAGTAGGAACTAAGGATTTTTAAAAGTATTTAAGCACCTAGACATGAAGGTAGGCTCCCACTGAGAGACTTCCAGATACGTCTAGGCACTTGACTCCCATTGGGGGTCTGAAGATATTTAGGCATCTAAGCATCTTTAAAAATCTGGTCCTTAACCTCTGTGCCTCAGTTTATCCACCTGTAAAACAAGGCTATAATACTTCCCCATTTCACAAGTTTCCTATGGCTTAATTAGGTTAATATACAACAGCACTCTTGTATGTCAGTTAAGGTTGCTTGATGTAAAATATATCTAACCCAAAACTGATGTAAAACTGACTTTTTTTTAAAAAAAGGCTCCAGAGGTGAGCTAATGTAATGCTGATTTTTAAACAAGACTCCAGAGGCAATCCTAGTAATTACATGTTAGTAAGCCTAACTTCGGTACTATGCAAATTAATTGAAATTATAGTAAAGAATAGAATTATCAGCCACATAGATGAACATGTTGGGAAGGAGTCCGTATGGCTTTTGTAAAGGGAAATCATGCCTTATCAGCCTATTAGAATTCTTTGAGGGGGTCTACAAACATTTGGACAAGTGTGATCCAGTGGATACAGTGTATCTGGACTTTCAGAAAGCCTTTGACAAGGTCCCTCACCAAAGTGGGCAGTATGCAAAGTAGGCAGTCATGGGATAAGAGGGAAGGTCCTTTCATGGATCAGTAACTGGTTAAAAGACAGGAAACAAAGGATAGGAATAAATGGTCAGTTTTCACAGTGGAGATGAATAAATAATAGAACCCCCAATGATCTGTACTAAGACTAGTGCTGTTCAACATATTCATAAATAATCTGGAAAAAGGGGTAAACAATGAGGTGGGAAAGTTTGCAGATGATACAAAATTACTCAAGATAGCCAAGTCCAAAGGAGACTAAAGAATTACAAAGGGATCTCACAAAACTGGGTGACTGGACAACAAAATGGCAGATAAAATTCAATGTCCATAAATGCAAAGAAATGCACATTGGAAAACAATCCCAATTATACATACAAAATGATGGAACCTAAATTAGCTGTTTGCACTCAAGAAAGAAATCTTGGAGTCATTGTGGTTACCGACAATTAAGGGGATAAGCGATAGAGATCTACAAAATCATGAATGGTGTGGAGAAAATGAATAGGGAAGCCTTATTTACCCTTTCACAAAGCACAAGAACCTGTAGGCACTTAAGGAAATTAATAGGCAGCAGGTTTAAAAAAATCATAACAATACTTATTCACACAATTCACAGTTAACCTGTGGAACTCCTTGCCATGGGATACTGTGAAAGCCAAAAGTATAACTGGGTTCAAAGAAGTAGTAGGTAAGTTTGTGAAGGATAGGTCCATCAATGGCTATTAGGTAAGATGGTCAGGGATGCAATCCCATGGTCTGGTTGTCCCTAACCTTATGACTGCCAGAAGCAGAGACTGGACAATCGGGGATGTCGATAAATTGCCCTGTTTTGTTCTTTCCTTCTAAAGCATTTGGTGCCAGCCACTACTGGAGACAGGATACTGGGTCTGACACAATATGGCCATGTTGATGTTCTAAAAAACAAGGACAGGAGAAGTTAAGGAGACCAATGCCATGTACCTTCTACTGTCCCCATACATAGATACGCATCTCATTGCTACCATAAACACCAGAACACACCACAACTTTAATATTGCCCTAATAGAGATACCAGTCATCTAGGACATCCTTCTCTAAATTCCACCCGTTCCCCTCTACTATAAACAGACAACAACAATTCTTTTTCCACCCCGCCACCCCAGTCCCTTCTGTACAGTTCTGTGAAACTAGGCATGCTCTGATTTGGGGCTGAGCATGTGGGAAAGTTATCAGTCATTTTTTCTTTTTGATAATTAACCAATTAAGTAACCCCAGAGGGCCAACCAAACTATGCACATTTTTTCCTGCAGTTTGTAGTTTAGGTTAAATAGGCCCAAAAAATCAGTACTCAATGTGAAAATTTGGGGGAGCTGAATTGAATTGATTAGAACTCAGAAACCAATCAAGCAATTTTCTTGAAACTCCTCAGAAAACTCAAACTCGGATTATGTGGTGAAAATTTGGGGCAGATAAACTATGCTTTTCATATATAACAAATTGTTTGAACTCTCACTTTAAGTGCAAAATAGAACAAATTAATTATGGCATTGCAACAGCTCCTCTATTATGTAAAGAGCATCGAGACTGTTGGCTGAAAGACACTATACTAATGCAAAATGTTATCACGGTTAATGGCTGTGATCGTATTTTAAGGATCTCTTGCTGATCCTGTAATGTACACTGATTTAAACATTAATATTAGTCAGGGGTTAAGTGTTTCAAAGGCAGTGCACAAAGGGCCTGATCCAAAGGCTTGCCACTGGCTTTAATGGCTTTGGATCAGGCCGTAAGTTCCTGGAGAGGAAGTCCCCATCACTGCACAGCTACTCCTCCCCTGGCCAATTAAATGAGCAGCGTTTAAAAAGATTCAAGATCATCTCTGCAAATGGTGGTTGTCACAGGGGGTCTACATGGTAAGAACATAAAAAAAAGGGAAGGGAAAACAAATGGATCCTAGAAGTCGGAAGAGTCCATAAGGGGGAATGCTATATCTGTAGACTGCAGTGTTTGACCAATGTAGTGGAAATCAAACACAGTACCAGCTCATTTATCCAAAGCATTTCACAGACATCAAAAAATGTGAATAAATGGGGTCCTGAAGGAGCAGGGAAATAAACCAGCGGGTTGGGTGACATGTCTGTGCTTTAGTGTCCTAGGGTTCAGTATAGTGAGGTTCGTTACAGGAACAGTGTAATAGGGGTCATTAACTGTACTTTACTACAGCTGAGCCTTTCAAGATCTTGCACCCAACAACTTTCTCACCTCCTCCCCCACTTTTTATTTTTATTTCAGGGATATCATATTTAAAAACAGATTGAAAACTACAAGCACTATATCTGCTGTACTTCCGTTCTGTTCTAACTTAATTAGGACATTGGAGTTAAGCAATGTGTCACACGTTCTGATAGTTGGCCATCCCTGTTTTTTTCCCCCCAGTGTGGAAAGGCTAATTGTTTTGCTGAGGTAGTGTCATGTGCCAGAAGTGGCTGAGAAGGAGTCAGATAATTAACTAGGCTCCTGCTGAGAATGTAGACCTTTCCCCCTTTCAGTGGTTTTTTTTTTTCCTCCAGAGCCATTATTAACTTTTACTTAACTGTAGTAAATTGCAGGGAGTGGACAACTTCAACTCTAACATGTGGAAAAGCAAAGAAAGAAAGAAAGAAAGAAAACTCCCCTGTGAAGAAGAATTCTTTTAAAAAGTTTTCATGTACCATAACAGAACATTAAAACTACATAGGGTCCCGCACAATGAAAACCTTGTGTTTTATTAAAAAGAAATCTTGCTCAAGGCATCCATTACTCATTTCCGGATTAAATGGCAAACCTTCAAGTTTTAAAGGACTAAGGGCCCTTCAGTTGAACTGTACCTGGGAGCTCTGATAATATGGCACTTTTTGGATATCTTGTGATTTTTGCAGGTATTTTTTTTTGGCTGTTTTCTATTCTTTGCACCAAATCCTTAGAGGAAAACAGTAGAAGTGGAAGCTGGCCCTTAGTAAGATACTATTTTTCTCCTTGCTGCTGGGTAATGCCACCACATTTAAGTAAAAAACGGTCATGAAAGTGGGAGGCTGAAAAAACCTTTGCTGATGGAATAGCTGGGCAAAGAGAGAAAGTTGCTTTGCACTCCCAGATTTCCCCCCAAACCAAAAAAGTTTGAAATGAAAAATTATGACAGCCTTCAAAGTCAGTCTGCAGAGACATGTGGGAGACTCCAGGTAGCAAACAGTAAGCC
Source organism: Natator depressus (assembly GCF_965152275.1). Lineage (NCBI taxonomy): Eukaryota > Metazoa > Chordata > Testudines > Cheloniidae > Natator > Natator depressus. Next base: position 106,606,366 of record NC_134238.1, read on the forward strand.
TCATGCCAGTTTCTCATTTAGACTGTGGAACAAGCACCTGGTCTTCATTAACTTCACTGCTATAGTTAATGTGTTGCAGGTGTGAAAGTGTGTGGCTGAAATCTGACAAAACACCTGTCTTTTGTGGCACCATTATATCTGTCTAGTGTGGGACATGACCCCCTCGGGTGTACTTTATCCTGCCTTGAAAGCCACAGTAAGCATTGTCCTGTAATTACAAAATCAGGAGTCATCACTGCTGGGAAAGAATTCTTTAACAAATTATGCCTAATTAGTCTGAAAATTACCTTTAATTCCTGATGAAACCATAGGCTTAACTCCCTTCTATAACACCTTCCTTTTTATCTTTATGCAAATAGGATTATACACTATCACACTGGCACAACTAGGCATAAAACAGCTGCAGCTAGTTCTCTGGTTATTAAATGGGAACTGGATGTATGCCATTTATGATGTTTTCTGGAATGCTGCATCAAAAAGTATCCCAGAGAACTCAATTTTTCCCTCCCACTCAAAGCACGGGCGCTTGGATCTGAAATTTTGGTTCAACCCATTATACAGAGACAAAACAGCAGGGCATTTTTTTCAAAGTCTGGGTGGTGTCTGGAACTGGAGTTTTGGTTTGGGTCCATATCTAGACTTACTGTCACAGGGAGCCAAAACATACTCTACCAATTTTGCTTAATGAGTTACTTGGTGCATTAGATGCAGGTTTGTAAAGGTCTCAAGTGCCCCAAGTTCCCACCTGTTTTATGTAACCAACTTTGGCCATGGTATGCTTGCCACAGGACATGCTTTCATTAACCCTTTCTGTACCACACAGGGTTCTGCTTCATGAAGGCAATGTATTCCCAGAATGTAATATGGAAAACTAATTGTGCAAGATATTTCCCCCTCATGTCTACATGCAATAAGTGATCCTTCATTGAATGCACATTATATGTTCTATAGCACAGATAAGACTAACTCAATGCAGAGACAGACTGGTATCTTCCTGGATAATGAAGCTATGGGTAAATTACTTTCTCACTCTGCATTCTCTTCCCCAATATTCCTTTTTTCGGATCATGTTAGAGGACAGCTATGAGGTAGCACTTTGAAGAGATGATATTTCTTCAAATCTGGCAGCTTCATATAATTTTAAATAACTTGCAGTCCCTACATAAGTCTACAAACACTGAGGCTGACTTTTTATTCGTAGTATTTTATACAGCATACAAGCCCTTTGCCATGGGGTGGCCTACTACAGTAACGAGGAGGTTGACAGCTTCGCTGCTAGTGTACCTGGTAAGCATTTGGCAAAAAGGACTGTATTTTTTGTTTATACAGTGTCCCACAAGATAAGGTCCCAATCCTGACTGGGGCTTCTGAGCACTACTGTAACACAAATAATATCAGATACATCGTTTTGAGGAACCACTTTTGCACTGGAACTTTGCTTAAGAGTAGTCCCTTGTGGAATACAGCAGCAAAGCCATTACAATAAGGAATGGCAACTAGGCCTAGACTTACTGTTGTTTCATTGTTCATTATTTAATTTTTTTTAAAAAAAGACATTAGCTTTTACATGGCTCTTTGCAATACGCACTGAACTCACTCTAGCAATTTTATTTATAGGGTTTCTTTTTTCCACCATGAGATACAGTAAACCAATAAACCATAAATCAGATTTCAGAGTCTTCTTAATGAAAATGCTCCCTTCTCATTTAATGCCTCCAATGCAGGATCACATTCCCTTTTTGTATAGCAGAAAATGTCTGGTAGTTAAAGTCAAATACACTGATTCCTAAGCCACCATAATCATCATATCTAACCTGCCACCTAGATGACTTGACAGTTTCTCACTAATTAAAGGATGTTGTTAGAGAGAATGAAAGTTCGTTGTACTCTGCTTAATCAGAATTAGAGAGAGAGAGAGAGAATGAGGTTTTCAGGGGCCTCAATCTTTTTATATAGCCCCAATGATGAGCACATCACTGAGCAAAGAACACACCTCCCCATTTCTTTTATTGCACCTTACGGCACCTCCTTTCACATAAGTCTGGTTGAAGAACCAATACTCCTTTGCCAAGCAGCAGCAGAATTCAGGCACTTGCAGGTCAGTTTCCAGTTTGGAGCAGAAATCAATGGTGAGCAGCCATCATTTTCTTAGTGTAATGTGTTTATTTACAAAGTGTACACCAGTCCTGTTTCCTGGAACAGAGTGCACATAGAAAACGGTCTCTTACAGAAACTTTAGGTAAGGCACCTTAGCCTTGTGACTTTCTCTCAATCTCTCTCCAGGGCCTCATCACTTAAGCTCTGTGCCACCATCCTTTCTTCCCTCAGTTCCTGAACTTTTTCACCTCAGAAATGCTTAGTTCAAGGCTATTTGCAGAGACCACATGGCCTAGAAAAGCGAGTTTGGATGTAACCTGCTGTTCTGTCACACAAAGAAAGCTCAAAAGGGTTTAGAGGCCCGGACAGAGAAAAACACTTTAACCCTCATAATTCCTTGAATGAGTCTCTGGGTTTAGTTATTGCATGGCATCTTTTCCTTTTCTGTGGACGGTTTCGTTCTGGGTGCTTATACAGTACTGGCCACTGACATGAAAGCCACTAGCACCTTTTTCCACAACAGAACAATCCATCACCCATTCAGAAATAAGCAATTACTGACCAGGATTTATGGATAGACCAACTGACCCCCACCACCTGCCCAACAATTTGCCTATATCAAAAACCCAGTTCAAAGAAAAATGTGTTCACTTCAGGTTTCCAGCCTAGAATCAGAAGTCCTAACACACCACAAGGAAAATGACTCTCACATACTTCCAGACATCTCTAGGATCAGCAATGCTACAAATCCTATGAGAAAGCTTTTCTGAATCCAACTTCAGCTCTATTGGATGCTTATGTATGTCCAAAATCCATTCCTTTTAAAGGTTTCAGAGTAACAGCCGTGTTAGTCTGTATTCGTAAAAAGAAAAAAGAAAAGGAGTACTTGTGGCACCAGTTCACCTATCTCTAGAAGAAATGGTCTTTCTGTACTGGCAGAGCCTTGCTTGTCTCAATTCATGTATCTTGAAATTTGTTCAAAGTCCTGCCTCTGATAGCACTGGCCTTTTCTTGCCTATAAAGTATTAGTCCTAATCAGGGCATGCCCCCATTTTGTTTTCCAGTAATGCCCAAAAGTTCTAAACCTGGTCAGTGGTTCTTTCACAAAGTTGAAAAGTGAAGCCTGGCTGGCAAGTGTGATGCCATTTTCCTCTAGCAAAGAGTTGGCAGGACTTCTGGGAATTAACTCATATTACATTTCTCCCAACACACATGAGTTTTAAAGTGCCCCTGGGCAGGTAGGGTACTTAGAGGTTCCAGTTATTTTGCCCAGGTTAGAGTTCAGGCCTAAATATCTGTTAGCCTATGGACAGCCATGAAATTTGAGAAAGAACAGAGCTTTGAGGAACGAGCTCATCTCTAATTCTGTCCTACCAATCTGTGCCTTTTCTTTTGAGTCTTCCTCTTAATCCTGGAATGTTTTCTGGTTGCTCCCATCACAGCAACCATTACAAATGTAATAAATGGGAGGTAAAAACATGGTTCCTTTCCAAAACCATGCCCATGATACTAAAATAACTCTGGACCCTGCTCTATTATCTATAATTTTCTGGGGTATTCTCTCTCTCTCTCTCCTTGGTAATCCCAAATGAGTCCTGACTGACCTCTTCCCGAACACTATAGTAAATGCCTAATGTTACTGACTTTTTTCTGATCACTGCAAGCATGACAACCTGCCATATCTATTTAAGTATCCATTGTGTATTAGAGTCAGAACTTGAACACGAACATATCCAGCTAATAGCAAAGCAATTGATTTTGGTTATAGTATAATGGATGGGCTTTTGAATAATTCATTTATTAAGTAGATGAAGATAGCTTAGAAACATGTCAATGAAATGCATATTATCTTAAGGCAGAAACAATTGACTTGAACAGCCCAGTGCACCGTAGCAATCATGGGACTTCCAGGCAATGTGGACAAATGTAAGAAAAATATTCAAGAGATTATGAATAAAATATAGTAATTTGTTCTGCCATAGTTTTAAACAATGAAATTATCTTTCTTTCCAGTTGAAAGAAGGAAGTTGTGGGTGAGAGGGTATAGGGATATGTGGAGTATAGCTAAGGATGTTACCAAGATTCTTGCGTTCTCACTCTGAAAAAAGTACTGATTATTATATCTGAATGGTAATCAGCTGTCCATAGAACTATTGCAGGGACCATGCAGTTATGAACTAGTAAATGTAAGAGAGATTATATGATTCTGCTTTCTGGTTCTGTACCTTTAAATGTATTCAGGCTGCGCGTCAGTCTAGGTGGCAGTGCTGTCATCCAGTTCAAGATGTCTATTAGCATGTGTAACACATTGTTCTCTCCTCTGAATTGTATTTGTTCTTCCTTTGTTTTTCATTTTCCTTTACATGAAGCAAATGTCATCCAGACTGAAAGTTCATGTTTTGGTTTTTGGAGGCCATAATAATATTGTTCGAGAACCCCTTGGTTCCTTTAACAACCCAAAATACTACACTGGTAAGTGGGATGCAAGAAGTTATGTTGACATCAAAGTGAGTAGTGGCATTTTAATCAGAGTAAATTTACTTTCAACCTAATTCTGTTTGCTGCTAATTTCACACCAAGGCTCTTCCATCTTCTGGATGAGGGATCCATGTGGGGACAACTGCCCCTATATCCATACTTTTCAGCACACATCCCAGCACCTGCAACAGGACAACGATAGAGTTGTGAATCCATTTCACTGAACAGTATACCAGGCAAAGTGAAGAACTGGGCAAAATTTTTGTAAGGGTACTTAATTAATGACTGGATGAGACCCGAGTCTATTATATTAGAGACATGAGTTCTATTCTTAGGTCTGCCTGCAGTGACCTTGTCCAATCTCTCTGGTGTTTTACCTGTATAAAGAGTGAATGCTCATTGCCTCCCCTAAGATAAGAGGTATGAGGACTTGGTTGATAAGAGTTGTGAACTGTTGAAAAACTAAAAACAGTTAGACTGGACTCTTGGCTTATAGCTCAGTGTGCCTTCCCCTAGGCTATAAGTTATTGACACACACAAGATGTGTGACACTCGACAAGCCTTTCCTCCTGAGGGCAGCCGAGTTCTTAGCTGCCCCTGCCAGCAGAATGCAGGCTCAGAAGAAAAAAAATATCAAAAAATTGCACTTTTGAATATTAGCTCTTTTATATTAAAACATTTATATTGTTATGGTTTCATCAGCTTTCCTTAATAGCTCCTATCAATGCTAAAAGTGGCTCTGCAGTTGTTCAAAGCTGTTGATCATTGGTTTAGTATGCTATATGAACATCCATACACAGTGTAAATGTGTGTGTGAATGCACGTATTTTACACACACACCCCACACAGATACTGAGCTATGAAGCTATGATATAACAATTGTCTACTGACTAAAGGTGAAGACATCATCTGCCTCCCCATCTTATGCTTCCCAACACATTCATTTCACTTTTCTGTGGTTCCAGGAACTACTTGTGCCAACAGCAGCTTAATAACTAGAGTTCCAATTAGTTGGAACCTCCTGCTCGAGCTGATGTTTGGCAAGTTGTTTTCATGCTCCAGCTGAGTCAGGAAGATTTTGCAGACAGCTTTTATACAAAATAAACAGTCCAGAGATTCTCAGCAGAGCACCCCATGCAGTTCCAATATTTTCCTGTTTTAGGATAAAAAGGTCTGCTCCAGAATTTATTTCTTTCCTATGTGTCTGTCCCAGGTTCAAAGGCCCTGTGTCTTGTCAAGGTGTGGCTCACTCCAGAGCCTGTCAGCCAACAAAAATATAAAATAAAAATAAAAACTAAAAAAATAAAAGTCCAGCCAAGTATTCTGCTTTCCCAGAACTCCAGCCTTGGAATGAGGGGCTGAGCTCTGCATACTAGCCAAGGCAAGGTAGATAAATTTAGCCACCATCTACAACTTCACATGTTGGCACTTGGCACCGTTGTCTGACACAGGCAACCCAAGTGTGAAGTATTGGTAAACCACATGCCAAGTTGTTACGGCAGCTCCTTCAGCACAATAGTTTAATTGCATTGTGGTCTTTCCTCAAAGCCTTTAATGCAAAGTGCCATGGATGCTTCCCTTTACTATGTGGTTTGGAGCTAGGCAGAGGGTGGAATGGAAAACTGCCCAGAGTGCTGTGACAGACGTGTAATTAAGGAATAAGGCATGATAGGGCATGTGTTATACTAGGTTACTGTCCACACCTTGGGTGTCATGGCTCAGGCAGTTTCAACAGTCTGAGATGTGAAACTCTTAAAGAGACAGGCACTAATTCTCTGTCTTCTTTCTAATATACAGTTATTAGATATGGGACGGTTAATATAACTCTTAACATTTTTATTTCCTGGGGTTAACCCTCAGAATTCTAAGGTGAGGCATCACCTTTTTACTCCTCTTCCATCTCACTGCTATTCTACCTGTTCCCGCCCTTCCTCTCAGATGTAGAAGAGCCTCCCCTTGCCAAGATGCCACTGGCCTGCTGGATGATTCTGGGCAACCCACTTTCCTTCTCTGTGCCACGGTTTCCCCATCTGTAAAATGGGGATACTGATACATCTGTAGATCTCAATGGAAAATAAGAGCTTGGTATTATTACTATGAGACTTGACAGATGAGTGGAACATGGCAGACTGTGCACAGCCAGAGGGCAAGCTCCTTGCTGTATGGGAGCAGGACAAGCCAACTCCTCCCAAAACTGCACTTTTAGGCCACAATCTCTTTCCTCCTGCCACCCACCCCTCTAACAGTCTCAGCAAGTCCTTGGAAACTAGCGATAGCTGGTTACACTAGTATCCTAAGTGTTAAAGTTCATTGTTAGGAGGAGGGAAACCAAAAAAAAAAGGTATCAAGAACTTCTGTTCTAATTATTTGAATTTTCACATTATCAGCCTTCAGCACTGAGCATGGAGGTAGGTGTTGCTTTGATTTGTTTCTTAACCCTCTGCTTACATTTATTTTATAGTGTAGGAATAGGGGAGGGTGGGCAGTTTTTATTTTTTATGACCCATGGTTAGCCTCATAAAAACAAGACAGAAAATATCATGCCACTATATAAATCCATGGTGGAACCCACATCTTGAATACTGTGTCGGGGGTCCAGTTCTGGTCACCATCTCTAAAAGGAGATGGTGGAACTAGAAAAGGTGCAGAGAAGGGCCACAAAGATTATCAAGGGAACAGCTTCCATATAAGTTCAGACTAAAAAGATTAGGCCCGTTCATCTTAGAAAAGACATGACGAAGGGGGGATACGACCGAGGTCTATGAAAATCAAAGGGTGTGGAAAAAGTGAATAGAGAAGTGTTATTGACCTTTCCAGCAATACAAAAACCAGGGGCCACCTGCTGAAATTAACAGGCAGCAGGCTTAATATAAACAAGAGGAAATACTTCTTCACACATGGCACAATTTAATCTGTGGAACTCATTGCCATGGGTTCAAAGGTATAACTGGGTTCAAACAAGAATTAGATACGTTCATGGAAGATTGATTCATCAACAGCCATTAGCCAACATGGTCAGGGACACACCCCCATGCTTGGGATAACCCTAAACCTCTGATTGCCGAAAACTGGGAGGCAAAGATGGGGTGGATTTCTCCAAAATGGCCTGTTCTGTACAATCTCCTGAAACTGTGATACTGGCCAGTGTTGGAGACAGGATACTGGGCTAGCTGTACTACTGGACCAGAGCAGTTCTTATGTTCTTAAACCACAAGTGGCAGAACAAAGCTACAAGCAGGTTCTCACATCATCCTTAAAGAATGAAAATCAAAGTATATTCCATTGTTCTCTGTCACTTGAGAGAGCTGTGTCATGCCTGAGGGATGAAATTCAATGTTGAGTGCAAAGTAATGCGTACTGGAAAAAATAACCCTAACTATACATACAAAATGACGGGGTCTATGTTAACTCTTACCACTCAAGAAAGATTTTAGAGGCATCATGGACAGTTCTCTGAAAACACCTGCTCAATGTGCACCTTCAACCAAAAAAGCTAACAGAATTTGAGGAACCATTAGCAAAGTGATAGATTACAAAACAGAAAATATAATGCTGCTATATTAATCCATAGTATAGTATAGTATAATCCATAGTACCTTGAATACTGTATGCAGTTCTGGTCATACCATTTCAAAAGAGATTAGAATTGAGAAAGGTTCAGAGAAGGACAATGAAGATGACTGGGATACAGAACAGCTTCCCTACGAGGAGAGTTTAGAAAGACTGGGACTGTTCAGCTTAATAAAGGGAGGACTGAGGGGGGATATGACAGAGGTCTATAACATCATGAATGGTGTGGAGAAAATGAAATGGGAAGGGGTGAACAACACTTTCTTAAACACAAGAACCAGAGGTCACCCAATGAAACTAATAGGCAGCAAGTTAAAACAAACCTAAGGAAGTATTTCTTCACACAATTCACAGTCAACCTGTGGAATCCCATTGTCATGGGATGTTGTGAAGGTCAAAAGTATAACTGGGTTTAAAAAAAAAAAGTATTAGATGAGTTCATGGAGATCAATCAATGGCTATTAGCCAAGATGGTCAGAGATGCAACCCCATGCTCCAGGTGTCCCTAAACTTCCAACTGCCAGAAACATCTAGCACTAGTCACTATTGGAGACCAAAGATATGTCTTCACTAGCAACATTAAAGCTCTGTAAAAAAAAAAAATCCACCCGCCCGAGGGGAGTAGCTCCCAGTGCTGGGAGCCTGGCTCCCAGCGCTGGTGCACTGTCTACACTGGTGCTTAACAGCGCTGAAACTTGCAGCGCTCGGGGGGGGGGGTGTTTTCACACCCCTGGGTGAGAAAGTTGCCACTCTATAAAGTGGCAGTGTAGACAAGGCCCAAATAGTGGGCTAGGTGGAGAATTGGTCTGACCCAGCATGGCCATTCTTATGACAGCATAACAGTCATCATAGGTATCTCCTTGTGGATATACAGTGCTTATAATTAGTTTTGTGCATATTTAGATAAATTTTCCACTAGTATCATACTTGTATGTAGGAGATATAATGGAAAGCAGAATTGTGCTCCTGTATACCACTGTACATCTGGAGTAACTATTGACTTATGGCCAGATTCTGACTTCATTACTCATGTTGACATCTGTGCATATAGCCCCGTACTGCACATATAGCCCCATTGATTTTAATGGGACCAGCCACAGCTTAAGGTACTGATCAAAATGAGTAAGGTTGATCGAATGCATGCCCTAGAATGAAATAGTCTAGATTTACTCTGGTTTATGTGAAAGGGGAAGTAGCCCACAGCATAAGTCTAAGATCTAGCCATCCAAAAAGGACAAATATTCCATACATGTAGGTGTCATGTCTAATTAATTAGTTTAAAAAAATAAGTAAAAAAAAATCATTTTAGCATAAGCACAAATGAATAGCTCCTTCATTAAAATATTTGTTTTAAATTTGTTTATATTTTAAATACCACAGGCTCAAAAAGCCTGACAAATCCTGTTTCTCATGAGAGGAGAGAGAAAGCCTATTTGCCTGACTTATTTGGGAGGAGTAAGGTTAGTGAAAACAGCCCATCGTTTTCTCTGGATACTTGTTTCAGAGGCAACTGAATGAATATTTATCAGTTTCAAAGGCTCTGTGGAGTCTCATTAATACAGACTTTATTTAACTTTTCTGATGCTGTCATAAGTCAATGGATATGAATGAGAGTAAAATGAGAACTAAATGAGTCCCGCTTATGTGAGTGTATTGAGATTCCTAGCAGAATCCTCTTTTTATCCAGGCACTTTATCGTAACTGAGTCATACGCTACAAAGGGAGGAAGGTACCACTGTGCTTGCCACACCACAGAGGCATCACCAGCAAGGAAGGCCTTTAAGAAGCAGCGTGCGGTTTGATTACAATACATCCTGGTTTTTTCCATGTGCAAATCTGAAGCCTCCCCCACAAAACAATAAGACTACTAGTCTATAACTTCACTGAACACTACCATTTGTTCTCTGGCAATGGATTTTGAAAGAGATACAAAGAAAGGATGAACTACTACATCGCTGCCCCATGCAAGTATTCACACGACAACTCAAAGAATAATGGAAGTGGGATTTTCCTGGCTTGGGACGTAATAAAGTATGATTATGCCCTAAAAAAACAACTGCAATGGAAAAAGAAAGTGTGCATGCTTCCTAAAGGAAGGCATGAGTAATCCACTGGAGAAGTTGTTCAACAGTTTATCCTGGTGAAAATATTACTTCTGTAATTCTGCCAAGGTCAGTGTCAGTTTAGGTTATCTGCTATGGAGTGCCAGATAGGAGTGTAAGATTTCCCCCAACAGAGCTAAACTGACATGCACTTAACTCAGCAGAACATTTTTGTAATGGCAAGGTCCAGCTTTGGTTTTACTTGCTCATTTGTACCAGTTCTACTTTCCTCTCCCCCCCCTTCATGCTCTTCCTTCTGCCCTGCTTGCATCTTTCTTCTGCCCATCTATTATCTCCCTTAGTCACTCAACTCCTGTTGTCAAGCATTAATGGAAAAATAATTTGGGGTGTGACCAAGATAACCAAAACGATGGTGCCTAAAATCTAATCTTTTTGCCTACAGTCTAAAGCACAGCACATAAAATCTACACCAGACAAAATATTCTTCTACAGGTATGAATTAACTCCCACAGGATTCAGCCCCACAGCACCCCTTGACCTCAAAGAGCTGTGTAGCCAAATTCCATGAAAGTTCAGGAGCAGAAAGTGAATAGTTTAGTTTTTAATACAGCACCAACACATAGAGCCCAGTTGTGCTTCCACTTCTGCTGGCATAAATCAGGAGTAACTCCACTGATGTCAAAAGAATTACACCAGAGTAAAACTGACATGAGATCAAATTGAGCCAGTAGTCCTTGGACTGCTTTCCAGAATATGTAATTACAGCCTCAAGGATGCAACAACCTCTCTACTTGAGAACTGGTGTCTCCTGCTAGTAGACTAGCTCCTTCCATTCTTTAATATATATTTAAACTCTGACTGGTGTGGTATTCTATAGAGTTCCCTGATACTTGGACATACAGTGTGCAAAAGGCATAGGTCCTGACAACACTGTTAAGTTTCAGGGAACACATTTTCTTATTTCCACATTTATTAGTTCAGCAGAAACTCCTCTTTACTGCACCATCACCCACCTGGGAGTGCCGCCGTACTGAGAGGGGAAAGGGATATCAGCAGACAAAGGATGGGAACACTAGCAGAAAAGTTAATAAAAGCTTATTATAACTGCAGCCTGGTCAGCAATCTTGAAATTCAGTTATTCCCTCAGAGAAATGGAGGTGTAAAGATTATTTCCTGCTCTCTCCTGTAAACTCTTTCCAAAACCCCCTGCTCCAATAAAGTAAATAACTTTTTCTTTAAATTAAATTTGGTGCGGACTGGTTAAGCAGCACATCAATGGACATGATATATCCCCTAAACATAGACAAGGGTTTTGAAACTGCAGTTCAAAAATACCCTCATAAAGAAAATGGATTCTGCTGTGCTTGCACTATCTTTTGCGGGGGGTGTAAGAGAAAGTGGAACAAGGGAGAGGAGTGGATCAAAACCAAGACTGGACCCACCTGGCCAAGTCTGTTGCTTAAATTCTTCAATACAGGAATAGGCATATATTCTAGCAGCAGTTATCTAGCAGCATCTATCCATTTTCCATTGAGGCTGAGAAGATGCAAAGTCAGTCAAGAAGCTCTGGATATTCAGCATTGAAACAATTTTATAGTTCTGGCATTTAATTAGGTGATGGGCAAATCTTAAGAGTTCAGGAGGTCATTTTCAGTTAGATTTAGGTAAGCATTTGGGATATTTATTTGAAGTTCTAGACTGAGGTCTTCTGCTTCCCTCCAGCAAGCCTGACCAATTCCTTTCCCCCAGACTCTGATCCCACTTCCTTCCTTCCCATAAGAGCACCAAGACCACACTGTTTTCTCCATAAGCTACCCCAGAGGCCCAGTGCATGCTCACACTCAGAAAATAAATGGAAGTTCCTAAACCACTTCTTTTGACTGAATCCACTGAGCTGGCACTAGTGAGTTTTTAGAAAGGTGAGTAATGCTAGGTGAAAAGTCAAATCCAAGCCATGCATACACCTTGTGGTTTGCACAGCCCACCCAAGTAATTACATTAAAGTGAATTTATAATCCTGATCTCTCTACTCCCACTTGTTCTGTTTACATAGATGCTGGAACTATGGGTGATGCCACATCCCCTGGCTTGAAGTGGTTTCCATCATATACAGGGTTTACAGTTTGGTTCAATGGCTCTTAGCACTCCCACTATCCAAATTATTCCAATACCCCTGTCTGATTCCCCTTCCCTCGTCAAGCCATGTTCAGGCCCCTGTCCTGCAAATGCTGAAAAATGTGTTTAACTCTGCCACAGAGAATGGTCTCCACTGAACTATTTCCCCCCTAAGGGAACTACTAATGGAGTGAGATTACGCGCATACTTCAGTGTTTGCAGGATCAGGGCTTTGGATCATAAGCTCCTCATGCCAAAACCACGGTTTGACTGAGGCTGGGACACTGTTTTTCTCTTTGCTTGTGAAGAATCTAGCACACTTTAGGGAGCTATAAAATAATAAGCATTGAGTGCAAAGGACATTTTCTTATTCTTAGTGAATGGGTGCATACTGGCACCTTTGTCCTCTACAAGTCAAAAGTCTCTCTAGGGTTCTTACGTAGGCCTTTACCACTCTAGTATCCGAGTCCCCTCCTCCCCCGTATCAAAATGTGGTAGGTCAAACAGCTACTGTCACTCTGTTGCACTCACATCCATCAGATAAAATGGTTAAATCTGCACTAGTCATTTGGCATAATAGAAATAATGTCATTGTAATAGAACACTGTCAGAGGAACAATACCTCCTGCTTGGAAAATAAACATTGCTGCCTTTATGCAGCAACAGGAGACCATTAACCTGTGACAATGTTCTATTCCATGAGCATTAGCTCTTAATTATAAATCATTTTAAAATGTCCTAACAAATTAGTGATTATACCCAAACTATTTTGTTAGGAATAAAGGGTTTATTAAGGAATCTTGTCAGCAACATACTGCTGCAGTGTTTCTGTAACATTCCATTTTCACAGAATGGGGGCCACAGTGACAAGATGTGTGTGCTAGGAATGCAGGGATGTGGAAGGATCCAAATGGTTGATTCTCAGACACTTATTCATTGCTACTTCCCACATTACCTCCCAAGTTAAGGTTTGTCTCTTTACACCATATTATATATACACACAGGTCTGTCGGTCTATGGAAAAACATGCTCAATCTCAACCATGTTTTTAATTGGGCTGAAATTTGCTGTATAAGTTAATTATGCATTAGTTTGTGAAGTTGTATTCCCATTCCCCACCAGCAGGAATTCAGGGCATTCAGCACCTTTTAGGCTTGGACCCCCGTCCTCATTAAATTGGGATGTTGTTGGTTTTTTCATTGAGTAATTATTTTTTCTTTAGCTTGAGACAAAAGAGCAATAAGGAGTAAGATAAATATTTTTAATGTACTGGTCTTGTTCAAGCTTGAAAATTAAAAGCTGAATAGTAGTTACTGTTCCTAAATGTTTACAAAAAACACACCACCCTCATTCACTTCAGTGTAGTATCCAAGTCATTAAAATGACTGGAAATCTCTGAAGGAGCTCACGTGAACACAATGGAAATGCAAACTTACATCCTTTGAAGAGTCTAGCATGAACCTATTTCCATGGAATCTCAGTTGCAGTATAAATGCATGTGCTGCTAAACAAAATTAAAATCCACACGCAAAACTGTTGCGCTGGAACAGCAAGATTCTGACACAAACCTCCTAAAGCAAGGAAAATCGCCACAGCCTCCTTATCGCAGCCCCTTTGGGAGACAGATGCACATATGGTCTTCTGTCAGGGGGCCTCAGAACAGTGGGTAATCTTACATACCTTTCATGCATACCTGGAAACTTTCATGCTTGGCTGACCCTGAAATTTTTCAACAAATATATATTCTAAAGGAGAAAAAGACAACTCGATGATAACCAGCCACATAACAGGATCTTATAATTCCATCCATCTAGAGGTTCTATGGATGTCGTAAACCATGAGATCAAAGCCCTAATCTCTTGCCAGAACCACTCTGGGAGTGATAAAGCAAAACTCCAATTGAAGGACTGCACGAAGAACTGCAGGATCCATCCCCAAAGATGGTCTTTGCTTATATATCATTGTTGCATATTTGCTTTCCCCCCCCCCTCATTGGAGCTTTTCAGAGATGGTGAAAGTTGCTTAAATTTGCTTGTGAAACGTTCACCATTTCACTTCAGGAGATTCTGCACCTTCGGTATTCCATTGTTCCGCAGAGTTTCAAGGAGTCATTATGCTTTGTTTCCAAAATGTGAAAACAAAAACAGAGCTTTGCTTGAAATGTTGTGCTGAGAAAAGGCTGAGAGAAAGTAAAAGTGTTACCACTGCCATCTTTGAAATGTTTCCTTTCTAAACTTTGGGCAAGGAGAGGAGGTAAACAGAAGAGGAGAGAGAAAGATGTACAATGCAGTGGATACTGATGCTATGGAACCCTTCTTCCTAGCCACATTTCTTCCCCAATTGACTCAGTGGGTGCTCACACACAAGCTGGTGGTGGTCCAGCCATTGTTACATTATAGATAGGGTGGTGAGGATATGACAGTAGGATTAGGATTGTTTTGAGTAAGTTACTTAAGCATAACTTTGATTTTGTTTCACTAATGTTATTTTGCAGAAATTTAAAACATCATTTCAATTCAATTTTTAATGGGAATTCCCTTTATCTGAAAGGCTTTAGAAAAAGCAGTTCATTACATTATTGGCTTCGAAGCCTTCCTTGGTTGGTTTCAGCCAAGCAAAAATCAAAAGATACTCCACCCAAGCCTCATGCAACCCCTTCCACCACAAGTTGTTCTCTTTGTCAAGACATGCCAGATTTGAGCACTAGGTAGGAAGAGTGGGGATAGGTGAATGGAAAGCCATGAGTAGATATGAAACTGGAAGGAGGCTGAGGAGTACGTGTAGATATGTGGGGATGGCACAGGTACCTTTACTAAAAAGGTAGGGGGCATTGATAAATAAAGCGGAAGGGATATTTCTGTCTTTCTTGTAAAACAGATTCCACCAGCTCAAGACTGTTGGAACTAGTTCCCCTGTGTAGTAATGGCTGTAACATACAGGCAGTGGGTGAGTGAGAAATAATTACAACAGTGCAGCTGCACTGCTGTATTGGACATGTTATGTTATCTTCATAAAAAGTTCTGCCTTATGGCCCTGGTTTAATAAAACATTTCAGCATATCCTTAAAGTTAAGGATGTGCTTACCTCCCATTAAAGTCAACTTTGCTGAATAGCAAAAGTGCTTAAAGATTGGCACATGCATGAATACCTTTTCTAAATTGCAGCCTATAAGGCTATGCCTGATAAAGGCTACTGTTCTGTAGTCAAGAGCCCCCATCTCCTTTGAAGTCTGTTAGAACCTTGTTTTATTCATAATACATAGCTATAATTTACACATCATATGATTGTAAAACCAGCTTTATGGAGAGGTGGCATAGTAAGAAATATGATTGTACTCTACCAGCCTCAAAAACCACTGTCATCAGGAAAAGGAAAGTCGGCCAAGAGGTAACAGCTTGACACAGATGCTTGAAACCTAGAGGTTGAAAGGAAGCCCCTAAAAATCCTGCTGAAAAAACTGTTGCGAAGTATAATATGCTTCTGTACTGCAATTCCTTACATTCAGGCCTGCTGACAGCAATTCTGGGCCCCACGGTCAAGGCCATCCCTAGGGAGGGTGTGGGGCCCAGGGCAGAGGTGACAAATCCGTTACTTCTGGGACAGACTGCACTGGCCATCACGCCAGCCCATGGCACCCCCAAAAGCGTGAAGCCTGGGGCGGTCACATGCACCTAGGAGCCCTGTGGCCCACCTGGGCAATTTAAAAGGGCCTGGGGCTCCTCCCCGAGTGATCGTCCCCTTTGCCCACCCCCACCATCCCGATTGGCGGACCTGCTTACATTCAATGAGGCAAAAAGAATCTGTATGCAATGCCGACCTTAACTCTAAGTGTCCAAGCTTTCGTAGCTTTATGATGGAACATTAAAGTGGTTAATAAGAGTCAGTTTTGGGACATCTTATCACCCTGCTATTCAGTACTAGGAAGTGTAACAGAATCAATGAAAGTAGTACAGCATATCACCATGTCATCTGTAATAGAAGTGAATTAAAAATATAGCAGCATTTTAGTAGCACTCTCCCTTACAAAGGCGACTCTGAAAACAATGATCCAAGGCCACAATTCGCTATAGTTAGTCTTGAAGTGCTACCAAGACTGAATGCATAAGATCTCATTGCATATCAGGGATAAAAAAAATGAAAGTTTTATTCTACTGGAAAATTGGGATTCTAGACAAAGAGACTGTGTACTTCAACTTTTCTTCAGGCGGCAACAGTGAATGAGATAGTCATTTATGGTAATACTTCCCCCCCACACTCACACCTAACTCCCACATCAAATCCAAGCAATGATTCCCAATTTTATTTGCCCTTAAAAATTCTAATTACCAGCTTGCAATTTTCTCCTTAAATTTTTATTTTAGCAGCTGCCATCTTAAAAATTACTAGTCAGAGATCAATTATTTCGTTGTTTGAAAACTGAGATTTCAAGACTTCAGATGTATATTAAACTCTACAAATACCTTTGCTAATTAATATTACTAACAATAGAGTAATCTCAGCATTCCATAGGTACACACTGTGCTCAGTATAAAACATGCTGCAGTGATATTTAACCATGAAGGCAAGTTGTAAAATTGTAAATGTTTTTAAATGGCAGACCCTCTAGCTCTAGCAGTTCTTGAGAAAATGTTATAAATTCAACTGGGAATAGGGGGGGGGGGGGAAAAGGACACAGTGGTCATCACAATGTTGTGATTTTAACATCAGATAGCTTATGTTCTGCCAAGCCCAGATAGAATTTGAATGGCTCTAAGAAAGTTTTTGGACCAGCTGACTTTTCCCAAGCACTGGTCCTAGATTCATTATAAGAAAAAGAAATTGAATTTGAGTACATGAATATAGTCAAAAGAACTATGCCTGGTACTCAAAATTAGGCCCAGTAGGGTTCGCAGGAGGATACCCTTAAATGGTGAGTACTTACTCAATGGTGAGGTTCCTCTCTTCCATCTCTTCTCTTTGAATGTAGCACCAAATACAGTGCCAGTAGCCAATTAAATTTAAAAACCCACTGTCACCTTCATTTCTGCACTCACTGTTAAAGATTTTATTTTGCAGTGGTGGGACACATTGCAAGCTAAAAATATTGTGGTTCCCTCTTATTTGTGTGCCTCAGAGTTTTTGCTTGCACCAGTTATCAAACTACTTATTGTTTAATGCATTTCTAGTATCCCCTGCACGAGGGTATCCAGGAACACCAGAAAATTAAGACTGCACCTACATTCTTTCAAAGAGGAATTTCTCCTCCTATTTTGTAAGTTCCAGAGTTTGTTTTTTTTTTAAATATATATTAAGTGGGCAGACCCTTTCACACAAAAAAGCAAAGCAAAACAGGAAGTGATAGCACAGAAAACCAAACTGAACATGGATAGCTGAGTTCCTGGAAAACACAACTGATGACATTGAAAAAATCCTTATGAATGGGTGTTTCATTTAAAATGCCAACCAACATGTGAAAGTCCACAGCCTTGATTTTCCTCTCAGACTAGTCTAAATCATAAGTAAATCCATCAACGTGAAGTGCCAGCGTTAGTGACGAGGATCATGCCTACTGTGTATATTTTATCTTTATATTCTCTTATGCTAAATGTCCAAAACAGGTAAGGTTGTCTACTGAAAAATTTTCAGTCTGAATGCTTCATAATTTTGTTGCTCATCGAAAGTGATGGACAGAGTCAAGCAGCATGCCTGTTCTCTCTAGTCTTTAGGAAGCTGTTAAGGGCTGAACAATCTCCCATAATATCAGCAGGGATTTAAAAAAAAAAATCAAAGTTCTAATGCACAAACATAAAATATGGTTGGAAATCACAATTCAACCTTTCTTTCTACTGCACCAGATTTCACAATTGAGAGTCCTTCTTAATACAAAAGAAGAGTCTTTTCTCCTGTGCTTCCATTTAATATAGAAAAAATAAAGATTTCAAAATTGTGAACACAAAAAGATAATAGGGATCATAGGCCCCTCTGATAGCTATTGAAGTGTCTGGCACAAATGGTGCAAACTCTTTGGTTTAGGAATCCTCCAGGATGCTTAATTGTTCATTACCCAAAAAATCATCCACAGAGACTCTCATATCATAGTGACATTCATGCAAGCCAAGTAGAGCTGGACATGGTACATCCAGAACGCCAACCAGAGAAGTCATAACATGGAGCAGCACAAAACAAGGCAGATGTGCTGTTCTGAGACGGCGCATGGATCCAACACTGGGATCTCCTGAGAAGTTGGCACTGGCTTTATATCATTTGTTATTTGCTATGTGCATGGCATTGTACAAGACACAGAAGACAAAGCCTCTTCCCCAACAGACAGCACAATGTACTGACTGATGCAAAGGATGGTTCCTTTTCAGAATGAAGCTTGTACAGGTCTCATTTTAATATCAGGAATAGATGACAATGTTGTAAACTGAAGTGGGTTAGGGATTATGGGAGAAGTTAATTTTGAAAGGAAATTTGAAAGAGAAGAGAGTAGTTGTCTGATACAGTGGGATACGGATGGGGCTCCGGCTGTAGGTGTCACTGTGGAAGTATGTTCAGAGGCTGATGTGAAAGGATACAAAAAGAGTGATGAAATGGGATTCACTGGACGAAAGAAGGAAGTGAGTATCCAAAAAAGGGCAGAAATGCAGGAAGGGTTGGAGCTATCAGATTGTCCAACGGGCAGAACAAGAAACTGGAAATGGTGCAAAAGGAAGTCAGTGGAGGGATTTGAGGAGAAGAGTGACATGATCCAAGCAATGGATGAAGGTGGGACATGCCTTGAGAACACTCATTTATGTACCTGGATTATAATTACAAACGAGGCTACTGAAAAGCCCCTCCTTAGGAGATGAACTTAGAAGCTTATTGTGTTAGGACACTTTAAGAGATTGATTCTTAAAGAAACAAAAATCCCAACTGTAAGTACAGCTACCACTTCCCAGTTAATTCTGTAGAAAACCCACTATAACTATATTTTTCTCATTTACCTAAATTTTACAATCTGTTCTGTGATCATCCATATCATTTCCTCCAGGACATCCATTTGTCACACGTTCTCTGTGAGGACCGCACCCACTGCAGCACAACAGACTTGGTCAAACCAGTTCTCTGCTCTGCAATTCCAAGCCCCAAATATAATGACATAGGCATCATTGCTAGATTTTTAAAGAGATTAGAGGAATAAATGACCAGTGATATGGGAGCTCAGTGATAGCAGAGCAATGCACTTAACTCCTCTCTAAAAAATTCTGGATTCAGACTAAGTTTGGTCACAAATGAAAATGAGCTTGTTGCTTCACTAGCCCATAGCAGAGCTGGGTAAATCACCTGAAAAGTTTTGGGAGTTCAATTAGTTTCAGAAAAGCATACATAATTTCAGGTGCTTATCCAAGACTTATATAAAGTGTCAGGACTGCTTTGATATGCAGAAATGGACGGAAGAGTCAGCAAGAGCAGGCTCTCTCTCTCTCTCAAAAAAAAAAAAAAAAAAAAAGATTCTCAGATTCCAAGGCAAAAAGGGACCTGTGTGATCATCTTGTCTAACCTCCTGTATAACTAAGACCAGAGAACTTCCCCAGAGTAATTCCCCTGGAGCAGAACTTTCAGGAAAACATCCTATCTGGATTTAAAAGTTGTCAGGGATGGAGATTCCATCATGACCCTTTGTAAATTGTTTCAAAGGTTAATTACTCTCACCATTAAAAAAAATTATTCCTTATTTCTCATCTAGCTTCAGCTTCCAGCCACTGGATCATAATATACTTTTCCCTGATAGAATAAAGAGCCCGTAATTAAATATTTGTTCCCTATGTAGCTACTTATACACTGCAATCAAGTCACCCTTTAACCTTCTCTTTGTCAAGCTAAATAGATCAAGCTCTTTGAGTCTATCGCTATACCTATAAGGCATATTTTCTAATCCTTTAATCATTCTCATGGCTCTTCTCGGAACCCTCTCCAATTTATCAACATCCTTCTTGCATTGTTGGCACCAGAACTGGACACGGTATTCCAGTAGTGGTCACACCAGTGCCAAAAATAGAGGTAAAATAACCTCTCTACTCCTACTTGAGAGATTCCCCTGTTTATGCATCCCAGGATTGCATTCATTCCTTTTGCCACAGCATCACAATGGGAGCTCATATTCAGCTGATTGATGCTCCTAATCTTTTTCAAAGTCACTGCTTCCCAGGATAGAACCATATCCTGTAAGTATGGTTTGCATTCTTGTTCCTAGATGTAGACATTCACATTTAGCCCTGTTAAGGCCTGTATTGTTTGCTTGTGCCCAGTTTATGAAGCAATCAAGCTCGCTCTGAATCAGTGATCTGTCCTTTACATTATTTACCCCTCCTGCAATTTGTGTCATCTGCAAACTTTATCAGCGATGATTTTACTTTTTCTTCCAGATCATTGATTAAAAAAAAAAAGTGTTAAATAGCATAGGGCCAAGAATTGATCCCTGCGAGACCCCACAGAGGAAACACCTGCTGGGTGATTATTCCCTCTGTACAATTACTTTGAGGTCTATCAGTTAAATAGATTAAAAACTGGCTAACGTGTGCCACATTAATTTTAAATCATTCTACTTTTTCAATCAAAATATCATGTGGTACCAAGTAAAATGACTTACAGAAGTCTAAGTATATTATGTCAACACTATTAACTTTATCAACCAAACTCATTATCTCATCAAAAAAGATATCAAGTTAGTTTGACAAGATCTATTTTATATAAACCCATGTTGATTTGCATTAACTACATTACCCTCCTTTAATTCTTTATTAATCTCGTCTGTTATCAACCACTCCATTGTCTTGCCTGGGATCAATGTCAGGTGACAGGCCTATAATTACCCAAGTCATCCTGTTCGCCTTTTTAAAAACATTTTCACTGCTCCCTGTGTCAGGCTAGAAACTCTTATAAACAATATTTTGGTGCCTCCATTTCAGAACTTAGGAAATACAATGACAAGGATGAAAGAGAACAAGACAAGTTATCCAAACTTTCTAAAACCTCAAAAAAGGTCCAAACCAACCTATCGCATTTAATAGAGATGAAACCAATAGGGTTCTATAGAAATTACTCTAGAAAGCTATGGATCTCAATAGAATAGTCACTTTTGTGAACTATCCCATAGAATTTCATCACTCCCCCACCCCCTTAAGACCAGCTGCCCTGGGAGGGAGGACTATTACATTCCCTGCTTCTCACCCCCCACCCCCATTGTGCCGGCAAGATGTTCCTCTCCTGCCTCAGGTTCTCCACCATGAGGAGCAATTTGCCTTTCTGCTCCATAGTGTCCCTGAATTTCCCTCTGTGCTTTTGCATCATCTTGTGCTATTTACAAAGGCAGCTCAATGACTTTCAGTTTCCCACATAACTGTGGCCCTTCCTCTGCAGCCTCTCCCACCATCCCTTCTTCCAGGGTCTGAGCCCCTACCCAGCTTATTCTGCTGGAGCGTGGGTTCCTGTCTGTCCAGGTTCTCTCCGTCCCAGTCATCTTATCCACCATCTCCCTACCACCCACTGCTGAGCATGGGAGATGGCTCCCTGCCCTGTCTATGTCATCACTGCCACATCCCTCGTGCCAGTCCCTGATCTAGGTTGGTTCCGGGGCATCCCTTTGCTATCCCATCCTCTCCTAATAGGATAATGCTTTCTTATACGACCCTCCTCATGGGCTCCAACAGACCCATCCCCTCCCTGTTCATCTCACAGGTGGGACTGTCCTGAGCTCTCACTCTTTCCTGCTCTCTCTGTAAGGCTTCTGTCCCCCATCCCAGTAGGGGTACTCCCTCTGAAGGTGTCCCCTCCTCCCACAGGCATAACACTGCCCTGATTAGGCTTCTGGCCTCCTGATCTTGAGGTCTAGCTTCTTGCCTCAGGCCCTCTGGCCCCTGCTCTCCTCCTGGAGTACCTTAAGCAAATAATACTTCTCTTCTGCTAACTGCCTCAGGAATTCCTGCAGCTCTCTCTGCCTCCCACTGTTGCTGCTGGTTCTCTAGGATCTGGCTCATTAGGGTCTGGATTCCCCTTGGTGGCTCATCAACCCCCTTCAGAGGGAGCGGCAACTCTCAAGTCCAGCCTTGGAAGTTACACCTGCCTTCCGCCAAAAAGGCCTCCACACGTGGCAGCTCCATTGTCTTTGACCCAAGTGTCTGCTATAAAATTATATGGCCAGTATTTGAAGCTGTGGCCTAAAGTGACAAAAACCAGAACAGTTAAAGTTAAGGCCACAGTTCATGCCAGTATAAATAAATCAAAGGCACAATGGGTTGAGTTAAGGGCGCAATGAGAGCATCAGCCTTCAATATCCAAATTCCTGGATTGTGTTGGTTGGTGCTAGAAGTACAATATTATTTAGAACTACAGCTTAAAATATAATTTTAAGAGAAGCAAAAAAAACAACCCACCATGAATCTTCACTCTACATTTGAGCTGCTTGGATGGCTCTATCCAATCCAAACTATTAAGCCTTTAGAGATTCTACTGCACTGATTTCATGTGTATCAAAACCTATATATGTGTAAACATATATATCCATTTTATTAGAATGATGTCATCCAGGCTAGGTATTAAGATTACATTTGTCTTTCTATTTTTAATCCTGTTTTCCAGTGAACAACAACTTTTAGTTTTACCTGAATCTTTGTATTAAGTTTTTTATTTTTGCTTCTCTTAAAATTATATTTTAAGCTGTAGGTCTAAATAATATTGTACTTCTAGCACCAACCAACACAATCCAGGAATTTGGATATTGAAGACTGATGCTCTCATTGCGCCCTTAACTCAACCCATTGTGCCTTTGATTTATTTATACTGGCATGAACTGTGGCCTTAACTTTAACTGTTCTGGTTTTTGTCACTTTAGGCCACAGCTTCAAATACTGGCCATATAATTTTGTCACTGTATTATCAAGGCTATATAAAATGGGCACTATTATTCAGCACAGCAGTGTAATCTCCCACATCATAATAATGCTATCCAGTTTGGTTAGAGTAAAGTGCACAGCTCCAAGACAGGCAACGGTAGAAACAGAATTTGCACAGAATTTGTAAAAGGAGGAGAGCCCTTAATAAGACGTGTAACATAGATGTCGTGGCATTAATCCTGTTTAACCCAGTGGTGCATACAGGAACGAAAACTGGTTTCTCTCTTTTCCATCTTGAAAGGGTTAATGTTAAGCCAAACTAAAATGGCATGTTTTACCATGTCTTCTGCATGACTGATACTGCAATCGATCTGCAGCGGTTCATTTTCTCTCTGGAATCTCTGCCCACTGAGAACAAATACAAACACATGTGGAACCAATAGGAAGCAGACCAAGGGGTTTAAGAGCACTGTACCAACCTATGTCAGAAAGTTCTCACTTAACAGATGGGGTAATTAATAAAACAGTCAAGTGGCATGACTGCGTCAAGGTGCCTTTAAGTGCTAACAATCCTCTTTTGTCTTACTACTGTAGTGTACAGATGGATTCCAATTCAGAATAAGCACTGCATTGTGCCCATGTTTGCCATCGTACAGTGTCACAGTATTTATAGGATGCCAGGTGTCCAGTGCCTTTTATTTTAAAGAAAAATAGAATGCCGATTTTTCCCCCTCTAGCATCTTAAGTGCTGACGTGAACACTAATCTGGGTAGAATGAAATCTACAAGTAAATCAGTCCTTTTATCAATTTGAAAAGGAAGGATTTGCCATAAAATACTGCTGACACAATGTAGCCCCAGTTGACATGTATCTTTAATGTATATTGATTCTAGTTATGTATGTATTTTACAGGGCTGTCGATGGACAATTTCTGTTATGTGCTGAATTTCTGAGTTAAACAATATTTTTCATCGCTTGTCTTAAAGGTGAGATGTAAAACACTGACTGCTTGCCATTTAAAATTTAGTGGCACTTTTCACAAGAGTGGGAAAATTAAATGTCCTAGTCCTGGACAAATTCCAATTACCTTCTTTCTGCCTATATCACATCCCACCCCTCTCCATCTTTTTTCCTGTCCTGACCTGTTGTGTAACTTTGCTAGTACAGAATGACTTTTGTGTTCCACCCTAAAAGTGGCTGCATCCCAGACACGTACAAACTGCTTTGGGATCACTGGGGACGGAAAACTTTTGTAATTACTATTGTTGGTGTAAAAAATAAACAAGAGCATTGGTTGAAACAGAGCATTTTTGCCACTGTCGTGATTCTATTGCTGTTCAGGGATTGAAGTGGGAAATAAAATGACAGTATGTTGGTATTCTACTCCACAGTTCCAGGATGTCATACTTACAGTATGTGCAATTGCAATATTTTCCCTATCCCCCACCAACCCATGTTACTCAAATACCCATGTGTGAGCAGAGCACCAAAGTGACTTTGATAAGATTGTGGAAGCACTTCAGCAGTTCTGTCAGTTTCACTTTGCCTTTCTGCTTGAGCATAGAATGGACCTGCAGAGTCAAGTAGAAACTGCCAGGACACCATATTGAAATGTAATAGAGCACAGTGATTCCCGACGACTACCATCTACAACTGTTCAACAAAAGCATAGTTAAAGAGTTCAGAAGTAAGCTAAACATGTTTTAGGATTTTCACTTTTATGATGATCAAGCCAGAAATCAAAGACAATACCTTAGACCAGTGGTTCAACCTTTCCAGACTACTGTACCCCTTTCAGGAGTCTGATTAGTCTTGCGTATCCCTCATTTCACCTCAATTAAACTTACAAAATCAGACATAAAAATACAAAAGTGTCTCAGCACACTATTATTGAAAATTTGCTTACTTTCTCATTTTTACCATATAATTATAAAATTGATTGGAATATAAATATTGTACTTACATTTCAGTGTACCTAAACTCTGAGCCCTGCCACCTGGGGCTGAAGCTGAAGCCCGAGCCCTACCACCCGGGGCTGGAGTATGTAACTTAGATTCCCATGAGGCCCCTGTGGCATGGAGCCCCAGGCAATTTCCCTGCTTGCCACCCCTTAACACTGGCAACCCCCCTAAACCCATCCTGCAACCCCCAGGTTGAGAGCCACTGAATTAGGCAAATATCTAGATGGAGTTGTCGTACCCCCTGGAAGACCGCTGCATACCCCTGGTGGAGAATCACTGCCAATTTATGGCAACTGACCAGCTAAGAACTGATACTATGAGGGGCAGGAGGAGTTTGGCAGGTTCAACTATGGTGGTAATTGAAGTTGAGAGACGGACCTGGCTAAAACTGTCAAGCCTTCAACAAACACAGTGTGTGACAATGTTCTGACCAAATGTGACAATGTTCTGAACAAATGTTCAGGTGTGGAAGAGCATACCAGGACACTATTTTCTAAACCATGTTTCATACCAGTAGTCCTTCCAAAATACTGGTACTATCATTACAGCATTAAGCAGTGGATTAGAGAAATCACAAGGTAGAAGCAAAGAAAAATTTATGTTTACAGAGGGAGAGTTACTAAGAGAGAGAGAGAGAATTATTTCAAATTCCAGATCCCACAAGCTGCAGTGGAGAAGGCTTTTGCACCAAGGAGTAGACAAACATACTGAAAGGAACCAGCCAGTGTTTGAGTTGTAAAGAAATACTGTAGATGACCAAAATGGTCTTTTTCTTCTTTCTTATCAGTCCCAAAGCAGTTTTC
The DNA here is from genome assembly GCF_965152275.1 of Natator depressus. Taxonomy (NCBI): domain Eukaryota; kingdom Metazoa; phylum Chordata; order Testudines; family Cheloniidae; genus Natator; species Natator depressus. The sequence goes on from NC_134238.1 coordinate 106,632,309, forward strand.
TGCCTACAGTGGGTTGAAAATATGGCTACACAACATTATGAGATGGTTTGACACATAATTGTCTATTTTCCTTCCACATTTCCCTGACCCCTATCCTCTAACTGCTGCTGTATCAAACATTTCCTGACAAGGCAGCAATGCCCATTCTCATACAAATGAATCCCTCCCCATTGGCTGAAGACTCTAGCAAGAGCCCAGAATATTAAAACTCCAAATGGTCTTTTAAGTGAATTCCAGAGAGTGCACTTTAAAGATTTGAGATTGCTCAGAGAAAACACTAAGACACTGCTCCAAGTGCTTTGCTCTCTGCTTGCACACACACACACACACACACACACACACACACACACACACACACAAAAGAGTAAACAAAAATGCAAGCAGGCCCTGGAAATGATCTGTACCATTATGACCTCACCTTCTTATTATTGCTTTGTCCTGCCATGCTGCTTAACTAATGACCATCTGCTTATCCAGCCAGTTTCTTCTTTAATAATAATTAATATTGTTATACTTTTACCAATGACAAGTGCCAGAAAAGTCAGAAGCTTGAAGTTGCCTCTCAGAGCTTCAGATTCAGAAAAATTCTGCTGAAGTTGAAGGCAAAAAAGAAAACCCTTTTGGTTTTGACCTTTATGGCTTTAGTTTATATATAACAGTGGCATGGCCTCAAACTATTTTTCACTCATGTGAGCAGGGTTTGCAGGATCAAGTCCTGACTACTATAAAATGTAATGAGTCTGTCAGTTCGCCCAAAATTGATGGAGTTGCCCACACCCATTTGTGAAATCATTAAATTAAATGCCACTCAATAGAGAAACCTCTTAACTAAAGCTGAGTAAATACTACACAAGATTTCCCATTAATAGTTGTTCAGATTTTAAAACAAATTTGCTCTAACTGTGTGCGTCTCCTTTTGTGTTCACTTTGGGTGAACACGCCAGCTAATGAGTTCACTGGAAGGAATGTTTGAGCAAACAACAAGCTTCAATGAATGTCAGAGAACATCTGTGGGAAACAAATTGTGAATTTGCAAATATGAACATTCACACCTGAAACCTGATTCTAAGAGTTATATTCTTCTAAATAAAGAACACACACATACCAGGATTTCTCCGTGTCCAATTAAAAGTAAGCAATGTGGTTAGAAATTCAAACACTACTTATTTTCAATAAACTGATTGAGTGATCTACAAATCCGAATTATACACAGCAATTTTTTAAGTTGTCTAGGTTTTGGCAGCCTCCCTTTGATGCTCGGTGAGTGCAGTGCTGCATGGTATCTCTGCAGCCCTACATGATGCAACAACCCTGTAACAGGGTGTCTGGTCCTTTAAGGGCTAGAGGCCTGGGCCAGCAAATCCTGATTACTAAGGCACAGACGGATTTCCACACACACACACACACACTTCCCAAGCACCCTCCCCAATGGTCGACCAATTACATCATGCAGTGTTACCAATTTAGTCGTGGGTGGAAATTTGAATTGAAATGAATCATTAATACACACTTCAAAAGCATAATGGGTTTGAAAAATATGAACAAAGACTAGCTTCCTCATACAGCTGTTTATGACAATGTCAGCACATGTGTTTCAGATATATTGGCCATCCTAATAATTTCAAATTAGGATTTGAAAGCACGGCCTGAGTGAGCTCTCCCCTGACAGCTAGTGGAGAGCCAGGGGGTTTCAGGATCAGACTGTATACATGAACACACCTACTCTGCCTAGGTAACCAGCAGACAGAGCTGTGTTGCCCAAGTGATCAGTTTTGGCTCGTGTTGGGTTACAAATAATTTTAGTATTGAATGTGGGGGTCATGAAATGTTATCTTTGTTGTATGAGGAAAGGGCAGCAGAACTGTGCCTAGCCTGCTCGAATGAGGGGGTCTCCCTCAGTGCTTAAATTGGTCTGGGGCTTGCCATGGCTGAGCCCCAGAACCTCTAGGCTTGGCAGTTCACAGCCCTGGGACCTCTGGGCTTGTCACATCAGTTATGAAAGTAAACTTTCTTGAGCCCCAGCACCTCTTTCATTACAAATTAAGCACTGTTAACCCTCAATTGAACTGCACTCCTTAAGCAGGAGGTTTGGCGGGGGGCGCACAGGTGTTTTGCTTGGTGGTTTGGGCTCTACCTAAGAGTCAGAGGCATTATTTGACCTGCCCCTCTCCCCTGTTAAAAGATAGAGTTGATTAGGCTCCAAAGGAGAGTCTTTTGGTTTGTTAAGTGATCACTAGAGCTGAAGTTGCTAATAAGGGCTTAGACCTGCTGCGAGACAGTGTTTCTGTGGAAGAGACTGACCAGCCTGCACTAGCAGTGAGGTTCCCCCACTGAGCACTGAAATCACTGAGAGCTGGGTGGGACCTTGCGAGACTGACTCACAGAGGTCCCAGTGGCAGGTGGCAGCAGAAGGTGATGGTGCAGGGCCATTGGGGACGGACTGTTGGAGTGAACAGTGGAATGCGGAACAGCAGCCAGAGCAAGTGGCCAGAGCAAGGTGCCTTATCCCCTGCACACACCCCACCAAAGCCCCGAGGTTAGGAGGTGAACTCATGTGAAAGCACCTCTGTACTCTGGGTCTCCACTGACCAAGGACGACTATGAGTGGGGTGCAGTGGAGGGAGAAGGGAGGGACAGGTTAAAGGAACATTTGTTTGTTGGGTTATATTTTAGTGAGTTCACTCCAGAATGCTAGATTTGTGACTGGGAAACATATGTTTCCTCGTAGGCCAACATTTTTAAAAAGCATTATCTGCCAAGGTTGTTATCTCACATCATTGCTATCTCAAGAGGTTATCATCTTGGGGAGTTTCTGTACTAAAACTTTATTATTATAATTAATTTTTATTTAAGAACGGCCATATTGGGTCAGACCAATGGTCCATCTACCCCAATGCCAAGTGCTTCAGAAGGTGTGAACAGAACAGGCAATCACAGTAATCCATACCCTGTCATCCACTCCCAGGTCCTGGCAAACAGAGGCTGGGGACACTCAGAGCAAGTTCTTGCATCCCTGCCCATCCTGGCTAATAGACATTGATGGACCTAACCTCCATGAACTTATCTAGTTCTTTTTGAACCCTATTATAAGTTTGGCCTTCACAACATTCCTAGCAAAAATTGTATGAAGAAATACTTCCTTTTGTTTGTTTTAAATCTGTAGCCTATTAATTTCATTGGGTGACCTCTGGTTCTTGTGTTAAGTGAAGGGATAAACAACATTTCCTTATTCACTTTCTCCCCACTAGTTAAGATTTTATAGGCCTCTATCATATCCCCTCTGAGTCATCCCGTTTCCAAGCTGAAAAGTCCCAGTCTTTTTAATCTCTCCTCATATGGAATCTGTTCCATGTCCCTAATAATTTTTGTTGCCCTTCTCTATACTTTTCCAATGTCAATATATCTTTTTTGAGATGGGGTGACCGGAACTGCACGCAATATTCAAGATGTGGATTTATATAGTAAAACTGGAGGAGCTTGGTTTGCCAGACAGATCAGCCAAGCCAATACTGACAACCTACATGAAAAGACTGCAAGACACCATTCCTCTGGACTAGATAGACATGCAGAAAGCCTTATAAGTCAGACACCGTTAAAGCCAATTTTAGAAGTACTTAATGAGGCTGTTAAGAATGCTGGAAACACAATATAGTTTATGTGAATCAACATGGCTGTTGCATCATACTTTCCATTTAAACAGATACCACACACTACAAACTGTAGGCCAATGTTAAGTGCATTGTCACTTAACCAACCTGAAGTTGGACACTGGTTCCGAACAATACTGGCAAATGCTCACTATCTGTCTGCAAAAACCTCAACTGACTGGCTAGAAGCATGCGATGCAACAGTGAAAGACTCAGCAGTTGAAAAAGTGAAGAACTCTCTCACTGCATTCAAAAAAATGTGCATATATGGATGATGAATGTATGAATGCAAAGACTTAATACTTGATGCATATTTGCATATGTTATCTTGATGTCTGTGCTAGGCCAGTAGATGCATTCTAGATGTTCATGTTATAGAAGACACATCAGCTGCTTCTGTGACATCTTAGAAGAGTTAAATGCTTGTAAATTGAACCCCAAAACAGATGGCTGCTTGTGCATTTGATGGAGCTCTGAACTTCTCTGGAAGACATAGTGGAGTACAAGCTTTGCTTAGAGAAAAGTGTAACCCTAATCTCTCCTATACGCACTTCAGAGGCCATCTACTCCAACTAGCACTAATATGAGCTGCAGAATCTTCAAAAGACATTAAAAACCATAACATTAATGGTTGTTATACTCTTTTTCCAGCAAGAGTCCAAAAGGACTGAAAGTCTTGGAAACAAATAGAAGATACACTAAGACTGAAGTTCAGACCAGTCCAACCTGGGAAAATCTGCTGGCTTTCTCATGAGCGATCTTTGGCTGTTGTCTTAAAATTACTGCAACCGTTATTACTGGCTTTTGAAAGTATCTACCAAGATGGGACAGATCTAACTAGTGTAGCTGGCAGACTACTTTTGCTACTGAGTTCAGAGAAGACTATCGCCATTCTCTCTTGTAAGTCTACGTTGAAACCACTTAAGTCATTACACAATGCCATCCAGGAATCCGCTACAACAGTAGTAGATCTTTGTCCAGCAATAGAAGCTACTCTTGGATCAGAGAGATATCCATTGAAAACTTCCTGAAAGAAGCAGACTTCAGTCCAGAAAGTTGACTAATAAAGGCACTTATATTGAATCCTTAAGTGAAGACGACAAGAAGTGTTTAAGCCAGTTGAAAAAGTACACAGACTTAATTCTTACAAATCTACAATAGTGATGTCTGGATTCTACTCAACCTCTACGTAGTTTTTACAGATGCCTGTCTTACAAAAGACCTATAGTTGAGTGGAAGGAGGCACCACCAGCAATGGGGCTGCTATGTGATCAGGACAGAATAGAGAATTGTGAACATAGTGTGGAATATCATACGATGAACAAGTGCAGATTCAACTTCAACTTCTTCATCACCACTAGTTGTTCGACACAATCTATGTTTTCTGGGATGAAAGAAGTAGGAATTCATCTCCTGCTACTCCCAGTCACAACAGCTACAGCTGAGCATTCTTTTCCCTCATTGAATAGAATTTTGTGTTCTGAAAGAACTCACCTTCTGCCTGATCATGAGCGTATCATGAAGGCCTGGAAGTAATGGACACATAAGAAGCCACCAAAGATGAATGCACTGCATTCAAGAAGTTCATTAACAGAGTTGTGCAAAATTACAGCAAGAAACCAAGAAGTATATAGATGTAGTTCTTCATAGTAGACTTGAGTAGCCAACTTTAATTTCTGTGATGATTTTAAAACATGAGTTTAAAAAATGGTCATGAAACATTTTTCAGTTTTTACTATGGTGCCAGACAGCCCACCTTCACCCTCCGGATCTCATCCCTTGGCCCTCACCCTCCCCTGTATATTCGAACACCCCCTCCTAGTTTCAATTCCTGGGGAAAACACTGGCCATACATGAGCAGGGATCACATGATTCCCTTATCAGAGGGAAAGAATGCTGTAGTGAGGGGATGCTCAAGGAGAGATAAACAGGAAGCTGTATCAGAGACTGCAGAAGAGCAGCTGTGAGCAGGAGGGCAGGATGTAGGTCTGGAACCAGAGGGTTGAAGGATGCTAAGAGCGAAATAGGGATAAGAGTGGCTTGTCAAGGTAGGGAAGTGCTCCAGAGAGCAAAAGGGGGAGAAGAGATGCCCCAGGAATGAGTTTGGGAATTGCGTCTTATCCCAATAAATTGAACCAGAGAGAAGGCGCATTATCAGACAAAAAAGCTTCTGTGGAGTTTAATAAGCCCTTTGATGGGGGAAACTGAGGCCTGGTGCTGCAGTGCTACCACCAATCTTCTAGAGGAGGCCTGCCCAATTACAACCCCCCTAAGATAACCCACGCATTCCCCTATACAGAGGAGTCCTCAGGGGGGTCCTCAGAAGGCAACCTTACAGCTGCCTCTGCAGTGCCTGCACTTGAGGAATTCTCCCACAGTCAGAACCAAGGGTGTAAGGACTTCTTTATACTCCCCTGCCCTTTTACTCAGAAAGGGGTGAGAAGCCAACACTGAGTTATTTATACTAAAGGAAAGAATACCACGTCAATTTAAAAGTTTCCTGCATGAATAATATTTAGGTGTGGCTCATTGGGGATCTTTGTCACACGGTCTCAGCTGGTTCAGTGATACGTCTTTAATCAAAACATCATCTGATACATGGAGAACGTATCTTTGTACAGTGAAGAGGCTTCTGTAACTTTTGTTGAAGCTTAATTGTTTTGTTATTATATTTGATTAAAATTAAACTTGCAATAAAAAGGATTATACACACCCGAAGACGCAGCCATCTGAAAGCCAATGCATCTTTGCTCCATGGTTTCATGATAATTCAACAGTTGGTCAATGTGTACGTATACCTCACTGACTCGGAAAGCAGAGGGAGTGCAGGAAGCCAGTTGTGACACCATGAGTCAGACACCTGGCTGAAGCTCAAGTTAAGGTTCAGCAGGGACTTTGCGCTAGGGAGGATTGAGTATGGTGGTGCTCCACCGCCAAACTGGGTGCCTGCATGCACCAACAGGTATTTCAATGTCTAAACCATTCTGTGGACACGCAAATGCTCTATTTGCACATGCCAGTGAAGGAATGAACGGCACATGCCAAATCTGGCTTTAACTGACTAGTCATTTAAAAAATGCTGGGCTAGCAGTACCATATTATACCAAGTTACACACATTTTAATCATTTTTAGGAGGAGGTGATATCCTCTGGCCCCTTCCAAAAGGCTCACATCATTGGCACTCCCTACAAAATCCCTTTGGGCAGGTGCCCAGCTGCAAAATAAACTCTTTGCACACGACCAGCAAGTTTGTCTATCCTTCTTCAAATTACCTATGCGTTTTTATTCATAATATAGTACAGATGGTGGGCCAGATCCTCATCTGGTGTAAATTAGCATCATCCCAGTGAAATAAATGGAGGCACACCAAATTACACCAACTGTGCTCCATAGTGGGGGCGGGGAGGGGGTTATTTTTAATTAAACATGAATACCTGTAGTTTTAACCAATGATTAGAGGAACCACTCTCACTGCCATTCATATTTGCTGTCAAAATCAGTGTTCCCCTCTGTGTTCTTGTCTTTGCAGCACCAATATCTTGATATCAACATGCCACCTGGAATTACACACCAGCATAGGCCTGTCTCAGCAATATTAAAGATGCCTTTAGGTTCATACTCTTTCACAACATCTGGGAGGGCTTGAATTACCTCGCAGTCATCAACAAATTCATTGGTATCTTATTTCTCATCGTGCTGTTGTTGGAACTCTTCATCTCCGCTCCTTCCACTAGACTTACTATTTGACAAGTTCTCTTCCAATCATCACCTTATATGTTCCACTGAGGCTCTATATCTTATATTACTGAGAGTCATTATATTCACACATGAGTAACAGCGTGATAGATACATACATAGGTGAATCTAGTAGGGAAGGGTACATATCCCCCACCCAACTTTTTACTGCCCTGCAAATACGGGGCTCACTCACCAGCATTTTGTATCTAATTGCCCCCTGTGCACATAGTTGAATTATCTATCTACTCTAATATGGGCATCATATACAATATATATCTTATCAAGTGCTTTGGAATCCTTTCAGATGCAAGATGTCAGACATATGTTCAATAGTATTTTACTGACGTGACAGTGGTGGCACAAGGTGTTTGCAAACCGTCCTCTGTCTTAGGGCTTGCCATCACTCAGCACATCACTAAAAATGAGTGACTGGGTAAGGGACGTAGCCAAAGCAGCTGGGGGACATGTTAATGCAACACGTCCATGTGCAGCCTCTGCCAGTGGGGTTCTTATGAAACCCCCAGCAGATATTAAAGCCAACCCCCCCCTCAACAGAACTCTAGTGGAACCACCCCCTGCTCTACCTTCAGATGTGAGCCCCTTTCCAGGGCTAGCAGATCAAATAGGCACGTGGACATCTGCACTTTCCTAAGCTAGTGGAAATGAAGCTCAATGACATCTTACAAACAATGTCTATGGTGTGTACTTGAGATGGGGGCATTAGTACCCAAGTTTAAATACAGATCCAAACTCTCTCAAAGCTTAGGGATGTTCAGATTGCAGATTCAGTTCAGGGCCATCTCTGGTGTGTACTTAAGTGTAGCTAGTGTTCTGTACCCTAACAGGAACCAGATATACCTATAACGTGCCATGTATATCGAACCCCAGTTGTATGTTGTGCAGACAACACCATTGCCGTAAATACATGTGCACCCCTCAACCCACCTTAAAAGACAAAGCAACCACCAGTTTAATTAAATGACTCCTGTTTTGTATCATGCTATTGTTTTGAGAAACAGAGTCTATAGCTTTTATAATGTCCATCTTCCCCTTCCCCAAACACACTGTTTCCTGCCAATCATCCTGGAACACAGAGTGCTGGGCACTTAGACAGGATGTTTGTTTGCTAAAGCAGCCAAGCCAAGTCACAGGTCTCAACATTTACTTATGTTGAATTTCCATGCACAAGAAAATGGATTGAACAGTTATTTTAGTGCACTAATAGGGGCTGCTTATGGTCTAAAATAGCAACAGGTTATCTTCCAAGTGAGGAAAGGCTGCTGCTGAGCCCATAGGACCTATGTATTGAACTGCCAGACTCCAGGATAGCTGTAGAGCAAATGTTCAAGGGCACAGTAAGTTTCCCTTGACAGGGACTGTGTCCTGAAAAGCATCTTCAGTAATACAAGGGATTAAACCAGTGTTCCTCAGCCTGGAAGTACTGAAAAACCATTTTGAAATCTTACAGAGACTTACACAGGGTTCACAAAATAAATCACTGTTTAACATTCAATTTATATGTTTGCACTATGATCCTCAGTCACCATTGTGCGAGGACATCAGGCATTGGCACATTACTGTCATGCAAACATGGCAGAACAATAACAGGAATGCCAGAAATACTTGGTGGCTCACTGCACCTCCATTTAAGATACTGTCTTCGCCTTTCCCTGACCACTGGGGTTGGGCTAGTGTAATAGGCTTGCAAAGCACTTCTCTTGTCCCACCCTCTTAGCTGGTGTTGAACTGCATAAACTTGCTGGGTTCATTGTGATAGGAGCGGTTGATCAATGTTACTCATTATTATGAAAATTATCACAGTGCAAACATATAAGTGTAGTTCTGCAGCTCTTGAGTTCCCAATAAAGCCCAATGCCAGGAAGCAGGATGAATTTGGACAGTAACTCAGAGCATATGTGATGTGCTGAGCACAGGGTAGGGACTGAGCCCATTCACGGGGAAGCTTGTCTTTTCTTCCCCTTAATCCATTCTTGGATGTTTGGAAGATAGAGGCTGTGAAGAAACCATCCTATTTATTTTCCTAGCACTCCTCTTAGGCAATGCACAGAACACTCATAACTGGTGCTCCATTTGCTTTCCGTGAGATTAGGCAGAAAGAAAGGAAAGGAACAACAGTCCATCCCGGTGATTCCACAACAGCTGAATACAGGATTCCAAAAGCCACAGGCTGAATCTTCAGGGCCTCTAAAGCCACACAGTACAACAGGCTTAGATTTAAGCCAAGAATTATACATGTCAGGACTAAAGCACAGTTTGGGGACAGACTCTTCCTTCTTAGGAAAGATATGTTCAATGAAGTCAGTAGTCACACAATTTCACTTCAGGCCAACTCTGGAACCCCAGTGCCCCTGCAAATGTGGAACCTTCAGGTCTACTTCAGTTCACCTGGGCTCAACAGCCATTGATCCTGACAGGGGTCACTCAGATCCAAGCCAGCTACATAGTCCTTACCCAGTTGTCCAATCTTTCTCTCTTCTCAGAAGTCAAGTCACTGTCCCTACCCCACAATGAATCTATATGGCTACTGGACCCATGGATAATGTAAGGGAAGGTAATACCTCACAAGTGTGGGGAGAAGCAGTTTCTTCCCTGCTTGGGTGACATCTGGATACAAGCTGAGTGGCCAATAATTCAGCCCATAGAAATCTATCAAACAGGACTACCACCCAGGGAGATGAGATCAGAGGCCACAGTGGTCAAAGACAGCCATCTGAATTGGGGGAAGAGGACAGAATCTCTGTTCAGGAATAGTTTTAGTCCCTGCACCTTCACACTCATTACTGGGCAGAATGAAAAAGAAACATTATCCTTGCAAGCACCGTACATAAACATATTTAAACAACTTCCCTACAGCCCTAAAAAGAGAGTGCATGCACGCTACCTATTGAGCAGTGCTAGGTTCCAAGAGCATAGCATGCCAATGCTCTGCACCCTCTGTTCACTATTAGATCATTGTATGTCTCAGTTCTAACCTCTATGGTTCTGAGAAGTCTGGGGCCAGGCTACCACAAAGTTCACCTCTTGATCTGCAACCCTCCAAGACAACTGTGCTCATCAGGAACATGGAAACTATCCATGGCCTCAGTAACACTTAATGGAAGGATGCTCTTTTGGTTCAAGTAATGGAGTGAGACTCAGGACAGCTAGGTTCAGTTCTTTGCTCTGCCACAGACTTCCTACGCGATCTTAGATAAATCACAATCTTTCTGTACCTCAGTTCCCCATCTGTAAAATGGGGATAATGCTGCTTCTCTTCTCTACCTGTTTGACTAGATTGTAAGCTCTAGTGGGCAGGGACAGTCTCTTACTATGTGTTTGCACAGCGTCTAGGTCAACAGAGCTTCTGTCTCAGTTGGGACCTCTAAGCAGTACTGTCAGTAAAGAACCTGAAGGCAAGGCATCCTTGTTGCAGAACTGTGGAAGGCCTCCCTGGAGATCAGAAGAAGCTCTAGAATGACCATTTTTCATTGCCCAATGTAAGGATGACTTTTCACAGAAGCCTCCCCAGAGTTCCAGAAACTGGAGAAGAACAAAAAGCAAGTGAGAGGCGGAGGAGAAAAAAAAATAAAAATAAAAAAATAAAGGGGCCCAAATCCAATCACAGTTCTAGCAAAGCTTGCTTCTGATTATATTTTATGCTTCTGTTACACACCGGATTTTAACGCTCAGATACAATGGTGACTGAAGCTCTGTAAAATACCTATAACTGATAGGGGTTTTTTTTTCTGACTGTAGCTGTCCATAAATACTGTCATTCAACACTGAGGGATTTTCATGCTGAAGACCCTAGAGGTCACTGTCCATATTGTTCTTCCCAGGCATGATACTGTGTATATCCCAAAAGCCATATGGGAGAGGTACTTCTTCACAGCTGCAGAGGAAACTGCTTTGCAGAACAGAAAACAGCAGAAATCATAACACAGGCTTTACTTAGAGTTGAAAGGAAACTGCATGCAAAATTTAAACTGTAGATCTAAAAATCTCATTTTCAAAATATGTTCATAAAGCTACAAGCTGTTGGAAATATTCTAATTGTCAGAATCAAGCTGTTACAATTACATTTCACAGACCACACAATCAACAAAAGCAACAACAAAAGGAACTGTCTCTTGAAGTAAATGTAGCTTTAAAAAACAAAAAGAAGAAGAAGACGACGACGACCAGAGTTCCTTTAGTTGAATTTTGTTTTGTTCCTTACATAAGTTTTGGTGCTGTAAAATGTGGCACGTTTTGTACTGTATGTTCCCTCAGAAAGCCAAACAGAAACTTGTCATCATGGTTTTGAGAGCACAAGGCCTCTCCTTTCTCATGTTTCAACTAAACAGCCTCCACTTGGGCTGAGGAACGTATCATATATCATAAATCATTCTTTGATAGATATTTGGCAGCCAGTCAGCACCCCAGGCAATGCAACATACAGTATGGAATATTTTTAAGGTGGAATCTAGATTTTGTAATTTAAAGACTTAATAGCATCTCAAAACATTTTACTACTTCCTGTTACAAAACGAAATAGCCAGGAAAGCAGTATTATCTGTATGGTTTAGGTTCTCTATAACACATCCACAAAATAAGCCACAGAACTGTAAACTGCAGGGTTTGTTCCGTAGAATGAAAATGAAAAAAAAAAAGAAATTAGGGAACACAATTGCAGCTAACCCCGAAAACAGTCCAGTGGCAAGGAACTTCTAGAATCTGATTTTTTTTGTCTACCAGCAATTTTAACTCTTTCATTTCCCTGAGGTTAATTCACTTTCCAACATATGAACCAAAGTCAAGAGAGACTTTTTTGCGCTTCCTTGGCTACAATGCACACACACAGTTTACGTTATAACATTCTGCCACCTCACATCACCTAATGCTATGTTCCAACATTAAAATCAAAAAGTTTTCTGTGTATCCAATGCCTTGGGGCCAGATTATGGTGGCCTTTTTAAAGAAATATTTAGCCAATTTTTTTCAGCCAGCAGATTTAATGCCCTCTTCCCACCAGTATCCTTCTCTACATCTTAAATACAGTACAAACCATGATAATTAACCCCTTCACAGCAATCTCTCCTTGGCCCACTCCACAATGTGGCCTTTAGCACCACTCCATCAATGTCAATGTAGTGGCAGCTGCTAGAAAACAGAGTGGCTCCCAAGGTTATACAAGAACAGCTTCACTGATCTTACATATTGTGTCTAGGGGCACTTATGGGTTAACATCACGTTTTTTGGTCGTGTCCTAGCATTCTCAGTGCACTTAGAATGAGCAATTCTTAGAAGGGCTAAATGAAAACTGGGGGAAATGCAGAGCATGTGGCATGGGGGTTGGGTTTTCAAAACCAGAGATGCATGAAGAACAAAAGAAAGCAACTGAACAAAATCATAGTAAGTTGAGATGAAAATACACATAAATTGTTACAAATTGAGATTTTAAAGCAGTATAAAATGTTAAATATCATTGATAGTTTGATTTAAGCTCACATCTCATTGACCCTGGAGACTGAAAAATCAAATTACGCTAAAATAAGAGGGACAATCCTACTGGAAAGTTTTATGTCTCCTTTGTTTACTCTCATTGTTTTTAGAAATTGTTTATTTTGTTAATAATTTTTGAAAATCCTCTCTTTTTTTTCAGTTTCTAATATAACCTAAGTCAGTCTGCTGTTTGGACTGAAATGCTGCTGTTTGCATTCCTAAATCCAGCAATAGGGTAACCATCTAATTCAAAAATCAAGAAACGAGTATCCATCCAGTACTGTGTTTGAAATACTGAAAACCAAAATAAACATTTTGTATATAAGTTCCCTGTGCATTACTCTTCTGAAATTAAGCAGAACAAACTTGACAGACAACTCCACAAGCATATTTCTAAAATGGCCAATATGAGGACATGAGACATAGGTGTTACTAATGATCTTTTAAATGTGCTATACTGTGGCCCTTAGTCTGAATATCATCAGGTGAATGTGTCTGCAAAGCAACTGATGATGTTTTTGAGTAAATTTTACTTTCAGCCTTTTTACTCTATTTTATTTCAGAGATTCTGTTCTCTGAACAGCCAGCTCATTGCTTAACTTGTCAGGAGATTAAAAGCCATTGTTAACGACTGTGCTTGCAATTCCTTCAATCCACAGCCTATCTGATTAACATCCTGTTCAAGGCTTAACAATTCTGCCACTTACAGATGCACACACGCATGGAGGAGAGACAGTAACTGATATTATTAGGATTTCATAATAGTGTCCATTCTACCTCTCTTTTCGGTCACTCAGAACTACCTGAACCTTTCCTAAAAACATGCATCTTCAGGCAAAGACCAAGCCTGGAAAAATTAAATCCTAAAAAATGACTTTTCAGACTTTTTTTTCCCCAGACTTGGGCTTTGGACTATATTAGTTACTGGGACAGCCAAACCATCTGCAGCCTCCAGTGAAGGAATACAGATCTACTGGGAACTTTAGGATTAGCACTGAGGCATTTAAAGTTGTAGAAAAGAGAAGTATGAAGAGGTTACTCACCCTGGGTAGTAACTGTGGTTCTTCAAGATGTGTCCCTGTGACAGGGTTGGGACTCATCACCATAGCGCCTCCTGCTGACTCATCAGGGAATTAGCTCAGTCCAGAGTGGAGCGCCCTCCACTGGTGGTGGCCCGTCTGTCTCTCGCCCTCTCTGGGCACCTGGACGCGTGTTGCTCCCTTTTTGCTGCGTTCTCTTCAAGATACTGCCCTCCGGCAGCGCACCCTAGTCCTCATTCACCCCCTTACAGGGCAGCGGTTATCAGCAGTCTTTCACTTCGCCCAGCCACAGCGGCCAACCACACCCCAAAGACTAATCCCTTTTGCCAGGGGTCTGGTGCAGTCCACTATCACCACCTCCAATGGCTGGGTGTATGTGCAAGAGGGAAAGGGGGGACCCAGGCCCACCCTCTACTCTGGTCCCAACCCAGGGACCCTTTGGCAGCAGCCTTCCTGCCCTCCTTCTCCCCCCTTGGTCGCTTCCCCTTCATCCCCTTTGCACCGGCCCTTCCCTCGGGGCCTACAGCCTGGCAGTTACCGGGCTAGAGTTCCTTCGGCTCGGCCCTGGTGCTAGTCCCCTCTCACAGGAGACAGACCTTCTCCCTCTGAAGGCATGGGAGAGGCTACCTATTCCCTTCCTTGGTGGCCTTTATATAGGGCTGAGCCTGGCCCTGATTGGCTCTCTCTTACTTGTGCTCTGATTGGCTCCCTAGCAGGCCTTCTCTGATTGGCTGCCTACCCGCACAGCCCCTCTGGCCTGCTGGAGCCCCCTCTAGTATAGGAGTGGGGCAGTCGCCCCACTACAGTCCCCCTATGGGTGCACCTTGATCAGAGATTTTCATTCGCAGTGTCCGTTTGGCCTGTTCGTTTGCTGCTGGTATCCTCGTAGAATGCTAAAGTGGGTACTGTCACACAGGCAGATTGGCGAGATTATTGTGGCGCTTTCTGTAATGTGGTAAGCAATGAGAGAGGATTGAGATTTTTGCAGTTTGCCAGCTATAACAATCTGGTTCTTGCAAACACATTAGGAGCACATAAAGCTAATCGAGATTCTAATCCTCCACTGTCCCATCAGAACTGGTTCTTTGATGATGATGCCTATTGTGGAGCCACATCAAATGGCTCACAGCGTCTCTTTCTCTGGAGCCTGTGCCTTTTCCGTGGGTGGGTTCTGCAGATTTCTGGAATCCAGAGAATTGTACAGGGTGGGATCTCTGGGCCATTTGTAATCTGCTGAACTTCCACTTGTTTGCAGGATTATAAATGCCTAAAGAGCAGACTGTGGCCCTGAAATCATTAAGGGGTATGTAAACAACTCATCAGTGTTCTTTACAAACAACTTCCATCCATCAAATGGGAGATCCTCAATGGTATTTTGAACTTCCCTGGGGGAGACAGACTGTTGCAGCTAGGCGCATCAACATCACTGTGGAGATGGAACGGGTCACAGTGTCTGCAGCACGGAGCACTGCCTGCAAAGATGTTCTTGCCAGCAACTGTCTCTCCATAATGCTGACCTGGGATTGTTCCCTTTGATCTGGAGGAAGGTGCTCAAACAATGACCCAAATTTTGTGTAGTTGGTAATGTGGTACTTGGCCATCAATGCTTGGTAATATGGAATTGCAGCCTAGCTGATGAATAGACCTTCCTTCCCAGGAGGTCCAGGCATTTTTGGTCTCAGTCATATGGGGTGAATTTATTATCGTGTTGTTTGCCCCGTTCATTCACTGTATGAACAGCCAGAGGAGCCTTTCCCACCTACGATACTGAGCCTTGAGGAAGATCTCTCAGGGGCCACAGATCTGGCTGGAGACAGAAACCTTTCTGAGGGGAGACAAACCAGAGTTCCTCTTTTGAAAAGCTCTGGAGGCAGGCTCCAAGGAATTCTCCTTCCTAGCAGAATGTTGTGCCAAGATGGAAGTGGCACTCAAAATTCCTGGAGACTAACATCCAGGGGGTCATGCCTTGGTTCTGAAGCGGGGTGGAGGGAATCCTCCATTACAAAGTTTGACCTCTTGGATCTTCCGAGCCCTAAATTTCAGGGTTAGACAGAAGTTGCACTTCTGGAGTGTCAGTCACTGACTGGGATGGCCCTTTTTATTTGACAGGCAGCATTTGAACCATAGTGAACAGGGCATGCCCATCACAGGAGGAATTTCCCCAGACAGAAAACAAGTCTCCAGAATAAAGAAGAAAATAAAACTAATAAACTAATTACAACTAACTAGGAGCTCCGAAACTGCCAAGGTAGGCAAGAAGCCGACATGCTAGCTCCGTCTCAGGCCAAGGCAGTTGAGAAGGCACTGAGGGAGCAGTCCACCTGTGCAGCCTTATCTAGCCTTGGAGCAGTGCACAAGGATACCAATGGCACAAGCACAGGCCAAACGGACACTGCGAATGAAAATCTCTGATCGAGGGTGCATGTGGCACACCAAGAGCAGAGCACCCATAGGGATATCACTTGAAGAAGCAGTTATGGTGTATTATGTGAAGTATATGATCATGTAGTTAAGATTTTATCATACTACATACACACAGGAGGCAGAGTTTGGAATTTATTTCTAAATCTTATCTTTAGCATTCCTAGGCTTCTGAGAGCTGGATTGTTTTGTATGATACAGCTTTATAGATTAGGCAGCAGGTAGAGCCTATCAGACAGAGGTAGTACAATGCAATTTTTGAACCTGACTATGGGACATAAGCCAAAGCCCACTGAGGTCAATGGAATAACTCCTATTGACTTCAATGGGCTTTGGAGCAGATCACTACTGAAAAGCTTCCCCCACTCCCTCATTCTAAGAGATGCAGAGTCTATTTCCTAATGTCTTAGCTATTCTTATAACTTCCTCCCTTGCTTAGATACTACATGAGCAGTTATTTCTAGCGGGGAAGGGACTCAAACTTTACCATAGGACTGGTGACCTGTGATGATAAAATTTTATTCACAAACGATACACATACAGCCTGTTGGGGCAGTGTCCAACTCCTGCTGAAACCAACTGGAGTCTTTGTTGGTATCTGCCGGGAGTGGAAAAATAGCTGGCAGCATCCTTGAAGCTCACCCTCTGCTCTGGATCTGTCTGCTGATCCCTCACTTCTCTCAGCAGCCAGTGGAATAGCTGGTAGTGAAAGCAATACATTCAGTAGGCGGATACCTGCCCACTCAGGGCATAGCAAGTGTCTCTCACCTAACATCAGCATATGTGGTAAGCAGATAAACACTGAGTGTAAAGGAAAAGCACAGTGCCACCAGAAACTTTGGGGTCATGGTAAGGTAAGTAGAGGGTGACATAGGTTGGAATGGACATTTTGGGAAGATATGTTGATTAGCAGGATGTGGGAAGGGATCACTTCAAAGCCGGGAAGCAGTGGCTTGCTTTGAATGTGGATTTGGGATGGTTATTCCCCTTGCTAGAACCTTTTTGTCACACCTAATACATATGAGTAAGGCCCTTTGTTTTCTTTTTTTTCTGAAGATTTCTGGGGTTTTAAAAAAGCTGTTATGGAGTTTTTACTGAGTTTCACCCAAATTTTGGATCACTCAGGTACATGAAATACTGATTATGTTAAGAAAATCCAATACATTACATTAGGTAGATGTGTTAACAATAAATTAGTCTGAGTGCAAATGTAAGGCTGTCTGTTAAATTAAGACAATGTGGTGGAAGATACATACATGCGTGTACATATGTGCACGTACTGCTAATGCCCAGTTCAGGAAAGAAACCACAACATTAAACTGTTTTTACTTCCAATTCTCATAGACTTCTCCATCTTGGTGGGTTTTTTTTGTTTGTTTTTTGACATCCCATCCCCCAATATTAACCCAGAAAAGTGTGAAATCAATTTTTGCACCAATTTTCACCCATTTTAAAAAAAATTGTAAGAAACACTGATAAATTCCCAGGAAACAGTAAACAAAACTAAAAATGAAGAGCCTTGCACATGAGTTACTCATCCATTTTTTGTTACCCAAAGGATAGCATTGCCCCATTGAGCTAACATAATGCATGGTAAATCAAATCAGGCCAATTTCACTATCAAGGACTACCTTTCAAATGAAGTCTGATCCAAATGGAAAAACTCCCATTGACATCAATGAACTTTGGATGAAGCCTTTGGTGCATTGTCTCTCTATGGGGAAAAGTATAAGGACATATTAAAAGAGACTTCCTTTCAAGAATGAAAAAAAAAAACACAAAGGAAAGGTCTTGTGCATCTCAGGTTCTTTATATTTGATCCCAAGACTGTTCACCAGATTTTTGCAAGGGGATGGGTAGGATGAAATAAATATTTCAAAATGTCTTGTTGGGGTGGACGTGTACGAAGCAGTGCTAAAATTTCTGTGTCTCTGGGCATTATTATCTCGGCTGTAACATACTAAAAAAAACACAGAAGGTCAAATTAATCTCTGATGTAATACTGCTGAAGTCAAAGGAAAGTCAGTGGAGTTTCACCAGAGATGGATTTGTCTAGAAGGTAAGAATTTCAAAACTTCTCACTAGAGCACTGGTCCAGAGAAAGTTAAATGAGCCAGACCATGATCTGACTACTTTCTTCCCAGTTAGAACTGCACATTGGCCTGCAATTATTAGATTGTAAACTCTTTGAGATAGGGTGAAGTATTATTTTGTTCCATGTTTTTACAGCACCTAGTCAGTGAAGTCCTGGTTCATAACTGGGGCACTCTTCTGCACTGCCACAATATACATAAGTAATAATCATCATTATTTTTGTATTATAAGGTGAGGAAAGAAAAAATAAATGTAAAAACTATGCATCCAATCTTACAGCAGCATATTTTTCTAGGAATACTACTTTAGGAAAGGCTGGGGGAGTCCACAAAGGAAAAGGTTTAAGTGTTTTCTGAAAGTCACCAGCACTACTTCTCTGCTATCTCTTCCTGGGAGATTCAAAAACCGAAGGGACTTCCCCTCCTCCTGATTATGAGGTATAATCATTCAGTGAGGAGCAGAAACAATACCATGTGGTCAATCACAATTTATCAACAAAGCTCAACATTTGTATAATGAGAATCAAATATTTACAATGAAGTGTTCATGATCAAAACACAGAGTGCAAAAATAATTCAAAGAGAGGGAACGAGTAAATTTGAACAACAAATGAATTTGAACAAACTGATCTCCTCATAGACAATCTGAAAGCCAAAAAGGGACGAAGGTTCAGATTTTTGAAGGTATTTAAGCACCTGAAGATGAAGGCAAACAGTGGGATTTTCAGAAGTGCCTAGGCATCTTTAGGCCCCTGAAATACTTAAAAAAAAATCTGACACTGAGGCTTGGATTTTCCAGGGCAGCTAAGGAATTAGGTACCCAATTCTCTTGAAATTCAACAAAAGCTGGGCACCTAACTCTCTTAGGTGCCTTTGAAAATCCCAGTCTAATATCCACTGAGTGATTTGTTAATTGAAAATTATGCATTCAGTTGTACTCCCAACTCCTAACCTGAAACAGAGTAGAGAAGACACTACGTTGTCCTTGTAAATATTCAGCTCTTGAGCAAGCCTTTTGGGACTGTTGCTGATAGTAATAAAATAAAATCAGCAGGCTCACTACAGATGAATATACTGTAATTATGAACTCTGAATTTTGATTAAGTGTCCCATTTAGCTTTAATTCCTTTTTTCCCCTCCACATAATGTCTAATCAGAAAAGCCCAAAAATATATCCATAAGAGAGGAGAGACAGACATTTTTATTGGAGCAGTCATTCAAAGTGTTAAATACCATCTTCTTTGTCTCCTAAATAGTGGCTTAAATGGCTAAAATAGACTTGATTTCTAACTGCTTCAGTATTAATTATAAAATAGATTGTGTACAAGGAAGACACTGTGAGGCTAATAAGAGTTCTGAACTGTGCTAGTGTCTAGTATAAATTCATTAGCCATACTTTCAATTATTAAACAAAAATAGTAACAACACACTTCCAAGTAGTGAGGCTATATAGGGATCTCCCATGCTCTTTCTGAGGTCCTGGAAGGAACAAAGTCTTTGGCCTTGTTTCGCACAACGCATCAAAGACAGAAGGGCAAACATGCTACCTGTTAGGAGAAACTGCTTGTACATTTTCTTCAATACCATAAATTGGCCATGAGTGATTCCAAAATCTGACATATTTATGGAAGGTGTCAAATGCAGAGCTAAAGTTTTAGTGTTTCCTGAGTAATCCTAAACCAGTGTTCTCTTACTCATCTTCACAGGGGGGATTCCTGCCAACTGCATTCCAAGAAGTGGGAACACTTGCCACAAGATGCTATTTACATGTCATGATAAAGAACATTGGAATCCTGTACAATCATAAGATGGACAAGAACACAAGACAAAGAAAGGAGGGAAAAGAACAGGAAGTCTTAATGGCAGAACAATTTATCTCAGTGGAGGTTTAACTTGGCAAATTCTTTATGATCAGAAGGTTCTAGCAAGTTAGAAAAAGTTAGAAGAAAGGCACGTGGAAGGTGGCCCTGCTGGAGATGGAGTTTGAGGTGCCAACATTTTTAGTAAGGGGATGTACCAAGCTATAGAATGCAGTACTTCAGGGAATGGCAATGACCGTTGCACAGGATGTGGAGAATCTGAACGCACCTCCATATTTGGAAGTATTCTACTTGCTCTGGAATTCCTGTAACTGCTTTAACAGCCACTAGCTATGACTCCTTTTACCTAAGTTGAGGTTCAACTAAGCTGATTCCCCATATTGTTATTGATTGCTTTTTTAAATCCAACTACTGAATGAACTTGTCTAAATTATAGTATAAGGAGACAAAATGTGGCTCCTTCTGATTTTGGAATTTGACCCTGGTTTTAAACAGCTCAGCAAATTGTAAGTACTTCCAAAAATCTGGGCTGTTAGATTTTGAAGACCAGTCTTGGATATGCTAAGTAATTTTGCCTACTAGGTCTACCTCTAAAATAAGAGATCTAATCTCCCTGCACTGTTTTCCTCCAAAAAACAGCACTTCTATGAATGTCACCACAGTGTTGAACAATGCTGACTGGGTTATGCTGGGAGGTCATTCTTAAAAGTATCATCTTCAAGGGACAAACTTCCATGTCTGACTTCCATCTCTGATAACTCAGGCCGCTGGTTAGGTAACCATTCACCCCAAGGTCACAATTAACATCTCTCCCAGTCTGGCATTGGATGAAACTTGTTAGGACCTGTTAATTGTTCATTGGCCTCAAGTAAAACACGTTAGGGGTGTCAGACTAGTTCCTAGGGGACTAGTGTTTATACTACAAAAACCACTAACTGGCAAGCTCTAACAGCAGCAGAAGCCAGGGCAGAGACTGAATAGGAAAGAGACAGAACCTCCATCCTGCCCAAATCCAAGTAGAAGTTGAGACATACTGGTGAAGCAGAGAAGGGAAGTTTGCTTGTGCTGTACCTGCTCTGTGAATAAACAGTCTCCTTTTAAATTCACTTAAAAAAATAAAACCTATCTTACTTGTTTACCATGTCCCTGCCCTATCATAAGGTTGGGATTTGAGAGGTACCCATAAGCACCTACCAGATTTGTGATTTTGATCTTGACTCCTCTGTTAGCTCAGGCTGCCATTTAAATACTCAAAGGGGACCCGTGCAATCAGCTCAAAGAGCAACATTAATCCAAGTCTAATTTTAAATGTGAATATACAATGAGCATTTTGCTCAGAAAGCCCTGCCATTAAGCATGTTGTATTAAGATACACTTCACATTCCAAATAGTGAAAATACAAAAAATCTTTACGGTTACTGAGGAAACCCACAATCTATCATGTTTTATTGGTTGGAGAGGAAGAAGCAACTTGGCCAGATTCCTGGGGGAAAGATAGCCTGTCATATTTGCTGAGATTTATTTATGAAAAAGCACTCAGGATGATACTTTTTGTGCAACCTGCACTCTTCTGCTTTGAGTACCATTAGAGGAAACTGAATTTCAAGGATTCATCTGAAATTGAAGATGTGAACAGCAGAAAGGGGATTTTCTCTGCTGGGTTCATTGGCTTCTCCTCTTAGTTATTGAAAATTTCTTTATAATTATGACTGCATATTTTAACGTCATGCATCTGGTCCTCTCTCTCTCTCCCCATTTGTTTCTCTAGTCCCGAGGTAATTACATTTTGACAAAAATTTATTGAGACATCTGTTTTTTGCTTCAGATCTCCAGGTCATTCTGCGACTGTAACAGCAGCAGAGCACAGCATGGCCATTCTTACCAAGGGGGCGGGTGTAGCAGCAGCACAACTGATGGCCAGATCGGGGGGGATCTCAGTGTCGATCTGCCCGTTGATTTAAGGTGGAAAGCGGCAGGACAAGGAAGGAGTCTTCAGATAATGCCATTCTGCTGTTGCTTCTGGCTCACCTCTAATAAACCCAACCACCGTAAAAGTCAGTAGTTCCAGCAAGCCAGCTCTCTGTGACTCTCAGGAAGTGCTGAATTAGTGCAGCAAAAAACAGGCACGCCTGGCAGGGGTAGGGAAGTAGGAGGAATTTTTAATAGCCCAGTGGGCAGAATGCAGATTAAAGCTTTTTGCAGGTTGGCACACAAGATTAAAATAATTCACAGAGGAGATGGGGCTGTGTATCTAAACATGTGGCCCATATGTTTGAAACCACTGCCATCCAGGCTGCTCTAAATTGAGAGAATCTGTGCTACAAGCTAGAGTGGATTATAATGCTCCATACAATATCTGAGACTGAAGAGTTTTTAACATAGGCAGAAGAAATACTTTGGTTAAAAAGGATACGAGCAACTTACTACAAACACCACAACCTAATGAAGGCTTTAGGATTTTATTTCTCTTCAAAGATGTGATGTTTCCCCCATACCCAAGAGCAAAATATTTATTTTCAGTAATGATGACCTTTTAATTCAAGTTAGAAAAGAAAGAAGACCCATAAGATAGAAGAAAGGCACAGTGTATCTGCCTCAGTCACTTTCTGCATCTGTCCTCAAATACAAAATGGCAGCTGCCTCTGCAGCAAGGCATTGCAATGGAAGAAAACAGCAGGGCCACATTGCCTTTCGGTTGCATAGCGATACGCAACACAAGAGGCAAGATGCCAGTGGAGCCTTGTCACATGTTGTGTTGGTAGATGGAAATGTTATTAATAGCATTGACATGTAAGCAAAGGAAGCAACATACTTGGACCTTTGCTTCTGTGTGATTCAGAAACGAAACTACTTAGACGTGGCTTGTGCACAGTTGCAATTTTCAAGTTAGGGGTCAGAAAGGAGCAGTGTCCACAGCATACTTGTGAATGGCCCTTGCTTATTGGTGCGCCAGGCACACTTGCTTAAATCACCTCAAGGGCACCCCCCGACCCCCGCTGCACCATCTCTGTGTTAATTGTAAAGCCATTCACATCACAATGAGCAGCTATCGCTTAGCCTTCTTGTTTAGCAGATGTATTCCTCTCCCCAATGTATTTATAGTCACCTCTGTTTTAATGGTCTCCAGGTAGGCCCAAGCCTAGATGGGCATCTCTGGACACTTCCAATATGCATCCAAGCAAAGCTGCCTGATTTTGAGAATTGAAATATGCTCCTAATAAGGTTTACAGGTAATAATGGATATTATTACATAGCCATGAAAATGCACACAAGCACACACACACCCTGAAGGTCTCGAGGCAGCAGCTGTACGCAGGGTGCATGGAGGAGTAAGCACAGGGCCCATTGCCAAAAGCTGTTCCATTCACTCACCTAAACATTGACCTTGAAAAATTGCCCTTTATGGGATGTGATGAGGTGTGAATTCAATTTCCATCTTCACTCAGTTTCTGAGCATACACTGCCAGCTGTGCCAGCCCACATCAAGTGGGCCAGTGATGGGTGTGTAATATTCACAGCTGTCCTCTAGGGGTTAGTGGAAGAGTCCCTATAAACTCATCTCAGGGGTGGAGCTCATTTCAGCCTGAGATCAGATCACTTAGCTGAGATAGGCCCAGAATCAGTTGCATGACATCATCTATATAGTTTAAGGAACATACACTGTGATTGTTAAGACATGCTTTATTTATTTATTTAATAAGCTTTTATAAGACCCCAGCTTGATTCACTTTCCCTATTAAATTTGCTGGAGGTACAGACCTGATGACCCAACCAGCTCTATTTAAACTCAATTTCAGCGCTCAGGGAAAAAATATCCTTTAATTTTCCTTGTGTGAGTGGAATCAAGTGCAGACTATTTAACTTCATCAAACCTCTGACAACAGGCATTGATAAAGAGGATGGAAAGTATGTAGAACAAAGGAAGAGCCAAAATCCTACAGTTTATATGTCTATTAAAGCCAGATGTTTTGCTGGCTGCTCAGATTTGATAACCGTTAGAATGATAATGACCACTGTATAGCGGTAATTTTATCTCATGGACCCATTCATATTTTTTGTGGTGTCATTCACACAGGCAAAATGTATAGTTCATTACAACACAAACACTTCTGTAAACGTTTAATGTGTGCTCTTTTTTATTGGCTCCTGTATATGGCTCCAGCTTAATGCATCTGTTTATGCCACATTTTCTATGGCAACATTTATCTGATGCAAACAAAAGGCATTTTGATTCTTGCATTAACAAAAATTGAGTGGGGATTGTGATTCAACAAGGGCTATTCAAACAGTCTGAGTGAATGCAATGTTTTAGTTTAAGCCAATTAATAGACCAGCAAGGCTACCACCTTAAGTGTTTAAAATTGCTCTGTCTGCACAGGTAACAATGTGCCGTAAATCCTTGGGATATTATTTGGAATGCAGTCAGTGAATGGAGAGAGCAGAAGGAAATACACATGCTGCTATTTTACATACAATTGTGCAATTGCACAATTCATTAAAGGTGACCTGCAAAGTTATTTTTAAAGGGTTAACCCTATAACTATGCACTCAGTGTCCTAATAGCTACATTAAAAGAATATTCTGCACCTATGTTATTCTAAAGCTACCTTCTTTTGTTATTTTAACGGTCTCTTATGGTCACCCACTGGCTCCACTTCTGTTGTGAAGCCTGATCATTCATTATTGTTTGACATCACAAGTCTGACTCAGAACTGCTGGAGAATGGGGCTCCCCCCTAGAGACACTGAGAAGTAAAGGTTGTTTTCTTAAATGAATTTACGGTGCAGTTTTGATTTTTTAATTTAATATCTCAAATAAAACAAACAGAATCCAAGCTAGGGGCCATGTTTACAGAGGAAAAAAATGTTTTAAAATGATGCTAAAAAGGCAACACACACAAAAATATTGACTTATTATTTATTTTGCATGAAAGGATTAAAATTGCATGATAGCAGAACAGTTTATGACTACAAGTAACTAAACTAAACACAATAGGCAAGATCCTGGAGGGCCACACAGCGCAGGGCTGGGGGGGGGGGGTTGTGTGTAAAGGTGGCATGCAGCTCACCTTTGCAGTTTCCAGATTTGGGGGCTGCTGCAGGTAGCCTTAGGGCTGCCCTAATGTATGCCACCTGTAAATGATTCCACAGGACCAAAATCATAGCTAGGAAACAGCACAGTGTCCTGGACCCATCATCTTTCCTCTAGGCCAGCAGCTGGCAGTGGGACTACGTAGGAGCCTCTATGCCATTCTCCTTGCACTGGGATGATCCTTCTTGGGCTGGATTGCTCAGATAGCACCAATGGTTCCAGACAAAGCAACTATGCATGCATGTGCACACATACACTCACAGAATCTGGCTCAGTATATTTAGCCTAATTACTTTGTTTTGTGTCCCCCCCATCCAGGGATGCTGGAATAATTTGTATTGTGGAGGTGCTAAGAGCCACTGAACCAAACTGTAAACTCTGTATGTGATAGGTTACCACCACTTCTGGGGTGCGACCTGATGTACTAGAATACCACTGAACCTGCCTGTTCCACCAGTCTGGGCTCCCTTCCTCTGCCCTGCTGAGCCAGGCCCTCAAGCCTCCTCCAGGACACACACAGGTAGGGACACACCCAGCTGCAGAAAGACACGGACATTGAAATCAGCTCTGCCTCAGAAGACTCAGTTAGGGAATTGCCCAGCACTCAAGTGCACATCCCCTCTGGAGTGTAAACCCAAAATTGTATTGTCTTGTGCTGCACAGAAAACTGCACAACGTAAGATCATGAAATTTGCCTCCTCCCTCAAAGTGGAGGAAGATATGCACAGTTTTTTGGGCCCCCAATTATGAATTCCACAAACTGGTTTTAGAATAAATAAAAAGTGTATTAACTACAAAAGGTAGATTTTAAACAATTATAGGGGATAGCAAACAGATCAAAGCAGATTACTCAGCAAATAAAACAAAAAACTCAATGTAAGCTTAAGACAAAAAAGAAATTGGTTACAAGTTGTAATTTCTCACCCTAATTGTTTTAGGCAATTCTTTCACAAGCCAGACACCTTTTCCAGCCTGCGCTTTCCATCCTCCACCCCTTTTTTCTTTGTTTCTTAGCTGTTTCCAGCAGTCATCCTGGGTGGGGATTCAGTGAAGAATGAACCTGACTAACTCACTTCTCTGCCTTAAATAGGATTTATATATGGCAGGAATCCTTTGTTTCCCAGTTTGATCCCCACCCCCTATTAGTGGAAAAATAATTGTAGTCCAAGATGGAGTTCAGTACCAGGTGACATGATCACATGACCCTGCAGTGTCAAAGCAGCCATGAGTCAAAGGTTGTCTGCAGCATCCCAGGAAGCTTCTCAGGAAGGTGGAAGATTAGCATCTTCAAAGTCCTGTTGTTCTCCCTAATGGTCCATCCATGCTGAGTGCATTCTGTCTGGTGGGCGTTCCCTAGGTGTAAACTACTTGTAATTGTTACATAGTCAATATTCCTAACTTCAGATACAGGAATGATACATGCATACAAATAGAATCATCATATTCAGTAAATCATAATGACG
This sequence comes from Natator depressus, assembly GCF_965152275.1. Taxonomy (NCBI): domain Eukaryota; kingdom Metazoa; phylum Chordata; order Testudines; family Cheloniidae; genus Natator; species Natator depressus. Next base: position 106,659,107 of record NC_134238.1, read on the forward strand.
AAAGCTTATGCTCAAATAAATTTGTTAGTCTCTAAGGTGCCACAGTACTCCTTTTCTTTTTGCGAATACAGACTAACACGGCTGCTACTCTGAAACCTTTCCAATGATACCTCACATGAGCCATCTTGAAAAACACAGGTTTCAGAGTAGCAGCCATGTTAGTCTGTATCCGCAAAAAGAAAAGGAGTACTTGTGGCACCTTAGTTGCTAAGGTGCCACAAGTACTCCTTTTCTTTTTGTATAAAACACGTTAGTTATGCCATATTCATATTGTAACAATATCTCTACGAAGAATATGGGGCATAGCGTCACACTATATATGATGGAAACCACTTCAAGCCGGGGTGGCAGCACCCCAGCACACATCATTCCAGCACCTATGCTCCCATCCTTACGGAGCTCACATACACAGACTCCTTTTATGACTGCCACAGTAAAACGGCTCAGGCCCTCTCAACTGTTGTAAATGTTGAACCACTTCTCTAGCCATATGAAAGGGTTCACACTATTCTAACACACAGCTAATCTTTGCATGACTTATGGGTACCACTGTCCTGAAGAAGCAGACTTCCTTCCTCCCTCCCTGCCCCCGGTAAGGGATGCATCACATGGAGCAATGGCAACAGTAGCCTCTAGCAACTCAATGAGAGAAGAGCACAACTGACCTTGATTTCACAGCGTACCAGATATGGGAGCTACCACATTCTATGTAATGATAATACGTTTGCATCCCTTCCCGTTAGAACATAATCTTTCCATTCAAACTATGGGGAAAAAATCCCAAGAAGTTCTTCCTTATAAAGAATCAAGAGAGAGCACAGTCACACACATCAAAATCTATCACTGAGCCTCTGGAGACCAAACAGCTCATCTCTCTCTAGGTCACTGGTCACACAGCAATATATCCACCGCTGTCTTGTCAAGTTATAAATCCATAACCCCATCAAAAGGACTGTATTTCCTTCTCCATACTGCACCACTTGAGTACACATGACGTTATTTGCCCATTGCCAAATTACTTCTGTTGCTGTGTCTTTATCCCAGTGTTGTTATTGTGGGAAGGCTTTTGCAATGAGAGTTGTCTTTTATTTTGTTCTGAAAGTTTATAATACTTTGGTTCATTCTGATTCCTTATGGAATGGAATTCCATAGCCCAGGGCCAGCTACCAGTCCTGCTCCCAGCCTCTGCAAGCTTCCCCCTATTCTTTTTCAGGTCCAGAGTTCCTGGTGAACATAGCTGTCCTGAAGAAGAGCTCTGTGTAAGCACAAAAACTTGTCTCTTTCACCAGAAGTTTGTCCAATAAAAAGATATTACCTCACCCACCTTGTCTTTCTAATGAGCTTAACGAGCTACTAGTGAAGGAAAGCAGTCCCTAGATGGTGAGGACCCAGTTAGCTGAATATTCCCCAGTCTTGATTTGAAGATATAAAAAGACAAAGAATCCACCACTTCCCTGTATAGTATGTTTCAGTGGTTAATCACTGTCACTGTTAAAATTTGTGTCTAATTTCTCTTTCAAATGAGTCTGGCTTCAGCTTCCAGCCATTGGTTCTTGTTATGCTTTTCTCCTTTAGATTCAAGAGCCCTTTAAACCAAGCATTTTCTCCCAGTAAAGATGCTATAATCAACTCAGCTCTCAATTGTCCTTTTGACAAACTAAACAGATTTAGCTTTTTAAGTCTCCACTGTAAGGCATTTTCTCCCATCCTTAAATCATTTCTGTGGCTCTTTTCTGCAACGTCTCAAATTTTTTAACATTCTTTATGAAATGTGAAGACCAGAACTGTATGCACTAAGCTAGTATTATTCTTACCCATGCTGTATACAGAGATAAAATTATCTCCCTGCACCTACTTATTACTCCCTTTTTATACACCCAAGGATCACAATTACCCCTTTTTGCCACATCATCACACTGGGAGCTTATGTTCAGTTGCTTGTCCACTATGACCCCTAAATACTTTTTAGAGTCACTGCTTTCCAGGATACAGTCCCCTGTTCTGTAGGTATGGCCTGCATACCTTCTTCCTAAATGCATAGCTTTACATCTGGCTGTATTAAAACACATTTGGTTTCCATGGGCCCAGCTTACCAAGCGATCCAGATTGGTCTATGGGACTGTTTTGTCCCCATTATGGTTTACCACTCTCCCACTCATTGTGTCATCTGCAAATGTTACTAGCGGTGAGTTTTATATTTACTTCCAGATCATTGAGCAAATGTTGAATAGCATCGGGCTTAGTCCCAATCCCTGTGGAACCCCACTAGAAACACCTCATTCAATGACTAGTCCCAACTGACAGCTTCTTTTCTGAGATTTGTCAGTTAGCCAGCTCTTAATCCATTTAACATGTGCTTTATTGATATTGCACAGTGCTAAATTTTTAATCTGAATGTCATGCATTACCAAGTCAAATGCCACACAAAAGTCTGTTACATCTACACAGTTATCTTTATCAGCCAAATTTGTAATCTCAAAGAATGAGACATATTTTCCTTAAAACTATGCTGATTGGCATAATATTCCTATCATTTAATTGAATCCTGTATCAGCTGTTCCCATTGTTTTGCCTTGGATTGATGTCAGGGTAATTGGCCGATAGTCACCCAAGATCCCATGCTCATCCTTTTTGAATATTGCCACATTAGCACTCTTCCAGTCTTCTGAAATTTCCCCAGTATGCCAAGATTTATTCAAAATTAAAAGCAGTGAGCAGGAACTCCTCAGCTAAATCTTTTAGAGCTCTTGGTTGCAAGTTATCCAGGCCTACTGATTTCATAGAGGGGACAAACAGGTGGACAAAAACGGGGCTGGAGAGTGAGCCTTCCCCACACTCACCATACAGTGGCAGCTCCTTTGGGCTCCTGTGTCCCATGGGGTTGGGCTTGGCACCCTGCTCCAGGCATTTCAACCTGGCATGTGGGGTCGCAGCACTGCTCAGGTTTGGCCTCCCCCCCCCCCCCCCGCAACCCCCCATCATGACAGAGTTATGGGCCAAACTTGAGCAACACTGCAATCCAATGCACCAGGTAACAATGCCTGGAGTGGGGAGCCAGACCCAGCCTTGTAATACAGGAGCCGCAAGACCCACCACTGTAGGGTGAGTCACAAGCAGAAAAAAGAGGTGGACAAATTGGGGGGGAAGTCACACTATCCATGACTTTTTCCTTCACTGTGGCAAACCTGTAGCCCTAATCAAATTAATAATTTTACCATTTCCATCTAGTAATGGGCCTATACCATTGCTAAAATTTCTTTTGTTCCTAATATACTTAAAAAGACTTCTTCTTATTGATTTTAGCCCAACCAGCTAGATAGAGATAGTCCTTGATGTTTTAAGCATCCCTTCTCAATTTTCTATACTTTATAACTTCTAATTTATATTGATTGCTATCTATTTCCCACTTTTTACATTCGTTATATGTTGCTTTTTTATTTTCAATAACTGTCCTCACTTTGCCACTGAACCAGGACAGGTTTTTAGCCAAAATTGTTCTCTTTCTTGAGTGTGGCTTTTGGGCCATCTAATAAACTTTTCTTAAACGTTTTTAGGCTCTGAGGGGAGTCTGTAAACAAACATAAAACTTCCATTTCAAAGTAAGTTAAGAAGAAGGAAACTATGTCAGAGTCTCTTAATCTCCACTTGACAATCTCCTGTGATGCTTTGTGAAAGTGTCCAAATCAGGAAAAATAATCATCCCTTTGCACAATTGTGTTCAAGAAGATAAAGCTTCCCAGTGCAATGCAGCATTCTTCCAGTGACTGTAAAATTGGAAACCGTAACCAAATATCTTCTAATGTTTTGTGCTGGTTGAGTTAGTTGGTCACAAGTAAATGAGATAAACCTGATCAGATAAGTTAAATATCTAATATAATATTGTTTAAGTTCTTTAGGTACCAAAATTCACAACACATAAGGGGATTTATGTTGTCATGGAGACTTACACTGGACCAGCTTTGGCCACACTCCAAACAATTGACTACCAAGACACAGCAGAGGAAGGGACAGCCATTGGTGCAAACTCAGGATTACATAAAATACATTAGTTGAAAGAGAAGAGAAGAGATAATACTAGACTTGAGTGCATAACCCTCCAATTCTGTGGACGGTTGTGATTTTCCAGATAGTCCACTCACCTGCACAACACAAATCCTTTTAAAATTGACAACATAGCTGCTGAATGGGTTTCATTTGTTCAGCTGACTAAGGCTGCTTTTCTGTTTCGGGCAGACAGTGCCTGCGTTTTCTATTATTCATTCACACAGACACTTGGTCTAGCTAGGCATCTGTGAATCTAATTTTGTGTTACTTATGGCCTTTATCAGGCTCTCCAGCTCCTCTTACTAACCTGCTGAAAATGGTGGTTTATAGTATAACTTAGAGACTGCCTTGCTCCCAGCTTGGCTTTTGAAATCAGTTGGAAGTCTTCTGCTACAATAGGCTTAGAGACCTGGTCTAATCCTGTTCTCGGTTATATTGGTGTAAATCAGGATGTCCACAGAAGTACAACTGTGTAACTAAGATCAGGCACAATACATCATGTAACACATGTGAATGTGCTGTATTACAGGAAGGGGACACTTTCCTTTTCATTCACATGAGCCAATACAAATTCAAATTTTTAAAACCATTCTAAAATTCCACACATCCCCATAGCAAAAACCCACCTTTGAATGTACAACTGAGCATAGTGCATGAAACACATATATTCCATGGGGACAGTTTAGTCAGCCAATTTAGAATCTAAAGACTTAGTCCAGCTCTCTGCTATGTGCTCTGCTCTGCTGTGTATCCTGGAAAATTAGATTTTGCCTTGATCCAAGTTTGGTAGCCTGTAATAGGTCTTTTCCCAAGTATCAAGGCCTGACTAACTAGGAGAATTCCCATTACAGTAGAACAGTTGGTCTATAAACATAGACCACGCTGGGTAAATAGGTCTCGATTTTATTGTGGTCTTCCAGATGTTACAATGTTGCTTTATGTTCAAATAGGCACAAATAATCAGTTTTCTCTGTGTGAGACTTCTTGGTTCTCTTTCATAAATACAGATTTCTTAGGTTCTTTAGAACAGCATTAATAAGAGTAACAATAATAATATTATAGTAGCACCTCGAGGCCCTAATTGGGGATCAAGATCCCATTGTACTAAGCACGGTACATGGACATAAGAAACAGAAGTTTCCTGCTCCAAAGAGCTTACCATCTAGTTATTGACAAGAGACAACAGGTGAACACAGCAAACAGACAGTGGGGAGCACAAGGTAAACAGCAAGATGACCTTTCTCTGACTTGTCTCTCTTATGGACTCTTCAATGTTCAAAACTACCCTCGCTGCCTGGCAGAGCAAACTGTGTTGCGCACTACTTGATCCAGGAGAAGGTTCTCCGTCTTATTCCCCAGTAGTTGGGACTTGATGATTGCATGCAACAGGCAAGCACTCAGCCATGCAATAAACTCTGTCCTAATAAACAGAAAACTGCACAAATAAGCAATGTAACAGCACAGAACATTCCGATATCAGCTTTCCAGGAATTTAAAATAAAAAAAAAACCCAGCAAAAGTTAGGAGAGAGTTTCAAAGATGGAGTAAACCAGGCAAGAGGAGGGAGAGTGCCTGCACTTCCACAACAGGATAGAAGGTGGGATCTTGACCCATGTTTTTTTGACAAAGGGGAAAGAATGGAAAATCCCCATAGTCAGGCTGGAGAGCAATAAAAATAAAATAAAAAAACTGCAGCTGTTTTCAGAGATCCACAGTGACACCAAGATCTCTTTCTTGAGTGAGAACAGCTAATTTAGACCCCATAGTTTTACATGTATAATTGGGATTTTGTTTTCCAATGTGCATTGCTTTTCACTTAACATCATGGAATTTCATGCATCATTGTTGCCCAGTCACACAGTTTTGTGAGATCCCTTTGTAACACTGAGGTCTGGATTTAACTATCTTGAGTAATTTTGTATTGTCTGCAAGTTTTGCTACCTCATTATTCACCCCCTTTTCCAGATCCTTTATGAATATGTTGAATAGCACAGGTCCCAGTACAGATACTTAGGGGACCCAGCTATTTAACTCTCTCCATTGTGAAAACTGAGCATTTATTCCTACCTTTTGTTTCCTATCTTTTAAAAAATTACTAATCCTTAATAAGGGATCTTCCCTCTTATCCCATGACTTCTTACTTTGCTTTAGAGCCTTTGGTGTGAAAGGAGCTGGTCAAAGGCTTTCTGAAAGTCCAAGTGCACTGTACCAACTGGATCCCCTGGTCCATATGCTTGTCAACATCCCCAAAGAATTCTAATAGATTGGTGGGGCATGATTTCCTTTTACAAAAGCCATGTTGACTCTTTCCCAGCAGATTGTGTTCATTTAGGTGGCTAATCATTCTGTTCTTTACTATAGTTTCAACCAATTTGCCTGTTTCTAAAGTTAGGTTTACTGGCCTATAATTGCCAGGATCGCCTCTGGAGCCTTTTTAAAAAGTTGGCCTTACATTAAAATCTTCCAGTCATCTGTACAGAGGCTGATTTGAGCAACAGATTTTATACCAGAGTTAGTGGTTCTGCAAATTCATATCTGAGTTCCTTCAGAACTCTTGGGTGAATACCATCTGGTCCTGGTGTGTTATTACTGTTCAATTTACAATTTGTCCCCCCCCCCCCCCCGCCAAAAAGGGCTCAGGATCCCTCCCATCCTCTGCAGTGAAGACCAATGCAAATAATTCGTTTAGCTTCTCTTCAATGGCCTTGTCTTCCTTGAGTGCTCCTTAAGCACCTTGATAGTTCAGTGGCCCCACTGATTATTGGGCAGGCTTCCTGCTTCTGAGGTATTTTTAAAAAAATGCTGTTAGCATAGGTGCCAACTCCATGGGTGCTCCAGCCCTGGGTCTGCCAGCGGCCCCGCCAATCAACTCCTCCCCCTAACTCCCAGCACCATGTTCTGCGGCATGCAGGAGGTGCTGGGGGAAGAGTGGAGACAGGGTGCGCTCGGGAGAGGGAGCAGAACTGGGCGGAAAGAGGCAGGGTGGGGATGGAGTGAAGGCGGAGCAGGGGTGGGAAGAGGTGGGGTGGAGGCTTGGGAGAACGGGTGGGTGGGGGCAAGGTCTGGGGCAGAATGGTGTGTTGAGCACCCCCAGGGCCTAGAAGAAGCCGGTGCCGGTGGCTGTTATTTTTTGTATCTTTTGCTAGTTGTTCTTCAATTCTCCTTTGGCCTACCTAATTGTACTTTATACTTGCCTTGCCAGAGTTTATGCTCCTTTCTATTTTCCTCAGTTGGATTTGACTGCCAGTTTTTATAGGATGTCTTTTTGCCTCTAGCCACCTCTTTTACGCTGTTGTTTAGCCATGATGGTATTTTTTTGGTCCTCTTACTTTTTTAATTGGGGGGTGTACATTTAGTTTGAGCCACTATTATGGTGTTTGAAATATTTTCCATGCAACTTGCAGGCATTTCACTCTTGTGACTGTTCCTTTTAATTTCCATTTAATTAGCTTCCTCATTGAAGTCAAATGCTACAGTGGTAGGTTTTTCTGGTCTTTTCCTCTTACAAGAATGTTAAATTTAATTACATTATGGTCACTATTACAGAGTGGTCAGCGACATTCACCTCTTGGACCAGATCCTGTGCTCCACTTAGGACTGAATTAAGAATTGCCTTTCCCCTTGTGGGTTACAGGACTAGCTGCTCCAAGAAGCAGTCATTAATGATGTCTACAAATTTTATCTCTGCATCCCATCCTGAGGTGACATGAACACAGTCAATATGGAGATAGTTGAATCCCCCATTATTATTGGGTTTTCAGTTTTTGTAGCATCTCTACTCTCCCTGAGCATTTCACAATCACTATCACCATCCTAGTCAGCTGTTCAGTAGTATATGCCTACTGCTATACTCTTATTATTCAAGTATGGAATTTCTATCCATAGAAATTCTGTGGAACAGTTTGATTCATTTAAGATTTTTACTGTATTTGGCCCCTTTCTTTCATGTATAGTGCCACTCTCTCACCAGCGCGACATACTCTGTCATTCCTATATATTTTGTACCATAGTATTACTGTGTGCCATTGATCCACTAAGTCTGAGATGCCTATTATATCAGTATCCTCATTTACCACCAGGCTTTATTCAAGTCCACCCACTTTAGTATTGAGACTTCTAGCATTTGTATACAACCATTTATAAAATTTGTCAATATTTAGTTGTCTGCCTTCGTGTGATGTAACTGAATGGAACTTTTTCAATTGACTGTTTCTCTTCAGTTCCTAACTGTACTTTGTCAGCTTCTATCTTCTCCTCTTTACTAGGCTATAGATTAACCCCTTTAATAAATCCTCACCTAAGGGATGTGTCTGTCTGAACTGTGTGCTCCTCCGCACCTGTCAGCTTTCTGTTTTGGTTTAGGTGGAGCCCAATGTTCCTTTATTAGGGTCCTCCTTTCCCATCAGGTTCCCCAGTTCCTAAAAAACCTAAATCCCTCCTCCCAACTCCATTGTCTCATCCATGCATTAAGATCCTTGCCTGTCTAACTCGCCCTGCATGTGAACTGGAAGCATTTCAGAAAATACCACCATAGAGGTTCTGGGCTTTGATCTCTTACCTAGCAGCCTAAATTTGGCCTCCCAGCACAGCAGGAGAGGACATAGAGAAAAAAAATAACCCTTTCTTCACCAGGAACCAGGCAAGCGCCCCTGCACCATCACAGTAACCTAGAGTGGGAGGTTTCTGTGTTAAATAAATCATCTGAAATTACTCTCCTCTAGCCGAATGACACTCCTCCAGATTCCATTCAAGAAATGCAGCTTCAGCATTAAATACAATCCAAAATTGTACATTTGCTAATCATGGAGCCTATAATCTCTGGTCCTAAGACAGGAGTCTTTTATGTTTGCTTTGGAGGATGGAGATGAATGTTTGTGCTTTCAAATGCTAAGGGAATGACATCACTGGAAACCATATCCTTATATTTATTCCAAGTGCAGGCTGGGACTTGTGCTTAATCAAAGACAGGTTACAGGAAGTGAGATGTTAATAAGGACTCTACATATTTCAGTAACAGCTAAGCAGGATCTCACTGGGAGCCAGTTCAAATGGGTGAAATGTTAATTCCCTGTAGGAGATCCTGTCTTTCGGGGCAGCTGGGATTATGGAGGAAATGTTCTCAGTTCCTGGAGTGGATTGCTGTAGCTAGCTGATGTCTGCACATCTCCTAGCAAATTAGCGCTCCCAAGAAAACTCCAATCCTGCTCACCCTAGCTGAAAAATTTGAAGCACAGCACAGCTAATAAAATCAAGTGACTTCCAGGGAAAGGAAGTTGATCTCCAAATTGGCATAATGATAAAAATGTCCTTCATAAAGGTCTGCGGTTCTACTGCTGCCAAGACTTTGGAGTAAGTTTATAATCATAGTTTCTAGTTTGTATTACAGTAGTATCTTCAGCTCACAACAAAGATCCCACTGTTCTGAGCATTGTTCCTGTCCCAAAGAATTTACCATCTAAATAGACAAGACATACAAGGAAGTATTATTCCTATTTTACAGATGGGGAACTGAGGCACAGAAAAAGCAAAGGGCATATTTTCAAGTGCTCAGCACCCAGCAGCTCCTGTTATGACATGTATGGCCAGTTTTTGGGATGTGCTGGGAGCTCTTTGGAAAATTTTGGCCCAGTTACAGATGCGGAGCCATTCTGAAAATTCTGGCCTATGTGATTTTTCCAAAGTCACACAGAAAGTATTTGGCTGAGGTAGGGATGGACTCCAGGTCTTTAGAGTCCCAGTCCAACACCACAAGACCATCCTCATATTTTCACTGCAATCATTACTCTGCTGTGAAAGAAAGGTAAGGTACAGGTAAAAACCATGGTAGTGGGAGGGCTTAACTGAAGCCATGACTGATAAGACTAGTTAAACTAAAACCAAAGTTTTCCGTTTTGTCAGAACAGAAAGAGGGCTTTTCAAGTACAGAAAGGTATAAAGTTGGTCAGGAATTTTCTGTCAAAATGTTTTTTCAACAGAAAATGTGGTTAAGCAGGTCCCCACTAGATGAGCTGCCACTTTGCATCATGAGAGTGCAGTGACCACAATGCATCAAGGGAGATGTGGTCTGGTGAGGAGCCAGTCCATAGAGGAAAATGGGGGTGGGGTGAGGCATTCACTACAACTCTGAACTACAACTCTCATGATGGAGCACAAGAGCTCAGGCCGGCACAATCCGACATCAAACCGACCCGAAACAGAATGTTTCAATTTGGTTTGACAAACCAAACGAAATGTTTTGACATTTCTGAATCAAAAATTTCTGAAACTTTTCATTCAGTTAAACGTTTTGATATTTTGATTCTTTCTCCTGATTGGGGTGAAAAGAAATGTCAAAACATCAGAATTTAATACAGGATGGAAATTCCAGTTTGCGACCAGCTGTAATTCAGAGTTGTTCGTGTTATTCCATTTCTCAATTTTCCAAGCAGACAGTGAAAATTGTATTGGATTTGAGCAGAGTTTCAGTTTACGAATATACATTAATCATCATCGGAGACTGAGTTGAACCTATTACATTTTGAATTTAAACAACAACTTCCAGCAGCTGAACTTGGTGTTGTTTTCAGTGAATGCTAGCATTCATGTTAGTAGTCAGTGAACATTCATGTTTGTGATTATGGGGCGGCCCATGCTGCTCATAGTTAAGGTTGCAGCAGGGTTTCTATTTAAAGTTGTTTTCTCAACCTCTCTGTAATGCACATGGTGTAGTTAGAATGCTTAAAAGCTGGCATGCCCGGTCAGGGGCCAGGGTAGTGTTTATAATGCAAATTTGGAGTCATTTAGCCAACGGGTTCCTGAGACACAGTTCCCCACGTGCATACACAACCTGTTTTTAATATTTCAATTTTCGTATAGTGCCTTTTTTGTGTGTGCAGTGGGTGTGAGGGACCAAGAGGAGGGCATGATATCACTGGGCTTCCCCCCATTATGCTCTCCAGCCAACATCAACACTAAGAAGTTATTAGATCTTGGTTTTGGTTCTGCAGAGCAAGCCCCAGCACAGACCATGAGCCATCCCTTGTTTGTAGCCATGATGTACAGACTCTGCAGCTAAGCTGGTGACCTCATATCTAACAAAACTGCTGCTTCTGACTCCTATCCTCAACCTGTTTCTCCTAACCTGAGACCACTTCAGCTCTATTTGGGAGGCAATGCTGAGAGCTGCAGGGCTCTCAATAATGCAGCTCCAGTTGCCTGAGGAATTGGGCTGTCACATGGATAACTAAGACAACTTCAAGATCTACAAGATGATTGGGAGAGAGAGAGATGTGTCCCTGAAGCTGCCTCAGGTGCCTATCCAGCCCCTCAGATAGCTGGTGCTGCTGCAACAATCCCTACCACATGTTCCACTCCACCCTAGTGTCCAGAAATGCCTCCCCAACCAGAATCCCCAACCCCACTACTACTCTGCAAACCTTCAGCCGGCAAGCCAGCTGAGCTCTGTAATCTCAGCCCACCCCACATCCTTCACACTGTAACTTTCTCCCCACAGATACTCCCTCCAGACATGCCACCTCACATATGCTGCCCCTCAATTCCAGAATGATCCTGAGGTACACAGCAGCCAGAGGAAACATTCATCAGGAGAACAGTAGCTACCAGCCCTATTCCAGCTGCTGTCCCCCACCACTACCACATAAAAACTTGTCTCCCCTTCTCCTTGCTCTCTCTCCTGAGAAGAAGGGCAACTCAGAGGTCCTTCCACCCTCAGTGGCCCTCCCAGTCCCATACCTCCCTACACCTCCCCAGGTCAAACAAAACATCCCTACCATCCCCCACTGTTTCTTGCAACATCCCCCAACTCTCCCTAGCCCTTCTTCCCCATTCCGCTGTCCCACGAGGACTCACCTGTGAAGTCATGCCCCCCCCACCAGATTTCTGCCTTCCATTTGGCCCTGCTCCCTGAAGTGCTGATGTAATAGGGCAGAACAATGGTGTGTTTCTTTGGCTAGCTGTTGCCTGCTTATGGAGTCCACGGCTGTGAGGCAACCCCTTATGATGGTAGGGGGAGATCTCTGTTCTGCAGTGACACTAATTTTTAGTTCCCCCCCACAACCCAGACAGGCTGGGTGGCCTGCTGAGGTAAGTGAGGGTGTGGGGGTGAAGTCCAAGCACTGCCACCTGGGCCAGAAGCCCAGTTTATTTTGACGGACCCCCCTGAAACCTGCTAGTGGCCCCCCAAGGGGCCCTGGACCCCTGTTTGAGAACCAGTGCCCTAGGGGAGGTTTGTTTGGGTGGACTCAGTGCTGGAGAGGAAAGGAGGTCTGAGAAGTGTGGGGAAGTTGAGTGTGTTGAACCAATGCAGGAGGGGATATCCAGGGAGCAAAGTACCCATGGGGAATGAGGAACATAGCTGGGGGGAGGTATGTGTGGAATGAAGTGGGAGGCAATAGCCTTGTTTACCCATATTCCTGCCCCCCCCAGCCCCCGGGCTCTGCTCTGTCAGAGCTAGTAAGCTCAGATATGCCTTTGACAAGGATCCTTTATTTGTCCAAAACACTGTCAGTTACATTTTCATAATCCAAGTTTTTTGACTGGAGCTTTAGTGAAAAACCAGGCTTCAAAATATATAGTTTGTCAACAATCACTTGAGTTCACCTTCCTTCATTCCTACAGGGAACATACTTAGGGGTAGGAGGGAGACACTAGCCCCCACTTGTACTCCCCCAGCTGCTTTCCCAGGCCAAGGCACTAAAGGAACCAGGCCTCAGACCCCAACTATCTGAGTTTGCATGTTAACCCATGTTTCATGTTGAACCCCAGGCAGATAGAACTTGGAATCCCCACTCTGCCGCTCAGAGAAGGGCCCCCAGCTTCCTCTCTGGGAGGGATCTTCCCCTGCCACCACCACTCCAGTGAGTACTTACACTGACTGGGAAAAAAAACCCCTAGTACTCATTCTAGACTATTATTCTTACTTCCCTGAGGTAGCTGTACTAGAAGATATTACAGCTAAACAGGAGATTGTGCATATCAAATCTATTTTGGTTAGACATAGTGTACCTGGCATACAAACGAATACAAGCCTCCGTTTAGTAGGCATGGGTTTAAGCAGCTTGAAGTGAAATTTGGGTGTAGAAATGTAACTGCTAGTCCCCATTATCCACAATCCAAAAGCAACTACTGAAGAAGACTGTAGAGTCAGACTCAGATCCATATTTACCACTGTTGAATTACAGGATGGCATCATTGAACATAGTTTGTCACCTGCAGATATTTTAACAGAAAACTGAGATCTAGAATGCCTGTAATGCTAAAAGGTATCAGAGGAACTGTAGAATTGCAGGTGGGTAAAGAGACACATAAAGCTAGAAAAAGTAAAAAGCAATATGATTTGGGGTTCTGGGAACTGCCACCACTTCATGAACATGACTTGGTGCTCATCTGTGTTGGAAATCAATGGTCACAAATAGCAGTGGTCCCATGAGATTATCACACCAAAGCATATACACTGAGGAGGAGTAGGCAACACCTTCTTCAGCTTCCAGAAGGGAGGGAGATAAGGGGCACTGAGTTGGCCTGAGACGCTCTCAGCAAGGTAACCATCACAACAGGTTAAGACAAACATAACACCACCAGAACAAACACACTTACCTCCTTCTGACAACAGTAGTGCTGATATATTTCCAGGGATTTCCTCAAGGCACCTCAGAGATAAAATTAAACATAGTAAATTTAGTGAGTTTGGTGTAGCAGAGTGGCTGGCTGCTGGAAGGCTTGAGTTAGCCAATCTTCATTACAGAATGAACCACACTTGGGAGAGGTTAGGGTGATGCAGCCCTATAAAGACAGCAGGAGGCTGCAATAAAGGCAAGGGGAGAGGATATTGAGATGGCAGAAGGAGAATCAACCAAGTGTTTATGAGAGAGTTGGGATGGGGGGAATGCAAGGCATTTCAATGTCTCCATTCCTATAACCAAAGGATTATCTTTACAAAACTGAAAGCTGCAAAGGGATGTAAACTGTGTCTGCATGGAGAACAAATAGATCTGGTTAAAACAGTGGTCCCAAAACTTTTTACCTCATGGCCCCTTTACCTCTGTCCATGCCCCCCCTCCCCCCCGAACTGGGAGTGGGGCCGTGGCTCCGGGAGGTGGGGACACAGACAGGGGTAAGGAGGCTGGGGCCATAGCTGGGGGTGGGGGCAGGAGCAGACCCTTGGCCTGGGGCCAAGGCCTACAACTGTGGCTGGGTGCAGGGAGGGCAGCTACAGCCAGCAGCTGTGACCCCGGGGCCGGCAGCTGGGACCAGGAGAAGAACTGGGCAGTGCTCCCGCCCTGCCCTCTGCCTTTTGAGTTAAAATGTGGATGCAGGAATTGAAAGACAAGGAATAGCTAAAAGAAGTCAAAACTTTTAGTCATAGGAAAATTAGTTATGAATGGATATAGTTATTAGTTATGAATAGTTATAGTCACATATCCAAATTGTGGAGTTAGATTTATTTTATAAACTTAAGGGTGAAATGGAGACAATAGGTATTAAAATGAAGTATACCAATATATAGATGAAAAGTGGAGTCATTTTTTCCAAATACATACAGATGGGTCCAAAAAAGAAAAAAACCAGGAAGAGTGGGGACACCATATCGTATACCAAAATTAGGAATTAATACATCCAAAAGAATATCAGATTTTGTAGCTGTCATGACAGCTGAACTAGTAGCAATGATGCCAGCGTTAAACTGGATCTGGGATGTATGCCCAGCAGTGGTGATAATTTTTTCAGACTCAAATATAGGCCTTATGGGTATCTCCAAAAGAGGGTATCTCCATATGCAGAAGTGATTTAATCAATGAAATTGTATTTCCAATAATAATTAGTACAGATGGGGATACATGTAGCATTAGCCTGGACCCCAGCGCATATTGGGGAAAAAAGGAACAAAATGGTGGACAAAGCAGCGAAAAACCCTGTAAGAAATGAAAAGATTGACATGGATATACCCCTGAGTAAACAGGAATGCAAAAGCATATTACAGAAAAATTTAAAAGCGCAAAGGCAAAAAAATGAATCAACAAAAAAAAAAAAGAAAGAAAAAAGGAAGGAGATTTTTTGAATTGTGCCCTAGAGTTGAGGATAATGATACACTTCAGCGTCAGGATAGAAAAAATAAAGTGATTTTGTTTAGAGTACTAATTGGTCATTGTGATTTAAACAAAAATCTTTTCTGAGTCAACAGACACAAAGATGGACGCTGTGCACGATGTAAGGTAGAAGAAACAATTGATCATCTTTTATAGGTATGTAAGGGCTTTGATAAGGTAAGGCGAAAGTTTTTCTAAGAATTTAAATGGCTTAATGTAACAAAAATTACATTATGTTATTTAGTAAAAATATTGGGGAGATGGGGTAGTGTTACATGTCCTGAAAGACACAGGCCAGAATGAGAGAATATAAACCGCTACCACTGGTGGCCACTATAGACTCTCCAGTCATAGAAAATCAGGGTTGGAAAGGACCTCAGGAGGTCATCTAGTCCAACCCCCTGCTCAAAGCAGGACCAATCCCCAGTTTTTGTCCCGGATCCCTAAATGGCCCCCTCAAGGATTGAGCTCACAACTGTGGGTTTTGCAGGCCAGTGCGCAAACCACTGAGCTATCCCTCCCCCCAAGTCAAGTGTGCTTCACCATGAAACAGAAAAATAAGAAAAGAAACAAAGGGGGGACATTCAGGAAATTGCAGAAAAACTGTAGAGTGTGTGGGCTCCTGCAGGGAAGACGCTGAGACCAAGGAAGTTCTGTGGGGAAGCCTTGATGGAGTTAGGGACTAGAAGTTTGGGGGCCGAGAGGTCATCCTAGAAGGCTAGGCTCCAGCTAGGAAAAGCTGGGAGGATGGGCTGTGAGAACATGCTGGGTGGGGAAAAAAGAGCTCTGGGCCAGAAAGAGATGGCTCAAAGGGGCAAAGCAACCCCTGTCAGTGAGAGGGAATGCTCAATAAACAGCCACCCTGCTCTGGTTGGTTATAAGCTTTTGGAATTGTGTGTTTATATAAATATTGAGTGTTATTACATTTTGGCTGGGAAAGGATGATGCGGTATTGAAAACTGTGTCTTTAAGTTGTTCAGCTTCTCAGCCAAGAAGTCTGGGGGAGAGGAACTGCAGAAGTCCATGTTTTGTTATGCAGAGGAATTGCATCACTGAATAAAGAGGATCTCTTTTAAGCACTTTGGGCCCTGAGTGATTCCAGATCACCACACAGAGGATTTGGTGAACCAGGCAGGGCTTCTGACAGCTAGGGGAAGATTGAACCAGGCACTGACACACTGGGCCTGTTGATTTTCCCCTGGTTCATCAGAGAAGAGCTCCACCTACTGCAAAACAAGGGTTGCTCAATTCAAGACAGGGCTGCCAGGCTCTGCATCACCCTAGTTCTGGTACCCCCAGTCTGCAAAGTTCCTGTACCTTGGGATAGGATGACACACCTGGAGTTGGAACTCTCCTCACAGGCTGCAAAGCAAGTGCTTTAACTGCCTCCACTCTCCTAGCCATCCCTTCAGTCCCACCCCACCTGGTTAAAGAACAAAGGAAATTCACTTACAAAAAACATTGTTAAGATTGCTGCTGAACACTGGACTTCACACCCCAAACAAAAATGCTCATTTAGGGTATCCCCACCAATCTCCCAAAAGAATGTCAGTGTTACAAGAACACACACAGGGAAGGGGACAGGAAACAGAGGCCTCTGTGCCAGTGACCTTATCTCCACCTTAACTACACTTTTGTAAGTACTGTGGAAACAATGGCCTAGAGAAACACACAAAACAAGGCAGGCCCACTGAAAGTAACTCTGTCTGGACTTGCAGCATACCTACTATTCTCAGCTTCTGACTTCTCCTGAACAGAGCGTGCTCATCATGCTGGAATGTTCAAATGTGTAACGCTATGGTAAAGTGTTCAGTGTCCAGAAGACCCTAAACAAAGACTATTAAACTATGTCACTTACAGCCTATTTTAACTCAGAACCCTTATTGTACCTTTCGCTCATGTAAAAGACTGGTACATTAAAACACTTCCAGACATCATCCCCATTAAAGTGTGAGGCTTGTTGACAAACTTACAAGTACATGTCCATTACTCTGGATCTACAATGAAGATTCTGTGAAATTGTACAGTGCCACATTTTTTAAAGAAGGTTAGAGGACCAGGCATAAATTGTATTGGAAACTGTATGCATACAGTTATGTATATGTACAATCAGTTACTATGACTGGGTGCACAGGAAACCA